>NC_069804.1:26804781-28054781 GCF_027406575.1 Nycticebus coucang | reverse complement strand
AACCATAGAAACCATGAGGAGTGAGAAGTGGTGTTTGGATGGGATCTACTCTTCTTTTTATTCTTTTTTGGAGTAGTGATTATATTTTGCCTTGAATGGGGGGGGAAAGCCATTTTAAAGCATGGAAAAAAGAATATTTTCTCATTTCTTGGGATGGGATTGAAGAGGGAGAAGCTATCCTGTGTTGATAATTCACAGGAATAAGATGTATTATCCTTTCTGGAAAGAGCTGAGAGCCCAAGACCTAAGGATGTCTAAGGAAGAACATACCTGGGGGTAGCAGATCCACTAGTGAATGCCAGTTGTGCCCCAGCATGCCATGATTACATGACTTGTAATTTTCTCCCATCACTTTTGGAGCTTTCTTTCTGCCAATTTCTCATAAAATGCAGTTCCTGCCAATAATAAGTTCAAAAGACATATTGGTCCTTGCTGAAGAAAAGGAAAAGGAAAGTCCCCAAATGACCCTAGATATACCGAGATATAAATTTTGACAAAACTGGAGTGAGTTTTGAGCATATTGATTTAAAAATGTTGTTAGTGCTACAATAAACACATGAATTAATTTGTAGCAACTTTGTTTAACCTGTTAAAATGCATTTCCTTTCCTTTTTTCTTTTTTTTTTTTTGTAGAGACAGAGTCTCACTGTACCGCCCTCGGGTAGAGTGCCGTGGCCTCACACAGCTCACAGCAACCTCCAACTCCTGGGCTTAGGCGATTCTCTTGCCTCAGCCTCCCGAGCAGCTGGGACTACAGGCGCCCGCACAACGCCCGGCTATTTTTTGTTGCAGTTTGGCCGGGGCTGGGTTTGAACCCGCCACCCTCGGCATATGGGGCCGGCGCCCTACTCACTGAGCCACAGGCACTGCCCTGCATTTCCTTTTCTTTATCCCATTCGTAAAATACTTTACTAAGAAGATGGTGTTTCAACTCCATTCAGGTAAACACAAAAGATGTAAAGTCTCCATCTTATGGCTGAAAAAGTAACCAATGTACTCGATACTAATATAAAACCAATATATAAATGACTATACTCCCACATGAAAGAGAAAACAAAGTATAGTCTAGCAATGGGGAGGAACAGGAGGCAGAGGTGAGGAAGGAAGGTGATTAGTGGGATTTCAACTAATGTCCACAAGGTGAGGGTGTTCAGAACACCCCCAGGTGAAGGGCTTAACTACAACTTGAACTTTACCTCAGAAATGAAAACAATGTAACCTAAACATTTGTACCCTCATATTGAGCTGAAATTTTAAAAAAATGCATTTCCTTTTTCCTCATTTTATCCTTACAACAATTATGTAATTAAATTGAACATGTATCATAATCTCTAACCAGTCAGATGCCCAAAGATATCAAGTAGATTGGGCACAATCAAACAGTCAATATTGGGCAGCGCCTGTGGCTCAGTGGGTAGGGTGCTGGCCCCATATACTGAGGGTGGTGGGTTCGAACCTGGCCCTCATCAAACTGCAACAACAACAACAAAATGCCAAGGGCAATAAAATGAGACTCTGTCTCTAAAAGAAAAAAAAAAGAAAATCTTTTAGGTGGGCATTGTGGCGAGCGCCTGTAGTCCCAGCTACTTGGGAAGCTGAGGCAAGAGAATTGCCTAAGCCCAGGAGTTGGAGGTTGTTGTGAGCTGTGACGCCACAGCACTCTCCAAGGGCGATAAAGTGAGACTCTGTCTCTAAAAAAAAAAAAAAAGCCAATATATTTAAAGAATAAAGACTCCAACCCAATGCTTTGTTTAATAGCCTGCTGACAATGTTGAATTTTCCCTGAGCCCTGTGCTCTCGGAAAACAGTAAACAATGACAGTTAAGAAAATTCCTCATACTTTTGTGTCCTGGGCAACAGCTTACTGCACAGAAGTACCATTCCCTATATGACTTAGATAAGACTCTTGGATGCTCCTTATTCAGCTGTGGAAAGGCAAGGCACAGACAATTCAAATGTCCATTCTTTGTTAAATGATTGTCAGTATGATTTATACAACCAACCTGGATAAATGCATGGTAACTTGGTATGACCAAACTTTAGTTAGACTTCTCTTTTTCTCCCAGCACCCTGATTGTCAGCCTACCCTTGAGTTTAAGAAAATATGAAAATATAGAACAACCTCACCCTCACCTCCCCTTAATAGCCTTTCCCAGAGAATCAGCTGATCTCAAAAAAGAAAAATAATGCCCTGCTTACTTTCTAGTACCATGTCCCAAACCCAGTTCTTTTTTGAGGGGGAGGGGATAATTTTTTACTATATTACCCAGGCTAGCCTCAAACTACTGGGCTCAAGTGACCCTCCCCCATCAGCCTCCCAAGTAACTGGGAATAAAGAGGGAATACCATCATCCTTGTTGACAACCCATTCTTTCTAGACTTGTTTACTCTTCCCTATAAAGAAAAGCCATAAGGTCCACTTCTTAAGATTGCACATATAAGTGCAGTTGACTCTAAGGTCCTCCAAGTTCATCCATGTTGTTGGAAATGATAGGAACTCATTTTTTATAGCTAATTACTATTTCATAATATATATATCCATATATATATGTATGTACTGTGTATATCTCACATTTTCCTTACCCGTTCATCCATTAATGGGCACACAGGTTGATTCCATGTCTTGATTCCAGGCAGTCCCCAAGCTACAAATATCTGAGTTATGTACGACTTGCCCTTACAAATGGAGGCCACTGTAGGTAATAGGTAAAGGTATGTGTTCCAACTAACATACAAATTCAACTTAAGAACAAACCTACAGAACCTCTCTCATTCATAACTCAGGGACTGTTTATATTGTGAGTGATGCTGAACATGGGGATGCAGATCTCAAACAAGTAGAGAATAGAACAACGGTATTTTCCAGGGGCTGGGACAGGGTGGGAAAATGAGGAGATATTGATCACATGCTACATACAACTGTCAGTTATAAGATGAACAAGTTCTGGGGATCTAATGTACATTATGGGTGATAATGGATGTATTAATTTGATTGTGGTGATCATTACACAATGTTTACATTTATTGAAACATCATGTTGTACACCTTGATTATATTCAATTTTTATTTGACATTCAAATATGTTACAATAAAAATAAGCTTTGAAATTTAAAAAAAAGGAAAGAAAGGAAGGAAGGAAAAAGCCATGTCTTCTTGCCCTTTGAGATACTTAAACATCTTAAGATCCGAGTATTTTCTATGTTGCAGTAGTTCTCTCCTTATTGCAGTAGTTTTTGCAAATAAAGTCTCTCCTTATCTATGTCTGGATTTGTTTTTTACTTGATACCCCATTAATTCTCTTTCCTTAGCTCAATGACTTCCTGTAAATAGCATTTATGATCTTACCTCTCCTTCCCCTACATTCACACCTTTGCGCCACTCCTTTCAAAGAGGATTATAATAAAGGAAAAATCTAGGTAGACACAAAGAAGGATTTTCTACGCATCCAAAGTGGCTCAGACTCAAATATATATCAAATTTTAATATTTCCTTAGACTTAGAACCCAGACCACGTTTTAGTACTATGTTAAAGCCAAGGACATATGTTAACGCCACACACTATGGAGTTATCTTGGCTCTATCTCACTCTGACACTAATATCTTAGGACAACCTTTAATTTACTTGTAGCCTAAACTTTAACCTAACCTGATCAAATATAAGTAAACATCAATCTCCTGACAATAGTGTTCCTCTTTCTCTTATAATGAGATATCGAAAAAATTCAAGATTTGGCATTGGTTAAATGAAAGACTGGTCTAGATGACCCGACAAAAAATTCAGGAATAAGTTTTATCCTGAAGAATTATCACTCCTAAGCATGTTTCTACATAAGCAAAACAATGCCTGCAGATCAAGCTTGTAGGACAACTGTGATAATATCTGAGGCATAAAAAATTATTCAAGATTCTCCAGAGTCTAAAATCCTGTTAGCTATTCATTTAAGTTTTGAAAGTTGTGCTAATAAATTTTAATCTTTACATGACTTCACATTTCTACTCAGAACTATCCTTGGATGCATTTATTTAGAAAACAAAAATATGTGAAATAACTTGTGTAAAAAGTCCCTAGGACTTTTATGAAATATTCTAGGCCACTCCACCAAGTAGAGAATCGATGTCATTGTAAAGAATATCTTTGAAAAAGATATTACCTGAGATGTTAAAGCTTATAATTAGCTCTATTCCTGTGCAAATTCTAAAGTCATAATTTGTTCATAAAATGTCACTATTTAGGCATCTCATTATGTAAGCAATATAATATGATATACACTAAAATAATGTTTTCTTAATATTCAAAAATGGTGGTAGTATTTTTAAAATAGTGATAAAATCTACATAACAAAATTTATCATCTTAATCATTTTAAGTATAAAGTTCATCTTAATCATTTTAAGTGTTCACTTAATACACTGGTATTAAGTGTACTTACATTGTTTTGCAATCTCCATTACTTTTTCATCTTGAAAATCTGAAACTCTATACCCATTAAACAACATCTCCCCATGGCCCCTTCTTCCTTAGCCCTTAGAAAACACTATTCTAATTTGTCTCTTTATGAGTTTGACTATTCATATAAATAGAAGAATACAGTATTTGTTTTTTTGTAACTGGCTTATTTCACTTAGCATAATGGTCTCAAGGTTCATCCATGTTGTAGCCTGTGTCAGAATTTTCTTCTTGTTCAAGGCTGAATAATATTCTGTGGTATCTATATACTACATTTAGTTTATCCATTTATCTGTTGACAGACATTTGAGTTGTTACTCCTTCCTGATATTATGAATAATGCTTCTATGAAGGTGGTAGTATTTTGAATCAAGGATGGTACATTCTCAAATGATAGTTGGAAATGGTTGGAAGATTTTGTGGTGTCATGACAACTTGAAAGCAACTGGAATTTAGTGCCTAACTGCCAACCAATAATGCTGTATCATGCAATATTTAAGAAAAAGGTAATATCAAAGAATTGTCCTGTGCAAAATACCATTCATATCCATGTCAAGAATTTCTAAATAATCCAAGTTGCTGTTAACATATTGGTTTCATTTTTCCCCAGAATTCAATGAATTGTAAGGCTAATGCTCAGTTGGCCTTCATTTAATGTATATGTTAAGGACCTTACCTATGTAACTTGATTCAAGCTTCTATTCCTTCTTGTGGAGGAGAACTCTATCAGGCAAAGCTTCAGGGCCAGTGTGAGTGCATTTATGTCTATATGATGAATGAGTTCAGAGAATGCTACTCCAAAATATGCCACTTACCATAAGGATAATTTTGAACTAGAGGGATTTGAGATTCAACAGATGCAGAAAGGGGCCTTTAAGGGGCTTTCCTTACCTGATGAAAAGCAGAAACTCCTGACAAATGAGGCCTGCCATGAATCCTCTCTCCTGGGGAAGATTTGTGGCCATGAAGAAGATGGAAAGTTGGTGCTGAGCTAGATCTGCACAAACAAATATAAATCCATTAGTCTCCCCCATAACCCTAACCTTCATACAACTTGACATCCTTGGAAACTTAAAACCTTTTCTTTATCTTGTCACTCTCCATAATATTATTATACCTTTAAGAGTCTATGTGAGCCTAAGTTCTAGCCACAACTTTGAGTTACTCATCATTGAGTGCTTCTGTGTGCTTGGATGGCTGTTTGTATTTCTTTTGTTAATGTTTTTGTCAGTCTAATTTGAAGGGTTCCCGCTAGTGAAACTAGAAAGATAGAGGAAAAGAATTTTTATCCTCCCCTACAATGATTTCTGTTATAATGTTAAGGAATAATGTGTTAGGAAAAGGGAATCCATTAGAACACTGCTTGGCTGGTGGAAAAACTTCTGCTCTATTTCTATACACAATCACTGAAGCATCATATATGCACAGAATCCTTTAAAGGAAACCATAATGACTGGGTGTGAGAATGGGGAGTAGTGGTCATGCTGTTCATATGCCACTCTAATTTGATGCAGTATTTAAACAATTTTTAAATTTATTAGCAGCACAATTTAGTCAAATAAGAACTTCTTTTATACCTTAATTTTATGATTCTTATGTCCTTAGTTTTCCTTATAATTGTATGTCATATGTATGCACTCAAACAAAATGGTTGATTTTTCCCTGTTTCGAGAGTTATATGAATGAAATCATGTTGAATGTATCATTTTATGTCATTCTTCTTTTGTCCAATATAATGTTCATATGATTAATCTCTTTTTTTAGACTCGCTAAAGGATTTTCACTATCGGTGACAGTAGTTCTTCTTTTTATGATAGTTTAATAAGTAACTGGGAGATTGGAGCCAACCATTGAATATGCACTTTCTGCTTTTCATTCTGAGTCCAATAAGTGAAACATAATATATAAGTCCAGTAAGAAAATTATCAAAACCCAACAGAATCAGGAAGTAACCGTGTAGTTTTCCATTGATACATAAAAGTTCTCTGTTCGTCTATTTGTCTAGAATTACTCACATAGAATCTTTTTTTCTTCTTTCTTTTTTTTTTTTTTTTTTTGTAGAGACAGAGTCTCACTGTACCGCCCTTGGGTAGAGTGCCCTGACGTCACACGGCTCACAGCAACCTCTAACTCTTGGGCTTAGGCCATTCTCTTGCCTCAGCCTCCCGAGCAGCGGGGACTACAGGCGCCCACCACAACGCCCGGCTATTTTTTTTGTTGTTGTTGTTGCAGTTTGGCCAGGGCTGGGTTTGAACCCGCCACCCTCAGCATATGGGGCCGGCACCCTACTCACTGAGCCACAGGCGCCGCCCTCACATAGAATCTTAACAAAGGTACAATAATGTTATGGAGAAGTGACAAAACAAAGAAAAGGTTTTAAGTTTCCAAGGGCATCAAATTGTATGAAGATTAGGATTACGGGGGAAACTAATGGAGTTATATTTGTTTGTGCAGATCTATCTCACAAACATAATACCATATTTCTGGGTTATCTGATTCTAACCTTATTCTTTACCTTTGAGCTATTGTACAACCTTTCAAGCTGTAGATAACTAATACACCTATAAATTCTGTACTCTCTGACAGAGAATAAGCACTCTCAACACACACAGCCTTACTCTTTTACTCCCAAAATAAGTTTTGCTTTTATTTGCAATTCAGTTCCTCCCCTCCAAGTACATTTGTGCATTTTAACTGTCCTTCTAGATAGTTATAATGACTGTCTGATTTTTTCATGAGTTGCATAAAATCTTCACCACGTGTTCGTTTTTAGATCTGTAGGAGAGTCCAAATTTTACTTTTTCCTGAGAATTATCTTTTCACTTTATCAAACAAAAAGTATAACTTTAACATTATGAGAATGGGATAATTTTATACAACCATTTTACCTTTGCTAAGACTAGAGAAAGTCTTCTTAAAGGAAGATCACTGATTTCTAAGGAACAGACACTTAGGCAGTGTTCAAATCTCATGCTTTGTAGAATTGTATCTTCCATTCAGATGGAACGAATGAATGAAACACTGTTAATAGTCTTGAATCATTGAATGCTAGGTACAGACTTTTCTTACCAAAGCTATGATTCAACCAATTAGCATAGATAAAATATTACCCTATTACTTTCTGGCAAGGTTTTGTTTCATTGTCATAAACCAGAATTGGCTCCCAACAATACTTAATAGTTTTAGAGGTATATTAAGAAAGGCATTCCCTTACAATTTTTATAATCTTAATGTACAGCCCTATGATATCCAATGATAAGGAAAATAGGCAAACACAGAACTCCAGCATTTCAATATGACACACAAAAAGAGAGATTGGAATCGTTAGTCTGCTGACATTAGAAAGATTCAGCATGTTATCCTGAAGTCACTTCAGTGAAAGAGGCTTTACAAAGTTGTTAATTTATCTAGGGCTGGCACCTTTTGGGAAGGATACCAGAAAATTGGAACAAAAAAAGGTGCAGCTTATCTCACAGTAGGAAAGAAGGGGCCTTTTAATTGGATTAAGTCACATCACCACAAAATTTATGGATCCTGTCCACTATGCCAAAGAGGTGAGAAAATTTTAAATTTACTTATTAGGCTGGTTGGAGAGGGGTAAAACTCACAATTCACTTAGAAATTTCAATGTCAAGGTTTTATTAAGACAAAAGCACAAATAGAAATCACAAAAAAGGGAAGTATTGGGAATTTTGTGTCTTACCCCAAGATGTCCATATGTCCCGAAACTATACATTTAGGCTAGTTAGAATCTCTGAGAACATTTTTAGGGAAAAAAAATTCTCATAAAAATAAAACATAAAATACCAGTCTTGTATATTCCCTTCCTAAAAAGCAAATTTTAATGTAAGTATAAAATGATTATTGTATCTTTATATTAAGGAAAACTTTAAACATCCACAGGAGTCTTTAACATTGTTAAAAATGTTGAAAGTTTTTAATAGTAATAAAAAAAACTATGGAGATTTACTATCAATTTTTATAATAATCTAAAACATGAAATATATTTATATTAAAGACAAAATATTATAAATTCCCAATTTACCTATCCAGACACCATCTTTGGAAATCTAACAAAGTAATAAATAATTATTAAAATGATTTTTATATAATAAAATACATCAAAATTGAATTAATTCATATAGAGTCAAGTATAAGAATCATAGCTAAAAAAGCCAGATTTTCATATAGCTAATTACTATTTGAAGAGTGGGAAAATAATTTAAGTGTTTCAGTTATGCATATCCTTATTTCTTCAAAGACTGATGATTTATATTTTAAATTTCCTAGACAATCTAGTTTACTACATTTTATCTTCCTCCCTTATTCTCCTGTATAAACAAAATGTGTCAAATAAATCATAATGAAATAAATTAACTCAATTAAATTTAATTATATATGTATAAGTATAAAAGACTTAGGCCCCCAGTATTTTGTTTTCCCCTGGGCCAAATGGTATCTTATAATTTGAAACCAGAATAAGTTGCCTATTTTGCAAAAATGGAGACTTGACCACTTAGGGTAGACACATTTTATCTTAGGTGATTCTATGAGTTTCATGGGATGAGCAAAAATACTTCTTGGCTACCAGGAAAATTATAAAGTAATTGGGCTGAGAAGAATATTTGCTCATAGTTCAATACAATATTAATCCATAAGGGTGAGGGGGGGAATGTTTTAAGATTTTATAGAATGTCTCTCTACTCTGAAATAACCATCTTGTTTTTTCTTTGTCATAAAGCCAACACAGGAGTTTTCTAGTATTGTATCAAACTGTAGTGTACGTATACTATGGAGTACTATTCAGCCATAAAAAAAGATGAGGACTTTACATCTTTTGTATTTACCTGGATGGAGTTGAAACACATTCTTCTTAGTAAAGTAACACAAGATTGGAAAATCAAGTAACTAATGTACCCAATACTAATATGAAACCAATATATAAACAATTACATTCCCACATGAAAGAAATACACAAATATATTCAAGAAAGGTGGGGTAGGGGGAGAGGACAACTGGCAAATTCTCACCTAATGTGTACAATGCAAGTGTATATAGCATACCCATTGGGTGAGGGACTCAACTACAACTTGACCTTTACCTTAGAGATAAAAACAATGTAACCTAAACATTTGTACCCTCATATTAATCTGAAATTAAAAAAAATGAAAAATATACATATCCACATATATGAATAAAAGTATTATTTGTATTAACAACAAAATAACCAACCATCCATATTACGGAATTCTAATCTGAAATTGCTCAAAGTAGATCAGAATTTGTCAACAAAGAAATGGAAAGAAATCAGAGTAAAGCACATGAGTAAACTAACATTTTTTAAACTTATACCATGTACATGTCATAGTATTAAAGGATTTATGGTTTTATGCCAGGCATTACCTTCCTAGTCTAATAGAGGAACATGTAAACCTTTAGTGGATAATTACAAACAGAATTACAAGTAAAAAGTAATCTGTGTCTATAAGACTTCAATTTGGTCCACTGTAAAGATTTAATGCAACGAAATTGAACTTGTACCCACATTCCCCAAAAGCAATGGTAGCTAAAAAATCTCCCAAACTTTCATGTTCTGAGAAATTGCTAACTTCACAGAACCATCCTGCTTTTAAATATCAACCCCCTCTTTACTTGATAACTTGCATAAGATCTATCTCCATCCCTCTTCATGAGACCCATGACACTGATGACTCCCTTGTTTATTGGCCTTTCATAAATCCCAGATTTCCTTCTTTTTTTTTTTGAGATGTTTCTCATCAATTAATGTGCTCCCTATTACAGTAGCCTACATAAAATAATTTCCTTAATTGTCTGGTACATTTTATCTTTCATAGTTTTGCACCATGACTCAAATGAGACTGTACTTTGCCTTCAGATCCCTGTACAATCTATCCAAGTAAAAAGAGCATTTGTGCGCTGTTCCTGACAGACAATCTGAAACCCAGTTATGAGTTTAACCATTTTCCTGTGCTTTTATCCACAGTAGGCATTTGATTTTTGATTCTTTTTGAGTGTTGGCTTGATTTCTGGTGGTACTTTCGGTTTCATGGTCTGATCATTTGGTGATTTCTTAAAAACTGATTAATGGTTTAGAGAGATCTTACCTCTGTTGAGTAAAAGATAACTGAAAATCTGGTTAGTATTCTCTGTTTGTCTATTTTGAGTCCAAACTACTGAATAATTTCATGTTTAACAGGTAATGGCTACATACAGCAATAAGGTATATACTTCTGTGTTTATGCTTACCCCATGACTAAAATTTTAGAATTGAAACTATAAGCTTTTCTCTGGGTTCCTATCTACCTGTATACTTATGTTTGTAATTCATATAATTTTCATTGTGTGGATGTGCAATATTTTCCTATCTCAAGATGGTATTAATAATAAATAGATAATATGATGAAATCTTTTAAAGAAGCGCTACTCTGATTGGCTTATAAAGATTTTTAAAAACTCATATAAGTAGTATACTCCTAAAATTGTCATAAAATAAGAAAACTAATGAGATTTATCTTCCAAAACTTTGCATGTGTTTAATTTAAAACATATTTTTACAGAAATCAACTTGGAAATGTGTTAAGAATTCAAATTTACATCATTTAGGTAAATTTTAGCAAATGACACTAGCTTAACACTTGGTTTTATCTTTTCTGATTTATCAGTGATAAGTATAATATACTTATAAATTTTTACTTCGTAGTGAAACTTCTAAAATTATATAGCCTACTCAATGAATAAGCTAGCATTACTTTTACTAAATGTTTAAGATTACAAAAAATATAAATTTATTTTTAAGTCAAATCACTGTTTTGATAAACTTTATTTCAATAGGAATTATATTTTTGGTATGTCAGCGTGAACATAATTTCCCTGATCTTTAAGTAACTTAAAATCTTGGACTACTACTAAATTGAGTTGATTCGTGGACATTAATTAGCACCCCAGATCATTTCTAAGTAGGAAAGAATACTAAAATACTGATTAGCAAACTTAATTTATGTTTACATATTTTTGCTTCTTATTTTATCTATGCTATAGAGAGGTTATAAATATCAAGATCTGCTAATAAATGTGTTCATTTTTGCCACATTGAGAAGTTGTAGTATAAAGTATATGTATGGATATGGGAAACTGTAGGAGATTTTTTTGAAAGGGAATCTTATGTGTCATGGTCAAAGCTAGCTAAGATTTGATGATTTTTAAGTATAAGATATGAATTCTACATTGTATATCAAATCAGCACATTATATCCCATAAAAGCATTAATGTACACAGTTATGATTTAATAAAGAACTAAAAAAGCTTTAGATATTTTGTTGATGCAAAATTAGAAATTGAACTTTTTTGTAAAAATAACACAATTTTCTTGGATTATTGGTCTGCTCTTAATAAGAGGTTCCAAAAGTTTATTCTTTGTTTCTGTGCAATCTCTCCAGATAGCAAAGATTCCGTGTCTTACCAGGATAACCTTTTACTATTTGTGTTAACTTCTTATAGCTTTGATTACTTAAGAAAACAAAAGTTTCTAACTTAGGAAAGAGTTAAGGTATTTACCACCCACGTTTCCTTTAAAAAATATTTTATTGTCACTTTGGTAAATAGGCAGCTACATAATTTTTTTCCTTAGTAATCCAAGATCCTATCTTAATCAAGTATTCAAATCTCCAGACAACTTTTGATACTTTCCCTGCCCCAAGTTGAATTCTAATTGATGTGTTTTATGTGGGGAAGAAATTCTCAGGACTGTGACAAAAGTACAGCTATTTGGGAGACAAGTAGAAAAGGAAAGCAGGCCAGAAACCAAATCGCATGATTACAGCAACCCCCTTCCCAAACTCCTATAAATCCTCATGACCTTGACAAGGGTACAGCCATGGTAGAGGACAGCTTGTGATAGAAAGCAGGTCAAAGACCAAATGGCATGGTGACAGCCACCCCCTCCCCACCCTCCTGAAATGTTTTAAGGCCAATGTTCCTTAAAACATTTTTAAGATCCTGAAGCATCAGGATCTCCTACCCTGGTCCTGACTGGTACTAGAGATAAGGCCTTGTGCAAGATTAACACCTTTTGTGGAAGGCAGTAATTGTAAAATCAGTTTCAGGCATCTGTCACTCTGTAGGAAAGATGACTTCCTTCACCTCTCATGACCCTCCCACATTCCAACTACAGTAATAAAAGTCCCTTGAAACTGTGTGAGCTGAGCTGACTTCTGGTCAGACTCCATTCTGCTCTTTTAAAATCAATCCTATCCTTTATCCCTGGACTGGCTTCCTTTCCTTCTCATGGATTCTGGCAGGACTCTATCCCTAAACCTCTCCATTTACAGATATAAGTTTTCCTATAGGCCTTTGGAAAAATCACAAAGGATTTGTTCTCTCACCTTGTAAGAAGAAATGTGCTCAAAATAATTAGGCTTATTTGATATGTTATTATTATGTCCTGGGGAGTTACAGTATAAAGTATATAGTATGAGAAGTTTTTAGAGATTTATCATTGTCATGTGTTTCTATTTATTAGAGTCCCCATACTGCTTTGCCTGATATTAGACAATAATAGAACATAATTGCAAACACTGGTTATGCAACAAAGGCCTTGCCTGGAATGTCATATTTAAGAACAAAATGTATATAATCAAATGTGACTGAACACTTTTGATGAACTAAGGTTGACTTTATAGAGCCAGTATTTAGAAAGCTTTTTTTGGAAAACTGATTTTTTACCTGGTTTACAGGGTTCTCAGCCTTATAGGTGAGTAAGAAGAGTCACTTCCTACAGGCCCTGGAAACCCAGGATATTTTGGGAAACTCAAGAAGAGAGGAATTCATCCAAATCTACAGTTACTGCAAATGGAATCTTATAGTGAGTTCTTGGCTTGGCTTCTATGCCTCACAGAACTTTCTTTTAAAAGTCCAATCTGGGAATCCTTAGGAAGAATTTCAGGAAAGAAAAAAAAAAAAACTAAGAAAGCCTATATGATAAACTACCACTCTTGCTACACCTACGTAAATAATTGTGCCAAATCTAATGAGAACATTTTTATTTTGTAATCAAAAATAATCTTTCTTTAGATTGACTTTTGAAAAAAAAAGGTAAAGGTTAGGGAGAGAAATTTATTTTGTGTTTCAATAGAAAACTGTGACTTATCTGTAGCATATCCTTTCAGGTAATCAGATTTTGGTCCTATTCCTTGTCGCTGAGATATCTTGCACTTCTTTGCAAATTGCAAATGATTGAGTATCTACTCAAACTGTTCTGCATGGTGGAGATTTTACTGACTTTCCTCACTGTGGAAAATAGTTTTGTCATTGATCTGCAAATTGGACTGGATTCTGTTATCCTGCCCAAGTTGTCAAACCCTAGCAAATTTTTGATTGATCATGTTCCCTTTTATACATGTTTGCAATCCTCCACACTGACCCTTCTAAATTTTCTCCTTCCTACCCTGTCTTGAGGGCACTAAGAACTAAAACCCACTTACCCAGGTCCTTAATGGGAATCTAAGTCGCTGTGCTGCTGCACCTTTCCCCAAGATCTGAAGAAGCCCTGCCAGGTGAACCCCAGTGACTTGCTATAAATTTTGAAAGATTCCTCACCACAGCAGACTATGCATGTGCTGGAATTTTCTGTGAATAAGCTGATGTCTGGATCACTAAGGAAGTTTAAAGAAATGCTTCGGCCATGCATGATCTTATGAGAGAGGCAACCATGACTGTTGATAATATCACTAAGAACATGAACATCATATTTGTGATTTTTCAAGAAACTCAATTAATAATGTTATATAACCAAAAGATTTTCCTCTACCTATTTCTAGATATCTACCACACCAGTTACTCTCAGGGTTTGACCTCTAGCTCTTTACTTCAACCATTTATACATTTCTTTTTTTATCAGTTTAGACAAACTTCTGCCTGATCCCTAGAACAGCTAACCACTGCTACTGACTCTCAAGAGATGTTTCCTTTGGTTTTGCATGAACAATGCCTGCAATAATACTTGAGCACCATTCTTGGATACTACTTTGCTCCACTTGGGAGGTTTATGATTGCCTCTGCATTGCATTGATATTCATTCATTATGACCAAAATGAGTGGCTGACAATATTAAAATTTATCTGAACCTTATGCTCCTGGAAAGCAGTAGATGGTTGAAAACTCCTCCATAGTTTTGTGTTTGAGAATAGACTTCCATGCTCTTCCATATTCTGACATAAGATCCATTTCTACTCTTCCTCAGTGACTCAGAAACAATGCATCTCCATGATTCCTCATGACTCTCATGAGACTTATTAATGACTCCCTCATTCACGTGTCGTTATAAAACTCCACCCCTTTCCTTTTCTTTGAGATGTTCCTCATTAATGAGCATGTTTACACCTGAATAAAATCATCTTCTTAAATGCCCTGTGCACTCTGTTGTTCATAAATGTCAAAACCAAATAAAGTGCCACTTATTCTATTCCACGGGCAAGAGCAAGGGCCATTCAGTAGAAAATAACACTTTATTAACATGAGCTATGATATTCATTGGAAAAAAATCAATGTGACTCTATAGTAACCCAACAAATTTTATACTGTAAACATTGTGAAATAATTCACTGAAAAGGGAGATAAATTATTTTTAAATTTGGCTTAAAATATCTGACCTTTGGAATGCTATTTAGCCACTAAAAAAGATGGAGACTTTGTATCTTTTGTATTAATCTGGATGGAACTGGAACACAGTATTATTAGCAAAGCATTACAAGAATGGAGAGGCAAGAATCCTATGTACTCATTCTGATCTGAGGACAATTAATGACCTAGTACATGGTGGGGGGTGAGGGATGGGGAGAGCAGAGAGAGGCAAGGAGGGAGGGGTAGGAGGTCATGGTGTGTGGTACACCTTTGGGGGGCAGGACACAATTTATAAGAGGGTCTTTATCTAACAAATGCAATCAATATAACCTGGCTCTTTGTACCCTCAATAAATATCCAATAATAACAAAAAAATCTGACCTTTTATTTAATTATTCCCATGGACAAAAAAGAAATGATAGTTGTCACAAATAACTGAAAACGTGAAAGTCACCAGGTGGAAACAGCCAAGGGTCTTCAGGAGTATTTGTATATGGTCTATAGTGCTCTTTAACTTGTTTTACCTCTTTGTTTATTTTAAAAAGCACTACTACATGGCTTTGTTGATAAAACTATTTTGGTAAAAGTTTGGGAAAAATGGAGAGAAAGTAAAATAGAATTTTAAATAAATATTAAAAGTCATGGCTCTGATGTTTTCCCATGATCTCCACTCTAGAAAAAAATCCCTCACTGACTATGATTTTCCATCTGCCCAGTGCTCCCCACCATGCTACTGGGGGCCTTCCATTTCTTCTGGTTCCTTTCTTTTCTGCTTCCAGATCCTGGGTCTTCTCAAGTCTCTGCCACTTAATTTGTAAAAAAATTTTTTTATTTATTTTTATTAAATCATAGCTGTGTACATTAGTATGATCATGGGGCACCATACACTTGGTTCATAGATCGTTTGACACATTTTCATCACACTAGTTAACATAGCTTTCGTAGCATTTTCTTAGTTATTTTGCTAAGACCTTTACATTCCACATTTACTAGGATTCACATATACCCTTGTCAGATGCACCACAGGTGTAATCTCATTAATCCCTCTCCCTCCACCTACTTCCCCCCTCCCTCCCCTTCCTTTCCCCCTTCTCCCTATTCTTAGGTTGTAACTGGGTTATAGCTTTCATGTGAAGGTCCTACATTAGTTTCATAATAAGGGTGAGTACATTGGGTACTTTTTCTTCTATTCTTGAGACACTTTACTAAGGAGAATATGTTCCAGCTCCATCCATGTAAACATGAAAGAGGTAAAGCCTCCATCTTTTTTTAAGGCTGC
Organism: Nycticebus coucang; assembly: GCF_027406575.1. Taxonomy (NCBI): domain Eukaryota; kingdom Metazoa; phylum Chordata; class Mammalia; order Primates; family Lorisidae; genus Nycticebus; species Nycticebus coucang. The sequence continues at coordinate 28,038,418 of NC_069804.1, read as the reverse complement.
ATAATATTCCATGGTGTACATATACCACAATTTATTAATCCATTCGTGGATCGATGGGCACTTGGGCTTTTTCCATGACTTAGCAATTATGAATTGGGCTGCAATAAATATTCTGATACAAATATCTTTGTTATGGTGTGATTTTTGGTCTTCTGGGTATATGCCCAGTAAAGGGATTACAGGATTGAATGGCAGATCTATTTTTAGATCTCTAAGTGTTCTCCATATCTCTTTCCAAAAGGAATGTATTAATTTGCATTCCCACCAGCAGTGCAGAAGTGTTCCCTTTTCTCCACATCCATGCCAACATCTCTGGTCTTGGGATTTTGTGATATAGGCTAGTCTCACTGGAGTTAGATGATATCTCAAAGTAGTTTTGATTTGCATTTCTCTGATGATTAAAGATGATGAGCATTTTTTCATATGTCTGAAGGCCATGCACCTGTCTTCTTCAGAGAAGTTTCTCTTCAAGTTCCTTGCCCAGCCTGCGATGGGATCCCTTGTTCTTTTCTTGCTAATGCGTTTGAGTTCTCTGTGGATTCTGGTTATTAAACCTTTGTCGGAGACATAACCTGCAAATATCTTCTCCCATTCTGAGGGCTGTTTGCTTGCTTTACTTACTGTGCTCTTGGCTGTGCAGAAGCTTTTTAGTTTGATCAAGTCCCAATAGTGTATTTTTGAAGCAGTTTCAGTTGCTCGGGGGTCCTTCTCATAAAAAACTCGCCCAACCCAATTTCTTCAAAGGTTTTCCCTGCACTCTCTTCTAGTATTTTTATAGTTTCATGTCTTAGGTTTAAATCTTTAATCCAGTGAGAGTCTATCTTGGTTAATGGTGAGAGGTGTGGGTCTCACAGTAGTGCCAAAGAAGATGAAATACTTGGGAGTTTATCTAACAAAGGATGTGAAAGATCTATATAAAGACAACTATGAAACTCTAAGAAAATAGATAGCTGAGAATGTTAACAAATGGAAAAATATACCATGCTCATGGTTGGGAAGAATCAACATTGTTAAAATGTCCATACTACCCAAAGCAATATATAATTTCAACGCAATCCCCATTAAAGCTCCACTATCATACTTTAAAGATCTTGAAAAAACAATACTTCGTTTTATATGGAATCAGAAAAATCCTTGAATAGCCAAGACATTACTCAAAAATAAAAACAAAGCAGGAGGAATCACACTACCAGACCTCAGACTATACTACAAATCCATAGTGATCAAAACAGCATGATACTGGCACAAAAACAGAGAAGTAGATGTCTGGAACAGAATAGAGAACCAAGAGATGAATCCAGCTAATTACCATTATTTAATCTTTGACAAGCCAATTAAAAACATTCAGTGGGGAAAAGAGTCCCTATTTAACAAATGGTGCTGGGTGAACTGGCTGGCAACCTGTTAATTTGTAAAAATTGTGAAATTTTTACAAACAGAAAAATAGTGTTAAGGGATAATTTTGGGAAAGGTTAAATCATGACTCTCATATAGATATAAAAGTGAACACATGTTAAGGAATTTGTTTTCTACATATGCTAAAAGAGAACCAGGCAGATGCTATAACCGGTTCAAAGAAAAAGTCAAAGTAGCACAAATTTATATGGAGTAAAAAGTAATGTTGAGGTGAATTTCAAATGAGGACAAAATTGTGGTTTTTATTTTGGAGTATGAAAAAGGAAGTCAATTAAATCACTCTCAGAAAGGACACTTTAATAGGTGGCAGACATTTAATATGACAATGTTTAACTTTATTGGGTTCAGTATTTATCAGTTATCTATGTTTTATAAAGTGTAGAACAGTGCAAAGACAATAAACAGAGCTAGAATTTGAGAACTCAGAAGAGTGTACTGTAAAAGGCATGCAGTTTTTCTCTGAAATACACATTTTTTTCTGTTATAGACACATATAACGCATAAAAATGAGAGAATGACATTTTACATTATTGTTTCATATCTCTTTTTATAATAAAATATAATAGGTGTAACTGGGACCTCAAACCTCCCTACACCCACCCCTTTCTATCCTAAAAGTTAACGCTGCCCTGAACTCATGATTCATTCTTTTGAAACACATTTTTATACTTTTACTGTAACTGTAAGTGCCCCCAAATATACTTTTTATTCTACATTTAATGATTTAGAAAATTATATCAATGTATTGATATCCATATGCAAATTTTGACTCAATAGTGTATTTTTGAGATATTTTGAGATGAATGATGACTAAATTTTCCAATGTTAAATCGGTTTTGTATTTTTAATGTAAAACATTTTTTAAAAACCTTTGGTTTATTTAAAAATACATACACGCATACCTCATTTTATTGTGCTTCACTTTACTTCACTTTGTTGATTGGGTTTTTTACAAATTGATGGTTTGTAGACATCTGACACAAAGCTCTGATAAGATTATTGTTGATCTAATACTCACTAATACTACATCCATTCTACAGCCGTGGATCAAAGAAAAAGTTTGACTTTCAATTTGTGTTATTTAAGAAAGATATTCTGTAAGGCTATAACTGTCATCAGCAGTGATTCCTCTGATGGATCCAAGCAAAAGAAATTAAAAACTTTCTGGAAAGCATTCACCATTTTAGATGCCATTAAGAACATTCATAACTCATAAGAGGAGGTCAAAATATCAGCATTAACAGGGGGTTGGAGAAAGTTGACTCCAACTCTCATGAATGAGGGGTTCAAGACTTTAGTGGTGGAAGTTGTTGCAGATGTTATGGAAAGAGCAAGATAAATAAAATTATAAATGAAGCCCGGAGATATGGCTGAATTGTTACAATCTCATAATAAAACGTGAATGGATAAGGAGTTGTTTCTTCCAGATGAGCAAACAAAGTGGTTTCTTGAGATGGAATGTATTCCTGGTGAACATACGGTGGACATTGTTGAAATGGAGACTTTACCTCTTTCATGTTTACATGGATGGAGCTGGAACATATTCTTCTTAGTAAAGTGTCTCAAGAATGGAAGAAAAAGTACCCAATGTACTCACCCTTATTATGAAACTAATGTAGGACCTTCACATGAAAGCTATATCCCAGTTATAACCTAAGAATAGGGAGAAAGGGGAAAGGGAGGGGAGGGAGGGGGAAGGAGGGGGATTAATGGGACTACACCTGCGGTGCATCTTACAAGGGTATATGTGAATCCTAGTAAATGTGGAATGTAAAGGTCTTAGCAAAATAACTAAGAAAATGCTACAAAAGCTATGTTAACTAATGTGATGAAAATGTGTCAAACGATCTATGAACCAAGTGTATGGTGCCCCACGATCATACTAATGTACACAGCTATGGTTTAATAAAAATAAAAAAAAGAACATTGTTGAAATGGCAACAAAGGATTAGAATATTACATGAACTTCCTTGATAAAGCAGCAGCAGGGTTCGAGAGGACTAATTTTGAGAGAAGTTCTACTGCCGGTAAAATGCTACCAAATGGCATTGCATGTTACAGAGAAATATTTCATGAATCAACGTGGCAGACTTCAGAGTTGTCTTAGTTTGAGAAATCAACACAGCTGCTCCAACCTTCAACAACCACTATCTTGTTCAATCAGCAGCCATCGACATTGCAGGACCCTTCACCTGCAAAGAGATTTCCATTTGCTGAAGTCTCAGACAATTAATATTTCTTAGCAATAAAGTATTTTTAAATTAAGTTATATATGTTTTAGACATAATGCTATTGCACACTTCATAGACTACAGCATAGTATAAACATTTTTTATGTGCTCTGGAAAATGAAAAAATTTGTGTGACTCGCTTTGTTGTGTTACTTGCTGATTTCAGTGGTCTGAAATGGGCTTGTGGTAATCCTGAGATATCCATGTAGCTAAATTTGATTTGCTAATATTTTAATTTTTTTTCTATTTTCCTAAGTAAGATCTGCCTGCAATTTTTCTTTCTCACATGCCATGGCTGATTTTAATATGCAGGTTATATTTGATAAAATTGTTTGGGTGGTTTATCTGTTTTCCATTCTATGGCACTATTTTTCCAAGGTTAAGAATGATCTTTTCTGTAAATATTTGCTAGACTGTCATGTAAACTTTTGGGATAGTTCTCCCCCTTTTTTCAAACTATTTACTAGGTGAACTATTGATTCCATTTCTTTAAGATTTGTAGGTCTGTTTATATTTTAAACATTTCTTGTTGAATTAATTCAAGTATGCTATATTTTTTCCAGGAAACTGTCCATTTTTTCACTTTTTTTGCTTTCTTGGTATAAAGATCCACATGGCATACTTTTTAATTATTATTTTCAACTGTAATAAAAACTATAATGTAAAACTCACACCTTAATATGATCGCATTATTGTGTAACCCGTCTCAAGAACATTTTTATCTTGAAAAATTAAAACTTTATCGCATTAAGCGACATCTTCCATTTTCTCCTCTTTGCTAGCCCTAAGCATCTACTATTCTGTTTTTCATTTCTGTGAATTTGACCACTTTACGTGTCTTATACAAGTGCAATCATACAGTAATTTTCTTTTTGTGACTGGCTTATTTCACTTAGCATGTCCTCAAGGTTCATCCATTATGTAGCATGTGCCAGAATTTCCTGCCTTTTAAAGGTTGAATAATACTGCATTTTATGTATACACTACACTTTGTTTATCCATCAATGGACATTTGATTTGCTTCCACTTCAAGGCTAATGTGAATAATGCTGCTGTGAAAGGTGTCTTCCCACACTTTCCTAAACATCTCTTTAATATTCTGCTTTTGATTCTTTTGACCAAGTTGCAAAATTGCTACATTTTTTGACAAATTATCATACTGTTTTCCATAGTAGCTATACCAGTAGTGCACAAAGTTTCTTGTTTCTCTACATTCTTACCAACACTTGTTATTTTGTGTGTGTTTTTTTTTTTTAACAGTATCCATCCTAATGAGAGTGGGATGGGATCTCATTGTACTTTTGATTTGCATTTCCTTAAAGATTAGTGATTTTGAACATGTTTTCTCATCTTGTTGGCCATTTATATATAAGGTTTGGAGAAATGGCTATTCACATCCTTTGCCAATTTTCAAAATTTTTGTTTTTGTGAGTTTGGGGGTTTGTTGTTGATGAATTGTAGGAGTTCTTTGCATATTCTGGATATTAACCTCTTATCAAATTCATTCCACAGGTTGCCTTTTCACTCTGTTGATTGTATTCATGGTCTACTCATATGCCTAAAATTTCTGCCATAACTCTACTCATATATTCTTACATTTAATATGGGATATATACCATCTCTCTCTCTCTATCCTTCTCCCTTTCTCATTCTTTCTCATCATTCTCTCCCCCCAAGTTGATTAACATTTGTATTTGAGAGCTTTTACTATTTTATTAGTCTACTTAGATAACCAACTTTTAATTTTGTTGATTTTTCCATTATTTTCTTTTATTAATGCTGCATTATTCTCTTCTTTATATATTTTTTTAATTTTTCTATTTAAAAAAATTCTTTACTTGGGTGCTCTGTTTGATATTTCTTCTTCTCTGATATAAGTGTTTAATTTTTAAGTGTTCCTTCAAGTTTGTTAGTCTCATCTTCAAAGTATTGACATATGGACTTTTAATCGGCAGTCTGTAATTTCACATTATTCATATTAATGTGGAGCAATTTTTATTTATTTCACTCACTTGGGACTTAAGATTTTCTTTTTAAAGTATAAATATCTTTAAACAATACTGTAAATATCTCAGAAATTTTCCCTGCTAATATTGCACATTGCCTATTCTCTCTCTTCTTTTGGGACAACATATACTAAAAATGTATTGGACATATGTTTTATCCCCAATTACTCTTTTTTTTTCATTTTTAAAAAATTATTGGGTATTCATTGAGGGTATAAAGAACCAGGTTACACTGCTTGTATTTGTTACAGTCCCTCATATAATTGTGTCTTGCCCCCAAGAGGTGTGTCACACATCATGCCCAATTACTCTTATATTTTCTTTTTGTTTTCCATCTCTTTATTTTTCTATATGCCATTCTGACTTATTATTTGTCACACCTAGCTTCCTGATTACTAGATATTGCTTCAACTGGCTCCAATCTGCTTTTGAACAGAAACCTGTGATTTAGTTGGCCATATGATTTTAGGAAATTTTAATTTTAATTTTCCCAAATCTATATTGGCCCACTTATGTGGGTTTTGACTTCTTAAAGATTATTTTTGTAACACCCAGTAGACAAGCAAGGTTTCTTTACTGATTAATGATTTTTTTCTACTACTTACTTTCACTGAAGATGCTGAGTATTGGGTGGCAGGGATGTTCTCTAGGGCTTCATTTCCAACTTCCTTTCTCATACGGGCCTGGGCTTCATCTCCTATCTCTAAAGAATAACACCTGAAGCAATGAGAACTACCATTTATCATTATTTTTGGCAACTGTGATGGTTAATCTCCTTTTCTGTCATGACATCAACTATACATTCACGTTTTTTGTTTATAACCAAAATTCCCAGGTGATTTGAAAGTGTTTTTGATTTTGTTTCTTCATAATCTGAGTTTATCTTTCTACCATAGTGTTAATGATCTCCTTCTTGAACTTCCAAAGGAATATCAGTACATTCCTGCTACTTGGGTAAGCATAGCAACTTACTTGTCTATTTTTTATATTTTCCACCTTCCAAGTGGATCTTCTGCAACAGTCTTAACAAGGTAATTGCACAAAGGAAAGAGGAGAACCTAAGTCCTTTTCTCCACTTTCAGAGCTCCCAACTTAAGTTGCAGCTATGTCTTAACATTTACTTTCTCTACTACATATTTGTCTAAACCAAGAATATGATCTAATGTATATAATAACTGCTTCAATCTTGGTCTGCACTGAAGAAAAGCATCCAAACAATGGTAGTGACATTTCCACTGTCAGCCGCATTGAGAAGATACTCCTGGAACATTATGGCATGTAACATTATTAAACTTATGCATTCAGACAGGAGTGAGAATGCTTAACTCCAGAAGAGAAACCTTAGAGGCACATGTGCCCTGTTTTCGAATGCTTTGTGAGTTGTCATATGGGACAGGAATTATCTTACTCTAACTTTCTCTAGAGTGTTCTATAAGTTCCTATGGGTACACTTATAATGATGTAGATTTTTGCTAAGTAGAATAAAAACTGTTACAAATGAAATGGCTCATCTTTGGCAGTAATCGGCTTTGGAAGAACTTTAGCAGAGGATGCTGACTCTGTCATGGTTATTCTAAGGAGATTCTGGCAAGTAAAGGAAAGTTGAACTAGATAGCTCATCGTCTTTCTTTCAAATCAAAGATTCTTTTCTTCCACAAAGGTCCTATAGTTGAACTTTTATTATGTTTAGTACTGTGATTTAGTGGGAGATTTGTTTATGATTAAAATAGACATGTAGCTATAGATTTTTGAGGAAATAGAGGTTGAGGGCAGGAGAGTATAAGCAGATAAGCCAGCCCTCCTCATAATACTTTACCTCTGCCACTGTGCTGTTTCTTAGTAATAATTCTCATCTTTGTTTAAATGAATGTGCTGTCTAGCCCGCATCAAACTGAGGACCACAAAATACACAAATTTACATCCCTGTTATATAATCAAAATGTTTTAGAATTTTAGCTTCACACTTCCTTTGGTTTCCTTTGTGCCCAAATTAAAGCCTTTGTTTCTGAATGTCCCTTCTTTTTTCAAGGGTAACACAGCTTTTTTTCTCAGCATCATACCTGATTCATGTTTATTTCTGCTTTTAAAGCTATACTCATGCTTCAGGTTTGAAACTTATTTATCACCAAGGATTATGGGTTGAATGTTGTCACTTAAATATTCCTATGTTGAAGTCCCAGTATCCCAGAATGCAAACTTATTTGGAAATAAGATATTTGTAGATGTACTTAGTGGAGATGAAGTCCTGCAGGAGTTGGGTGAGCCTCTATTCCAATATGGCTAGTGTACCTACAAGAAGGGAAAATTCATGCACGGACATGCACACAGGGAAAATGCCATGTGAACATGAAGGCAAAGATTGGAGTGATGTGTCTATAAGCCTAGAAATATCAAAGATTGCAGGAAAACCACTAGAGTCTAGAGGAGAAGTACTCAACAGATTCATCCTCAGAGCCATCAGAAGGAGCCAAACCTATCTATACCTTGAGCTTAGAATTTTAGCTCCCAGAAGCGTGAGAAAACAAATTCCTGGTATCTAAGTCATCTAGTTTTTGCTTTGTTATGGCAGCCTTAGGAAAATAATATACCTAGAGATGTGAAAAAACTTGATGCTACCACAAAATAAATCAGTGGGCTTTAGGTTACAGCATAAAAGAAGATATCTTCTTCCCTTCCATTGATCTTGTAAAATTCCAAGAAAGCTTAATGTCTTAAAAAACACTGAAGTTAGGTATTTAGTTAACAATTGTGCATGAGTATTTTATTAACAAATATTTCAAATAAAGATGCATTCAGTATGCACATATTTAAATTATTTTCATTTAACCATGCATTTGCGCTTCATGTTCCTTGCCACTGACACATACTCAGTCAGAAAAGCTTTTAACTTTTCAGTTGCAAATGAAATGTTTTTCAGAGAAGCAGCAGTTTTTTTAATTAACAAAAGACTCTAAAAATTTACTTCTCAAAGTAAAAATTTCAGAGAAGTTGTAAAGTAACCCAAACTCACATGTTTGTTGCCCGATAAAAAATAGGCCAAAGTGAAAATAAATTAAGCTGAGTGCAATTTTATAATAAGAATAAATATGATTCATAGAGCAATTAAAAGAAGTTTTTCCTTGGGTCAGAAAATTAAAAGTTTGTTCAAAACATCAGAAGGAGAGATTTTAGGTACTGACAGATTATTGGGCTAAAATCCAAAAACATTAAAATTGATTTAAAAGATTTAAAATTGATTTAAAAGCATTTGACTTCTAGTTATATTAGACTATAGTATAATAGAACTTTCAACATCATACAGGTAGAAAATGTTTGTCATTCTTGCCTTGAGAAATTTTTGTAGTATAAATCTTGTCTGTAAACCGTTATTTAAAATTTGGAGGACCAGTTTCAGGGTGTAAAAGAGATTTTGATGTAGCAAAGTAGATAATGTACTTTGTGAGCAGAAAGATCTGGGGTCACATCCCAAATCTGCCACTTACATGCTGCAGGCAAATTATATAAATTTCTCAGCCTTGGCCTCAGGTAGGCAGAAAACTATCTTGAAAGACTTTAATAATCAAGAAAATTAAATGTAAAATGCCTAGCACAATTTCCAGGCCATAATAAGAGGCTAATAAGTAATAGTTATTATTGTTATTATTCAGCTGACTTTTCTTCCAGCTAAACCTGATGCAATAATCCCTCCCTTCTTCTCATCCTGATGTAGCTGTATTCAAATCTCATTTTTCTTCCAACATGAAAATGATCTACTGCTTATTTAAAAGAGGAAAGGAATATGACGATAGTGGGTTCAAGGAAAAGGTAGTGTAGAGGTAGTGGTCAAATATATTCATGTTCTAATTCCCAGAATCTGAATATGTTACCTTACGTGGCAAAAGGAACTTTGTAAATATTAGTAAGTAAAGGGCTTTGAGATGGCCGGATCATCCTGGATTATTCAGGTAGGCTTGATGTACTCACATGAGTTCTTGAAAGAGAGACATAAGAGGAGTCAGATTCAGAGGAAAAGATGTTGTAATAACCAAAGCAGAGATGGGAGTGATGGGTTTTGATGATCAAGGAAGGAGTTACAAGTCAAAGAATACGATCCACTACTAGAAAATGAAGAAGGTGAGGACATTGATTCTTCCCTAGAGAGTCCAAAAGGAACCAGTCCTATTGACAACTTCACTTTAGCCCAGTGAAACTGATTGCAGATTTCTGATCTGCAAACTGTAAGATAATAAATTTGTGCTCTTTTAAACTATTGCATTTGAGGTAATTTGTTACAGGGGCAATACCAGACTAATGCAGGTAGAGACGAAGTTATGTGAGGTCTGTATCAATGTTATGTAACAAACTACCCTGAAATACATTGACTTAAAATACCAAGCATTCGTTTATCTCACGGGCCTGCTTTAGGGGTGTGCTAATCTGGTCTGGGCTTGGCTGATCTCAGCTGGACTCATTCATCTCAAGTTACTTTGCCAGACCTATGGGCTGGCTGGTCTCGGGAGACCTTAGCTGGACAAGAGGAGAGTATGGAAATTATCTCTGTTCTACATGTTCCCTGGAAAAGCTAGCCAAGGCTTGCTCTCTCAGATTTCTATGAGAGAGAACAGGGAAAGATATTTGACCTCTTGAGGCATAGGTTCAGAATTGGCACATCACGTACACTGCATTTTTGGCCAAGACGGATCACAAAGCTTCCCCAGGTTTTAGTAGCTGGTGAAATAGATTTCAGTTCCCAGTGGAAGGAACTGCAAAGGCATCTTGCAAAGAATGTGAATAAGGAAAAAGGTAAAAAATTTGAGATATTTTTGCAACCAATGGACCATACAGTCACTCTCAGAAAAGCATGTATCTTGGTTTTCACCTGATTTTCTGGCTCCTGTTTTTGGCCATTCCTTCAACCATTCATCATTTCCCCTTTCTGTATAATACCCATATGCTTATGAGCTTCTGATAGGTTGGTTATTAGTTTTGAAAAGCTCTGACCAATTAATTCTCTTGACAGGTAAATATTCTTAGATATTTACCTAGTGAGTATGCCTCCTTCTCTCATGTCTATTAACTTTTTAAAGGCAAAGTGTCAAATAGTTTTTGCCAAATTTCTTTTCCCATGTATGACTCCAGGCTCAACAAGCCTTATCCATATGGAGTTACTAATGGGTTATCTCAAGACTTTCTGAACTGTTCCTAATGCAGCTTCGTTAAGGACAAAAAAGACCATATGCTGCCTGCTGCCTTTTCTACATAAGATATTTCCTTTTTATTTCTTTACCCAGGTGTTACTTTTTTCTTAAAAAAAAGAAATAACAGTACAGACACATATGCGAATGCTTATTAGAGTAAAGGAAGTTACTGGGCTCAAGTCGTGCAAGTTCCAGACTCCAGAAGGGCAGGTGTGGCAGCTGTGTTTTAATCAATTGTGAAGGTGTTTTTCCCAGAATGCCTTGACAACAGCAACATCATTAGAAGCAACCAAGCTCCCAAGAACCATCTGGTTTAGTTCTTACTTATTTATTTTTTGTTATTGTTCTTCCTCTTATGAATGCATAAAATTCAGTAAATGAATGAATGAAGCTCATTATGGTCTTTGCAATTGCCGAAATGTACTCTTTTGAAATTTCCTAGTCTCCTGGTGAAATTTAAATAATATGTTGAATCAAACTTTGGATTATCTCAAATCTTTCTTCTTCTCTAGTTTCACCATTCCTTTCTTAATTCTGTTCATTATCATCTTTTTAAAGGTTATTTTTGAATTAGCATAAAATAACATTTTTGGTCTACAGTTCTATAAAATTTAGCACATATATAGATTTGTGTAACCATTACCATAATCAGAATACAAAACAGTACTATCTGTACATAAATATTTAAGTAACTCCATTTATAACATCCTCAAACTAGAAGCAATCAAAACTCCTTTCAGTTGGCAAATATATAAAACACATAGTTGTGCATCCATACAACAAAATGCTACTCTGCATTAAAAAGAATGGAACTACTCATTCAAGCAGCAGTGTGGAAGACTCTCTCAAACATTATGTTGAATAAAGAAAGCTAGCTAGTCGCAAAAGATTGGATGTTGTATAATTCCATTTACACCATATGATCACTTCTTGCCTGAATTTTTTAATCCTCAATTATTTGTTCATATCCAGTATTGCTGCAGTTTCCTCTCTAGTTCCTGGCCCTCACCAAATGGACTTTGAAACATAAAAATCAGATCACCAGGGAGTTGCTTAAATCACTTCAATGAGTCTACACATTTCTGTGTGTGATTTAGAAAATTCTTCATGATGTGGGTCTCGCCTACATCTCTAGCCTAATCCACTGCCTACCCATCTGATGACCAATGGTATAGTAATCACCGCCATCTTGCAGTTTTTGAATGCACATATATACATTTGCCATAACCATGCATTCTCCAGTTCATCTGTGGCTTTTCCTCTTGGCTGAAAACCTCTCACATCTCTCCACTTACCTTGTTGTCCCTCTTCACACTTCCTACAGCATGATTTTTCTAAAAATCTTCACTGATTTCTTTCAGACGAATAATGGGAAGCCTCAAGTTTCTCTGTTTATGTCTATGATTGTAGAGGTGGTAAAAAGGGGAATCTGCTTAATATTCCACTAAAATGATCTGGAAGAGATAGGATTGGCAGGTGTGAAGCCTCTCTAAGGCAAAATGAATTTCGATTTCTTCATTTAAAGCTTCTAGAGAGCATAGTTTAAGTCTCTGCCCATATTTACAAATGTAACAGGCTGAGGAGGCATAAACACTTACTAAAACCCTTGTAGGAGCACATTGTGCCTGCCAGCAACTCCTTGCCAGAGCAAACATTTTGAAAACACTTGGACAATCCTGGCTGCTCAAGTGTTTTCATAAATATTTCCAGCCGGCAGTCACAGAACCCTTGCAAGAAGAGAGTGGTCAACAGGAAAACTTGAAATGGAAGAGGTTCAGTGAGCAGCTGCTGAGTTTTGAAAATGTATGCAAAAGCATATGGTTGTCTTTAGGCCCTTAAGGCAGCATTTTAATTAATTAATTTATTTATTCTCTATCCTGCAAAGATCAAAATACATGATTCCATTTCAGAAAGTTTGCTTGTAAGCAAACACTTCAGTCTCAGAAAGAGCATATAAATGGCTAGCATAATGTAAATATTTGTTTACCTAAAGTATGTCTTACTGAGAAATAAAAATTCTGTATAATTTGGCCTGTTGGTCCTCATGAATTTCCAATAATCTCATTGGCATTCTTGCCTTCCCTTATTTGGAAAGATATGAGATTTAACATTCTACCATTTAAGCTGAATTGCAGAAGGATATCTAGGTGAAAAGCGTTGAGAATTTGACGCTGGTGCAGAATGCTGCAATTTGCTTCCTTGAGTATAAATGCTGAGCTTTCAACACTTCTATATGCTCAGCTATGTTTTGCATTTAATTCAAGCATTGAATTATGTCTAAATATATCTTTACTGTTAAGGTCCCAAATCTGCAGCCACCCTTTTTTCTTGCATATTGGGACTGCATTGGTTTAGCCATAAGGGACAAATCTTCCTCCGTGTGTCCCTTTGTGCCAGCAAGAAATTTCCTCCTCATTTTCCTTTTCCTCACATTGGGAAAAGTCAGATTTTCTGACGTAGGCAAGAAGTTTCCTCCACGAGTAAGTGAGTTTAAACTAGGATAGTTTTTCCTCCCTGCTTTGTTAGATGCCCCACTTGAAAAACATTGTCTATAAATAAGGATCCAATTTCCACTTGGAGTTCAGTACTTCCCTTAGAACACTGACCCTTAGGAATATTTCACTCCAAAAGTATTCTGTGGCCAAAGAAATTCGGGTGCTTTTGCAATTGTATCATACCTTGGTTCTTGCAGATTCTCAATTCTCATTAACATGCTACAGACCTGATTAGAACTGCATGAAGTTAGTTCTTTTTCACTTGCTTAACCCAGTATTTCCAAACTTATTTGACAGTGAAATCAATTTTTTAACATGTACCACATTACCATTTTAAGGAACAGTTCTTAGGGAATGTGGTATTAAAACTTTGATGGAATTTTTAATCAGATGAAGACATTATCTAAATGTCTCTTCTATAATGCTTAGTGGCAGTTGCTAGAAGTTCTCCAAAATTAAAAACAAATGAACAAAGCAACCAAGAAGAAAATAACTAATCAAAATGATCACTTTCTTATGTATAATACAGCTAATAATAATTAAACTTTGGGAGCCATTGACAATACAGAATTCTAAAGCAACCTGAGATCTGAGACATGTCCTAAGCTAGTTCACCTTTTGAAAAAAACACAAATGAAAAAATAAAAACAACAACAACAACAACAAAAAAGAAAAACAACAAACGTGGTGAGGTCGGGTAGTCAGTAAGCAACAAAGCTGGGAACAGAAAGTGTCTGAATTTCTGGTCCATTATTCTATTGATTCACAAAATAAAAGCCTAACTTCAATGTTGAGAAATCATAGTGCTTCTAAGTAACTGAACTCCATTGTTGTGATCTGCCCATCACAATAACTCCTAAACATCTTTATTTTTTTTTAATTTTTATTGTTAAATCATAGCTGTGTACATTGGTGCATCAAGGGGTACACTGTGCGAGTTTCATATACAATCTGAAATATTCTCATCAAACTGTTCAACATAGCCTTCATGGCATTTTTCTTAGTTACTGTATGTAGGCATTTGTATTCTGCATTTAGTAAGTTTCGCCTCTACCCATTCTAAGATGCACTGTAGGTGTGGCCCCACCTGTTACCCTCCCTTCACCAAAACCTCCCCACTCCCTTCCCCTTCCTTGGCCCTTTCCCCATAGTCTTATGCTATAGTTGGGTTATAGCCTTCATATGAAAGTTATGATTTAGCTTCATAGTAGAGCTGAGTACATTGGATACTTTTTCTTCCATTCCTGAGATACTTTACTAAGAAGAATATGTTCCAGCTCCATTCATGTAAACATGAAAGAGGTAAAGTCTCCATCTTTCTTTAAGACTGCATAATATTCCATGGTATACATGTACCACAATTTGCTAGTCCATTTGTGGGTCAATGGGCACTTGGGCTTCTTCCATGACTTAGCAATTATGAATTGGGCTGCAGTAAACATTTTGGTACAAATGTCTTTGTTATATTGTGACTTTTGGTCTCTGGGTATAAACCTAGTAAAGGAATTATAGGATTGAATGGCAGGTCTATGTTTAGGTCTCTAAGTATTCTCCAAACATCCTTCCAGAAGGAATTATCCTAACATCTTTTAAATACTAGTTTTACTATAATGTTTCATTTCAAGAAATATTTATGAATTACCTACTTACTACAAAAATGTATATCCTCTGCAGAGACATTCTAAACCCCATGAAGCTCAGGCATATGTGTGTGTGTTTCTAACACATTTCTAAGTAAAATTATTGTACAGTCCTTAATTTTTTTCTGGTGGGTGGAAATGAAATTTTTGTTCATTCTAATATATAGATTTGTAAATAATTTCTTAGAAAAACAAAAGGAGGGGGCGGCACCTGTGGCTCAGTCGCTAAGGTGCCGGCCCCATATACCGAGGGTGGCGGGTTCAAACCCGGCCCCAGCTGAACTGCAACCAAAAAATAGCCGGGTGTTGTGGTGGGCGCCTGTAGTCCCAGCTACTCAGGAGGCTGAGGCAAGAGAATCGCTGAAGCCCAGGAGTTGGAGGTTGCTGTGAGCTGTGTGATGCCATGGCACTCTACTGAGGGCTATAAAGTGAGACTCTGTCTCTACAAAAAAAAAAAAGAAAAAGAAAGAAAAACAAAAGGAGGAAGCTAGCCAAAAAGACCTCAGGAAGCTTATGTGATAGGGGTTCCTGGGAGTAACATTTGTAGCCTCCAGTCCTAGGCCCATTTCTCCCCATTGGTGGAGGATGGTGCTATTACTCCATGGTTTTAAAGTGATTGATATAATTGATGTGTCTCCTACAAGCACTAGGTATTCCATCTCCTTTCTTTTCCTCATGTGAAGCTATGTTCCTTGGTTGTCTGCTCTGAAATTTTCCCTAAAAAGTTATTGTCCCAAGATCTGAATTAAAGATGAGGGAGTTAGAAACAGAGCCAGGGATCTTAAGTCCATTTGGCCATCACATCTCAGCTTCATTGGTCAAAGATTTTATCAGTTATAAAGGTGATATTTTGTCATAACAAAAGGTGAAGAGTAAAAAAGAGAGACAAAAATAACTATCTCTAGAATTGAGAAGCCAAAAATATTTTAAGCATTGTAGAAGTTTGCCACAATTTAAGGCTTGAATATCTAGAGCCAAAATCTCTCAGATTTAAGTTCATCAAATATCTCTTCTGGTTTAAGGACCATTTGTTAAATTGGGTAGACAGAAGCTAAACATGTCTTGAGTAATACTTCCTCAAGCTTAACGTGTATTTGGACTGCCCGAGGATCTTATTAAGATGAAGATTCTGATTTAAAGGTCAGAGATTTGGCCCTTTCTAACAAGCTCCTGGGTGATGCCAAAGCTGCTGGACCACACTTTAAGTAGCAAGGTAGGCCCCAGAAAGGAGCTGATGGAACAAACAATGATAATAAGACTGGATGAGCTTCATAAGTAGCTCCTGAATTTTCATAGTTCTTAAGGTGAAGTAATTCTTAGTGGCTTTCTCAGGCCTTAGTGTTTTGTGAGTCTTCCAACTGCAGGCTCCACATGTAAATGGAACAATGGCAGTGCAGCCTGTCTCAGAAAGGAGGGTTTCTTACCTTTTGTCTATGGATTGAGGGCCTGAACAAAAGCAAATCAAAACAAAACATAAAGCAAATCTTTTGAGACCAGGGCCAGGGCTGCCTGGGTTCCAGACCATGGTGTTGACCTTCCTTCGAACTAGTAGGTTTCCATTTATGGCATCTCTCTTTCTTCTCTAACAAAGTAGATCTCTACATTAATTTAAAGCAGATTTGTTGTGTGTATGTGTGCATGGGGAGAACATGAAATGGGCTCACTCATTTTGACATCTCCCAAGGATTTATATGTAAAGCCCAAGGAGGATACATCTGAGGAGAAGATTTTTAAATCCTGGGAACAGAGGTATGGAAAAAGAGGCAGGAAGCAAGTAGTGTGTGCTAAGGATTTTTCTTAAGTAGTAAAAAGGACTTACTGGGCTGGGGACTAAAATCAAAACATAGGTTTTAGGTTAGAACTGAATTGTCAATGGAAAATGACATGTTGTGTTTAGAGTTGTTGTCAGGGAATCAGATATATTCTTTTCAATGACTGTGTGTTTCACAGAAACTCAATTTTCTGCCTGTTTATTTATTTTATTCTCTATCAGAAGTAGTATGCAAATGGATAGAATTTTTATTTCCTTTAATGCTCTAGGATATTTGGATAAAAGGCATCATCAAGTATTTTTATGATTATAAGCGCACATTCATTGCTCAGTGGTAGAATATCATTAGGAGAATAGAACACTCTCAATAACTCACCTCCAAAATAGGTTTTCTTTTCTTGGGAAAATGCATATTTTCAGCTTGGAACTGAAAATATCAAAATTTTTAAAAGGCTCTCCAGAATTCAAATGAAGTGGAATGTAGTTTGTTTGCCTTCCCTGTAACAAACAATGTTATTAGTAACTGAAAGACAAACATTGGGTGGCATTATGTAAGGCCCGAGTCTAATACTGCTAGGGCCAATGAGTTGCAACTTAACCTAAAAATTGTGGGGGGGTGATGGTGGTGGAGGAGGTGATTTTTAGAAAGACCTCTTTTCCTGTCCATGTTTATTTGCATACATTCTCTTATTTTTAGCATCTTTATTTTTTTGGAATATGCATTTTCCAAAGCATGTTTACCAACTCAAAGCCAGAATTATGTTTAAAAATATCAATATAACTTAAAGCAGCAGTGTTTTGTCCCCTTACATTTATGTTGTGCAGAAAAACAGACTTGTGTGTGGTGAAAGTGTGTTCTGATTAAAGCTTTAAATTGGTGGCTAGTAGCCCAGTTATGAGAAACTTGGCTGCCTGTGGCTCCTTGGTAATGTGCTCTACAGGCTGTTGTTTTTCTGCTGATCGCCTATTTACAGTGATTTACTCCAAATATGTGGGTGTCTTAAGTGTATGGGTGTTGTCCAAAAAGAAAGTCAGTTCATTCAAAATGATGAAATGAGAGGCAACTCACAATAGCTTCCATTGATCCCTTAGTCATTCTTAAATTGAAGAAAGACCTGCCGTAGAGGCTTGAAGGCTAACTGATGAATGAGCTAAGAGGGAGGGAACCAGTTGCAAGAAAATGGGCATGTGAAAAGGACCCTCTGCACATCTGCTGTGGGAACAGCACTGATGTGGGGACAGGGAAAGAACTAAATAAAGCCTGAACCTTGAAGAAATTTATAACTTCAGTTGATGAGGCTGAACAGCACCTAAACGAAATGAGCTCAATTGCAAAGCAATATAGCCATGATACTGTATCAATTTAATACATTATGCCACTAGATAAGAAGCACAAGATAAGGCAATACCACTTCTTTTATTTATTTATTTATCTATTTTTTTTTTTTTAGAGGTGGAGTCTCACTTTGTCGCCCTCGGTAGAGTGCCATGGCATATCACAGCTCACAGCAACCTCCAGGTCTTGGGCTTAGGCGATTCTCTTGCCTCAGCCTCCTGAGCCGGGACTACAGGTGCCTGCCTCAATGCCAGACTATTTTGTGGTTGTTGTTGTTGTTGTTGCAGTTTGGCTGGGGCTGGGTTCGAACCCACCACCCTCAGTATATGAGACCGGCGTCCTACCCACTGAGCCCCAGGTGCCACCCAACAATACCACTTCTTTCTAGGATTTAACATTACTCAATTGGAATAAGAAAGCCTAGGGTAATTCTAATTAAGACCTCTCTCTATTTCATATAGATCCATTAATCAGTGCATTTAAAGTTAATACTTTTCAACCATTTATGAGTCTATTTATATTGTAATTCAATGTCAAGTATTCAATTTTATTGTACACACCTGAAGTGTGACAAACATTGTATTAGGTATTAGGGTTATATGGTTAAATAATATATGCTTCTTGACATTCAGAAGCTCCAGACATAGTGGGATGAAGTAAGGACAGATATGTGAAAATATAACTGCAAACAAAAGCGATAATAATTATCATAGAAGAATGAACAAAATTATGTAGAGGACTGTTATCAAATGTATTCGAATGATCCAGGACAGGATTTGCAGAGGTAATTACTAGAAGGATTTTTGATAAATGCTAGAAGAAATTTAACTACACTGTAAGTATGAGAGTCTATTGATTTTCTAGTATAAAGTTTGTCAGAAACCAATTAATGTTTGTTTGCCATGCCAGTCTTTTACCAATTCCAGGCTGGCTTTCTGAAATTACTTTTGTTTCATTTAAAATGGTCACAAATACTTTATTTAGCAATTGTTCCAGAATTTTGCCATGGCTTGAGCTCAGAGTTATTGGTCAATAATATAGAAAATGTACCATTTTTCCAGTTCCAGTCTTTTTGATATTTTATGTATGTCTTTCTAGGTCCAATGCAGGCAACTGACAATTCTAAGTACTTTAAGCAGGGAAGGATTTAATAGAAGGGCTAACATGTTTAAAAATGGAGTACTGAAAGTCAGCTGTCTTCCATGAGACTCTCCATAGCTGAGTGCCAAAGAGGAGGAAGACGTTGTTGGTACTATACCTTCTTTGTCGTATCTGTCTCTCATACTCAGGAGTTAATGACTTGCCACGGGAACCATGAGTCAGGCCACAAACAAATATATTTTTATGAATGCTTTGCAAGCAGTGCCAGCAGGCATGGCAGGAAGATGGCCTTCAACCCGTTTTCTCTCAGAGTGGGGCTTACTGGTGGAACCTCATTACCATTCAAAAACCTATCTTGAAGGGAGCCTGAAAATGTAGTTCTTAGCTTTCTACATTGTGGTATATGAAGGTTTGTGGAAGGAACTGGGAATAAATAAGCTATTGTTTAATTGTTACAAAATGACACATAGCACAAAATTAATAATATTAGTCATTTTTTTATATTTCCTTTTCTCCCTAGAAAGGAGATCTCCTGTGTTGTCCAAACTGGGTGCAGTGCCTAAGTATAGCACATAACAGCCTAGAACTCCACGGCTCAAGCCATTCTCCTGGCTCAGCTTCCTGAGTAGCTAAGTAGCTGTGACTATCACAATTAAGAAATTAAAATATATATGCAGATGTATGCATTTTAATTTATATATGTATGTATAATCTAATTTATATAATGTAATTATGCTCAAATATAAAATACATATGATTAAATTGTAATTAAATGTGAGTATGTAATTTAATTATATGTTTGTATCATAAGTATGTATATATACATATATTTTTAAATTTCTTAATTATGATAAAATATACATAAAATAAAGTGTACCCTCTTAACCACTTTTAAGTGGACAGTTCAGTCGTGTTAAGCACATCATGTTGTGCAGCCAATTTCCAGAACTCTTTTCATTTTGCAAATCTGAAACGCTATACCCGTTAAACAACTCTCCATTTCCCTCTTTCCCCAGCCCTGGGCGATCACCATTCTACTGTTTGCCTCTATGAATTTGACTACTCTAGGTATCTCGTGTCAGTGCAATCTTACAGTATTTTTTCTATTGTGACTGGTTTATTTCACATAACATAACGTTCTCACGTTTCATCCACATTGTAGCATCTGTCAGAATTGTTTAGAGACAGAGTCTCACTTGTCGCCCTCGGTAGAGTGCCATGGCATCACAGCTCACAGCAACCTCCAGCTCTTGGAATTAGGCGATTCTCTTGCCTCAGCCCCCCGAGTAGCTGGGACTACAGGTGCCTGCTACAATGCCCGGCTATTTTTTGGTTGCAGTTTGGCCAGGGCCGGGATCAAACCTGCCACTCTTGATATATGGAGCTGGCGCCCTACCCACTGAGCCACAGGCCCCGCCCAGATTTCTTTCATTTTCACGCAGAATAATCTTTCTTTGTGTAGAGTGTATTTTATCTACTCGTCTGTTGCATCTACCTATTAGCTGCTGTGAACAATGCTATTTGTGAATATGGGTGTACAAATATTTCTTTTAGATGCTGTTTTTAATTCCTCAGGGTATAGTACCCAGAAGTAGAATTGCTAAATCATATGGGCACTTTATTTTTAATTTTTGGCAGAACTGCCACGTTTTTTTCATAGCACCTGTGCCATTTTACTTTCCCACTAATTGTGCACAAGGGTTCCAATTTCTTTACATCTTTATTGACACTTTACTGTAGGATATTTTTTGCTTTAAATATGTAGTAGCCACTCCAATGGGTTATGAGGTGGTGTCTCATGAGGGTGTTGATTTGTATTCCCCTAAAGATTAGTGACGCTGAGGTGTGTTTTCATGTGCTTGGTCCTTGGATAAATGTCTGTTCAAGTCCTTTGCATATTTTTTTAAAATTGAGTTGTTTGTTTTGTTGTTGTTGTTGAGTTATATGAACTATTTATAGATTCTGGATATTCTTTACCAGATACATTATCTGTAAATATTTTCCCATTGCAGGGGCTATCTTTTCTCTCTGTTGATTATATCCTATGATGCATAGAAGTTTTTAATTTTCAGGTAGTCCAATTTACCTATTTTTTTTTTTTTGTTGCCTGTGGTTTTGGTGTCATATCAAAGAAATCATCACCAAAGCCAATGTTGTAAAAAGCTTTCCTCTTGTGTTTTCTTCTAAGTGTTTTACAGTTTAAACACTCTTCTAGTTAGTTCTTTGGTCCATTTTGAGTTAACTTTTGTAGGTTGTGTAAGATACAATTTCTTACTTTTGCATGTGCCAAGTTCATTTTTCTTAATACCACATGTTTACAATATTCTTCTTTCCTTGTGATAAATTTTATTTTAATAGAAACGTGAATAGTCTCCTCTTTTTGCTCTTTTAAAAAAGTGTTTGGGGGCGGCACCTGTGGCTCAGTAGGTAGGGCGCTGGCCCCATATGCCGAGGGTGGCGGGTTCAAACGCAGCCCCGGCCAAACTGCAACCCAAAAATAGCCGGGCGTTGTGGCGGGCGCCTGTAGTCCCAGCTGCTCGGGAGGCTGAGGCAAGAGAATCGCGTGAGCCCAGGAGTTGGAGGTTGCTGTGAGCTGTGTGACGCCATGGCACTCTACCCGAGGGCAATAAAGTGAGACTCTGTCTCTACAAAAAAAAAAAATAATAATAAAATAAAATAAATAAAAGTGTTTGGTTTATCTACATGTTGTGAATATCACTTACCCTTTCCCTTCGTTTGTCGGACCTCATCTGACAGAATGATTTTCCTGTTCCACTCTGATGTCAGAAGGCTCTGACACTTTTCTTTTTGTATCTCTCATTCAATGACAAGAGGTTAGTGACAATGCTGAGTACATTCGTTGGCCTTCAAATACCATCAATCACTGGTTATAAGAGGAAATACCCTGTTCAATTTGAAAAACTGACAGTTATTTTAGAATACACGAAGTTTATGGGAAGAGGGGACAGAGCTGATCAGTACCGTGGGTGTCACGGATTTACAAGGACATCCTACAAATGGTGAAAAAAATATTCTTCTGGCTGATGGGAGTTGCATTTGTGAGCAGGTACATCCTTGACTCATGAGATAAGGAGGAGAGTGGAGAAACAGTGCAGACCCACCTTTCTTACAGGAGAAACCTCATCACTCAGCCTCTGAGCAATGTGAGGAATGGAAATTCAAGAACCAGGGGAAGACTATCACCTTCCGACACTGAGGAAAGGCTAAATAGGAAGATGCATTTTGTAAGGCAACATAAAAACAATCAGCAAAGGATTGCGTGGTTTGCAGCAGAGACTTGAGAAAGGTGGAAGGAGAGAGACCATTTCCTACTGTGAGACGTGCAGGAGGGAGCCTGCCTGCATCCTGGAGATTGCTTCAAGAAATATCACCCTCAAAAACAATCATCAACAAAACCTAATTGTTTTATATAACCTAAAATAGAAAGTAAAATCATCATGTCATTTCATATTTATGTTTTTCTCTTTTAAAACTATAGGATAATTGCAACTAATCCATAATCTCTTTCCCTCCCCAAATAAATAAGAGTTGGGGAGTATGCTGATGGCAGAAAATTGGATTAGATTAAACAATTTTTTATGTTTTTGGAATTTTGTCCAAAATACGCATATATCAGTTTATATTTTGAGCTGTCCAATGATGTTCTTAGAGCTGCTGATCATCTTTCTCTTTCCATTTTTATTCCTACAGATGCTCATGTCATTTATCTACCAGTTCCTCCAGGATTTCTTGTCTCCTTTTACTGTTAAAATGCTTAGGTCTGAGGGGAATAGTCATTGCCACATTCTACTTGCAACATGGCGTTTGTATCTCTGCCTTGTACTGAATGGGCCTTCTTGAAGGTTCTTCTTAATAGCTTCTCTTAAGAATTTTCCTTACTCCATTCTGCTGCATGTGATTGATTTTCTGTACTCCATTCCACACTGATACCCTATTTTTTTGTGGTGCCAGTGAATTTCAATTGCAAATGATTTATTTAATACCTTCCATGTTGTACATATGAGATATGAGGGAAAATTATGATACCCCTTGTTAATGTTTCCTGTATTCTTCAAATCTCTCTTCCCTTTATTAATTTTTCCATTTTCTCCTGACATTTTTTATGTAGTCCTTACCTATCTGTTCTCTTCTTTCACCCACCCCGTGTTATAATTACATCCATTCATTCCGTCTCTCCATTGAGGGATAGGGACGTCCCCCCAAATCACCAGTACATCTTGCATAGAGTAGATACTAATAAATATGATTTGAATTGTGAAACATCTATAAAGAACAGAGTAAAAAAAAAAAAAAAAAGAGCAGAATCAAACTCATGGTAGAATAAAACCAGACCATATAAGGGAAAAAACCCTACTCGTGTAGGCTAAAGAAGGAAGAATATGGAATATAACAGTAGGCTTAAGAAATGAAAATAGACTAGGGTGGCATTAGGGAGACATTAAATAATATCTTTAAAAACAAGAAAATTACTTCTTAAGCCAAATTCTAAAAAAAGAAAGAAAAAGGAAATGGGAAAGGGAAAGACTATGCTTCTGTGGAAGAAGAAACCATTAAGGATATAGACAAACACCTCCAAAGTTTGAAAAGGCAAAGGACTCTTGGGTCACATGACCTCAGAACAGAATACTACAAGGTTTTTGCATACAAACCTAGTAATTATTTAGCTGAAATATCCAAATAATTGTTTTTAGGGAAAGGTGAAACAAAACATGATGTAAGTCACATTACTAAGCATTAATTAGAAAGTTCTTATAGGAATACAGATTGAATAGGAAGTGAGAATAGCTGACAGAATGATGCATGAGGTAGAGTGAATGCTTTCGAAGAGACATATGTTTACAAATGATTACTGGCAGGGATATAATAGCCTTTAGGCAGGAGACTAGACCAAGGGTTTAATATCAAGAGCAAACTTACTTTTACTGATTTTTTTTCCTCATAGGCAGATATGATAATGTTAACTATTAAAAAATGAGCAACACAAAATAAGATAATTTCACCTAGTAATGTTATAAATGTTTCAAAGTTTTATTACCTAAATTAATTGATAATAAAAGAAAAAGTAGCTAAAGATAAGATAAGAAGGGCGGCGCCTGTGGCTCAGTGAGCAGGGCGCTGGCCCCATATACCGAGGGTGGCAGGTTCAAACCCGACCCCGGCCAAACTGCAACAAAAAAAATAGCCGGGTGATGTGGCGGGCGCCTGTAGTCCCAGCTGCTCAGGAGGCTGAGGCAGGAGAATCGCCTGGGCCCAGGAGTTGGAGGTTGTTGTGAGCTGTGTGACGCCACAGCACTCTACCGAAGACGATAAGGTGAAACTCTGTCTCTACAAAAAAAAAAAAAAGATAAGATAAGAAAAAGTAGCTAAAGATAAGATCAAAGTAAAATGACCTATGCTATCAATTCTATATTACAGATTCTGTAATTTCATCACAGGCAAGTAACTCTAACTTTCCTTTTTTTCTAGAACTCCCTTTTAAGGAAAGCAGAAAGAGTGTTCTCTTCCTTTATGTCATGTTACTTAAATGTCCTAGATCAGCGGTTCTCAAACTGTGGCTCACAACCCCTTTGTAACAATGAAAATACAACCTGCATATCAGATATTTACATTACAATTCATAAGAGTAGCAAAATCACAGTTATGAAATAGCAACGAAAATAAATTTATGGTTGGGGTTCACCACAACATGTATTAAAGGATCATGGCATTAGGAGGCATTAGGAAGGTTGAGAACCCCTGTCCTAGATAAAACTGATTGGATCGTGAGTTAATACTGATACCAAAGGAAATTAGCTAAAGGCTGGCTTAGGAGCTAAAGACGTAGCCCACCCTAGAACTCTGATTAGTATGGGCAGGTCATATTGGATTCTAACTACCAGGCTCAATAGAATTCTCTCTCTTAGGGAGTTTATTTTTGTTGTTGTTCTTTAAACACACTCACACAAATAGAAACAATAGTAACAGTAGTGGTGGAGGATACAGAAAAATAAACAGAAATAATAAATAAACATAAAAAGAAGAGAGAGGAAAGGCGAGAAAGGCAGAATCACAAGAAAACAATAGGGGCTTAATTCTGGGTGATGATCTGATAATTGATTCCTCAGTGCTGCTTTTCTGTCCTGAGTCATGAAGGACTTTCATCTTAGTTTTCCATGAATCCTGAATGGGAAGGTGTTGAGAAGGGTTGACTGTGTCTCCTCACTTTTCTGTGCACACATTATAATAAAATTTTATTACCTATGTAAATTTAAGCAATTCTTACCACTAAAAGATGTTAACATGGAATAATAATGTGCATTTTTTGGAAGCTGTGCTTTTTTTAAAAAGATAACCATGCATTATGAATATTGTATTATGCCAGTAAATATATTTCTAGAACATCTTTTTCATGGCAGCATAATAATTCTTTTCATTGGTATATCATAATTTATTCAAGTAATTCCCCTTTCTTGTATATTTAAGGTTTTTGATTGTGGATGCAAAACTATGCTGCAATGAATATCTTGTGGCTATGTTATTTCCTTAGAATAAATCCCTGGGAACTTTGTGTGTTAAGAGATACTGCCATTTTAAAGACAAATTTCTTCCAGGAAAGTCATAGTAATTTATGTGATTACCAGAAAATTATCATTTTTTATTCATATGCCCATCAACAGTAGGTAGAAATATTGCCTTAAAAAATGAACCATGTATCAAGTAAATAAATGATCTTGTTGCTTCAATTGCAATTAATTTGATAACTGGTAAAGTTGTCCATTTCTGTATTATAGACTACTTCTTTTTGAGTTACCTATTCGTATCTCCTTACAATGTTTCTATTAATGTAATTTTCCCATTTTCATTTGTGAGAACTTATGTATTAAACTAGTAACCCTGTGTCTTTCCTGGTATTAGAGTCTTTCTCCTAGATCATAATTCATCTTCCATTTTAAAATATCATTTATGACATACAGACATTTTTATGAATTTATATTGAAGCATATAATTTTATATTTTGAGATTCTTTCTGTATTATATGATTCTATTAAGTCACATAAATCTCAATGGGAAAGAATAGTTTAATTTTTTCTCGTTTAGTAATAAAAATGACATTTAATGACAAAATAAGATAACTGCAGATAATTTCACCTAGTAATGTTATAAACATTTCAAAGTTGTATTACCTAAATTAATTGATCATAAAAGAAAAAAGTAGCTAAATATGAGTACTTACCCTATTTCAAATTATACAACAAACAATTCTCTTAAAATCACAAATATATGTTATTAAACTCTCTAAAAGGCATGCCTTGGGATATGCTCAAATGGTATCAACACTGTATTTCCTCATAATAAGTATAATTTTATGCATAAACGTATATATTCAGTTGCTTAGTATAAATAGGTAATGGGAAGTTAGAAAATCACTAAACGTAATCACATGGAGTCAAGCTATCAAGGAACTCTGCATATGCCCTTGATATCAGAAAAGCCTTTTACGGTAGATCTGATAAAAGTTATTTTTTTGACTCGTTTTCCTTTCATCCATTATTTCCTCTGGGAATAGCTTAGATGATGCAAGAACGTTGCTGCAGACAGAATGGCTCTGCTTACTGTAATATTGAATTCATCAAAAGTTTAAAAAAAAACAGTTTCAAAAATTCTCAAGTAAACATTTGTTGTGGGAGCTTCAGTGGAATAATTAATCATGATCGTATTTTTGAGAATTATTTCAAATACATTCGTACATGTCTTTTTTACGGTTCTACATCATTCAGACCGATGTATGTTTGTAACCCTGGTAAGTAAGAATGGTATAGGGTGATCATATGGCATTTTATATGCTACAAAATTAGTTGATTTGAAAAATTCGTTGGAGAGGAAAGAAGAAAGAAAGTGAAACACACACACTTACATACACACACAATGCATTAGTGGAAAGTACTACCTTTTCACTACTTAAGAAATTTGTATAGAAAAGTATGTAGTACTTTTCTGAGCCACCATTTTTTTGTAGTTGATTTTAAGCTGTAGTGTTCTGTTTTCTGCTTATTTTAGAATTCTTGCCCTATGTTCCCAATTCAACTGCAAGTTCTTATGTTTCATTATATAAGCTAGCATATTTCCAGAAGTAGATGTATCAGGTGTCATACAGTTCCCCTGCTGTAATAACATAATGATGCAAGTGTAGCTTCTGAAAGATACTGGGCACATTTTGCTGTTAGTTCCTCTGTTTTATAGTTACCCATAAACAGACCTTGAAAGCATTTTAGGAGGGTCTAGTTGGGGAGTCCAGTTACTTATAATTATTTTATGGAAGACTGTGCATCCTTTCCATGATAAGATTTTTCCTCTTCACTGACTGCATAAGTGATAGCCTGGAAAACCAGCCAAGTTCATATTACTGGTCCAAAAGGTGACAAATGTGAAGCAAGATTTCTCTTGCAGCAATAGCTGATTAAATCCTAATGATAGAATTGTTGCTGTTGTATTTTGAGCTCACAATTCTCAGAAGAAGGAACTGGGGCTTCATATAGTTTGGATGTTTATTCCCTTTAAAGCTCATGTTGAAAATTGATCTCCAATAATGGAGGTGGGGCCTGATGAGAGGTGTTTGGGTCACAGGGGTACATTCCTCATGAATGAGGGCTTTGTGCCCTTCCTGAGGTGATGAGTGACTTCTCAGTGTATTAGTTCACTCTACAACTGGTTGTTTAGAAGTGTGCGGCACCTCCCCCAACCTTGCTCCTTCACTTACCATGTGACAGGCCTGCTCCCCCCTTTTATCTTGATTGCAAAGGTATTGAGGCCTTTGCCAGAAGCAAATTCTGGTGCCAGGCTTCTTTTACAGTCTACAGAACCGAGAGCAAAATAAACCTCTTTTATTTATAAATTACCCATCCTCATGTATTTCTTTATGCCAAAACAGACTAAGACAGAGGGCTGGAAATGTTTATTTTGCTCAAGTACACATCAGTTAAGCTGGAGTCACATTTTAAACCAATGTCCTTTTGACTCTGAATCCCATGTATGTTTCTTCCACAAAACCATAATGATAGATCATTGATGCTTGAGAGGATGAGCAAACCCCTTTACAGAAGAAGAGACTTCAAATATGGGTTTGTAGGATGAAGACGAGTGGATCTCAATATAAATGAGGAAAGGGAATTTCAGGCAAAGGACAGAACAATTTATATGATGTGTTCAAAGGTTCAGATCCACACGGTAGTTCCATCCTCTAGGTAAAATATTATACTTAGGTTATCCGTAACAGGATAGCTGGACCTCTGCATTATTGACACTTGAGACTGGATAATTCTTTGTTGTGAGAGGCTATTCTGTTCACTGTAGGTTGTTTACTAACATCCTGGCCTCTACTCATCAGATGCCAGTAGCACCACCACCACCAGTTGTAATGACCAAAAAGGTCTTCAGACATTGCCAATGTTCATGGTGAGACAAAATCCCCAGATTTAGAACCTCTCGTTTAAAGTTTCAAGTGTGAGGGAGGCAAAGAGAGTGGAGAAGACCCACGCAGCTAGGTCTGTACAAACTGTCTATTTCAGGAGTGGGGGATGGAAATGGACAAGTCTAAATGAGGAAATTACATGATCAGAGTTTCCTTCTGGAAGGCCGAGGGACAGTTAGAAAACTGAGAATAGGCCAAAGAAGGACTAAGAGAGGTCTTTCCTAAAACAATGACTGCGAATGGAATGAGTGGAAGACATTTGAGAAAAGGCGTGGCTGATTAGACATGAGATTTGAGATGAACTTGAAAAGGAGAAGTTGCTTTAGTAAAACAAATAAGGAATCACATATTGAATCTGTAGGTGTAGAGGAACCAGTAGTACCAAAAGGAATAAATACTTAGTAACTATTTCTAGATTTTAGAAAAGAGTTCTGTGAATGATCAACATGTTAAGTGTAGACACTGTGGGCACAGATGAGAAGATATTTGGTGAGAAAAATAAGATGTTCAAGGAGAGAACCACGGGAAACACTAGCATTTAAGTTAAGAGATGTT
Source organism: Nycticebus coucang (assembly GCF_027406575.1). NCBI lineage: Eukaryota > Metazoa > Chordata > Mammalia > Primates > Lorisidae > Nycticebus > Nycticebus coucang. The sequence goes on along the minus strand of NC_069804.1, from coordinate 28,009,222 downwards.
AGGATAGGAGGTTTCTTGAAGAAGACTAGAAGGAGCTGATGGAGAGGTAGGGAAAAGATTCAGAGGTATCATAGACGCTGATGAAAGATGTGACAATAGTACCAACTGTTGATGAATATTCATATAAGATGAAGACTCAACGTGGTTGTTGGTCACCAACAGCATGGAGGTCTTTGGTAACTATATTAAGAGCAGCTTTAGTAAAGTAGAAATGATAGAATCCAGTTTTCTGTTGCCACTCACAAATCCAGGGAATCTAAGCATGAGGAGAGTGAAGCAATTCTTCCTGCTGAGTAATAACACCTTACAATGAGAGGCTCAAGCTGCTCCTGTGGTTATGGCTGAGATATAAATGGACTGTTAAAAATAGGCATGACATATGAGGGTCCAGAAGTAATCCATCTACCACACTCCGTGTTAATAAGACCTGTGTAAGAATGTTTTTGTCCAGTTTTACTCACATCGCCCTCAAAAGGACTGTAGATGCTTGGTAAAAATGTCCAAAAATGCATAAGATAACTCTAATGGAGAAAAGCTAAGTTTTCTGAGTATATTTAGCTGAGAAATGGAAAATCTGGAGTGTGACTTAATTGTTGTTTTCAAGAATATGGGAGTTTGTATGAAGAACATGCCTAAATGATATTTCCATACTCACATAAGGGAAAGGGGCTTACATAAAACAAGAAAGATATTCTGGAAATGGCTATCAAATGAAGTTTTGAGATTAACATTTTTTAGAAGAGACTGTCCATGATTTAATGTAGGAATTATTCCATTAAAAAAGAAATTTACCAAGTAAAATGCATTTCCTTGATTTATTAATATTAACCTTCAGAATTCTGATTTACATGCATTAACTTCCAAGAATCAGGTACAGTGCTTTGATTTATACATCATGCATATAAAAGTTCTTATTAATGAATCCTAAATTTTAAAGTTGTGATTTAGTAGTTAGTTTATAAATCTTAACTTTATACTTCCAATTTCGTTCTGTGATTTATGGGAGCCAAGTTTCATGCTATTTATGAAACATAATGCTAAAGTTCTGATTTAATATGATAGTTACTGTAAGAAGCATTAATACAATAAAATGTATAATTCTTAAGAGGCAAAGATAAAATTGATCAATATTCCTATAGGTAGCACACTGTACATAGACTCAATGAAGGAGCCATCCTCACTGGTATGTTCTGCATAGAATGCTAAAATGGGCCTAGAAGAGATTAGAGCAGAGATTTAATAAGCCATGTTGAAGGGACTTTCTTCTCTTTTTATTAGAACTTTCATGGTAAAAGCAAGTTTAGGGCTGTTATACCCCTTATAATTGTATTAAGAAGGCAACAAAAGACATCAACACTGACTAAAATCAATGTCTTAGTAAGGTGGTCAAATTTTCTTAGGAGGCATATATACCTTTGGTTAATGCAGCTTATAGCAGCCTTGAACATGATTCTCTCATATCGTTCACACTGAAAACGAAGCATTTGCTCACAAAATTTATACGAATACCACTACGTGCCTCTAATACCATTTCCCACCCTAACCCTTCGTCATTATCTTACCCATCCTCCACTCCTGCACTGTCCAATAGGGGAGCCACTAGCCATATGTAGCTGTTGAACATTTGCCAGTTAGAATTGCTGTGTGCTGTAAGCAGAAAATACATAATGGGTTTTGAAGATGGAAAAAATGTAAAATATTTTATTAACCAATGTTACATCAGTTGTGTGCTGAAATTATAATATTTGGGGTATGTTAGCATGAATATAGTATCAAATTTAACTTCACACATTCCTTTTTACTTTCGAATGTGGCTTCTAAAATGCAGCATGTCCATAAAGTTTGCACGCAGTTAACAATGTAAAACTATTTTCAATTGCACATGAACTTTACGGACACCCTGTATGTAAAATTACCTGTGAGGCTTACACTTGAACAGTATTGTACATCCACTGTTTTTCAGAATAGAAGCATCTACAGGCTGCAGCCACTTCCAAATAGTTCACTCATGTTGGCATGAAGAGCATACTAAAAGGTGAAAGGATAAACAACAAAGAATATAATTTATTTACGTTGTCTCCTCCTACCCAGACCAACTTGATTTTCGTTAAGAGAAATGTACAGCTAAGAGACAAACATTTTTGTTGTTTACTGTGTTTCATGGTTTTCCTTCCTGGATAGGTTATGATTTCATTTATCAATCTTTCTAAGTTACCACTTACTGATTGCCTAATGTGGCTAAAACACTATGCAAAGTGCTCTCTCTATATATTTTCATTGAATCGTCATCATAATTCCATAAAGCGGATAAAATTAATACACTGTCTCTATGAGCATGAACTCTGAGCTGCAGATAAGTAACACGATCGAGATCACACATTGGCAGAGTTAAAAGTCAAAGTTAGAATCTGCTTTCTATGTCCCGTATATTAAGCAGCCGTTCAAGGCAGACATTTGGAATCTGCAGCTGTGAGCCATGCCCTAACGTGTTTGCTAAAAAGGGATATGTTAAAGCAGAAATGTCAGGATCTCAGCCTAAACCCCTTTACTTTATACTTCACATTCTTGACTTTCTTTTTAACTAAAGATATGTTGAGGAAACCAGCCAAGGCAATCTGAGCTAGTGGTGGGTTTGTCAGGCAAGTTAACTGGCCATGCTGAGCTCCAAAACTGGGATTCTAAATAAATTTAGTGGAACACAAGGAAGGTGGTATTCTGAGGACATGATGAAGTTTTTTCCATTCCTGTTTTCCTAACAGATATAGCCATTTGTGTCCTTGTGGGGATTCCTCTTTAATTAGAGGAAACTACTTCGCTCAGGTGATGGTAGTTTATCTAATCCTGCTGCACATGCTTTTGAAGAGGAGAGCAGGAGGTTGGCAGCTTCACACTTTTAATTTGGTGGTGTTCCATGTCTCTTTTTAAAACCACAGTCATTCTGCCTTGCTTTCCTGTAAATCTAATAGCAAACTCTAACTTTGCTTTGAATGTACGATTCTCAAGAGATAATATGTAGACTCAGAGAAATTTACTGAAATATTTAGTAATGACATACTTGGAATTAGAGGATGGATGCAGTTTTGAATTTAAATCTAAGCCAGGAAGTTATCTTTTAAGCCCACCAAAGGAAAAATTAGCATCCTGACTTGGAGTGGCCATAGCAACACCCCTCCCCCAAATTCCCACTAGCATAGCTAATAAATAATAAAAATTGTTATTGAAAACTAACACATTGCTTGATGACAAAAGTATGATTTGATACTTTTGTTATTTGAGATAAAATAGAGACAATGTATGGTATTGTTTCTTTTCTGTACATGTAGAAGATATAAAGAAGTGATCAAAGTAGTAGTCCCCATTAAAACAAAAGCTAAAGATAAATTGTTAGCAAACTGGGACTCTACAGACATTTTAGTATCTTCCTAGTTAACCTACTTGAGGCAGTTACCAAATAAAAATGTAGTTGTCATATGCAAGGCAATAGCTATTCTTTTCTTTCTATCTTGTTCAAAAGCGCTATATAACAATGAGTTTAAGTGTTCTTTTCAGACCTTGTCAAGGATCATTACAGGGCCAATAATTTTGCCATCAATGCAAGCTTTAATTAAAGCAGGAAAAAATAAAAATGGCAATAAGTGGCATCCTAAGTTTCAGCTTTGCACACATGTCCCATCCACTGACACACTTCTGAGAAAGATGCCTGGGACAAGAGTGTAACTTTTTGAGAAAAAATGAATTTCAATGTTAATTTTGTCATTCAGAGAGGAAGCATGATGAAATGTAGAGTACATATCACTTATTTTTATTTAAACTTCAAGTTAAAAATATTATATTTGAGGTATTTTTGGGCTATCTTAGATACATATCATTGATTTACACCCAAGAAAATAACATTAAATTGAGTGGAGATAGTAACTCAAGATACTGGACTGAAACTAGAGTTTAGTCATTTTACATGTATACCAATCACTTAAACTTTAAACATTTCATAACCTCATCAAAACTCACACAGCTTCTGAAATCCTCTTATTTGTCTTTGCTGAAAATTCTCACATCAAATCTGCCTGCTGATTGGCTATGGTTTCCAGCCCTCACCTGAAAATTTAGTTGGATGTTGTTTTCAGGAGTGTTATGGGCAGGACCTATGTAATAGATTACATTATGGTTTAGAAAAACTTTACTTCTCTCCCCTTCCCCATTGTAAGAGTAGTGAATTTCCTCACCCCATTGATGATGGGCTCACCATGTCACGTTGGCCAATGGACCGATGAAATCTAAGGGGACGTGAATATGTGTCAGTTCTAACTAAAGACAGTCTGAAGGGGAGCTCTAAGAGGCACTATTAAGTTTCTGCCAGCCTCCTTGTGCTCTTACACCTGCATGAGGACACTCCATTGTAGATAAGAGGTGTTCTTTCAGCCTTGGGCCCAGAATGAGAAGTCACTTGAACCTGAACACTACCTGGAACAGAGCCATTAGAAGTAACCCAGAGATCCATGATGAAGAAATAAACGTTTTTTTTTTGTGTGTGTGTGTGTGTGAATCAATGAGATTTTGGATTATTTAGTGTGCAGATTTATCACAGCAAAAGCTTTCACAGAATATAAGGAAAATGAGGGGTTCCAGTCTATGAATGACCCTGGAATTCCCTCAGTCAAACCAAAAGTTATATAGGATGGATAGAGTTAGAACTTGGACTTGTCCGATAAGTGGCATTTTCTTCAGAAGGCAAGAAAAGTGAAAACAGTTATATATATATATAATACAAGACAGAACAATGGAGGACACATGCACTAGACTGTTTATCGCAGCTTAATTTACAATCGCCAAAATGTGGAAACAGCCTAAATGCCCACCAACCCAGGAATGGATTAACAAGCTGTGTTATATGTATACCATGGAATACTATTCAGCCATTAAAAAAGGATGGAGACGTTACATCTTTTGTATTAACCTGGATGGAAGTGGAACACATTATTCTTAGCAAAGCATCATAAGTATGGAGAAACAAGAATCCTATGTACGCAATTCTGATATGAGAACAATTAATGACTTAGCACATGGTGGGGGTAGGGAAAGGGGAGGGCAGAGAAAGGGAAGGAGGGAGGCAGTGGGGGGATCCTGGGGGGGTGGTACACCTTTTGGGGGTGGAACACTATTATGGGAGGGTCTTTATCTGACACAAGCAATAAATGTAACCTGGTTCTTTGTACCCTCAATGAATCCCCCCAAATAAAAAAAATAATAAAATAAAAAAGAATAATTGAGGGTGGCGCCTGTGGCTCAGGGAGTAGGGTGCTGGTCCCATATACCAAGGGTGGCAGGTTCAAATCCAACCCTGGTCAAAAAACTGCAAAAATAAATAAATAAATATAATTAAAAAAAAGAATAATTGAATTGCTGTTTGTGTGGTAATAGCCAAGTAATTAATAAAATATCTACTTATTTACATACCTCTGTCTGTCTGTCTGTCATCTATCTAATTTCAAAGACCATAAAACCAAATAACAAAGGAAGCAAACTCTTTTAAGAACCTTTGTGTTAACTTTCCCAATATAATGGTGGATGTTGGTAGACAGTCTGCGAGCATCTTTCCCAATGTGAGAATAATTCAGTGCTGAAGACTGGACACAACAGTGCCTATAATTCTAACACCCCACATCTGCTCTTGACTCCCAACCCCCATGGATCATTAGAGAGCAACTTGCATGTTGAGTCATGTTAAAATACATTTGGACAAATATCTCCAATATCTCCCTTCAATTTTTACTGAGGGTATTTGACAAGTCCTAAGGAAGCTGTTATAATTTAGATTCAATTTCACAGGCCTGGAAGTTACATGACAGAGTTCTCTTGGCTCAGCAACAATCTTGATTAAAAACTTGGGTCAAGAACACTTCCCTATACTTGAGTTTCCTTGTATGAAATTACTTATTTGAGACTATATTAGCCAGCATGGTCAGGATTTGTTTATAAGCTATGGATAAAGTTTTTGAAAATATAAAATAATATAAAAATATATCATGATGCCCTCATATTACAAAATGGATGAATTTTCTCTTTATTCTAAAAAATCCAACTATATTTAAAATAAAAATTGACTCACTTCCCAGTGATCACTGATTTTTTCTTATTTGTAAATTTTGAACTCCCCATGAGAACAAAAGCAAAACATTTGAGACTTTTTTTTTTTTTTTTTTTTTTAAGTTTTTATTTATTTATTTTTTTTTTTTAATTTTTTTATTAAATCATAAGTGTATACAATGATATGATTATGGGGCATCATACACTCACTTCATAAACCATTTGACACATTTTTATCCCAGTGGTTAACATAGCCTTTCCGGCGTTATCTCAGTTACTGTGCCAAAACATTTATATTCTACATTTACCAAGTTTCGCAAATACCCCTGTAATATGCACCACAGGTGTGATCCCACCGATTCCCCTCCCTCTACCCACCCCCCCCTTTCCCACTTCCCCCTATTGTTAAGTTGTAGCTGGGTTATAGCTTTCATGTGAGAGTCCCAAATTAGTTTCATAGTAGGGCTGTGTACATTGGATATTTTTTCTTCCATTCTTGGGATACTTTACTAAGAAGAATATGTTCCAGCTCCATCCATGTAAACATGAAAGAGGTAAAGTCTCCATCATTCTTTAAGGCTGCATAGTATTCCATGGTATACATATACCACAATTTATTAATCCATTCGTGGATCGATGGGCACTTCGGCTTTTTCCATGACTTAGCAATTATGAATTGGGCTGCAATAAACATTCTGGTACAAATATCTTTGTTATGTTGTGATTTTTGGTCTTCTGGGTATATGCCCAGCAGAGGAATTACAGGATTGAATGGCAGATCTATTTTTAGATCTCTGAGTGTTCTCCATATATCCCTCCAAAAGGAATGTATTAATTTGCATTCCCACCAGCAGTGCAGAAGTGTTCCCTTTTCTCCGCATCCACGCCAACATCTCTGGTCTTGAGATTTTGTGATATAGGCTAGTCTCATTGGAGTTAGATGATATCTCAAAGTAGTTTTGATTTGCATTTCTCTGATGATTAAAGATGATGAGCATTTTTTCATATGTCTGAAGGCCGTGCGCCTGTCTTCTTCAGAGAAGTTTCTCTTCAAATCCCTTGCCCAGCCTGCGATGGGATCCCTTGTTTTTTTCTTGCTGATGCGTTTGAGTTCTCTGTGGATTCTGGTTATTAAACCTTTGTCAGAGTTATACCCTGCAAATATCTTCTCCCATTCTGAGGGCTGTCTGCTTGCTCTGCTTACTGTGTTCTTAGCTGTGCAGAAGCTTTTTAGTTTGATCAAGTCCCAGTAGTGTATTTTTGAAGCTGCTTCAATTGCCCGGGGGGTTCTCCTCATGAAATACTCACCCAGACCAATTTCTTCAAGGGTTTTCCCTGCATTCTCCTCTAGTATTTTTATAGTTTCATGTCTTAAGTTTAAATCTTTAATCCAATGAGAGTCTATCTTGGTTAATGGTGAAAGGTGTGGGTCTAATTTCAGTCTTCTGCAGGTTGCCAGCCAGTTCACCCAGCACCATTTGTTAAATAGGGAATCTTTTCCCCACTGAATGTTTTTAATTGGCTTGTCAAAAATCAAATAGCGGTAAGTAGCTGGATTCATCTCTTGGTTCTCTATTCTATTCCAGATATCTACTTCTCTGTTTTTGTGCCAATACCATGCTGTTTTGATCACTATCGATTTGTAGTAAAGTCTGAGGTCTGGTAGTGTGATTCCTCCTGTTTTGTTTTTATTTCTGAGTAATGTCTTGGCTATTCGAGGTTTTTTCTGATTCCATATAAAACGAAGTAATGTTTTTTCAAGATCTTTAAAATATGACAGTGGAGCTTTAATAGGGAGTGCGTTGAAAGTATATATTGCTTTGGGTAGTATGGACATTTTGATAATGTTGATTCTTCCTAGCCATGAGCATGGTATGTTTTTCCATTTGTTAACATTTTCAGCTATTTCTTTTCTTAGAGTTTCATAGTTCTCTTTATAGAGATCTTTCACGTCTTTTGTTAGGTAAATTCCCAAATATTTCATCTTCTTTGGCACTACTGTGAATGGGATAGAGTCCTTAACTGCTTTTTCAATTTGACTGTTGTTGGTGTATATAAAGGCTACCGATTTATGAATGTTGATTTTGTAACCTGAGACGCTGCTGTATTCCTTGATCACTTCTAGGAGTTTTGTAGTAGAGTCCCTAGTGTTTTCCAGATACACAATCATATCATCTGCGAAGAGCGAGAGTTTGATCTCTTCTGACCCTATATGGATACCCTTGATCGCCTTTTCTTCCCTAATTGCGGTGGCTAAAACTTCCATTACAATGTTGAAAAGCAATGGAGACAATGGGCAGCCTTGTCTGGTTCCTGATCTGAGTGGAAATGATTCCAATTTAACTCCATTCAATATGATATTGGCTGTGGGTTTGCTGTAGATAGCCTCTATCAGTTTAAGAAAAGTCCCTTCTAGACCAATTTTCTTGAGTGTTCTGATCATGAAGGGATGCTGGATATTATCAAAAGCTTTTTCTGCATCAATTGAGAGAATCATATGGTCTTTGTTTTTTAATTTGTTTATGTGCTGAATTACATTTATAGATTTACGTATATTGAACCAGCCTTGAGACCCTGGGATAAAACCAACTTGGTCATGATGTATAATTTGTTTGATGTGTTGCTGGATTCTGTTTGTTAGGATCTTGTTGAATATTTTTGCATCTATATTCATTAGTGATATTGGTCTATAATTTTCTTTTCTTGTTGGGTCTTTTCCTGGTTTGGGGATCAGGGTGATATTTGCTTCATAGAACGTGTTGGGTAGTCTTCCTTCTTTTTCTACATTTTGGAACAGGTTGAGTAATATAGGTACTAATTCCTCTTTAAAGGTTTGGTAGAATTCTGACGTGAAACCATCTGGTCCCGGGCTTTTCTTTTTAGGGAGGTTTTGTATAGTTGATGCTATTTCTGAACTTGATATGGGTCTGTTCAACATTTCCACTTGATTCTGGTTAAGTCTTGGAAGGTGGCGTGCTTCCAAGTATCGGTCTATTTCCTTCAGATTTTCATATTTCTGAGAATAAAGTTTCTTGTAATATTCATTAAGGATTTTTTGGATTTCTGATGAGTCTGTGGTTATTTTGTCTTTGTTGTTTCTGATTGATGATATTAGAGATTTTACTCTTTTTTTCCTGATTAGGTTGGCCAGAGGTTTATCTATTTTATTGACCTTTTCAAAAAACCAGCTTTTTGATTTATTGATCTGTTGTATTATTCTTTTGTTTTCAATTTCATTTAATTCTGCTCTAATTTTGCTTATTTCTTTTCTTCTACTGGGTTTGGGGTTGGAATGTTCTTCCTTTTCCAGTTGCGTGAGATGTCCCATTAAGTTGTTAACTTCCTCTCTTTCCGTTCTCTTGAGGAAGGCTTGCAGTGCTATAAATTTCCCTCTTAGAACTGCCTTTGCAGTGTCCCAGAGGTTCTGATAGCTTGTGTCTTCATTGTCATTTTGTTCCAAAAAATTGGTGATTTCTTTCTTAATCTCATCTCTGACCCAGCTATCATTCAGCATAAGGTTATTTAACTTCCATGTTTTTGTATGGGTATGCAGATTCCTGTTGTTACTCAATTCAAGTTTTATTCCATGATGGTCCGAGAAGATGCATGGAATAATTTCTATTCCTTTAAATTTACTGAGGTTAGACTTGTGACCTAAAATGTGATCAATTTTGGAGTAAGTTCCGTGGGCTGATGAGAAGTATGTGTATTCAGTTTTGTTGGGATGAAATGTTCTGTAGATGTCTGCTAAATCTAAATATTGGATGGTTAGGTTTAAATCTAAGATTTCTTTGCTCAGCTTCTTTCTGGAGGATCGATCCAACACTGCCAAGGGAGTGTTGAAATCTCCAACAATTATGGAGCTGGAGGAAATCAAGTTACTCATGTCTGTTAGAGTTTCTCTTATAAATTGAGGTGCATTCTGGTTGGGTGCATAGATATTAATAATTGAGATCTCGTCATATTGAGTATTACCCTTAACAAATATGAAGTGACCATTCTTGTCCTTCCTTACTTTTGATGGTTTAAAGCCTACTGTATCTGCAAATAAAATTGCAACACCTGCTTTTTTCTGATTACCATTTGTCTGAAATATGGATGACCATCCTTTCACCCTGAGTCTGTATTTGTCTTTTAAGTTGAGATGTGACTCTTGTATGCAACAAATATCTGGCTTAAGTTTTTGTATCCAGTCAGCTAACCTATGCCTCTTTAGAGGACAGTTTAAGCCATTCACATTGATGGAGAGTAAGGATAAGTCTGGTGGAATTTTGGGTATCGAGTTTTTCAAAGGTCCAGTGGACATTTTTAATCCTTTCGCCAGTGTGGAAGTTGGAGTTTGATCCGAAGTTTCTGAGTGAGTTTACTTTTGTGGTATAGGATTGGGTTGGTCATTGTGGAGGATAGGTCTGAGAACATCCTGAAGAGCTGGTTTACTTATGGCAAATTTTTTCAACATATGAATGTCATTGAAGTATTTAATTTCTCCATCATAGATGAAACTCAGTTTAGCTGGATACAAGATCCTGGGTTGAAAGTTTTTTTGCTTTAGGAGATTAAAAGTTGATGACCAGCCTCTTCTTGCTTGGAAAGTTTCAGCAGAGAGATCTGCAGTTATTCTAATATTCTTACCTTTGTACGTTATAGTTTTCTTTCGCCGGGCTGCTTTGAGAATCTTCTCTTTCATGTTAACTTTAGTGAAGCTAATTATGATATGTCTGGGAGATGGCTTTTTGGAGTTGAATCGTGCTGGGGTTCTGAAGCTGTCTGCTATCTGAATTTCAGATTCTCTAGGCATGTCTGGAAAATTTTCTTTCATAATTTCATGTAGAAGGGCCTCTGTGCCCTTGGCTGCCATGTCATCAGCCTCCGAAATTCCTATAACCCTTATGTTATGTTTTTTCGAATTATCTGAGAGCTCTCTGAGTGAGTGATCCGTTTTTGCTCTCCATTTCTCTTCCTCTTTGAGAGATTGGGAGCGTTCGAAGACTTTATCTTCAATGTCAGAAATCCTTTCTTCTGCTTGCTCCATTCTGTTACTGAGGGATTCTACTGTATTTTTCATATCTTTGAGGGCTGTAAGTTCTTGTTTCAGTGTGTCTAAGTCTTTGGTGGTTTTGTCTTTAAATTCGTTAAATTCTTGAGACAGTTTTTGAATTTCTCCACGAATTCCTAATTCCATTTTATTAATCTTGTCTGCAAACCAAATTCTGAATTCGACTTCTGACATCTCAGCCAGTTGTTTATGAATGGGATCTTCAATCACATCTGCCGTATCTTTTCTTGGGGGGGTTGATCTATTCTGGTTATTCATGTTACCAGAGTTTTTCCGCTGATTCCGCCCCATGGTTTACTCCCTTTGGTTTTTCCCCTGGGGTTTTATCGAGGGCCCGTACAGTGTTGTGGCCTGAGAAACTGGGGCCCTGTCTGGTGTGGTGGAGCAAAGTGGTTCTGTCTTGTTTTCAGCTGGTTTCTATTCTATCCTATTGCAACTTCTACTCTGGCTTGAAGTCTCAGCTGTGTGGAAAAATCAGCAATTAAGTCACCCCGCCTGCCCACCTCTGGCCCCAGTTGGAAAAGGAGAATCAAACCTTCCTACAATCGCACACCCAGGGCACCACCTGAAAAGTCCTCAGTCTATTAGCCCAGTTCAAAAGGTCCGAATCAACTGTCTCAATCGGCACTTGTCTCAGGTGGAAGGGTTCAAGAGGTCTCTGGGAACTGGATCACAGGGGCCTGGTGACTCCTCTGAGACAGCTCACTCCAGTGCAGCGTGGAGTCAGGAGGAGCCACCCCGCAAACAGAGCAGTCTGGGAAGGTTGACGTCTCCTTCCCCACTTTGCCCCTCCGTCGGACCCAGTCACTGGTATCTCTGCAGATGGCTAACCCAGTTGCCTGCAGTGAACAGACACTCCAGGGGTTTGCACCTGCCTGAATCGCGAGGAAGTCTGCCAGGCCCCCGCAGACTGCCGCTATCTAGCAGGAGGAGATGGGGCCTGACATCTTTGAGTGTTTGATGCAGGTGATGGGAAGGAGGTGTTCACTCAGGCTTAGCCCCGTCCCTGATGGATGCTGCTAACAGAACAGAACAGAACAGACAACTTTGTGAGGTTCTGTCTCTGTTCCTGTCGTCGCCTACAGGAGACGGGCTGTTTTGAGTTCAAACGTCTTTGCTGCTGGAGAATTGCGTCTGAACACCTCTCTGGGTCGGCCCCGCCCTGGAGGCTTCTGGGTTTGTGAGTCGTGACACAGGTGGCCTCCTCTGGTTGCCCAGGGAGACAGGGGGTGTGGCCTCAGAATATCCAGAAGCGAGCGTTCTGCCGTTAAAGAAAAAACGGCTGTTGATCTACCTCCAGGGAACTGCTGCTCTGGTGTGGGCACTCAGGCGACCCTTTTCTCCTCTGTCCCGCGCCCCAGAGTCAGCACTGAGCGGCCGCAGTTTGTGCTGGGTCCACACCCCTTAAGAGATCCCCCAAGAATCAGAACTCTTGGGGGATGGGCGCCCAGACCCGGATTGGGAGTGGGGCGGGGGGAAGCTAGAGTTTCATTCAGTTTCACGCAATACTACGGTCCGGGGAGGGCTCCTGCACTGCACCGCAGGGAAGTGCCGCCAAGGCTTGATTTCCCCTCAGCGGAGTGCCCTCTCCTCGCTCACGTATCCCAGAGTCAGCGCTGACCTGACGCAGCTCCGGCACTGTGCACTCCCCTCGAGAAATCACCCAAGGAGCCGAACTCCGGAGGGATAGGCCCTCAGACCCCGAGTGAGAGTAGGGGCTCTCAGCTCTCAGCGGGGAGGCCAGAGTCTTATTCAGTCTTGTGCCCGGGGAGGGCTCCTGCACTGCACCGCAGGGAAGTGCCGCCAAGGCTTGATTTCCCCTCAGCGGAGTGCCCTCTCCTCGCTCACGTATCCCAGAGTCAGCGCTGACCTGACGCAGCTCAGGCACTGTGCACTCCCCTCGAGAAATCACCCAAGGAGCTGAACTCCTGGGGGATAGGCCCTCAGACCCTGAGTGAGAGTAGGGGTTCTCAGCTCTCAGCGGGGAGGCCAGAGTCTGATTCAGTCTTGGGCCCCGTATGCCCGGGGAGGGTTGGTGCACTGCACCGCAGGGAAGTGCCGCGAGGCGTGACTCCCCCTCAGCCCGGTGCCCTCTCCTCACTCGGCGCGCCTCAGAGTCAATGCTGACCAGACGCAACTCGGGGACTGTCCACTCCCCTTGAGAAATCACCCAAGGATCCGAAGTCCTGGGGGACAGGCCTCCAGACCTCAGTGGGCGGGAGGGGAGCGCCGGGGATTCAGGGTTGCCGGCAAAGGATTCCCAAAGTTTTATTCAGCCCTATGTCCGGCAGGAGAACGCCACGGCACCCCAGTAGGGGAGGTAGGTCCAGTTTTTAGAAGGTCTCTCCCGTGGAGTGTAGTGGGAGGGGCTTTAATTTCTGCCCACTTGTTCAATTGTGGGGCTACAGAGCCGGTCTCATGGGGGAGGGGGACTCCCGTCCGCTTGGTGGTGGATTTTGTACCTTTTGTTTGCGTCCTTGTGATCACAACTTGCCTCAGCGGTGTTGATGTGCGTTCTTCAGCCTTCTCTCTTGGTGAGGCTCAAGTCCACCAGGATACTTACTAAATTCCTGTCCCTTAACTCTCCTTCTGGACGGGAGCCTTTGTTGAAAGCTGGCTTCAGTCCGCCATCTTGTCTCTCCAACATTTGAGACTTTTAAAAATGTTTACAGTTTAGTCATATATGCTAGAGTTTGTACATGTACATGCCTTTGAGTCAAATCTCTCCATTGGTACCTCATAATGTTTGTGATTTGAAATTATACATAGCCTATGATTTTTCCATGAAATGTTCTTACCATCAATAACAAAATGATAAAATTCTGAATTTTTGGTGGAAAGTAACAAGAAGTAACTCTGACTAGCATCACCAATAAAAGACAATTTATTGGAATTATACAGGAAAAGATTATAAGAAAATCAAGGAGTCAAGTGGACCTCTGCAGAGTTAAGGTACCTACTTAATCAATAGGAACACTTCTATTAGCACAACTCAATTGATCTCTAGCTGGTTGCCCTCTTGAAATTTCCAGAGCAGCAGTATCTGACAGGACCGGTTTGAGTCCTGATTCTACTCCAAGATAATTCAAGAGTAGCTAAAAGGCTGGGATCACAAAATAGGGGTCAGTTTTCCTGAAACCAAGCAGTTTACAGAGAGGGGGAAGCTATTGGAAGCTGAGCCAGGCAACTACACATGACTATATCTGATAAGGGGTTAATATCCAAAATGTATACAGAACTCATACAACTACAAAGCAACAAACAAATTAACAAGTAACCCGAGTATAAATGGGCAAAGGAACTGAAGAAGTATTGTTTCATGGAAGAAACAAACAGCTAACAGGTATATGAGAAGGTGCTCAACATCGCCAATAATAAGGGAAATGCAAGTCAAAACCACAATGAGATATCACCTCAGACCTGTTAGGATGACTGTTATCAAAAAGGCAGGAGATAAATGTTGGCAATGGTGTGGAGAAAAGGGAACCCTTGCACACTGTTGGTGTGACTATAAATTGGTACAGTCATTATGGAAAATAGTATAGAGGTTTCTCAGAAATAAAAATAGATCTACCCTGTGGTCCAGCAATCCTACTTGTAGGTATATATTGAAAAGAAATGAAATCAGTATCTTGAACAGATATCTATGCTTACTTGTTCACTGCAGCACTATCCATCATATCTGAGATATGGACGAAACCTAAGTGTCTATCAATGAGTGAGTAAATGGATAAGGAAAATGTGGCATATATAAAAAGTTAAGTATTATTCATTCATAAAAATAAGGAAATTCTGCCATTTGTCACAACATGGCTGAAGCTGGACACAGAAATGCACATCCTACATATTCTCCCTTATCTGTGCAATCTAGAAAAGTAGAGCTCATAGAAGCAGAGATTAGAATGGTTGCCAGGTGGTTGAGGAGGGAAAAGAAATAGGGAAATGTTCTTTAAAGAGCATTGGGTTGGATATTTTAGCATATCTCTTTTAGCCATTACAAATCAGTAGACATACTGATCAAATTTTAAACTTCAATAGAGACAGTAAACAAGAAACCCAATGCTTATAATGTCATTTATAAGAAGAATAAGTTCTGGTGATCTAATGTACATCATTGTCACTGTAGATAACAATACATAGTACACAGTCATGTGCTGCTTAATGTTTGGGATATATTCTGAAAAATGTGTCATTAGGCAATTTTGTCACAGTGCAGACATCTCCTACTACACACCTAGGCAATATGGCATGGTCTATTGCTCCTAAGTTACAAACCTGTACTACATGTTACTGTGCTGAATACTGGAGGAAATTGTAATACAGTGGTAAGTATTTGTGCATCTAAACATAGAAAATGTACAGTAAACATACCATATTATAATCTTAATTTTATGGGACCACCATTGTATATGCAATCCATCATTGACAAAAATGTTGTTATGGGCTGTACTTGAAATTCACTAAGCAAGTAGATCCTGAGTGTTCTCACCACAAAAAAAAAAAAAAATAAATAACTACAAGGTTAGACAATTAAGTCACCAGATGGTAAAGGGGAGTACTTCCAAGCTGACTATAGTGATATTCAACATTGAGGTATATAGCACTTCTTCTAGAATGAGTTTTTAAACTTAGTTGTCTGACTTCGTATGTGAAGTGGTAGGTGTCTTAATTAGTTTAAGTTTAAACTTAGTTTGATTATGGTAATCATTTTATAATGTATACGTGGATGTACATCAAATCAGCATGTTGCACACCTTAAATACACAATTTTTACTTGTTAATTATGCTTCTGTAGAGCTGAAAACCAGAATGTATTGATTCTATCAGAAACACACTGTAAATATACTTAATCAGTGAAATAGTAAACATGCTTTTTAAGTAAAAGAGGAGGCACTTTTCTTCCTTTCTTCCCTCCCTCTGTGCCTTTCTTTTTCTTATGCTTTATCCTGCTCTTTTCTTCCTACTCTAATGGTGCCTACATATGAAGTGCTGAAAATTAACTGCACAGCAAAGTAATAAAATTATCTGCATGGGACAAAGTCACACTTCCACAAAAATAGACGAACTTTCATCTTCATTTGTCTAGTATTATAACATTTGATTATAGACACAATTTTTTGTAAAATTTATCTCTGATTTGAAGGATTGGCAGGGAGAAAAAGATATAAAAAATGCAAACATTCCATGATGTTGTGAGTCCAAGTAGATATTCTATGAAAAAGCAGCAGAAAACATTGTTAAAGTCAAACCTTAAAATGAACCACCATATTATTCTATCTATGGAAAGGAATCAGTCAGACATTAAAAATTATTAATAAGTAAATGACAAAAATCACAATCATAGTGAGATATTTTAGCATATCTCTTTTAGCCATTACAGATCAGTAGACATACTGATCAAATTTTGAAATTCAATAGAGATAGTAAACAAGAAACCCAATGCTGCAGAAATTCATATAATTAATTTAAAAGATTGACCTGAGACGATTTCTCAGAAGTCAGAGGAAATGGTTAATGAAATGAAGGTGATAAGTGAAAGGATAAGAGACCTAGAGAACAGATCCAGGAAATTCAATATGTATAATGAGAACTCCATAAAGAAGGAACAGAGCAAACCAAATGAAAACAAAAAGTGAAAAAAAAGTTTCATGAGCATAAGGAAGAATTAAACAACAAATGGAAGAGGTCTTCTGGGAACAGGAAAAAATAAATATTAATAGCTATAGTTTATCAAGCCCTTACTTAGGATAATAAAATTGTCTTGTTTGAAGCCCATTAAGTTTGTGGTGATTTATTATATTAGTAATGGAAAGTATAGAAGTAAAAGATAACATTGAAAAAACCACGATCATGGGAGACTGTTTAAAACATAACAATAAGGGTTTGAAAGATAAAATAACAAAGAACTACAGAAAATAAATAACATGACAAATAATGTACCCAACAGCTGTTAAATGGTAGTGTGCAGTCTCACTGCAGGTTATGACACAGGTGACCTACAAAATGAGCATGCAGGATGTAGAAAGAAGATACTTTAAAATAATAAATTTTATTTCTCATCGCTTTTCACCCACATACGTAAAAATAATTTTAAATACTCGAGAGAGCATTTTTTTTTTTTTGTGGCTTTATTTTTTTTGGCCAGGGCTGGGTTTGAACCTGCCACCTCCAGCATATGGGACCGGCGCCCTACCCGCTGAGCCACAGGCACCGCCCTAGAGAGAGCATGTTTTTAAAGGCAGTTGTTGATGTTCTCCTTTTGCCCTGCTATGCTCTATCAGAGGAACAAATATGGGCAACACAAGAAGGAAATGTTTTCTGAATTTACTTTAAGGAACATTCTGAGCAGGCAGGAAAGCCTCAACAGAAATATGATGTAGGAGGATGGGACGAGTATGAAGCTGACAGGTGTGGAGAAGCAATCACCAACTTCAGTGGAGTTAAGTGGTAAGTAATTTCCTTAGTGGCAAACTGCACAAAGTATGTGCTTGATAAAGAATCAGGTTTAGGCTTGGCACCTGTGGCTCAAGCAGCTAAGGTGCCAGCCACATACACCTGAGCTGGCAGGTTTGAATCCAGCCTGGGCCCACCGAACAACAATGATGGCTGCAACCCAAAAAAATAGCCGGGGGTTGTGGCGGGCGCCTGTAGTCCCAGCTACTTGGGAGGCAGAGGCAGGAGAATCACTTGAGACCAGGAGTTGCAGGTTGCTGTGAGCTGTGATGCCACAGCACTCTACCCAGGGTGACAGCTTGAGGCTCTGTCTCAAAAAAAGAAAAAAAAAAGAGTCAGGTTTTAGTGTTTGCCACACCCAGAGGAAGTCAATGACACATAGATACCAGTCAGCTGAAGGCTTTCTTGATCCCTTACTACTCTGCCCCCTACCCCCTTATTGCCAGAGAGTAGCCAAAAACAGCCTGCAAATAGGATAGGAGAGCAAAAATGCAAGGAGTAATGTTGGTATACAATAAAAGTGGGAAAAATAAGGTTTCGGTAATGGTAATTTTGTGGAGAAAAAAGATCAGGCTCTACTTCATACTATGCACAAATTTCCCAAAACCAAAAAATTTAAGTGTATGTACAAAGTGAAATCAAAAACTAACTTCACACTTTGGGGAAGTCTTTTACAACCACAAATAGGGGGCGATCTTTCTACTTTGGCTAAAATCAGAGGATATATAGAAAGGACATGCCATTAGATAATCTGATAGCAAAATTGTCATAAAGTCAAAAGATAAGTAATAACACGTTACAAATGAAAATATAATACCTGAATACCAATCACCCCTGAAAATGATTAATGGACACAAAAAGGTGCTTATTGAGAAGGAAATACAAATGGGTCTTAAATATAAAGAAAAATACTCTATTTTACTGCTAAGAGGAGGTAAAAATTAAAATATATCAAGATAGTATTTTTTTTTTTTTTTTTTTTTTGTAGAGACAGAGTCTCACTGTACCGCCCTCGGGTAGAGTGCCGTGGCGTCACACGGCTCACAGCAACCTCTAACTCTTGGGCTTACGCGATTCTCTTGCCTCAGCCTCCCGAGCAGCTGGGACTACAGGCGCCCGCCACAACGCCCGGCTATTTTTTTGTTGCCGTTTGGCCGGGGCTGGGTTTGAACCTGCCACCCTCGGCATATGGGGCCGGCGCCCTACTCACTGAGCTACTGGCGCCGCCTCAAGATAGTATTTTTTACCTACTGGTTTGGAAAATTTTTTAGAAATTTGATAATACACAGTGTTGGTCAGGCTATATGGAAATACATGCTCTCATTCCTTTCTAGTAAGGATTATAACTTGGATAGCTCCCTATAGGGCAATAGAGCAATATCCATAGAACTTACTGTGTACCTTTTGAACAACAATTACACTTTCTAGAATTTATCTTACAGATAGAGTCACCATGTGAAAAATGACATATAAAGGCTTCACCCATTCATTGTTTAAAGTAAATGCTAAATGAATCTAAATTATGAGGCAATAGAATACTCATTAAAATAATTACAGTAAGTCCATAAAGAGAAAAAAGCTGAGTAAAAGAGTAAAGAAGCTTATATATTGATGTAGAAAGATCTCTAAGAAATAATAAGTAAAAGGAAACTGAAAAAGTATATTGAAGTTGTTTTATTGAAAAATGGGAATTAATATATCTTCATATTTGCTAGCATTTGCTTATACTCACAAATCTTCGAAAGGCTGCACAGGAACTATTAGAAATGGTGAGATAAAAAGGGGAAAGGTTGTGAACCAAACGGGGAAGATTTTTCACAATGCAACTTTTTCTATGCATATATGTCAAGTTTTGGCCCATGTCAAAAATTACTCATTATAAACATTTTAAAAATAGGTTAAAATATAAATTATTGAGAAAAATAATAAAAATGTAAAAAAGCAGAAGATAGGATACAGTTAAAATAAGTAATTTGCAGAAGATGAAATTAAAGAACTTAGAATTTGACAAGAACAATAAATTATATAAAAATTTTCTAATGCTTACCTAGAATAAAAACTTAAAGATGTAGTACATGAAATTATGAGTGAGAAAAACATCTAATCACATGTCATAGACCATTCAGGCTGCTATGGCAAAATGCCTTAGACTGGGTGATTTATAAATAACAGATTTATTTCTTACAGTTCTGGAGCCTGGAAAGTCCAACATCAAGGAGCCAGCAGATTTCTTGTATGTTCAAGGCTTGTTCTTTGCTTCCAAGATGGCACATTGCTGCTTTGCTCTAACACGAGGAAAGGAAGAAGGGACAGAGAAGAAGGAAGAGGGAGAAAGGATAAACTCAAACCTTTTTATGAGGACACTAGTCTCATCCATGAATGCAGAGCCCTTAATAGCATCTCCTTGGTGTTTACATTTTAATGTATTTATCTGGAGGAAATCATAAACTCAAACCATGTCACCACATACATAGAGTTTAAAAATTATGAGAAAATTATTTCCAAACAAGATTACATTTAAAAAAGAACATATAGAAAACAGTTGTATAGCAATAAATGTGAATTCCTCTTACCAGCAATAAAGTCTTTTTTGGAAAATATAAATGAACAAAACTGACTGAAGAAGAGTCTAGAATCCAGAATAGGACAATTATTACAGAAGAAATTCTGTGACATGTCAAATAATTACCCCCATGGAAAAGTGCCTAAATGGAATCCATGGGTAAGTTTTCCCGAGCCTTTAAGAAATAAATAATTCCAGTGCTGTTCTAACAGCTTCATGGGAGAAACAAAGAAGAGATGCTTAGTTAAAAAGTACTTAAGCTTAGCTTCACCAGTGACAACTTCAGGGCTCTAAACAGAAAAATCCATTATAAATGCATCATACTGACCTCATTAACAGGATCTTAAAACTCTCGTTGCTATTAAAGAGTAGGGAAAGGGACCCCCAGTCCTAGGAATATTCCACTTTTATACAGCATCCAGTCATATTAAAACACCTCCAATACAGCATTCTATCCCCTGGCTTTTTTATGCCCTTTGTTATAAAAACACCACATTGGTTTTCAAACGTCTTATGAATTAAAATCCGTAGACAACAAGAATCATCAACCATCGAACACGTCGCATAAAATATTAAAATTCACTACGTTTTTGGAGACAGGGTCTCATTCTGTTGCTTGGGCTAGAGTACAGTGGTGTCAGTCTAGCTCACTGCAATCTCAAACTCCTGGGCTCAAGTGATCCTGCTGTCTCAGCCTCCCAAGTGGCTAGGACAATAGGAGTATGCCACTTGGCTAATTTAAAAAGAATTTTTCTAGAGATGGGGTCTAAGAATGTTAGTCTGGAACTCCTGGCCTCAACAGATATTCCCATCTTGCCTCCAAAGTGCTGGGATTACCGACATTAACCACCACACTCTCAGCCTCAAAGATACAACTTTTAAACAAGGTCTCTTCTGAATTAAATTCCATGTGTCTGGTCCCAAAGTATGATGACTTTATTTAGAGTCTGTATGAAAAGTATTAAAAGTCTGATAGCAATAGGAGCAAAAATAGAGCTTAAAAAGATCTGAGGAGGCCTGGCACCCATAGCTCAGTGAGAAGGGTTCTGGCCACATACACTGAGGCTGGCAGTTCAAGCCTAGCCCAGGCCTGCTAAACAACAATGACAACTGCAACCAAAAAATAGCAGGGCGTTGTGGTGCGCACCTTTAGTCCCAGCTACTTGGAAGGCTGAGGCAAGAGAATGGCTTAAGCCCAAAAGTTTCAGGTTTCTGTGAGCCGTGACACCACGGCACTCTATCAAGGATCAAGGGTGACATGGTGAGGCTCTGTCTCAAAAAAAAAAAAAAAAACAACTGAGGGAGAGATAAAGAGAAAGGGCTAGATATTAAATACATTTTAATTTTTAAGCACATTTTAAAGCTACCCTAATTTAAATGAGGATAAGGAATCCAAACTCCTACTGATACCAGGAGACTTCTAAGGCACTTGATGAGATCCACAGGTCTCCAAAAAGCTCAGGGATCTTAATGAAGTGCGATGTTAAGGGATCTTATGTAAGTGAGATTTGATCCCCTGTGGGGTCGCCACAGGTTGAAAACAGCTGAGATGAATCTCACTTAAAGGGCTGCGGCATTAGGAAGGTTGAGAACCACTGGTCTAGATCTTTCTAGGTGTCTCTCAGTTTGACCTATCTCTCACATGGGAACAGATCCCAAACCAAAAAAATAAAGTAGGAATCACAGTGGGGTTTAGAGAAAATGGGCATAGGATAGTGGATTGGGCAAGCTGATGTAAACTCTATGGGTAAAGAATTAGTCCATTTGGAAAAACATACCATGCTTGTAGCTAGGAATAATCAACTTTGTTAAAATGTCCATACTACCCACGACAATCTACAGATTTAATGCAATCCCTATCAAAGCACCGATGTCATACTTTGAAGAACTTGAAAAAATAGTATTTTGTTTTATATGAGATCAGAAAAAACCTTGAATAGCCAATATATTACTTAGAAACAAAAACAAATCAGGAGGAATCACATTACCAAACTTCAGGTTATACTACAAATCTATAGTGATCAAAACATCATGGTACTGGCACAAAAATAAAAATGTAGATATATGGAACAGAACAGAGACTCTAGAGATGAATCCAGCTACATATTGTCATTTGATCTCTGATAAACCTAACAAAAACATACATTGGGGAAAAGATTCCCTATTTAACAAATGGTGCTGGGAGAACTGGCTAGTAGAAGACTGAAACTGGACACTCACTTTTCAACACTAACAAAAATCAGTTCTCACTGGATAAAAGATTTAAACTTAAGACATGAAACTATAAAAATACTAGAAGACAGTGCAGGGAAAATGCTTGCAGATATTGGCCTGGGAAAATATTTTATGAGGAGGACCTTCCTGTCAATGGAAGCAACACCAAAAATATATTACTGGGATCTGATCGAGCTAAAAAGCTTCTGCACAGCTAAGGGCACTGCAAGTAAACCAAACAGGCAGCTTTCAGAATGGGAGAAGATTTTTGCAGGTTATGATTCCTACAAAGGTCTGATAACTAGAATCTACAGAGAACTTAAATTAATCAATAAAAAAAGAATAAACAACCCTGTTTCTTTTTTATTTCAGTATTTTTTTTGTGTGTGTGCAGTTTTTGGATGGGGCTGGGTTTGAACCCACCACCTCCGGTATATGGGGCCGGTGCCCTACTCCTTTGAGCCACAGGCACCACCCTTTTTTTCTTTTTTATATTAAATCATAAACACATAGATCATGTATACATTAATGTATATATGGGGTACAATGTGCTAATTTCATATAGAATTAGGAATGCTTACATCACACTGGTTAATATATACCTCATCTCATTTACTCAATTATTGTGTTAAGACATTTATACTCTATACTTAATAGATCAGACATGTACCCTTGCATTATGCACTATAGGAGGTGTGACCCCACTATTCACCCTCCCTCTATCTGACCTCCCCCATCCTCTCCCATCTCATCTCCTCCCTCCTTCACCCTGGGCCATAGTTATGATCTGTTCTTCATGTGAAAGTGTGAGTGAATGTAAATTGGTTTCATAATAGTACTGAGTACATAGGATATTTTTTCTTCCATTCCTGAGACACTTTACTAAGTAGGATATTTTCCAGCTCCATCCATGTAAACGTAAAAGAGGTAAAGTCTCCGTCTTTTTTAAGGGTGCATAATATTCCACGGTATACATATACCATAATTTATTAATCTATTCATGGGTCGATGGAAACTTGGGCTTCTTCCATGACTTGGCTATTATGAATTGAGCTGCAGTGAACAATCTAATGCAAACATCTTTGTTATAAAGTGATTTTTGGTTTTATAGAAATACCGCTAGTAAAGGAAGTGCAGGATCAAATGGCAGGTCCACTTTTAGATCCCTGAGTATTCTCCATACTTCCTTCCAAAAGGGACATATTAGCTTGCACTCCCACCAGCAATGCAGCAGTGTTCTCTTTTCTCCACAGCCACACCAACATCTATAGTTTTGGGATTTTGTTATGTGAGCCACGCTTACGAGAGTTAGACGATATCCTAAAGTGGTTTTGATTTGCATTTCTCTCATGATTAAAGATGATGAGCATTTTTTCATGTGTCTGTAGGACATGCACCTATCTTATTCAGAGAAGGTTCTGTTCAAGTCTCTTGCCCACAATGAAATGGGATTACTTGTTCTTTTCTTATTAATAAGTTTGAGTTCTCTGTGGATTCTGGTTATCAAACCTTTGTCAAAAGCATAACCTGCAAATATCCTCTCCCATTCTGAGGGCTGACTGCTTGCTTTACTTACTGTATTCTTGGCTGTGCAGAAGCTTATTAGTTTGATCATATCCCAGAAATGTTTTTTTGGTGTTGTTTCAATTGCCGGGGGGGTCCTCCTCATAAAGTATTCTCCCAGGCTAAGTTCTTCAAGTGTTTCTCCTGCACTCTCTCTAAGAATCTTTATAGCTTTGTGTCTTAAGTTTAAATCTTTTTTCCAGTGAGAGTTAATTTCTGTTAATGGTGAAAGGTATGGGTCCAGTTTCAGTCTTCTACAAGTTGCCAGCCAATTCACTGAGCACCATTTGTTAAATAGGGAATCTTTCCCCCAATTTATATTTTTGATGGGCTTATCAAAGATCAAATGATGATAAGTGTCTGGGTTCATCTCTTGGTTCTCAATTCTGTTCCATACATCTACCTTCCTATTTTTGTGCCAATACCATCCTGTTTTGATCACTATAGATTGATAGTATAGTTTGAAGTCTGGTAGCATGATTCCTCTTGATTTGTTTTCATTTCTGAGTAATGTCTTGGCTAATTGGAGTTTTTTTCTGGTTCCATATAAAACAATACTATTTTTTCCAGATCTTTAAAGTATGATGGTGGTTCTTTGATAGGGATTGCATTAAATTTATAAATTGCTTTGGGTATTATGGAAATTTTAACTATGTTGATTCTTCCCATCCATGAGCATAGTATGTTTTTCCATTTGTTAACATCTTCAGCTATTTCTTTTCTCAGAGTTTCATAGTTCTCTTTATAGAGATCTTTCATGTCCTTTGTTAGATAAATTCGCAAATATTTCATCTACTTTGGCACAGTTGGAAAGGGAATAGAGTCCTTGACTGTTTTTTTGACTTGACTGTTATTGGTATATATAAAAGCTACTGACTTGTGAGTATTGATTTTGTATCCTGAGATGCTGATGTATTCCTGATCACTTCTAAGAGTTTTGTAGTTGAGTCGCTGGGGTTTTTCAGGTATACAATCATATCATCTGCGAAGAGTGAAAGTTTTATCTTCTCTGAACCTATATGGATACTCTTGATCACCCTCTCTTTCCTGATTGCAATGGCTAAGACATCCATTACAATGTTAAAAAGTAGTGGAGACAATGGGCGACCTTGCCTAGTTCCTGATCTGAGTGGAAATGTTTTCAATTTTATTTCATTCAGTATGATATTGGCTGTGGGCCTCTATCAGTTTAAGAAAAGCCCATTCTATACCTATTTTCTTCAGTGTTATGATCATGAAAGGATGCTGGATATCGTCAAAATTTATTTCTGCATCTATTGAGAGAATCATATGGTCTTTGTTTTTTAGTTTGTTTATGTGATGTATTATATTTATAGATTTATGTATATTTAACCAACCTTGAAACCCTGGGGATAAAACCCACTTGGTTATGGTGTATAATTTGTTTGATGTGTTGCTGGATTCTGTTTGCTAGGATCTTATTGAATATTTTTGCATCTATGTTCATTAAAGATATTGGTCTATAATTTTCTTTCCTTGTTGGGTCTTTTCCTGGTTTGGGGATGCAGGTGATATTTGCTTTATAGAATGTGTTAGGAAGCATTCCTTCTTTTTCTATGTTTTGGAAAAGGTTAAGTAATATAGGTACTAGTTCCTCTTTAAAGGTTTGGTAGAATTCTGATGTGAAGCCATCTGGTCCCAGACTCTTCTTTTTTGGGTGATTTCATATGGTTGATTCTATTTCAGTACTTGACATCAGTCTGCTCAGCATTTCCAGTTGTTCCTGATTAAGTTGGTATGCTTCCAAGTATTGGTCAATTTCTTTTAGATTTTCCTATTTCTGAGAATAAAGTTTATTGTAGTATTCATTAAGGTGTCTTTGAATTTCTGATGTGTCCATTGTTATTTCACTTTTGTCATTTCTGATTGATGATATTAGGAACTTTAATTTTCTATTTTTGAATAAGTTGGCCAAAGGTTTATCAATTTTGTTGAATTTTTCAAAAAACCAACTTTTTGATTTGTTGATCTTTGGAATAATTCTTTTGTTTTCAATTTCATTTAATTCTGGTCTAATTTTACTTATTTCTTTTCTTCTGCTGGGTTGAAATGTTCTTCCTTTTCCAGTAAGTTATTGACTTCCTCTCTTTCCATTCTCTTGAGGAAGGCTTGCAACACTATATATTTCCCTCTGAGGACTGCCTTTGCAGTATCCCAGAGGTTCTGGTAATTCATGTCTTCATTATTGTTTTGTTCAAAAATTTGGCAATTTCCATCTTAATCTCATCTATGACCCAACTATCTTTCAGCATAAGGTTATTCAGTTTCCATGTCTTTGTATGCATATGCAGATACTTGCTATTGATGAATTCAACTTTTATTGTGTGATGATTGGAGAAAATACAAGGAATAATTTCTATACTTTTAAATTTTCTGAGGTTAGACTTGTGACCTAAGGTGTGATCAGTTTTGGAGGATGTTCCATGGGCTGATGAGAAGAATGTGTATTCAGTTTTGTTAGGATGAAATGTGCTGCAGATGTCTGTTAAATCCAATTGTTTAATGGTTAAGTTTAAATCTAAAATGTCTTTGCTTAGTTTCATATTGAAGGATATATCCAACACTACCAAAGGGGTGTTAAAATCTCCTACTATTCAGGCGCTAGAGGAAATAGAGTTGCTCATGTCTGTTAGAGTCTCTCTTATAAATTGAGGAGCATTCTGGTTGGGTGCATAAATGTTAATAATTGAAATCTCATCATGTTGAGTGTTGCCCTTAAGAAATATGAAGTGACCATCTTTACCTTTCCTTATTTTTGTTGGTTTAAAGCCTATTGTATCTGCAAATAAAATCGCAGTATCTGTTTTTTTTCTGATTTCCATTTGCCTGAATTATAGATGACCATCTTTTTACCCTGAGTCTATATTTATCCTTTAAGGTAAGATGAGATTCTTGTATGTAACAGCTATCTGGCCTGAGTTTATGTATTCAATCAGCCAACATATGCCTCTTTAAAGGGCAATTTAAGCCATTCACATTAATTGAGACTATTGATAAACCTGGTAGTATTTTGGGTGTCGAGTTTTTCGAAAGTCCAGTGGACATTTTTTTTTTCTTGCAGTTTTTGGCTGGGGCTGGGTTTGAACCTGCCACCTCTGGCATATGGGGCTGGTGCCCTACCCCTTTGAGCCACAGGCGCTGCTCCTCCAGTGAACATTTTTAATCGTTTCACCACCTGGAAGTTGAAATTTGATCTAAAGTTTCTGATTGAGTTTACTTTGGTGGTAGAGCATTGTGCTGGTCATTGTGGAGGATAGGTCTGAGAATATCCTGGAGAGCTGGTTTAGTTATGGCAAATTTCTTCAACATGGGATGTCATTAAAGTATTTAATTTCTCCTTCATAAATGAATCTCAGTTTAGCTGGATACAGGATCCTGGGTTGAAAGTTATTTTGTTTTAGGAGATAAAAGGTCGATGACCATTCTCTTCTAGCTTAAAAAGTTTCAACAGAGAGATCTGCAGTCATTCTAATATTCTTCCCTTTGTACATTATGGTTTTCTTGTATCTGGCTGCTTGCAGAATTTTCTCCTTCATATTAACTTTGGCAAAGTTAATTATAATGTGTCTGGGCAATGTTTTATTTGTGTTGAGTCATGCTGGTGTTCTGAAACTGTCTGCTATCTGAATTTTAGAATCTCTTGCCATGTGTGGGAAGTTCTCCTTGATTATCTCTTTGAGTAGAGCATCTGGGCCTTTTGAAGCAACCTTGTCACCTTCAGGAATTCCTATAAGGTGAACATTAGTTCTTTTGGAATTATCCCAGAGCTCTTTGAGAGAAAGATCTGTTTTTGCTCTCTACTTGTCTTCCTCTTTGAGTGTTTGGGAGCATTCAAAAGTTTTGTCTTCAATGTCAGAGATTCTTTCTTCTGCCTACTCCATTCTGTTACTGGGGGATTCTACTGTATTTCTTATGTCATGAAGGGCTGCAACTTCTTTTCTCAATGTGTCAAAATCTTTGGTAATTTTGTCTTTGAATTCATTGAATTCTTGAGATAACTTTTGATTTGCTCCTTGAATTTCTAATTCAAACTTTACCTCCATTCTGTTAATCTTATTTGAAATCCAAATTCTGAATTCCATTTCTGACATCTCAGCCATTTGTTTAAGAATGGGATCTTCTGTTGTGTCTCCTTTGTCATACCTTGGGGGAGTTCATCTACTCTGATTATTCATGTTGCTAGAGTTTAATCACTGATTCTGCCCCATGATTATTTTTCACTGTTTGGCTAGAGACTATGGTAAGGTGAAATTGAATTAAGGGCTCCTAGAGTTATAGTTAACCAGTGCTTTACCAAGGAACTTGGACTGGTGATTGCAGCTTTTCCCCTAGAGCTTTACAAAGGTCCAATTCAGTACTACAGCCTGAAAGTCTGGGGAACTGCTTGGTGTTGTGGGGCTAGATGGCTCTGACCTGTATTCAGCTAGTCTTTGTCCAATCCTAGTGAATCAGTGGCGATATATAAGCAACTAAGACACACCACAACCCCACAGGCAACAACTGGAAGAGGAGAATCCCACACTCCTACAACAACACAACCAGGGTACAATCTTGGTGGATACCCAGATGATCGGCCCAGGTCAATAGTTCCAAACCATTTTCCTGGTCAACACAAACACTGATTGATCAGGTTGGAGGGTTCAAAATGTCTTCAGCATCTAGGCAGAGGAGTCCACTGGCAGCTCAAGTGTAGCTTACTCTGGTGCTCTGTGGAGTCAGAAAGGCCCACCTTGCACCTCCATCACACCCAGGTACTGGTAGCCGCATGGGGCTGTGGTCCACTTCCCTCCAATGAACAAATGTGCCAGGGATTTGGGCCTGCCAGAGTCAGAGGAAATTCAATGCCTCATCACCCGAGCGGCCATACTCTACCATCAGCCAGCTGAGGGAGTTGAAGTCTGATTACTTTGGGTGCTCAATGGAAACTTGAGAGTGTTCCACCTGAGCTCCTGAGTTCCACCAGAGGTTAACAAAGCAGCAAATGTTTTTCACCCTCAGAGACCATGTCTCTGCCCTAATTGCTCTGCTCCTCTGGTCTCCCTGCAATTCGAGATCTAGCTCCCTCCAGCAGTCCACAGAATTGGGAAGGTGTCTCTCTGAAATTTGACCATGGAAGGATAGCTATTAATCCTGTTGCTAGGTGGGAGGTGTCTCCACTAGGGTGCTCATGCCTCAGCGGTTCCCAAGCCTGTATCCATCGTACAGCGACCCAAGCCTCCACTCGCTGCTGAGTTGCTCTTTCTCAGAGCCAAGCCAGACACCTTCCACCCTGTGCCTTTCTGCACTTTTACTGGATTCACAGTTACAGTGTAGCTGCGCTACCTGAGACCATGCAATTCCCAGTCTTAACAAAGAACTGCGAACATTCTAGTCTCTGCAAGGGTTGGGCTTCTTGACCACCAGGGCAGGGGGAAGGGTGGACTGGGAGTTCAAAGTGGCATGGAAAATATTTGTTCAACCTTCATGCCAGGCAAGAGCATGCCCAGGCACACAGCAGGGACTCTCTGGACAAGGAGTCCCAGCTTCCAGAAACTTGCTCCTGTCGGGTAAGAGAAGAGGACCTCAGTTTACTGCTCACTAGTACATATCTCACAGCAAGCAAGCAAGCAACTCTGTTGGTGGAGGGGATGGACACATATCCTCTTTGGGGTAGGTTCTGTACCTGAAATTTGTGTCCTTGGAGTTGCAGCTTGCCTCAGCAGAGAAGATGTGCAATTATCAATCTCTTCTCAGCTCAGCTCCCATCCTTCAGCTTTGTTGAGTTCTTTCTGGTCGTTATCTCTCCCTCTGGATGGGAGCTTCTGTTGAAAGCTGTCTTCAGTTGGCTAACATCCCCCACTCCCCTTTGGTCTTGTTGAATGTAAAAATTGGGAGTTAGGAAAAATAGCCAACCCAAGGTTTTAGCAGAATATAAGGCACACTGAAACAAAATGAACAAACAAAAATAAAAACAATCAGACACACAAATACACACAAACAATCAAAAACAAAAACAAACAAACAAATAAAAAACTTGAATAGACTGATGTACGCATTCTCAGCAACCATAAGAGGAATGGGAGGGCTTAGCACCCATAGCCCACTGGCCAGGGCACCGACCACACACACCAGAGCTGGTGGGCTTGACCCAGCCCAGACCCCACCAAACATCAATGACAACCACAGCCAAAAAACATCCAGGTGCTGTTGTGGGTGCCTGCAGCCCTGAGCCACCTGGGAGGCTGAGGCAAGAGAATCACTCAGCCCAAGATAGGGCTTGCCATGAGCTGCGATGCCACAGTGCCACAGCACTCCACCAAGGGCAACACAGCAAGACTCTGTCTAAAAGAACAAAAAAAAAAAAAAAAAAAAGGAAAGCAGAGAAAAAAATAAGAATAATAATTAAAAACAATTAACAATAACTCCCACAAGAAAGAAAAAAGGGGAAAAAAGCAAGAAGAATGAACAAAGAGAGAAAGAAAAAAGGCAACAAAATTATATATATATAATTATATATATATTAAAATTATATATATATATATATATATTATATATATATATATATATATATATACCTGCAACTATATATATGCCATAGGGATTGACTTTACTAGGAATGTATTTATGTTGCAATATACTTTCTGGATACCAGGTGGTGCTGTGAGTGGTTCCCAGGCTTAAATGGTTCTTGGTGTTTGCCTGAATACCTGCTTGGCACCTAGACCCTGCTGAACTGCTGATTCCACCAATCTCAAAACATCTTCACAGACAGGTTTCACAAATTCTCCCTGCAACAGTTCCTGTGAAGTGCAGAGTATCCTGAGCCAGTTTCGAGTATAGGACCACGGTCTGCAGGTGAGACTCAAATCGCTGCACCTGGCCTGTGCCAAAATGTGCCTGCGCAACTGCTATTTCCCAAATTCCAAAACAATGGCCTTTTCCTATTCAGGATCTTTCCCATCTGAGTGTCTCTCCTTCTGCCTAACCACAGTGGTGCTGCACCAGACAGCACCCCATTCTGGCTGCCTAATTCCACTAGGGAGTGCACCCTTCACCAGTCTTTCCACACAATACCTAGTTTCCCCATGAACTGGGAACTGTGATCCTCCATGGTGGGGCTGGTTGCCACTGCTGTCACCTGCAGCCACTGCAGCCACGGGGCAGGTGGCTTTTCCTGGATTTTCCTGGCTGTCTCCACAGCTCCGGATTACATTCCAAGTCCAGAAATCTGCCACCTTGCTGCATACCCCAAACTGCCACTTCACACCAATATTCCACACCAGGAATGATCTAGCCCACTTACTCTCAGCTGCTGTTCCAGAAGACCTAAGCTAAATGTCCTTCCCATCCATCATCATGATCCCCCTCCAACAACCCCATTTCTTTGTGGGCAAGAGACTTGAAAATTCTCTGAAAATTGTAGGCAAAAGGCCAACAAACACATGAAAAAATGCTCATTATCTTTATTCATCAGAGAAATGCAAATCAAAACTACTTTGAGATATCACCTGACTCCAGTAAGATGAGCCCACATCACAAAATCCCCAAACTTCAAATGCTGTTGTGGATGTGGAGAGAAGGGAACACTTCTGCATTGCTGGTGGACTTACAAACTAATATAGCTTTTGGGGAAAGAAGTGTGGAGAATTCTTAAGGAACTAAAAGCTGACCTACCATTTGATCCTGCAATTCCATTACTAGGTATCTACCCAGATTAACAACAATCATTTTACAACAAAGACATTTGGACCAGAATGTTCATTGCAGTTGAATTCATAATTGCCTAGCCATGGAAGCAGCCCAAATGCCCATCGACCCATGAATGGATAACAAACCGTGGTATATGCATGCTATGGAATACTATACAGCCATAAAAGAGGGAGACTTTACATCTTTTATGTTTACCTAGATTGAGTTGGAAAGTATCTTAAGAATGGAAAAAAAGTACCCAATGTACTCAAAACCATTATGAGACCAATATATAATCATTTACGCATTTATATGAGTGATAAAAGACAAATTTAGTCCAGAAAGAAGGAGGGGACAGGAAGAAAAGAGGAGGGGCAGGAGGAGGGCAAGTGGAAGGAGTGTATTGGTGAGATCTCACTTAATGTGTACAATGCAAGGGTACATTTCAAAACAACTGAGAGTATATTATAAATGTCTTACCACAAAAAATAAGTGAGATGATAGTTATGTTAATCAGTTTGATTTAAGCATTCCACATTGTATATCAAATCATCACCTTATACCCCATAAATGTATATAGTTATGATTTAATAAAAATTAAGTTAAGAAAAGAAAAAATACGGGTGGTGCCTGTGGCTCAATGAGTAGGGTGCCGGTCCCATATGCCGTAGGTGGCGGGTTCAAACCCAGCCCCGGCCAAAAACCCAAAAAAATAAAAAATAAAATAAAAATAAAAAATAAAATTAATTATACATAAAAAAGAAGAGATGTTTCCTATTTTTTTTTCAAACACTTCATGCCATATTATGATATGCCTTCTAGTGAACAAGTTGTGTTAGTACTGTGGCAGACATGTTAAGCCCTGTGTTTTTTACTGGCAATAATGTTATCGGTTGTATTGTCAGGTAGAATAAACATCTATACATTTTCATACCATTTTTATGTCACCAACACTGTGCTTATGACATGATCTTCACTAGAAATTTCTGTTTGTAGAAAGTAACTGCCCTTGAAAATATATCACAAGATGAATTTCAAGAAGCACAGGCATTCTTCTTGCATTGTGAATTTGTCTGTATTAAAATGAGTTTATTCTGAGCACACAGATTGACAATGAGATTATCCTCTTTCCCTCTATGAAAGTCTTGAGTTTCATTGTGTGAGTAGACTTCTTTTGATAATTATAAAGTGGTATAACTAAGACCTCTCTACTTTTAATTAATCCAAATAAGTAAAGGCTGCAAAATAAAATTTAAAGATGTCACTCTTGAGGTATACTGGTATCATTACTTGTTAATTTTTGTTTCCAGGCTTACCTCAGAAAAGCTGAGTTTGAATATGCTTGACATAATGATAAAATTATAAATATCATTCATTACATTAAGAATAAAGCCATAGGGAGCATAGTGTCCATTCTTGCTACTAATAATGGACCCCAAAGGGAAAATAATGCATCATAAGAGCATTTGATATGCACTAGCAATTCTTACAGTTAAACTATGTTGCACAAATTAAATTATGTACATATCCAAAGTGTCTGCCAAATCCTGGACAAGTAATTTCTTGGTAATATTGAATAAATATTCACCACATGTGGCATAAAGAGACAAAATTCTGTCTATAGTTAGTTTGAGTTTTGCTACTTGACACTATATAATTTGTAATATGGGGAATGATTGTTGATTACTTTTTGCAAATGAAGAGTTACCTATAATTTTCATGCATTATGCTTCAAAGAAATAATTTACATTAACTGTTATTAATATTTTGCAATTTAAAAAACTCTGAAACATAGCAAAGAAAAAGCAAAGAGTATGTAAGATTTATATACTTCCCTAAGCCTTTGAAATCTTATACTTGCTTGGTGTTCACTGTTTCCTCTGATTTCCTCATGTTTTCCTTTTCTTGAGAACTGTTAGAGCCCATAGTTCCTACTCTGTACCCAGTTTATTTATCCTGACATTCCATACAAATTTTTCTTCAGGCAAAAATTGCTATATTTTTTCTACCCAGATATACTCCATTTACTCCAAATTCCATACCATTGCTTTGGTAAATCCTTATACCCATATTTTTTTCATATTAACTTTCAAAATTATACCTGGTAGTGCTATCTAATAATTTAATAACTCTGTGATGTGTTTACAAGAACCGAACAGCCAGGTATTTTGTTCAAGTATGTACTAAATACATGGTTGCCATAAAGTTCATGTGCAACTTACATACTTGTAATTATTTAAATTGCATGCAAAGTTAATGGCCACCCTGTATATTGGCATATGCATATAACTAAGCATTTATTTTATAATCGTATTTTATACTTGTTAGATCTGTTGAAAAATGCAGAAGCTTATTGAGGACAGTAGCCTTTGTAAATGTACTTTTATATTAATCACAGTACCTAAAATACTAGTTCTCAAAGTGTGATTTCTGGAAATAGAGCAACAGGAACACCTGGGGTTATGGATGGAATTGTGCTCCCCCAAGACCTACCATAATTATATATGGAGGTGGTATCTTTAGTGAGGTAATTAAGGTAAAATTAGTTCATAATGGAAGGACCCTAATCAGATAGCAGTAATGGAGCAGATCTCTCTCTCTCCCCACTTCTCTCCACAAAGAAGAGATTGTGTGAACACACAAGTAAACAGCAGCCACCTACAAGCTAAGAAGACTCAAAATGAAACCTACCTTGCCAGCTCCTTGATCTTGGACTTCTCAGTCTCCAGAGTTGTGAGAAATAAGTTACTATTGTTTAAGCCACCCATTCTGTGATATTTTGTTATGGCGGCCTACTATACCTGAGAATTTGTTAGAATACTAAGTGTTGCATCCAACCTCAGAACTACTGAATCAGAAACTCTGGAGTTAAAGCTGGTCTGTGTCAAAAGAAGCCCTCTATGGGACTTTGAAGGAAGCAAAAGTTTGAGAACTTCTGACCTAACACATTGCTGAGTACAGTGGTATCTTCAGGGATTTGAGAAATGCATTTGACCCGTTGATTAGAAATGTCTATTCTCTATATAGGTTTGCATTGTGAAGACTTTGATACTATAAATTCGTAAGCCAATTTAACAAGACAAGTCCATTACATTTTAACAACTACACACTAGACACCTACTTTTGAATACTCTAATTTTACTATTAAATCTCATTTGGACATCTAAAACTATCTCTATCACACCAGGCTTCAGCTTTGCCACTGCTCATTTGTCCCTCCCACTGTTATTCTTCATTTCTTTCCGACATTTTTATAGTGTGGAAGTGGCTGCAAGAGATTAGGGTAATTCATTTCCCAAATAAATAGCTTCTGACTTCAGTCTTCACATTCAATATTTAAAAAGCTTGGAGACTTTTTAAAGCAGTTATGTAAGTATCAAGAAAAGGTTTCAGTGGAAATCAAAATGAGTTAGTGAGAAAATCTGTACCCTATTGATAGTGGCACTTTTATTCTGAGGGGTTGGTAATAAGAGAAATTGAAGAATGCCATTAGAGTTACTGACTTGAAACCTATCCAGCATTACTTTGTTGAAGCGTTCTGTACTGCAGAAAGAATATGTTCTTCAATAAGTCAGACACTTTGCCATCTTAACTGCATTAATATGACTTTAAATGACATAGAAAAGACAATATATAAACATGTACCATCATGTACACTTTAAAAGAAAGAATTTGCCATTTGGCCTTCTTTAGCAATATCTTCTCCTAATTATAGAATATAAAAGTTGTATTTTCACAATTTGTCATTGTGTGAAAGGAACTCAAGTAAAATGCAGTCCTCTCAAACATTTAAAGATTTATAATTAAAGAGCTGTCTCCTGAACAATTTAATTTATTCACCTTCAAATACTTTTTACTGTGATAGATTGGGGGGAAAGTAAGAATCAAACATTCTTGTGCAATTCAGACTAAAAAGTATACTAAAATGCTGGTACCAATTCATAGTTTGAAAGCCCATGAATAGCTTCATTTGAAAAAAAAAATGTGACACAATGTTTATGAAACCCAAAAGATTTCTTTTCATACTTCAATACCCTCTTGGAACCAGTGCAATGTGACCTCAATTCCAATTAAGATGAACTCATCAGATTTCAATAGATCGTGACTCTTCATATCCCCTGACAGGTAGCGTGGGTCTGGGTATATAGCTGTTTATAAATATTTATGGAATTGGTTTTATTTAACAGAGGCATAAAAAAATGTTCAGTATAGAATACCTATAATTTAGTTGCGAAATATTTGTTTCCTAGACTAATGTAAACTATCATTTATTGAGCAAGTGCATATAATTAAATTCAAATAATGAATTTCAGAGGGATTTAATTATTAAAAAACGTGGCATGGTTTGTTGAATACTCAAATCATTTGATCATATATTATGCTTCTCACTAGTGCTTTCCGCGCTAATCAATTGCGCCACTGGAGTTCCACGCTGGTGCTTTCAATAGTGAATAAAAATTTCAAAGCTACCTGCATATGCATGTGTGTGTTATCCTCTATGTAGGTGACTGTGTTTAGTTTTGTCTTCTGAGGTGAAAGGTAGGAGTCAATCCATATGATTGTGCTAATGATTTTCCTGTGGATTACAATGCATCTAAAGCTATTTGATGGAATTAATTTTCTGACTGATAAACTTTCAATAAAGCGTTTGAGAGAAGATTTCCTTTCCTGACTTTGGATATGAATTTTTTTCTTTTCTAGAAAGGTTTTCACTTAGATATTTTAAGTCTGCAATTATATCTATTGTAGACTTATTTTGGCCATACCGTATCTTCTGCTATATGACTCTCATTTAAAACTTTTTAATTGTTTTGTGACATTTGAATTAAAACAGCTGGATGCTTTCCTGTCAACATTAATTTTAGCTATTATAAACTTTAGGAATTCTTACATATGCTCAAAATTTTACAGTGAAGTTTTATGTAAAATAAATAAATTAAAAGGGGGCCCCAAGACTGGGTGTATATTTGTGTAGAGGGGTAGTATGAATACATAAACTTCTTCAGACCCTATCCAATATTCAGGTGTGTTTTTTTGAAGAGGTGAAAATTGTTCAAAATGTAATAGAAGATTGGAGTGAGAAGGACATAGGCAAGAGAATTACAACAGGCACCTTGAAGACTGGAAAAGGCATGGCCATTGGGTTAACTGCAATCCGCTAGTCTCATTTGATGCTAGACGTTTTTACTCTCCACTATCTTTTCTTTTTCCAGGATCAAGATTCTCCATGGAGAAAGCCATAAAGCCACCAGCCCTTGCTCAAGTTATTTTACAGTTAATATTTTATCTTTTTCCCCCTTTTCCACCATTCTACTACACCCCAAAATATCATAAAATTTGGAAATATATAAATTTCTTCACCAGAAAAGTCTGGAGATTCTTTATCTGAAGTAAATTAACAAAGTTACACTAGGAAGCTGTTATTGAGGAAGGTCTCTAGATATATTAGAAGAAAAAAAACCCAGTATTTTCATGTTATGGTTTTGACTTGATAGGTTTTATGAAAAAAAAAATATGTTTGTGTGGGATTGAATCTGAGATCAAATATGTTTGGAAAACTGAGATTAAAACAAGTTAAGGAGCTTCCATGACAATAGGGTTTTTAAGTGCTAGATTACATTCTTAAAGTGCCAGTTTAAGAGAAATTATGTAGTTTTTCAGTATGTTTTTTATGTGTGTTTTCCCCTTGCCCCCAGAGAATCTCCTCATGGGAAAGTCTAGTATAGTGAAAAACACTGCAAAAATCACTTCCAAATCTATCACAACATTATGGTTTAGAGAAAAGAACATGGACTCTAAAGTAAGACTTAGTTTTTTGTTTGTTTGTTTTTGGCCAGGGCTGGGCTTGAACCTACCACCTCTGGCATATGGGGCTGGTGCCCTATTCCTTTGAAACACAGGCTCCACCCAAGACTTAGTTTTTTAATCTGACTTTTTCAGAGTATAACCTTATGTAATTTAGCAATAATCACTTAATATCTTTGAGTCTCATTTATTACTTTATGAAACAGGATAAAAAAATCACCTCATTAAATTTAAATTTGTAGCCCGCAGTTTTAGCATGTTGTGTTGTATATATACCTGTTAGGAATTCTGTATTATTCTCTACTGATTCTTTCCCTCAGTGAGAGATGTGTTAAGATGTTCTATTGTTATTATAGATTTATCTATTATCCTTTTAGTTTTTAAGTTTTTGATTCATATATGTTGAGATCATATTCTTAGTTCCATGCAAATGAAGTGTTTTTTTCTCTATACATATACATGTTTTTATTTGGTTTCCACTTTTTGCCTTCACAAAATTAAGAAGACTTAAAATTTAATAACAATAACAATGTTTAAGATAAGGACTAGAAACAAAAAATTCATAAAGAATGAACGAAGATAAATACATTCAGAAAAAAATCAGATGATTGCTGCAACGAAATATTGAGCAATAATAATAATAATGCAAAAAAATAACATTCACATTGTCAGATAAGAGAAGTCTATCATAGAATGCTTTGACTCTGAGGTTCAGTATGGAGTCATCAGTTAACTTCTTTTTTTATTCCAGAGTCTCAAAAAATAGACAACTAATATTTATAAATAAAAATAGAAGATAAATGAAATGAAGTGTTTTTATATCTTCTCGTTGAATCGAATCTGTTGTATTTGTAGTATCTCTTTTTTTATTCAGAGATGCTTTTTTTGCTTTAATGTCTACACTGCCTTATACTAGTTTGGTTACCCAAGTTTCTTTTTTTTTTTCTTTTATTTATTTATTTTTAGTGTATTCTTTTTCTTTCTTTTACTTTCAAACTATATGTGCCTTCATATTTAACATGTTTATTGTAATCAATATATGATTTAATTTTTAATGCAATGTGACTTTTTAATCTGTAAGTATTAAACCTATTTTGCAGTTAATGTATTCAGAAATATTTGGATTTAATTCTACATCAGCAACTATTTTTTTCAGGTCTGTGACTATTTTTTTGTTGTTGATGTCTGTTCTTTCATTTCTTTTGAGGCCAGCTGTTAGCTGTGAAAGTAATGGGTTGTTTTAAATCTTAGTGTTTGTTTTAGGATTTTTGCATTTACTTTGGTTTTCAGCATCTCATCTAAATAATTATGACCCATTATATGTATTTTCTACTGTGATTATATAGATATTAAATATTTTTATCATGTTCAATATTTTTTATGCTCTTTTCCATACTTAAAGAAGTTTTCTTCACTGTTTTTCCATCTGAAGTCTTATTTTTCTTCTAGTTCACCAACATTTCCTTTGGTATTGTTTACGTATAATTAAAACTTTTAAGTTCTTAATTTTATATATGATATATTTCAGTCCCAGGATTCTACATGGCTAATGTATATATATATTCCAGTCCTGCATTAAAATTCATCACATTTTTCTCTATTTTACTGATCATATTTGTTGTAGTTATTTTAAAATCTTTCTGAGAAAACCAATATTGGTTTCATCTGTTTCATTTGTCTGTAATTTTATCACTTGGCTTTTGGTCACTATTGTCTTATTTTCACCTTACAATTTTTTAGGTGATATAAATGCCAGACAATGAGAGAATTTAATTTTTATTATTTTTAAATTTTATTTGTTTATTTTCAATTAATATCAGAGTACATAAAATTAGGTTACATTGTTTGCATTTGAGAAGTAAAATATAAGTTGTAGTTGTGTCCTTCATCTAAGAAGTGTGCCATACTCTCACACATTGTCCCCACTGTGAAGGATCCTGCTGACTTCCCTCTCCCCTTCTTGGATTTAATTGAGTTTTTCTCTTATGTGATCATGTTGTTAATCTACAAGTTTTAAATTAGTACTAAATACATATGATGCCTGTCTTTCCATTCTTGAGATACTTTACCTGAGAGAGTGCTCTCTAAAGCCATCCAAATAGGAGCAAAGGATACAAAATCTTCATTGTTTTAATGGTTGAATAGTATTCCATGCTATACATATACCACAATTATTTATTAATCCATTTATGTGTTTAAGGGTACATGAGTTTTTTCCACATCTTTGCAATTATAAATTTGGCTACTATAAACATTTGAGTACATATGTCCTTATGGTAAAATGACTTTTTTTTTTCTTTTGTGTAGATACCTAGTAATGGGCATTGGATCAAATGGAAGGTTTATCTTTAGTTTTTGAGGGCTCTCCATACTTCTTTCCATAAAGGTACTACTAGTTTGTGGGCCCACCAACAGTACAAGAGAGTTGCTTTCTCTCTGCACCCACACCAGCTTTGCTACCTTGTGATGTGGGCTATTCTCATGTGGGTTAGGTAATATCTCAAAGTGTTTTGACTTTCATTTCTCTAATAATTTGAGATGATGAGCATTTTTGCATGAGTTTCTTGGCCATTAGTTTGTCCTCATGAGAAAAAAAATTTGTTCATGCCTCTTGCTCAGATTTTAATGGGATCATTTGGTCTTTTTCTGTTGATTTGCTTGAATTCTTTGTAGATTCCAGTTATTAACCCTTTGTTGGATTCGTACACTGCAAATGTTTTCTTCCATTCTGAAGATTGTCTTTTTGCTTTGTTTATTATGTTCTTAGCAGTATAGAAACTTTTTTACATTGATGAGGTCCTATTAATTTATTTTTTTTTGTTGTTGTTTTTGCCTTAGGGGCAAAATTCTTTCCCAATAATTCAGTTTTTTGTAACATATTATTAGGGTCAAAGAAGATCACCATGTATATCACATATTCATTTAAGCTTTTGGAAAGCTTATTTCCCTATTCCTAGAGCATATTCATGCTGAGGCTTCCACCATGGCAGGCCCTGGAATGCAATGTTTGTCTTTCCAGCATTATGAGACTGCCTAAATATCTGCTTAGAATAATAGCCTCTTAGTAGCTGCTTTTTTTCTAGGTGTCTTGGCCTCTCTCTTTAAATTCTCAAGGGAAAATTGAGGGCAGATGTTGGGTTCTTTTGTATTCTCAAATTCTATTGTATTGACACCTTTATAGCTCTGAACTTCAGTATTTGCCTCTCCATTACTGTGAAACTGTCGCAAGTTCTAGGCTACTGTTTTTGATTGAGTCTCTAGATTAAATGAAGATAAGGGAATACTTCTAAGGGAAAAATGTCAGTAAATGCATTTCAAGTGTAAAACAATCATGGGGCAGAATCACCGGAAAAATTCTGGTAAAATGAATAACCAGAATAGATCAACCCCCCCCCCAAGGAAAGATATGGCAGATGTAACTGAAGATCCCATTCATAAACAGCTGGCTGAGATGTCAGAAATCGAAATCAGAATTTGGATTGCAAACAAGATTAATAAAATGGAGGAACATTTGGAATTAGAAATTTGAGAAGCAATTCAAAAGTCGGAATTAGAAATTCGAGGAGAAATTCAAAAGTTATCTCAAGAATTTAACGAATTTAAAGACAAAACCACCAAAGATTTTGATGCACTGAAGCAAAAATTTGCAGCCCTCAAAGATCTGAAAAATACACTAGAATCCCCCAGTAACAGAGTGGAGCAAGCAGAAAAAAGGATGTCTGACATTGAAGACAAAGCCTTTTAACGCTCCCAAACTCTCAAAGAGGAAGAGAAATGGAGAGCAAAAATGGATCACTCTCTCAGAGAGCTCTGGGATAATTTGAAGAAGGGTAATATCTGCCTCATTGGAATCCCTGAAAGTGATGAAGTGGCCTTGCTAGGCACAGAGGTTCTTCTCCATGAAATTATGAAAGACAATTTTGCAGACATGGCACGAGATTCTGAAATTCAGATAGCAGACAGTTTCAGAACCCCAGCACAATTCAATCCCAATAAAACATCCCCCCAGGCATATCATAATTAACTTCACTAAAGTTAATATGAAGGAGAAAATGCTGAAAGCAGCCAGACGTAAGAAATCCATTACCTACAAAGGGAAGAATATTAGAATGACTGCAGATCTCTCTGCTAAAATTTTCAAGGCAGAAGAGGGTGGTCATCAACTTTTAATCTCCTAAAGCAAAATAACTTTCAACCCAGGATCCTGTAACCAGCTAAACTGAGTTTCATTTATGATGGAGAAATTAAATACTTTAATGACATTCATATGTTGAAGAAATTTGCCATAACCAAACCAGCTCTTTGGGATATTCTCAGACCTATCCTCCATAACAACCAGCCCAATCCTCTACGACAAAAGTAAACTCACTCAGAAACTTTTGATCAAACTCTAACTTCCACAGTGGCAAAAGGATTAAAAATGTCCACTGGACTTTCAAAAAACTCGATACTCAAAATGTTATCAGACTTATCAATATTCTCCATTAATGTGAATGGCTTAAACTGTCCTCTAAAGAGGCACAGGTTAGCTGACTGGATACAAAAACTCAGGCCAGATATTTGCTGCATGCAAGAGTCACATCTTACCTTAAAAGACAAATATAGACTCAGGGAGAAAGGATGGTTATCCATATTTCAGGCAAATGATAATCAGAAAAAAGCAGGAGTTGCAATTTTATTTGAAAATACAATAGGCTTTAAACCAATAAAAGTAAGGAAGGATAAGAATGGTCACTTCATATTTGTTAAGGGTAATACTCAATATGCTGAAATTTCAATTATTAATACCTATGCATCCTACCAGAATTTATAAGAGAAACTCCAACAGACATGAGCAACTTGATTTCCTCCAGCTCCATAATAGTTGGAGATTTCAGCACTCCTTTGGCAGTGTTGGATAGATCCTCAAATAAGAAGCTGAGCAAAGAAATTTTAGATTTAAACCTAACCATCCAACATTTGGATTTAGCAGACATCTACAGAACATTTCATCCCAACAAAACTGAATACACATACTTCTCATCAGCCCATGGAACATACTCAAAATTGATCACATCTTAGGTCACAAGTCTAACCTCAGTAAATTTAAAGGAATAGAAATTATTCCTTGCATCTTCTCGGACCACCATGGAATAAAAATTGAACTCAGTAACAACAGGAATCTGCATACTCATACACAAACATAGAAGTTAAATGACCTTATGCTGAATGATAGTTGGGTCAGAGATGACAGTAAGAAAAAAATTGCCAAATTTTTGGAACAAAACGACGATGAAGACACGAACTATTAGAACCTCTGGGATACCGCACAGGCAGTTCTAAGAGGGAAATTTATAGCACTGCAAGCCTTCCTCAAGAGAACGGAAAGAGAGGAAGTTAACAACTTAATGGAAGATCTCAAGCTACTGGAAAAGGAAGAACATTCCAACCCAAAACCCAGTAGAAGAAAAGAAATAACCAAAATTAGAGCAGAATTAAATGAAATTGGAAACAAAAGAATAATACAACAGATCAATAAATCAAAAAGTTGGTTTTTTGAAAAGGTCAATAAAATACATAAACCTTTGGCTAACCTAACCAGGAAAAAAAGAGTAAAATCTCTAATCTCATCAATCAGAAACGACAAAGATGAAATAACAACAGATTCCTCAGAAATTCAAAAAATCCTTAATGAATATTACAAGAAACTTTTTTCTCAGAAATATGAAAATCTGAAGGAAATTGACGAATACTTGGAAGCATGTCACCTTCCAAGACTTAGCCAGAATCAAGTGGAAATGTTGAACAGGCCCATATCAAGTTCTGAAATAGCATCAATCATGCAAAACCTCCCTAAAAAGAAAAGCCCAGGACCAGATGGCTTCACATCTGAATTATACCAAACCTTTAATTAGGAATTAGTACCTATATTACTCAACCTGTTCCAAAAGGTAGAAAAAGAAGGAAGACTACCCAACACGTTCTATGACTACCCAACATGTTCCCCAAACCAGGAAAAGACCCAACAGGAAAAGAAAATTATAGACCAATATCACTAATGAATATAGATGCAAAAATATTCAATGAGATCCTAAAAAACAGAATCCAGCAACATATCAAACAAATTATACATCATTACCAAGTGGGTTTTATCCCAGGGTCTCAAGGCTGGTTCAATATCCATAAATCTATAATTCAGCACATAAACAAATTAAAAAACAGAGACCATATGATTCTCTCAATTGATGCAGAAAAAGCTTTTGATAATATCCAGCATCCCTTCATGATCAGAACACTTAAGAAAATTGGTATAGGGTGGTGCCTGTGGCTCAACGGGGTAGGGCACCAGTCCCATATGCCAGAGGTGGCGGGTTCAAGCCCAGCCCTGGCCAAAAACCACAAAAAAAAAAAAAGAAAGAAAATTGGTATAGAAGGGACATTTCTTAAACTGATAGATGCCATCTACAGCAAACCCATAGCCAATATTGTATTGAATGGAGTTAAATTGAAATCATTTCCACTCAGATCAGGAACCAGACAATGCTGCCCATTGTCTCCACTGCTCTTTAACATTGTAATGGAAGTTTTAGCCACTGCAATTAGGGAAGAAAAGGTGATCAAAGGTATCCATATAAAGTCAGAAGAGATCAAACTTTCACTCTTCACAGATGATATGATTGTATATCTGGAAAACACTAGGGATTCTACTACAAAACTCTTAGAAGTGATCAAGGAATACAGCAGTGTCTCAGTTACAAAATCAACATTCATAAATCGGTAGCCTTTATATATACCAACAATGGTCAAGCTGAAAAAACAGTTAAGGACTCTATTCCATTCACAGTAGTGCCAAAGAAGATGAAATATTTGGGAGTTTATCAAACAAAGGACGTGAAAGATCTCTATCAAGAGAACTATGAAACTCTAAGAAAAGAAATAGCTGAAAATGTTAACAATGGAAAAACATACCATGCTCATGGCAGGGAAGAATCAACATTGTTAAAATGTCCATACTACCAAAGCAATATACAATTTTAATGCAATCTCTATTAAAGCTCCACTGTCATACTTTAAAGATCTTGAAAAAATAATACTTCGTTTTATATGGAATCAGAAAAAACCTCGAATAGCCAAGACATTACTCAGAAATAAAAGCAAAGCAGGAGGAATCATGCTACCAGACCTCAGACTATACTATAAATCGATAGTGATCAAAACAGCATAGTACTGGCATGAAAACAGAGAAGTAGATGTCTGGAACAGAATAGAGAACCAAGAGATTAACCCAGCTACTTACCGTTATTTGATCTTTGACAAGCCAATTAAAAACATTCAGTGGGGAAAAGATTCCCTATTTAACAAATGGTGCTGGGTGAACTGGCTGGCAATCTCTAAAAGACTGAAACTGGACCCACACTTTTCACCATTAACTAAGATAGATTCTCACTGGATAAAAGATTTAA
Source organism: Nycticebus coucang (assembly GCF_027406575.1). Taxonomy (NCBI): domain Eukaryota; kingdom Metazoa; phylum Chordata; class Mammalia; order Primates; family Lorisidae; genus Nycticebus; species Nycticebus coucang. The sequence goes on along the minus strand of NC_069804.1, from coordinate 27,964,353 downwards.
ACCTAAGACATGAAACTATAAAAATACTAGAAGAAAGTGCAGGGAAAACCCTTGAAGAAATCGGTCTGAGTGAGTATTTTTTGAGGAGGACACCCCAGGCAATTGAAGTAGCTTCCAAAATACACTACTGGGACCTGATCGAACTAAAAAGCTTCTGCACAGCCAAGAACACAGTAAGTAAAGCAAGCAAATAGCCATCAGAATGGGAGAAGATATTTGCAGGTTATGTTTCCCACAAAGGTTTAATAACCAGAATTCACAGAGAACTCAAATGTATAAGCAAGAAAAGAACAAGTGATCCCATCGCAGGCTGGGCAAGGGACTTGAAGAGAAACTTCTCTGAAGAAGGCAGGCGCGTGGCCTATAGACATGAAAAAATGCTCATCATCTTTAATCATTGGCGTGGATGTGGAGAAAAGGGAATGCAAATTAATACATTCCTTTTGGAAAGATGTTTGGAGAACACTTAGACATCTAAAAATAGATCTGCCATTCAATCCTATAATTCCTCTACTAAGCATATACCCAGAAGACCAAAAATCACAACAAAGATATCTGTACCAGAATGGTTATTGTAGCCCAATTCATAATTGCTAAGTCATGGAAAAAGCCCAAGTGCCCATCGATCCACGAATGGATTCATAAATTGTGGTATATGTACACCATGGAATATTATGCAGCCTTAAAGAAAGATGGAGACTTTACCTCTTTCATGTCTACATGGATGGAGCTGGAACATATTCTTCTTAGTAATGTATCTCAAGAATGGAAGAAAAAGTATCCAATGTACTCAGCCCTACTATGAAACTAATTTATGGTGTTCACATGAAAGCTGTAACCCAGTTATAACCTAAGAATAGGGGGAAGGGGGAAAGGGAAGAGGGGGAGGTGGGTAGAGGGAGGGTGATTGGTGGGATTACACCTGTGGTGCATCTTACAAGGGTATATGTGAAACTTAGTAAATGTAGAATGTAAATATCTAACACAAATACTAAGAAAATGCCAGGAAGGCTATGTTAACCAGTGTGATGAAAATGTGTCAAACGGTCTATAAAACCAGTGTATGGTGCCCCATGATCGCACTAATGTACACAGCTATGATTTAATTAAAAAACAAAGAATTCCACTAATAACAGCATAAAATGAATAAAATACATAGAAACAAATTTGAACAAAGTAAGTGTAAGATTACATAACTTAAGAATGAAGTAATACCTAAATAAATTGATAGTTCATGTTTAGAAGAGGAATATTTATTATCATAAAGAGAAAATTGTCTAGAAATTGATCTATAAATTCAATGTTATCTTTGTCAATATACCAGCCAGAATGTTTCTATATATTGACAAGCTGATTCCGAGATTCATATGGAAATGCAAAGGATCCTGAAAATGCAAAGCAATATTAAAAAAGAAAACCAAAATTGGAGGACTCAACTTCTTGATTTCAAAACATACTCTAAATCTACAGTAATCAAGACTATGTTGTACCAGTATATGCAAAGAAAAATAGACCACTGGAATAGAATTGACAGTCCAAAAGCAAACCTTTACATTTATAATTGATTTTTGACAGATACAAAGACAGTTCACTTAATAAAAGATAATCTTTTCAGCAAAAGGTGCTGATATAATTGTACATTTACATGCAAAAAATGAACTTAGACTCTTACCTCACACCACGTCTAAATTTTAATTTATGGATTAAACATGTATTTAAATTTAAGAACTAAAACTATTAAACTTCTACAGGACAACATAAGAGAAAATTTTTTGTGGCCTTGAATTTGGCAGAGTTCTTAGATACAACACCAACAGTGTGATCCATAAAGAAAAACATTGATGAATTGAGCTTCATAAAATCAAAAAAAAATTGTACTGACAAAGACACCACTGAGAAAATGAAAGGGGAAGAAATAAACTGGAGCAAAATATTTGCATATATCATTCGTCTAATAAAGAACTTGTATTCAGATATCTATTCTTGTGATTCAATAATACAGGAAAAAATGTCCAACTAAAAAGGGTCAAAACTTTTGTATAGTTTCACCTAAGAATATATATAAGTATCATCAAATAGATAAATGAAAAAATATTTATCATTATTGCTCATTAAGAAAGTAAAAATTAAAACCACAATGAGATACCACTATATGTGTGATAGAATATACTGAAAAAGACAAAAATTACTAAGTGATAGCAAAAACATAAGGGAACTGGACCTCTTCATGCATTGCTGATTCTAATTTTTTGGAAAGCAGTTCAGCAGTTTCTTAAAAAGTTAAATATAACCTTGAGATAGCACTTGACCCTGGTGAGATTGGCCCACATCACAAAATCTCAAAACTGCAGATGTAGAGAAGGGAACACTTTTATACTGCTAGTGGGACTACAAACTAATACCTTTTTGGAAGGAAGTATGGAGAATTCTTAAAGTACTCAAATTACGCCTCCCATTTGATCATGCAATCCCATTACTGGGCATCTACCCAGAAAAAAAAAATCATTTTCTCATAAGGACATTTGCACTAGACTGTTTACTGCAGCTCAATTTACAATTATCAAATTGGGGAAAAAGCCTAAATGCCCACCAACCCAGGAATGGATTAACAAGTTGTGGTATATGTGTACCATGGGATACTATTCTACCTCTGAAAAAGATGGAGACTTTACGTCTTTTGTATTAAGCTGGATGGAGGTGGAATGCATTCTTCTTAGTAAAGCATCACAAGAATGGAGAAGCAAGAATCCAATGTACTCAATTCTTATATAAGGGCACTTAATGACCTAGTACAGGTGGGGGAAGGAGGAAGGGGAAGTGGGGAGAGGGAAGGAAGGAGGGGGACATGGAGTCACATTGTGTGACTCACCTCTTGGGGGCAGGACACAATTATAAGAGGGAATTTACCTAACAAATTAAATTAGTGTAACCTGGTTCTTTGTATCCTCAATGAATCCCCAACAATAAAAAAAAGTTAAATATAAACTTACTATGCATCATAACAAGTACACTCCTAAGACTGTACCAAAGAGAAATGAACACATCGTCCACACAAAGATATATAAGCAGATATTCATAACAGCATTATTTCTAATAGTGAAAATTGTAAATAATCAAAACGTCCATCCACTGATGAATGGATAAACAAAATATGGTATAAGCATGTTATATAATGGAATACTTACTATTTAGCAAATCAAAGGGACACATTATGGCTACATGTACAATATGAATCAACCACAAACATATCATAATGAACGAAAGAAAGAAGATGCAAAAGACTATGTATTATATGATTCCATTTATATAAAGTGTTTTAGGAAGGGAAATGTATACAGACAGAAAGCAGATCCATGGCTACCTAAGGCTGCAAAGTGGGAGTAGGAATTAACTGTAATCAGAAATTAACTGTAATTAGGAACAAGGGAAATTTCTTTGAATGATGGAAATGTTCTATTGGATTATGGAGATGGTTGCATAACACTTAATTTACAAATATTGCATTGTACACATAAAATGGGTGAATTTTATAGTATGTAAGTTATATCTCAACAGATATTTAAAAATAACAGGAACCATTTTCAGCTGTATATTAATTGGCCATGACTTTTTCTGTTACCTTAAAACCACTAGTTTGTATAGCTTTAAACAAAAGACAGAGCACTTGAGGATTTCATAATGTTAGTTTTAAGGTTTAGTTAGTTCATATTTGTATAGAATTTATGCTTCTGAGTGGCAAGTCATATTAAGGGATGATAATCATAGCCTGTATTATACCCTCAATTACTATGGGATGTAAAACCTTTTATCCATTTAATGTTCTTTCTGTAAACCCTTGTCTGGAGAATTCTTACAACTTTTGTGAGAATCGGAGTAATGAATGGAGTTACATCTTATTCTTCCTCCTTTAAGCACTAATACCTTCTCTGAAAAAGAACAAATTGCATTACAAGTGTTCTCATTAATTTCTACAACAAGCTTATTCAGAAAAAAATAAAAGTACATCTTTAAAAGCAGGCACACAGTTATATCAAAATTGTGGTTGCTGCATAGGTTTTAGGAGTGGAGGTAACCTGGATTTCAACTTAGAAATTACAAGGAATTGCCTGATAATCTCAGCTTGATAACTTATATTAGTCAAATTTCTGAAATGATGTTCATACTATCCCCAAAATATGTAAAATTAACTACGAAGTGAAAAATAGACTTTGAATACACAGCAAAAAGTATTCTACTTCAAGTAAAGCTGTAATTAGAAAGGTATAAACAATATTAGTGGCCATGTTTTTCATTATTTAGAAAGAAAAATATGTTGACTATTTTTACTTCTCTCCAAAATTTCTTTTGGTCATAAATTTTTTCAGCTTTAGGAAAAAATAATATAAAAATAATGATAATATCAGAAGAAAAATAGGGTATGTTGCATAGGGAAAGCCACAGTGAATTGAATCCTGTATTACTTTCTTAGCTATCTGGATTCTCTCCAATAAACACAAACTTTCTGTCATTGGTAAAAGTGGTATATGATTAAAATTAGATTGTAGTTTTTAAAATTTTTATTTGTATAGATTTATAGGGTACAAATGCTTTTCGTTACATGGATATATTGTGTAGTGGTGAAGTCTGAGTTTTTAGTGTACTCATCACCCAAATACCGTACATTGTACCCAATGGGTAATTTTTCATTCCTTGACCCTCTTCCCCCTCCCAAATTCTGGGGTCTCCAATGTTATTATTACACTTTATGTAGCCATGTGTACCCGTTATTTAGCTCCCACTTGTAAGTGAGAATATGCAGTATTTGTATTTCCATTCCTAAGTTACTTTATTTAGGTAAATGGCCTCCAGCCATCCAAGTTGCTGTAAAAGACATTCTATTCTCTTTATGGCTGAGTAATATTCCATGGCATATACATATCTATACCACACTTTCTTTATACAATCATTGGTAGATGGACAGTTTAGTTAGTTACAGACCTTTGTTATCACAAATGGTGCTGCAGCAATCACACAAGTTCGTTTTATATAATTTATTTTTGTTTGCATAAATAACAAGTAGTAGGATTTCTGAATTCATTGGTAGATCAGGTTTTGGTTCTTTGAGAAATTTCCATACTGTTTTCCACAGAGGTTGTACTAATTTACATTCCTCTCATCTTTGCCAACATCTTTTTTTTTTTTTAATCTTTTTAATACTATGTAAGGACATTCTGACTGAAGTAAGATGTTATCCCATTTTGGTTTTAATTTGCATTTCTCTGATGATTACTGATGTTGAACTTTATTTTCATGTTTATTGACCATTTGTATGTCTTCTTTTGAAAAATGCTCAAATTGTTTGCCCACTTTTTTTTTTTTTTTGAGACAGAGTTTCACTATGTTGCCCTCGGTAGAGTGCTATGGCATCACAGCTCACAGCAACCTCCAACTCTTGGGCTTAAGCGATTCTCTTGCCTCAGCCTACCAAGTAGCTGGGACTACAGGCACCTGCCACAATGCCAGGCTAAGTTTGCCTACTCTTTAATGTCGTTATTTTCTTGTTGAGTTGCTTGAGGTCCTTGCTAAATATTAGTTCTTTGGTGGATGCATGGCTTGCAAATATTTCTCCCATTCTATATGTTGTCTATTTATTCTACTGATTTTTAAATTTTTTTTTGCTGTTCAGAAGCTTTATTAGCTTAATTAAGACATATTTTTAATTTTTATTTTTGTTATATTTCCTTTTGGGGTCTTAGCCATAAATTATTTACCTAGAACAATGCTACCATGCTCAATTTTCCCCCTAGTTTTTCTTATAGGTTTTGTTTGTTTGTTTTAGTTTTAGCTCTTACATTTAATTCCCTAATGCATCTTGAGTTAATTCTTTGTATATGGTGAGAAATAGGCATCCAGTTTCATTCTTCTGCATATGACTATCCAATTTCCCAGCACCATTTATTGAACAGGGTGTCCTTTCCCCAGTGTATGTTTTTGCCTGTTTTGTCTAAGATCAGTTTGTTGTAGGTATTTGGCTTTAGTTCTGAGTTCCCTATTCTGTTCCCTTGATCTATGTACCTTTTTTTTTTTATAGATGCATCAATATAAGTTGGTTTAGTTTATAGCCTTGTAGAATAATTTGAAGTCAGATATCGTGATGTCTCCAACGTTCTTTTTACTTAGGATTGCTTTGGCTATTTAGACTCTTTTTGGTTCCATATGAATTTTAGGATTCTTGTTACTAATTTTGTGAAAAATGACATTGGTGTTTTGAAAAGAATTGTACTGAATCTGTAGATATTGGTCACTATCACAATATTGATTCTTTCAATTCATGAGCATGAGATGTTTTTCTATTTGTTTGTGTCATTTATGATTGCTTTCTTTGGTATTTTGTAGTTTTCTTCGTAGAGATGTTTTATTTCTTTGATTAGAGATATTCATAGGTTTTTAAAAATAATAATTATAAATGGGATTGAGTTTTTGCTTCAATTCTCAGATTGGTCATTATTGGTATATGGAAATGTTGTTGACCTGCATCTATTGAGATGATAATATAGTTTTTGTTTTTAATTCTGTTTATGTGGTGGGTCACATTTATTTATTTACATATGTTGAACCATCCTTGCATTCCTAGGATAAAACCCACTTGTTCATGATGTATTATCTTTTTGTTGTGTTGTTGGAATTGGCTTGCTATGATTTTGTTAAGGATTTTTGTATCTATGTTCATCAGAAATATTGGTCTGTAGTTTTATTTTATTATGTGTTTTCTCTTGGTTTAAGTAGTAGGGTGATAGTGGTTTCATAGGGTGCTTAGAAAGGATTCTTTCCTCAATATTTTGGAACAGTTTCAGTATGACTTGTACCAGTTCTTCTTTGTATGTCTGGTAGAATTCAGCTGTGAATCTACCTGATCCTGGGCTATTTCCTTTCTTTGGGAGTGTTTTATTACCGAATCAATCTCAGTATTCATTTGTTGGTCAGCTCAGGATTTCTATTTCATCCTTATTCAAGTTTAGAAGGTTTTATATTTTCAGATATTTATCCATTTACTTCAGGTTTTCTAGTACATGGGCATAGAGGTGGTCATAGAAGTCTTGGATGATCTTTTGTATTTCTGTATTATCAATTGTGATGCCTCATTTTCCACTTCTTATTGAGATCATTTGAATCATCTCTCTTTTTCTTGGTTAATCTAGTTAGCAGTAAATTACTCTTATTTATCTTTTCAAAGAACCAATTTTTAGTTTATTGATCTTTTGTACTTTATTTTTTGTTCTCAGTTCCATTCAGCTCAGCTCTCATCTTTGTCATTTCTTTTCTTCTGCTAGCTATGGATTTTGTTTGTTGTTGTTTATCTAATTTCTTGAGGTGTGATATCAGGTTATTAATTTGTGACCTTCAACCTTTTTGATGTAGGCAATTTAACACTATTAAATTTTGGCTTAGCACTGTTTTTGATGTATTCCAGAAATTTTGATACGTTGTGTCACTATATTCATGTATTTAAAAAAAAATTATATATTATGCCTCTATATTTTTTACTCTTGCTCTGTACCAAGGCTGTATAGTGGCACGATTATAGCTCATTATAGTAGCAAGACTCTACTCTTGCTCTGTAGCCAAGGCTGGCGTATAGTGACACGATTATAGCTCATTATAGGCTCAAACTCTAGGACTCAAGCTATCTTTTCACCTCAGCCTACTGAGTAGCTAAGATTACAGACATAAATCACCATGCCTGGCTATTTATTGTCTCACTTTGTTGCCCTTGGTAGAATGCCGTGGCATCATAGCTCACAGCAACCTTAAACTCCTGGGTTTAAGCAATTCTCTTGCCTCAGCCTCCCAAGTAGCTAGGACTACAGGTGCCCGCCACAGTGTTCAGCTATTTTTCGAGATGATATCTTACTCTGGCTCAGGCTGGTCTTGAACCTGTGAGCGCAGGCAGTCTACCTGCCTTAGCCTCCCAAGTGCTGAGATTAACCACTTACCCTCCCAACCTGGCTATCTTTATTTCTTTTATTTTTGTGTAGAGAGTTACTCTGGCTATGTTTCCCATGCCAATCTCATGGCATTTTTCCTTTACAGAATATTAGAGAATTTGTTCTGATTCTTTAAAAAAAAAATTCCTTTACATTGTCTTTAGATAATCTGATGTCTGTATGCTTTGGTATATCTCGCTGGTTTCACTGAACCTATTTATCTAGATATCTAAATCTCTTGAAAGACCAGAGAAGTTTTCCTCAATTACTCACTTAAATAGATCTTTCACACTTTTTTACTTTTTCTTCCTCTCTCAGGAATACCTATAACTTGTAGGTTTGGACACTTTATAAAATCCCACATTTCTTGAATGTTTTGTTCATTTTTAAAACTTTTTTTTTTCACTTTTGTGGGGAGGTCAATTCAAATAATCTGCCTTCAAGCTCTGAAATTCTTTCTTCTACTTGACACCAAACAAAGAAATATGATGTTTCAGCTTTCAAGTGTATTTTGTAATTCCTTCAGTAAATCTTTCATTTCCAGAATTTCTGTTTTTTCCCTATCTCTTTCGTCCACTCATATCCTGAATTATTTTTTTGTTTTTGTTGTTTTTGTTGTTTTCAGTTTTCCTTTAAGCTTCTGTATAATCCATATTTTGAATTCTGTGCCTATCCATTCAGAATTTTCATTTTTGTTGAAATCCATTGCTAGAAAGTAAATGTGATCGTTTGGGGTTGTCAAAATACTCCATATTATCACACTTCCAGGGCTCTTATGTTGGTTCCTTCCCATCTGGAGAAGCCATCACTTCTTATTTTTGAATTTACTTTTGTGCCGATGGGATTTTTATGTTTTTCCCCCTTGAGAGATTGCCTGTTGTGTATACTATGTGTTTTTGTTTGGCTTTGATTTGGAGTACATTCAGTGGGCCAAGGGTCTGTGTGGGTTCTTTAGTTGTAAATGGCCTTTTTGCACTGGATTTCCAAGATGTTGATTTTAGTATCAATTGGGCTCATGAGCAACCTTATTACCTTCTGTGGGACTGGAATTGTGAAGGTCACAGGAAACTTATCTTTTTCTTCCTGAAAGCATGTCAGTGCTGTGCTCTTCTGACACGTTTTAACTTTGGGGGTCAGGACACAATTATAAGAGGGACTTTACCTAACAAATGCAATCAATGTAACCTGATTCTTTGTACCCTCAATGAATCCCCAACAATAAAAATGTGTACATATATTAGATTATATTGTGCAATTCAGCCACCTGCCTGCCCAGTAGGGAGCACTTACATGTTAAGGCCTGTTGTGGCATAAAGTGATGGGTATGTTAATGGTCTCAGTTTGCTCAGGCAGTGCAGCCTCTGGTATGCCTGATATCCAGTGATCCCTGTTCATCCCTGGAGTGAGGTACAAAGATGGGTGGAACTTGACTGCTAAACTCTCAATTTTATATCCTGAAGATAAGCAGAATTACCAGCCCTAATTCCTTTACCAGAATAGTAAGGGAAACTTATGTTGGAATGTACAAGATCTTGGTTTGGGTGGGAGAGGGAGGGGGCTATACCAGCTCTAGGACCTGGGTAGGCAGAAATGCAATCAGCCTCATGCCCCTGTCTTGGGCTCCTGACTTTCAGTCCATATAGAAATTGTCATTTACCTCCAAGCTGCAATGTATCTGAGGGTCACAGAATATGCCTGTCCTGCAATTCTCTGCTAGGATGACTTCAATACCATCCCTTAGCCTGAAACAGACAGGCTTATAGACTGCCTTATATAAAAGCCTCCTCCACTGCAGGAGTTCTTAAAAAAATGATTGGATTATGAGTGTTCTGCCTTCATTAATTCACTTATGGATTAATAGATTAATAAATTAGTTATCATGGGAGGGAAACTTGTGCCTTTATAAGAGGAAGAGAGAACTGAGCTAGCATATGAGTTCAGCTCCTTCGCAATGTGACATCATGCATTGCCTTGGAACTGCAAATCATCTCACCAGCAAGATGCAGCTCCTCAACCTTGGACATCATAGCCTCCACAACTATAAAAAATAAATTCCTTTTAAAAAATAAATTATTAAGTTTCAATCATTCTGTTATAAGCAACAAAGCATGAACTAAGATACTCTCCATTTTTGAGATTAAGTGCACTAAATCCTTGTACTTTTATCTCTAACAATTGAAACCTTGAGTGGCTCATCATTTACAAGGCTTAGTACAAGAATTAGTAACTAAGCTAAAAGTTTATATTCCCTACTTTATTTGAATTTCATCATTATGTGTTGCTTTCCCAGTATATAATATAAATCTGTAAGTGTTACAGCTGGATTTCCAGTTATTCACATCATCTCTATCCCCATATCCAAGGAAATAAACAAAAACAAAAAGTCATGAGTAGTACGACATACAAGGGGAGAGATATGAAAGACAAAATGCACTAAGGAGATGATTTATTCAGGGTTTTGTAGTAGGGAAAACACTTATTAGAGGGAAAATTTTCAAAAAAGTGAGAAAAAATAGAGTTTTATAAAACAAGGGAGTTATTGAAGAAATGTGGGAATGAGTATCATCCTGGAACACATAAGGGAAGGTGGGCCCTTTGCAGGTACCCAACTTCTGGGAGCAAAAAGACATTGGTAGTTTCCTTAATTATTGATATTTGGGAGCACAGAGATTAGGTAAAGTTCAATATTGTTAAGGGCAAAATCCAAGAGTGGAAGCCAAGGAAGGAAAAAGAGGATTCCTAGGGAGACACCTCTGAGAAGCACCACTTTAATCCCCCCCTCATCTCGGCCACAACAAACTATGCTAGTAAATTAAAAAATATTCTGGTAATTCTCATAAAACTCCCAAATTTGAAAATAAGGAAACTGAGTATCCTTTTCTCTTTTCTGACTGTGAATTTAGAAAAAGAGACCCATTGGAAAGAGCACATGGAAACATAGTGCTGATCCCTTGTTTTTTAGGGGAAATGATGATTTTTGGACTCATCAAATAGAAAGCAATTAGAATTCTGAGGTTTGAAAACTGCCAAAATTCTCAGCATGAACATGAACTCTCCATCCAAACAGCTGCACTAAGATACTTGACTATTACTAGCAGGGCTTCTTGCAGCCTAAGGCTCTGTCCCCAGCACCCAACCTCCTTTTATGTTCCTGTCTGGAAAAGTTCAGTGTTCTCCCAAGAACTTAGTTTGTTCTAGCCAATACTTAAAGATAGGCTCCTGACCTCCCTTTCTTAAAGCCTTTACTAAAAAGGGCTTACAATTGTGAATTATTCTTCTGTCTCTTGGAGATGTGTATGTATCTCTTACAACTCAGGATTGTCTTTCTGAAGGATGAGTGATTCCTTTGAAATGTAATCACCAAGAAGGATAAGGCCTCTTTCTCCCAGTCTCTGAGGGAGGATAGAGTTCTACCTCTGTAATTGCCAGCTAGCAGACGCAGATAGACCAGTTGCATTCACAATAACCAACTGTAATTTTTCACTTCCCTAAACCTACTTGAGTATCCTCCTTTGCTCACTCTCTCTGTACTGCTTCATTCTCCTTTTAAAACACCTAGTCACCTCTGTGAAAATAGGAATGAAGTCTAGCTCTTTCTCATATTTTCAGTAATTATTGAATAAAATATGTTTTTACCACTTTTACTAATATCTGGCTTTGTTTACCTTTGACAGTTTTATTACTCTAACGCAATAAACGGTATACACTACTTTGTAAGTAGAGGAATAAACATCAGTAAGGCATTTAATAAACTCTCAGAAGAGTGGGCCACGCCTCAGAAATTTTAATAAATGCAAATCACAACCTGAACTGAACTTTCCATCCCCTTCTATGATCTCAAGTTATGTAAACAAGTGGATGGGGATAAGTGAGGTAAGAGCTGAGATTGAGTAGGAATGAGGAATATTATCAGTCTTCAAACTTTAGCTCAGAATGAAACAAACATGTCTCTAGAATGGTGGGAAAGGATTTAAAAAGACACATACAATAACAAAATAAAATAGATCTAGAGAGATGGTGCCAGAGCACCAGCAAGATGAAAGATAACTGTAAAAGGGACAGGAGAAAAGCAGGAGGAAGGGGAAGCAAAAGACAAATCACTCAGTTTAGACTAAAATGCAACCCAAGGAGAAGGCAATTTCCCACCTGTGCTTTGTGCCATGAAACAATGTATCCATTCAATACAACTAGAGCTCAAATATGAGATGAGTAATATAATGAGGTGAAAATGAAGATTGATGATGTAGGGGCCAAGGGAAAGCTTCTCCCTTTACCTTCTGAAGGTTCACTGAAAATGAACTGTAATATGCATGTATATAGATTAAGAGAAGAAAAGGTGCATTGATTTATTTAATGTGTAGGAATCGCAGGAGAATGATTACCAATACACATAATTAAATACATATACTTTTATATCCTCCTGTATAGGGGAAAAATTGATGGAGCTGTAGGACCTGTAAATGATTTTTAAAAGGTAATTAATGGAGACAGGAGGTCAACATTATTTTGTAAATAATTCTGTTTGGAAATTGAATGGGACAAATAATAATTTGGGGCATAATTCATCTGGGCTAAAGTGTGGTGTTTAATTTTTAGCCTCTTCCTCTGTGATATGAGTTTTACTTTTCTCTGGTTAATACCAGAGAAGGCAATTGTATTGCTTTTTGTTGGCTCCAGTTCTATGTAGATAGAGAACAGCTTCATCCTATGCTTTGGGAGGGACATAGAGTTGACTGCCAGTTGATCAGAGAATCTTTGAAAATGCTTCTTTGGTTCAGCATGCCAAAGCACCATATTTTAGGTGTTGTTTTCTTAGCCTCATCATCATCCTATCTGAAACTTCTAAGTTTTATATATTAAAAGCTGAGTTGGTGGCTGTGAGAGAAAAATTGAGTTAGGAGCCAAGTGGCAAAGGATCCTATAAACCAGTCTCTCATTTATGGGAAGAGGCCAGTCCAATTAAACAGCTGTTTCTTTTTTTTTTTTTTATTCTTGGGGATTCATTGAGAGTACAATAAGCCAGGTTACACTGATTGCAATTGTTAGGTAAAGTCCCTCTTGCAATCATGTCTTGCCCCCATAAAGTGTGACACACACCAAGGCCCCACCCCCTCCCTCTGTCCCTCTTTCTGCTTCCCCCCACCATAACCTTAATTGTCATTAATTGTCCTCATATCAAAATTGAGTACATAGGATTCATGCTTCTCCATTCTTGTGATGCTTTACTAAGAATAATGTCTTCCACTTCCATCCAGGTTAATACGAAGGATGTAAAGTCTCCATTTTTTTTAATGGCTGAATAGTATTCCATGGTATACATATACCACAGCTTGTTAATCCATTCCTGGGTTGGTGGGCATTTAGGCTGTTTCCACATTTTGGCGATTGTAAATTGAGCTGCAATAAACAGTCTAAGTGTCCTTATGATAAAAGGATTTTTTTCCTTCTGGGTAGGGTAGATGCCCAGTAATGGGATTGCAGGATCAAATGGGAGGTCTAGCTTGAGTGCTTTGAGGTTTCTCCATACTTCCTTCCAGAAAGGTTGTACTAGTTTGCAGTCCCACCAGCAGTGTAAAAGTGTTCCCTTCTCTCCACATCCACGCCAGCATCTGCAGTTTTGAGATTTTGTGATGTGGGCCATTCTCACTGGGGTTAGATGATATCTCAGGGTTGTTTTGATTTGCATTTTTCTAATATATAGAGATGATGAACATTTTTTCATGTGTTTGTTAGCCATTCATCTGTCATCTTTACAGAAGGTTCTATTCATGTCTCTTGCCCATTGATATATGGGATTGTTGGCTTTTTTCATGTGGATTAATTTGAGTTCTCTATAGATCCTAGTTATCAAGCTTTTGTCTGATTGAAAATATGCAAATATCATTTCCCATTGTGTAGGTTGTCTCTTTGCTTTGGTTATTGTCTCCTTAGCTGTACAGAAGCTTTTCAGTTGAATGAAGTCCCATTTGTTTATTTTTGTTGTTGTTGGCAATTGCCATGGCAGTCTTCTTCATGAAGTCTTTCCCCAGGCCAATATCTTCCAGTGTTTTTCCTATGCTTTCTTTGAAGATTTTTATTGTTTCATGCCTTAAATTTAAGTCCTTTATCCATCTTGAATCAATTTTTGTGAGTGGGGAAAGGTGTGGGTCCAGTTTCAGTCTTTTACATGTAGACATCCAGTTCTCCCAACACCATTTATTGAATAGGGAGTCTTTCCCCCAAGGTATGTTATTGTTTGCTTTATCAAAGATTAGGTGGTTGTAAGATGTTAGTTTCATTTCTTGGTTTTCAATTCGATTCCAAGTGTCTATGTCTCTGTTTTTGTGCCAGTACCATGCTGTCTTGACCACTATGGCTTTGTAGTACAGACTAAAATCTGGTATGCTGATGCCCCCAGCTTTATTTTTATTACTAAGAACTGCCTTAGTTATACGGGATTTTTTCCAGTTCCATACAAAAAACAGAATCATTTTTTCCAAATCTTGAAAGTACGATGTTGGTATTTTGATAGGAATGGCATTGAATAGGTAGATTGCTTTGGGAAGTATAGACATTTTAACAATGTTGATTCTTCCCATCCATGAGCATGGTATGTTCTTCCATTTGTTAATATCCTCTGCTATTTCCTTTCTGAGGATTTCATAGTTTTCTTTATAGAGGTCCTTCACCTCCTTCGTTAGGTATATTCCTAGGTATTTCATTTTCTTTGAAACTATGGTGAAGGGAGTTGTGTCCTTAATTAGCTTCTCATCTTGACTGTTATTGGTGTACACAAAGGCTACTGACTTGTGGACATTGATTTTATATCCTGAAACATAACTGTATTTTTTGATGACTTCTAAGAGTCTTGTGGTTGAGTCTTTGGGGTTCTCTAAGTATAAGATCATGTTGTCAGCAAAGAGGGAGAGTTTGACCTCCTCTGCTCCCATTTGGATTCCCTTTATTTCCTTGTCTTGCCTAATTGTATTGGCTAGAACTTCCAGCACTATGTTGAATAGTAAAGGTGACAGAGGACAACCTTGTCTGGTTCCAATTCTAAGAGGAAAAGCTTTCAGTTTTACTCCATTCAGTAATATATTGGCTGTGGGTTTGTCATAGATAGCTTCAATCAGTTTTGGAAATGAGCCACCTATGCCTATACTCTTCAGTGTTCTAATTAGAAAAGGATGCTGGATTTTATCAAATGCATTTTCTGCATCTATTGAGAGGATCATGTGATCTTTATTTTTGCCTCTGTTAATATGGTGGATAACGATTATGGACTTGTGTATGTTAAACCAGCCTTGCATCCCTGGGGTGAAGCCTACTTGATCATGATGAATGACTTTTTTGATGGTAAACTGTAATCCATTGGCTAGGATTTTGTTGAGAATTTTTGCATCTATATTCATGAGTGAGATTGGTCTGAAATTCTCCTTTTTGTTTGGGTCTTTTCCTGGTTTTGGTATCAGGGTGATGTTTGCTTCATAGAATGTGTTGGGGAAGATTCCTTCTTCCTCAATTTTTTGGAATAATTTCTGCAGTACAGGAATAAGCTCTTCCTTGAAGGTTTGATAGAATTCTGGAGTGAAGCCATCTGGACCAGGGCATTTTGGGGTTGGAAGATTTTTTATTGTTTCTTTGATCTCAGTGCTTGAAATTGGTCTGTTCAGGAGCTCTATTTCTTCCTGGCTGAGTCTAGGGAGAGGGTGTGATTCCAAATATTGATCCATTTCTTTCACATTGTCAAATTTCTGGGCATAGAGTTTCTGGTAGTATTCAGAGATGATCTCTTGTATCTCTGTGGGATCAGTTGTTATTTTCCCCTTTATCATTTCTGATTGAGGTTACTAGAGATTTTACTTTTCTATTCCTTGTTAGTCTGGCCAATGGTTTATCTATTTTATTTATTTTTTCAAAAAACCAACTCCTTGTTTCATTAATTTTCTGAATGATTCTTTTGTTTCAATTTCATTGATCTCTGATTTGATTTTGGATATTTCTTTTCTTCTACTGAGTTTAGGCTTAGATTGTTCTTCTTTTTCCAATTCCATAAGATCACTTGTGAGATTGTTGATGCACTCTCTTTCTGTTTTTCAAATGTAGGCATCTAAAGCGATGAATTTTCCTCTCAAAACTGCTTTTGCAGTGTCCCACATGTTTTGGTGGCTTGTGTAAACAGCTGTTTCTTATTTCAAGAGATGGTGATGCAGATTTGCTCTCAAAGGTAGCCCTTTGTATATGATGCAGGCTAACAGATCTTTTTATAAAGACGTATTTCTATGGAAACAGAAGTAAAACAAAGGTTCATGTTTAGAGTGGTTTATGTAGTATAAGTTAGTTTCTTTAGACTCTGGAGGGCATTCAGTTGAGAAGATTAGAGGCAATCTGACAAATTTCTCTGGTCTGCAGTTTGTGTGTAGCTTCCAAATGGAAGCTATTGCAAGGGGTTTTCTTCAAAGCCAAGTTCACCACTTTCAGCCTCAGGAAAAAGGCAGTTTATATTTTTAGTTACTTCAAGTCAGATGTATGGGAGAAAAAATTCTGAGAATGTTAGTTTGGAGACTCACAGCCAGGTATAAGAGGAAAGCCTAAGAAATTGAGATCCAGTTCAAGTTGCAGGTAATAAATTTTCAAAAACTATAAGTTGGAATCTAATACTGGGTGTATTATTAGTTTTCTTCTAATACATTTTTTTATTCCTCTAGTCCCTCATTTCTCCCAAAGTCAAATCATAGTAATACACATTTATTTACAAAATAAATTTTAGTATTATAAAACTTGGACTTATTATTTGCATGAAGTGTAGCCAGAATAGTGATTGATCATATAGGTTCTTGGTTTAGCTAGAACTTTTTAAAAGGAATCTCAAATTAGAGTTTATTTAAAAAAACTCTCAAGGGTAAGGAATGAAGCCAAGGGCTTACCATTAGACTGTTTCTGCAATACCTGTATGAATTAGATAACTACTTCTCTTCTCCAGGTCTCCAAATATTCTGAAGTTCTTGGACCTGTCAAGAAGTGACATTCTTTACCCTCATTGTAAGGCAATCCTTTGAACTATGTATTTAAGTTATCAAGCCAGTTTTTCCAAGGGACTTTTTATTTGGTCCCATAAAGTGAACTTTAATCCCTCAAAGCAACCCAATCATATCTGAAAATATAACATTTTGGTCAAAGACGTGGTAAAATAACCAGTGCTTCCGATTGTATCCTGTTAAAAAAGAAAATATATTTTATTGAAATCATGCAAATAATTATATTACCATAACATAAAATATTCACAAATAGATTCCAAATTCTGAAGGGATCAGGTAGAGAGAAGGATAAATGCTTCAATTTTTCTCACAAAAGTACACTTTAACGAATTACTGCTCTGGATAACTTAAGAGAGAAAAAAAGTGTTTTAATTTTGGAAAACAAACCATAAGCATAAAAAAGAATCAGCAATGTTTCCAATTTTAAAAAGTCATAAAAAATAATCTTAACCCTTCATCATCATATGTAATTAATTCTTGCTCTATTTGGTATTAGGTTAGCTATTTTGAGTCAAGTTCTTTTTATTAGTTCTGGAATTTTTTTCTTTTTACCCAAACCAAAGTTATGTTCTCAAAGTTATCAGAAACCCTTACTTGCCAGAGGTCTCTTCATTGTTTTCCTGAACCTTCTTGAAGACATAATACTTTAGGATTTGCAAAGAGTGCTTAGAAAAAAAGCTTTAGAATAAAGCAATTAACGGTGGACAACAAGACTTAAAACAACCATGGTTAAAGATGCAATTGAAAAAGAAATTTGGTTATTTTTGTTTCCTACAACAACTTAATATAATAGCCATAATTACAATTAATAATGTATACCAAGGCATATTAGAATTTTAAAAACCTCATACAATTTTGGAACACATATTAATAACATACCCATACACATGTAACTCAAAGGTTAAATATTACCTCTCATTTGACAATGCTTCTCATACAATTCACCATATGAAACAACCTGTTTATTTTATCCCTTTCCAATGCTTCAGGTGCCCTCTGGAGTATCCTAAAGTTAGTGTGAAGCCAAGAAGACTTAATTTTAATTTTGAAATTTGATTTTGGGAAGCCTGCCAAATACATCAAAGGTTTAAAACTCTTCATCAAAATAAGATAACAGGTCATTGTAAGATAATAGACATTCATTTAGTGGAAGTGATAATTGAAAGATTTCAAAGAGTAAGCCTTTTCTCTTTGATAGAGGGGAGACTCAGTTGTCCAAATAATCAAATGACCTAATAAACACAACATGAAAAATACAGAATCTGTTTCTCTTTCTCACTCTTTTTGTTTGTTTGTTTTGTAGTTTACCCAGAAAGTGAACAAAAGTATTTTCCTAGGTTTAGCAATACTATACAAAAGTCTTATTTGAAAGAGAAAATCAAACATTAGTTTTATATTAGGGTACTTTTGGTATTAAGGCTTTACAACGAGGCTTTATAATTTTATTTAATCTTACATTGTCATGTGTAAATTTTTATAAGATTCACAATTAATAATTCTTTTGCAATTTTCTTATCTATTCTGTTTTATCTATATTAATTTACCTATTTTATTCTTAAACAACTTTTAAATGACCTCTAAAGTAGAAAATTTTTTTCCTGTAACAGAAAACACATCCTTATGTCTTTCTTAAACATTTCTCACCAAAAGTACAATATACCTACTTGTTGGTATGCCCTGTATATTCTATTATGCTTGGTAGTTTTTATTATATATTAATTAAAATTTTAACTTTTAGTTAACCCTAATTTGCAGTGAAAAACCTATGAAGCAAGCAACTTTAATATTTATGTCCCAAACTATTTTATAAATATATAATTTATAATTTCTAGAAACATAATTTTCATAGAACACTTTTCCATTGCGGAACAGGACATATTTACCAACTCACTCAAATATGTTTAGTCTTTTCATAAATTTTAAAAAGCCAAAAGTAAATGAACTTGAGTCTATGCTTAATGATTAATGTTTTAGCATTTTATCTTGCTTAGAAATGACTCAGACATTTCATGATTATTACTTAATTTAACAAATGATGACTTTAAGACTTAAAATTACTGAAAGATTTTTGAAACTATGACAAGTTAATTTATAAGCATTTATGCCATTCACATTCACCAAATTTATTCATTTTTTTCTATTATATTTGGATAGATCATAAAATACAAAGCTAGCCATTTAAAATTCATTTTCATTTGGAAACAGCAAAAACAGGTTAACCCTACATTATCTGATCTTATCCTAACCAAAGCCTTTTAAATACTGGACATAGTTACCCTGCTTAATTTTCCTCTATCATCCTGGGTCCCAACTACTCACATGCCACCTAAGGCACCTATGAATGGCAGGGACCCTCTGGGTCCCAGATTTGCATACCAAGTGCAGAGTCCAGAATAGAGGAAAGAGCTGTGAAAACAAACTTGAACTATCCAAGTTGGAAACTTGAAGTATCCAGCCTTTTCCAGGATGACCAGGAGGCATAGCTGGGCCAAGAAAAACAGGATCATCTTGGGTTGGCTCTGCCTTGCAGCTGGTGGTCTAGGAGCTGCATACACACCCATGTTTCCAAACCCCACTATGATCATTTGTCCAGACCCTAGAATCCAGAGGTTCAAAGATGAAAGCTTATAAGTAAGATATGTGCAAGGCTTTGGGACAGCCCAACAGCCAGTCGGTATAGCTTTAGCTCACAGACAAACTAAGCAAACATGAAAAACATCACAAAAGCAATAGTTTTATGACTTTAAAACATCTAACAGAGAAATTATAAATCTATCTGATGAGTAGACCCAGGAAAAAATATCTAAGCTAGATTCTAAAGACATTTTTATTTTATTTTACCAATATTTTAAAACTAGTTTTATTTACCAAAGATTGTTAAAGTAACATGAAATATAAAAGGATTTGGACTAGTTAATCTATGAGTATTTACTTTTAAGTCATTTTGGTGCCATGTAAAAAATATACAAACACATTCATTGACATATACATATATTTAGACACAACAAATAGCACATGCATGTATACATGTATTTATCCAAAAGCCAAAGACATCAGAGAATTCAATATAAAAGACAGCAGAACTTTAGATCTGAGAGATACTTGCCTATGACCCACAGGATTCAGTGAGAAAGACAGATGAACCCCAACAAAAGGGGAGACAGTGCTGCCTCTTTTGTGCTCCTCTAGGGATCCAGGGTTGCTAGAAGTCTCCTTTAGAACCCTTTATGTGGTATCAAAGATGGCAAAAGTAGGCAGAGAAGAAATAAATGGGAGAACAGGTCTTAGAGGAGCCAGTTTGGTAAGTTTTTATGCTTCCCAAAAGACCAACTATTTGCCATGCTGCAAAAATCTGAACTTTCACCTGAAAGGTGGAAGTAGGATGAGGACATACCTGGAACAAGGCTGCTGGACTTTGACAGGAAATATATCTCTCCAGCCCAGTAAAGAAAAGATAAGTGTGTGTGTGTGTGCGTGCGCGCGCGTGCGGGGGGGGGTGGGGTGGGGAGTTGGTATTACACTCTACATATAAGCAAAAGTTTTAAACTAAAATTGTATCTTCAAATGACTCAAAACCAAAACAAATAAACATTCATGAAACCAAAACCAAGAAACCCTTTATGGCTTTAACCAAGGTTTCCAAAGAGGCAGCAAAAAGCTATACCTCCTTTAAGATTCAGACCATTCCCAATGGCAGCTTAAAGAAAGGAAATTTCCTCTAGCCATAATGGGTGCCACCTGCATCTCTGTCCAGCCATATTCTCTAGGACTCTTACGCTCTGCACACATGGCCAAATAATCCATGTGCCCAAGAGATGAAAAATTAAAAGAGACAATTAATAAAACATATAGTAAGACAAACAGAAAGTCAAACCATGGGAGAAGAAGGAATTGTAAACAAATCAGTCTTTCAAAATGTCAAGAGTCATTCTAATATGAATTTTAAAACAAAAGATTCAAAATAATTATTATGAATTTTTCTTTATCTTTCTAAGTTAAAGGATGTACATCTCTAAAGGACTGATTTGCTTGTCTGGGAATCAAACTTGGGCCTTAGCACAAAATCTTAACCATTGGACAGACCACAGGCCGAAGTTCCTTTTTTGTAATTTTGTAGGAAATCCAAGGCAGATAGTGTAAGCATTCACAACATTTTAATGTTGTTTTAAAACTGATTTCTGCTTTTATGAAATCTTGTCAAGAGAGTTGCTAAGACTGTATTTCTGTTGTATCTTTTCATATGTACCAATAAGATAGCTATTTAAGATGAGAATTCTCTAAAAGTTTTCTTTTAAATATACCCCAAATCATTTATTTTTAAGGTGACTCAAGCCAATAAGCCTTTTTTATAGAAAGTCCTAAATCTAACTAGCCAAGTTTTGAATACCATGAATGTAAGCAGCATTTTAAAAGTGTGATGCAGAAGAGGCAGCCCCCATTATAAAAATACATCAGAGTCACCAAACCTAAGACTAGTACATACAAACGCTTTTTTCCCATTAATCTGAATTTGGAAATGTAAAAAAGACAAACAGTGATTTTTACCATCTGCTTGACCAAATTTCACAGACAGATGCCCAAGAATCTGATTGGTAAGAAATTCTTTCCCTTTTGGCAGGCTTGTCAGCACCCAGGTTCCTTTCACTGCAGCTTCCAGAAGAGCAAAGAAGTTTTGAGGCATCTTACTCACAGGGCCAAATCTGTAGGTAACAGAGGAAAGCTTCCATTTTTCCCTTTAAAGTTTCACTGAATATAAACTGGCAATAGGTAGACTAATAGGATAAAAGGGCATACAAAATTAATTTTAACGTGTATAGCATGGGGGGATTGCAGGAAAATGATTACCCAATAACATAGTTTATAGGTCAAGGGGAAAAGAGGATGTAGGAGCAAATGTTTTTTGGGGGAAATGAATGGACCCAGGAGGTTGACATCAACTTGTGAATGAATTGTTAAAGAGTGAATGGCCTGGAGGGATGCCTGTGGCTCAAAGGGTAGGGTGCTGGCCCCATATGCCAAAGGTGGCAGGTTCAAACCCAGCCCCAGCCAAAAACTGCAAAAAAAAAAAAAAAAAAAAAAGAGTGAATGGCCTGAACAATATGGCCCTCACTCCTTGGGAGCTGAAACCTGCCTCAGGCCAGTGGTCAGCAGGGGCAGGAGAATGTCTTTTGTTCTTTGTCCCATAGGAGATACCTCAAAGAAATCATCTGAATGGAGGCCACAAGATTGTCTTACCCAAAGATGAAGTTAATCTGGGTCAAGGTCATGAGATAATAGCAGCTGAAGATTGGATAAATCCTCACAGAGGCCACAAAGGGCATGAGATTGTCTCAGCCTGAGATGGAATTATGAGATTCATCAGAACCTTTAAAAGCTCCAAGCTTTTGCTCAGTAAGAGAAATTTGGACATTGGAATGACAGTCTGCCATTTTCTTCCTTTGTGGAAAACTAATACATTTCTCTATTTCTCTTTCCTTCTCCTCAACCACTTGCCCCTGTTCTTCTGAGGTGGCCTCATGGACAAGTGCTTAGATTTTGGTAACAGAATCCCTTTGTAAACTGAATGGGATCAGAGGTAAAAAAAACCAATGGTTTGGGGACAAAAAAATCATTGAAGATCTATATGTGGTGATTAATTTTCAGTCTCTTCTTCTGTGATTTAATTTTAATCTTCTCTAGTTAATGAAATTTTAGGGAAGGGTTAAAGACAATTAATTATGTTTCTCTTTGCCAGGTCCAGATTCCAGGTAGATAAGGGACCTTCAAAGAATAGCATCATTCTGTGCCTTGGGACAGACACAAGACTGATAGTTGGGGTGTGGAGGAGGTCAGAAAGAGCTTGAGTCTGCTTCTATAGTTTAGCATGTCAAAGTGCCATTCTTAGAACTATTGTTTTTTGAGTCTCCCCATCAAATTCATAAAATCTAATACATCAAGGGAACAAACAAACACCAGCCAGAATAAACAAAGTAAAATTAAATATCCTAAGGGGAACAGAATAAAAATACCTGAAAATTTAATTACTAACATGGATAAATAACTGATACAATCATAGTCAACATAGATTAAAAATACAAACAAAGGGACTGGAGGCAAAGATTGCAGATTAGAACTAGTTTGGACAATGCCGCTCTCAAGGAGAGGATTTAAAACAGGAATAGATACCCACCTTTGTATTGATCATCTGAGCAAGAGCACTGGGAATCCATGAAGAGGAGGCAGGAGTGAAGTGTAGAAGACAAAAGTGGGATGAGCTGCTCTGCAAGATTGGAGGTAATTAGGGAAGGCACGCACATATGGACAAGGGAATGTGGAGAAAATCTCAGGATTTATGCTTCCCATGAGGATACTACAAGCAGAATGGCAGCAGTTGGTGCTATTGTAACATCCCAACTTTGGAATGCTAATTTTGCCCCAGGGTCAGATCTGTGACTATAGCCACCCCTTGCCCCTGCCAGATAGAGAAGCAGCAGGGAATCTTGTGTGGGTTAAACTGTTCCACATAAGCCACACAAGGCAAGTCTGTAATGGGTTAAACATGGCTTTTGCTAACACAAAGGCAAAAAGGGAACTGGACTCCCCTCTGAGGCATGCTCAGAGCCTGTTTCAGAACAGTTTCTCTGATGTTATGCTCCCATTAAGCCCACGTGGTCAGAGACTTACAATCTGGGCCAGAGGTTGACAGGTGTTAAAAATACATTGTCTTTGGAGCCTAAAGGTCTCTGCCTTGTGAAAGAACAAAGTCATTACTCCATTATGAGGCAAACTAAGTGTGTGCTTGAGGGATGTTGTTTCCTCCTTCTTCCCCAGGAGTTCTTTGTGATTTTTATTTGGATACCTTGCTCAAGAATTAACATATGTCTGAGAAGAAAGAAAAAGCAAAGGAAATTGTGCTGATTTGTAGACTTGATGTCTCCTCACAAGTTAAGGTTAGATAGAAAGAGTTAGAGATCATAGATTAAGTGTGTACGTGACCACCAGTGTACATAAGGTAGTCAAGAATAAAGATGTTTTGCTACATGCCATCCCACGCGATGTAATCTGTTTCTTGTTTACCTTTAATAATTATAGGAGTGAGCTTATACCCACTGCAAAGCTGCTGTTCTTTCGCATCTCTGGTCATGCAACATCTTGACATTCATGTATACCCTGTGGGCATGTGGCATGCATCCCCACCACTGCTGCAGCCCCAGGCCCTGGGAAGAGCAGGAGACCAAGGGCCTGGCACATGCGGATGTGGGCTGGGCAATCTTAATCAACTGCAATTCTTCTGGGACTTGGGTGGAGCATGAGCCTGTACCCTTGCACCCACTTCCCACTACCTGAGCAGCTGAACTGCCGCCACCAATGCCACTGCCTGAAAGGCCCCAAATGGGACAAAAGGCAGTATAGCTGAGGCCTTTGGATCTGAGATGTCTGTATGCAACAGACCTGCATCATCTTGCCACGGGACACACAACCTTCTCTGTGTACTATACCCTGCACAGGACCTGCCTCACCTGCGTGGCCCAGCCCTCAGTTGCCCTGACCTATGCATGTGAGTGCTGTACTCCACAGACCTGACCCATCCAAAGTAGGTGCCTCGCAATGTGGGTCCACTCTATCTGAGGGTTTCACTCCACCTCACCCAGGTGCTGTGACTTGCTGTCCTGATTCACATGTGGGGACATTGCACCCCATTCTCCATGGTCCTATGGGGCTACTAAGCCCTGAGCACCTGCTACTCTCTACACCCTATGGGGCAACCTGCACAGACCTGACCTAGTTCAAATGCCTGGCACCTTGGCTGCCCAGGTCTACGTGTTTGGGCCATACCCAGCATATCTCCTTCATTCCATGTACATGGATGGCCCCATCCTACAGCCAGCTTCAATTCATGTGTGCTCCTGGTGCCAGCAGCTGGACCTACTACAGTGGCCCAGGTATGACCATAAGGGAATAGGAGAACATAGCAGAGCAATAGAAGTAAAGGCTCACAGTACATTCACCCTCTTCTGTCTCATCAATATTCTGTAGTAGAGCCAAGCATGCCATACAGAGACTGATGCCTATCTTTACTGAGCAACAGAGGTCTCAGCACAGGAAGATAGATATACCATATCTGCTGTTTGTTTTGAGCTGAAACAAGTAGCCCCAGATGAAAAGGCACCAGAATAAAGAACTCCAGCAATATGAAAAAACAGGCTGTCTCAGCATACCCAAAGTAAAAAATAGCTCTCTAGTAATAAAATGGAACTGAAAGAAAATTTTTGAAATGACAAATATGGAATTCAAATTAGGGATGGCAAGTAAGATGAATGAAATTAAGGAGATAGTATGAGATTATCTTAAAGAAACAAACAAAAAAATCAGGATGTGAACAAAAAGTTCACTAAAGAGATAACATTGGAAAAGTGATAACAGAACTAAAAGAAATGAAAGAGTCACGTAGGAAATTTCAAAATGCAGCAGAAAGCAGACTAGACCAAGCAGAAGAAATAATTTCAGAGTCTGAAGACAAGAATTTTGAAATAACCCAATTAGTAAAAAGAAAAATGCAGAAAAAATAACAAAGAAGAATTAACAATGACTAAGAGAAATATGGGATTAGGCCAAACAAAAATATAAGAATCATAGGTAAACTTGAGCGAGAAGAAGAAAAATTAAGAAACATGGAACAGCTAGTTGAGAGACGAATAGAGGAAAACTTCTCTGGTATCAATAGAAGCTTAGATATCCAGATACAATTAGAAGATTCATAACAGACACCAGGGCATATAGTTATTAGCCACCTGACCAAAGTCAAAGTGAAGGAGAAAATCCTATAAACTTTGATTAATATGAAAGCAACAAGTTACTTACAAAAGAAAACCCATCAAGCTAACAGCAGATTCTCAGTAGAGAGACCTTTCAAGTCAGAAGGGATAGGGGATCTCTCATTTTTTGTCTCCTTAAACAGAATAACTGCGGCCAAGAATTTTGTATCCTATAAAACTAAATTTCATAAATGAAGGAGAAATAATGTCTTTCTTAGACAAGCAAATATTAATGGAATTTGTCACCCAAATATTAATGGAATTTGTCACCTGCCTTACAGGAAATGCTTAAAAGTACTCCATGCATAGAAAAGAGCAATTGATATCCATTAATGTAAAAACACCTGAAAGTTAAAACTCTGAACTCATACAAAATAGAAATACAAGGAGTAACACAAGGGAGGAAGCAAAGCAACCAGGTATCATTCAATGCAAGAAACAGAACAGTATCTCACATGTCAATACTACCAATGAGTGTAAATGGTTTTAATGATCCTTTTAAAAGATGTAGACTAGATGAATGGATGAAAAACACACCCCAAGTATCTTCTGTCTCCAAGAAACCCATCTAACTTATAAAGATAATCATACACACAAAATAAAAGGGTAGAAAAAATATTTCATGCAAATGAAAATCAGTAGCTATTCTCATATCAGGTAAAATAGATTTTAATTAACAATTTTAAAAGAGGCAAAGACTGATAAAGGGGGCAATTCAGCAAGAATATATAACAATCCTAAGTATATGTGCACCTAACACAGGACCTCCTACTATATCTAAGTAAGGAAATAACAGTGATTACTGGCGACTTCAACAATCCACTGACAGAACTGGACAGATTATTAAGGAAGATCAAGGAAGATCAATGAAGAAACTCTGGAATTAAGCAGGACTCCAGAATAAAAGGGCCTAGCAGACATCTACAGAAACTTTTAGTCCAAACCTGCATAGCATATATTCTTCTCATCAGCATATAGGACATTTTCCAATTTAGAGCATATGTTAGCCCATGAATCAGAAAATTCAGGAAAATTGATATCATTCCATGTATCTTCTCAGCTCATAGTGGAACAAAACTGGAAATCAATTCCAAGAGGAACTCTCAAATCTACAAAAAGTCATGGAAATTAAACAACCAACTGCTTAGCAATCCTTGGATCAATGACAAAATTACAATGGAAAAGAAAAGATTTTCCACCTGAATTACAATCATGACAAAAGCATCCAAAATTAATGGGATTCAGCAAAACCAGTGTGAAGAGGGAAATTCCTTTCCTTAAATGCTTATATCACAAAACCAGAAAATCACAAATTAACAGCCTAATGTTACATGGCAAGGAACTAGAAAAAGAAGAACAAACCCAAAGTTATCAGAAGAATAGAAATAGCAAAGCTCAGTGCAGAACTAAACAAAATGGAAACCAAATTAACAATACAAAGATCAATGAAACAAAAGGTTACTTCTTGGAGAAGATAAGTGAAAAGGTAGACCTCTAGCTAGATTAACTAGAAGTAGAAGCGAAAGGACTAAAATAATCTCAGTCAGAATTGGAAAGTGAGAAATTACAACTGGTACCACAGAACTAAAAAATATCATTCATAAATACTATGAAAGTCCCTATGCACACAAACTAGAAAATATAGATGAATTGGATTTAGATTCCTGGAAACACAACATGCCAAGCCTGAATCAGGAAGAAATCCTGAACAGACCAATAACTTTCAGAGAGATTGAAGCACTATTAAAAAATCTACCACCACCACCAATAACAAAACCCCACACTGATGGATTAACAGTTGAATTATACCAGGCCCACCAAGAGGAACTGGTACCTATCCTACAGAAATTATTCCATAACATTGAGGAGGAGGGAATCCTCTCTAACCCGTACCATAAAGCTTGTATCATCTTGGTATGAAAGCCAAGAAAGGGCACCACCACAAGAACAACAACAAAGTAATCTACAGAACTATATCCCTTTAAACATAGATAAAAACACCTTCAACAAAACATTAACAAAATAAATTGTTCAAAAAGATAACTCACCATTATCAAGTGGGTTTCATCTCAGGGAAACAGGGATGCTTTAACATACAAATAAATATATACAATCCACCGTGTAAATAGAAGCAAAAACAAAGTCCACATGATCATCTCAAAAGATGCAGAAAACACATTCAATAAAATTCGTAACCCTTCATGATAAAAATCCTCAATAAACTAAGCATAGGAAAACATATCTAAATATTATAGAAGCATCTATAAAAAACCCCATACCTAACATCATACTGAATGTGGGAAAGCTGAAAGCCTTCACTCTGAGAACTGAGACAAGACTAGGGTGCCCACTGTCACCACTTTTATTCAATGTAGTGCTGGAAATCCGAGCTAGAACAATCAGGCAAGAGAAAGAAATAATAGGTATCTAAATCAGGAGAGAGGAAGTCAAATTATCCATGTTCACTGATAATGTGATCCTGTAATAGAAAACCCTGAAGACGTCACCAAAAGTCTCTAAGAAAAATTCAGCTAAGTCTCAGGTTGTAAAATTGATGCACATAAATCAATATCATTTCTGTATTCTAATAACAGTCAAGCTGAGTATCAAATCAAGAACTCAAAACCATTTACAATAGCCAAAATGAAAATAAAACACATAGGAATATATGCAAACAAGGTGAAAGATCTCTACAAGAACTACAAAACACTGATCACAGATGATGCAAACAAATGGGAAAGATACCATGCTCATGAATTGGTAGAATCAATACTTTAAAATGTCCATAGTACCCAAAGTGATTTAAAGATTCAACACAATCCATTTTAAAGTATCAATATTATATTTCACAGATCTAGAAAATATAATTCTACATTTCATTTGGAACCAAAGAAAGAGCCAGAATACCCAAAGAAATCTTGAGCAACAAGATTAAATCTAGAGGCATCACATTACTCAACTTCAAATCATACTATAAGGCTATATAGCCAAAACAGCATGGTAATGGTATAAAAGTAGACACATGGACCAAAGGAAGAGTATAGAAATAAACAATGTAGCTAAAAACAACTGATTTTCAACAAAATAGACAAAAACATACACTGAGGAAAAGATACCCTATTCAATAACCAGTGCTTGGAAATCTGCATATTCTCATGCAGAAGAATGAAATTTGATACCTACCTTTCACCATATACAAAAAAATACCTCAAGATGGACTAAAGACTTAAATTTAAGACCTGAAACCATAACAATCCTAGAAGAAAACATAGAAAAACTCTTCTAGATGTTGGCCTAGGTAAAGAATTTATGACTAAGACTCAATGTACAAATACGGTAATAGTAAAATTAAATTAATGGGACCTAATTAAAACAGAAATGTTCTGTATAGTAAAGGAAATAATTAGCAGAGCAAATAGACAACCTACAGAATGGGAGATAATATTCTCAAACCATACATTTGACAAAGCTGTAATATCCAGAATCCACAAAGAATTTTAACAAACAAGAAAGAAAAAACAACCCCATTAAAAAGTGGGCAAAAGATATAAACAGAAGTTTTTCAAAAGAAAACAGACAAAAGGCCAATAAACATGAAAAAAATGCTCAGCACTCCTAATCATCAGGGAAATGCAAGGTAAAACCACAATGAGATACAATCTAACCCCTGTTAGTTTGGCCATTATTAAAAGCCAAAGAACAATGGAGGCTGGAATGGATGCAGAGAGAGGAATGCTTAAACACTTTTGGTGGAATTGAAAATTAGTACAACCTCCATGGAAATTAGTGTAGAGATACCGCAAAGAAATAAATGTAGGCTTGCCAGTAATCCCACTACTACCCTGTTTCCCCGAAAATAAGACCAACTTACAGGAAAGATAAGACGTCCCCTGAAAATAAGACATAGCACATCTTTGGGAGCACACCTTAAAATAAGACACTGTCTTATTTTCAGGGAACAGGGTAGGTATCTATCCAAAGAAAAATAAGTCATTTTTATCAAAAAGAGAATTGCACTTGAATATTTATTGCAGCACAATTACAGTTGCAAAGATGTGGAATCACCTTAGGAGGTGAGTGATCAATTCTGAGGTGGTAAAGGTAATGTGGTATACACACACACACACACCTTGGAATAGTATGCATTCATAAGTACTGAAATACTGTCATTTGCAGCAACTTGGATGGAACTGGAAACCATTGCCTTTTTTTTTTTTTTTTTTAGGGATCAAATTTCAACTTGGATGGAACTGGAAACTATTGACTTAACCTGGGTGAAGTATCTCAGGAATGGAAAAACAAACACTACATACACAAAGAGAAGTGAAAGACAATGGAAACCAAAAATAGGAAGAGTTGAAAGGCTGAGGGGTAAAAAGTTACTGCTGGGAACAACGAACACTATTCTGATGATGAGCACAATAAAAGCCCCAACTTCAGCATTATACAAGGTATCCATGTAATAAAACGTTTGTAGCTCCTTAATATTTTATAATAAAAATAAAAACAAAAGGAATAAAATAATTTGAGAAAAAATAAGACACAGGGAATAGATGGCTGTATTTAAAAACAAAAATAATCTGCCGAAATTAGAAAATCCAATAACAAAGATTTAAATATATTAGAAAATTTCTGAAATGAAAAAAATCAATCCAAAGTTCAAAAAAGCACCAAAAAAACAAAAAACAAAAAACATAGCCATAACTCGACCAAAGGCCACACATTACTGACCAAAACTGTAACTGAAAAGTATTTTATCTGATGAGGAATCATTGAAGTATCAAGATAGCAGCCATTTTTAATCAGAAAGGAATTATGGGGGCAATTTCTCACTAGTCTTTTTTGTCATCTTTTGTGGTTTGAGGGAAGATGATTTATATCTATTACATTATTGAAATCCATAAAATTTTAAAGCTTAAGAATGAAGATCTCTGGAAGGGGTTGTATTAAATAAGTTTACATTACAATGAACACCAAACAATTGTGGAAGCTCTAATTTCAGAATAGAATACAAATTCTACAAATCTTGATAATGTAAAAATAGTATAGAGATGCAGGGGTGGGTGGAACAAAGTGAGAACTAACATTTTCATCTCTCATAGTGGGGAATGAATGAATATTATTTTAACTCAAACAGAGATAAAAATACGTAATGATACCATGTTCTTAATGCTTTCCATAATCTATTTACTAAGTTTAGAGGGCTATTTTAGGATGCAATCTTCTGTAGAAAACCTTAAGTTATTTGATGTGATGGTTTTCTTCTGTTTTCAGTTTATTTTTTAAAAATCTAATACAGAATCAACTTTAAAAATAAAATAGAAAAGATATAACATCATGTTAATATGATTAAGACATTACTGGACTGTTGGTTTTGACAATTTTTGCTGGTTCAATCTTTCCTAAGTGATTTCCACACCTCCCTGGTTTTTATTCTACTTTCAAATAATATGACTAGTTGAAACTGACCATGAAATTCTTGTGTAAATTTTAAAGATCAATAACAAATGTATGAAAAAATCAAGGAAGTGATAAATTGAAGTGTAAGAATTAATATGTTTGAGGAATACAAATATTCTTGAAAAAACTCTGAAAAATATATAAGGACTCTTGTTCTTAAAATTCAGATGTTTGATATGAATGTATGTTATTTATGTGTATATATCACTTTATAAAAATTAATATATAATTTGTTTCATATTTACCTGCTTTTGAAAAGTCACTCTTGTTTATTTAAAGTTGAAAGCTTGCCTTCTTTTATTACCAAGAGTAACAGAGATTATTTCAGTACTCAGTAATAATGTGGGTATAGTTGAATGAATTGTAAGTTGACCAATTGGCTTCTAACACTTTTGATGTATTCATGATCTATGTATATATGACTTAATAAAAAAAAAAAAGGAATTCTTAAAAAAAGAAAAAAAGAAATGTCTGGGAAATCTAAAAAGAAAAAAAGAAAAGAATCTTTGAAGACTATATCAATACTCTCATGGTTCTTTTTTGTCAACACTGATGTTAATTTATTATTTTGTTAATTAAAATATTTTATAAGCAAGGAGTTAATATAAGTGACTAGGTGTTTAAAGTAAATTCCAAGATAGAAATAGTTTCCTCAACTGATGTGTATCTAAGAGTGCATGCATTGGTTTGTTTAGAGCACAAAAATCATTAGTGCTTTTTGTTTTCTAGCAAGAGGAAAATGAATTGATAATATTTAAGTGTTATGATGCCCACATTCAACCTAGTAAGTAAATATATATTGACTTCATGTTCTGGGAAGATGCTTTTATTCAGGAGAAAAGGAAATGAGCACAAGTGTCCTGTCTTAAAAGAGCGTAGTTTGAGTTCTCTGTGGATTCTGGTTATTAAACCTTTGTCGGAGACATAACGTGCAAATATCTTCTCCCATTCTGAGGGCTGTCTGCTTGCTTTACTGTGTTCTTGGCTGTGCAGAAGGTTTTTAGTTTGATCAGGTCCCAGTAGTGTATTTTTGAAGCTGCTTCAATTTCCCGGGGGGTCCTCCTCATAAAATACTCGCCCAGACCGATTTCTTCAAGAGTTTTCTCTGCACTCTCTTCTAGTATTTTTATGGTTTTGTGTCTTAAGTTTAAATCTTTAATCCAGTGAGTGTCTATCTTATGGTGAAAGGTGTGGGTCCAGTTTCAGTCTTCTACAGGTTGCCAGCCAGTTCACCCAGCACCATTTGTTAAATAGGGAATCTTTTCCCCACTGAATGTTTTTAATTGGCTTGTCAAAGATCAAATAACGGTAAGTAGCTGGGTCTCAGGCTGGGCAAGGGACCTGAAGAGAAAATTCTCTGAAGAAGACAGGTGCACAGCCTACAGACATATGAAAAAATGCTCATCATCCTTAAGCATCAGAGAAAGGCAAATCAAAACTACTTTGAGATATCATCTAACTCCAGTAAGATTAGCCCATATCACAAAATCCCAAAACCAGAGATGTTGGCGTGGATGTGGAGAGAAGGGAACTCTTCTACACTGCTGATGGGAATGCAAACTAATATGTTCCTTTTGGAAAGATGTTTAGAGAACACTTAGAGATCTAAAAATAGACCTGCCATTCAATCCTACAATTCCTCTACTAGGTATATATCCGGAAGACCAAAAATCACATTATAACAAAAATATCTGTACCAGAATGTTTTTTACAGCCCAATTCATAATTGCTAAGTCATGGAAGAAGCCCAAGTGCCTGTCGACTCACAAATGGATCAATAAATTGTGGTATATGTACACCATGGAATATTATGCAGTCTTAAAGAAAGATGGAGACTTTACCTCTTTCATGTTTACATGGATGGAGCTGGAACATATCCTTCTTAGCAAAGTATCTCAAGAATGAAAGAAAAAGTATCCAATGTACTCAGCCCTACTATAAAACTAATTTATAGCTTTCATATGAAAGCTATAACCCAGTTATAACCTATGAATATGGGGAAAAGGGAAAGGGAAGGGAGGGGAGGGGGAATGATGGGCGGAGGGAGGGTAATTGGTGGGAACACACGTACGGTGCATCTTAAAAGGTACATGTGAAACTTACTAAATGTAGAATATAAATGTCTTAACACAATAACTAAGAAAATGCCAGGAAGGCTATGTTAACCAGTTTGATGAAAATATTTCAAGTTGTCTATAAAACCAGTGTATGGTGCCCCTGATTGCATTAATATACACAGCTATGATTTAATAAAAAAAAAAAGAGCATAGTGAGACTGTGCTCAAAGCTAAGCTTTTTTCCAAAATTACATAATAATGCTTTACTTTTACACAGATCTTTGCTGTGTAAGTAACATTTACATATATTATCTGATTTATTTTCATTATCACTTAGTCTTTTTCTATAAAAACTCACTCACTTTACCTTATTCTACTAATTTATAGCATGGAGATATGGAAAGACAAAGTAAAAAAAAAATCAGTACTACACAGAACTGCTTCTCTATATCTTGGTGCTATTCCTAAATTAGTTCTTGTACCTACTGTCTCTTCTAATCCCCACCACCATCTCAAGGCCAATATAACCACTATTTTTAGAAAAGAAGAAATAGAAGCTCAGTACTTTGCCTTAGATAATATATCTAACATTATCAAGGAACCCTGAATATAAGTCAATCTCCCATTTTTTCCAGTGAGAAGATGTTTTAAAAGTTTGTAAAAATGTGAATACATTAGCTGGTAGATGAGGTTGCCAAGTCTCTGCTTGATATCTTTAAATAACTCAATTATATATTTAAACACATGTTATATAAATATTATAGATTTAAATATACTGTTTTTTTTTAATTTGCATTACATAAAGAAATTTTATTTCAACTCTCCACACATATCTTTGACATCAGTATTAGTGGCCTGAAGAACCATGACACGTGCAGTTGTGTAATCTCCTTGCCATCTGGGCTTTGCCTGGTGACTATCAATCAAAGGCTCAATAATTACTTGCCTGGTGGGGCATATACTACTGGACTGCTCACTCTTGGGAACCAGACACCATGCTATAACAGAGCTTGGGCTAGACCACTGAATGATAAAGAGGAGAGACATACTGAATAAGAGTTTCAGCCAAATCCTCACATGCTTGGCGACTCCAGGCAATGTGGAGCATAGATAAATCATCCTCAAAAACTGCTGCCCAAACTACAACAGCTTGAGCAAATAAAAAGTTTTAGAAAGTAGAATGGTGATTACCAGGGGCCATGTCAGACGGGAATTGGGGGATTGAGAAAGTGTCGGTGGAAGGATAGAAAATTTTAGTTAGATAGAAGGAATAAATTTAAGAGATGTACTATGTGGTGAGTATAGTTAATTACAATGTCTTGTATTCTTGAAAAATGCTAATAGAGATTTTTAGTGATCTCACTGCTAAAAATAAGTACGTGAAATAATATATATGTTAAATATCTCATTTTAGCTGTTCTACAATGTAAACATGCTTTAAAACATATACACGACAAATGCATAAAAGTTCTATTTGTCAATTTAAAGTTCAAGCTGCTAATTTTTTAAAGATGGTATCAATGACTTTACAGCAATCACTTTTTGAGTCATCTAACAGTTTTCCATTCCATGTCATCTTTACTTATTTCTAAGGTTTTGTATACGAATTTTGTATTATCACCAAAACTTTTATTCCATGTCCTAAGAAGCCATGCCTACAATATTAATAGAGTTTCAGTCCTGTAAGTTAATATCAAATATGTTTTATCTTTCAGACACAGCACTTATTGTATGATATTAAAAGTCAGTTGTAAAATATTTATTTACGAAGATATCTAATTGCCTTGGTGAGGTTGTAGAACAAGTTGGCTGATCTCCGATCTAGAATGTAAGAATATCTTGTATTTTTGAGAGGTTATTTTGAGGAAAATCATCATATTTTAAAATGGAGTATTAGCTCTGAGCCTTTGTTTTCCTCATCTGTAAAATGGAGACAGTGGTGATTACCAGGTTTTTGTGTGTTTGTGTGTGTGTGTATAAAATTGGATATATAATCAGAAATAAAATCAGATCTATAATAAGATATTTGGATTCAAATTCAGTACTCTTTGGAGTTCTCTCTCATAAAAGAGCATCTTTATCTCATACATGGCATCCTTTACTACCTCTTAATCATATGTAACCATTTACAGAAGGAGAAGTCAGCAGTAGGAAGTGAAGTGCATTAACCTAGTGAATCTATACATACTTGATTTTGTGCTCTCTTAAAAAATAAATAAACATGCCTACACTTAATAGGTATTACTCTATTAATTTCCTGCTGTGAGAGGCTATTTGTCTTCAACTTCACACTCATAAATTGTTACTATGATGAAATCATTCTGGGAAAAGTACAATCAATGAATGTATAACGTTAAAGCTGGTAATTCAATGGAAATATGCGGGGATCTCAGGATGTAGCACATTGTACACTAAAATCAAGAAGCAGAGCCTGATAAAAAGAATTAATGCCTGGAGCTCAAATGGGAAGCTTGCCAGAGGTTCAGAATGTAATAACATCACTCCAAAATTCATGGTGTTGAGCTATTAGGAATATGGTGAGAAGCAAGATAAAAGTAACTTTTGTGGCACCGTCTAGTTCTGAGCTATTTCTTATAGAAAAATGGCAAATTATTATTTTCTAATAAACAGACAATAGCGAATAAAGCAAATTGATCTACTTTTGAATTGAATTGAAAACAGCAAATTGAATACTGTGCGTATTCCACTTATTTAGAAGCACAAGTGAATTGTGGCACATGGATAATTTAAGGGTTAGAGGAAAAAAAAGTTTGAGACTACTGGCTCTTACTGACCATTATAAAAAGCAATTAAATAATACTAGTAATTAAGGATAGGAATGACATCTCCTAAGAAATCTCTGTAACTCAATAAACTCTAATTGAAATCCAACTAGTCAGCAAAACCTCAAGTTATAAGTTGACTGCAGATTTCTAACAGTTTTAGCATTAAATAAATTTGGAAGACAAGACAACAGACAGTGACTAATTAAGTTGTCAAATATGAGGAGTTCTCAAGCTTAAAGTTGCATTGTAATCACCTGGAGGACTTGTTAAAACACAGATTGCTGGGATCCACCCTTAGAGTTTCTGATTTAGTAGGACTGAGATGGGGATCTAAGATTGTTCTTTCTTTTTTTTATTATTAAATCATAGCTGTGTACATTAATGTGATCATTGGGACCATACACTAGTTTCTAACAAGTTTCCAGGAAATGTTGATTAACCACTGGCTTAAGTCACACTGTGCTGAAAAGAACTGAGGCACCCTGACTATCTCTCATTTGGAATGTTCTAAACACCCGGGGGGAGATGACAAAAGACTATAATTACTTAAAAATCAGGTAAGAAGTTGTAAACACCCATTGGCCTCGGCATACTATAAAAATAATTCTTCAAAATAGCATTTGGATCATGAGCCTAGCATTTCAAATAGCTGATATGACCTCACTGTATAATAATTTTGCTATTAGAATTCATGTTTGAAGAGAGAAATTAGGCCAATTATCTTTGTCAAAATGAAGTTTTGAAAAGGGAAAATAGTTTGAGGATTGCTTTTATCAGAACTGCCATCTAATTACTCAGGGTTTAAGTTAACAATGCATAATTTTATTTATAAATAACTTGACATTGATTTTCAGTGTTTTTTGAATGCTGAGTATGAAAATGTATTATTTTGTTTACTTATAAGGTGAGTTGTTAGAGATGTGATTACGCTTCAAAAGCTATACAATTATCTGGTATGACAGTATTTGCATAATAAATCACGTATTTATATTTTGGTTGCCACATGTAGAAAAGCTACATGTGTAAACACGTGTTTATAAGATACTGTAAAATATGGAAAAGAGTTCTCCCCCACAAACCAAAATTCTTCTTTGAAAGATATGTCTATAAACATTTTATATGTGTATGAGGCAACCTGAAGAAATCAGTGACACACAAAGTATGCAAATTTTGGTAATCCTTTAATTAAATTTATGATGGGTTTGTGTTGCTAACTAGGATTTTGCAGTGAAAAGTTTCCATACCGAAATGTGTGTCATCACTGAATAAGACAAAAATCTATAATAAAACCTAGTAAGATAATGTCTGCCAAGAAATCAAAATAAAATAAAAATTTAAAAAGCATTAAAGCTTTATATGCTCTTACTCAAAGGAATTTCTCATTTTTCAAGATCTGCTGGTGGAATCATAAAACAATGTAAAACCTTATAGTATTTCGGGGACTAAAATAAGAGAGGAATGATGATAATATTGAAAATGAACCCTGCACGTGGTATTACAGAGAGTGAGGACAATTAATGACAATTAAGGTTATGGCGGGGGAAGCAGAAAGAGGGATGGAGGGAGGGGGGTGGGGCCTTAGTGTGTGTCACACTTTATGGGGGCAAGACATGATTGCAAGAGGGGCTTTACCTAGCAATTGCAATCAGTGTAACTGGCTTATTGTACCCTCAATGAATCCCCAACAATAAAAAAAAAAAAAAAGAAGGCAGATTGAAGGTAGAAATATGAGTAGGCAGTGTCCATATTAAGAACATTCTCCATTGTCATAACAGAGTAACACACACTGTCTATACATTAAGTAATGGAGGCATGAAAATAAAGAACCAAATCATTTTCTTCCATAGCCCTGTCTAGATGTCCAAGCTAGACTTGTGTTTTTGGCTATGAAAAGGAAAAGGAGAAGGTAAGGGAAGTCAAGAAAGTACAGAGGGAAATCTAGAAAGAAGAGTAAATTTCTTCTGTAGTTGCAAGTGAGAAAAACCTTGCTTCAAGTGTAAATAAGTGATAAAAATAAAGCAAAATTATTATCTCACATGGCATGAAGCCTGTAGGTTGGACAGACACCAGGAGGTAGGTATGCCAGGGCTTCAGTCAATGTCTTCTTCTCCTTGCTGGTTTCCTATAATGCCCTCAGAGAAGACTGATATTGAAGTGTATTAAACACAGTCTTCTATTTATTCAGATCTCTCCGGTGCCTAGATTTGTATCCCGTCTCTGACACTTAGTAGCTGTTTTACCCAATGATGGTTCTGATGATGGTGGTGATGATGATGAGATTCCTTTGCCATTTTATCTGTCCTGTCTTGTGGGAGACAACATTTATGTAAACAGGGAAATTGTACACACGTATGTCTCAAAAGTGGAAAGTTGCATATTTGTTTCTAGGGCTTAGTCAGTAACCCGGCACACCGATCTTAAATACATATTCATAGGCAAGCATTCAAGTAGAGATACTAGATACTCACTATCTGGGGTTCAGTAGTAATAGCTTCATCTCCTTTGTCTGGATTTCTGAAGGCCAAGTACCCTGCAGAAGAGTCAGCAGGGTGAAACACAGAAAGATCATGGACAGAAAGGAACAAGAGTTATGCAGGAAACAAGACATGCTCGCGCCATCCAAGTGACAGTTCAGGGCTCTGTTGTGGACTCTTCTCTCACATTTAGCAATGACTTTTCCTCTCAACCACATTTTAAACAAATTGTATTTGCATTAAGTTTGTCCTTTTCTTTACCAAGTGGATAATATTTAGACTAAATCTGGTGGGTAAATGATTTTTTTCACAATAAAATACAGCAAATACAGTAATAATAATAAAAATGAACAATACTAAACTAATAATAATTCTTAAAATTCTAGATATATAAAGAAATTGCCTTGTAGAATTTAAAAACAATTGCATTTAGGGGTTAGCCATTTGGTGCAAGAAAGAGAATATTATGACAAAAAGTGTATTCTAATCAATTTGAAAAAATGCACAGCATTTTTACTTCTAGACATGTTTCGAATGATTCAAATGTAGGTCATAAGTGAGGAAATTGTGTGGAGGGACAACATTCAAACCAAAGCAATTGTTTGAGTTATTTCCATTGGAATGATGTTTCAAGATGCTGAAATAGTGATTCAAAATTTGAGAAATGATTTGAAAAATGGATTCATTGTCATCCTAAGAAGATCTACGATCTCACAAAATATTTTGTTAAGACTGATATTTTTTACTGTTATTTCAGTTACATTGTTAACACAAAAGTAAATGTAATACGTAGTCGGGTATTTGATAAATACTTGTTGAAAGAAAATAAAAATATGTTCACTCTCTTTTGCAGTTAGAATAGAACTCTACTATGCCTACATTTCCATGTTAGGTTGTTGCATGTATTTTTTTTTTTTTTTTTGAGACAGAGTCTCACTTTGTCGCCCTGGGTAGAGAGCTGTAGCGTCACAGCTCACAGCAACTTCCAGTTCTTAGGCTTAGGTGATTCTCTTGCCTCAGCCTCCCAAGTAGCTGGGACTACAGGTGCCCACCACAATGCCCCGCTATTTTTTGTTGCAGTTTGGCCAGGGATGGGTTCAAACCCACCACCCTCAGTATATGGGGCTGGTGCCCTACCTACTGAACCACAGGCGCCACCCCAGTTGTTCCATGTATTTTTATCATAAATTAACACATCTAAAACTTTAAAATTTATTTTGACATAGATTCAGACTTTCTGACAAGTTACAAGAGTAGTACAAAGAATTTCTATATTCCCTTCATTCAGAATTCAGATCCCCCAAATATTGACATGTGTTCTTTCTCTCTGTATTCATATTATTTTTTCTGAGCTGTTTCATAGTAATTTGAAGACATGATATTTTACAATTATAACCATAGTGTAATTATCAAAAGAGAAATTATCATTGATACGGTACTATTGGTTCATTTAAATACCCTGTTCAATTTTTACCAATTGTCTCAAAAATGCCCTTACCAGAGAAAGAGTCCCTTGGATCGTGTGTTACACAAAGTTATAAAGTCTCTTTATTTCCTTTAATCTGGAACAGTTTCTTAGTGTTTCCTTGTCTTTTATGGTCTTGACTTTTTTTTTCAATGAGAATAGTTCAGCAATTTTATAGAAATTCCCTAAATTTGTATTTGTCTGAAATATTTTTGGTGATTAAATTCAGGGTATGCATTTTACAGCAAGGGTACCCCAAAAATGTGTGTTGTGGACTGAGTGCGTATGTCTCCCCAAAATTCATATATTGAATGCCCAATCCCACTGTGATGGTATTAGGAGATGGGATCGTCAATAACATAATTAGGTCATGAGGGTAGAGCCCAGTGAATGAGATGAGCACTCTTACAGGACACAAAAGCTTACTCTATCTTTGTTCTCCAGCATGTGAAGATACAAGAAGGAAGCCATCTGAAAACTGAGAAGAGTGCTTTCACTAGACACTGAATCTGCTGGTGTCCTGATCTGGGACTTTCCAACCTCCATAACCATGAAGTATAAATTTCTGGCTTTGGGCCACCTAGTCTACGTTGTCCGGTTATAGCACTCTCAACTGAGTGAGACAATGTTATATTATTCTTTTCAATGCATCACATTAGAGTTCACACAATGTTGATTTTCCCTATAATTCCTTTTGTTAACTTCGGTCACTTCGTAAATATATTAGTTTCTGTCACTTGGTAAATATATTACTTCTCTATTGCTGCTGTAACAAATTACCACAAATTTAGTGGCATAAAACAGCATGAATGTATTTTCATATAGCTCTGTAAGTAGGAAGTCAGAAATAGGTCTCACTGGGTCTAACTGGGCTAAAACTAAGGAGTTGGTAGGTTGTTTTATTTCCATAGATTTGGTTATGCGTGTGTGGAGGGTAGATGTTAGGTTCCTGTACTCCCTGGTTCTTGGTTCTCAGTACTGAAGAATTGTTACTGGTACTGAGTCAACACAGTAAATGAGCAAACAAGTAGGTGCAAGCAGGCAAAGTGTCAAAGTTTCTTGAAGCATAGTACATTCCAGAAAATGAATGGGTCAGCCCCTTTTAGTGGAGAAAACCCTGAATTTAATAAGATTTCTCCTTTTATGCTGATTTCCTAATTTAATGTTAAGTGGAGGAGGGGTAAAATATTTATGATCTTCCTTGGAAAAGGGTGGAGAATTGTGGAATTGGGAACCCTCCCCTTTTCTATCCTCATAAGGCTATTTCTGGGGGTTTCCATGGTATTTGTAAACTGTCATGGTGCTGGTGGGTATGATTTTTCCTATGTTAATGAGGGTAAGTCATTTTAGGGATGCTGTTATGTCAATTGTGCACATGCCCCCAAAACATTGAGGTGTCTATTGAGGTCTTGGTAATACCTCCACTTTGTGGTTTCTCTGTCTCTTTTTGGTTGGTCAGTACTTGAAGACCCCTATATTATAGACCAAACATCTGGTCAGTCCTTGGGGACCTCTTGATGCATCATCTGTTTCTTCTTTGTATCCCCCTTCATGTCAGTTTGTTCCTCCTAGTAGACAAAGCATCTCCTCGCATCATCTGCCTCTAGGATACCCCTAGACAAAGCATCTGACCCCCTTCCTCCTTATCCCTCCCTACATAACAGTCTTAATGGAAACATTCCCTTTCTTGCCTTTTTCCAGTTTATAGAGGCCACCCACATTCCTTGGCTTTCATGGCTCCTTCCTCTATGTTCAAAGCCAGCAGCATTGCATATGTCTACCAGAATATGTCTACTTTTCTGTAGTCATAGCTCCCTCTGATCACATCTGGAAAAAAATACTCCACTTTTAAAGAATCGTGGGTTTAGATTTGGCTACATATACAATGTAAAAAAAAAAACATTTCAAGGTTCTTAACCTTAATTACAGCTATAAAGTCTCTTTTGCCATGTGAAAAACAGTCATAGGGTCTGGGGATTAGGGTGTGTACATCTTG
Organism: Nycticebus coucang; assembly: GCF_027406575.1. Classification (NCBI taxonomy): domain Eukaryota; kingdom Metazoa; phylum Chordata; class Mammalia; order Primates; family Lorisidae; genus Nycticebus; species Nycticebus coucang. The sequence continues at coordinate 27,922,339 of NC_069804.1, read as the reverse complement.
GGGGACCAGTATTTTGCCTGCCATTGTTAAGGTGGTTTTAGGTATGTTTCTTCACTGTGCAGCTGCTATTTTCCCCTTTGCAATTGATAATTTTATTGTGGGTAATACTTTGAAACTATCTTGTTACTCATCATACTTTCAGACATCAATCTTAGCAGCTATTGAGGATTCCTGCCTTGAAGCTAAAACATTACCTTTTCCTACATTGTCCAATATTTTGAGACCACGTGTCTTACGTGAAGTTGCCACCTATGCAGATCTTGACATAAGGATGTGAGTAGAAATATTTCATTGGGTATGCGATCCTAGGAAAGACAAAGAGGGAGTAGAGAAGGGAGACAAGGGAGGAGGAAATCCAATGAAGGGTATATTAATGAGTAGGGTACTTATGTGGAACTGTTGTGCTTAAAAAAATTTCTGGGGACCCTCAAAGAGAATGTACATAATACAATTCAGAATTGCTTCACCAATTATTAAAGATATTGGAGTATTTATACTCCATCTCTGTTTCCCTGGGGGCATTAATTCTTCATTGCCTTTGGCTGTAAGCATGCTCCTGAGGTTAGAAAAAGGCCTCAGTCAGAGACATCCAGGTCCCTGAGGTAGGAAGCTCTGCACACCCACAGGAACTGTTCTCCAAGGATGCAGGTACTCTCCTGCTTGATGGAGGGGATGTGAGTGGGGCACTGACAGTATCTTTTATACTTTAGCTCATTTTTGTCCTAAATTATTAAAATAAATATTACATTTATAGTGAATACCATTTGTAGAAACCATAAAAATTGATACAAAGGCATTTCATTAGCAGATATAACGTTTATTTCCTTTGTTGTGCCTCTATTATTGCTTTCCTTTATTTTTTTTCCTTTTATTAAGTCATATATACAGAGATCATAAATACATTTATGGCTTTGTAGATTCAATGTGTTGATTTTTTGTACAAATTGGAGTGCTTACACCCAACTAATTAACATAGCTTTCACCTCATTTACTTAATCACTATGTTAACACATTTATGTTCCATAATTGATAGATTGACTTGTACCCTTGCAATATGCTCCACAGGTGTGGTCTCACCATTTACCCTCCCTCTATAAAACCACCCCCTCCTGTCCCATCCCCCGCCCCTTCCCTGCTTCATCCTGGTCTATAGTTGTGATTCATCTTTCATATGAAAGTATGAGTGATTATAAATTGGTTTCACAGTAGAACTGAGTACATTGGATATTTTTTTCCATCCTGAGATACTTTACTAAGAAGAATACTATCCAGCTCCATCCATGTAAACATAAAAGAGGTTAAGCCTACATCTTTTTTTAATGCTGCATAGTATCCTATGGTATACATATACCACAATTTATTAATCCATTCACGGGTTGATGGGCACTTGGGCTTCTTCCATGACTTGGTAATTATGAATTGAGCTGCAGTGAACAATCTGGTGCAAATATCTTTGTTATAAAGGGATTTTTGGTCTTTTGGGTATACACCTAGTAGAGGAATTGCAGGATCAAAAAGCAGGTCTACATTTAGATCCCTGGCTGTTCTCCAAACTTCTTTCCAAAAGGAACATACTAGCTTGCATTCTCACCAGCAGTGCAGAAGTGTTCCCTTTTCTCCACATCCACACCAACATCTGTTGTTTTGGGATTTTGTGATGTGGGCTACTCTTACTGGAGTTAAATGGTATCTCAGAGTGGTTTTGGTTTGCATTTCTCTGATGATTAAAGATGATGAGCATTTTCTCATGTGTCAGTAGGCCATGTGCCTGTCTTCTTCAGAGAAGCTTCTGTTCATGTCTCTTGCCCACAATGAAATGGGATCCCTTGTTCTTTTCTTATTAATAAGTTTGAGTTCTCTGTGGATTCTGGTTATTAAACCTTTGTTGGAGACATAACCTGCAAATACCTTCTCCCATTCTGAGGGCTATCTACTTGCTTTACTTACTGTGTTCTTGGCAGTGTAGAAGTTATTTAGTTTGATCAGATCCCAGTAATGTATTTTTGGTTTTGCTTCAATTGCCTGGGGTGGTCCTCCTCATAAAGTATAAAATAGACAAGACATTACTCAGAAATAAAAACAAATAAGGAGGAATCACACTACCAGACTTCAGACTATACTATAAATCAATAGTGATGAAAACAGCATGGTATTGGCACAAAAATAGAGAGATAGATGTATGGTACAGAATTGAAAACCAAGAGATGAACCCAGACACTTATTGCCATTTGATCTTTGATAAGCCTATCAAAAATATAAATTTGGGGAAAGATTCCCTATTAAACAAATGGTGCTGGGTGAATTGGCTGGCAACTTGTAGAAGACTGAAACTGGACCCACACCTTTTTCCTCTAAAAAAAATTGACTCTCACTGGATAAAAGACTTAAACTTAAGACATGAAACTATAAAAATTCTTGGAGAGAGTGCAGGGGAAACACTTGAAAAAATTGGCCTGGGGGTGGGGCAGTGCTTGTGGCTCAAAGGAGTAGGGTGCCAGCCCCATATACTGGAGGTGGTGGGTTCAAACCCAGCCCCGGCCAAAAACTGCAAAAAAAAAAAAAAAAAAAATTGGCCTGGGGGAATGCTTTCCTTTATTCTTTCTTGCCTTCCTTCTAAACTTATTAGTCTGAGTTTAACTGCTTTCTTACACACTTTTAGAATTATCAGTTTAGGTGATATTTTGCATGTAAAAGTGCCTGACACTTATTAACAGCTTAATAGATGTTTAATAACTAAACTCCTAACAGAATGAGAGATTTTCCAACTTCATGATTGAATGTTTGAGCCCAGTCATGACTGTAATAAATGCCACTTGTAGAGAATTTTAATTAATAATAGGGTCTTCTGATTCATCTTTAATTGCATATTATATTATTGTTTCAAAATAATGCCTCCATTTTTGTTTGATACCGAAGGGAATTTATAAGCTCCCATATACGCTGCTGAAATCATTTTATAGATAAGATTTTTCCTTTTTATTGCTTCAGAATTATATTTCAAAATATTATTTAAATTGCTTTTTGGTTCATACGATTGCCAGGAAATTTTTTTTCTGCTCAGCATGGCATTTTAGACACTATTGACAAAACAGAGTAAGGAAATATCCTCACCTTCAGAGAATTTATTTTTGAAAAGTATGAAAAATATAGTAAATATATAAAACATAAAAATCCTTTAATAATATATTTTTTACTTCTTCTGGGTAGATACCTAGTAATGGAATTGTGGGATCAAATGGAATGTCAACTTTTAGTAGGTATCTACCCAGAAGAACAAAAATCATTTTATCACAAAGACATTTGTACCAGAATGTTTATTGCAGCCCAATTCATAATCGTGAAGTCATGGAAGCAACCCAAACACCCATGAACCCATGAATGGATTATACCAAATTGTGGTATATGTATAACATGGAATACCATTCAGTCATAAAAAGATGAAGACTTTGCATCTTTCATGTTTACCTGGATGGAGTGGGAACACATTCTTAGTAAAGTATATTAAGAATGGAAAAAAGTATCCAATGTACTCAATACTATTATGAAACCAATATATGAACCCTTACACATTCATAAGAATGAGAAAACACAAATATAGTCCAGCAAGGTGGAGGGGTAAGGACAGAGAGGGGAGGGGAAGTGGAAGGGGGATTGGTGAGAGGGGGGAGGGCATTTGATGGTATCTCACCTAAGGTGCACAATGTGAAGGGTATATTTCAAAATAACTACGAGTAAATTTTAAATGTCTTACCATAAAAAACAAGTAAGTGAGTTAATGGCTATGTTAATCCATTTGATTTAAGCATGCCACATTGTATATCAAATCATCACATTATACCCCATAAACATACACAGTTTTGAATTTAATTAAAACTTAATAAAAACATTCAAACAAAAATGTCTCCTTTAGTCTTCTAGAATCATGATTAGCTTATTCTAACCTGAAGTAAAAACTATTTTATCCTTCAGATTATTTCAGTGGCTCACTTTTGAAAAGCTAGACTCTTTGACCTTTAGAGATGGACAAAATCCAAGAGCATGAAGGCCAAGTTGTGTTTAAAGAAAAGAAACGTGAGGGCTGAGAATTCCCAGAGATACCTGTCATTGCCCAGCTGGTTAGGAGAAGTACTATAATAAAAATGTGGGCTTCTGAATTTCTTATTAAAATAAAATGTACATATATGACTGAAAATGCAGTAGAAGAAACCTTTAATGACATATTTTCTAATCAGAGAGGGACTTTTTTTCTGATAATTTTTTCTACTCTGTAATTAGTACTGTATATTGTTTTCTGGGCAAAAATAAAATTATAAACTTAATTTGTTTTTTTCAAAAGCAACAGTGTAATTGTCTTTAGGCTTTTTATTCAGAAAGGCCTGTGGAAGTTGAAAGCATTTTCAGTTCCATTATTTGGGCATAACGGTAAAAAATATTCCAGCAATAGGACTTTGTGCAATGGTAGGATAATGTTTTGTTTCACATAGAATGATTTTATGTTGCCTTTTAAAATACAAACATTTGTTGTGTGGTGCTGTTATCTTGTGGCAGCAGTCAAAAATGTCTTGGTAACCCAGGTCATGCATAGCAGCTGATAGATAATAATCCTTCAACTCAGTAGCATAATATTTTCCGTAATCACATTTTTCCTGGAATAACTTTTAGTTATTTCAAAACTAAAGTGCATAAAACATGAAATTATACTTACAAAAAATATAAATAATAGATATCTTCAAACAACTGTTATATTTCATGTTAGGACACTGACTAAAATACAGACCTGGAATTCAAATCAGTGGGCCTTTTGTTAAGTGTCTGCACGCAAGTTTTCTAACTTCCATGAACATTAATTTTTCATCTATCAAATGGGACTAATAACAGTACATGTCTCATAAAATGGTTGAGAAGATTAAATAAGATAATCTACAAAACACGTTATACACATGCAATAAGTTTTTGATAAATTTGAACATTAGTATCCTCAATCTCAGAGCAGGGCAATACATTCCCATGGCAAACGTTAGCAGAAAAATTGGTGATGGAAGACAGGTGCGCCACAGGGTTGAGGAAAGCAGGATGAAAACACATCGAAAATTCTATTACTCTAAAGTAACTGAGATAATATGAGACAAGGGTTTTGATAGTATTTGGGGAGAATGTAGATATAATTCAAATGTATCTATCTGCTATAGTCTGAATATTTGTGCCTCTTCCAAAGGTCACCAAGAATTAGACAGACATACTAAAAAACTAAATAAAGCAATTCTATAGGCCCAATTAAGGACACACAGCAAAGGTATGGACCTCTGGAAGCCAATGAGTCTCACAACTGTCTTTCCCAATGAACTATAATTTCTTTAAGAGTTTTATAATGATAAGAGCTGTCTGTCCAGTTAAAATTAAAATGCCTGGCTCTGTCATTGCAGATTACATGTATGAACAAAGCACAACCAGGTAGACCGTGTGATACATTCTCTATCGAATCTTTAAATCTTTAACATTTCTTTGATACCATTTATCACATGTGCATAAGTACTGAGTGCCCTTTCCTACATTATCTAATTCTCACGACACGAAGATATATTCATTGTTATTGTCATGTTACTAAGCATGAAACAGGTTTTTTAATCTTATTCCAAATCCCATGAGGTGAAATACTGTCACACTGTCTTCCTAAATTAGTGAGAGAATCTAGTTAGATAATGCATTTGAAAGAGTTTGAAAACTCCGGGCAGCGCCTGTGGCTCAGTGAGTAGGGCGCCCGCTCCATATACCAAGGGTGGTGGGTTCAAACCCAGCCCCGGCCAAACTGCAACAAAAAAATAGCTGGGTGTTGTGGCGGGCGCCTGTAGTCCCAGCTACTCGGGAGGCTGAGGCAAGAGAATCATGTAAGCCCAAGAGCTGGAGGTTGCTGTGAGCCTTGTGACGCCATGGCACTCTACCGAGGGCGGTAAAGTGAGACTCTGTCTCTACAAAAAAAAAAAATAAATAAATAAATAGTAAAAAAAAAGAGTTTGAAAACTCCAAAATTCAAGGTGAGCTATAATTAAGAATAATTTTAGTCAATAAAAAGCCCAGTAAATTTAATTGAAACGAAATCAAATATGAAAATAAGTATATATGCACTTTTGTAAAGAATCGTGTTAAAATCCTAAATGAATAGCCATAGATTTCACAGCATGACACATTTGTATGTCGTTGGTTTAAGGTAAAGGGCACTTTATTAATGTTTTTATTTTACTTTAATTTCTGAGGCAGGAGGATAAAAACATTTTCATATTAGAAGAGCCTGGCTCAGCACACATTGCTCAGTGGTTAGGGCACCAGCCACATACACCAGGTTTGGTGGGTTCAAACCCAGCCAGGGCCTGCTAAACAATAATGACAACTGCAACAACAACAACAACAAAAAAAAAAAAAAAAAAAAAAAAAACAGCCGGATGTTGTGGTGGGCACCTGTAGGCCCAGCTACTTGGGAGGCTGAGGCAAGAGAATCACTCAAGCCCAAGAGTTTGAGGTTGCTGTGAGCCGTAACGCCATATCACTCTACCCAGGGTGACATAGTGAGATTCTGTCTCAAAAAAAAAAGAAAATGAGCCTGAGTATTTCCCTAGAACCTTGTAAATTTTAGTTTTAAAATTACATATTTACATTTATTTTTACTTAGATAATGCACACACATCATTAAAAATAAAGTATATAAGTTTCATTTGTTTATTTTTGTTGTTGCTGCAATTGCCACAGCAGCCTTCTTCATGAAGTCTTTCCCCAGGCCGATATTTTCCAGTGTTTTTCCTATGCTTTCTTTGAGGATTTTTATTGTTTCATGCCTTAAATTTAAGTCCTTTATCCATCTTGAATCAATTTTTTGTGAATGGAGAAAGGTGTGGGTCCAGTTTCAACCTTTTACTTGTGGATATCCAGTTCTCCCAGCACCATTTATTGAATAGGGAGTCTTTCCCCCAGTGTATGTTCTTGTTTAGTTTATAGAAAATTAGGTGGCTGTAAGATGTTAGTTTCATTTCCTGGTTTTCTATTTGATTCCAAATGTCTATATTTCTGTTTTTGTGCCAGTATCATACTGTCTTGACCACTATGGCTTTTAGTACAGCCTAAAATCTGGTATGGTGATGCTTCCAGCTTTGTTTTTATTACTAACAACTGCCTTACCTACATGGGCTTTTTCTGGTTTCATACAAAATGCAGAATCATTTTTTCTAAGTCTTGAAAGTACGATGTTGGTATTTTAATAGGGATGGCATTAAATCGGCAGATTGCTTTGGGAAGTATAAACATTTTAACAATGTTGATTCTTCCCAGGTGAGCATGGTATGTTCTTCCATTTGTTAATATCCTCTGCTATTTCCTTTCTTAGGATTTCATAATTTTCTTTATGGAGGTCCTTCACCTCTTTTGTTAGGTATATTCCTAGGTATTTCATTTTCTTTGAAACTATGGTGAAGGGAGTTGCGTCCTTAATTAGCCTCTCATCTTGGCTGTTATTGGCCAAAGGCTACTGACTTGTGGACATCGATTTTATGTCCTGAGACATTACTGTATTTTTTGATGACTTTCAGGAGTCTTGTGGTTGAGTCTTTGAGGTTCTCTAAGTATAAGATCATGTCATCAGCAAAGAGGGAGAGTTTGACCTCCTCTGCTCCCATTTGGATGCCCTTTATTTCCTTGTCTTTCCTAATTGTATTGGCTAGAACTTCCAGCACTATGTTGAATAGTAATGGTGACAGAGGACAACCTCGTTTGGTTCCAATTCTAAAAGGAAAAGCTTTCAAATTTTCTGTACAGCTAAGGAGAGAACAACCAAAGCAAATAGACAACCTACACAATGGGAAAGGATATTTGTATATTTTGAATCAAACAAAAGCTTGATAACTAGGATCTATAGAGAGCTCAATTTAATCCACATGAAAAAAAGCCAACAATCCCATATATCAATGGGCAAAAGACATGGATAGAACCTTCTCTAAAGAAGACAGATGAATGGCTAACAAATGTATGAAAAAATGCTCATCATCCCTAATTATTAGAGAAATGCAAATCAAAACCACCCTGAGATACCATCTAACCCCAGTGAGAATGGCCCACATCACAAAATCTCAAAATTGCAGATGCTGGCGTGGATGTGGAGAGAAGGGAACACTTTTACACTGCTGGTGGGACTGCAAACTAGTACAGCCTTTTTGGAAGGAAATATGGAGAAACCTCAAAGCACTCAAGCTAGACCTCCCATTTGACCCTGCAATCCCATTACTGGGCATCTACCCAGAAGGACAAAAATCCTTTTATCATAAGGACACTTGCACTAGACTGTTTATTCCATTTACAATCACCAAAATGTGGAAACGGTCTAAATGACCTCCAACCCAGGAATGGATTAACAAGCTGTGGTATATGTACACCATGGAATACTATTCAGCCATTAAAAAAATGGAGACTTTGCATCCTTTGTATTAACCTGGATGGAAGTGGAACACCTTATTCTTAGTAAAGTATCACAAGAATGGAGAAGCATGAATCCTATGTATTCAATTTTGATATGAAGACAATTAATGACACAGTGGGGGTGGGGGAAGGGGAGAGCAGAGAGAGAAAGAAGGAGGGAGGGGTGGGGCCTTGGTGTGTGACACACCTTTTGGGGGCAAGACACAATTGTAAGAGTGACTTTACCTAACAATTGCAATCAGTGTAACCTGGTTTCTTATACCATCAGTGAATCCCCAACAATAAAAAAAATAAAAATCAAGTATATAATGTTTTCAATAAAAGTTACCGAGGGTGCCAAAAAAAGTATACATATTTTAAGAAAGTAAAAGAAAACTTTACTAAATTTGTAATACTCAAGTCATGTTTGACTTGTGCAATTATAAAAGGTTCTCAATGTGACTTGGGTTCATCTTTTGTTATCAGCATATATTGAATATTACAATTGTAATTTTTTTTTTTCATTTCTTAAGATACATATATATTTTTGGCACCCTCTGATATATTCTCATTTTCTCCCACCCTCATTTTTCTTACAAACTTCTTATTTCACTTCTGCTTCCTGGAAAACAACACACCTATTTCCTTTCCATGTTTCCTCTGGAATTTATCTGTATATTTGTAACTAATTTTGGCAAACTACTGTTTCTTGGTTTATTACTTTTAGACATTTCCAATGTAGTTTTGTTAACATTTAAGCTTTCCTAAGGTCTTATTGTCTCATTTTTATCAACAAATATTTTCTGGGTACCTACTATGTGGCGAGCATTGTTCCAGGCTCTGAGAACACAAAAGAACAAAACAGACAATTGTCTCTTCTCAGCAAAGGAGATAGATGACACAGGGCTGTAGGTGATATAAGAAAAAAAAAAAAAAGGCAGGATTCAATGTGATAGGAAGGAGAGGTTTTTCCTCTTCACATTTTCTCAATATAAGTATTCAAAATATTTTCTGCTTAATAAATTAGTGTTTTTTGGATATACTTTCTTTCCCTTATCACTTTTATTTTTCCTGACATTCATAATAGTCATGTTATTCAAGCTGCTTACTTTTCTGTATTCAGTATTTTTTCCCAAATGTTTCAACAGATTTCTCACAAGTCAATTTCTATTTTTCCCCATGTGATCAAACACAATTCTTGACACTATCAGCTACATTTTATTTTCACAGATCTCTTCCTTTCCCAGCTATCCATCCTTTGTCTTAAGTATTGTTCTTGAATGTTTATGCTCCCTACCATTCTGAGACTTTTTTGCACCCATTCAACTCCACTGTTGTGTGATGGGAACAGCTATAGATAATATGCAAATGAATGGGCAAGGGCTGATTTTCAATACGCTTTATTTATAAAAGCATGATGTGAGCCAGATTTGGCCTGCAGGTCATAGTTCTAGGGTAATTAGAAGAGGAACTTTATTTTCCTTATCAGTAAGCATTTTCTCTATGGATATTCAATTTCTCCATAGAAGAAAACTATAATTTCCTATCTGAAAGTTTGGGGTAGTATGTTGACACAGTGGTAGAAGGAGCTATATTTCTCAATATTTGTTATGCAGGCAACTCCAAGTTTTAATTTATCCACTTCTCCCATCTTCTCAGAATTCAGATTCTCTGGTATTTATTTTCTCCACAGAAAAGCCTCTGGCATCAGAAAGTTTTATGATCGGTGTAGTCACACCTGACTGTATAACCTCAGTCTCCGCACTAGCTGTTACCACCAACCCCTGTGCTGACCAGCATTCTACACATAGACCTGTTACTTATCACTAGCTCCCTCTGTAGCACTTAGATTTTCATTTCTGCAGCTTCCCCTAATGAGGTCTAACTCTTCCAGCTGTCTTTCCTCTTCCACAACAGATGACCTAACTGGTCCAGTGTTATCCTCTCTCCCATTCTCAATGTCTGGGTTTATAAAATTTTTGATTCCTTTACTGTCATTTTAGTGGAGTTTCAGGAGGAAACAGAGATAGATGCACATACTCAGCCATTTTTCACTAGACATGCGTGAGTGCTTATTATAAAATAGGCTCTCATGGAAGTGAAATAGTAAAATAGAGGACGCCTAAGGTATAATCGTCCCAGGAAATATTTCATTGCCATACACAAGAAGTATCATAACATTAGGGTTTCTACTCATCAATGCATCTATTTTTTTTTTCTTTTGCCGTTTTTGGCCGAGGCTGGGTTTGAACCCGCCACCTCCGGCATATGGGGCAGGCGCCCTGCTCCTTTGAGCCACAGGCACTGCCCAAATGCATCTATTTTTAACCAGAATTAAGTCTACTGTTTAAAGTTCTTCTCCAAAATTTGCAAATAATAAAAAACAAAGCCTTTCTATTATAACATCTTGGTAAGAATACACAAAACATATTACATTAGCAGATAAACATCCAATATAGAACACAGCCACCACACTGACATTATGTAAAGTGAATTATTTCTATCATCATGGAGAACTAGTTGAAGGATTGTGCAGAGCCTACTGGAGAGAAGAAAAGTTTGTTAATAATATAACTGATTAGCATTTTATTTTTAAGAGTCAAAATAAAAAATCGTATTTGTATAAAGTATAATTTTTACATATTTTAATACTCATTAAAAGAAATAAATATCTCACTGCAAATCATTTTTGAAATTAGAGAAGAGGAGCAATAGAATTGAGACAGACAAAGAAAAAATATCAGTGAGAGGACAGACACAAATATAACTGTTTTGTGATATTCAATAATACTTCCTCTATTAATGATGTGACAGTTATTTATTAATCATCCATTGTAGTGAGAAATATAGCATGGTATACTGGAAAAACCTGTGACTGTAACAAGCCACAGCCTGGAGTTCATATCCAACGTTAAGCTTTTTATGTGTATGGGGGGTGTATTGGGGCTTAGAAAACAATACACCAAAATGAAGGGCTGGCAGGAACCTCAGAAACTAAAAATTTTCTTTGATCTTTCCTGCGCCCTGTGGCTGTGTCCCGTTTAACCCCAAGGCTAGCCGTAGAAAGTAGAATCCCTTTCCTCAATGCGTGTCGGAAACCAGAACTTTTTTTTTCAAAGGCATCAAACCTAAAGATTTCTGTGTAAAAATAATGAATCCCCAACAATTAAAAAAAAAAAAAACTAAAAAAAAAAAGAAATTATCTGACCTACTTTGCTTGACTATGGGACCCCCCACTCTTGAGAGGGCCCTTCCTCACACCCAAAAGGAAGGAATGCATGCTCAGGGAAGCCAAGAAGAATCTAGACAGACGGGTCTTGCAGGGGTTCCCCACTCAGTCTATTAGCATTAGATCCTACCCTGTGGTTCAATCATATTTCTACACAGCTTTCCATACTTGTTGAACCTATGCATACAAAGGAACAATTTCCTCTTTATCGTTAGTTCTCTATTCTGAAAACTCCCACGTATACTTGTTAAATAAATTTGTGTTCCTTTTCTCCAATCAGTGGGCATCTTGTCAATGATTTTTCAATGAACCTTCAGAGAGTCAAGAGAAATCTTGGCCCCTACAGTTGAGAGAGGGAGAGAGATAATATGGGCAAGTTATTTAAAATGATTAGTCTTTATGTTCCCATATTTTTTAAACTTAGGGAAAAATAATATTTCCTTTATTTGGTCACAAGAAAGTGACTTATGATGTGTGCTTATAATGTTTTGCTGGCCATATAGGTATTCAATAAAGTTTAATTGGGTGGGTAGGTAGTTATAATTGAAGTTGGACCTCTAGACCTAACCTTGCCAATGCAGATGCTAATCTGGGCCACTGAACAGGAAATTTGTTAAGTAACACTTTTCACAGAATATTACCCTTAACATGACTTATTCCTGTCTGAATTATTGGTGCTTAGCACAGTGCCTAGTATATAATAAACACTCAAGAAATCGTTGCTGATTTAATTAAATTTGTTTCGTTATTAGCCTAGTTTAATAACATCCTAGAAACAACTATGAGCTCAGTTTGAACAAGTCTTTTACACTCTTAGACTATTGTTTCCTTTCGAGTCTTTTGAAACCTAATTTGCAAATATGGCTTCTAGTCTTTTATACTCTTTGTCCATTGTTTCCTTTTGATGATTTCAGAACCTGATTTTTAAATACAGGGTTTATAAAGAAAAGCCATTAACATTGAAACATTCTTTTCCATTATTAAAAAGCACTAATGAATGTGATTCTCAAAGAAGAATTTTAGTTCTTTCATAATTAGCTTGTGTAAGGTAAGGTCTGTTTGACTGAAGAGACAAGTTATAGGATTCAATAAAATATATATAAGCCTTAGTGGTGAAGTATAAAAATATCAGAACCTACATTATATTTAGAATGATGCAAAAAGATAACATACTTTTAGGTAATTTGAGGTAGCACTTTTAACATTTTAACACATTCTTTTATCTATCTATCTATCTATCTATCTATCTATATATCTTCACTGACACTGTGGCCTCAATATTGTCTGTTTCCAGGCAACCTTGACGGGATCTTAAATTTTTCCATATTTTCTGTTTACACTTCCAAAAATCTTTTGTCTTTTATCTATGTGACTCCTAACACTTGTCACTTCTTGGTTTTCAAGACAAGACAGACAAAGGCTTAATCATGTGTGGCTCTTTGCTTGTTGACCTCTCTACTTCTCATTAATTAATTAAAAACATCGTTTCTAAAAAGCATTTCTTAAACATTTATCCTCATAGCTCCTCTAATCAGAATTCTTAACTGTGAAGAACATTCTTTTCACTATAGTGAATGAGACACCAATAGTGCAACTGTTGCTTTTCCACATTCCCAACCTGATACTGTCAATTTAATCAACCCACTGTGAAATATGCTATTCACTAATCCTTTTGAGTTTCTGTTGAGATCAGCAGAACTTTATATGAATCCTCAGATTGGTCCTTTTTGCATTGTAAAGTGGCATGTAGTTTTTCTTCCATGAATTAATTACATTTACATTTCCTGCAACAGTTTTCCTTTGTTTTATATATTCCTAATTAAAACACTGGCCTGAAGCATGACACACAGGAAGACAGAAATACATAAAGAAAAATATTTTACTATAATCCAGCTCTGTTGTAATTATTCAAAGCTCTTAGATTATGCAGATTTAAATTCTTCAGCTTCTCCTCACCCCGACTTTCTACCTCACTGACAATGCTCTAAGAACATTTGGAAAAGGAATGATTAAAACATTTTTTCTAAATAATCCTCCTTATGAATTGATGTAGGAGTTTCTAATCTTGAGTACTTGCATCCCTGAGTGAAGCAAAGGCAAAAATGATAGCCCTTGACTTATGCTTAGTTGCTTGAAAAGCCAAATGCAAATGTCAACATTTTCATAAGCTGAGGCTGCACTACTCAAGTGAAACCTGACATTTGTTTTGTTTGTTTGTTTGTTTCTGGAAGTCTTTGCATGTTGTATGTAAGTTAACTGGTTATCACAGTTTATTTGAAACTCTGACTTTCAGTTCTGTTTGTCTTTAAAGAAATTGTGAATGAAGATTATGATCAAGTTGTTTATTGATAGGACAAACTTTCAGAACATGAAATTTGGGCATTGAAGCAGGAAGCAGAATTGAAGGTATTAACGTTGTTAAAATCTTGGACAAACCTGAGATAACAAATTTCAGGATATTCTATGGTCTAAAGACTGGTTAATGAATTCCAGCAAAAACTGGATAACTGATCTTTGATTGACATACCGTGTGAAATTAAGGAACATTTTTAAAGTGGCTGCAGTTCCTCTAGGGAGATGAGAAATAACAGAGATGTTGATTTCTGAGTGTCCCGCAATGTAAGTTGTATAACTGAATTTAATGAGAATCTACTGATTCAGAATTGGTATCTCATATATTCAGAAACAATTACATACATATTTATTCATTTTATATATATCAAACTGGGCACAGAGGAGAATATTGAGGCTTCCAAAAGCTCTGAAGGAACTCTTCCTCACTTACGTGATTTCATCTTTAGCATGCACCTGCCTGGTAGGTGATTGGGGGTTCAGGTGATTTGGCCATTTACCCTGATTTGTCTGATTTCATTTTTTGGACAGCAAAGCCTGTTTTTTTTCCACCTAATCAAATATTAGTGCTTACTTGTTCCATGAATTCAAGCACACTGCTACTGCTGACTCATGTCAATGCAATTATCATGTAACATGGAACAAGGGTTAGGAATATTTAGCCATAATACTGATATTTTTCAAAAGCAAGATTTGAAAAAAAATTATTTCAGAATATTACAGGGTTACAAATGTTTCAATCACATAAATCACTATTGCACAGTTAAGTCAAAGTCATAAGTGTGTGCCTCATCCTGATAGTGTGTATTGTACCTGGTAGGTGTGAATTTACTCTTCTCCTCCTGCCCCTTCCCACCTGGTTGTGTTCTGTTGAGTTTTCTATCAAATGTGCACATGGGTGCTGATTGATTAGTTCCAGTTTAATTCTGAGTACATGGTTGTTGGTCCATTCTTGCAAAACTTCACTTAGAAGGATGATCAATACATGAAGAGATTAAGGAAAGAGCAAGATTTAAACAAACAAAAATGCTTTGAGGAAAAAATGAACTAGAGTAAGAATTAAAGTAGCTTGCAAACTATAGATGCTTTTCAGTTTTTTCTTTTTTTATTATTTTTTTTTATTAAATCATAACTGTATACATTGATATGATCATGGGGCATCATACATTTGCTTCATAGACCATTTGACACATTTTCATCACAATGGTTAACATAGCCTTCCTGGCATTATCTCAGTTACTGTGCCAAAACATTTTCTAACATACATTTATTGGGCAAAGTTATAATGAACACAGAGTCAATGTGGATAATATTATCTACGATACAAACAGTGAACCTCAGCAGCTCCACTGATTTTTCTATGTTGCATGCCAATCTCTATCCAGTAGTACAAATTTGACCTAACTATAGTTAAAGTTCACAGTTTAACAGAATGTGATCTCAACCAATGGGTGTGCTATCAATTATTTGGATGCATTTTTATTTTTTCCTCTTCAATTTTTAATTATATAGAGAATATAACATTGTCTTACATGTAGAATTACTGGTATGTGATTTTTAAAATTAGCATCCAACAATGACCGTAGCTATCCAGCAGTGGATGATAAAGAGAATAGAGAAGGTACCAGGTAAACACAAGGAAAGAAGACTCAGGAAAACTCAAACAAAAGAAGTGGCCAAAGGCTTCCCACCGAGGACTTACATTCTGACAATTACATCTTAGCCTTAACTTTAGCATTTTATTTCTGATTCAATTGATGTAAAGCATAAAACAATTTGTTATACGAATTGGTATTTTTGGAAGATTACTGCTTTCTTTTTGTGCATTTGTTTACTGTGTGTTGTTTGTTATATGGATTTGAAATGAAAACAGGCAAGCTGTTGTCATTCTAAGGGTATTATAAAAACACAAACAAATCTTCACTGCTCAAAAACTCCTCACTGTTACCCTGTTTCCAAAATCAGGAAAGACACTATAAGAAAAAGAAATTATATTTCTGAAAAATCCAAATGCAAATATCCTTACCGAACTTTCAGCTAATGGAGTATAGCAGTATATAGGATATTAAAAAAAGTCTTGTAGCCAAGTAGGTTTGATCCCCCAAAACCAACAGCTGAAATCATACTGAATGGTGAAAGAATGCTTTCCCACTAAGATGAAGAAGAAACCAAAGATGTTTGCTTTCAAAACTTTTATATTCAACCTGTACCAGAGGTTGTAGCCAGGACAATAAGGCAAGGAAAGATAGAAGGAATAGTGATTAGAAAGGAAAACATACAACTATATTTGCAGACAGCATAATTGTCTAGGTGGAAAGTCCTAAAATACCTAGAGAAAAATTTAACAAAATGTGCATCTTCTGGCACTGAGAACTACAAATCATCACTGAGAGATATTAAAGTAGACCTAAATAAATAGGCCTGCACTTTTCTCATGACTAATAATGTTCAGTATATATTTTGGTGCTCATTTGACATTGTAGGTATTCTTTGGTAAAAGTGTATTCAAATATCTTTTTTGTCAAACAAATATTTTCTTTTAAAATAGTTTTAGAATTACAAAAAAGGCATAAAAATATGACAGTATTTCCCTATACCTCATACCCAACTTCTTCTATCATTAACAGCTTACATTTATGTGGCTTATTTGTGTATTATATGTGAGAGATTTACCCCCAACAAATTAAGAAATAAATCCACACAAAAATATATACTCAGATATTAAGCCAATTTCATTTAAAGTTCACCCAAACTGGAAGCAGCCCAGTTGTCTATCCGTAGGTGAATGATAAACAAATTATAATATATCCATACAAGAGAATATTATTCAGACATATTATAAATTGTACCAAAAAGTACTGGTACATTTTATAATATAGATGAATCTCACAAACATTATCCTAATTGAAAGAATCTAACCACAAAAATCTACATATTTTATTATTCGATTTCTATAAAATTTTATTTATTTTTTATTTTACTTTTTACATGAAATTTAAAAAAAGGAAAAAGTCTAGTAACAGAACAAAGATCAGTAATTATTATGTGTTGGGATCAGGGAAAAAGATTGAATGCAAAGAGACCAAAGGAAACTTTGGGGGGTGCTGGAAACATGTTATATGTTAATTGTCAGAGTAGTTACAAGATATATGTACTTATCAAAACTTATATGTGGAACCTAAAAGAGCAGATTTCATAGAAGTGGACTGTAGAAAGGTGATTATTACCAAAGGCTGGGAGGGAGGAGAAGGAATGAGGAAAGACGAGATGGTGATCAAAAGGCATGAAGTTTCGGTTAGATGGGAGGAATAAGTATTGGTGATCTATCACGTTGCATGGTGGCTGTAGTTAATAATAATCTGTGGTATATTTCAAAGAGGCTTAAAAATAGATCCCATAAACACACACAATTAATATTTGTCCATTAAAAATAAATAAAACCCTTCACAGAACTGTATGCTTATAATGGGTGAATTCTAGCACATGTAAAACATACATCAATAAAACTGATTTTTAAAAAGTAAGGTGGTAGATGTTATTACAATGGAGATCATAGAACTCTATAGAATGTAGACACAGAGGGAGGCATGTTCTTCTACATGGCTGTTCAACTAGGCATCCTTGAAAAGACAAAGCTTATTTCACAAGCCTTGAAAGACGAGTAGGTTGAGTCCTTCCCCAGGGAGCATGCCGAACTCCCTAACGTTGTGCACATTAGGTGAGATCCTGCCAATTTCCCTCCCTCCTCCCATGACTTGAATTTCACTTTCATTGGAAGTGAGAACAATGTAACCAAAAATTTTTTTCTCTCATATTAATTTGAAATGAAAAAAGAAAGATGATGAAAGCATTCCAAACTGTATATAAAATCAGCACATTGTACCCCATAAGTGCATGATGTACACAGTTATGATTTCATAAAAAAAGTTAAGAGGAAAAAAATAACAATAAAAAATAAAAAGAGAGTACAGGCTGTTAAATAATGAAAAATATGATGATATTTCAAATAGAAGATATCTACAAATCACTGAAATCAAATAATTCACTTAAACCAGGATTTAGTGTTTTTATGATGAAAGAGGTTAGTGTCTCTAGGTTATTGATACAATAAAGTAGCCTCAGCCTCTTAGTCATAGAGTACTTTCTTGGAGTAAGTAAAAATCTGGATGAATGCATACTTTCTCTTGTCATTAAATGAACTATTAACACAGCAATTTATGGTTAGATCTGGTGTCAGGTGCACCTGACTTAGATTGCTCAAATGATATTGTGAAAAATCTGTTGGTTACTTTCCATCTCTTAAGTTTACTTTCTTCAATTTTAAATTTTCTTAGGTTTTCACCAACGAATAAAGTCATTGTAAATAACAAGGAAAAAATACAAGTTCCCCACCACTGGTTTTTAATGTTTAACAGAACTTGTGCAGATTTATTTTAGACTTAGAGGTATAGATCAAAGCAAGGAAGCAGAAAGAAATACAAAATACCAAGGGTGTTCTCAAAGAGCTCATTTACGCAGATGGTCATACGTCTTAAGACTGATTTTAACTGTTTTAAACTATTTTAATTGCTTTACAGTACCCTTTAAATAACTGTGATACTAAAGTCCCTGCCTAATGTATGCTTAACTTGTGTCACATGTAAACATACAATGACACACAAAGAGAGCTCTGTGTCACTTGGCAGAAAGGAATTTAAGTCTCCACAAATACTCAGGGAGTGTCTTACTCTCTGAAGAACTCCTGCCAAGGAGTGCTGAGAGGATTACTGTTTTCAGTAGGAATGAGAGCCCTGGGTAAGTAACCTCTAATAAACACATCTAACATGCTCAGCTAGATTTGTCTGAGTAACTTTGGTCTCTTGGAACCATCTCAGTTTAGAGAGTGCTTTTTCTATATCTTCCAGGATTTTCCTGAAATAATAACTTATCCTCCAGACCGGGACAATGTTATCACTAAGTATTATGGAATCATAGCCATGAAATAGGATTGTCCTGGGCAATTGGGATATATGGGATGATAACAAGATGAGTGCAAGCAACTCCAGGCTTACTATTTCCACATGGCAGGCTCACGTGAAAGATTTTTTATCAATACTTTCAGCAAAACCATGTCATTGATTCTCATTTTGGGTTACCTGACTATTCTTTTTTTTTCTTTCTCTAAACTTTTTTATTGTTTGGGGTTCATTGAGGATACAAAGAATTAGGTTGAACTGATCGCATTTGTTAGGTTAAGTTCCTTTTATAATTGTGTACTGCCCCCAAGAGGTGTGCCATGCACACTGTAACCCCCATCCAACCCGCCTCCTCTCTGCCTTGCTCCTTTGTTCCCCTGCTGGCTCCCTTGTTCCCTTACCCCCCACCTTGAATTGATTTGAGTTTTCCTCTTATGAGAGTACGTATTAGATCATCTGCTGGCTTCATATTAGAATTGAGTACATTGGATTCTTGCTTCTCCATTCTTGTGATACTTGACTAAGAAGAATGTGTTCCAACACCATCCAGGTTAATACAAAAGATGTAAATCTATATGGCTAGCTAGGAAGATGCAATGCACTAATTGGTCATCCCAGGCCATTTGCTTGCCTCTGGAGCTAATCTAAATCCCTAAAATTCCAAAAATAAATATATAAGCAGATTTTGTCGTCTAAAGGAAAATAAAGATACTATTATCAGAAGAAGGGGGAATGGACAATAGGTTGATAAACAAAGCTGCCCAAAGTATACAGTATATAATTTCATTCTCTATATGCTGTTTGGTTAAATAAGTTTTATTCTTTTTAGAAATGGTAGATTTTTTAGTCTTGTGACATGTTGAATGAATTACTATATCTTAATATGACTAGAATTAAAATAGAATTTAATGTATGTTTCATCAAGCTTTTAAAAGCAGAGGTTTAAGTTGTAAACTAGATGGAAGAATGCATCCTATATTGTTATTTCTCCAAAAAAAGAATTTTAGTTGTAAGTCATAAACTTTTTTTTATAGTAACACACATTCTCCCTTTATTTGCCACTGTTGCTTCATCTATATTTCATAAAATTTCTATTAACTTAGTTTTGCTTTTGTGAAATGGATCCAGTGAAATTATGGTTGTATGTTTTCTGAAGTGTTTGGTTTTCCCTGTCAATCAGGATTGTAATCATGGCTTGTAATATGGGCATGTAATGGCTTATGAAAGTTATTTCAGCCCCTTTATATTGTTTGAAATTGAGAACCACAGGAAACTGTTCGCTTTTCCTGTGACTCATATCACTTTTCAGATGTTTCCCTCTTTTCATTTAAAAAAGGGTATTCTACACATTGGGAGACATTCATCTAAGTTTATATTGGAAAAGCAAAGAAATATGAGGAAATTAAGAGTAAAACCATGAAATGGCTGCTTGTGGTTTCACTTCATTTTCTAGCCTTCCAAGGGTGCTAAAGCTAGTTTGTCCTGTCAGAGGCTTGCCTATTTTTTTCCCTCCTATATGCTCTTCTTGGGTGATTTTTATCCACTTTTGTGTGTCAAAATGCTGCTGACAAACTGCAGTCTCTCAATTCTTTTTCTATCTCTTGTCAAGGTTTCTTCTCTACGTTCTAAATCCATTGGCAACTGGCTGTCTCTGCCTCGATGTTCTAACCATTATTCAGATATAAGAGGTCCCCATTTAACACAATATCTCCTGGTATTATTCTCTCCTGTGAAATACGCTTCATCTCAGTGGGAGCCCTTAACTCATAGTACAGTGTTCACACAAGAAGCTCACACGGCCCCCAAATACGTTTCCCTTCCTCATGCTGATATCAAACTCTGCAAATTATAAGCTCTAATCATTTATTAAATACTTTAAATACATTTTTCTAGCCCTGCTGCTTATACTATAGCTATTTCTGTCATTAATTTCCACCCAGATTATTGCCCAGGTTTGCTCCCCCAAATCTACTCTCAACATTAACACTAGGGAAGTCTTTTAAACTGCAATGCAAACAAAGGTTTCCAAAAAAGCCTATGGATTTGAAGAAAGGAAAAAACTGCATTAAATTTGTAACACGCAAGTCACATTTGACTTCTGCAATTATAAAAGGTGCTCAAATGACTTATATTCATCTTTTGTTACTGGTATACATCAAATATGACAATTTAAATGAGGTTTTTCCTTTCTTAAAATGTGCATACAGTTTTTTGGCACCCTCTATATTTCCACTTTCAGCCCTAACATAATAATTTTGAGAAGCCAATGTTGCCATTAATACCAATCATTAAAAAAAGAAAAAGAAATAAGATAAGATCCATTTAAGAGGCTAATATCCCTCACTGAAGGAATTGCAGAGAGGTGAGCCAACGTTCTATATATTCCCAATCTGGCAACTGCTATGTTTTGGCACTGGTCGAAAGGCCAAGATTTTGTCAGGAAACTGCAGTCAGGAAGCAAAGAAGTCAACAGAAAATCTGGCTATCTCTTAGGGCATGAGAACTAGAGACTGAATCCAGGGGCCAGGACTCATAAGACTGATGATATCTTGGTTAAAAGGAGGCATACCAGTGGTTCTCAATACTTTGCAGTGCTGCCTTCACGGTATTTGTTCAAGTCTTAAAAACCTAAGCAGAAAGTTTCATGTTCAAATGATCTATTGCTGAGTAGCAGACCATCTCAAAACAAGTAGGCTATAAAACAGCGACATTCATTTGTTCATGATTCTGCTATTTGGAGGCATCTTCGAAGGGATAGATTGTCTCTGCTTTATTTTCAGCTGGGGCTGTGTGAAGATTTGGGGACTAGAATCGTATGAAGGCTCATTTCCTCCCCCTTGCATGCCAGGCAGTTGACACTGGCTATTGGTTGGGACTTCTGTGGGAATTGTAATCTGAACTTTCCTATTGCTTTTCTATGAAACTGTTTGTGGCTTAGTTCCAAGGGAGAATATCCCAAAAGCATTGGGTGGAAGGAGGTCATGTTGCCTTTTATGGCTTAATTACAGAAGTGACATAGCATTGTTTCCACCACAGAAGCAGTTCCTACCAGATGCAAAGGAACATAGACGCTACCTTTTGATGACAGCATGAAACTGTAAGAAAAACATATGGGAGGTGATGAAAAATATTGGTGTAGCTATCTTTGAAAACTATTTTATGCCTTACTAAAGAAAAGTAGAATAAAGTTTATATCAGTCTCACAGTGCTGAGAGGACAGTATTGGAATTCATAACTCAACAAAGGGAGCACATCTAGTAAACCCATCAGCCTCTAAGTTGGAATCCATGCTGGGCTATAAACCAAAAGTGAATGTAAAAGAGAGGAAGATGGAATCTCAGGGAAATTGCAACCTACTTTTCAGTTACTACAGCCCCTGGTTGGATTAGAGTAATCTGCCTTTATTCTTTCTTCCTTCATGAAAAGGTGGCTAACTCTCTTGGGAAAAGATGATATCTTCTAAAGTCTTTATAATTTTTCGCATACGATGTCTGGTATAATGTTAACACATCAAAGAGGGCATCAATGGAATTATACTAGTATAAGTTTCTTATAATATTAATTTAAGACAATGATAAGTTAATTTATTACTATAACAAGTATTTAGATATAAGATAAAGAAGTCATAATGGTTACTAAAATATTTTTTTAATCCAAAAAAAGAGGAACAAAGAATATAGAGGACAAATAGAAAACAAATAGTAACATGGTAGACTTAAATCTAACCATATCAATAATTATATTAACATTTAATAGTATGAAAACTCAAGTGAAAAGGTCAATTTTCAGACTGATTAATAAAGCAAGATGAAAACACGTGTTATTTACAATCAACAAGTTCTAAATTTGAACACAGAAGTTGGTAGAAATTTAAAAATTGAAATGAAACACATGAAACAAACTTAATAGAACTAACAGAAAAAAACATCAGTGCAAATACAGGAGATTTAAATAACTCTGGTGGACACAAGAATGTACCATCCAAATGTCCTTTAGGGGGAGGGAGGGCTTGTTGCTCGAGTTATGAGCTCCTTCAAATTTTGTCTCATCTGAGAGAGCCATCTCATTCAAGAACATGCCTTAACCTGGGAGACCCAGATCTAATTATTGACCATGGCTAATGTATTCTGTAATGAATATCACAATCAAATTAATTAACAAATTCATCATCATCCATGTTGTACATTACATCACCAGAACTTGTTCATCTTATAACTGAAAGTTTATATTCTTTGATCAATATCTTCCCATTTCTCTTAACCCCAGCCTCTGGCAACCACCATTCTCTTCATTTTCTATGAGTTAGATTTTTCAGATTATACATAGCCGAGGTCATACAGTATTTGTCTTTCTGTGCCTAGCTTCTTTTACTTAGGATGATGTATTCCAGATTTATGTTGTCACAGATGGCAGGATTTCTTTTTTTTAATACAGAAAATTTATTGTCAGTATCTGCTATTGGATAACTCAAACTGTGATAAATGCTATCAACAAACTTGTGTTAATTTATATTTTTTGTGTATTATATCCAACTGCAGAGCACATGTTTTAATTAACTAATTAATTAATTTAGAGACAAGGTCTTGCTCTGTTATTCAGGATGGAGTGCAGTGGTGTTATCATAACTCACTGCATGCAGCCTCAAGCTCCTGGCCCCAAGCAATCCTTTCTCCTCAGCCTCCTGAGTAGCTGGGAGTACAGGTGACACTCACTGTGGCTGCCTGCATATTTTTTAAAAGTGTACATGTGACATACTCTTGAATATACTCTGGGACATATAAGTTTTAGTTGACTTTAAAGTACTAAAATCATTCAAGTTATATTATATGATCACAACACAAATTAGTAATCAATAACAATAAGATAGTTAGAATGTCACCAAAAATTTAGATATTGAGTAGCATATTTCAAAACAATCTATAGATAAAAGAAGAAAAAAAAGAAAACTCAAGTATAGTCACTTTATAAAGGAGATATTCAAATATTCAAATAGTCAATAAATTATGAAAATGTCCTCACTATTATTTGTCTCAGAAACACATATTAGAATTACAGTAAGATACAGTTAAAGACCCATACAAATCTCTAAAATGCAAAACAGTGATAATATCAATGTTACTAAGGATGTGAAGTAAGTAGAATTCTCATGGGCTGCTGGGGGTAGTTTGAATTGGTACAAGTGCTTTGTCAGTACCTACTAAAGCTGAGCACTTACCCAGCCGGTCCATTTCTATATTATATACCCAGTGGAAATATATACATGAATGCATCAAAAAGACATGAATGAGAGTTTTCACAGCAGTGCTATTCATAAAATCTAAAAACCGGAAACAACCTAAATGTCCATCCACAATTGAATGGAAATACATTATGGAATATTCATACAAAAGAAAGCTACAGAGCGGAAGAACCGACAAATCTATAAAAGATCATGTATGAAGCTCAAGAAATGTTGAGTAAGCCAAAGGAACTAGAAACAAAGACTGCGCTACCGTTTCATTTAAGTTATATAAAAATTCAAAAGCAGGCCAAGCTAACACGAGGTCTCAGAAAATAAAAAAAAAAAAAAAGAAAAAGAAAAAGAAAAATAATAATTACGTCGTGGGGGGATAGTGACTGCATGAGTGTAGGAGAGGCCTTCTGTATGTACTGGTAATTTTTTCTTTCTCTGAGTGGTGCTTACACTGGGGTCTTCAGGATCTTAAGTTTTGTACTTATTATTAATGCACTTTTCTGTATATATGTTTATTTAAAATTTTCTTGGACAAAATATTAATATAATAAGAGTGCTAATAAAAAATAAAAATATTATTAAAAAAGAGTGCTAGTTGTCTTTATGAATATAATAAGAGTGCCAGTTGTCTTGAATGCTTTTCTTTCTTGCTTGCTTTTTTTTTTTTTTTCTTTGAGACAGAGTCACACTTTGTCTCCCTTGGTAGAGTGCCATGGTATCACAGCTCACAGCAACCTCAGCTTAATGTTGAGCTTAAGCTATCCCCTGGCCTCAGCTTCCTAAGTAACTAAGACTACAGGCACCTGCCACAATGTCTGACTTTTCTTTTCCTTTTTTTTCTTTTTAGAGATGGGGTCTCGCTCTTGTTCAGGCTGGTGTCGAACTCCTGAGCTCAAGCAATCCACCTGCCTCAGCCCCCCAGAGTGCTAGGATTACAGGCATGAGCCACCACGCCCGGCCCTTGAATGCTTTCAATAGTTCTCTTCAATGTATTTGATACCAAACTTCTAAGCAAGACAGAAAAGTCTCTCCATCATCCGGTCCCTTCTACCTTTCTAGTCTCATCTTCATTAAGACTTTATCCCTCATAGCCTATGTAGAATGATTTTCAGTTCCCTCAGTGACCACGTTTTTGCAGACTCCTGGCCTGGATATGCATGGCTCATTCTTCCTAATATTGTTTCTATCCCTCTTTTTCCTGATTATTTCCAGGTCAGACTTATGAGGGAAATCATGAATGGCCCCTTCTATCATTTCATTTGTCTCCTGTATTGCTTTGGGTCCTATTGCTTTTCTCAGCAACTTCACAGAACTTTTTCATTAATTGCTTCTTATAATCTTCCCAGTATTGCATTCGTCACTATCCTGGATGGGAATTACTTGAAAATATCTCACCTCTTATTAAACATTGTGCCTGAGAAACAGTTAGTGTTCAATTCATGATTATCGAACAGGTGACTCCTTGTATCAAACATCAAACAATCTATGAAGTATGCAAAGGCTATGTTATGTGGAATCTACTCCTCCCAAAATATTATGTGTCCCTACCCAGAATTAACTCTGAGATGTTTTGTACTGACAGTAGAAGTTATATTATCCCGGGTTCAGTCAGAATACAAGAGTAGACTAGTTATCTTAAAAGAAAGAATTTAAAATAATCATTAACTTCCAATTATTATTGAGTAGTGAAGACAAAAAGGAGATCTTAAAGTATCAGAAAAGTAGTAACTGCAGAAAGCAGCTATCATTCTTATGACTGGGGTAAAAAAATGAAAAGTTGTAATATTAAAAATTAGAAGCTTTAAAGTGAGTTCCCATCAAACAGTCTATTATTCTTCCTTTAACCTTCTTCCACCCTTCGACCTTCAGCTATGTGGTCTCCTGGTAGCATCTCTTATTGGTAAAGTGTAATGTGAAGTAGCTTCTAGCAGAAATGGGGCTTTCAGATTTTCAGGCTTAACATCACCCAGCAGAGATTAGAGGGATAGGTTTGAAGTTAAGAGGAAACAGCTTAACAACCACCCCACAGTGGGAATGGGGGAGAGGTGTCTGAACAGGAATTTCAGAAGTAGAACCTTTTTCTTTTCTACTAAGAAAATTAAAGGTCGATTCTTAAACTGCTCTCCAGTGTGAGTATAGTCCCCAGTGAGCCTAAAAGGCAAGTGAGAATGCTTTATTCTAAATACTGAGAGGATGGGGAGCTTCCTGGACATCCCTAGAAGCAGATGTGAATAGGGAAGTATATTTTGGTGGAAGGTGACATAGAAGGATTTCACAAACATTGACTAAACCAAGCAGAACGGAGGGCCTTCTGACTTAGGAAATATAATGGTAACCATGGTGACTATAATGTTTACCAGGTGAATTGCATGGCCCAGTATATTTTCTGCTGCTGTTGAAAACATATCTTTGTTTATAGATACAATTTCATTTAATAATAGCTAGGAAATGTAAAGTAGTTCTAAATGAGTGATAAGGGCCGAATTTAACACATCAACTCAAAAAGGACAAGAAAGTTCATCAGATACTATGGTATTTCAGTCGCTTTTGTTGCAAAATGTAATTCATACTCATCCCTTTGCAACTTTTGCCAGTTTAACGAAGATTCTAATGCAATCTATTTTCTAAGTTTATTCTAAAATCTTGTTATCTAAAAAAGCACAGTCTGCTTTTGCTATGATAGTAAGAAGACTAAGAAACCTCACATTATTAAAAGGTTCAATAATAAAAACAATTGTTTCAAATGAAAATGTGATTTTATAGTCCAAAAAGTTCTATGCTACCAATAATGAAATTCCCTTGCCTGTAGTAATTTCAATAAGGAAGGTATATTTGTGTGTGCATATGTGCATGTTTATCATTATAAATGTAACAAATTCAGGATATGCTTATATTAAATTTTATCATATAATAATGGATTTTATTTTTAAGTTGCATTAATATATATTTCTTATATAGCTATATAAAGCTTTATGAATTGCACTACCTATATTGTTACGCTAAAAAACACTAAATCACTCAGCTTGGATTATGAAAACTGCATGATGTCATATAAACACAATGAATTTGGATTGCACCTTGTAGTGAAGGACAATTCTACATGACTCGTGTTTCTGCACATCTTGCAAATGAGACACCAATTGCCTTTTGTTTCAGATAATCTTTTCAAGGATGTTTGTATGGCAAATGATGTTGGAACACTGAGATAGTGTCCCGCTCTGGAGCAAAGGACAGGCATGCTTACTTCTCATTACAAAAGATTGAGGTTCCATAAGCCCACGGTTTCTCTCTTCTAAGGCAATGCGCTGCATGTGTTAAGTATCACCTGGCCTTCCTTGCACGGCCCTATAGGAATTGGCGATTGGAGAATTGAAACAAAAACGCCGACACTCTGGCTACTGCTTGTATTCATTTTCTATTGCTGCTGTAAATACATTGCCACAAACGTAGCGGCTTAAAACAACACAGTTTTATTATCTTATGACTCTGGAGGTCGGAAGACAGACACAAGCTTTGCCGAGCAAAAGATCAAAGTGATAGCAGGGCTGTCTGTGTTCCTTCTGGACTTTCTAGGGAAAAATTCATACCCTTTCCTTTTCCAGCTTCTCAAGGCTGCCTTCATCTCTCCATCTTCAAAGCCAGGAGGGTGGTATCTCTCTGGCCCTGATTTGATCCTCATACCTTTTTGTCTTTTGTTAAAGTTTTATTTATTTTTTATTTCAGAAAATATGGGGGAGTACAAGTTGTCTTCTGTTATGTTGCTAAATTGTATCATGCTGAAGTCAGGATGATCAGTTAAGCCATCAAAGAATAGAGTATACTCACTGATCTTGGTCGGTAGATTTTTATCCCTCGCTATGGCCTACTCTCCCCCTTCTCAGTTTCCATCGTCCATTTCTGCTCTCTATGACCATCTACATCCTTTGTTTAACTCCCACTTATAAGTGAGAACCTGTGATTTTTTTTTTTTCCATCCTGAGATATTCACACAGGATTATGGTCTCCAGTTCCATCCAAATTCCTTTATTCAACAGTATTGTAGCCCTGTAACTGGTCAGCTATATTTTGACTTCTCTTCATTGCTGCTGAACCTAGACCAATGAAGGAGGCCACATCCCAAGAGCCCCCATGTCTAGCTGCTCTACAGGAGTTGTGTTTGTGAATAAAATGACGTTAGGGCAATGAATTTGAATTTCAAGGGTTTATATTATTTTAGATTCAGATTGTGAACAAGAACATGAAGGTTCATCTTGAGAAAATGTGAACATTAACAGACAGCAATATTGGATACAAATGAATACTACTTCCGAATATCGTTTTGAAAGACACATACACTGCTATGCTAGAAGTTTACATGAACTTGAAACTTAGCAAATGAGTGAGAAATCATAGCCCCAAATTTTAAGAAACGCACCAAAATTGCAAAACCTCTTGCGCGAATGGAAATAACTAAGCTTTCAGTTACTTTTCCCAGCCTAAATATTTGTAAGATTATGCATGGATTTGTATCCCTTTGTCTTGGTTGTTATTGTGTATTGGCTAATGGGGATTTAAAGTTCATTTGGGGAAACAATTTTTTAATATATATTTTTTATTTTGGGGGGAAAAAATATTTTACATTACTTTTATAGCCTGCCTATGTGGGAAAAAGTGGGTATATTGTTAAAGTGAATCTCTTAATATTAGTTTGTGGAGATATTTTGAAATTATCAAATTAGTAACATATTAATTTTATTCTCCAGGCTTTCTGTTCACTCGAGTGAGTGAACCTCCTAATTTGTTAATTTAACTATATTAAAAGTTCCAATTTATTAAATGTTGCATTTCATAGGAAACTGGAATCCACTTATTCTCAAACTCGAAGCTTTATCTTTTTTTTTGTTTGTTTGTTTGTTTTTGTGGTTTTTTGGCCAGGGCTGGGTTTGAACCCGCCACCTCCAGCATATGGGACCGGCGCCCTACTCCTTGAGCCACAGGCGCCGCCCGAGCTTTATCTTTTTTTAAATAAGGTGTTCTCGTTCTGTCACCTCACTGAGTAATCAACACAAATTTTCAAAGCCATTTCCTTTAGTCTAAGATTAAAACAAGAAACCATTTTATTTATTATATAATTCCTTTGTCCTTGCCATATACTCTTATGTATGCTGCGAGCTGTCATATTTATGGCATTTGACAACAAATCATGAGCAGTAACATTTTTGCATTAATTTAAGAAATATTGCTGAGTGCAACCATCAACACTGCGAGAGTGCCATTCCCATCATATTTATGAGTATGGTGCTGCTGGAATTGTGCAGTGCATTTCCTGTGCAACTGTATAAGGTTGTCCTGCCTAATAATGAATCAGGCACTGTGATGGGTGATGGGTACGAATAGAGAAAAGAATGACATCAAAGTAGTTTTTTTTCTTTTATAATATACGCTTTACTAATTAAGGGACCCTGTGATAAGATCTATGACAAGAAAACTGCAGTGTCTTCCTATATGTAGCCAACCAATTAAAATAGGAAAAAAAATGTTGGCTAGGTATGGTAGCTCTCATCTATGATCATGGTACTTTGTGAAGCTGAAGTAGGAGTATTCCTTGAGGCCAGGAGTTTGAGACAAATCTGGGCAGCAGAGTGAGAACCTATCTCTAAGGAAATATTTTAAAATATTATCTATGTGTGATAGTGCATGCCTGTCATCCCAACTACTCAGGACACAGGTGGGAGGATTGCTTGAACCCAGAAGTTCAAAGCCACAGCAAGCTATAATCATGCTACTGCATTCTAATCCCAAACACATTATTGTTATTTTCCTGTTCAGATCACAGGGACATGTTTGATTTCTCTTATTTTTCAGCTTATAGCTACATGAAAGAGCATAGGATCCATGAATAAGAATTGTGTATTGTTGGGACGAAATTAAACTTTTGTGAACTTAATGTTTTACAACAAACAAACAAACAAAAAAGACAATAAATATGAGCAGTAAGGCTAGAACTCACCCTGAGAATATTTCAAAGTATGGTGTCCTAAGCTGTTCTTTTTTTCTGTGATTGCTCAGTATTAACACAAAATTTAATCATAAAAATCATTCTTGTGTGAAGAGCCAGGTGCTCTTAACAGCATCCTCCCAGTTTATGGTGAGACCACAGCTATTCAATAAAACACGACTTTCCTATGTGTTCTCTCAGGCACTGTCATGGCTCTGCCTCCTGATACCACTAACCCCAAGTTGTGTGTATCCATTGTGTAGATACTCAGCTTTCAATCCAGCTCTTACCTGTTAGTCCCTGCCCTAGTACTTAAGGCTCTGCGAGGGTAGGTATTTCCCAGGCCAAACTCCATGACCTCCCTACTCTTTCTCTGGACCCTACAGCTGTGGCTCAGCTCCACCCACTTCTAAACCCTGACTTTGGGGCCTCAGTCCTGGGATACTCTTCTAGCATTAGTTCGGATTCTTTTTTCCTAAACCCAATGATAGGTTTATAAAATTGCTCAGTTGTTCAGTAGTTGCTGCTTGCAGGATGAGAAAAGAATTTCTCTAGGCCAAGATTAGAATATAAAAGAATAAATTTATTTTACATTAGAAAAAGGAAAGAGAGTGAGAAGAGATGAATGAAAAAGAGAGAAGCCAGCAGAGGGAGTGAGAGAGAGGAAAATGGAGGGAGGGCAAGGAGCAAGAGAATGGCATGGTGGCATTCCAAAGAAAAAAAGGATGAATGTTTAAGGTGGGAGGTAATTGTGACCGAATTTACAAGGTGTTGGGAATGTGAAGACTGTGTCTATTTTCCCTCAGGCAAGGTTGTAGACAGACATATTTACAGCTGTTTCCAATCCTGAGGCCTGATTGTTCATCTATCAGAGACACTCAGGAATCACTTGAGGCTAAAAGGAACAAATTCTAAAAGACTACAGAGCTGGGGAAATGTAAAGAGAATTTACATTTCCTTTTGGTCTGGTGAGTTTCTCAATGGTTTGTGAAACAGAAATCCACCAGGATGGAGTGGAATGGAAAGGGTGGGGTGGGGGTGGCAGAAGAAAGAAAACAGGAAGAGAGATTTTTATGCCTTACTGAAAACTATGAGTTAGTACTTTTTCTATTATTTTGCTATAAAGACCGACCATCCCTAAAGCCAAATTTCTGGGTGCAAATTTTGTTTTGATGAATGGATGCTTTGCAAAAACAAGGATTTTGACATGCAGCTTCAGTGCTAGAGCAAAGCCTAGCATATAATAAGTGCTCATTAACTTATTAAATGTATGTGGGACAATGCATAAGATTTCCAAGGGCCTTCCACTGGGATCTATCTCTCAGATGTTGCTGATGTTTGTTTATCTGAGGGTGCACCTTCCTCAGTTTACTGTAGTATTTCCTAGGCTCCCAACACAAAGCTGCTCAGGATCAAGCTCCAACATCCTGGAAAAGTGGACTCCACAGCGCTGATGCAGCTCAACGATGCCTCCCCATGGTAAAGAGTCCAACTGCAGCTGACTCCAATGATTTCAGAATCTACACCACCAAATTCCCTTCAACCCATCCATGGCAGGAAAACTACTCATGGACATATCAATCAATGATTTAGTGTCTCAGTCTTTTTCCTCATGGAGATGCTATTCTATCAGAGCACACTATGCTTCGGTTCCTAGTAGAGAAAGTATGGATCATTTGCAATGTTTCATGATTGGCAGATGAAACAGATTATCGCAGCACAATTCTGGTAAGGATTCTAGAAAAATAAATACATTAATTTGGGAATTTTTTTCTCTTTCCTTGCATTTTCTTTCCAGCTGTAAAATAGAGATAGTGGCTGAGGCCTATGAGCTCTCATTAAGCTGACCCATTTCCTTTCTACCCTTGAAACTTGAGCATCTCTTAAGCATACCTACAGCAGGAATTCATTGGGACCACCACCCCAAATGGAGTCCCAAAGCTTTTGTACATATGATGACTCTAATGGCACAAATCCTTGCATAGGAAAGAACTTGGTCTGGTCTAAAGAAGATGTATCAGAAGATGTCTTTTTTATTTGTTTATATTTTATTGATTTATTTTTTAAATTTCAGATTAATGTGAGGGTACAAACAACTAGGTTACAATGTTTGCATTTGTTAGATAGAGTCTCTGTTGTAGTTGTGTCCTCTTCCAGGAGGTGTGCCATATACCCTTACATTGTGCCCATTAAGTGGGAGCACACCAAATCTCCCTCCTCTCCCCACCCTTCCTTTTTCCCCCTCCCCACATCTTGAATTGAATTGAGTTTTTCTCTTGGGTGGGCATGTTGAAATCCTAGCCAACATAGATCCTAACCTTTAAGATTGATGGCACCAACTGAGTATCTTTGATGTAGGCAATACCTGACCTACAGGTCTCTGTCCTATGCTTATTTCTTTTACTTGCCGGTCCCAGGAAATATCATTTACCCTGTTTGGAATTGGAATTGCTATGCATCACAGCCATCTTAAAAGCTTGCTAATACCAACTCAAGTGGCTATGGAATTTGGTAGCAATGTGTTCTGGGCAATATTGATACATGGTTTCCCCATTCAGTGCTGCACAAGGACCCCCGTTTTCTAGGCCTAAACAAACAGACTTCTTTTTCTCTAAACTTCACTCTCTGAATACAAGCAAGACAGAATAAAAAACAGTTTTGCCAGTATTTCATGTAAGCCTGGGCCTCTTCTGAAGTGGAATTCCTGTCGCTTTGCCCAGAGCTAGAAGGACTGCATTCATTTGTTAATACACTCATTCGCTAATCAACATTGAAAAGGCATCTTTCCTCTGTCAAGTCCTCACCAAGTGTAATTCTCAAGACCTCCCTGTTTACAGAATGGTATATAACCCCCCCCCACAAAAGACTTGCACAAGACTTTCCACTTGGGTCTCCCCCCTCTGCCAGAGGTCCTAGTGCCTTTCATTTCTTCTGTATTCCTTTCTATGTAATAAATTCTATCTTATCACTGATCTGTGTGGTCAGTGGGTTCATTCTTACAAAAGACCTACTGCAGAAAGAAATTTTCAACAATATCATATGAACAATTTGGCAGACTAGAATCTCTCCACATATGACAGTGTGTGTCCTTTTCTTCTCTTTCATCATCTTCTGCTCATTAATTAGTAAAGCTTGAACAAGACTTAAATACAAGGCCTAGAAACACCATTTTTTTTTTACCAAAAAATGTATATTTAAATTAAGTTCTGCTCTTTGCAGTAACAGTAGTAATTACATTATTTTATGTGGAATTTAAACAAAGAACTTCATAATCAAGAAGAAAAAAATTTCCAAATTATGATTTTAAGTAATCTACAAACTGAGATTTTTATTTGAGAGGCAATAACATTTTAAATGAAGGACAAGAATATGGAAAGGGAATTTTTAAAATCCCAACAAAGACATTGGTGATATAAGGCATTTCAAATGGGAGATTATGCCAATTAATATTTTTTAATTTAGAAATTCAGGATAACATTACAGACAAATGGTCTCTCTAGTAATTGAAGATTTAATTCATATTATACTTAAAAATCTTAAACTGTGAAAGTCTTCAGACAAAATATATTTGATTGGAATGATAAAATGAGATGAGTTATTAAATGCTATTCCAATGATAAAATTTTAAAACCTTAGGTTTTTGTTGTTTTTATATAGTATGTACCCAATTGATGTTCATTGATTGAATGAATAAGTCAATAATGATTAAAGGCACTCCCAGGATGGAATTTTAAGAGCAGTTGAGAAATTCTTAAAGCAACCTTTTCTTTGACAGAGTGGGAAGCTGACTAGGAAAGCAGTAGGTTTCTGTGTTAAAATTAGGTAATTTTTGACATTGAAGGAGAGAAATATTGGAGTTCCAAGAAGTAGTGAACTACTTTAATTTTTTTCCAAAAAAAGGTTTTAAAAATTGCAAATGAGTTTATCATTTTACTTGAGGTTTGGAGTACATATGTTCTCCATTAAAAGTTCAATTTACTGTGGCACATGCTATTAAGCTATATATTAAAGGATGGATGGCTAGATTGATGGGACGATGAATGAAGGGAGAATTGTTTTAGTCACTTCTGCAAATAGTACCTCCTTTTGCTGAAGCACTGTCAGGTGATCAAAGATCTAGCACATTTTCTGTGGCTTTAAGTGTTCCTTTTCTCAGTATGGAATTAGGCAGTAGCTATGGAGAAGTTCAATCTCAATTGCGTTAGCAAATATTCTTTCATTGTAAAAATGAACATCGTAATTTCCATTGTCTTATAAACAAACTTCTCGTAATTTCCATTGTCTTATAAACAACATGGAATAGTTATACTAGATGACACTTTTCCTTTCTTTAAAGTACAAAAACACTCTCCAAAATGCAGGGGTCTAAAACATTCAACCAAGTAAATGTTTTACTTGTATTATCACAGGCTTAGTTAAAGAAACAATAATTTTAATATTTCTTCTAATTACTGTATAGAAAAGTAGAAACAAGTTTTTGTTTATTGCAAATGTAGGAAATAGACTGATACTGAATTGAGAGTCACATGTGATAATAAGGTAATTACTTTCTAAACCATCTTATCAAGAAGACAAGAACTTCACTATTTGAGAAAAGCAGATATATGCAGGCTTGGAACCAATAATTTTACCAACTAATATGCATGTTATTATGATACATAGCTCAATATATACACTATATGTGTATATATCTATATATATTCACATCTCTCTCTGTGTGTATATATATCCCTGTGTGTGTGTGTATATATATATATATATATATCTATCACCCATTACTTTCATTTATTATAATGAAACACTTTACTGATACATGTATATCCTTCTCTCAGTATAGAATTAGGTAGTATCTGTAATTAGTTAATAGGTCTGTCTATGTCAGAATTTGGTAAGTAATAATGATAATACCAATGTACACAGTATAGTTTTGCCAGCATTTTGGTACATTTTAAAAAGTATCTACATATTTAGTTTCATTGTATATTTGGCTTTTAGCTGGATGAAAGACTTATTCAACTTCATTTCATATTGGCATAGAAAATGTGTAAAACCACTAGAGGAACAATAGTGAAATTTGGGATTATATTTTACATCAATTTTGAATATGAATTTAAATTTCAGATGAGTAAAGAATATAACTGGTAAATAGAATAACTGCCCTCCAAAATATGCCTGTGTTCCAATCCTCAGAACAAAGAATTATGGCTGCAGACAGTTTTAAGCTTGCTAAGCAGATGACCTTAAATAAAGACATTACCTTGGATTGAGTGGGTGGGCCTAATGTAATCAGAAGGGTACTTAAAAGTGGAAGAGGGAAGCAGAAGAGGTCAGGGAAAGGAAATGTGTCTATAGAAGAAGTCAGAATAATGCACTGTGACAAGGATTTGACTCTCCATCACAAACTAAGCATTCACTTGCTTTTCTTTGTAATTCTATCTCATATATAAAATTATTTTCTTTTAACACGTGTCCTTAGCATTGCATTTGCAAGATCCTTAACAATCATAGCATGAGGCAGAAATCTGTTCATTTTCATTTCTATATAGTTAGTATCCACTGAATGTATATACCACAGTTTATGCATCCTAGTTTCAATGGATATTTGTAGTGTTTTCTGTCTGAGCCTGTTATTAATAATGCTTCTATGAATATATGTTACGTATACATATATATTATATATTGTTTAGAGAGAGAGAAAGGTAGAGATGGAGATAAATGCGTGTATGTCTACATGTAGATTTCTTGCTATAGATTAGTGTCTTTAAAAGTTTTGGATATTTGTAATATGTCCTAAAAGTTTTCCCTACTCCATCATTTCTCTCCTCTCATTCTGGGCCATCAACTAAATACAAATCAGTCTTTCTCACTGTGCAGTTTTGCCTCTTATGTTCTTTGATCCAAGATCAGGCTGCCCTAATAAATGGGTTCCGATGAAGGCCTGCTTTCTGCTTATAGTCAGCTGCCTTCTCTTGGTATCCTCCCATGTCTAAGAAACAGATTAGCTCTTTTGTGTTTCTTCTTATAAAGTCACGGATCTCATTCACCAGGGCTCCACCCTTATGATCTAATTACCTCTGAAAGGCTCCACCTATGGAAACCTTCATGCTGAAGAACAAGCTTCAAAATACGAATTTGAATACTATCCAAATTAAGAATATAATTGAATATATCCAATCCAATGGTCTTTGTTTTTTATTTTATTTATGTGATGTATTATATTTATAGATCTATGTATGTGAACCAACCTTGTAACCATGGGATAAAACCAACTTGATCATGGTGTATAATTTTTTTGATGTGTCATTGTATTGTTTGCTAGGAGCTTATTATTTTTGCATCAATATTCATTAATGAAAAGAATGCATAATCAACTATTGTTGGGTGAAGTAGTATTAAGGAGTCAATATATCCAGTTGATTGATGGTGTTGTTGAATTCAACTGTATGCATGTGGATTTTCTGCCTGCAGGATGGAAGAGGTTAAAGTTTTCAACAATTACCACAGATTCATCTATTGTTCCTTGCAGTTCTATCAGTTTTTGACTCACTTATTTTGGCTCTCTATTTTTAGGTGCATCCATATTAAGGATTGCTATGTCTTTTTGGACTATTGACCCTTTTATCATTACGCAATGCCCCTCTTTATTCTTTATATCTTTCCTTGATCAAAAGTCTGCCCTGTCTGAAATTAATATAGCTCATCCCACTTTCATTAGTATTAGGATGATATATTTTTATCATTTACTTTTAGTAAATCCATCCATTTACTTTTAGTCTATATATGTCTTTTTATTTAAAGTGGAATTTTTAGTAGGCAAACAGTTGGGTCTTGTTCTTTTGGTCCACTCTGTCAATCTCTTTTTTATTTTCTCAAAATATTAAGGGAATACAAATATTTTCGTTAAACAGATACATTTTTATAATGCTTAAGTTTGGGCTTTTAGTGTGTCCATTAACTAAATAGTGTTCATTGTACCCAATTAGGTAGGTTTTTACCCTCTAATCTTTCTCCTTTCCTCCCTTCTTTGTTTC
Source organism: Nycticebus coucang (assembly GCF_027406575.1). Classification (NCBI taxonomy): domain Eukaryota; kingdom Metazoa; phylum Chordata; class Mammalia; order Primates; family Lorisidae; genus Nycticebus; species Nycticebus coucang. Next base: position 27,885,126 of record NC_069804.1, on the reverse strand, counting down.
CCAAGACATTTATATCTCTTTGTGTCTGTATTAGCTCCCAATTATTAGAGAGTATATGTGGTCGTTTTACCGTTAATGAAATATTTTACATGGGATAATAGTCTCCAGTTCTATCCATGTTGCTGCAAAAGGCATTCTTCCATTCCTTTTTATGGCTGAGCGGTATTCCATGGTATACGTATGCCACATTTTTGTTGTTGTTGTTGTTTTCTTTGTTTTTTGTTTTTTTGGCCAGGGCCAGGTTTGAATCCACCACCTCCCGTATATGGGGCCCGCACCCTACTCTTTGAGCCACAGGCACCACCCATATGCCATATTTTTAAATCCGCTTATGGATTGATGGGCCCTTAGGTTAATTTCATATCTTTGCAGTTGTGAATTGTGCTGTAATAAATATTTGAGTGCATGTATCTTTTAATGAACTGACTTCTTTTCCTTTGTGTAGATACCCAGTAGTGGTATTTCTGGGTCAAATGGTAAGTCTACATTTATTTGTTTGCATAATCTGCATACTGTTTTCCATTGAGGTTATAATAATTTGCGATTTCTTTCTCTCTGCATCCACACCAGCATCTTTTGTTTTCTGACTTTTTAATAATGTCCATTCTGACAGGGGTAAAGTGGCATTTAATTGTGGTTTTAATTTGCATTTCCCTAATGATTAGTGACATGGAACATTTCTTTATACTTTTTGGCCGTTTCTCTATCTTCTTTTGAAAAACTTGTATTCATGCATTTTGTCTGCTTTTTCTTGGGGTTGATTGTTTTTGTCCTGTTCATTTGTTTGAGTTCTTTGTGGAATATGGATATTAGCCTTTTATTAGAGGTATAGTTTGTGAATATTGTCTCTCTATATGCAAGTTTTCTATTTATTCTGTTGATAATATCCTTAGCTGTGTAGAAGCTTCTTAATTTAATCAAGTTCCATTTATTTATATTTGTTGTTGCTGTGTTTGCTTTTGGGGTATTAGTCATAAATTATTTGCTTAGGCCAATGTCCAAGAGACTTTTGTCTACATTTTCTAAAAAAGAAACTTATGGTTTCATGCTTTACATTGAAGGCTTTTATCCATCTCAAATTAACTGTTGTCTATGGTGAGAGACAGGGTTGCTGTTTCATTCTTCTGCATGAGGCGATCCAGTTTTCTCAGCACCATTTATTGAATAGGGCTTCTTTTCACCAGTGTTATATTATTGTCTGTTTTTTTTTCAAATATCAGTTGGTTATAGGTAGATGTTTTATATCTGGGTTAACTATTCTGTTTCATTGGTCTATGTCTCTACTTTTATTAGTGCCACATTACTTTTATTATACTCTTATAGTGTAATTTGAAGTCAGGTAATGTGATGACTCCAGATTTTTTCTTATTGCTTAAGATTTTTTTTGACTATTGGGGCTCTTTTTTTGGTTCCAAATGAAGCTTAGAATTATTTTTTCTAGATGTGTGAAACATGACATTGACATTTGATGGGGCTTGCATCGAATCTGTAAAATCACTTTGGGCAGTATGAACATTTTAACAATGTTAATTCTATCAGTTCATAAGCATGAGATGTTTTAATTTGTTTGTATCATCTGCAATTTCTTTCATCAATGTTTTGTAGTTCTCCTTGTAGAAATGTCTTACCTCCCTGGTTAAGTATATTCCTAAAAACATTTCATTTTCCTTATAGGTGTTTTGAATGGTGTTGAGTCTTTGATTTGACTCTCAACTTGATAGACTGTAGAAATGCTACTGATTTGTGTACATTGATTTCATAACCTGAGACTTTGCTGAATTAATTCATTAATTAATAGTTTCTTTTAATTGCTGTGTTTATATCATTGACCTGTAAAGTGATTATTAATATAATTGAATTAATATTTACTATATTTGCTACAGTTTTTTATTTGTTGCCCTTATTTCTTGTTCCTGTTTTTGTCTTCTACATTTTTCTGCCTTTTTTGGTTTTAACTGAGCATTTTATATGATTGTATTTTCTCGTATTTTTATCATATCAATTATGCTTCTTCTAAAATAGTTTTAGTAGTTTCCATAGAGTTTGCAATACACGTGTACAACTACTCTAAGCCCACTTTCAAAGAGAAATGCAAATCAAAACTACTTTGAGATATCATCTAACTTCAGTAGGATTAGCCCACATCACAAAATCCCAAGACCAGAGATGTTGGCGTGGATGTGGAGAAAAGGGAACACTTCTACACTGCTGGTGGGAAGGCAAATTAATACATTCCTTTTGAAAAGATGTTTGGAGAACACTTAGAGATCTAAAAATAGACCTGCCATTCGATCCTATAATTCCTCTACTAGGTATATACCCAGAAGACCAAAAATCACATTATAACAAAGATATTTGTACCAGAATGTTTATTGCAGCCCTATTCATAATTGCTAAGTCATGGAAAAAGTCCAAGTGCCCATAGATCCACGAATGGATTAATAAATTGTGGTATATGTACACCATGGGATATTATGCAGCCTTAAAGAAAGATGGAGACTTTACCTCTTTCATGTTTACATAGATGGAGCTGGAACATATTCTTCTTAGTAAAGTGTCTCAAGAATGGAAGAAAAAGTATCCAATGTACTCAGCCCTACTGTGAAACTAATTTATGGCTTTCATATGAAAGCTATAACCCAGTTATAACCTAAGAATACGGGAAAGGGGGAAGGGAGGGGAGGGAAAGGATGGGCGGAGGGAGGGCGATTGGTGGGATTACACCTACGGTGCATCTTACAAGGGTACATGTGAAACTTACTAAATGTAGAATATAAATGTCTTAACACAATAACTAAGAAAATGCCAGGAAGGCTATGTTAACCAGTGTGATGAAAATATGTCAAACGGTCTATAAAACCAGTGTATGGTGCCCCATGATCGCATCAGTGTACACAGCTATGATTTAATAAAAAAAAAAAGAAAAAAGGGTGGCGCCTGTGGCTCAGTCAGTGGGGCGCAGGCCCCATATACCGAGGGTGGCGGGTTCAAGCCCAGCCCCGGCTGAACTGCAACCAAAAAAAAAAATAGCCGGGCGTTGTGGCGGGCGCCTGTAGTCCCAGCTACTCGGGAGGCTGAGGCAAGAGAATCGCTTAAGCCCAGGAGTTGGAGGTTGCTGTGAGCTATGTGATGCCATGGCACTCTACCGAGGGCCATAAAGTGAGACTCTGTCTCTACAAAAAAAAAAAAAAAAGAAAAAAAACAAATAACAGTATACTGTTTCACAAATAGTGTATGTCCCTTATAGCAGTAAAATATTCCTATTGCCTCTCTCCTGTTCCTTCTATCACTGATGTCATTCATTTCACACATATAGGTTGGGCATCCCTTAGACAAAGTGCTTGAGATCAGAAATGTTTTAGATGTAAGATGTTTTCACATTTTGGAATATTTGTATTATTTTTACTTGTCAAACATTCCAAATCCAAAAATCCAAAGTCTGAAATGCTTCCAAGAGCAAATTCCTTTAGTGTTACGTCAATGCACAAAAAGTTTCAGATTTTGGAGCATTTAAATTTTGTATTTTTGGATACAGTATGCTCAGTCTATATATAGGCTTCAGTATACACACACGTAATTAAATACATTTTTACTATTAGCATTATTATTATTTTGAACAAATTGTTTACCTGCTATTGAAAAATAGGAAAAATAAGTTTTTAATTTGTCTTCACTTACCTATTCTCCCATGCTTTTCCTTTCTTTATACAGATCTGAATTTCTGACACATATCATTTTACTTGTTTTTTTTTCCCCCTTTAAAAAAGTTTATTTTAGTATATTATATGGGTACATGTGTTTTGGTTACATAGTTTGCTTTTGTAATTTTTAATTCCAAGTTATAGGTGCTCTTCTCACCCGGAAAGTGTGCGCTATGCCCATGCAAAGTACCCGTTGGCTGGGAATTTACCCTTTCCCTTCTTTCCCTTTGAACACTATTTTTAAACATTTATTGCAAGGCAAATCTAGAGGCAAAAAATCCTCAAGTTTTGATTTTCTGAGAATTTCTTTAGTTCTTCTTCACTTCTGAATGATAATTTCTCAGGGTACAGTATTATTGATTGGTGGGGTTTTTTTCTCTCTGAGCACTTTAATTATTTCTGACATTCCTTTTTTGCTTGCATGTTTTCCGAGGAGAAGTCAGATGTAATTCTTATCTTTACTCCTCCATCGCAAGGTGTTTTCTGCCCCCTCTGGCTTCTCTCAATATTTTTTCTTTATCTTTGATTTTCTGAAGTTTGAACATGATATGCCTAAGTCTGTTCTTTTTGTTTCTGTCTTGGCATTTATCATGCTTGGTGTTCTCTGAGGTTCCTGGATCTGTGGTCCAGGGTCTGACATTAACTGGTCCAGTGTCTTAGTAATTATTATCACATATTTTGCTTCTGTGCTTTAGTTTTTTTTCTGGTATTCCATTTACACACATGTTACATATTTTGTGGTTGTCCCACAGTTCTTGACTCTTCTGTTCAAATTATTTCAGTGTTTTTCTCTTTACTTTTACTTTCAGAAGTTTATATTGTCAGATCCTCAGGTTCAGATAGTCTTTTTTCAGGCATTTCCAGTCTACTAAGAACCCCATAAAAGGCATTCTTCACTTTTTTTGCAATGTTTTAAATCTTTAGCATTCCTTTTTTATTCTTTCTCAGAATTTCCATTTCTTGCTTATAGTGTGCAATTGTTCTCGCATATTTTCCACTTAGCCATTAAATTACTAGGTGCATTACTTATAGATTAAAAAAAAAAAAAACAATCCTGTGTTGATAATTCCAATATTCCTGTCATATATGACTCTGGTTCTGATGTTTGTTCAGTCTCTTCAGACTGTGCTTTATTTTATTTTATTTTTGGTTTTTAGTATGTCTTGTAATTTTTTATTGCAAAACAGTCATGACATATTGGTAGAAGGAACTATAGTAAATAAGCCTTTAGCAATGCAATGGTAAGGGGGTTGGCCGAGTGGAGGTGGGGAGATGAAGCTTTCTATAATCTTATGATTAAGTCTCAGGATTTGGGCCAGGCGCAGTGGCTGACTCCTGTAATCCTAGCACTCTGAAACGCTAAGGCAAGAAAGATCCTTTGAGCTCAGGAGTTCCAGACCAGCCTGAGCTTGTATAGCTGGTGCCTGTAGTCACAGCTACTTGGGAGGCTGAGGCAAGACAATCACTTGAGCCCAATAGATTGAGGTTAGTGTAAACTATAACCCCATGGCATTCTACCCAGAGTGACAGAATGGACTCTGTCTCAAAAAAAAAAAAAAAAAAAAGAAAGTTTCAGTCTTTTGTTAAGGCTGGGCTTCTGGACTGTGAACTTGACCAATGCTTCTCAGGTTGTTTTTTCTTCCTTAGAGATAGGACAACTGAAGCTGGCTGGAGTTGGGTATTTTCCTTCACTCATGTGGAATGCTAGAGAGAACTAAAGTTGGTCGTTTCCCTTTACCCAGGTACATTAAACTCTAATTATATAACTCAAGTAACTTAGATGCTGGGAAAATAGTTTTTCCTGAAGGCAGACCTTAATAATAAGAAGAAGGTACTCTGACATATTTCAAAATGGTTCCTATTTTTCCACTCCTGCTGGAGTCACAAGGGGATTTTTCTTAATATTCACTATGAGGTAAAACTCACAAAAATGTAAGGGCCCTCCTATGACTAGGTCCTCCGGGGTTTTTTGACTTTTGGACTTCTCTACACTGAGTTTCCAATAATTTGACAATCGTAGTTTAGAATTTTCTACCGTGGTACTAGTTCCTGTGGAGGTTTCTGTTTATGGGTTTCTGTCCTAATTCTCTGTATATACCTGTCTGAGGCTCCAATTTGGGGGGCAATGGATTACCCCATGATCTCACTTCTCTGATGGGTCTAAGAAGAGTTGTTGATTTTTTAGTTTGTTCAAATTTTTACCTGCTATGAAGACATATAACCTCCTTATACATGTATACTGGACCTGAAACCAGCCCTGGACATTAATTTTTGTTATAAAAATATTTGTGAGACAAATTTCTGGAACGATATGATGGTGCTTCTCTAAAAGGATCTTGCTTTCTTCTGCAAGGAGCGTGTGAGCCTTATTAGTCTTAGACTATTTTATCCAAGCTCTGAAGATTCCCAGGACTACCAATGGCAAGTCTTATTTACCTAGATCCTTTTATCCTTAAGAAATAGAGCTTTGGTATCTCAATTCTTAATGAGTGGGTTAACAGATTCATAAGAGCTACACAAACTCTTATGAAGCCCTTATGAAGGCTCTGAACATTTTTCCTCTTGCCCTACGAAGCTAACAAAACTGGAGCTTTGGGGCGGTGCCTGTGGCTCAAAGGGGTAGGGTGCCAGCCCCATATGCTGGAGGTGGCGGGTTCAAACACAGCCCCTGCCAAAAACTGCAAAAAAAAAATGGAGCTTTGTTGCTTATTCCCAATTAGAAAATGCCTTCAAAGCAAAAGTAGTTTTGTAAGCCAGATTTACCTTTCTGGATTTTCACTTTCTCCTAGATTTTCCTAACTATCATACTGTCTCTGATGTTTTTGAAAAGATATTTAAAAGGATTTTAGTTGTTCAGAATTAGAGAATTGTTCATTATCCAGTTTGCCATTTCTAGAAGTGAAAGTCTCATTAGCATGTATTTAAAATTATATTCCAATAAGTAATTCTCCAAGATACAAACAAAATTTTAGGGAAAGCCCTCACCACAGATTGGTGGGGCACTGTCTGAGGTCAGCTTCTAGAGGGGTTGTCTCATTATTTTTTCATGGATTTACAAGGAAAAGGAAGAAACCTCACTAATTGTCTTCTCGGTTTAAGGAAGGAAAATATTGCCCATGAACAAGAAATCTAAGAGAGAGAAAGAGATATTTTTCATAGGACATTAAAACCTAAACTTTCTAAACCATCTATTTGGATGTGAATAATATAGATGTAAGTAATTTCTTTCTGAAACCAACTTGATTGCAGCAGAGAACACAGAAAGTCGGAACTGAAGACCTCTTTCCCTATGCATGGCATAGGATGTAACTCTTGTGATTTTATTTTTTTTTTTATAGAGGTTAATGAGAAAGTTAACCTGAACCATTCTCCATCAAATTGAGCTCTGGAGTTTCCAAGTTAAGAATAAATACATAGGCACATCACTTTTTCATTTGAGAATTATACCATGTTTAGAAAATTTCACACCAAAGGTGTGCTTTGTTTAAATTCTCATTTTTAAAACTGAGAAATTTGAAGAATGTTGGAAAATACCAGATGAAAATATTTAAATTAAATTCAGATATTCAGTGACCTATATAATAAGCAATTAGAAATAAAACAAAATTTTAATTTCTTCTAAATATTCAAGCGTGTAATTTTTAAATGCCATTTTAAAATCTACGCCATTTGATAGCAATTGGGTTCTAATTGCACAAATGTATGTTCCAACATAGTTATTTAAAAAAAATCAATGATTGCCTGAGGTAGATAGTTATAATTTAAATCTATACAAATTAGTTACCATTGATCCAGTTGACAGTACATTTTTATTTTAATTGTCCTTGTTTATTAGCCAAAGGGAATTTATAAAAATTTATAATCATAACCATGATATATACCATTGCCCTTTTAAAACAAGCACCATTGATTAATATTGTCTAAGAATCTTCTCTGTTTCACATTGATATAAGTAAATGCACTAGTACTTTTAAGGCAAAAAATAGTATCTCAATAGTTAATCATTATAAAGAAGTAGCTTAAAAATCTGAACTTTGTATTTAGCACAGTATATGATGATTTTTTAATAAATGCTGTCATCAATTGACATAATTGAATTTTTTTGTTCACCTTGAATTTTTTTATTCATTCATGAAGGTTCTTTCTGCATATAATTCATTTGTCATATGTTTATCACAAATGCATCTTGAAAAGTAGTTAAAGCAGCTTTTCGGTTGATGGTAACTAAGGAAGCAATGAAGCATGATTTCTAAAGGTTGAACGTATATCATTTCCAACTTGGTTCCTGAATCCAGTATCAAACACTATAATATTGATCCATCACTGAAACTTAGAGAATAATTTCTAACAATGACCTCAGGACTGGTTGAGGGTATAAAGCCGGGGTCCTCGAACTACGGCCCACAGGCCACATGCGGCTCGCCAAGGACATTTATCTGGCCTGCTGGGCGTTTTTGCCACAGCTGCCTGTTCTGATTAGTAGCCGACTTGTCCCGGGTCGCAGTGCGCATGTGTGGAATGTGCGCCAACTCTCCAACTCTGTTCCTTCTCTCTGTCTCTCCTCGCCGGGTGTTATTTCTGTTGGGCCGCAGTGCGCATGTGTGGAATGTGCCCTACACTCTCCAATTCCCCATGGACTCTCCGACTCTGCTCCTTCTCTCTGTCTCTCCCTGCCCCTCCTTCTCTCTGTCTCTCAACTCCTCATCTCCGTCTCCGGTGTAATCAGAGGACTCACCAGGTTGCCTGTGCAGAGCTTGCTGCTGCCTAAGAACTGAGATAAGAACAAGTTAGGATGTTTTTTTTTCTTAAGTTAGGAGGTGTTTTTTTTTTTTTTTTTTTGCAGTTAGTAGGGCCCCTTTTTTTGCAGTTAAGGGGGGCCTTTTTTTCCTGAAGTTATGAGGTCTTTTTTTTTTTTTGCAGATGGGGGCACCTTTTTTTGAAGTTAGAAGAGCCTTTTTTTGAAGTTAGGAAAGCCTTTTTTTTAAGTTGGTTAGTTGGTTGGGGGTAGTTTCTAGGGAGGTTGTATCACAGTGATAACGCAAATAGACAGCGCTCAGTGCTAATGCAAATTGTCAGTGCTCAGAGGTAATGCAAATGGTCAGAGCTCAGAGGTAATGCAAATAGTCAGTGCTCAGTGGTTATGATAATTGTAAGTGCTCAGTGTTAATGCAAATTGTTAGTGCTCAGTATTAATGCAAGTTGTCAGCAGTCAGTGTTATTGCAAATGGTCAGTGGTCAGTGTTAATGCAAATGGTCAGTGCTCAGTGTTATTGCATGGGGGCCCCAAACTGGTAATCTGCCTAGGGCCCCATGGGAACTTAATCCAGCTCTGCAGACAGTCGAGGAGTAGAAAACCCAATTTAATTGCCAGTAAGTGCATTTATATTCTGGTTGCTATTCAGTTGTGTATGATGTTGTATGTTGTGTGCTGTGTAAGCCCCAGTTCACACCGTTGTGATCTCTGAGCAGTGCGAGTTCAGCCATACAAGCATATGTATTAGATTAGGAAGAAAAAAGGCATACATGCCTTCTTTTTTCCTGCAGTGGAATCTGATCATATGGGTCTTCTTATCCATGTGATCAGATTCCTGAGCGAGTTCACGGATCGCAGTGCAGTTTGCACAGGGTAGTGTGAACTGGAAAGGTGGTGGAGGAACCAGCTCTGTAATCGTGCCTGTTCCTGCACCACACGAGTGTGAGCCTGAGGTAAAAGTGGAGTTCCACCATATGGGCACTGGCAAGGCTGAAATAATGTGGACCGGCAAGGCTGCATTGATGGACACTGATCAGACTGCACTGATGGGCAGTGCAGTCTATATGTCTCTGTGTGGGCAAAGTTATTGCTGGCATATTGTTTTTGGAGCGCTATATATATATATATATAAATATATATATATGTATGTATGTATTTTACTAATAGCAATTTGGAATCCCTAGGAAACAATGATATCAAGAAAGAGAAAAATTTACTCGGAGTGTAGGATATTCAAAGAACAGTGGACTTATGATTACTTTTTTATGCAGTGCAAGGAAAGAGCTGTGTGTTTGATATGCCAGAATATAGTGTCTGTGTTCAAAGAATACAATTTGCGTCAACATTATCAAACTCAACATAAAGATAAAAATGACAGTTTGGTTGGAGAAGTGAGAAAAGATAAAATATTAAAACTGAAATATACATTGACAACTCAGCAAAATGCTTTTGTGAAGCAGAAACAGCTAAATACTTCATCACTGTGAGCAAGTTTTCAAGTTGCCAAGATAATGGTGTGCACTGGCAGACCATTCGTGAAGGGAGAATTTATTAAAGAATGCCTTATTTCTGTTGCAAAAGAGATGTGTCCAGAGAAGGCCGATTTATTTAGTACAGTGAGTCTTTCAGGACCCTCAATTACATGAAGGATTGAAGAAATGGGAGACAATTTGCATCAGAATTTGCAAAACTCTGCAAAAAAACTTTCCTATGTTTCCTTGGCACTTGACGAAAGTAATGATGTTTGTGATTCTGCACAACTTCTAATTTTTATTCGTGGCACAAATGACTATTTCAAAGTCACAGAAGAGCTTGCTGCACTGCAAAGCATCAAAGGAGCAACTACAGGAGAGGATATTTATGAAAAGGTTTGCCAAACTGTGAATAGTTTGGAGCTGGACTGGGCAAAACCAGCCAGTGTGACAACTGATGGTGCTCCTAGCATGGTGGGTTCTAAGAAAGGAATAATTGCTTGCATTAACCAAGAGATGGACAAACATAACTATTCTCATCCAATAGCCATACACTGCCTCATCCACCAACAAGCGCTGTATAGTAAATCACTGAAGTGGGACTCTGTTATGAAAAGTGTGGTATCTTGTGTTAACATCATTAGAGGTAATACACTAAACCACAGACAATTTCAGGAATGTCTGTCTGAGCTAAATGTTGCCTGTGAAGATGTTCTGCACCACACACAAGTCCATTGGTTGAGTCGAGGGAGAATTCTGAAACATTTCTATGACCTGCTTCCACAGATTACAGCTTTTCTGCTTTCAAAAAACAAGTACCAGAGCTCAATGATGTGGAATGGAAATGGCACCTTGCCTTTCTGACAGATGTAACAGAGCTACTCAACAGTTTCAATGTGCAACTTCAAGGAAAGGGGAAGCTCATCTGTGATATGCAATCACATGTGAAAGCATTTGAAGTAAAATTAGGCCTCCTCATCAAACAAGTGAAAGAGGAAAATTTCTGCCATCTCCCCACAACTCAAAATCTGTTAGCGGAAAATCCATTGGTTGCATTCCCAAATAAAACATGTGTGGATTCACTGGAAAAGTTGCAAAAGGAGTTCCAATTTAGATTTAAAGAGCTTCATCTCCACGAACAGGACATACAGCTTTTCCGTAACCCATTTTCTATTGACATTGAAAATGTGGATACGATTTACCAAATGGAACTGGCTGAACTGCAGAACTGTGACTCTCTGAAAGACGCATTCAAGTCAAGCAGCCTTCCTAATTTCTATGCATCTCTCCTCTCTGAGACATATTCTAATCTCAGGAACCATGCACTCAAAATGGCAACCATCTTTGGCAGCACTTATGTCTGTGAACGGACTTTTTCCAGAACGAAACATATGAAATCTCCAACCAGATCTAGACTAACTGATGCACACTTGCATCACTTGTTAAGACTAGCAGTGACAAATATGGAACCGGACATTGACCATCTCGTTAGCCAAAAGAAGGCCCATAGTTCCCATTGAAATACTGGTAAGTTTGTTGATTTAACTTTACTTGTTCTTCATTTTAAATATTGTATTTGTTCCCATTTTGTTTTTTTACTTCAAAATAAGATATGTGCAGTGTGCTTAGGAATTTGTTCATAGTTTTTTTTGTTTTTAAACTATAGTCCAGCCCTCCAATGGTCTGAGGGACAGTGAACTGGCCCCCTGTTTAAAAAGTTTGAGGACCCCTGGTATAAAGGAATTAAACAAATATAAATCCCTCCCTCCATCTGAGGTAATCGTTACTAACACAAGAGTCGCATGGTAGGCCAGGTGCGGTGGCTCACACCTGTAATCCTAGCATTCTTTTTTTTTTGCTTTGGCTCATGTTTTCTTTATTAAGCCTCCCGCATCACATAAAACTTAAATTGTATGCTTTCCTTTTGTTAATCAGTCTTTTGTTAATGAGACCCAGCCCAGACCAAAAGGGTAGAAAGAATAAGATACTTTTTCTTCCCTACATCCGGCTTCCATTACCTTACAACCTTTCAAAGAGTTGTCAGTTTCCAAGGGATTATGATTTTTTTGTTATTTTTGTTGTTGATGATTTCATTTTACATTTTATGTGATTATGTATGTCTATAAAAAACATGTATTTTATTATTCTTGAGTCAATGCCTAGGAGTGGAATTCTTGGCTCTTGAGGAAATTGCATGTTTAATTTTTTTTTTTGAGAAGAGCCAAAAGTTACATTTATTTTTTTATTTTATTTATTTTTTTTATTGTTGGGGATTCGTTGAGGGTACAATAAGCCAGGTTACACTGATTGCATTTGTTAGGTACAGTCCCTCTTGCAATCATGTCTTGCCCCCAGAAGGTGTGGCACACACCAAGGCCCCATCCCTCTCCCTCCTTCCCTCTCTCTGCTTTTACTATTCAGCTATTAAAAAAATGGAGACTTTACATCCTTCGTATTAACCTGGATAGAAGTGGAAGACATTATTCTTAGTAAAGCATCACAAGTATGGAGAAGCATGAATCCTATGTACTCAATTTTGATATGAGGACAATTAATGACAATTAAGGCCAGGGGTGGGTGGGAGGTAATCCTAGCATTCTGGGAGGATGAGGCAGGTGACTGCCTGAGCTCAGGAGTTCCAGAGCAGCCTGAGCAAGAGCAAGACCCTGTTTCTTAAAAACAAACAAACAAACAAACAAACAAAAAAAACAGCCAGGCATTGTGGTGGACACCTGTGTTCCAGCTACTCAGGAGGCTGAAGCAAGAAAATCACTTGAGCCCAAGAGTTTGAGGTTGCTGTGAGCTGTGATCCCACAGCACTCTGCCAGGGCAGGAAAGTGAATATCTCAAAAAAAAAAAAAAAAAGGAAGAGGTGGACAGTACGATGTAATAATGAGTACACCATGGCTTTGGAGTTGGAGAGAATAGATTCATATTTCAGCTCTATACTTAACAGCTAGATAAAGTTACTTCACTTTTCTCATCTATATTATAGGCTTTTGATTGTTTCTGCCCCACAGAGATGGTATGGAGATTAAAATAAAATGTAATAGATGAAGCTTTTCATCTGATTGGGAAGGTAGGTATGTGACCTAGTTACTATGCATAAGACCAAGTGAAATAAGTAAAAACAAAAAATCAAACCAATGTGTTGTAGGAATACAGTTATGGGAATGGTTAATGCTGTATATAGGCTTTCAAGAATTTGGCTTTCAAGAATATAGGCTTTCAAGAATTTGGAAAACAAATGAGGTGAGAAGTGGTATTTTACAGGTAGAACCTGGTCATTTTTTTATAACCAGTGCTAATGGTTCCCTGATTTTCTCTAAGATAGTTGATCTGAGTGTAGGACTCAGGCATGCTCAGTTTTGGTGGTAGTTTTATGCAATTTTCACTTGTCCTAGCATCTTTCCACTGTACATTCAAGATAATTTGTGAATCTTATTTACACAAAACTAATTTTCCAGCCCGATGAAAGCCTTAAGGGCAGTCTAAGACTTAAATTTGCTGAGGGCTTTTAATCAGTTTTTTTTCTCTGTAAAAAGATTAACTAGAAATTGGATATAAAGAAATGTAAATGCATTTGATGAACTTAACTTTCATTTCTCTAATCACAAATGTCATAATGATTTTCTGCTATAAATCAACATAAATATTTTATGCTGCTTCCTTTCATCATAACTTTTAAGTGTCTAATGTTTCAGAAACTTATAACTAAAATAATTTTAAAAATATATGTATAGAGACAAGGTTGGGCACTCATTTTTTTAAAAAATAGGATGAGATAATATAATGAAACTTGAAGGAGAGATGGCATTCAAGAAAGGAATTAAAGTAAGAATTAATACAAATTAGTTATCATAGATTAAGTTAAAACTCAAAATTTTAATCCTTCTTGTTTATTAGTCAAACGCAGTTCCCATACAATTATAGTCATGACTTAAGAAATACAATTGCTTTTCTAAAAAAAAAAAACCATTGATTCATATTGTCTAAAATTTACTGCCATTTTATAATGTGTACACCTGTATTTTAACAGTATTTTGACAGCTTTTTAAATAAATAAATTACTTCAAAAATCTGAACTTTATATTTTACCATAAAGCATAATATATGTGTTATTAGACAATACTGGGTATAAATAATATAGAAAAGAGGGGCTGTCAGGAGGATAGTTAAAGCTATGACATAGTTCAAAGAACAAACTTGTAAATAATAACCAGTTCAATTTACCATTGACTGTCTGGTTCAGGATGAGCTTCATCCATCCTCAGTGTCTTTTTTTAGTATTTGTATAATGGGTCGAATACTATGAGGGTTTTGAGATGAGTAAAGGAAGTGATGTATAAAAAGCATGGCAAAATAGATGAAGCATAGGTAAGGTCAGCATGGCTACATCGAGGACCTAAGAGGAAAATAGTGTAGGTTTTGCGGAAACAAACAACCTGACCTCTGTAATCTGCCACCTACATGGCTGCATTTTCCTCTCCTCTGCTTTTGTCATGATGCATTTTTTTCTGCACGTAACATAAACCATATTCAACCTGTTCTGTATAAGCTTTCCATTGTCTTTAAACTTAATTCAAATTCCCCATTCTAGTTTCCAAAGTTGAAAGTTATCTTCCCTACCTAACCATTTGATCTCACCCAGACTTTCCTTCTTGCTCACTGTGCCTAAGCAAATCCAGCTTTTAGTTCTGTTTCAAACCTATCAAGGTCATTTCCACCACTGGACTTTTGCATTAATATGTGCTGGTTTGGAATGTTTTCCCTTGGTTATCTCATGACTGACTTCTTCTTGCCATTTAAAGTGGACATATTCCTACAGGTTCTTTTCATGACCATCTATTCTGAAATAGCCACTCGGTAACTCTGAAATCTCCCCCATTTAATCATTTTAACAGCAAATATGGCTAATTGCTATTTCCCTGGTGTCTTGTTTATTGACAAACTATTTGATTTTTTTCATCCACTAAAATGTAAGCATTGTGGTGGGAGGAGGGAATTTTTTGTATCTTGTTTCCCAATGTAACCATGGAAACCTATAATAGCATTAGTACATAGGAGATAATAAATATTTAAATGAATGAATGTTGGATAGATGAAAATATTGCTTTAAAGATTCATCTCCAGGTTCGGCCAAAGTTAGACAGTATGTGTATTAAATACAAAAGTTATTTTTTTTATTAAATCATAACTGTATACATTGATATGATCATGGGGCATCATACACTCGCTTCATAGACCATTTGACACATTTTTATCACAGTGGTTAACATAGCCTTTCCGGCGTTATCTCAGTTACTGTGCCAAAACCTTTACATTCTACATTTACCCCTGTAAGATGCACCACAGGTGTGATCCCACCGATCCCCCTCCCTCTACCCATCCCCCCCTTTCCCACTTCCCCCTATTGTTAAGTTGTAACTGGGTTATAGCTTTCATGTGAGAGCCCCAAATTAGTTTCATAGTAGGGCTGAGTACATTGGGTACTTTTTCTTCCATTCTTGAGATACTTTACTAAGAAGAATATGTTCCTGGGAGGCACCTGTGGCTCAAGGAGTAGGGTGCCGGTCCCATATGCCGGAGGTGGCGGGTTCAAACCTAGCCCCGGCCAAAAAAAAAAAAAAAGATTTAAAAAAAAAAAAAAAGAAGAATATGTTCCAGCTCCATCCATGTAAACATGAAAGAGGTAAAGTCTCCATCTTTCTTTAAGGCTGCATAGTATTCCATGGTATACATATACCACAATTTATTAATCCATTCGTGGATCAATGGGCACTTGGGCTTTTTCCATGACTTAGCTATTATGAATTGGGCTGCAATAAACATTCTGGTACAAATATCTTTGTTATGTTGTGATTTTTGGTCTTCTGGGTATAGCAATGATGATATAAAATGATGAGACTCTGGAACATTGGGGGTTCTTAATCCCTTAAGAAACTAACAAAAGCTATTGGTCTTTCTTTGTGCATTTACATAGGTATCTACAAAAATAGGCACACTTGCTGTGCATTTGAAGATTCTCTACCACATTTCCGTAAATCCAAAGACCTTTGATTAAAAAAAAAACAAAAAAAAACTAAGTGTATATTCTATCCCTTGCAATAGGAAGAGAAAGTAAGGGACATTTTAAGAAAAAAAAATAGCATTCACATTGCTAATTTGAGGAACAGTAGGAAGTATGCTACCATAAAATAATGAATTAAGTAATGCAACTGTTATGTGTAAGATTGGATAGTTTTGCATTGTGCGTGACACATTGGCAATTAGAATTAGAAAACTGCAATCCTGATGGAAATCTGGACTGGGGAGGGAGGTTTAGGTAGTCAGTAGAAAAAGTAGTATTGAGATCATGATTTTCTTTTCTTTTATTTTTTTCTTGCTTTTCAAATGAGTTGGTATATAGAAAAACATATATTTAGGGGATTTTAAAAGACAAGAGCAATAAAGAGAGAAAAGTAGAACTCTGAAAGGTAGGATGGAATTAGAATAATTTATCAGCACAAAAATGAAAGACTAATAATCTTAAACACTGTTATGGGTTAGTGAGTGTACAGTGTCAAAAATTGAGCACTTATGGAATGAATTGAATAAGGAAAGAATGGGCAGGTCAAGAACTGGCTTCATTGATCAGTAAGTCTGGAAAAAATTTCCCAGAAGCTCAAGAAAGCAAGAATAAGTGAAATATTTGAGATGCATGGTGGTTCCAATGAGTTCATTAATAATCATGGGAAGTAGAAAACTTAAGATCTGGACTAAGATGCCTATTCAAGGCAGAGTAGGGCAAATTTATTTAACAAATAAAAGCCAGTAGGAGTTAGCAATAGAGAAGGAACAACTAACCCAGAGAACAGATACATTGATAGGAGCCAATTCTAATCTACTTTCTACTTTTAGTGTCCCTCTCTCTTATTTTTGGTTAGCTTTAGGGTATCAAATACTGTAGAAGAATCTGAAGGCTAGAAGCTCCATTATGCTGAGTACAGAAAGAAGGGAATTTACTATTAGGAGAAATAGTTTTCATGTAGCATAAGATAGAAAAGTATACTTTTTTATTGTATTGTTAGTATAATAGTATTGCATTTTATTGCATTGTTACTATAATAAGTATTGCTACTATAATAGCCCTTTCTAGGGCTATTGCTACACATAAGAAACGAAGCAAGAGTCTTCTAGAAATGGTAGACTAGATAATTAAAGTCAATCTGCCAACCAAAATTGACTAATAATACAGAACAAAAGATTGAAAATGTCTTCTTGAAGGCCAAAAATATATGATTGAAGTAAAGAATGAAGGCCTATTGACACAAACCGGTGGTGCTTTTTATTCCTCTCTGACAGCAGCAATTAGAAAATAATTTTAATTAGAAAACTAACTTTTAAAATGTTATGTAATATCATGCCCAAATGGCTAACAAGTGTATGCCCTGAGATTTGAACTCATTTAGTCATTAGTAAAATGCAAACTAAAATATGAGATACTGTAATACTCCTGAAATAGCTAACATCAAAATTACTATAATATAAAATGTTAGAAAAATTACAAAAAAGGGGGATTCTCATTCATTGGCATTTGTTGCATTGGAAAATATTTTGGCATTATTACCTAGCAATTGCTCTCTAGAAATATGCCCAACCGAAATCTATGCACGTAACAGCATACACATACAGAAATGTTCATTCACACATATTATTCATTATAGTTACTGGAAACAAACAAAAAAAAAAACATTAATCAATGATCAAACAGATGGAAACCATTCTTTGTGTATTTATCCAGTAAATACTACACAGTAACGAAAAGGAGACTTGCAGACACAAGCAATGACATAGATGAAACTTACATTTATAGTGTTGAATGAAAGGAGGGAGATCTAAGTATTATATAATGTCTAATTCCATGGACACAAATTTTAAAGTATAAGAAAATCTACAGCAGTATTTTCATTTGGTAAAAGTATAAAGAAAAGTAAGAAAATAATTATTTTGAAAAGCAGAAGAGTGGTTACTTGTGAGATAAGAGTGACACGTGAGAGTGTAGAGGCATCTAAGATGTGGTAATGCTGCAAATCTGAACAGGAGAGTGGTTTCATGGGTGCTTGCTTTGCTTTGTGTTGTATAATTGAGCTGTGCGTTTTGTGCAATATTTTGCATGAATATTAAATTTATGATAAAATTTTTCAAGGCAAACTAGAGGAAAAAGTGTCATCTCACATGTAAGAAGAATGACAGAAAGTTATCTTGACAGACCAGCATCTTTTTGTCTCTTATATTTAGTAAAAGTTTAATATATTTCCAGAACTAGCAAATAGAGCTTGAGAACAATCAGAAACCCTAGAGATTATGAATATCTCTGTGTTACAGATGAGAAAACGAGGCCTAACAGGTTTGAATATAAGCTCAATGCCACATAACTAGCTGGAACTCAGAACCAGGTCTTCTCTTCTGCCTGTGAGTATGTAATTTTTTTAAACTATCGTTGTATTTCTTTAAACTTGGGTATTATAAAGATTTTAAAGATGTAATTTAAAAAATTTTCTCACCCATAGAAAAATGTTTATACCGTGAATCCATTTCTTATGATCGATAGATTAGTATCTTGAAATGGACTTTTAAAGGTACATTTTTGGGGTAATTTTTCTCTGAAACTTTTTTCCATTCGAAGTTAATGTACATCATGAAATATCTTCACCCAGTAAATCTTTTCAAAATTAATGGATCTGCAAACTGTCAAATGATGCACGTGAGTTAAATGCAGGCTTTTAAGTAAGTGGGTGAGTTACTCTCTGCTCACATCAAAGTATAAGATTATCCAAGTAACATTCATGAATGTTGGCTCTTGCATTTACTGGCATTGATTTATCATTATAAAATATAATAGGAAGATGTGTGCATGGCATATAGTTAGTTACATATTTTTATTTTACAATTTTAAAAAGGACTTTATATAGTGGGCATTGATGACATGCTTCAGAGATGTTTTTATCCTTGCGCACATGCAAAACCAACGGAAAGGAAGGAAGCTATTAATACGTCCAATTCATTAAACAAATATTGAGATAGTGTCCAGTAATGCAAGCTTTCAAGAGTTATACTAGCAGTGTTTAGAAGGTAATGATTCCATATTTGCATTTTTGAAATAAAGGTTTGGTTGTGCTGGTTTCTGATTTAATTCTGGTTCTCTGTGTGAATCTTAGTTTCGGCTCACAGCAACCTCCAACTCCTGGGCTTCCGCGATTCTCTTGCCTCAGCCTCCCGAGTAGCTGGGACTACAGGCGCCCGCCACAACGCCCGGCTATTTTTTGGTTGCAGTTTGGCCGGGGCTGGGTTTGAACCCGCCACCCTCGGCATATGGGGCTGACGCCCTACTCACTGAGCCACAGGCGCCGCCCCAGTTTCTTATTATTTCAAAGCCATCTTTATTACATGTGTATTCATCTGTTAAGTAATAATCAATTAGTGATGAAAACCATCGCCCTAGGGGGAAGGAAAGACACATACAGGGCAGCAGTGTTAATATTCTTGGTTTAAAGGACATTTTCATGTGCTCAGTTTTAACTGCTCTGAATATTTAGTAGTATTTCTGCCTTTCATCATGCCCAAAAATGTGGAATTTTTCCTTTCACTGTCTTCTCTGGCTTTCACAACAACCCTTGATATTCATTGTCAATTTCACTGTTATCTTCTGTATGTTATAGCATCTAGAATTAAGCATAATGCTTTCAGAGTAATATGTTTATTCGGTTTAGCATTTCACCTCACTCTAAATGGAGAGCTTATAATTACATTGTTCAATAGTTTGTCACAATGCTTAGAGGAATACTTTAACAAATTAAAGGGAAGACAAAAACCTGTCTCATTACTTAATGACACATTTTTTACTAACTAATTCATCCTTGTTATAAAATAAGGGAGATTTTCTTTTCTTCTGAGATTGGTGATCAAAATGAGAAGAAAAGATATGGAAGATTTGCTCTTACAAGGCACTGTGGGAAGTAGAAGTAAAAGATACAATGTTTGACTTCAGTAGATATTATATTTCAGTTAGACAAGGAGAAAAATTAAATACTATAATAATATGACATAATATTTAAATAATAATTAATGTTTATTATGATAAAGTTTAAAATATTTTTAGTATTGTTATTAAAGGTTTATACGTAAATTTCACATGTATTCAAAAATTATAAATAAGTACAAATACAAATAAATAAAGAGGAATAAACTAAATGTCACCTTTTCTCAGTACATCTATTGAACTGTCAATTGCTAAAAGTTTACTTAGTTAACTCTTATAATGCAATATTGAAACTCTACCATTTGACAATTTTTCTTCATTCTTAGAGCATTTCTAATTTACAGCAAGATTAAAAGATTGTTTTCATTTATAAAAATTAAAAAGTATTTAATATATTTCTATGAGTGAAATGTTTCAAAAGGTAGACTATTCGGATGAGAAAGAACTGCATATTTATCTGACAATGTCATTTGTGAGTAGAATTTAAGAAAAAAGCATAAATAATCTATTTTTAAGGGATAGAAATAATTTATTTTTATCACTGTATATTTAGATCTGTGATTATATATTGAAATTCATGCTTGTATAAACTGGAGGTACCCTAAGGTAAACCATTAGTTTTAAACTATAAATATTTTCCACATGGATATTCATAAATCCAAATTAAAGTTGTTACATGTGTATGTATTTATGAGCAAAAGCTACAGCTCATCATTCAATTTCCATAAACAAAAAAACCTTAATAATGTAATTGTTAAAAACACAATTTGTAGAGCTCACATTTATGAATACTTTAAAATTATACATTCTAAAGCAAATATTATTACATACATCTAACGCTTTAGTGGGTTGCAATTGACATTTCCTTCTAGGTAAAACATTTGATTCCATCTTTTCCATACTACATCAATGAAAAGGAGTTTTAAAAATTGCGCATCACAACATGAAAGTAGGTCTCAAGGAAACAGAGTAATCAGTTGTTCAGTTTGGCTTGAAATAAATTAGAACTTTTCAGTAATTCTCATGCATGTGAGAAATATTTGTTTTCAAAAATAAGCAAGTATTTAAAGTAAATTTCTGTGTTAAAACCAATATCAGAATAGAGCAAAGAATGAGAAATATATCTTATTTATTGAACATGCATCTACAAATGGAAAAGATCTCATATGTTATAAAAGGGACACTGCATCGGTTTCTCTTCTCTTGGTCAACTGGACAGGAATGCTCAGCAAAGCAACTTCTCTGCGATCATTTACCAAATGTATTTATGGTCTGCCATGCATGCAGCACTTGGTTTTGAGGCAGCAGAGGACACTTAGAAATATAATACCAAGTCCTTTTCCATAAGGAGTGTCAATCTAGATTGGGTATAAGTCATGACAATGGATGATAAATCACTGCACAAGAAGAAATAATAAAACTCGACAGCAATATGAAGAATGGCTGCAAACACTTTGTGATAAGTGATGTAGGGAATATGTACTCTAGAAGTTCCAAGAAGGAAAATGTCATTCTTGGCTGGTTATGCATTATGATCAATTCTGGAACATTGGCCAACATTTATTATATAAAGTTATTTGCAACTATATATGTCATTTATATCTTTGTAGACATAAAAAGGTTTTATTAAAAATAAAGTATCTGGTTTGATGTTGTACATAAGACAACTTAGCCTCTGTGTTTTGCTAAATTCTTGAGCATTTATTAAATGTGTGTATTTTTGTGGCTACTCTTCTCATTCATGTAGATAAAATATAGGGAAAATGTATATTTAATACCCTCTTTTTTTGGTTAATTTGATTATATTTAATTCTAGAAATGCCATTTTATGTTCTTGATCTCAGTATCTCTTTTATTTCCCTGTTAGCTTTTCTCATATATTTAAAAGGGAGGTATAAACGAGTTCAAGGAGAGGAAGAAATCCACATGGTGCTATATTTCTAACTAGAGGATGTGATTCTCATTCACAAATATATCTCTAATAGAAGGGTCGATTTGAAATCATATTTTAAGTCTTACTTTCTTTAACATCTGAACTCTATAGTTCTTCTTTTTGAAAATCCATTCACTGAAAATTTTTTTTTTTTTTTCAGTTTTTGGCCGGGGCTGGATTTGAACCCGCCACCTCTGGCATATGGGGCCAGTGCCCTACTCCTTTAAGCCACTGGTGCCGCCCCACTGAAATTTTTTGTTGTTGTTTTGCATTGATTGCATGATGTTAATACTCACCATCCACACCCTAGAGTAGAAATATCTATTTTGCTCATACACTTATTCTTACTGTCCTACAAAAATTTAATCTCTTAACCAAAGCTGCTAAAGATTCTTACTTATTTAGTACAAGAAATATATATATATATTTTTTGAGACAGAGACTCACTATGTCCCCCTCAATAGAGTGCTGTGGTGTCACAGCTCACAGCAACCTCAAACTCTTGGGCTTAAGCGATTCTCCTGCTTCAGCCTCCCAGGTAGCTGGGACTATAGGTGCCTGCCACAATGCCTGGCTATTTTTCTGTTGCAGTTGTCATTGTCGTTTAGCTGGCCCAGGCTGGGTTCGAACTCGCCAGCCTCGGTGTATGTGGCAGGCGCCGTAACCACTGTGCTATGGGTGCCGAGCTGCAAGAAATAATTTTGATAAAGCTTTCTAAAGAATTTAAAGCTGCTTGTTTAAAAAGACAAACACTAAAGAATTGTGCATCATTAATATTTTCAGGATATGTAAGCTTTATAATTTTTCAGCTCCTTAGGAAATAACAGAAATATTACTGCTTGTTATAGACAAGTAGAATCTACATTTTAGGGAACATTAAGGCTTAATTGAACATCCCTCACAAGTTTAGACTAAAGGATTTTTGTTTTTCCTACAGAGGGTGTCAATTCTGGGCTGGAGGAAGAACACACAGAGCCTTTAGTGAGATACAATATAAACATAGTTGACCACGCTTATGTTTAATCCTACCTCCAAATTCTCACCGACTACATGATCTAGTTCAGATTAGTTAACCTGCCCCAGCCTTTGTTTTCCAATGTGTAAATAAGGATAGATTGCCAGGATATCAGGGCTTATTGAGAGAATTAAGTATTTGTTGATATGAAAAGTAACACCTTTGTTCATTTGCTAAACAGATGTTTGTGAAGTATCTACTGAAAATACAATGGTGAACAAAAATGACATGGCCTCAGTCCTCAAGAATAGAGCTGATAGATGTGATTGTCCATGACTGTGAGGCAACAGAAGAAAGGACTTGCTTAGGGTCAGCCAAGCATTCAATTTCACATATTTACAGAGACTGAGAGTGACCTTGAGTGCTTCCACATACTGTAATAGCTTTATTGAAATACCATACATTTCACCTGTTTTGAGTGTATAGTTCAAGTTGTGCAATAATTGCCATAACCAAATTTTAGATTATTTCTGCTACTTAAAAAGAAACATCCATCCCATTTGTAGTCACTCTCAGTCACACTCCCAGTCCCAGACAACTACTAATCTACTTTCTGTCTCTATGTGTTTGCCATTTAGGGACATTTAATGTAATTGGAGTCATACGAATAGTCTTTATATCTGGCTTCATATAGTATTTTATTGTGTAGGTCTCCATTTTTCAATATATATTTGAAATTTTTAAAAATTCAGCAATGTCAAAACATGACTATAAAAAAACATAGTACTATTTAAATACTTTATTGTAACAAAGTCATATCTTTGATATTATTAGAAAAATGTAGTGACTTTATGTTTATATGGATAACTGTGTTTTGTTTTTTTACATTAAAAGTCTAAACTTGAAATCTGAGGTGTAAATACCTGCCCATTCCCTGTGTACAAATACTATTATGTCCTGATTAGTTATTTAGCATTTGGCATGTAATAGCTGGGGGCCAAATAACTTGTATGAATGCTTTGTGGAGTTTGTATCATTTAATATTCATAACAATCCCAGAGGATAGGATTTACTCACTCTAGAATCAGTGACTTCCTTGGCGACCAGGGCTAGCCACTGGTTAAGTATGTGATATTGGTTAAAACACTTTAGTTGGTTAAAACACTTTAGTACCAGTGCTTCAGTATCCACTATTAAAACCCAAGAATAAAAATAAGATCTATGCAAGTGCTTATTGCAAATATTAAATTATACATATGTAAAAATTCTTGGAACACAGTAAGAGCAATGCTAGCGTCACCTACTATTAAGGGAAAAGTAACTTGTGCTTAGTAGTGAAATACCTTTGTCCTAGGTAATGCTGCAATTAAATACTACAACCAGAATTCCAACATAGACAACCTGACTCCAGACATCAACAGCCTCCTGTATGATGGAGGAAAGACTAGAGTCCAGATCAGGGAGATAAAATGAAACCCATGCTTTTTTCCCTTAGACTAGATAACAAGCTACTTTTCAAATATTGAATATGCACAATACAATAGCCACTGAATCCAAAGGTTTCCTAAAAAATAAACATAATAGCATACAATGTCTGCCAATTAAGTTCACAAAGTCGCTACCATGTGCTTACATTGGCAGTACTATACAAATAACTCATTAGGGTTTCATAACCTTGGTGTTTCAATGTCGCACAATTGTGTTCATGTGGACATGTGATGGTGTCTGGTGAGTGCATTCATTACTGTTGTTGCATGTCTTTGAGTGCCCTCTTGAGAATTTTAGAGGCTGAAATAGAGCAACAAACAAACAGTTTTCAATTTCTTGTTAAACTTGGCAAGAGTAGAAGTGAAATCAAAGACACGCTACCCAAGTTTATAGGGATTATTCCATGAATAAAATGGCAGTGTGCAAATTGATTAAATGTTTTTATGAGAAGGGAGAAAGCCTGACTGATAAAGAGAGGTCAAGGTCACCAGTAACAAGCAGAACTGATGAAAACATTGCAAAAATTTGTTGAATTGTGCATTAAAATCACTGGCTGACTAGAGAAACATAGTAATTAAATGCATTGGAACATCATACCTACTCACCTGAACTGGCCCCCAAGGAATTTTTTTCTTTACCCAAAGATAAAGGACATATTGAAAAGGAATACATTTTGATGACATTCAGGACATCACGGATAATACGACAACGGCTTTGAAGTCCATTCCAAAAAGAGTTCCAAATTTGCTTTAAAGAGTGGACTAGGCACTGGTGTAAGTGCATTCCCCAGGGGAGGGTTTCGAACGTGACCATGGTGTTAGTCAGCAATGAGGCACGGGGCAATTTTTCTAGGATAAATTCACCAACTTAATTGTCAGGCCTCACGTGCTTAAATTTGATGGGGTTTGGATTGACAATATTGGATTCTGGTGATATTATTGATACTGTTTTTGGTTATATCATTGAGATTATATAAAGCTATTTTATACTACGGGAACTTGAATCTGTGGAAATAATCTAACAGATTTTTACTTGAGCAGTGGTAAATGGTGAATTATCTATTAGTACAGAATACTTCTGCATTGTATTTCCACCTATAGTTTTAACTGATTGTAAATACTATTTATAACCTCTTCAGTTTGTTCAGAGTCCTCCAAAATAATTTAGCATGATTTTTATTAGAAAATAGTTTATGAATGACAATATATTCGCTAATCTGTGCATGCTCAAACAAAGACTAATTTTGATGATAGTAATTCCCTTCCAAAAAGAAGTACTCTTATAAGAGATCAGTAAAGGAGTTATTAAGTAGCTTTGCCATATTGCTTCTTTTTATTTTTGAAAGTGGATAATAACAATTATTTTCATGGTATATTGAGGTCAAATTTTAATTTTCACAGTATGTTTAGTCCAAATTTAGTCCAAATATTGGGCATGAGTAGGACAATCACTGATATATTTTATTTTTTAATTAATAAATTTTATTGTTTGGAGAAGTTTCAGGTTTACAGCAAAACTGAGTGGGAAATACAGAGTTCCCATATACATACTATCCCTATTTATTTTTTACTGGCCAATATTGTCTCTGAATCTCATAAAAATGAGTATCTCTTACCTAAATTATTGTTTATCAAAAGTGTAATCATAGCCATTGACTTCACTGTGATTTTGCTATTCATACACATTTCTGAATTTTAAAAGAAACTTGATTATTTCTTAAATAAAATTATTATTGTGGTATCCTGAATTGTTAACAATTATGTCCTTAGTTGACCCATGAGCCATTTTATGACTTTAACTCAAAACCTGTATTGAATTGGAGCAAAAAAGTATAGTTAGGTAGAAGAAACAATATTTAACAGCACAAAAAATGTCTATAATCAACAAAAAGTCAGGGTATATTTTAAAATAACTAAAAGGGTGGAATTGGAATGCTCCTAACACATTGAAGTGGTAAATGCTGAGATGATGGGTATCCCAATTACCCTGATTAGATCAATTCACATTGTTTGTCTGTATTAAAACACCACATGTACTCTATAAAGATATACAACTATTATGTACCCAAGTAATTAAATATGAAAAATTCACTATAAAAATGTGCATTGTACCAAAAAAGAGATAATGATAACCAACACATGCAAATATGCTGAAAATCATTCAGTTGAAAGCATTTTAGCATAATGAGCTACAACTACAACCCACTAGACTGAATAAAATTAAATAGACTAACCATGTGTTGGTCAGAAAAAGGAACAAATGGGATTCTCACATACTGCTGGAAGGAATGTAAAATACTATAACCACTTTGGAAAAGAGTTCAGTAATTTTTTTAAAAAATATTAAATATGCAAGTCAAATCCTACAGAAAGGTATAAAGGATTGGAGACTTCGTGTTGACCAAATGCAGCAGCACAAAAGTGGAATTGAATCTTCTCTAAAGGAGACCAAGGGATTTTTGGACAAACTCCATAATGAAATTCGTAGGACTTTGGGAAAGACTGGCAGCCGAGAAAAGTATATCAACAATCAATTTGAGCACTTGGTTCAGGAATATTGTGCAGCTCAAACCCAGCTGAGTGAGGCAAAGGAACAATACCAGCAGGGAAATGGAGGGATAACTGAAAGGACTAGACTCCTGTCTGAGGCTACAGAAGAATTAGAAAAGGTAAAACAAGAAATGGCAGCAAGGGGCAGCAGCATGGCTGACGGTGCTCCTTGGTGAAAATTAAACAGAGCTTAACAAAACTGAAGAAAGAAACTGTTCAGATGGACATTAGAATTGGTGTGGTGGAACACACATTACTCCAGTCACAACTGATAGGGAAGTCCAACAGGACCTCGGACATGCATGCAGCAGTTATTCTAGAGTCAAGCAATAGGCTTTTATTAAAGCATTCTGTTTTCACGCTTCTGATTCATTGTTTTTTATATTAAATTATATTTCATGTTACAGACATTTCAAAATGCACACCTACACCTTAAAGCATGTTGAATGGGTCCTTTTTACATATGTACGCTCGTATTGTATCATGGTGATTATTATGGTTAAAGCTTTCACAATGAATATAATGTTTAATAAAGTAGTAAAAAATTCTGACTTAAAAAAATTTAAACATGCATCTATCACACAATCTGGCTTTAACCAAGGGAAATGAAAGTATCTTCCACATAAAGACTTATAGAGAAATGCACATAGCAACTTTGTTTGTAATAGGCAAAAAATAGAAGCTTCCAAAGTGTCCAACAAGTGTGTGGATGAGCTCATTGTGGTACATCTGCACAATGGAATACTAATCAACAATAAAAAGGAATGAACTATCAATATACCTAACAATATGCATGTGTCTCATAATAAATAAAATGGGAGAAAAACCCAGACAAATATTTTATACTGTATGTTTACATTTATATAAATTATGTCTAAATTCATCAAATTATACACTTTAAATATGTCCAGTTTATTATATGTCAAATATATCACAATAAAATTATGTTTTTATTTTAGATTGATGTAAGGGCACACACAATTAGGTTACAATGTTTGCATTTGTTAGGTATAGTCCTTGTTGTAGTTGTGTCCCCCACCCAGGAGGTGTGCCATATACACTTACATTGTGCCCATTAACTGGGGGAACACCAATCCCCCTCTGTCCACCCCTGTTTCCCCTCCATTCATCTCCCTTCCCACCATCTTGAATTGAATTGAGTTTTTCTCTTCTGTGGGCATGTATTAGATCATCTACTGGCTTCATATGAGTATTGAGTACACTGGATACTTGCTTTTCGGCTCTTGTGATACTTTACTAAGAAGAATGTGTTTCAGCTCCATCCAGGTTAATACAAAAGACATAAAGTCTCTGTCTTTTCTTATGGCTAAATAGTACTCTATGATATATGTATACCACAGTTTGTTAATCTGTTCCTGGGTTGACGGGCAATTTAGGTTGTTTCCACATATTGACAGTTGTGAATTGAGCTATGATAAATAACCTAGTGTAAATGTCCTTATGATAAAATGATTTTTTCTGCTGGATAGATGTCTAGTAATGGAACTGTGAAATCAAATGGGAGGTCAATTTTGAGTTCTTTGAGGTTTCTCTGCACTTCTTTCCAAAGAGGCTGTATTAGTTTGCAGTCCCACCAACAGTATAAAATATTTCCTTCTCCTCACCTGGCGCCAGCATCTGGACTTTGTGATGTGGGCTGTTCTCACTGGGGTTAGGTGATATCTCAGGGTGATTTTGATTTGCATTTCTGGTGATTAGAGATGTTGAACACTTTTTCATATGTTTGTTAGCCATTTGTCTGTTTTCTTCATAGAAGGTTCTGTTCATGTCTCTTGCTGGTGATAGATGGGATTGTTTGCGCCTTTTTTGTAGATTCTAGTTACCAACCCTTTATTAAATAAATAGCATGCAAATATCTTTTCCCATTCTGAAGGTTTTCTGTTTGCTTTAATTGTGTGTCCTTAGCTGTACAGAAGCTTTTCAGCCTAATTATGTCCCATCTGTTTATTTTTGTTGTTGTTGTGATTGCCACAATACAATATAAAAAAATTTCTTCATGAACTCTTTCCCCAGTCAAAAATCCTTAAGAGCTTTTCCTTTATTTTCTTCTAGGTTTTTTATTGTTTCATCCCTTACATTTAACAGCTACACGTTAAAAAAAAATTACACATCACAATCAAGTAGGCTTTATCACAAGGATGCAAGGTTGGTTTAGCATGTGCAAACACATAAATGTAATTCGCCATATCAATAGAAGCAAAAACAAAGGCCATATGCTCCTCTCAATAGATGCAGAGACAGCATTAGACAAAATTCAGCATCCTTTTCTAATAAGAACACTTAAGAAAATAGGCATAGGTGGCACATTTCTTAGACTGATTGAAGTTATCTACGATAAACCCACAGCCAATATCATACTGAATGGGGTAAAACTGAAAGCTTTTCCACTAAGATCTAGGACCAAACAAGGATGTCCACTTAATTGTGATAATGGTTTCATGGGTGTATACTTACGTCTAAATTCATCTAATTATACACTTTAAATACGTCCAGTTTATTATACAGCAAATATATCACAATAATTTTTTTTATTTCAGATTGATGTGAGGGCACAAACAATTAGGTTACAATGTTTGCATTTGTTAGGTATAGTCCTTGTTGTAGTTGTGTCCCCCACCCAGGAGGTGTGCCACATACACTTACATTGTACCATCTATCACCACTACTATTTAACATAGTTCTGGAAGTTCTAGCCAATGCAATCAGGCAAGAGAAAGATATAAAGGGCACCCAAATGGGGGCAAAGGAGGTCAAAGTTCCGCTCTTTGCCCATGATAATGATCTTATACTTAGAGAACCCCAGAGACTCAACCACAAGACTCCTGGAAGTGAATAAGAAATATAGTAAGGTCACAGGGTATAAAATCAATGTCCACAAACCAGTAGCCTTTGAACATGCCAATAACAGCCAAGTTGAGAAGCAAATCAAGGACACGATTACTTCATAGTAGCCTCAAAGAAAATGAAATACCTAGGACTATACCTAACGAGAATTTCCTTGCAGGAAGGAAATAAAAAGTAAATAAAGAAAGTAAAGGAAAAAATATAAAACAAGGAAAAGACATGTTTTCTAACATGTAAAATATAAATCTTTTAAAATCATTCATTCAATGAACCTACAGAAGAAATAATAGAAAAGTTAAAGAAAGTTTAAACCTTTTAAAAATGAGAAAATATATATGTCACTGAAAAGAACTTGAGTAATGATTCCACTTACTATAAAATAAAACTTAAGCTAAATATACTGTGAATGCCTAAAAAGGAATTCTATACTGTAAAAGGAAATAAAACCAAGAATACATATTATCATAGGTCTATCTGTATCTGACTTTGCAAACTCAAACATCTGGAAAAAAATGGAGGAAAAAATAAAAAACTAAGTTATCAAATGTACCTGAGAATGTTAATGCTTTTATCTCAAAACATAAAAGATCAAGGAAAAAAGCAATTAGTAGAGATCTTGAAGACATGAATAATATGATTTAATTTTCAGATATGTATAGAACTCTTCACAGGAAATATTGGAAAAGTTACAAAAACATGAGGCCATAAGGAAGCCTTAATGAAATCTAAGTGATTAATATAAGTATTGTCTTCTCAGATTACATGAAGCAAAGTACAAATTAGTAACAAAATGTTAGTTTACACATAGTATGTTTTTGAAAAATATTAGATTATATTCTAAAATAATTTCTTAATTAAAAATGAAATCATAAAAGAATTTAAGACATAGTTAGACCTGAATACCAAAATACTACATGTCATAATGCAAAAGACACAACTACAAAC
Source organism: Nycticebus coucang (assembly GCF_027406575.1). NCBI lineage: Eukaryota > Metazoa > Chordata > Mammalia > Primates > Lorisidae > Nycticebus > Nycticebus coucang. The sequence continues at coordinate 27,854,444 of NC_069804.1, read as the reverse complement.
CCAGGGAGAGGAAACTTAAGCTTCAAATTCACTGTTGGCAAATGAAAGATTTAAAATAAATGAACTGAAAATACATGATTTCAAGTAGCTTGATAGATAGCAAGAGGTAAAACTATCAAAAAATCTTAAAAAAGGAAAAGTACAGAAATGAAAGTGACTAATGTTAATAAGGGAAGGTTATACTTTGAAAAGATTAATAAAGTGCACAGACTTTATACAGTGTAGTCAAGAAAAAACAAGAGGCTATAACATAAACAAAAAACAGACTGAGAAAGGAAAAATGTATATGCGATGAAAAATTGAGTAAATAACTACATGTGTAGACATATACTGAAGTAGTTGAAAGTGTGTTTGAACTGGATTATCTCCTAGAAAACTGTAAAAGTTCAAAATTGATGAAAGAAGAAATACAGAACTTTAATAGACCGATAAGAATCAACGCAATCAAAATGGCTGGTAAGCTTTATTCCCTCAAAAAAACAACTCCAACACTGAATAGTTTAACATGTGAGTTCTAACAAACTTTCAAGTAACAGTTATTTCTTTTCTTAGCTCATGGAGCAGAATACAAAAACAAAGGCACATTTTCCCAGATGATTTTATGAAGATAGTGCAGTCTTGATTTCAAAATCAAACAAGGACAATTTCGAATAATAAAATTAATACCTCTGTTTTCTTGTAAATATAGATTCCAATATCCTGGACAAAGTATTAACATACCAAATCTAATAGTGTATTAAAAAGTAATGCAACATAATCAACTATGGTTATCTCAGAAATGCAACACAGTAAAGTGTCAGAAAACCTATCAATATTTTTATATGTAATTCATGTAATTGTTTCAACCAACACAGAATAAATATTTTGATACAGTTCTTAATTAATTTAAAATTAAACTACTATCAAGTCAACAATACAGATAAAAGAACTTCCTTATCTTGTAAATTTGTATTCTAACATGTGACAGCACATATTATACTTGTCAGAGTAACTTTAACACACATTCTTTAAGATTTAGAAAAAGTCAAGAGTGTCTACTATCATTGTTACATTTTAATTTAGAACAAAGGACTGACCCAAAATCAAGAAAGAACAGAGATATTAAGGATTGGAAAGTAAGACAATAAAGTTGACATTTTTTGTGTACATAATTGTAATTTACCTAGGGAAAAAAATAGAATCCAGACAAACTATAAAAATTAATTAAAATAAATTCAGCTGCTCTGTTGTTAAAAACAAGATAATCCTATGAAAACAATCAGGAATAGATAATTAGAACACATAATAAAATAACTTGCCATTAATAATTAAGAATTAGTTTAAAGTAAGAAGAAAATAAGATTCATAAAGAAACTTTAAAATTCTAATGAGGAACACAAAATATTTCATGCTCTTGATGAGGGTGACATATTATAAAGGCATCCATTCTCCACAATTATTTCACAAGTGCAATCGCATTCCAGTCAAAATTAAAGTATGATGTTTAAGGTACATGGTAAACTGACCCCAAAAATTGCATGCAAGAACAAAAATTCAGGGATAGGTCAATCTTTCTAAAAAAGAATAAAATGGAAGACAAGATCTACCAAATATTACGATGTAAAACAAAGTCAGAGAAATACAAAGTGTTTATTAAAGCAAGATAATAAACTCAGCAAATGAAACACTAAAGTGAGTTCAGAGACAGACATAAATGAGAATTTGACGCAGGTATGAAACACATACCAACAGGGAAAATGAATTATTACATAGACAGTGTTGGGGAAATTGGATCAATATACAGAGTAAAATCAAACTGGATTATTTGCCATCACATTGAATGATGGATTACAAACACATTAAAGACCAAAATTCAAATGGAAAAACAATACAAGTCAATGTAGATAGGCATGATTTATAGGCAAAAAAAGGACTTCTTAAAACTTCAAAAGTAACAACAAAGAGGCAACAGTTTTGGTTATGAAATGTAGTTATGTAAAAATTACGAATTTCTATTCAACAAAGAACACTAGACAAATTTAGTTCACAGTTGACAAAGTGGAAAAAATATAATTGTAGTATTTGAAACAAAGAGGGATTTTATCTTTTATACAAAAATAATCTGCAAATCAGGGAAAAAGATGATTTTCATTATAAAAAATAGGCAAAAGATACAAACCAGAATGTTACTAAAGATAAATCCAGAAAGGTATCAAGCACATGATAAGATGCTCCAAATTACTATTAATTAAAGAAATAGAAATGAAAAGAAAAGGAGACTAATTTTCAAAAAATTATTGTGGGTACATAATAGTTGTCCATAGTATCACTGTATTCATTTTAGATCAGTAAGAATTAGGAAGCTACATTATGCCAGGTGTGTTCAGAGATTTGAGGTCAATGTCTTCACCATTGGTTTTGGTATTGTAGACTAGTGCAACAATTCAGACCAGTTCACATTACTTAGTAAAATTAAATGCATCCATATCTACGTTTTACTAATTTTGAACCCGGGCATATATAGCAGGAAAATTTTCATAAAGGTACATCAGGGTACCAAGAATATTTATTGCAGTGTGGATGGTATGCTGGGAAGACAGATGCAAACTCATGTCTATCCCTAAGGGAGTGTTCAGGTAAAATGTGATGTATGCACAAATTGGAACACTATTAGCAGCAGCAACAGATTAGATGTACAAAGTGGAACATGTGTATACCTAACAAGCATTGATGGAAATTAGTGACAAAATTAATCAACAAATTGAGAACTAAAATATATTATTTTTATATTTGTTAAATTAAATGTATATATTGAATCTATGTATCACTCTGAATAGTCTGAACATCAAACATAAATACTATATTAAATATTCTGGTCCATAATATGGGATGTATTGCCATTTATTTGTTTCTCCTTTAATTTACTTCATCAATGCTTTGTAGTTTTCACTGTACAAGTTTTTCATCAACTTGGTTAAGTTTATTCCTAAGTATTTTATTCTTTTTGATGTTTTTTAAAATGATGTTTTTTAAAGGAGTTTTTGAAACGTAACTGATTTTTTAATATAGATTTTTGTATCCTGCAACTTTATTAATTTATTAGCTCTAATAGTTTTTCTTGTGCAGTCTTTAGGGTTTTCTACATTTGGATCACATCATGTGGAACAGGGACAATTTTACCTCTTCCTTTCTAACTCAGATGACTTTTATTGCTTTTTTTGCCTAACTGCTCTTGCTAGGACTTCCAGTACTATGATGGGTGGAAGAGTACATAGTGGGCATCTTTATTCTTTCCCTTAGATAAAAATCTTTCAATTTTTCACCATTGAGTATGATGTTAACTATGGAATAGGAGAAGATATTTGCAAGCCATATGTCTGATAAGAGGTTAATTTAAAACATCTGCAAGTAACTCCTTGGACTGAGCAAGCCTATTGGAGTAACTTTTCCAAAAGCATGTGTTCACTTCTTGTCTCTACGCCAGGTTTTGTCAATTCTTGCAATATTTCACACTTTTTTATTCTTATTCTATCTGTTATCATCTGTATTGTAACTGTTTTGGCGTAGAATGCACCACATTCATTTAAGATGGCAAATTTAATCAATCAATATTGTGTGTATTCTGAGTGTTCCACTGACCGGCCATTCTCCCATCTCTCTCCATATCCTCAGGCCTTCCTGTTCCCTGTGATACAACAATATTGAAATGTGGCCAAGTAGTAGCCCTACAATGGTCCTTACGGGTTCAAGTGAAATGAAGAGTCATACGTCTATCATGTTAAATCAAAACCTAGAAATGATTAAGTTTAGTGAGAAAGGCATGCAGAAAGCTGAGATAGCCTGAAAGGTAGGACTTTTATGCCAAATGGTTAGCCAAATTTGTGAATGCAAGGGACATGTTTTTGGAAGAATTAAAAGTGCTACTCCAATGAACACATGAATGATAAGAAAGTTGTCAGGTCTGGACGGAGGGAGAGGGTGGGGCCTTGGTGTGTGTCACACTTTATGGGGGCAAGACATGATTGCAAGAGGGACTTTACCTAACAATTGCAATCAGTGTAACCTGGCTTATTGTACCCTCAATGAATCCCCAACAATAAATAAATAAATAAAAAATAAAGTTGTCAGGTCTGGAAAGATCCAAACAAGTGGTAAGAAAGTGGCTAAGGGTGGAGCATGGGAACTAATTCTAGCTAGGAACCAAAATATGGCTGGTAACTGTTCCCTCATAGGAACACACACAGTAAGAGTTGCTAGTGTTCTTTAACTGACCTGGAGCTAATTACCATCTAGTTAGCATAACATGAGTGGAGCTTACTTAAAGGATTCTGGGGAAGACACATGTATAGAAATGGAAACTATTATCTAATCAACCTGTTATGCAATCTTTTATATAACCCCCAACCTGGTTACAATAATCAATCCTGCAAGAAGAATGATGGGGCAAACTAGTAAGCACATAACAAACAGACAGCATGTATTCAAACTTTGAGGTCTTTCTCCACTCTTGGAGACTGACCCATTTCTCTCTCTCTCTCTGGAAGAGTATTTTCCCTTTGTGTCATTTTACGCTGCTTCCTTCTTCACTTTCACTTTGTATAACTCTTTCTTTTCACTATAATAAACTGCTTGCGTGGGATTGCTCTGTTTCTGTGATCACTCCGTCATCAGCTCAACTTGGTACCAGTACTCATTCTTGACACTGAGAAGTGGGTGACCAGGGAACACCCAGACAGACCTAACGAAAGTGAAACATCACATTGCTGATATGGAGAAAGCAATAGCAATCTGGACAGATCAAATCAGCCACAACATTTCCTTAAGCCAGTATCTAATCCAGAGCAAAACCCTAACTTCTTTTCACTTCTATGAATGCTGAGAGAGGGGAGGTAGCTGCACATGAAAAGTTGGAAGCTAGCATAGGTTGGTTCATAAGGTTTAAGGAATGAAGCCATCTCCCTAACATGGTAGTGCAAGGTGAAGCAACAAGTTCTGATGGAAATAAATTTAGAATATTTTGAGAAATGATTCACCATTCTAGATGCCACTAAGAACATTTATGATTCATGGGAGGAAGTGAAAATATCAACATTAACAGGAATTTGGAAGAAGTTGATTCCAATCCTTATGGATGACTTCAAAACTTCAGTGGAGAAAGTCACTGCAGATATGGTCAAACCAGCAAGAGAGCTAGAGTTGGAAGTGTAATGGGCAAATGTGAGTGAATTTTAGAAATCTCATGATAAAACTTGAATGTAGGAAGAGTTGCTATTTATAGATGAGCAAAAAAAAATGTTTTCTTGACATGTAATCTACTTCTGGGGAAGAAGATGTGAATGTTGTTGAAATGACAACAAAGGATTTAGAATTTTCCCTAAATTTAGTGGATAATGCAGTGGCAGGATTTGACAGGAGTGACTATAATTTTGAATGAAGTTCTACTGTTGGTATAATACTATCAAATTGCATCACATGCTACAGAGAATTTTTCATTAACAAAAGACCTAATTGATCCAAAAAACTTTGTTGCCATCTTATTTTTTTTAATTGTCATAGCCCTCAAACTTCAGCAACTACCACCTTGATCGGTAGCGATCAGCACCAAGGCGAAACCCTCCGTCAACAAAAATATTAAAACTCACTGAAGGCTCAGATGCCCATTAGCACTTTTTAGAAGGAAAGTATTTTTAATTACTGGATTTCCATTATTTAGATATAATAATGCTTCTTCACACTTAATATACGATAGTAGAGGGTAAACATAATTTTTATGCACTGGGAAACCACAAAATTTATAAGACTTGCTTTATTACAATATTTGCTTTTTGTGGTCATCTGGAACTGAACTCATAGTATCTCCTAGTTATGCCTGTATAAAGAAAGATGCCATATAAGTGGTTACGTGAGTCAACGTGAGAAACAAGAGAATAGAGTGTAGATAAAAAGGGGGATTATTTAAGTTATCAATAAATTAGTTAAGACAGACTTGGGTTCTTGCATGAGAAAATATACCATAAACCGGGTAGAATGAGTAATTCAACTCATTATATTGAGGTAGCTCTCTCTTTCTGTTTGTCTGTCTGCCTGTCTATTATTGTAGCTACAATTGGCTCTTTTAAGCAACAGCAAAAATAATCAGATTAGTTGTATGATTTTAACACTAGTAAACCAATCTGAGCCTGCACTAAAAAGAAAGTAGAGTACTACCTAAATTACTAAATCAACTACTAACTAAATAATTGGTTTGGGGTTGATTATAGGCACCCTCCCGCATTATGTTTTTTAAGGATTCTGAAGAGGTTGTATATTATGATAGAAAGAGAGCTTTCACAAGCTGAATTCTTACTCTGCAATGACATCAGACAAAATTACTAAGCCTCTGTGCCAGACATCTGCATGTGTGCGCTCAGATCCATCTGCGCCCTTCTTTGTTCTGTTTCTCATGGATCTGACACCTGCATACATTTCCTAGGCAACCTTGCCAATGTATAGCACTAATAGGACATTGCAGGACAGGAGGAGGGGAGAAACCAGGATTTCTCCCCCTCTTTCTTTGCTTAGAGTGGCAATTCTAGTACAGTCTCCTTGTCTTCTGTTGCTGAAGCTCCTGATGGGCAGTTTCATTTTTCTGGTTCCAGCTCTACCTGGGCCTCACCTCTGTAATAGCCTTCTCCTCCAGGTCTCTAATTCTTGCTTGGATAGCCAGCCTCTCAGCTACCACTTATTCCAAGGTTCTAAGCTATCTCTTAGTGACTCTCCCTCCTGAGAGCAACTAAAAAATTTTTTTTCTGTTTATATTCCCCTAGACTTGGTAGGATCTTCCTGTTGTTTTATTTCCTGAAATTTTTCACCTTGCCCTGTTGGCAGTTTCTCCCATGCTTATTTCCTTGTATTAAATTATCTCTACTAAAATAGTTGTAAAACTGTTCTTCCTGCCCTTTTCAATGTACCTTGTCTTATTATTATTCTATATCCAGGCACTGTAGTCTCTTATCTGGTTTCCTTAGCTCTTGGGAAGGTACTTTCATGCCTTTAAGAGAAAGAAAATTGTTCAAACTGATGTTTCTTCTGGAGGGAAATCACTGGAGAGTCCTACTCTACAATCTCGTTGTGCCCTCCTCCATGAAATACTTGTTTTGTTATTAGATTATTACTGATTTAACCTGGCAATCAGAAAGCTTGTTTTGGAGATTAAGTTATTTAGTAAGAAAAATAGTAATACTACAAGTATTATTATTATCGAATGTGTATAATACATTTACTATGTGCCAAATTCCATGCTGAGAACTTCGAATGCATTTTATTACTTATTCTTTATCACAGTCTTTCAAGAGCACTATCGTATCACTATTTTACTAGAGATAAAATTGTAATCCAAAGGATAAATTGCCCAGTGTACTGTAAATAGCCAATGATTCCTCTTAATCATTATCTATAATCATCTTATGTGATGAACAAAGCATGTGGAACTTAGTGGCCACTACTATGATTCCTTAAAAATATATATATTAGTCAAAATGGAAAACATAAATTTTGGTTCATAGGGCAAAGATTGGCTGATGAAATACTATGATTAGCACATTTTTAAGGGATGCAGTATTTGTTGTTACATCTTTTCTACTTTGAATGGGGTAGGACCATTTTTAGAATAAATTATATAAGTCTGTCTGTGGATTGAAAGCAGACTATAAGTTCTACTAGTCCTAAACTGTCTTTTACCAAGAGAATATTTGAGAGAAATATGCAGCATGAATACAAGAACATTACATCCAAAAGGCATTGAAAATATTTAGAAATAATTCTATTTAAATGTAAGAATGACAGAGTTTGTCAATTCCTGGAAGTGACTAAAAAATATAGACCTACACAGAATAAAATCCAGGTAAGGAAACAACGTCTTGTTTAGCACATTTAAAGGGCAATGGTGTGAACAATTAGGTAGGAAGAAGACATAATAGATATCGACATTGAAAATGAAAGAGTAAAACTATCCCTGTATGGAGGTGACATGATCTTATATATATATATATATAAAAGTCTAAAAAATCCATGAAAAAACTACTAGAACTAAATAACAAGTTCAGCAAAGTTTTAAGATAAAAGAGTACTACACAAAAATCAATCGTATTTCTATATATTAGCAATGAACATTCCAGACATGAAATGAAAAGAAATTTGTTCACAAGTGCATCAATAATAGCATACTTAGAGATAAGTTTTAAACATGAAGTGCAAAATTTGTACATACTGAAACTATAAATTATTAAAAATAACTAAAAATGATCTATTATTTGTAGATAAACATCTTATATTCACAGACCAAAAGACAATATTTTTAGATACCAATATTTTCCAAATTGATCAACAGATTCAGTGTAATCCCCATAAAATTGTGAATAAATTATTGTAGAAATAAGCAAGCTGTGCCTAAAATTTATATGAAAATATATGGGTACCTATATAGCCAAAGTACTTTGAAAGAGAAGAACAAATACTCACATTTCTTGATTTTAAAACTTAATAAAAAGCTACAATAACCAAAGTGTATGCCTATAAATGTTTTGTATATAAGGATAAACATATAAGTAAACAGAATTAAAAGTCCAGAAATATAACCTTACATTTATGGTCAATTGATTGCCAACAAAGATGCTATGATAATTCAACAGAGGAAAGAACAATGTTTTCAACAAATTGTAGTTAGGTTACAGAGTAGCTTCTCAGATATGACACCGAAAGCACAAGTGGCAAAATAAAAAAATATATTGGAGTACATCAAAATTAAAAATGTTTTTGCTTCAAAGGACATCATCAAGGAAGCAAAGAAACTCACGGAGGTAGAAAATACTTGTAAATCATATATCTAGTAAGGAACCGGTATCTGGAATATATAAATAACTCTTATGACTCAATTAAAATAATAATTAATTAAACACAAGAAAAGAATTTGAATACATGCTTCTCCAAATAAGGTACACAAATGGTCAACAAGCACATGAAATGATGCTTAACATCTTTAGCCATTAAGAAAATACAAATCAAAACCACAATGAGATGCCAATTTACAACTAATAGGATAGCTATTATTAAAAAAAACAGACAATAACAATATTTGGCATGCATATGAAGAAATTTTGCCTTCCTGGTGACAATGTAAAATAATGCAACTACTTTTGAAAACATTTTGGCAATGTCTCAAAAGGTTGAACATTGAGTTACTATATGACTCAGCAATATCCTCTAGGCACATATCCAAAAGAAATAAAAACATATGTTCACACACAACTTGTACAGGAATGTTTATAATAGCATTCTTCATACGATCCCAAAGTTAAAACAAGTCAAATGTCTATCAACTATTGAATGGGTAAACAAAGTGTGGTATACACATACAGTAGAGCACTGCTTGCCTATAAAAAGAAAGGATACACCAATACATGTTACAACCTGGATGAATCTTAAAAACATTATGCTAAGTAAAGTAATTCATTCACAAACGACCACATATTATATGGTTCCATTCATATGAAATATCCACGTTAGGCTAATTTATAGTCAGAAAGATTAATATTGATTACAGCTAGAGTGGAAAGGCTACATTGGGATTGACTGCTCATGGGTATTAGGTCACTCTTTGGGTTGAATTGTATACAGATGAATTACATGTCATGTGACTTACATTTCAATCAACCTATAAAAGAAAAAGGAATGTGAATTAAATAAAGCTGTTTCAGGATGTCATGTTAACTCACTGAGTCTAGCCTGTCAATAATGTCAGATTCAGAAGTTTTGACTTTGTAGGCTGCAGAAAAGTGACACAATGTGAGATTTTATTAGAAATATGAGAGGATACATTTAAAGAGGGGAAGTAGGGTAGAGCTTTTGTGTATAAATGAGTAATGAAAATATTAATAGCAATGAGGTAGGTGTAACATGAAATGGTAATGAGAGCTGCAATTGTGCTTTAAAATTATTGAGCGAGGGTGACAGCGATGAGAAACCAAGGGTTGGAGAGAGAATTTTTTCATTTATTTACTTGTTGTTTTGTTCTTTTTCTGCATTCTAATTAGGCTTCAGAGAGTCCTTAAAGACACAAAGAGGAGAATGCCTACTGCTGACTTGAACAGCTTAGATGTGTTCAGATGACATTGTGGAAAGGGTGTTTCTGGCACATGAAATTGCCTCAACCTATTGATTCATTCAGAATTAATTTGGCTCATCTGGCTGGCCGGGGTGGGTGGGTGGGGTGGCACCTTCCTCGATTGACTTCTCCTCTGGTTTTCCTTCTGAAGTTTCATGTTTCATTGAAGATGACTTACTTAAATAAGCATAGAGCTGAGTCTGACTTCCAAATAAAATTTCTGAAAAGTTCTCAAGGTCAATGTAAAGAGTAATTTAAGCTGTCTTAAGTCATTAGTAAAGAGGGTAACATTAGTAAAGAGAGTTGAGCACAACTTTTCTCAATGTCCATGGAAGTTGCGTTTCTAGAAAATTCAGGTTATATTAAAAGTTTACAAACATGCTTTGTGTTTCTACATAAAGTGAAACAAAGTCATCCTCACAGATAATTATAAACAGGCATTGCAAATTCATGAAAATTCACTGAAAATGTTTGGAAGTCATCAAATGGAAGGATATTTCTTTACACTGGGGACAAGATAAAGCATTTCTAGACCTCTGCCCACTTCATCCTATTAGCTCTCCACTCCCATCCCTCTCACAACCTAAAATGCTGCTCTGGGGTGAGTGGTGCCAATCCCCTTAAAAAATCACAGATCTAAACAATTATGTAGGCAAGAGATCTCCTTGGAACTTAAGTTGCTTGCTCATAAATATATGTATGTATGTGTGTGTTTTTTGAGTTTGGGAGATCTTTTGAATTGACTGAAGAAAAACAGGTGAAGATTATTATAGAACCAACCTACATTAAGCAAAGTAAATTGTCATTCATCAGTGGATATTTGCATTTCTCTAATTCTGCCTCTGAAAATACAAAATTCATACTCTACTAAAAAACTTTGCAGAAGCGTGCAGCACCACTTTAAAAGATGGCATCCTTAATGGGGTATAATTTCTTTCTGAGAAGTTAGTTTTTCTAAAGGGTATCAGCCTGAGGTCATCAATAGGACTCATCAGTGGTTTGTTTGCAAAGCATAGTGGTTATTTATTTATTTATTTATTTACTTTGTTGTCATCATTTTTAAATGGTTACATTTTAATCAATGAAAATTATGACATAACTTAAAAAAGTTTTTAAATGCATCCTCATTGGGCCCACCCATAAACACTACCATTTATAGATGTGGTATGCGTTCTTCAGTTCACCATAGATTTTTTTCACTTTTTATTGACCTTCCAAAATGGTTGACCTCAAGAATTTATTCATCTGCCTTCTGAACCAGGGTAGAAGTAGCCCTGGGGATAAATGAAGATACTAATTAACTTAAAGGGATATTTGAAGCTATTGTCAGAGAAAGTGGCTTTTATCCCTTCTGTTTAACATAGTAATGTTCTTTACAAAATAATTGGAAAATAGAGATAAATGCAAAGAAAAAAGTATAAAAGTCACACTAAGATAATAATCATTAGCATTTTAGTGTATGTGCATCCAACTTAACAAAAGCAGGGTCATATTTGAGATCCTTTGAATCTCTTTTCTATCTAAATTCAAGGGAAATCTTAATTAAGGAAAAATGCAAATATAGAAAAATACGAAGCATCAAAATCAGTCAGATATCTCTAGAGAATAGACCACTAGGATGTATACACACACACAGAGACACACACACATATATACGTATATATATACACACACCCATATATATATCCACATATATATATATATCCCATATATATATGTGTGTGTGTATATATATATATATATATAGAGAGAGAGAGAGAGAGAGGGAGAGAAGGCCAATGAGCTGAAGACTTACAGAAGAGTTGATACTTGATACTGCATTTCAAGTCCAAAAAGAGTTTGCTGGCTGGATTCCCTCTTTTCCGGGGAGGTCAATTTTTTTTCTATTAAGGTCTTCAACTCACTGGATGAGGCCTATCCACATTATTGACAGTAATCTACTTTACTTAAAGTTTACTGGTTTAAAATGCTAATGTCATATAAAAATACTTTCACAGAAACATCTAGAATAATATTTGATTGAATATAAGGGTATCATGGCCTAGTCAAATTGACATATAAAAGTGGCCATCACACTTGTCCAATATTAATAAAAGCCATGTGAAATATTCCATGGTCCCTACATGGAATATTTTTATTCCATATAAATATACATGTAAAAGTGTCATGGATGCTCATCAGAGAACATTTCATTCATTTTACCTTTTTTGAGAGAGTAGTCAGTGAGAAGGTGGTGTTATTGTATTAGAAGGAATTTGGGAAGTTGAAATTACTGAAGGAATTATAGAACAAGATAAAATAAACAAAATTTAATAGGAATTAAAGTGTACAAATGTAAGATGCTTAGGAACCACGATGGGCAGAAAGAAGGGTGTGCTGGAATTAAGGTTAGAGTAGTCCTGGGGTTGATACTTACTTCTGACCTCTGTTATAGAAAATATTTGTATCACCTTTTCAAAGGAGTAAAGTTTCATACTAAAATAAGAAATTACTATGTATTGAGATGTTTCTATGGGACTTTTCTTTTGAATTTTTATTGTTTGCTTTTGTCTCTCTTTGGTGGTCCTTATCAAACAAGAGTTAAAATAACTCAATCTCTTAACACCTTCTGTGTTAAGATGTCTATTTTGCAAAGTAAGGACAGTTCAAGGTTTTGTATTCATATTATAAAATGAAATGTTTTCTATTGAAGATAGGCTTGGAAGTTTTAAAAATTCTCTTTTATCTATGCTCACTCAAATTATATGTAGGATCAGATTCATGGTCAGCATATCTGAGGATCACTTTAACAAAAAGAGTTTTATTCCAAAGGGAGAATCAATAAATATCTATTTATTTTTAGAACATATAAGAAAAAACAAGCTCCTTATTTACTAATACTCTCCTTTTATGATATGATTAAATAATGATTAATTTGGCCAAATATTTCTATATTTCTTTCCAAAAGTTACCCTCAGAAACTGTCATAGCATAGGGCTTAATTCAGCATCTGGGAAGTTAATAGAGTAGTAAAAGGTGGGAATTTTAAATGTTTTATTTATTAAAACTTGACAAGGCTATGGAGTATTAGGAGCACAATGTGCCTCTTCTAATTTAAGGCTTCTAGGTTCCTGGAAACAATGTGTTAACAGGTTACTTTAAGGTAATAGTCATAGGTTTCCAAGAATTTGAGATTCACAATTAAGTAGAAGGCATATCAAGATTAGTACATTGTACTCAGATTAATACATTGACTGAGTCTGAGTCATCCAGGGATTAGAGTTCAGTTTCTCCTTGGCTTCAATGCATTCTCAGGGTTGGCTATGAAATGATCCACTAAAGGGTTGGAGTTGACAGGGATGATAGCAGGGGGGCTAATTTTTTATTAAACATCAGACTCCATTTTTCTCATATTGTCATTTGGAAAAACCAAGTCACCTTCTAGATGTAACAGGATTTTGACACATAAATGTTACAGATGTGCCTTATAGAGAAGTAATCACCCAAAGCCAGATTTACTAAAACAAGTATAGGAAATACCATTACCAATATTGTATTTACATCTTTTAAAATGCTAATGTATGTTCAATGCTTCAAAATAAACAAATTGACTCTTGGCTTCTGATAAATCCATCCACACACAATTTAATAGGGTGTAAAGGAAAGTAAAATTGGCCTTATGAAGAAGAGTAGATTAAAATACACATACTTCTGTGTGTGTGTGTGTGTGTACACAGACAATTTTTCAGGAATAATTTAGAGGTAGAAGAGCAATGCTCCATTACCTTGAATGATTTCCTTAAAACAAAGACATTCTCTTACATCACTATGGTATAATTATAACTCAAGAAGTTAACTCAGAGTAACTGTTTCACTAGGGTCAAACAGAGACCAGCTGAAAACAAGACACAACCACCACACCAAACAGGTCCTCAGTTTCTCAGGCCATAGCACTTGTACGGGTCCTCAACAAAGCTCCAGGGGAAAAATCAAACACTGTAAAACAATCATGGGGCAGAATTAGCAGAAAAACTCTGGTAACATGAATAACCAGAATAGATCGACTCCACCAAGGAAAGATATGGCAGATGTAACTGAAGATCCCATTCACAAACAGCTGGCCAAAATGTCAGAAATCAAATTCTGGATTGCCAATCCTAACAAACAGAATCCAGCAACACAACAAACAAATTATACATCTTGACCAAGTTGGTTTTATCCCAAGGTCTCAAGGCTGGTTCAATATACGTAAATCTATAAGTATAATTCAGCACATAAACAAATTAAAAAACAAAGACAATATGATTCTCTCAATTGATGCAGAAAAAGCTTTTGATAATATCCAGCATCCCTTCATGATCAGAACACTTAAGAAAATTGGTATAGAAGGGACATTTCTTAAACTGATAGAGGCCATCTACAGCAAACCCACAGCCAACATCGTATTGAATGGAGTTAAATTGAAATCATTTCCACTCAGATCAGGAACCAGACAAGGCTGCCCATTGTCTCCACTGCTCTTTAACATTGTAATGGAAGTTTTAGCCACTGCAATTAGGGAAGAAAAGGCAATCAAGTGTATCCAGAAGAGATCAAACTTTCACTCTTCGCAGATGATATGATTGTATATCTGGAAAACACCAGGGATTCTACTACAAAACTCTTAGAAGTGATCAAGGAATACAGCAGTGTCTCAGTTACAAAATCAACATTCATAAATCGGTAGCCTTTATATATACCAACAATAGTCAAGCTGAAAAAAACAGTTATGGACTCTATTCCATTCACAGTAGTGCCAAAGAAGATGAAATATTTGGGAGTTTATCTAACAAAGGACGTGAAAGACCTCTATAAAGAGAACTATGAAACTCTAAGAAAAGAAATAGCTGAAAATGTTAACAAATGGAAAAACATACCATGCTCATGGCTGGGAAGAATCAACATTGTTAAAATGTCCATACTACCCAAAGCAATATACAATTTTAATGCAATCCCTATTAAAGCTCTACTGTTATACTTTAAAGAGCTTGAAAAAATAATACTTCATTTTATATGGAATCAGAACAAACCTCGAATGGCCAAGACATTACTCAGAAATAAAAGCAAAGCAGGGGGAATCACGCTACCAGACCTCAGACTATACTATAAATCGATAGTGATCAAAACAGCATGGTATTGGCACAAACACAGAGAAGTAGATGTCTGGAACAGAATAGAGAACCAAGAGATGAACCCAGCTACTTACAGTTATTTGATCTTTGACAAGCCAATTAAAAACACTCTGTGGGGAAATGATTCCCTATTTAACAAATGGTGCTGGGTGAACTGGCTGGCAACCTATAAAGACTGAAACTGGACCCACACCTTTCACCATTAACTAAGATAGACTCTCACTGGATTAAAGATTTAAACTTAAGACATGAAACTATAAAAATACTAGAAGAGAGTGCAGGGAAAACTCTTGAAGAAATCAGTCTGGGTGAGTATTTTATGGGGAGGACCCCCGGGCAATTGAAGTAGCTTCAAAAATATACTACTGGGACCTGGTCAAACTAAAAAACTTCTGCACAGCCAAGAACACAGTAAGTAAAGCAAGCAGACAGCCCTCAGAATGGGAGAATATATTTGCAGGTTATGTCTCCGACAAAGGTTTAATAACCAGAATCCACAGAGAACTCAAACGTATAAGCAAAGAAAGAACAAATGATCCCATTGCAGGCTGGGCAAGGGACTTGAAGAGAAACTTCTCTGAAGAAGACAGGCACACGGCCTACAGACATATGAAAAAATGTTCATCATCTTTAATCATCAGAGAAACTCAAATCAAAACTACTTTGAGATATCATCTAACTCAAGTAAGATTAGCTCATATCACAAAATCCCAAGACCAGAGATGTTGGCATGGATGTGGAGAAAAGGGAACACTTCTACACAGCTGGTGGGAATGAAAATTAATACATTCCTTTTGGAAAGATGTTTGGAGAACACTTAGAGATCTAAAAATAGATCTGCCATTCGATCCTATAATTCCTCTACTAGGTGTATACCCAGATGACCAAAAATCACATTATAACAAAGGTATTTGTACCAGAATGTTTATTGCAGCCCTATTCATAATTGCTAAGTCATGGAAAAAGCCCAAGTTCCCATCAATTCACAAATAGATTAATAAATTGTGGTATATGTACACCATGGGATATTATGCAGCCTTAAAGAAAGATGAAGACTTTACCTCTTTCATGTTTACATGGATGGAGCTGGAACATATTCTTCTTAGTAAAGTATCTCAAGAATGGAAGAAAAAATATCCAATGTACTCAGCCCTACTGTGAAACTAATTTATGGCTTTCACATGAAAGCTATAACCCAGTTATAACCTAAGAATAGGGGGAAGGGGGAGAGGGAGGGAGGAGGATGGGCGGGGGGAGGGTGATTGGTGGGATTATACCTGTGGTACATCTTACAAAGGTGCATGTGAAGCTTAATAAATGTAGAATATAAATGTCTTAACACAATAACTAAGAAAATGCCAGGAAGGCTATGTTAACCAGTGTGATGAAAATGTGTCAAACGGTCTATAAAACCAGTGTATGGTGCCCCATGATCACATTAATGTACACAGCTATTATTTAATAATTAAACACACACATACACACAAATATCCTTTTTCAGCCAAAGGGGAAAAAAATCTTCCTGGCCCATGATTCAATCCTGGATCAACACGGTGCATTTAGTTATGTTTCTTTAGTCTTCTTTAATCTAGAAGAGTTTCTCAGCCTCTCTTTGTCTTTCATGACTGTGACAATTTGGAAGCATACTGGGAAATTATTTTACATAATTTGACTTAGTCTGATGTTTCCTCACAGTTAGTTTCAGGTTATACATTTTTGACAGTATACCACAGAAGTGATTTTGGAGAATACATATTCTAGAAGAAGAAATTACTGGATAATAATCAGAGAAAATATTGTTTGGGGTTTTCAGAAAATGTTAGTAAATGACTGTCCCTATTGGTTAAAAAGTAAAATAAGGGTCCATGATATTGTGCAAATGTGTTCCTGTAGCTTACTTGCCTTTCAGTTCTTTAAATAGTTGGAGTTTTCCCCCTTTAAATATTAAGTTGTTTTTTTTTTTTTTTTTAATTTGGCCAGGGCTGGGTTTCAACCCGCCACCTCCGGCATGTGGGACCAGCGCCCTACCCGCTGAGCCACAGGCGCCGCCCTAAATATTAAGTTTTTACTGTGAGGCTACATTTCACAGCACAGTTTCCCATCTGAAAGTATAGTGGCACATTGAGAGAATGTAGGTCCAAATAACCCCACATGATGCTCCAGTGAATGGATGTTCTTAAAATTCTTAATGTACCATGTTCCTAGGAAAGTAACTCAATACAAATGGAAAATAACTAAGAAAATGCCAGGAAGGCTATTTTAACCAGTGTGATGAAAATGTGTCAGACTGTTTATAAAACCAGAGTATGGTGCCCCATAATCGCATTAATGTACACAGCTATGATTTAATATTAATAAAAAAATGGAAAATAAAATGAGGTTTGAAGAATTGGAAGGATTTATGTTTCTACTTTGTGATAAAGAATAAGTTCATCATAGTATTTCTGTGTACAAGTCATTTTAAGTACCTGTTTTATTTGGCAAAAGCAGCAGAGTGCAGGAATTACCTGGTTACAGAGTCGGATCGCTTAGGGAGAATCCCAGATCTGTAATATCTTAGCTGGGAGATCCTGGATCACAGTAACCTTGGTTTGTACATCTACAAAGAGGATCATCCTAGGACTGAATTAAGGTAGCTATGGAGGATTAACTGGAACAAAGCAAGCAAATTCCTTACTGTGGTTCCTGTCATATAGCTCTCACCTACACTGTGACCTGATGATGAATGACTTTGTTAAAAGCCAGGGTTATCCGCTTTTGTGTCCTTGGACAAGTAATTTGCTCCTATTTGGAAATGGAGGTAATAATAGTACTCACCTCATAGGGTTCTTATAAAACATTAGCAGCAGTTTAATATATTGTTATTACCTTTTATTAGTATCTTTATTAATATCACTAACACATTACTATCTTTCTCATTAACATTCTTTAAAAAAAACTTGGTAGAAAACAGTACTTTTAATAACAATCTATAAATTTTAAAGTGTTATTTAAAATCGAAGACAATAGTGGGATATATCCCTCTGTAGGGAATGTTTGCTTTCTTCCAAAGTATAATTGTTGAAAGATTTTCTTCTTCAATGAACACAAGTACTTTACAGGTAACCTCAGGTCTGTTTCATTGTTTGGATTATACACAAATGTAGGAATTTAATTTTTATTATTAATTATAGCTACATATTGACATTGAAAATATACACAATTTAATATTTCAAATGTGTTGAAATAGGAATCATTATTACCTTGGCAAAATATCAAAGTTTTGTGTGTGTGTGTGTGTTTATATTGACTCTAAGTCTGCCTGTAGTGAATCTAACCAGAATTTCATGTGGCTTAGTTAATGTTCCAGAGAAGGGGCTGCTTACTTTGTCTGTTTAAACTGGACACCAGCATGTTCCCTGCCACTGTCCCTTGGGGGACACACTGTTCACAGATCACATCTAGAGTATGGTGTAATAGATTGTTATTTCCCAGCCCATAGACAAATCCAGTTCATACAAAGCCGCTCTCTCCTCTGCATCCCATAGTTTCCTCAAGTCTTGCTTTGTTTTTACTTCATGGTTAAATCGCCTTATGAAGGAAAATCACTAGACTCTAGGGTTTTGTTTTTGTTTCATGGACCCTATTTGCAGTCTGAGCTCAGTTAATACTTATTTATCTCTTTCTTTTCCATGCAGGCATAATCCTTTCTCTAATATCCACAGAAGTGTAACTCATTACTTTAGAAGAAAAAGTATTCCATTTCCTGGGAATCTTAGATTGTTAGGAAAGATCTTTTTACACAGAAGATAAGTTGATGACTACGTTATAAATCATGTTTCGAACTGGGACACCATTTTATTAGTTTCCCTCTTAGAAAACTAGGAACATTTTCCTTATATAACTCAAAGGGTAGTTTTAATAATTAAAAATTACACGATAATAAGATGATAAAATTACAAAAAAATAATTAAAACAAAAATAAATAATAAAATTAAAAATACATCTCCAATTTATGAAATATTAAGGACAAAAAGGTTAAAAATTATTTGGAATAATTTATAAGTAATTTTTCACACTCTAGTTATTGACCATTTCTTCTCCTTGTTCTATTGCTATTACAAAATACTCATGTTTTATATAATTTAGTTTCCACAATAGTCCTGTAAGATAGGCAGGGCAGGAATTATTTTCCTGTGTGCGTAGATAAGGAAATTTAGCCACGAGATGCTGAGTGATTTACCAGAGTTCTGGTATCTGCTACTGCCTGAACCAAGAACTGTCTCCCAACTCCCAGACCATTATTCTTCTCAACACACTACCCTGTTGTTCAGTGAAACATCAAACCGTATAGCCTGCCAAGTCAATTCCACAAGTCAATCAGCTTCTGTCTTTCAGTGTTGGGAACACTAAGTCCTCTAGCTAGAGGAAAATCTTTAGGCATTATTTCTTCAATTTTTTTTTTTTTTCTGTTTACCTCACCTTTCCTTGCTTTTGATGACTCCAGCCAGTTACATTTATTTATTTGTTTGTTTGTTTAGTTATGTATTTTTTTATTTTGAGACAGAGTCTTACTTTGTTCCCCTGGGTAGAGTGCCGTGGTGTCATAGCTTACAGCAACCTCAAACTCTTGGGCTCAAGTGATCCCCTTGTCTCAGCCTCCAAAGGAGCTGGGACTACAGGCGCCAGCCACAATGTCTAGCTACTTTCAGAGAGAAGATCTCGCTCTGGCTCAGGCTGGTCTCGAACTCATGAGCTCAGGCAATCCACTTGCCTTGGTCTCCCAGAGTGTTAGAATTACATGTGTGAGCCACCATGCCCAGCCCTCCAGTTACATTTATATTAGACAAACTGGTGTCTCACCACTGACAGCCTGTTCAATATTTTCCAGTCTTTTTCTCTGTTTTATTTCAGACAGTTCTTATTGGTAGGTCCTCAAGTTCAGTACTCTTTTCTTTTTTTTTTTTTTTCTGCAGTGGTTAATCTTCAGTTTATGATACCAAACATACTTTCTTTTTTAATCTCAGACACTGTATTTTTCATTTTTACAAGTTTGTATTCTACTCAATATGCTCTACCTTGTTTCATGTATACAATAAAGTTATAACAACTGTTTTAAAGTACCCATGTACAGTTGAAGCATTTATGAAATTCTTTTATTTGTTCTTATTGATCTATATTTCTTGTTATTATAGGCTATCATTTCCTCTTTCTTTGCAAGCCTGATGATTTCTTTATTGGATGCCAAAATTGTAAATATTGTCTTGTTAGTCCCTGGATATTCTTCGACTGTCTTGTGGGTTTCAGTTAAGTTAATGTGATACATACTTATCCTTTCAATTTTTGCTTTTATACTGTGCTCTGTAAGACTAGAGTAGCTTTAATCTATGGCTAGTTTTTCTCCATTGTGGTAGCAATGTAGCAATGCTATCCTGTGTACTCCTATACCTTTTGATTTTCAAATTTTCAAGAGTTTCCACTTTGGTAGAAACAAATTATTCCTGGCCCTCTGGGAACTATAGTGATTGTCTTCTCTAATTCCTTTAATTCCTGGTGTAATCCCACCAATCCCCTTCCCTCTACCCACCTCCCCCTTCCCTCCCCTCCCTTTCCCCTTCCCCCTATTCTTAGGTTGTGAATGATGCCCCATGATAATTTAATGTACACAGCTATGATTTAATAAAAAAAAAACAAACAAAAAAAGAAAAAGAAAAAAAAAAGAAGCACATAAAAATGTTAAATTCTTCTTGGTGAATTAAATGTTTTATCATTATAAAAAAAACTCCTTTAATTCCTTTTATTTATTTATTTATTTATTTATGAAATCAGTTCTCACTCTGCCATCCAGTTGGCATACAGTGGTAAGATCACAGCTCACTGCAACCTTCAATTCCCAAGCTCAAGCAATCCTCCTGCTCTCCTAAGTGGCTCAGACTACAGGTGTGCACATCATACCCAGATAATACTTAAGATTTTGTTTTTGGTAGAGACAGGGTCTTGCTGCATTGTCCAGGCTGGTCTTGAACTCCTAGACTCTAGCAGTCTTCCTACTTCAGTCACCCAAAGTGCTGAGATTACAGGCATAAACCACTGCACTGTTTTTTCTAATTCTTTTGGGTAAATTTTTTAGTCCATTTTGTGTTGCTATAAAACTACACCTGCAGCTGGGTAATTTATAAAGAAAAGAAGTTTATTTAGTTCACAGTTATACAGGTTGGGAAGTTCATGACTGGGCAACTGCATCTAGTGAGGACCTTATGCTGATTCTACTCATACTTAACAGTTGAAAGGGGCTAGATGCATGCAATAATACATGGCAGGAGAAGAAGCAGGGTAGAGAAATCAAGAAAGCCAGATTCTTTTTAACAACTCACTCTCACGGGAACTAATTCATTCCCATTAGAGCAAGAACTTACTCTTCACAATAAGAGGACATTAAAACTATGCCTTTTATATAATTAATAATTTTCATAGTATAATCTAGGACCTTTTGTAATTCAGGCACAAATGATTTTGATACTAGCACTTCTTTGTGTAGAAAACAGTGTGTAAAATAATTCTTGGATTTTTTTTTAATCCAAGTGTAACAAATCCTTTTACACCTCCCGACATAGATGGGGCTCCATCCAGACAAATATTTATGCAGGAATCTCAAGACAAGTTATTATAATTAAAGTAATTCTCAATCAAATACAACATATCTTGGCCTTTTGCTCTTATTGGGAGTTGTCAACAAAATAAAAATTGTTCTATGATTTCTTCTTTATATACAAATCTACTGAATGATAAAAGTTGGGGTTTACCACTGAGATCAGTAGATTCATCCAACTGAATTCCAAGCATGTTTACTTCTTTGAAGTGAGATAATACTTGAAATTCTATGTTTTCAGATAAATCCTTAACATGCTGAGAAATTACATTATCTGAAAGTGGAATTTTTAAAATTTCCATTTCATATTCTTTTCCAAACATTGTTTTTACAATTGCACAGCAGGCCAGTAGAAAAAAAGGTATTCTGAAATTGCATGAGATTTCATTTTCCTATGATTTCTGCAACTGCCTAACTCACTTCTTGGGCTTTATCTGATATCATTGCCTCTTTGGTCCCTATTTTTACTTATTTAGTATTACTAAGTACAAGTCATTTGAAACATTCTACAGGTTCTTTGGATAAAGTAGGACTGTCTGGATTGTAAATGTCTCTTTAATTTGCTAGAAAACAGCTATATTCGCTAATGCTTTGCCACAAAATGCACATATGGGATGTGGTGGATTTCCTTTACTATATATGAAATTGAATGATAAGTAATCTTTATTAAAAGATGACTAATTGTTTTTAATTTAGTTGCCTATGTACTGGATGAATCAATATTTGATGCACTAGCATTATCTTCTAATTTTCGTTTCTATACTAAAAATTTGTCCATTTTAATTGAATTTTATGTAACAAAAATAAAAAATGCCAAATCAAAAATAATAAAAATAAGTAAACAATCCATACTTTTAAAAAAGAAACATATGTATTAATTAAACACACTTGGGAATTTTTCAAAACTAGGATTTGCAAGGCAATTGTGTCTTCACTATTTCAAATCTAGACAAAACTATATGACATGTTCATTTTCATGTTTCAAATCTAGACAAAACTATATGACTACACCTCCTTAATACTTCAGACACAACAAGGGATTGCTGAGTCATTTGGCATCATTCACTTCAGATGATTTCTACATATATCAGTGTTCATTGGCAAATCCTTGTCAAATCCTGCTATCTATGGATGTGTCATGAAACCTTATTTTTCAAGGCTATGCCCCCACCCACTTTAAAAATAAGCTTGTGTTTATTTATTATAACAATAAAACATTTATTTATTATAATAATGATGCATGCATATAATCAATTTTAAAAGGCTTCAATTTTGATATGCACACTTACTCTGCTTTGAATTCTTTTGAAAATAATTTTATTCACGATCTTTGAAAATTTTAATGGCACACCTAAGATCCTTTCACAGCACACCAGTG
The DNA here is from genome assembly GCF_027406575.1 of Nycticebus coucang. Classification (NCBI taxonomy): domain Eukaryota; kingdom Metazoa; phylum Chordata; class Mammalia; order Primates; family Lorisidae; genus Nycticebus; species Nycticebus coucang. Next base: position 27,831,168 of record NC_069804.1, on the reverse strand, counting down.
TGCTGTTGAACACCTATTCAAAATCACTGCTTTAGACAGTAAGCTGAGGCAATCATAAACATATGTCAATCATTTCTTTTCCTTTCTTAGGGAATCACTGTCTTGTAATATCTGATATATAGTGCCTGTAAAGCATTTTTTAATACATATTTTGTATTTTTAATTTTTTTTAGACAGAAAGGTAAATCCAATTCTGGATACAAGAGGAAGTTTCACACCCCACAGAATAAATGATTACTGTTCACCTTGTGAAGAATTAAAGCTCAAATGATAATTAATTTGGAACCTAAGGGATGAATCATAGTTTTCATTCAACCATTTCTTATACTTATGAATTCATGTCAAATATCCTGAGCATTTGTGCTTCATTTTGTCACTCATAGCATTAGGAAGAAAATAAATAACTAAGCCATCCAAGTAGAGAAAGTGTTATGAAGAATATTTGAGTTCACTAAATGGAAGCTTATATACAAATATGAGGTTTCTGCATTATTAATAAGGCCCAGAAAGTTCAAATTATATTATATAGTATAGCGAAACATCAAGAAAGATCATATCAAATATGAAGCCTCTCTCCTTCTACGGCAGATGTTGCATGATACCATTTCTTTAAATTTTTAATTGTTGAACATGTAAAGCAAACACATCTTTATCCTTAATGTTTCTAATTCCACCCATGTGGATTTTAGTTTTCTATGTTCCTTTTATTAAAAAAAGAAAAGGAAAAAGGCAGAAATGTTTGAATTAATTAGAACATGTAATGGAAATTAAACCCAGACAAAAAGTGAGTCTTGTGATATAAAATATTTTTCATAGAACAAATATTTCATAGATAAAATATACAATAAAATATTGCATTTGATCTGGACCACTTAATAAAATACTGGTAAATTGTATCAGCACTGATGAATGACTTGAAAAATAAAGGTGAAGATAGGCAAGCAACTGAAAAGAGATTAGAGTGAAGCATCTTTGCCTTGGGGAGAGAAAAATTATTATTTATGAAATAATTTTTTAAAAACTCTTCTAGGGGTGGAACAAGATGGGGAACTAGAAACATCTCCCACTAGCATGTCCCTGCAAGGCCGGAGAAATAAAACCCCCAAATTTCTCTGGGGGGATGGGGGGGACGGTGGGTATCCTACCTGGACTTGTCACTCTGGGGGCTCACTGAGGCAGTGGTGCACTACAGGAACCAGCAAGTAGGCCAGGAGCTAAGGAAAGCCAGCACAGAAGGCAAGTGTGTGGGAATGGGCTGGACCGGCAGGCCAGCCCTCACACAGAGGACTGGAGACTGGAAGGGGCTGTTCTGAAGGTTTTTGATTTTCGACTGGACTGCACATTGGAACTGCCTTGGAGGGCTTAGATGAGTGGGTGGGCGTGATGTCCAGTGGCCTGACTTGAATACCTGGTGGGGTGAATCTCCCATGATTTTGGCTGCTAGCTAGGCTGCCATTTTGGGAAGGTCGTGGCTGATAGCTGGGCCACCATTGTGAAAAGGTCGTGCTCCTACCTGGGTAGCCATTTTGGAAAGGTCTAAGCTGAGACTTGGGTAACCATTGTGGTAAGGTCCTGCAGGAGAAAAGGTACACAGGGTCCTAGTACAGGGGTGGCTTTGGTACAGATGAACTTGGGTATCCACTCTTGGGGTGATCTGAGCAACTCCCACACCCCTGGGGAATTGTTAACAGAGGGAACTGTGAGACGTACCTCCTAAGGATTTAGGTGAGAGTTTAAAAAATCCCAACCCGGAGGGGACTGAATCCTGACAACGACCAGGCACCGACTGAGGACAACTAAGTCAGGAAGACAGGACCTGATCTCCTTGACAACTAAAGGGGTGGGAGCATGTGTTCTCTTTCTCATAACACCAGAGCACCACCTTGTGGCCAGGCAATAAGTTACAACATATATTTAATTATACATTTATATATATATATTTTTCTCTATTATTTTTGTTCCCTTTCCCAATTTTTTAAGTTTTTTTTCCCCTTCTCTTTTTTATGTTAGGGTTTTTTTTCTTTTTCTTGTTTTTCTTTTTGGTTGGCTGTATTCTTAATCTACATTTTTACTTCTTCAATAGCAAGAGCTCCTCCTTTTTTGTTATGTTATTTCAGCCCACTTTATTCTCTCTTTCTTCATTTCTCTCGTTTTTTCACTCTTGGAAGAGATGTTTCTATGTTTCTCATCTTTCCCAAATGCATTTCTCATGTAACAGCTAAGATATCCCTTTTTCATTTAATCTTACATAACCATATTTTTATTTATTTTTTTCTTTAAAAAAAAATTTTTTTTTTTGAGACAAAGTCTCAAGCTGTTGCCCTGGTTAGAGTGTTGTGGTATCATAGTGGAGGTATGATACCTGTTGGAGGTATCATACCTCCAACTCTTGGGCTCAAGTGATCCTCTTGCCTCAGTTTTTCTATTTTAAGTAGAGATGGGGTTTTGCTTTAGCTCAGGCTGCTCACAAACTTGTGAGCTCAAGCTATCCTCTTTCTCATTCTATAATTGGCAGTCTTGCTTTTTCCCATAATGCTAAGGCTCTCCAGATTTCTAAGGACCCATCCAGGCCAGAAGCCCAAAATCCTAAAGTTGCTGGTGTGGCTATAGCACCCTGATGGACCACACCATATCCTCCTGTTACTCTTTCTTTCTTTGTCTTTGTTTTTCTTTCTTTCTTTCTTTCTTTCTCTATTTCTCTCTTTCTTTCTCTCTGTTTCTCCAATTCTTTTCTTTCATCCTGCTTTTCTTTCTTTCTTTCATAAAAGAATTCATTTTGAATAGTTATCCCCCTTTAAAGTCCCAACTAAAAAATGCCTATAAAAATGTTATACTTATTGTTCTTATTCTATTGGTTAATATTTGGTGGGATTTAATTTTTTTACATATTTATCTGAACTATCAGAATATTTTTATGCATTAGAATTGCTGTAGCTAGAATCAAATTGATATTTTATTTAAAATCTATTTTGTCTTTTATTTGTGCTAACTTTAAAGAGGATGAATAACTGGTGGATTTCAGTTTTCATTAAATTTTGCCTTTCCTCAGTGAGTATCTATAATTATTCTGACCAGTTATAGTGAAAGATGGGATTTTTTTGTTTCACTTTCTTCCTCTTAAATAGTCTTCCCCAAAGATAATATCAAATAGCAAATAGATGATAGCAAATAAATAAATGATGAAGGTAAGAGAGAACTGGGGATGAAACACTGGGGCCATGAACAAATTACCACTTGGATAATTGAGTTAATGTTGTAGAAATCTAAACTATAAATTTCTGTAATCACTTGCCTTTTTTTTTTTTTTTTTTTGAGACAGAGTTTCACTATGTAGCCCTTGCTTGATAGAGTGCTGTGGCATCACAGCCCACAGCAACCTCAAACTCTTGGGTTTAAGAGATTCTCTTGCCTCAGCCTCCTGAGTAGCTGTGACTACAGGCACCTGCCACAACAGGCTAGTTTTTTGGTCACAGTTGTCATTGTTGTTTAGCAGGCTCAGGCCAGGTTCGAACCCTCCAGCCTTGGTGTATGTGGCTGGTACCATAACCACTGTGCTATGTGGTGGCAAGCTCACTTGCCTCTCCTCTTAAGAATTACAACAGGGCGTTGTGGCGGGCGCCTGTAGTCCCAGCTACTCGGGAGGCTGAGGCAAGAGAATCGCTTAAGCCCTGGAGTTGGAGGTTGCTGTGAGCTGTGTGAGGCCACAGCACTCTACTGAGGACCATAAAGTGAGACTCTGTCTCTACAAAAAAAAAAAAGAATTACAACAGGGCTCAATGCCTGTAGCTCAGTGAGTAGGGCGCTGGCCACATACACAGAGTCTTGCTGTTTGAGCCCAAACTGGGCCTGCTAAACAACAATGACAACTGCAACCAAAAAATAGCCGGACATTATGGCAGGTGCCTGTAGTCCCAGCTACATGGGAGGCTGAGGGAAGAGAATTGCTTAGGCCCAAGAGTTTGAGGTTGCTATGAGCTGTAACATCACAAAACTCTACCAAGGGTGACATAGTGAGACTCTGTTTCAAAAAAAAAAAAAAGAATTACAACAGATTTGTCCTCTACACATCTAATTTAGGGACTCTGAGTTATTAAACATCATTTGATGTTTTTAAAAACACAGAATCTGTTTATTTTAGTCCTTTGCACTTGTAGCTCCACAAATCCACTTCCTTTACCCTTTTTTTGCATGTTTAGCTTCTACTACTTATTCAACTTTTAGGTATGGCTTTTAATTTTAATTCATCCAGACAAGTGCTCCTTAGGATAACATTTACTATACCATTGGTAATTATTTGGTTTATCTCCCTTACTAGAAGGCAAGTTTCTCCCTTGAGGACTATGGCTGCACTTGCTTACTGCTGCATCTCCAGTGACCCTGAGAATACCTGTGGTAGTTTCCTCTTGCAGCTGTGACAAATTAACACAAATTCAATGTCTTTGGACACCATAAATGTGTTATTTTACAGTTCTGGAGATCAGAAGTCTAATACAGGTCTCCCCAGACTAACATCAAGGTATAAATATTAATAGGGCTTCATTCTCCTTGGAGACTCTAGGGGAGGATCTGTTCTTTGCCTTTTCCAACTTGCAGAGGCAACCTGTATTCTATGGCTCATGGCCCCTTCTTTCACCATCAGACCAAGCAATTGGGTCCTTTTCACACTGCCATCTCTTTAGTTCTCTCCTCCGTACTCAGATATTTTTCTTTCGCTTTGAAGAACGCTTGTGATTACATTGGACTCGTGTGACTAATACAGGATAATCTCCCTATTTTTGTGTCAGTTTATTAGCTACCTTAATTTCCCTTTGCCATGTAACACATATTCAACATTTCTGGAAATTATGACATGGGCATCTTTTGTGGGGGCCATTAACTTGCCTACCACAGTATTTGACGAATGAAAGGCTTTCAAGTAAAAGTTGCTGAATAAAAGAGTTCATCACTGAAAGAAAGAATAAATAAGCATTAAGCAAAAGGTGTGGGAATGATAGAGAGTCACAGGATGATGTTCAGGGAAGACACTTGCTTACCAATTTCAGAATAAAAAAGTTAATAAAACCTTGAAAAAAATTAACAGAGATACGATTTAAAGTTGAAGGCTATCTTTGGGGTCGTAGGACTTACAATTTCTAATAGTACAAAATATCTAAAGCTGGATCAAAGGCTTTATCCATTTATTTCCACTAGAAAAAGCAATACAGAATAGGACAGAGATTCTTAAACTTCAGTGTGCACCAGAAACATCTGAAAGGCTTGTTAAAAATATAGATATCTGGGTCCAACTCTAACAGTATCTAGTTTATTAGGTCCGTAATAATGTATAGGAATTGTACATTCTAACTGTAGAACTTCTAACAAGTTCTGAGGTGATGCTGATACTGCTGGTCCAGAGACCACACTTTGATAACAACTGATATAGTGGAAAAGGAACAGATTTTTTTATATATATTTAAAAATATGGAAGACTTCAGGAATTTGCGTATCATCCTTGCCCAGGGGCCATGCTAATCTTCTCTGTATCATTCCAATTTTAGTATATGTGCTGCCAAAGCGAGCACAGGAACAGCTTTTTTAAAAAAGCCAAGCTTGGGGGGTGCATGTGGGTAAAAGGGGTGGGGCGCCGGCCCCATATGCCGAAGGTGGTGGGTTCAAACCCAGGCCTGGCCAAAAACTGCAAATAAATAAATAAATAAATAAATAAAAATAAAATAAAAATAAAAAAGCCAATCGTAGGGGTCAAATATCTGTGCAGGCATTTATTACTCATGTGACCTCTGATGAGCTATTTAGTTTCTCTTAACTTGAATTTACATGATTGGAGAATAAGAAGAAATGATTTTAAGGTTATTTAAGAACATCAAGGATGTGAAAATTACTATTTCATTAACATATGTAAATTTTATGATTTCTAGAAGATAATCAGCAAATATTGATATTCTTCATTTTCACTTTCTAATGAAGTTATACTGCTTTTAAGAGAACAAAATTATGAATGGAAGTGAGAACAGTAGGGTACATCAGTATTTAGTGTGTCATCAAAAATAGCAGATGCATGATGCTTCCAGAGCCTACATTAGGCAGTATGGGAACACGGCCACATGAGATATCAGGAAGGGAAAAATGATAAGAGTTAAGGTCCCTGTATTAAAAGACTAAGCAGCAGCTGGAGCCTTAGTTGTAGCTTAAAATCTTGATTGGTTTTAAACTAATTGGTGCCAATTATGATAATTAGCGTGCACTCTTTTGCTCATAAATGATCATAAAACTTATTAGCATTGAGTGTTTTTAAAATTATGATTTGGGGGTGACAAATGCTGGTATTTATTTCGTTTTGTTTTTGTTTTTTGTTTTTTAAGAAAAACTGTATGTTTCTGCTTACAGTTCTCTGGGGAAATATCTCCAGTTATGAAGTCCCCCCCCTTTTTTGTCAGATAAATGTGATTTACTTTTATTTTGTAAATGTAATATTTCAAAGATTATACGAGAGTCTTGAAATTTGTATTGGTAGAGCTTCCTCCAGTTGACAATCACCAGTGACTCAGCTTATAAGTATTGTTGCTCAGTGAAATTGTATTAGTAGTTATGCCCTAAGAGTGTAGATCCTGTCTGAGTTTCAACTGAAGTTATTAAAAAAATAGTTATCTCTTGGTCAAGTACATTAAAATGTGCTTGTGAAGTATCAAGCAATATATTATACAAAATTCAAACTAGGCAACTTTTAATATGCCAATTCCACAGTTTACTAAACACTAAAAATATTTCTAGAAAATGTATTTATCCTTCTATTAGACCTTCTTGGTGCCTTTATCTGACTAGGGCTTTCATCCCTCAGTTGCTGTCAGTGTTGGCTGCTAATATTCATAGCCGGTCCTTCTTCAGGAAATTGCCTCTACTTTGCCTGGGAGATAATACCCTGTCTTATACCCCAACCTCTCCTTACCTGCCTCTTCCTCCTACTTCCATCCATTGGCCAATGATTGACTGGTATGGGCATAAAAAAGGCCACCCCCTTACCTCATGGTAGTAGCTACTGTGTGTTGCAATTCATGCTCCAGAGCTCCCTGAAGGGTTAGGCTCAACCTAGACTCCAGTTTAGATAACACCATTGCTTGATTTTTTTTTCCCTTTGCTGTATTTGCTTCCTTCACTTCCTTCTCTTGAGAGCACTTTCTCAATAAATCGCTTATTCAGGAATTCCCTTTTGTCTCTGTTTCTAGGAAAACCAACTCAACACTCCTGAAATCAGATACTAAGTTATTTCTGAATCAAGTTTGGATTTTATCTTGCACTGTTTCATTACAAAGATGAAGATAGTGAATTACTATACCCTTACTGCTTACCTCGGATAAGGATGATAGTAAATTAGAATTGATACAACACAGTATCTGGTGAAAACTTGGCATCATCTGATCCAATTATCATCAGTCTACAAAATTAGTCCCAAATGATGAGCTTGAGGATCACACCTTTGGTCTGGACCCAGGAATGAGAGGGAGAAATCAGAAACCAACAGTGATGAGGAACAAAGACAGTTGTGGATGCAAAGCACTAAAGTTTGGCCAGGCAATTCAACATCCAGTAGTTGAGAAACACAATATGGATTCCCTAGAGATCCCTGTATCCTGCTAGATAAATTAAATTGACCTGAATGCCCAGTTGTTAATTTTTCATTAAAAATAAGTCATGAAAGAAAGAACAGATACTTTACTGCAATGATCCATATTCCCATGTTTAGATACAATCTCTACATTATTATGTCATTCTAGTGTCTTCCCTTCATTCTGATTATGTACTCAATTTCTCAAAAGTGCAAAAGAAATTGGAAATTAGTTTTCAATTTGTAAACTGGTGAAAATTCATTCACCCTTCCTGCCCCAAACTTTCAAATGGATTTGATTGATTTTATTTTTTTGTAAAGTAATTCAAGATGTCCAATATTGTTGTGCCAATATAAGGAAACACTCCCACTAGAAATAACAGGGCTCTCCTACTCAAACATAGCCTTCACTTCCAGTATTTTTTGATATGTCCTATCTAAACTTACATTCTTTAGATGTTAGCAACTGTCTCTCTCTTTGCTCTCAGCACTATTATTCTGTTCAGCTTTGGACTTTTATTTTATTTGGAAGTACTCTCAGCAGAGTACTTCCTCAACTTTTTTTCCTAATGATCAATATTTCTTGGTTAATTCTTGATACTAGTGTAAACCACCTTGACCAGTAAGTAATACTGCCTGGTCATAATTTGGGGCCACAGACTCTTTCTCCTTCTACAGACAAAGATCCCATTAAATAAGAGTTAAGTGACAAATTACATAAGGAAAATCATCTAAGTGCTACCTAATATATCTTCAATTATCCTTTATTGAATAATCTGATTTTTGCAATAATGATTTTTTTTAGTGGGTTTTTTTTTTGTTATTTGTTTGTTTTCGTTTTAAGAGATAATATAAATTCCTCATCTGGGATAACCCCTAATTTTATAGATAGGTAATCTGAGGTCCAAAAATGTTTACAGGTGGTATTCACTCTCATAATTTGAAACTATAATTCATCAATTTTATAGCATTTATATAGCATTATATTGTATAGTATTTGTATATCATATTGTGACTCACGTAGCATTTCAAATATCAATTTTACTGTTGATGTGCACTTGAGTTGCTAGAATCTGTTTATATGCATATATCCTGGTTGGATATGTGCTCCAGAAGACTACCAGGATAGCTAAAGAGTAGAAAGGAAAGTTTTACTGGTGTTATCAATTTGCAAATCTGGAAAGAGATTCTCTGAAGTAGATCGAAGATGTTCATTCTTCAAAAAGGGAAAGGGAAGGTTTTCTTTTTATGTCTCTGTCATAAATATTCAGAAAGTTTCAGGGGAAAGCTATACATATATAGGAAGCAGGTCAAGTGCATGTGCAATGGATAAATATATATGTAACATGCATTCCATATTCACTTTGGTGGGGAAGCATTAGCATTAACATGAGGTACTACAATTTGGCTCTTTATGTCAGCAGGTGAACTATAGGATGAAAAGACAATTTGAGTGCAGCCTCTGTAAAGTGGCTGAAACTACCTTGAAGTGTATAATTGTTTCTCAGCAAATAATGTTTGTAAGGCCAGTCCTCTGTCCAGTCAGAGTTGTAGTGGTCTGGGTTGTAAATCAGAGTTAGGAAAGGTCTGACAATTTTCCTGATTGCAAATTGTAAACTCCCTATTATTAGGTGTGGTTTTTCTTGTGGCGATAGGAGTTTAGGAAGTTGCCAAGTCAGCTGAGCCCTGAATGACGGGGTGGGATAGAGGATTGTTCCCTTAACTTTAGGGCCCATCTCAGTTGAATAAAAGGTGTCTATTTTGGTCTTTCAGATCACGGATAAATAGGAGTTTCTCTAGGTTACATGCCTGATAACCGAACAGATGAAACATAGATTATAAGCATTTTCACTTGCACTTCATAAAGCCAATTCATTTTCCAAAGTGGTTGTACCAAGTCACATTCCCACGGCAGTACAATGGTTGTAGTTAGTCCATAAACCCATGTATGCTTGATTATTTTAATTTTTGTAATATGTTTGGTATGAAATAGCATTTCATTGTGGCTTTAATTTGTACTTTCCTGATTAGAAATGAGGCTGTTATTTATATTTTTTTTATTACTTGGTTTTCCTCTTGTGCCAAGTCCCTGTTCAAGCACACTGCCCATTTTTACACAGAATTATTGGCCTTTTTCTTATAGATGTATTAACAAAAGAGGTAAAACATGAAAAATACATTGAGTATGATTACATTTATATGAAGATGAAAAACAGGCAAAACTAATTTACATTGTCTATGCATGCTTACATATGTATTAAAACTGGGAGTAAAAATAAGAGAATTATTATCCCCCATACAGGGATAGTGGTTACATTTAGGGGGAAGGAAGTATTTATGATCAAGGAGAAACATGAAGCAAGTTGCTGCAGTGCTGACAACATGGTAGTTTGTGACTAAAATATTGGTTATATTAATATTTGTTTAACTGTGAATATAGGTTTATACTCTATTCTGAATATAAACTTGAAAATTGAAAAAGTTACACCTCCCATCTGCTTGCTTCTGTTGACCAGAATGCAATTGATTTTTATATATTGATGTTTTATCATGCAATTTAAAAACTTTTTATTAAGTGTAATAAATAATCTGTAGGCTGCGATTTTTTTCAAACACATTATTATCTGAGAAAGATGATGATATTGCTTCTCCCTTTCCAATCATTTGATTTATTTTCCTTAACATACTGTACTGACTTTTAAATTCAACATTGTTAAATAGAAGTAATGTATCCCTGAACTTAAAGGGAGTATTTTTATATTTTTTCATTAATCGTGATTTTTACTATAGGATTTGAAGAGGTATCTTTAATCAAATTAAAGGAGTTCTTTCCTATTACTTAAAAAAAATCATTTCTTAAATCATGTGTTGCACTCTAGTCTCAGCAACAGAATGAGACCCTGTCTCATTCTGTCTCAAAAAATGAGGTTTAATTGCATTGATGTTTTCCACATCTACTATTGAGCTCTTAATACCCAATTGTATTTTAATTATTAAATTCAACATGGGCATTTTAAAAATCTTTTGCTCCTTTGTATATTTCCTTATTTTCCTCATATTTAATCACTTCTTTGAGTTTTTAAACCTATCCCTATGCTTATTTTTGTATTCTTCTAGCAATTCAAATATATGGAATATCCACAGATCTGACTCCATAGTCTGGTGCTTTTCATGGCTTTCACATATGGTACTTTTATTTTCTGTTTTACGATATTTGAATTTTAGTTCATAATTCTGGAAACTTGACCTCTGAAAATCCTTTGAAGGTTTGGTTTTAGGTGAGTTTTTCCAGAGAGGATTTTCATTTTCTTTTCAAGTTACCAGGAGGTTCTACCAGCTCTGGGCACTAAATTTTTGATTAAATGTTTTTCAAACTACACAAGTAGTAGTAATTTAGGTTGTAAGGGCTATGTTTTGGCTATAAATTTTCAGGGAGGATCTAGTGTTTTGCCTCTGCACTCAATGTCAAAGTTCAATTGGACATTTTTCCTTGCATTGTTCTAGAGGTGGGGAGGAATGGAGGCAGATTTGCTTTCTGTATATTCTTACTTTGAAGGTATAGATTTTTGGGACCTCAGCTCTATACTGGGGGTATTTTCTATTAGACACTGCAACCTGGCTGACCCCTGTGCTTTGCCTATTCTCTTTCCTGGGTTTTGAAGAGTATCTGAAAACTGAAGTTCAAGTTCACATATTTGTCAGGTGTTATCAAGTTGCAAGGCATTCCTCAACTTATTTTGCCAAAGGATCTCAGCTTACATTTATTTTATTTTAAAACACTTTTCAAGCAGTACTTTTTTGGTGTTGTTTTTTTCCACTGGAAGGGTTGTTTGGGTTACTTAGTCAGCTAGGATGCCAGAGGCAATAACTTAAACTTTATGATTTCTGACCTCTCTTTCAACTTTGTGGTTGACACTGTGTTCACTATATTAAAGATTTGTGGCTGGTAAGTGCTATATTTCTAAAAAGAAATAACTTGTGATAGCAAGCAATATAACTATCCATTCATGAGAATTTTGGGGGCCCCATGTCCCCATAGCTTATGCACCTATGTCCTTGCCCTAGGCTATTCCATTTAACATACAGAGCATCTTTAGTTAAATGGTAAATTCAGGTTAACTGAAACTCTATTCCCCAATCATTTTCTGGAATCCAATAACTATACCTTGATAATTGTTGAAACATTTCTTTTAAGAAAAGATAGCCTTCTAAAATAATGTCAAAATTCATGTGGTATAAAATAAATGGACTTTTCAAAGATATAAGCTTTTTTTTTTTTTTAGAAGTTAAACATGCCTTTTTCCTGTTAAACACTCATTAACTTTCTGACAAGAGTTTGGTTATTGGGATTACATTTGTGTGTATTCAATCATATTCATGTCTGCAATTACCATTCTTGCTATGATAAGAATACCAACCTCACAAAGTTGTGAGAATTACATAAGCATATGTATGTGAAAGGATTTTGTAAATCATAAAGAAATACAAAATTACCAAATATATTTTATTAAAGTAAATGTTACATCATCTGGATTCTCAAAGCACTTTAAAAAATCATAGGTGTCTACATGTTTATTTTTTCCATATAAATTATAAGCTTAATGGTGAAGGAAACAAAATGATTCAACTGCCAGAAATCTATAACTGAGCACTGTTCCTGGCACATAGTCAACATTCAATTATAAAGAATGTTTTGCTCATTTGTTATTTCAGGTTAATGTGAGGGTGAAAACAAGCAGGTCAAAATATTTGAATTTATTAGGTAGAGTCCTTCTTGTAGTTATGTTCTACACCCAAAAGGTGTGCCAAATTCCGCCACACTGTGACTGTTCAGTGAGAGTATCCCTTTTGCCTTCCACCTAACTCATTCCCACTCCATGCAACTTGAATTGAAATGAGTTTTTCTCCTATAAGGGCATTCATTAGATCGTCTACTGGCTTCATATTATGATTGAGTATATTAGATAATTGCTTTTCCATTCCTGTGGTACTTTACTAAGAAAAATGTGATTCAACTCCATCCAGGTTAATACAGAAGATGTGAAGTTACTTTTTTAGGGCTGAATAGTATTCAATGGTATGCACATTCCACAGTTTGTTCATCCATTCCTGAGTTGATGAGCACTTAGGTTGTTTCCACATCTTGGCAATTATAAATTGAACTGTGATAAACAACCTGGTGCAAATGTCTTTATGAAAAAATGTTTTCCTTTTCTTCTGGGTTGATGCCTAGTAGTGAGATTTAATTTGAGTTCTTTGAGGATAATCCATACTTCTTTCCACAGAGGCTGTATGAGTTTGCAGTCCCACCAACAATATGAAAGTGTTCTCCTCTCTCCATGCTCATGCCAGCATATACAATTTGGGGATTTTGTGATGTAGGCTAATCTTACTGGGGTTAGGTGGTATTTCATATTTGTATTATTCTGATGATTAGGGGTGATGAGCAATTTTTCTGTTTGTTAGCCATTTGTCTGTCTTCCTCAGAGAAGGTTCTGTTCATGTCTTTTGCCCAGTGATAGATGGAATTGTGTGCTCTTTTGTTGTTGATTAATTTGCGTTTTCTATTGATCCTAGTTATCAAGTCTTTGTCAGAGTCATAACATGCAAATATCTTTTCTGATTCTAAAGGTTATCTATTTGCTTTGATTGCTGTGTCTTTAGCTGTGTAGAAGCTTTTCTGTTTAATTGGATAATTTTTGTTGTTGCAATTGCCATGGAAGTCTTCTCCATAAAATCTTTCCCTAGGCTTATATCTTCAAGAGTTTTTTCCACATTTTCTTCTAGGATTTTATCATTTCATGCCTTAGATTTAAATTTTTTATCCATCTTGAATAAATTTTGTAAGTGGTAAAAGGTGTGGGTCCAGTTTCAGTCCTTTACATGTGGTTATCCAAGTCTCCCAGCCCCATTTATTGAATGGGGATTCTTTTCCCCACTGTATGCTCTTGTTTGGTTTATCAAAGATGAGATGACTATAAGAGATTAGTTTCATTTATCAGTTTTCTATTGAGTTACAAATGTCTATGTCTCTATTTTTGTGTTAATACCATGCTGTTTTGATCACTGTGGACTTGTAATATAGCCTAGAGTCTGCTAGAGTGATGCCTCCAGCTTTGTTTTTATTACTAACAATTGCCTTGGCTATATGGTGTTTTTCTTCTGATTCCATGTGAAATGAAGAACTATTTTTTCCAGTTATTCAAAGTATGATGTTGGCATTTTAATAGGATTGCACTGAATCTGTAAATTGCTTTGAGAAGTATAGACATTTGAACAATGTTGATTCTTCCCAGTTTGGTATGGCCTTCCATTTGTTAATGTCTTCTGCCTTTTTTTTTTTTGGTCTTACCATTTCATAATTCTCTAAGTAGAGGTCTCTCACATCTTTTGTTAGGAACATTCCTAGGTATTTCATTTTCTTTGAAGCGACTTCACAGAATTATGTCTTTGATTAGTTTTTCCCTTTTTGTCAATTCCATTAATTTTTTTATAGGTGGTGTCCTCTGCATTAACTGCCTTATGGTTCCTCGGGTGAGTTTTTCTGTTTTGGTTCTTCATGTTGTGAGAATGTTTCTGTTGGTTCCTCCTCGTGTGTGTTTTCTTCTTGTTTGCCTCTTGCCCTACTTTTTCCTTCTTACTGTCTTCTTCACTTTAAATTCTCTTGTCTCAGAGCTTAGGTGCTGAAGTGGCCTCTTGGTATAAGGCCAAACAGCAGAGAGGGTAAAGAGTTAGCAGAGAGAAAGAAAAGGAAAAGAAAGAAAGAAGAAAATAAAAGGAAAAAAAGGAAGGGGGATGAAATTAAAGAATTTCAGTACAGGAGAGAGGGAGGACTGAAAGAATAAGAGTGACAGGAGAAATAGTGTTGTTCATCAAGGTGCTCTGGCCATAGTTGCAACTCATGAATGTTGGGGGGCTGGGCTGGGCAGGTCCTTCAAAATCAGGAGCTCCTTACCAGACTGAGAAAAGCAAGACTCTAGTTTCCCCAAATATAGGAAGAGAAAGTAAAGAAAAAGGTGGAAAAAGAAAAATTCAGCAGTGTGGACTTTCTAATACTGTCTTTCCAAAGGCCAAAGGTAGAAGGGCTCCCTAGACTTTAGTCTCATGACCTCCTTGAGCCAGACTGCTGCTGTGACCTCCCAGCCAGACCAATGCCATGACCATTCGGAGAAAGAAAAGAAAAGATACTAGATAAAGAAAATTAAAAATACAGTTATATCATATAAAGAAATAAGAAGTAAAATGGAAGAAAGTAAAAAAAAGAAAAACATCATTGATATTTTAGCTGTTGTATGAGAAATTTATGTAGCAAGAGGAGAAAAATAGAAAAGTCTCTACCAAAAGAGAGAAAAAAGGAGAAAGATAAAACATATAGAGAGAATAAATAGGGCCAAAATACCATAACAAAAATACAGGAGCCCTTGCTCTTGAACAAAGTAAAAATGGACATTAAGAATACAACCTACCAAACAAACTAGCAAACAAAATAAAAAACCGAAATATTCAAAAAACAACAACCTCAACAACAAAAAAAGAGAAAAGGAAAAAAAAAACAAAATTAAAAATTTAAAACAATTATGGAAGCGAGCAAAAATAATAGAAATATGTGTATATTGCCAGACCACCAGGGGGTACTGTGGTTTTAGGAGATGCAGAACACATGTCGGAAACCACTCTCTAGTTTCTGAGAAGGGGTTCTGATATCCTGACTTGGCTGCCCTTGGTCAGTGTCTTGGCTGAGGTCTTAAAACTCCCCAAAATCCTTAGGAGGCAAGTTTCACAGTGCCCCCTGACTACAATTCTCAGGGTGTGCGGGAAGCTCTCAGCTCACCTGGAGAGAAGATGCCTGAGCTCAGCAGGCACACCTGAGCCACCTGTGACTTAGACCCCTATGGACAGTTTCTCCCACATGCCCTTCCTATGATAGCAACCTTGCCAGCAGCCACAACCTTTCCTAGATAGGTAGCCCAGCCAGCAGCTAAGCCAAATGAGAAGTCCGCTCCACCTGGTATTCAAGCTTGATGGCTGTATGGAGTCTACCCACTTGTTCAAGCTTTGTATGGCAGTTCCAATGCATAGCTTCCCCCAAATCCAAAACCTGCATTACACCTCCTTCTGGTTCCCAGACCTCTGTGGGAGTGCCAGCCAGTTGGTCCTGGCCTGCTCCCATATACTTGCCTTCTGCGTCCATCCTCCAAGCTCCAGACCACCCACTGTCTTCTATAGTCCACCAGGTCTTGGTGTGCCCCGGGAACAATGACTCCAGGTAGGTTGTCCCTGCCAGATATGGTGAAGTTATCTCTTTCACCTTCCTTGCTTGAAGAGGCCAGCAAAGAGAGCCTTCTAATCCACCATCTTGCTCTGCTCCCTCATGATATATACTTTCATTGTGATATTTTAAAATATATCTTATGTCATTGAAATATTCATTTTCTAGGAATGTTAATTGGGACTAGGTATTTTTCATGTCTTTTGCTTTTCCCTTCCATATTTTGTATCTGTTAGTGGATGTGTAATAACAACTTTGAAATAATGGACTTTCATGGAGATAAAGTTAATGTTAAGATGATTCCCCATGTGACAAATGAGAAAGTTTGATTGAATGGAGCAAATTGTTTCCCAGATATAAGATCCTATGAGCTTTTATATTAAGTAAAGCGTAAACATTTAATTTCTATAATGTAGTGCTACCATGATTAATTTTTGGTCTAGAAAATGCATATCAGAAGACATGTAGGCAAAAAAATAATAATAATACATGCAACATTTGCAAACATATGTAAGTTTTCATTTGCAATATTCATTTAATCCACTTTTCAAAATCGGACTATGCAAAGTCATACTTGTGTACATAATCCCCTGTGAATTGCTTTTCTTTTCTCCCCCCCACCACTTTTTTTTTTTTTTTGAGACAGAGTCTTACCCTGTCACCCTGGATAGTGTGCCATGGCATAATATCTCACAACAACCTAAAACTCTTGGGCTTGAGCAATCTTCTTGCCTCAGCTTCTGGAGTGGCTGGTCATGTGCCATAATATCTGGCTAGCTTTTCTGTTTTTAGAAGAAATGGAGTCTTGCTCTTGCTCAGACTGGTCTGGAATCCCTAAGGTCAAGCAATCCACCTGCCTCAGCTAGGATTACAAGCATGAGCCACTGGATTGCTTTTCAAAAGCAAAACCCATTGCTTTGTCCTTTTTCTCTTACCATCAGAAATTATTTGCTTTGGGTAGTCAGTTTGTGGCTGTTTTATCTAATTTCCAAGGTGACAATAGATAGCCCCCCAAAATAATCCACGGACTATGTTAATATGTTTATGGAGAAGAAATTATAGCCCAGCTTAGCCTAGTATACTAACCTGAATTTATTAAATATAATACAATACAATATACTTGTGATTGTTTCACCAGAAATAGTGAATTTATTATTCAGAACTTCAAACTAGATTGTAATGAAGGTAGTGCCTCACAGACCTCAGAGTAAACAGGGATCTTGAAGTCAGCAATTTTTAAAATGACTAGTTTGTAAGTTTTCATCAGGATTTTGGGTAGGTAAAGCATCTTTGGGCAAGCAAGAATGACAAAAACAGTTAGCTTTTTACTTATATATCTTCAAGATCTCTAAACATCTATCTAGAATGGTACTTTGAGAAATCTTTGTACTTAATAAATAGTTAATAAATACTGCATGATTGAAAATTGGATGTATTTCAAAAATGAAGATTCTATTTGGGGAAATAATAGAGACATATAATTTAAGCTTTCCAATTCAAGTATTTCCTCATTTAAAAAACATTTTAAAAAATATTTGGTGCAAACTTTATGAATGTTGTTAAATGTCCTTCCATACAGTTTTTTAATAACTATGGACATTGGTTTTTAAAATATTTTTCCATTACCTATAGCTGCCCACTAAAGGCAAGAAAGGAAAAGAAAAATAATGTGCGAAGACACATCCTAAATATTCCTGAAAATATAACATTATGTTTATCAACTGAGACTGTGAAGCAAGTGGATGGAAGTTAAAATGCACTCACAAGAGGTAAACTTTTGAGACATTTACTGATGCCCATATTACCCATATGATGTGCACAGGTTATCTGTGAGAAGTATTATTTGGCTATAAATCCAGGGATCTTACTCTTACTATAGAATTTCCTTTAGGCAGTGAATCAAGGAAGGGCTAACTGAAAATTCTATAGATAAGGGAATTGGATTACCTGTAAATCATCTATCCTTTCTGGAATTTAAATGATTATAAAAAGTTATTGATCTGTATGCGTGTCATGCTTTTGCTCCTCAAATCAGTTTCTTGGTTTCCTTTCTCCATGTTTACCTTTTGAAAATTAAGAACAAAAATTATTATTTAAACATATCATCTGTTTCTGCAAATGATCACTTGGTAACAAACTATTTAGAACTTTATGATGTTAAAGAGATAAATAGTATAAGGACAGAGATCACCAAAGCATGATTTGTTTGTAGACTACATTTTGTGCCTGCTTGTTTTAAACATATGCAGATTTCACACTCTAGCAAAAGTCTATTTAAACAATGTTTGACCTGGAATTCATAGCTTTATCTCTCCTTTTTCTGTTGTCCCTTGCATTTGCCGTGAAAACATAGACATGAAATGAAAGAAAGCGCTATCATAAACTTGGGAATACAAATAACACTGGGGATGGCAAATTGATAGCACAAATTCAACTACCAACTTCCTCACACCAATAACACTTATTGCCGATTAAATGAAACACTTTCCACCTTCTTATCAAGATGTGGCACCTTGAACATTGGCTGTCCAAAGGAGGTAGAAGAAATGTAACTTTTTACCATCATTCATTGTAAAAATGTTTGGGAAATAAAGATTCAGTTAAATTTACTTCACATTTTACATATATGAATATTGAGAATACTGCCTGAGACAATATATAGAGTAATTAATTAATTCTCTATTTTTGAGAACTTAATAGATATCAAACATTGATCTATATTCTGAATATGCAATGATAAATTAAGAGTCTTGCCCTCAGCCTATTAAGAGAGTCCTACAAATAAACCATTTTAGTGCCAAGTAATATATGACTACTATAAAAAGAACATGAAAAATACTCTAGGAACACAGAGACGAACTGTCTCTTATTGCCTAGAGTATCTGAGGAAGACTTTTACTGAGAAAGTAATACCACTTGAATAGGTCTTGAAAGGTGAGTAGGGAAATATCCTGGGAAGATGGGCAAGGAATAATAACAGGGTAAAAAGTAAAATTGTGATGGAGTATATCTTGATTGAGAAATGTGAATCATTTGTTGAGGCTCGATGGCTGGACAGAAGAGCAAAATGATGATTCCAGCCTATGAAGGACCATGTATATCATGTTAAAGAATTTGAGTTTTGTCCTTTAGGTAGGGAGGAGAAAGTAAATATTTTAAGTAAAAGGAGGTATAAGGTAATTAGTTGACAATAGGAAAGATGAAGTAGGCTGGACACGGTGGCTCATGCCTGTAATCCTACAACTCTGGAAGGCCGAGGCTGGTGGATTGCCTGAGCTCACGTGTTCAAGACCAGCCTGAGCAAAAGCAAGACCCCATCTCTACTAAAAATAGAAAAACTGAGGCAAGAGGATCTCTTGAGCCTGAGTTGGAGGTTGCCGTGAGCTATGATCCACAGCACTCTACCCAGGGTGACAGCTTGACACTCTCATCTCAAAGAAAAAAATAGGAAAGATAAAATAGACAACAAATGGTGGAACTCTCACTTAGCATAGTGATATCTAAAGTGGAATAAGCATAGCCAAGAAAAATCTTAAATGATCCATTGGAATATGTGGAAAACATTTGGAACATTTACTTTCTAAAAATAAGAAGAGCAGGCTCGGCGCCCATAGCTCAGCAGTTAGGGCGCTGGCCACATACACTGAGGCTGGCAGGTTCAAACCCAGCTCAGGCCCGCTAAACAATGACAACTACAACAACAAGAACAGAAAAAAAAAATAGCCGGGCATTGTGGCAGGCACCCGTAGTCCCAGCTATTTGGGAAGCTGAGGCAAGAGAATAGCTTAAGCCCAAGAGTTTGAGGTTGCTGTGAGCTGTGATGGCACTTCACTCTACTGAGGGCACCATAGTGAGACTCTTTCTAAAAAAGAAAGAAAGAAAGAAAGAAAGAAAGAAAGAAAGAAAGAGAAAGAAAGAAAGAGAGCATAGATTTTGCTTATATTTAATACATAGTTTGACAGACATATTTAATCATTTATGTATTTAAATATACTTATAATGAGGTTAATTGTATATTCAGACAGTTTTTCTGTTACTGATAGAGCTGTCCTCTTTTAGAGCTGCTCTACATCCTTCTCTGTCCTGACCACAGCCTAGCAAGGATGACTTCTGTGGTCCACTTCAACCTGTTGCCCATCCTCTCTGGCTTTCAGGTGGATGCATTTAATAAAGAGTAATAGTAAGAAATTGAAGTGTGAGGACAGAGAATTTGGAAAACATATTCCCCTGGCTTCTTCCTTACTAATATGAGGGTTATGTAGTGACTGATCTCTGTACTACCCCAGCACCTCTTACTGGGGACAAGGAAAAGGGGGAAAAGAGGAAGAGAGAGCAGAGAAAGGAAAAGGAAGAAAAAAGGTAGAAAAATATTGAGTAGAGTATAAAGTTGTGCTGCTGTTTATTTTGGTGGCCACTTAGCCACATGAGCCATACATGTGAATAAGGAACTAAATTTTAAGTTTTGAAAACTTATTTATATTGAAACTTTAAAATGGGCATCTAGTTCAATTATTGGGAAACATCATGTTTGGAAGAATTGGGGTAAATTTTATGAAATTGAAATACACATCAAGTATTTCTGATGAAGAGTCAATATCCAAATTAGTATGTGCTGTTAGTGATAGGCCAGATTTTGAACTTTCAGCATATAAAACATGAAATGGATCATTAGTAATTTCATATTGATGTCATGTTGAAATGGCAATATTTTGGATACATTGGCTTCAACTATATTAAGAACAATTTCACTTGTTTCTTTTTACTTTTTAAATGTGACTCTAGAAAATTTAACATTACACATATGGCTCATATTATTTTCATTGTGGATGGCACCGAATTAAGGTTATCCTATGTTTTCTACTGAGGACAAAGCAGGAAAAATTAATTTAAGAGATACTGACTTTCTGTCCTGACATAATGGCATAAGTTCATTTTTCCTGCTTTTCTCTGCTAAGTGCAACTAGATATACTAGGAAAATGGAAGAGGCAATCAAAGGAGAATTCTGATAGGTGGGAAAAGGAAGGTAAACTAATTAGGGAATGGTGAAACAACATGGTGGAAGGGTATCTCATGCCCTACCCCAAAGAGGAAACCCCAGGCCCAGAATTCTTAACCCCCAATTTAGTAACAAAAGATGGCTTAAGGAGGCTCATTCTCCTCCCATCTAAGTGGAGCCTCACCCAAAACAGTAGGCAAGCCCAGCACAACCCACAATGTTTCTTAGTTAGGAAGGTTAGTTCAAAGTTCAAAAATCAATGGAATCCATTATAAGAATAGGCTAAAGAAAAAAAAATTATATGATCCTATAAATTGAGGCAGAAAAAAGCATTTGACAAAATCTAATACCTATTCATGATAACAATACATAGCAAGTTAGAAGCAGGATTTTTCTCAATATGATTAGGAGAATCTACAAAATTCTACAGCTAACCACATACTTAAAAATTTGTATGGAAAGGAATAGATCCTAGAATAGCTAAAATAATCATGAAAAAGAATAAATTGGACGTAAACCCTCTGCCTGATATGAAGGCTTGCTGTATAGCTGTAGTGATCAAGACAGTGTAGTATGGGCCCAAGGATAGATGCATCAATCAATGGAAAAGCATTACAGAACCAGAAATATCCCACACAGGTATGTGCAACTGATTTTTGACAAAAGTGCAAAACCAGTTTAATGGAGGAAGGATAACCATTTCACTAACTAGTGCTGGAGCAATTGGATACTCAGAGGCAACAAAACAAAAACAAAAAGAAAAAAACAAATGACAACAAAAAAAACTTGACCTAAGTGTAATATACAAAAATTAACTCAAAATGGATCACAGACATATATAAAATGTAAAATTATTAAACTTTTAGAACAAAGCAAAGGGAAAACTAGGAAGTTAAAATAGATACATTTTTGGATTTGAAACCAAAAGCACTATCAGTAAAAGTAAAAACTGATAAACTCACCAAAATAAAAAACATTATGGTTCATTTCAGTGATGTGCTCTAAAAGTTGGGCAGATCTTGCAGAAAAAGAGGTAGGGTAAATTTTTCTAATGAAGAATAATTTCAATCAAATTCTTGATTATTTATAAAGATAAGCACACACACAGCCTTACATATATCAATTAAAGTATGTACAATTTTTTAAAAAAGACCCTGTGCCTGGAAACACTTAAAAAGCTAAACTTGCTCTTTGTCTCAAGAAATGTGAAGAAATTAATAAAAGTATGTTTGATTATATGGAATAGTTTGCTAATTTCTTAACAACATTTAAATGAAGAAATATACAATATAAGGTGTCCCAACAGTCACTCCTAAAGTCACCATACATAGGGAAAATGGGAAATTGTAGCTAAATATTCCTTTACTTATAAAATATTCATTAAAAAAATTTACAATGAGGTGACCAACATGTAGAGAATATTTTCTAAAGGATATTAAGCAAGAACCTCTTAAAAATAGGGGTAATTTATCAGATATAAAAACTTTCATTCAATTGTTTGGGTTTTTTTTGAGACAAAGTCTCACTATGTCGTCTTTGGTAGAGTGCAATGGCATCACAGCTCACAGCAACTTCCAACTCCTGGGCTTAAGGCTATCCTCTTGTTTCAGCCTCCCAAGTAGCTGGGACTATAGGCACCTGCCACAATGCCCGGCTTTTTTTTTTTTTTTTTTTGCTGTAGTTTTCATTGTTGTTTAGCCAGCCTGGGCCGGGTTCGAACCTACCAACCCTGGTATATGTGGCCGGCACCCTAACTACTGAGCTACGGACATTGAGTCTCATTCAATTTTTTATTCATTGATTTGTTCACTCACTAAATAGTCATTTCATGGACACCTACTATCAAACGCTGCATATATTAGGAATTCAATCTTGAGAAAAATCATAATTCTTGCTCTTACAAAGCATATTTGCTATCTATTCTTGTCTCACGAACTCATTAATAAAAACTCAGAAAAATAAATCATAAAATGTGTTCATTGTTGAGGTAGCTGTAGTTGTGAGAACTTACTGTAGGGGATTTTTGATCTTAACATATGGACTTCCAAGAGAAAGTATTGACAGAACTAAAATCTGAAGTTCACTTTAGGTAATGGTGTTATCAGCACATGATGACAAATTTATCAGTGGATAAGGGCATTTCACATTGGTGGGTAAAGTACACAGGGTTCGGGATCACTTGGCTCTTAATTTGGATAAAGAATTTTAGAATTCTACTTCCTATCATTTACTTTATAAATTAATAGTTTGTAGATTAAAAATCTAAATAGGAAAAACAGAAGTTTAAAATTACTAGAAA
The DNA here is from genome assembly GCF_027406575.1 of Nycticebus coucang. Taxonomy (NCBI): domain Eukaryota; kingdom Metazoa; phylum Chordata; class Mammalia; order Primates; family Lorisidae; genus Nycticebus; species Nycticebus coucang. Next base: position 27,808,003 of record NC_069804.1, on the reverse strand, counting down.
ATATGGAAGATTGAATTTCTTTCTAATTTAGTGTGGGAAATAAATTCTTAAATTAGAAAAAAAAAACACTTCAGAAACCATACAAGAGAATTTTGAGAGACAGGACTACCTAAATTTGAAAAGATCTTTTATAGTTAAAGATGCCATAAATAACAATGAGCGACAAAATAGTAGGCATATTTATACAATTTCCAAAATGGCATTTATCAAAACAAGTTAGTGTTTGTAACAGCAAAAATGAGGAGGTGGAGAATGGACTTTTAACACATAAAATGCAATATGGTTCTATGTATTAGTTAAAAATATACATAAACATTTGTCTATCACATATTAAGTGATTTCTTTAAAAAACATTTTACCACAAGGACATTTGTACTAGAATGTTTATTGCAGCTCAATTCACAATCACCAAGACACGGAAGCAACCGAAGTGCCCATCAACCCATGAATGGATCAATAAACTGTGGCATATGTATATCGTGAAATACTATTCAGCCATAAGAAAAGATGGAGACTTTACATTACCTGGATGGAGTTTAAACACATGATTCTTAGTAAAGTATCTTAAGAATGGGAAAAAAATGTATCCAATGTACTTAATGCTACTATGAAACCAATATATAAACAACTATATACCCACAAAAGAAAAGTCTAACAAGGGGGAGAGGAGAGGAGGGGAGGGGAGGGAGGTTGATTGGTGGGATCTGATACAATGTGAGGGTGTTTGGCATCACTCCTGGGTGAAGGGCTCAACTACAACTTGAACTTTACCTTAGAATTTAAAACAGTGTAACCTAAACATTTGTATTCTCATATTAATCTGAAATTTTAAAAAAGAAGCTAAAGAAAAGAAAAAAAAGTTTCAGAACTACATGTATACTTTGCATAGGAAGGTAGGTAAGTCGGCATGTAGACAGGTAAATAGATACGTACATATATAGATGAAGAGAGAGAAATGGACATTATACTAGTCACACGTATACATAAACATATGTACATAAATGATACCGAATGGCTTTTTTCCTAAAATTATAAGGATGAATCAAAGATGTGTAAATGCAATTGTTAATAGAATGTATCATTTAAAGGAAATATGTGGTGAATCATGTATTATATGACTCACCAAAAGGTGAATGTAAACATCCCCCTTTAAAAATAGAGGCGATTACACCTAATCACTACTAATATTGTCACTCGGGGTTTTCTAAGAGTGAAGAAAGTAGCTGTTTGCTTCTGAATTGTGATAAAAGCTGATAATCTTAATTTAATAATTCAGAGGCTCATGGTCTTGGTTGCATTCCAGTTAATCTATCACACTCGGGCACTTAGCTGTTGCAAAACTATAATATTTAAGATAATAGGGATGTGAACAATATCAGGTGTTTCCCATAAAGTATTTCCATTTATGGATTTGGGTCCCCCCCCACCCCTGCCAGATTGATAAAAGCCAAAGCTTTTAGTCCCCAAATCCATTCTATCAATCCACGATGTAAGTGTGCAATAAATCAAATTGTTAAAGAGTACAATTTTGTAATTTAAAGTTGGTTGATGTGGTAGGCTGAATAATGGCTTTCAAAGATATTAGCTCCTTATCTCTGGGTATATGGAAAAAAGCGTCTTTGTATATGTGATTAAGTTAAGGATGTTGAGATGAGAGATTATCCTGGTTTATTCTGAGTGCTATCACAGATATCCCTTTAAGGATAGGCAGAGAGATATTCCACAGACAGAAGAAGGCAATATGACTATGAAGGCAAAGATCAGAATGATGCAGCCACACGTCTAGAGACCAGAGATCCAAAGAATACCCACAGCCATCAGAAGCTGTAAGAGGCAAGGAGCGAATTTGCCCCTAGAGTCTCTGGAGGGAGCATAATGCAGGTTAATACTTTGATGCCTGTTCAGTTATAGTGATTTTAGACTCTGGCCTCCAGAACTGAGAGAATACATTTCTGTTGTCCAGGGTTATTTATTATGGCAGCTATCGAAAATTAATACAGTTGATGTTAGAAATGATCAAGCATTCACGCAGGGGATTAGCAGGTACATTTATTTGAGAAAATTAATAATACTTCTGAAATAAGAAATAAAAGAAAATCATTTTTAATACAGATTGCTTTGTCAGAAATGGCAGTGAGCTCTTGTGGTTTTTTTTTTTTGTTTGTTTTGTTTGTTTGTTTTTGGTTTTTTTTGTTCTTATTAAGACATGAGTTTTTACTCAGCCTGTAGTTTGCTATGGAGTTGACTCCCAGCTGAAAGTGCCTTAACTTTTCAGGGACCCTGTGATTACAAATAAACTTCTGTATCATTTTCTGAGAGAAAATACGTTTTGGTAGTTTGAGAAAAAAGGATATAAACAGTAATTCTGTGATTCACGTAGAAGAGATGTCTAGGAGTGGATCTTATCTCATGCAAGCTCTTTTAGATTTTCACTTGATGGTTACTGGTTCTGAAGGTCTGTCTGCCTCTTAGAACAGAGTCAAATAAAAATACAGTGCTTTACTTCATTAGATGATGTTCTGACTATTGCTTGTCAATTGCCAACTTCAATGAGTTTTGGATGTGACTCCCTTATTCTATGTCCTTTCCATGAGAGTTCTACACTTCACGAATTAGGATGGAGATAATATAGATAGGCTTTTTGCTCTTGGTCAGCAGCAAGGTGAGCCGGTGAAATTGAAATCCATTACTATTGTTTCAACTCTGGCAATGAGGGAGAAAAGACGACAAGGTGCTTTTGATGAAAGTAGCAGATGGGGTCTTCTATTGTCTGGAAACTACCAGAGGTAGGAAGAAGTTATGACTTGACACAGAGTATGAGTGGTTCACAGGATGAATGGCAATCCAGGATCATCTTGTATGAGAGATTTTTTGTATTTTGTACAAAGTGCTAACTTACTTCCCTGGTAAGAAGCAAAGTAGCAAGGCATGTAAAAATGTTAGAAATAAGAATGCAAAGAAAGCATCAATATTACCTTCTTAAAATATAAAATAGTAGTCATTCTATGCATATTAATCAATGCTAATATTTGTCAGTTTTCTGGTGTGTTTCATAGTCTCTAGCATATATTCATTCTTGCTTCCTCTTTTTATCATCACCACAATATATTTTCAGTGCAGGTCCACTTTAAAGCAACTACATATCATGGAGGTTTTATAAAATAGATTAAAATATAAGTTTTAGGTATTATTAATTTTACTTTACAAAGTGAGAGCCTTCTACCAATTAATCTCAATTTCTATGTTAATTGCCCTTCTTTATTGAATTTGTAGTAAGCATTTCATGAAATTTGATGATGAAAATCTTACATTTTAATATTTTATACATTTCAATTGATAATATTCCTATCTTGATTGGATCAGTTAGTGGAAGCAATTGGCTCTATTTTTACCAATTGCATACACAACAATATTTGAGCAGGCTTAAGTTACATAAGAACTATTGTAGTAGCCAGAAACATACTGTGTTAAATTTTCAGATATAAGATAATATTATAGAGATTGCCTTAGAAATCTAAGAAAAAAATAATGACTTAGTTCTGTATTGCTGCCTAGAACCCCCCTCCCCCAAACCTAGTGACTTGAAAATGACAGTATTTATTATCTCCTAGTTTTGTGGGTCAGGAATCCAGGAATGGCTCAGCTGGGTCCTCCAGCTCAGAGTATCATAGGGCTGCAATTAAGGTTCACCTGAGGCCACAGTCCTCACAGTGGCAGAATCTGCTTTGAAGCTGACTCAGTAGTTGTTTACAGGATTAATTTCCTCGCAGGTTGTTGATCTGAAGACCTTAATTCCTTGCAGAATATTGGTCACAGGCTACTCTCAATTCCTTGCCACTTGGTCTTCTCCATAGTGTAGCTCACAACACAGCAGCTTGCTTTGTCAAAGTGTGCATTAGCAAAGACATGCATTTCCATGTCATTTCCTCTTTTTCAGTTAAATAACAAAGTGGTTTGGTCCATTTATTGAAATTTTCAATTCTGGAATTTTTTTCCCCAAAATTATTCAGTTGCAATACAGTTGTTATTTGAGGATATTATGCATAGACTTTCCTTTAATTTAAAAATAAATTAAATAATTTATTAATAAATTTGTGTTATTTTAATACAACCCTAGTAATACAACCCTTACTAGGGTTGTACTAATAAGGGTTTAATACAAGTCATCACACAAAACTTATCTTTTTAACAAACAATATTACTCTACCTCTGTCTTAGTGCACTTGTGGTGCTTTAACAAAATACCTGAGACTGGGTAACTTATAAATGACAAAATCTTGCTTCTCATAGTTCTGGAGACTAGAAGTTCAAAATCAAGGCTCTGATGGGTTTGGTGACTGGTGAGGGGCCAATCTCTGCTTCTAAGATGGTACCTTTTAGTTGCATCCTCCAGAGGGGATGAATGCTGTGTCCTCACATGATTCAAGTGATGGGATGGCAAAAGGGATTGAAGGGATGAATTTTCTCCACTAAGGACTCTAACGAATCCCATATGTGATAGCAGAGTCCTAATGGCTAAAATCACCTCCTAAAAGGTCCACCTCTTAGTATTATTACATTGGGGATTAAGTTTCAGCATGAATTTTGGAGAAGATACAAACATTCAAACCACAGCAACCTCTCTCTCAACAAATCAGTTTCTTTCACTTTGTCCTTGTATTACAAATTCTACTGATAAACCATATTATACCAAACTATATCTAACACAGTAGACACTTAATGTACATTATTATGTCAAGTTTGTTTTAAACTAAGTCTAAAAATGTAGTTTCTGATAACCTTCCCAAGCAAGTGTGTAAATATACATCAGCATAACCAAATCTATTCTGATGTGAGTTAAATTTGCTAAACACATGATTTATGTCCTAAATGTCTTCCTTGCTTTACTTCTCTAGATAGCACTTGGTATCGTTTGACATACAGAATGTTTCCCTTGTGGAGTTATTCAATTCACTGTTTCCTTTGATAGAATGTAAACCCCATGAAGGAAAATATTATTAACTGGTATCGTTAATGCTACAGTAGGTTCAGCACACAGTAGAAAATGAAAAAAAATTCATTGAAGGAATGAACTGATGTATGCCCACATATGCCATGTGTGAAATAATAATAGTATACATCTCTGTCATTCATTTCCCAGATGATAGGAGAATCTTTTATTCTAATGAGGCACTCTTGGTGGGCTCCTGGATGGGGTCTGATAACCAGAAAATAAAATCCATGGTTTGAAACTTGGTGAACTCTACTTCCCACTCTCTGGGGAGGGGAGAAGGTCTAGAGATTAAGTTAATCATACCTATCTGACGAAGTCTCCACATATATCTTGAAAGTATGGAATTTGAAGAGCTTCTGGGTTGGTGAGCCCATTCATGTGCCAGGAAATTGGTACATCTTACTTCCAATGGGACAAAAGCTTTTGAATTCAGGACCCTTCCAACCTCACTGTGTACTTCTTCATCTTTCTATCTATTATCTATTAATATATTTTATAATAAATCAGTAAACATATGTAAATGTTTCCCTGAGTTCTGTGATCAACTCTATCAAATGATCAAATCTGAGGAGGGGGGTTTGTGGGAACTCCTGATTTTTAGCCATGTTGGACAGAAGTTGCAGATAACTTGGGGACTCACCATTTGTGACTAGCATCTGAAGTTGGGAAGAAGTCTTATGGGACTGCATCTTTAACCTGTGGGGTATTCACTAACTCCAGGTAGATAATGTCAGAATTGAATGGAATTATAGGACATTAGTTGTTGTCTGCAGAGAATTTGAAAATTTCTTGGAAATCCCCCACATATCTAGTGTCTAATTTGAATCATTATAGATTTTTTCCCTATATACCATGACCCTTTAAGTTTTGATCCCCCAAGATGATTCTTTCCAGGCCTCTCCCAGTTTTATACTAGCCTCTGAGAGTATGCTGGAAGTTATTTATTTCGATAATTTATGACCAACAATGTAATGTTCTTTCCAGGAATTTTAGTATTTCTCAGTAAGGGATCATATGTCTTATTTTCCCCATTTTCTAAGTAAAAATGGAATTTTTCCTGTTGATAATGTTTTAGCCAACTACTAAACTTTCTGGAACAAGGCCAGGTAGAAATATAGATAAATCACAAAGTAAGTAAATAACTCATATTATTAAACTTAAGGGAAAAAATACTGTATTTAAATATTCATACTATTCTTTATTTTAAGTTTAGGTTTATGCAGATTTTCTCCTGCTAAATGTATATGATTTTAAAACAGATGTGTAAATCTGTGAATAGAAATCAAAGAGGGAGTGTCAGGAGGCTAAACAATGCACAGACTTAAAAGAGATATGAGCCTTTTATTCATATGGAATAATTTTGTACTATTTATGAAGTTGGTTTTCATTTAGGCACAAAATTTTACCTATTGAGAGTGTTTCTTCCTGAACACTTTCGTCCCACTGTCTTAACTACCTTGACTATAGATTCCTTATTTCTTCCCACTGACATTATCGACTAAAGGAATCATCTATTTTCCAACACAGTTATTTTATCTAATACCAAATTAAATGCTTTATTAAAAAGGTTAAATCAAAATATTAGAAAACATAATTCTTATGAATTTCAATAACCACCAATTTATGTGATTACTATTTTTAACTCTTACTTATTCATACATTTTCTTAGACTATGCCTTCATGCCACAATCCATTTTCTGAAAGAAAAGGATCACTGGAGGGGTTATTTACATCTGTAATTTTATATATATAGAAACCATGTGGTTGTAATTGTATGTTGGGTTATCTGATGTCTATTTTCAACTCTCTTTTCCCGTACCTGCCTTTTCTGTGGAAGCTATAAAAGATAAAATAGTTAGGTTCCCAGACTCCCTTGTGGCTAAGGTTGACCATGTGAAACCTTTCTGGTTAATGATTTATTACTGGAAATCTACCATTGCTGCTTCCTACACTTCTTTTGCCCTATCTGGAATGACGCTGTAAAACCCACAGGCACACAGCCAGCTGATGACTATGAGGCAGCAATAACAATCTCTAAAATCAACATGCTAGAGTAAGAAAAAAATGTAATGTGCTTGAGTTTTTCATAGCATCTTAGGTCAACAACAGCAACTCTAGGATGCCTAACTCTGTGCTTTTGTTATGAAAGATAACTAAATCCCTGGATATTTGTCACTATGTGTGTGTAGGGATTTTGCATCATGATGAGGATCATGATGAGGATGATGAAACTCATTCCTAACAATTCTCCAAGTGTTACCTGGAAATGGAATGAGAGGAAGAGAAGGTACTTTCAAAGTTTAGAATTTGTACTCTTTTGTGATGCTTAAAGTTTTTATTCAAAGAAAAGACACACACACAGCAAACTGATTTTAAAATACAATTAAAGTCAACAGTTTTATGCATAGTTGTTTTAAGCTTTGACTTAAAAGAGCTATTTTTAGCCAATTTTCTCTGTTATTTATACCATATGGATAATAGCAAAAAAAAGCTTAATATATATCCTCATAACAGAGTGGTTGCTAAAAGGAAAAATATAAATACGTTAGTGATTATACAACTTAGTTGACAAATGATTACTCCTCTCAGGAAGAATTACTCCTCTCAGGAAGAGGTAATTTCTCTGGTTTTAAGATTAGTTACCTATCCTGTTTATAGAAGATGACAGTGATGGTGCTTCATAGGGTTAAATAATAATGCCCTTCCCCTTTTTATTCTTCTTGACTTTTGATGTTTGAAGAGAGATGAAAACAGAACATTAAAGAAGACTCTAGAGATTGTTCTTCATAAACCTGTATTTTAGAGAAGTAAATACAGAGGGTATACACAGGGTGTATACCTGTGTAGGAAAGAGATCAAGAGTTCTGTATTCCTCAAACTCTTCACATTCCCAAGGAAGGCCAGTTTTCTGAACTGCCCCTTAGCTTTTGGAATGTTCTGCGTATACTAGTTTGACCAGGTAGTTTATGATAACAATATGATTTACAGTGAACACTTGTTTTTTCTCTGCTCTGGAGTCTGAGTAACTGAAGTCAGTCATGAAGGCAATGCCTGCCTATATAAGTGTCCCCAATAAAAACCCTGGGAAAGTGAAGCTTGGAGTAGCTTCCCTGGTTGACAAGACTTTGCACTTGCTATTATGTATTACTGTTGGGAGAGTTAAGGGAATATTGTGCAACTACACTAAGATAGGACACTTAGAAGCTTACACCTGATTTTTCCTAGACTTTATTCCATGAGCCCTTTCTCTTTGCCTGTCTCATTTTTCTATAATAAACCATAACTGTGCACATAAAAGATTCTGAGTCCTGTGAGCCCTTTATCAAATCATTGAACATAAGGGTAGTCTTGGGTATCCCTAACAAAGTACCCTAAAGTTAAATAGCCAGAGCTATAAATAACTCCTAAGGTGCTCAATACTCAGCAATTGTGAAGCTATAAATTAACCCCTCCAGCGATCCTTTTCTTTCAGGAAATGGATTGAGGTATGAAGTCATATTCTAAAAAAGTGTATGAATAAGTAAGAGTTAAAATTAGTAATCACATAAACTAGTTTGTAAACACTTTTGTGCCCATATGGAAGTAAAACTCAATGGAAATCAACAAGGTGGGAAGTGGGGGGAGGAGAGGTTGGGTAAATTCATACCAATGTGGTACAATGCACATCATTTGGGTAAAGGTTACACTTATAACTTTGACTTAAAATGTACAAAAGCAAATCAGGTAACCAAAATGTGTGTACCCCTGGCAATATTCTGAAATTAAAAAAATAAAAATTTGAATAATATAAATAAAATTAACATAAAAAGTAAAAATTTAAATATAAAAAAAGAAAGCACAGCATATTGGCAATAGGCAGACAAGGCGACAGAAACAAAATGTCACAATCTGATACTAAAAATCCAAAGAATATTAAAATGTATACAAAGCACCAAAGGTAGACATCCTGAGAACATGTAGTGTACAGATATATTTTTCTAGTAACTCCCACAAACACTGAAGGCATCAATTTGTTAGAGCACAATAGAATAATTTATTTTAATGGTGGTGATAACCTGAAGCCCTTAAGAAAAATATAAATTATGTTTAGACTATTCTATTTAAGATGCTGAATTTCCGCTTGATTTTTAAAAATTTCCTTGAAAGTATTGTGAACAAAATGCTATGCCAAATTATGCCATGACAGTAAAAACATTTGAATTGTTAGTTAACACGCTTTGTATGCATAAATATATATACTTGAGGATATACCAAATATTATTCCACAGAGGAGGGAAATCATCCTTTGACATACCAGAGAGTTCCATAGGGTAAAAATTATAGCAACAAATTTCTACTCCATGTAAACTAACCTCCTTTAATAATTGAAGATATGTAACAATAAAACTTTTTTTTTTCTGGTAGAGTTGATCTTGTGCTCTTTAGAAAGAAAATAATCAGTGCTGGCTTTATCATCTTTCTGTGATCTGAAAATAGAGTTGCTAGTTTGGTTGGGAAGTTAGACTGAATGAATTATTATGACCCTTAAAATTTTTCATTGCTTTGTCAGAAAGGTTTCACTTGGTGATCCCCACAGATTACAAAATGTCTTGGGATAGAGGCCTGATTTGGTACATTTTAGGCTACCTTTCTATGTAATGGAATTTTAGAGACCACAGGTGGCCCTTGGGAATGCCCAAGGTACTCTACAATGTATTTACGCAGTCCAGGAGAGAAGAAAGAATTAGGAAAGAATTCCATTAACAGAAAAGACATATCAGTCTTTTAATTAATTTCAGAGCACTGGTGGACAAAAATAATGGACAGAAAACTCAACCTAGCTGAATAGCAACTTTCCACCCAATTTTCTATGCCTGTCCTTTCTATTGAGCTGCTAAGAGGGCAGCCTCAGCATATGGAAAAGCAAGACAGTATCTCTAAAACGTTGTCTTGCTAATTTGGAGAAATCTGGACACATTTTACAATATTTCTGGCAAGAGTAAGGAATCTAATTTTCAACCTCTTTCGCAGTCATGCTTATCTATATTGTAATGAATGAACCTTGCCTTTTAATTTATTGTCAACATGAAAAATACACACATAAAAGCATCCTCTAGACTGGACTGTGCCGTCTTTCTCTCTGCCACTGATGGAACACAGTGTTGTCACACATGTGGGAGTTTTTGGAAACATTTAAAAGCAGTACATGCATACAAACAATATTTCCCGTTGCAACGCTCCAGATTGTCAGCATGTCTTTGGGGTGAGAAATTAGCTCTGTGAATGCTTATTTTAATTTTTTCTGTCTTTATTTTTGTTTTTGGACTACATAGAGTGAATGGCCTAATAAAGATGAAGCTTAATCTCACTTAACAGTGTCTTTATGATCCCATACAGCTTCATGCACATGTTGTTTAGGTTACCATGCACACTGAAAGCTCATCATTGCTACTGATTTACAAGGGTTGGTGCTATGAAATAAATGTTCAACTCTGTATTTTGGTTTAAAGACTACAGGGAAAATCAAGTCAAACTTGTCTGAAATTTTTGCTTTGAATATTAAGATTAATACAACTGAGATGCATAAAATTACAATATTACCAACATTTGGAAAATATTCCAATATACTTGGTTTCTGATCCCAAATAATCTAAAACAAAGTAAAGTAAAAAAACATTCTCATCTAGGGACAGAAAAGTCCACATGCCTGAGCATAGGGATTGTTTTTTGATGTATCTTTATCAACTCTTAGTGGTCTGCATAATGCTATGTAGCTAGAGGTCATTTAAATGAACTTCTTTTTGATAATTTCTAAATATTAATGTCTGTGTTGCATGGGCCATGACTTCCTACTTTGAATTAAAGAAAAGTAGGCCTATGTGCTTGAACATAAAGTTTGTTGAATGAGAAAAATGTTTAAATATTAAGTTAGAAAGGTAGTGGTTGGTTAGCATGATTTTATTAAGAATCTTCTATAAAGTAATAAGTTTCAGCAAAGGAGCGATTATCAAGGAGGACTAGCATCCCATATGGAAGGCTACAGCAAAATGAATGTAAATAGCAATTTATGGATTATAGAAAAAAGTCATGGCTCCATGCCATATATTTTGCACATATTATACCTCTATAAAATGTTTCAGGTAGTTATTATCATCTTTTTTCAGAAAAGCAAATGAACGACAACAACAAAAATACTCTCCGAGGCTTAGGGAAGAGATAGAACTTCCTGAAGGTCATATAGCTCAGAAGTGCAGGAATAAGTGTCTAATACCCAACTCTTTGACACTCCATTCTGTTCTGCTTTTGCTTCAATCTGCTCTCTTCTATATGCTGTGAATTTATGGAGATGCTGGAGAGCAACATTGTGAAGTGGTAATTACAGAACTTTGGAGAAACTGTTCTGGATTTTCATTTTTCTTGATTATGTTCATTATTTTAGGTATACATTAGTGTCTTTTCTTTGTTTGGAAAGCTAATATTTAACCCTTTCTAGGGTGGGACCCATTCTGAAAGCCTGTAAGTATTTTATTGTATTGAAAAGTTACAATAATATAAAATTTGTACAATATAATATCAAAAGTGAGATTTCGTGGCTCGATAAATTAAGAATACGGCAGAAATATGAGTACTTTGTCACTACAAACTGTTTTAGGAACACAAAGTCTGTGTTCACAATACTAAAATTATCTAGATGTTCTGTAATCACAGAGAGTACTTGATGAAGTTAAAATGATTCAAATAGACAGGATGCTCACAGAGTTATCACTTCTGATCCATAAACAAGGGAAGTCTTCGAAATCAACTAGAGAGAAATTTTGTGATTGATGGAAAGAATGAATTTTACTCCACCCCTCCTGTTTAAAATTAAGTATGAAAATTGGAACTAAGACAAATAAAAAATAAATCAGAACTATTATAAAGTAGAACAGTTGTCTTCAACTTTGAACAGTTGTCTTCAAATAATAAAAATAATTTTTATTAATAATATATCACTAGAATGTGGTTCCATTTTCTTAATTCCATTGTGATAGTATTTTTTTTTTCCTTGAGACAGGGTCTCACTCTGTTTCCTGGACTAGTGTTAAGTGGCTTCATCATAGCTCACAGCAACCTCAAACTCCTGAGTTCAAGCATTTCTCCTGCTTCAGCCTCCTAATAGCTGGGACTACAGGCACATGCAACCACACTTGGCTTATTTTTCTATTTATTCTGTAGAGATGAGGTCTTGCTCTTGCTTAGGCTGGGCTCAAACTCCTGGCCTCAAACAATCTTCCTGCCCGGGCCTCCCAAAGTGTTAAGATTACAGGGGTCAGCTACCACACCTGACCCTATTGTAATATTCTTTTCATTTAATTCTAAGAAAACATTCAATTTACTTTTCCTAACACAGACAAGCTACTAATATAACAAAAATATTTGAAAGATCTATTAATAGATTTTCTCACTCAATAAAGGATCCTGCCTTAACTGGGGAAGATAAGCGTATAATTGCAATAAGTAGTTATTTTATGCCCACATACACACATGCATAACGTGTGGAAATATATAACGTAAAATATATTATGAATATGTAATATATAATGTATAATATATAGACACATAAGTGATTAAGATAATATATGATATATAATATTAATAAATAGCATTATATGTGTAATAGTTTGTGATATGATACATTGATATATACATATTGATATGTAATATATATACAATATATATCATCTTTTATATAATATAAATGTGATATATAGAATGTCATGTGTAAAATAGTACATTTCATTTAATTACTTCTATTCGTGTTTAGATAATTTTTTCATACCCAGGTCAGACATACGTATGTATATATTTTTTACATATGTACAGAACTCGAAAATGATGGTCTTTATCATTCTTTTTCTCACTTTAACTGTCATTATATAAATGAGTTCTAATTACATTTCACTTCAAAAATTTTAAACTGCCTGTGAATTTCAAAAAAATCATTATAAATTCTAAATTGGTATAGTTCTTAAATAGCCACACACACATATAGCCTCTTAAACTTTTCACAGAGTATTACTAAAGGTATTAAAAGAGAAGAAGATATTTGAGCATCAACTACTTGTTGGGTGATATATGTAGGTAAGGTCACTAAATCTTCCTATCAAGGCTGTGAGAGATATATCATTATAGCCCTTTACAAATGGGTTATAATTACTTGGATAATTACCTTTTCTAAGGTCTTTCCAGGATTTGAACCCAATGTACTTAACTCATATGTGATCCTTTTTCCACTATAGTGGAAAAAGTACTATATAGTACTATATTGCTACCCTAACATGGTTTATATAACATATATCTTTATATATGAAGAATAAATAGTAGTATACCTTTCCCAGAACAAACAAAAAAATAATTATTCAGATTGAATAAAGTAAATCACTTCTACAACACTGTCAGATAAAATGTTGAATCAGTAGAGAATCTACAGTGAGCTTACATATTCTCTCAGCACAGTAATTAAATGGAGTTCTATGATATCTGTCCATGAAAAAATTTGTCTAATTTGTGAGCTTTATATTTTATCTGTAGTTCAAAGTAATGGATGCCATGCTATAGATTCTACCATTAGCTAGAATCATAACCATCCCGTGTTATTATGAAGAAGAATCTCATAGATTCATATTAAATCTAAGCTTTCTAACCTTGTGTTTTCATCATTACATAAGATTGATATTGAAGGCAGTTTTGAGAACTATCCAACCTTGTAATAGAAGGTTATTTTAGGAAGGTATGCTATATTAATCCCAGCATGGGTTATTGATGCTAACATCAGGGAATGGGGAAATTTAGGTAGGCATGACCTTAAGATAAAATGACCCTTCTGCAGTAAAGGGAATACCCTGGAGGAGCTCCTGCTCTAGAGATAATTACCAGGTGAGATGAATGATCTGTTTGTCCATACCTTATAGTCAGCTTCCATGCACTGTTTTTTTTTTTCTTTATCAAGAAATAAGAATAGGCTCGGAGCCTGTAGCTCAGTGGTTACGGCACCAGCCACATACACTGAGGTTGGCAGGTTCAAGCCCTGCCCAGACCTGCTAAACAACAATGACAACTACAATAAAAAAAAAAATAGCGGGGTGTTGTGGCAGGCGCCTGTAGTCCCAGGTACTTGGGAAGCTGAGGCAACAGAATAGCTTAAGCCCAAGAGTTTGAGGTTACTGTGAGCTGTGACGCCACGGCACTCTACCAGGGGCAACATAGTGAGACTCTGTCTCAAAAAAAAAAGAAAGAAAGAAAGAAGAAAAATAGTATCATAGCTTAAGATCTGGATATAATACGAGCAATTTCAATAAACTGAATAAAAATTATGGACATACTTCAGTTCTTCCTGTTATCTGATTAAAATAAAGGCTGTTAGAACCCTTGCTCTATTGTTCCCCTTTTTACATCTCAGTGTTTTTTCTGACATTGCATTGTAGTAATGTTAGCCTTTCACTAACAGCTTTCACAACCCAGAATTTGCACTTAAACAGATTAATTAAATAATGAATTGTTGAAATGTTTATTTAAAAATCACATGTTTCTTGTGAAAATGAAAGGACAGAGACTCAGTTTACAGTTGATATATAGAATTATTTTTTCAAGGACATGTCTCTTTCTCTTTTCCTTTTCTTCTGAGGTTTTAAGCTCAGATTCTCCCATCAGTTTTTTCTATTTGCTCTCCTGAATTCTCATGGGCAGGAATTGAGGGTGTAATGAATGGAGGGAGACAGTAGATAGGTTTGTAGAATCCTTATCACACATATTAGCATTTTACTATTAGCATTTTAAGATAGAACTTTAATTCTAAGAAATTTTCTTACAAGTCTAATTCTTTTTCCAGGTGTATTTTAGAACCCTTTGAATACAAAGGAACTTTAGTAATCTTCTCAAAGAAACCTTTAAAAGTTACTATTTGAAGAAGCCAAAGCACAAGAAAGAGAAGTCGTATTATTGTTTAGATAGACAGTAGTCCGTGGCGGATCATCACAGGGGAGTTACAATTCAATGATACAAATGTATATTGAAATATTTGGAATCTGAGGAAATAAACACAGCACATTTGATTAGACCCTAACTCCACAGCAATGTCTACAAAGCATATTAAAACTCATTTCCTAAGTAAATCCTTCTTTGCTGAATACCTCAGTCTAGGACGATTCACTGTCTCCTCTCAACATCCTTGCTTTGCTTTGTGAACATTCCTTTCGTAACAGTCCACATTGCCTAAAGAAACAAGATTCTATTGGTTTTACTAAGATTATCTTAAGGTTATTTAAATATTTATGTAAAAATATTATCCCTAGCTGAAGCAGGAACTTCTCAAGGGTAAGAGATTGGGGGATGCATGAGGTATGGTATACTCTAAAGTACTTATACCAACCTCTTGCTCATAGCAAATGTCAAATAATATAAAATTTGAGTGACATGGTAAGTTGGAAAAGATAAAAGAATATTAAAAGAAATCTAAAAAATAAGACATAGTAATATGGTAGAATCATAAATGAAAATGGACAAATTGACCAGTTAAAACAGATTATCAGACTGGCTTTAAAATTCCATATATGTGGTATTAACAAGAATGAGCAGTAAAGCATAAGAAAAATAAAATGTTTAATGTGAATGATATAAAAGCCATACTAAGCATATACTAACAAAAAAGCTGACATATCTGCACAAATATCAAATAAGACAGAACTTCAGAATTAAGATGTTATTAGAGATACAGTGAGTAACAAGCAAGATGATAAAAGTTACAGCTTATCAGAAAGTTTAAAATTCTAAGACGCCTACAATATATTCTCAAAAATTTTATAAAACTCGTGAAAAATTGAAAAATTCATCATTACCCTAACAGATTTTGATAGTTCTTTCTTTTATATATCCAGTAGTCAAAAATCAAATAATATGAAACATATGGAAAAATGATGGCAATAAGCTTGACCTATTGCACAAATAGAGAATTCTCCACCCCACAAAAAGAGAAAGCACATTGTTTTATCGAATCCATCATCTAAGTTGATGACTTAATGTGAAAAGCAAGCCTCAGCAAACTTTAAAGAATAGACATAACATTATCCGTGCATTTTGATCACAACACAATTTCAACACTGGAAAGAAAATGACTTAAATTTCTCCACATCAGCAATTTAGAAACATAATGCTGATTAATCATAAAATCATAATGAAAAATTTAAATAAAACAGAGGTAAGTGGTACTGAAAATGTATACATACATCTCAACACTATAGAGGCAGTAAAAGTGGTACTTTGAGGGCAATTTAAAGCTTTCAATATTCATATTTGAAAAGAACACAGGATCAAAATTAATGAGTTAAAAGTCCAACTTAAGAAGGTAGAAAAATGAACAATAGAATTCTTCGAAAAAGAGGAAATTATTTGATAAGAGCATGATTAAATGAAATAACAAAAGATGCAGAATTTTTTAACACTTGAATTTAGTTCTTAAAGAACAAAAAGCAATCTATGTAACTACAATGTTTGTACCTACATAATTTTCTGAAATAAAAAAATTATAAGAATAAAATTAACAGACCTCTATCACCATTGATCAAGAGAAGACAAGAGACACAAAGAAATAACATTATGGTTAAAAAGAAGACATAATTACAGATAAAGTAGAAATTAAAATAATTTCTCAATTTCATGAGAAATAAGTATAAAAAGAACACATCAGAAAAACAAAAAGGCAGAGAATTGTTTGATATTAAAAATAATATAAAAGTCAAAATAAATATGTGAACTTAGGATTTTTAAAAGCTTATAGAAAAATTTTGCAAACAAGTGGAGAAATGTGAACATTGGCACTATGTTTTATAAAATTATAGAAATTTTTGTCTTTTAAATTAATAATGGTATTGTACTCTTATAGGGAAATATCATTAAGAGGTAAATGGTGAAGTAATCATGGGTTAGGTATCATGATTTCTACAATTTCCTTTCAAGTGGTTCAAGAAAATAATATGCACACAGACATAAATATTAACACAACAAATGTGGCAAAATGTTAACAATTAGTGAACTGTAGTGTTCACCTAGGGTGAACATTGGCAAACAACAGGTGTTCATTGTACTATTTTTTTTTAATTTGCTCTAGTTTTAAGAACAGTAAATATAATTATAGTTGAATAACTTTTGTTCATCAAGAGATATCTTAAAGAAAGTGAAAAATCAAGTTACAAACTGTGAATATATTTTTATCCACACAAATAACAAATAAATATTAAGACTACATAAAAATCTACAAATAGCAAGAAAACACACAAAAACGCTAAGAATACTTAGAGACCTAAAAATAGACCTGCAATTCGATCCTATAATTCCTTTACTAGGTTTATACCCAGAAGACCAAAAGTCACACTATAACAAAGACATCTGTACCAGAATGTTTATTGCAGCCCAATTCATAATCGCTAAGTCATGGAAGAAGCCCAAGTGCCCATCGACCCACGAATGGACTAGCAAATTGTGGTACATGTATACCATGGAATACTATGCAGCCTTAAAGAAAGATGGAGACTTTACCTCTTTCATGTTTACATGGATGGAGCTGTAACATATTGTTCTTAGCAAAGTATCTCAGGAATGGAAGAAAAAGTATCCAAAAGTACTCAGCCCTACTATGAAGCTAAATTATAGCTTTCACATGAAGACTATAACCCAACTATAGCACAAGACTATGGGGAAAGGGCCAAGGAAGGGGAAGGGAGGGGGGAGGTTTTGGTGGAGGGAGGGTAATGAAAGGGCCACATCTATGGTGCATCTTAGAATGGGTACAGGCGATTGCACTAATGTACACAGCTATGATTTAACAATAAAAAAAAAAAGAAAGAAAGAAAAAAATGCTAGAAAAATGAGAGGGGAGAAAACAGGCATTGAACAAATGATAGAACATTTCTGGTTAATAAATTTCCAAACATGTGTTCTGATTGGTGAAATTTAAGTCAATATGAAAGTGATGCATATACTTCTCCCATTTGGATTGGTGAAAATTAAAATTAAAATATCTGACAGTATCACTTATTAAAGGAAATATGGGTCCGCAGCATTACTTTCAGATTGCAGGTAAGAGTCTAAATTGGTACAACTATTTTAGAAAACATTTGATATCTCATCAAATTGTACATACACATTATTTATGAATCAATAAATCGATTTCCAGGGAAATATCAAATATTCATATTCAGAGACATCTGTAAGAATGACTGTTACGATACATTATATAAGAGCAAAACCCTGTGAACAATTCAGTACCCATAAGAGGAGACTGGATGAATAAACACCAAAGAATATTGCGTCACAGTTAAAATGAATAAACTACAAGACATGACATTTAAGTATGAATCTCAGAATTTTTAAGTTAACCTTCCCCACCCCAAAAGATAACACAGCCTGATATAGCTCTATTTATATATCTATAACTACATCTATATGTCTTTGTATATACTTTTTGGGAACATACAGACATCAACCATTTTCGAAACTGTATAAAATTTCACCTAAGGACTGGTGAACACAGGATTCATGTAGCAGTTCCATTAGGGAAGAGATAGGCAGGAGAATGTTTTGTATAAAATCACATATGAAAGACTTAGATTATTATTAAAGTTCTATTTTTCTTGAGTGGTGATTTCTCAGGTTCTTATATTATTAACATGCATAAATAAACATGCAAATACAAACACACCCATATATATAACTAAGTGAATAATAAATGAATCATTCCTAATGCTATAACGAATGTGTATTATGAACCAAGAATGAAGGTTAATGCTCAATCCTATGATCCTGTGATCAGGTGGTATAATAAACACTTGGTGTGTGAATTGCTATTGGCAGTAAGAATATAAAGAAAATACAATGGCAAACCTTTAAGAATACAGGAAGTGAATTAAGTAGTTTTGTGTCCTTACTTAAATTCTTTACCGATACTTTGCTCCTTACCAATTCCATGAGGTTCACTGAATATCACTTTGCCTTCATATTTCTGCAAACGTTTACTGACTGTGTGGGTGGATATATGCATAAGAATATAAACACTCTGAAAACTCTGGGTATTTTGAGCTGTTCATTTGCAAGAGCAGTTGAGTATGGTTTGAAAACCCTGGAGCAGAAAAGAACAAATTAAGTACCGTATTATTATCTTTTTCCCTTCAAGTATAGTTCGTAGACTAAGAAGGAGTCAGATTCTTCCTTTTACTTCCCATTTTCCTGGGTGATGAGGCAAAATTTAAAGCGTGTGTCTGAAAATAATGCTTTTCCTCCTAACACAATTTGGGTAGTTATCTGGCAGATAACATACAACAGAGGATACATTTCTATAGAATACTCAGCAACACTCCTAAAACGATTCGTGAAATAAGTATCAGTATAAGTATCAATTGAAAAGGTAATTTTATTTTGGAGACTTTTCATATTTTAAACCCCAGAGAGATGAACGAAATAATAGCTACATGTTTTTATTCATACCATTTCTCTACTATGGTTGTTGGATCATGTGGTTCAGGGTCAACTTGGGCTGGGTAGATGGCTCTATTCACTTTGGCTATGCTTATTTGGTATGTCTAGAGTCAGCTGACTGTTCACTGTGGTGACTACTTTGATCCAAATGTCTCTCTTCCTCCAAAAGGCTATCCAGAGCACCTTCCCATGGTGATAACAAACACCCAAGAAGTAAGCCGAAACATGGAAGACTCAGAGCTGCCACACCTACCACTGGCAAGTCACATGCCTAAATACAGCATTAAAGGGAGAAAACATATAAGTACCGTGCGCTAACCGATTGCGCCACTGGAGCTCCAAAAAAGCATCCAATGTACTCAGTACTACTGTGAAACCCATTTATAATCACTCACACTTGCATATGAAAAATGAAACACAACTTTAGTCTATGATGAAGGAGGGAAGGGGAGGGTGAAGGATGGGGAGGGGGTGGGAGGGCTAGTAGGGGACAGTAGGGGGACCACAACTATGGAGCACATTGAAAGTACAATTTGGATCTATCATGCGTAGAACACAAATGTCCTAATGCTATAATTGGGCAAATGAGATGAAAGCTATGCTGATTAGTAGGATGTAAGCACTCCAATTTGTACAAATAATCAACACACTGAAAATGGCATAAATGTATTTATGATCTATGTACAAAAGACTTAATAAAAAGAAAAGAAAAAAAAAGGGAAAAAACATTACAGTGTTTGAATACATGAGGAAGAAATAACCCAGGCCAGTTTGCAATTTACCAATGGCACTTATGTTTGTAACTGATCCCCAATCACTTGTCTTTGAGCCAATTTTTATCATCTCACATCCCTTCTCATCAACAGCAGTTTAGATTAGAACCGTCTCTCAACTCATTCCTTTCATAGTTCTCTCACTCAGCCTGAAGAATTTCAACAATTTGTTGGCTAGCTGAGTTGGTAAACATCAGTCTCTTGGTCTAATTCGACAAGCGTCACTTTATATTATGGGTTATTATTTCAGATTAATATGTATCTTTTATAAACAAAATAATATGCCTTGAGGTAAAGAACATACTTTAAATATCTTAGTTTTTCTCATAGAATTTAACCTATTCATAGTAGGTGCTCGATAAATAATCAGCAGTTGTTTAATGTATCTGCCACTACTGAGGCTAACAGAATTTTTTATATCAGTGATGAAAGGAAGCTGAGGCTAAAGAGAGGGTTTTCAAATATGAATTTTCTAGAAGCAATACAGGAATGTATTACTTTAAAAATAAAAATAATAAGGTACACAATTAAATATTCATTTCTTTTTAATTGATGGAATACCTTTTTAATTTATGGGACACCTTTTTAAT
The DNA here is from genome assembly GCF_027406575.1 of Nycticebus coucang. Taxonomy (NCBI): domain Eukaryota; kingdom Metazoa; phylum Chordata; class Mammalia; order Primates; family Lorisidae; genus Nycticebus; species Nycticebus coucang. Next base: position 27,787,163 of record NC_069804.1, on the reverse strand, counting down.
TGACCTAGAAGAAGCTTATTATACAGCATATAAAATTTCAAGCAACTTCTGTTTTATGAACCAGTGGTTTCCAGCCCTGCCTTCACAGTACAATCACATGAGGAGCTTTTTAAACAAAACTAATGCCAGAGGGTCACCCCAGATCAAGTAAATCATGTATCTCTAGAGATGTAACCTAGGCATCAGTATTATTGAAAGTTCCCTAGATGGTTCTAATGTGAATCCAAGGTTGAGGACAGATGCTTTAAACTCTTTTTAAAATGCCAACAAGAAAGTTTGGAAATTGAGCGATGCACCTGGAAGCAACACATTGCTGTTAACGTGGATATTGGTAAACAATCCTGACAGATGAAACAGTATCCTAATTAATTGGCCTTCCTGAGTCCATTATGGGCCTTCACCTGGCAGCATTTTCAAAACACAGGTTTCAGAAATGCTGAGTTTCTGTTATTATGCAGTAGTTCATAGATGCTGGCCAAGCAAACTTACAACTTGACTTACACTGTGATCTAAAATCAATTTGATATCACTAGGATTCAGGTCTCCTGATGAGAACTGACAAAGACCAGCTGAGGCTTTAGCTAAATGATGTGTGAGAACACTGAGGAGCAGACAATTGGAAACTAATGAGATGATAAAGGCTTTCAGGTATATGAGTTGATCAGCTACCTGATGAGACTGTCTCACTATAGAGGAGAACTCGCTGGCTCAGGGTTCTCTTTTCCATCTTAAGAGCAATCGGGGTTAGTCCAGGCTATAGTGATATTCTGTTAAGTATTGTCCCGGCTAATTTGGAGGTCAAGCTGGAGCCAGTACATAGGGCTTCCATCCTGTCACTTACATATATTCCACAATAAGGAACATTCCTGTTAGCACTTGCAAATGGAGATACTGTGATGACTGGTGACAGACTTTGTGAAAGGAATCTTAAGCCACAGATCCAAATGCCATCGTCACTTGGGATTGTGCACCATAAGTCCACTGACCTTGGTTGAAACTTCTACTCTCAACCACCTCTTGTCCAAAGAAGAGTGACTCTGGTGGGGAAAATTATATGAGACCATACTTTACAGTCAGAGCAAACTCAGTTTTGGGATTCCAGGAGAAACCAATTTGATTTGGCAGGTCCATATTCAAGGAGTTTAAAATAACTCATGATGAGAAGATATCCGATTGGAAATATTGATAACATATAAAGAAAAATGTGTAAATAAAAATTAAGGGATATTGAGTTATTGATAATTGCAAACACACTAAAATTCTCTCTTTTTTTAATTGTTGGGGATTCTTTGAGGGTACAAAGAACCAGGTTACATTGATTGCATTTGTTTGGTAAAGTCCCTGCACACTAAAATTCTATTAAGACAGAAAGGGATCCTCCAAACCAGCCTTAAGAAATGCTCCAGGGAACAAGAAAGGAGATTTTATCATTACATAAGTGTAGAAAATGCTGCAAACCACATCCCCTTCCTCCTTCTTAGAGCAACACTATATATGGATTTTCACAATAAAGAGCTAGAGAAATAATACAGTGAAGAAGAAAGTTTGAGCTTACTTATTTCTAAAATATTTGGGGAGTCAGAACACATTCTGTTATACAATGAAAATTACATTGCAGGAATTACTGAACTAATACTGTTCTTTAAATAATTATAAGCAGAGAACTTAACATCATTTAAATGTATATAAATGAAATAAAAAGCCACAGAGTATGAGGAAAACTGGATGCTTTATGGTCCCTTAAGAGTCACAATAATTTTTAGGCGTGATTATTTTATTTGTTTATCAGGTGTATGGTTATCAGACTAGACCACCAGGTTCAGTTCTAAAGCCATCAAGGGCAGAAATTAGAATATGACATCTAGGTCACTTGTGTCTGAATGGAATAGTTTTTCAGCATCACTTGGCAAATATAACTTTTAGAATTTTACATTATTATTTATGTAATCAAATCAGAATATACTATAAACAATTATTTCCTCTTACAAAATCATTCCATTCTCTCCCCTTCCCTTTATCCTTTCTTTCATTTTATTTTTTTATTGCTTCTCTCTTTCCAAAAATAATCCATTAAGCATCCTGATTAAAATCTTTTATAAATAACGTTTTTTAAATTTTATCAGTGATTCAAAGTACAATTGTTGATACTGCATTGGATTGCAACCACATTTCTGTAATACTTATCTTACTAGTAAGTGTTACTACTATCAAGGGAAGAATTAATATTGATACTTTCATTAATAGCCTTAAATATGAATGTATATTAAATTATTTTTTCTTGTACATTCTTGCAGTTCTTGTATAATAACTAGAAGTTATTTTATGCTAGAATATTTACATATTACTTAAGTAGGGAATTTTTTGTTTTTTTTTTTGATACAGAGTCTCACTCTGTCACTGTGGATAGAGTGGGATCATAGCTCACAGCAACCTTAAACTCTTGGACACAAGCGATCCTCTTGCCTCAGCCTCCCGCATAGCTGGGATTATAGGTGTCCACCACAGTGCTCAGCTATTTTTAGAGATGGGGTCTTTTCTTGTTCAGGCTGGTCTCGAACTTCTGAACTCAGGCAATCCACCTGCCTCAGCCTTCCAGAGTGCAAGCAGGGCAGTTTAATAAGTGACCACTAGTTCTAAGTTATTTAAAGGCCGTGGAGTAATGTTCTGATGTCATATAGAGTGACATCAGCAAAGAGGTAGAACAGAAATGAATCTTTGCAAACGAATGAGAGTTAAGCAAAAGTAAAAATATATCATGTGTGTATATGACCTCATTTGTATATGTATATGTATTCACATTTATACAAGGTGCCCCAAACATTGCCATACATAGGGAAAATGGGAAATTGTAGCTAAATGTACCTTTACTTACAAAATATTCATTACCAAAATTTATAAGATATTTACAAAATAGTCTCTTTGTGTTGGCCACCTATTTGTAAAATTTTGGGACAATCTGTATAAACATACAACATTGATGTAATTCTGGATTAATATCTTTCTGTGAATAAAATTCTTCTAATAAAAGGCATATGATAAGAATGAAAACTAATACACTTGTTCTGACTCCAAGCCTGACACTATTTCAGATGCTTTAATGTATTAGTTTAGTATTCATAATACATTTATGACCTATATATTAAGATAATATAGATTATCTCCATTCTTACAGAAGAGAAAACAATAACTTTTAACCAATTAGCTAAGAACCACACATTAGTCTATGCCACTAGACTAGTTGGTGTAAGTGTTGTGACCCCCAAGTGAGACCCAAATACAAACTGATTCCATAGGCCATATACTAGTTTTTGCTTTAAAAGCCTCATACAAATGAGACAGCCCTCCCATCAAACACATCAACCATTGCTTCCATCAGTACATTGATATTGCATTAGATCACATGTCACAAATTCTGTTTGCAAAATATAATATGGCAAAAGACATTACTCTGTATGTAGCTTTTACTGAACGCTATGTTTATATCCGTGCTTAGTCATGGTGGCATTGCAACCAACAATTAAGTATGGGCACAAAACCTTGAAATATATTTATGCTGATATCTCAAGAAATATGGGACTTATATTACATGAATGGAAGATATTACATTACATTTTATAACCAAACCCAAAAATGTTGTATACACAAATTATACTACTCCTTAAGTAAAGGGATTTTTTAATTTTCATAAGCATTTAGAAATGTAACTGTGTTGTAAAATTCCTATTTTAGTAAACAAAAGTAATTTAATTCACAAAACTGTAGCAATAGAAGAACATTCATTTTAGTTACTTATAAATGTGGTAATAAATGAGAGAAATTTTGGCATGAATGATCAAATCCCTTGGTGACGAGATATTTTAGTCATTGGTATTCAAATTAATGAGACTTTTCTTGGGAAGAAGGTTCTCTTTGGCCTTTATAGGTCTTTAATTAGAAGGCAGGTATTATAATACAATGAATGAAAAATAATTTCTTTGGAAAATGTATTTGAATCAAAATTAAAGATATTAAACATCTCTCATAAAGATGGAAATAATTAGGTAGTTTAAAGTTTATATACATTAAAGAGCATAATCTATTGCTTATACTTTTACATTTCCATAATTCTAGGAAAGGGAATATTTTCAAAATGTGTGATAATGAAGTTTCTAGAAATCCAAAACATGCTTTCCACCATTAAATTACTGAGTCCTCAGGTAATTTAGTAAAGCAAAATTGTTTTATCTTATCTGTGCGAACTTTCAAATAGTATGCAAATTCGATCCTGGGAGATCTATCTCCAGAACACACTATCTTATTTTGTCAATTTCCAGAAATTCAGTACAAATGATCCTACTTCATGATCCTAAATAATTACAATCGGATTTACTTCCTCAGTCCTATATGATGAATTTTGCTCCATTAGGTCTCAGATCAGCAATCTGTTTTCATGAATTCTGTCCACTTCTAGACTAACACAGAGTGCTGAAAATCCTGACTCAGTTCATGATATGGATTGAGAGTTGTTTAAACCATGTCAGCTGAGAAAATTGTAGTTAAAAGTCTATTCTTTGAAATATCAATAGTTCAGAGTTCCTGTTAATAAGCCTTTCCAAAAGACTCTGTGAGTCTCTTTCTTTGTTAAGGACACAGACTTTAGCTTCTAACTTATACCAAAGACTCCAGGCAAACACCAGGAAGTAGAAAACCAATTGATAATGAGACTTAGAAACTCTGGTCAATTTATCACAGCACTAATAATTTCAGAATTTTCTATTCTCTACATATAGAATTTTTTATATTTCTACACAAATATTTGTACACATGTTCATAGCAGCTTTATTTGTATTAGCTAAAAAACTGTAAACAACCAAAATGTTCCTTAATAGATAATTAAACTGTGGTAATCCATACCACTGGACATTATCAGCAATAAATAAAGAGCAAATGATTTACATGCAGAACAAATTGGATGAATCTCAAGGGTGTTAAGCTGAGTCAAAAATGCCAGCATCAAAAGTTTACATACTTTTTGATTCCATCTATATAACCTTCTCATAATGGCAAAAGTATACAAATGGAAAACAGATTCGTGTTTTCCAGGGTTTAGGGATGGTGGTAGGGACCATGTTTGTGTGAGTATAAACATCTAACACATAAGATTATCGTGGTGATGGAATAGTTTTGTATCTTGATTGCAATAGTAATTGCGTGAATCTATACAAGTGAGGAATGGCTTGAACCCTGTACACACATTATACCAATGTCAGTTTCCTGGTTTTGACACTGTCTATAATTATTTTAGGTGTTACCATTTGGGGTAATTGGGTTAAGGATACATGGGACCTCTCTGTACCATCTTTGCAACTTCATATGATTCTATGATTCTATCAAAAGAAAACATTTTCTTAGGAGATTCTTAGAACATAATGCTTCTACAGGATAAACAGGAAATGATCTCTGGAAAATGACAATTAGCATATCTTACGGATGCCAATAAATGTAACAGGAAAATAATTCTAAGGCGAATGAAAATATCTTATTTCGAAATAAAGGATAAAAGAATATGCACACTAGAAGATATACATTATCCTAAGGAAAACTGGAGCAGAACAGATAAAAGCAACACATAATATTTTTGAATTTGGAAAATAAGGTACAAAAATGTGTAGACAAGCAGGCCAAAATTAAGGCAAATCAACGATAAATTTGAATATTAGGTTGGCCTCATATTTAAAATAGTATTCCATCAAAAGGATATTCAATTCATGAAGACACTGGAGACACTGGTACATTTATTTCCGTGAAATAAAGTGGAACAGCCCTAATAGGTGTTTCGGTGGTAGGGCAGGAAAGGCAGTCCAAGCTGCCTTGGGGCGCAGACGCACAGAGGAATGAAAGCAAGCCAGGACAAGGCCGGGTCACCTTGCTCATCTCAGCTGGTGCTGTTTAGGGGTTCCCTCCTGCCCACAGTGCCTGGACGTCTGCCAGTGGGGCCATCCCTGATCCACCTGCCCACAGTTTCATGGCAGGGGAGGTCCACGTCCCAGGCAACTGCAAGGTGGGCCAGTAGCAGCTGGAAGAGGTGTCGGGGCGCGCATTCATCCCAGTGCAAGCCCTCTAACCGCAGGTGCTGCCCGGCGTAGGTTCAGCACGTCAAAGCCTCGGTGGCGCTGTAAAAGTTGGCCTCTATTATGTCTTCCCACAGGTAGATGTGGCTGGGCCGACGCTCGGACTGCAGAAGCCCCCATGGATGGTTTCTGCCACAGGCACAGCGTGTGCCACACGAGGAGGCGGCCCCGGCAGCGCAGGCTCATCAGTTTTTCACGGTAGTGCCTGGGGAAGTCCTGTTCATACCTGGAGAGGTCCCAGAGGTAGGATTTCAAGATCACCACGTCCGGGGTGTCCTCGCCCTGCAGCTGTTCCAGAATGGCCACCACATACTGCGAGCACATGCGTCACCTGGTGGCCCGAGCAGAACCGCGCACCTCGCGGTAGTGCGCACCGTGGTGTGTGCGGTACACCGCCGCCTCCAGCAGCACCTCACAGCTCAAAGCTCAGCTCTCCCTTGGCCTTCAGCTGCCTGGAAGAGAGCAAGCAGTCCTGCCGCAGGAGCACGGGGTCCTTGTACATGGCCCGCTGGACTGAGACCCCCATGACGACCATGAACTTGTTGTGCAACAGCTGCTGGACTTGGCACTCCCGCAAGTAGGCCATGGAGGTTGAGGGTCAGGTGGGCAGGCTTGCTCTGGACAGATCTGAGAGAGCTTAGGAAAGGGCAAAACTTCAGGGAACAGAGAGATCAGGCAAAGGGTCCTTGCTGCCTGGCACTGGGGCTTGGGTGGAGAAGGGAAGCTGAGATGGGAACCCTGAAGCTCTCCTCAGCTGAAAGTTACCTCACCCCAAGATGTGACCTCTGAAGCACTGAGGTGCCTGTGTGAGCCCACTCTGTACCTGGCAGAGGGAGGTGCAAGACCAATGGAAACTTGCCCCACTTAACTGTGGACTGAGGGATGTCATTATGGGTGGACCCCTGCTTCCTTGGGCTGCTCTTAGCTAGGCCACAGCTTTCTCTTTATTTTACCAATTGCTCACCAACAGAGCTGCTGCCCCATCTAGACGCCTCTACTTGGCTTTGGCTCTTGTTTTCTATGTGTACCCATCTCTTCATAGCTGGTTTGGTTCTATTTCTAAGCCAACTCCTGTACTCCTTGGCATTTGGGGAATGTCACTACTCTAGGGATGGGATGCCATTCTCAGGGGTAGAACCCAGGACTGATCTATTACTAGGCTTTCCAAGCAGTGATTGGCAAGATACTCAAGTCCTGTGCAAATGGGGGGCTCACCTCTATTTTTAAAACTAAATTATTTATTGTCACCTCATAGGGGATTGTTGGAACCCGTGCTTGTTGGAAATAAAACAGAAAAATTATTTACTCACTTTCCACCGTAGTTAACATATTAGAGACTATAGTAACTTGGTACACTCAAAGTCCAGGCCATTTCCTCACAGCAAGGATACCTCCCATTGTCCTTTGATTTCCATGCCACCCTTCTCCCGCTGCATTCTCCTAATGCCTGCCAACCACTCAGCTAGTACTCATCTACAGAGTTTTGCCATTTCAAGAATTCTAAGTAGATGGAATTGTATGTAACCTTGAGAGATTGTCTTTTTCCCATTAGCACTGTTCTCTAGAGATTCATCCAGCATGTAAACCCTAACCACCTGTTTTCTAGGAAATGAGTTTCCTACTGGTACAAATATGTCAATACTTTGTTCCGGTTTTATTGCTGGTATGGATGTATTACAGTCAGTCCAACCAGTCAGCTTTTGAAAGGACTGTGGGGTCATTAATTTCTTGACTATTACAAATCATACTACTATGAGCATTCCTATACAGAGTTTTTACAAACCTAGATTTTCATTTCTCTGGAATAAGCCTCAAACTGCAATTAACTTGGTAGTATGATGGTTGTGCATTTAATGCTTTAAGAAAACCCCAGATTATTTTCCAAAGAGGCTGCACGATTTTACATTACCACTAGTAATGCATAAGTGTTCAGTTTCTTACTTTCTGAGTTATAGATATGCAAATACCAGATATGTAAACCCTGAAATCCTTTCTGGAGATGAATATGACCTTCCTGGTTGTATGAACCATTCTTCCTTGGATATTGATATAAGCAACAAGCTATATAACACAGGCCTCCTTCATCTTTAGGTATAGATATGCAATGTTCTTGCCTATGTAAAACTCGCCTCCTCATCCCATGTAACCAAAGTTTCTTCATTTTTGATTAGGGATGTGAGCCTCTTGCTGAATAAAACCTGACCTCCCTCTACCTATCCTTAATTCTGCATGAAAAATTCCTGGGCCACCTTTTAACAGAGATTAATAAATGATCACTTTTTTACTTAATTTTTATTAAATCATAATTGTATACATTTATGGGGTATAATATGATGATTTGATATACAATGTGGAATGCTTAAATCAAACTGATTAACATAACCATCACCTTACTTACTTATTTTTTGTGGTAAGACACTTATAATATACTCTTAGTTGTTTTGAAGTGTACCCTTGCATTGTGCGCATTAGGTGAGATCCTGCCAAATGACCATCTTTTAAAATGCCCCTTATTACTGTCATATTTATGAATCTTGACCTTTGTGTGAAATAGATAATTTTGGAGTCACTGGAATTATTTTTAGTTATGACACACCAATATTACAAAAGTTTTCAGAATCAAAATAGAATCATTTGTATTAAAAATATCTGACAGAGCTGAGGAAAGACATGAATGGAAAGTTCTTATGTATGAATTCCTGATAAGAAATACCAGAAAAGACTCTACAAAACCCACAACCTTATACAAAGCCATCACAACCTTATACAAAAAACCAGTTCTGTGAGGACATCTGTTCAACAGCCTATCCAACCTCAGACTGACACCACCCAGGTTATTGATCTTTGTAGCCAAGAGTGATTATCTTAAAAAACAATTGTGTGATGCTTCTCATTTTTCCTTTAAAAATTTTTGTCTTCCTTTACCTTACTAAATATGCTCATAGGTTATTATGGCACACATATTGTCATTGCAATGCCTATTCCTAAATGCACATCGTTTTTTTTTTTCAACCAATTGTTTTAGCAACCCAATTGTTTTTTCAGTATTAAAGTAACAGGCCTTCTTAAATTCATGAGTCCTCACCCCCTTTTCATAAACAACAGAAAAAGCAAACCAAAATTTTGATGACATAGACTATTGACCAGTGACCCACAGGAAACAGTTGAAAAACAATTGGTGGTAAGTTTGGAATCTTCTTACAGGAAGCAGACATAAGTCTATGATTGGGTATCTTATCTAGAAGAAATGAACAAAGTGTGTTACCATAAATCTGTGTTTAGTAATGAAGTAGCAGTCCTCTTTATTAGTCAGGATAGGGGAATGTTTGGCCATTTTATGGTTGAGACCAGTGTTCATGTTTCTGCCTGTGATCAGACATGATTATGGAGATGTCCTTTTTTTGTTTTAATTCATTACAGTGACAGAGTCGTTACATTGATGACGTTCTATGAAATTGGTTGAGTTCAATTGAAGAACACCAAGATTTAGCTGTGTCATGTCAGTTCCTAGCTGTCAGGTGTGGAGAGTGGGCCATGAGGCGGAAGGGCCCCCAAAGCCTGGGGAACATTCAGGGAATGAACCCCAATTGCTTCTCCTCCATTCCCAAAACAACCATATTCCTTTCTTCATGCTCCCTCTGCCAAAAGTCACTGTTGCTCTTTCTTTCTTTGTTTACTTAACTATGCAGAGATCCTTGTGATCTTTCCCTTTTCACTCCTTGTCATATGTTAATGAAGTTGAGTAGAAACCACTAAGTCACATAGTTCTTCCTTTGTTTTATTAACTACACAGAGATCCCATGACCTCTCCCTTCTTATTTCTTGTCATATATTAACAAAGTTGAGTAGAAACCATTAACAAGATGATTTGTCTTTATTCAAGTCATTTACAGTTTCCAATCATATTGTAAGACCAAACACATATCTTTTGCTTATGCTACTTCCCTGTAGAGAACCCTGTACAGATACTATAAAATAAAGTTGATTTTGTGCTTCGGTGCTGGCTGCAGCCATTAGCTCTTTCGTTTCTGTGTGTCCTCTTGTGCTGTATTTTTCTCAGTCCCCACCAATTCCACTCTGCTTTGCTCTCCTTCCCCGCTGGTTCGCGACAGTTGGGGGCTGTCCTGTTTCTCAGCACGAATAACTGCGTTTGCCAAATCACATCACATTACCAATACCAGCTTCATTTAGTCTCTTAAGATTTTTTTAAGGAAAATCCCAATCATAGTTACTGATAACATAATAAATGCTATTGTTGACTTTGCATTGAAACATTACACATCATTCAAAACAGTTAACATTTTGGAAAACAAAAAGATAGAGCTAAGGTTAAACAGCCCTTTGGGATATAGTAGCATATGTTAACAATTAGAAACTTTTATACTATAAAAGAAAAATATAGCATGGAAAAATAGGTGTTTTGAGCAAGTGAAAGGAGGTATGAGGAAGTGTACAGATTCCTTCATCTTTCTGGGAAGGATAATATCTAAATTTTATATATCAATAAGCAGAGCTTCAAATAAATATATTGCACGGGTTTCAAATGAACATCTTTATAAGAACTAAATAGACACTAAACCTTACACATTGGAAGTAGAAAAAAGCAGGCACATGCATACATACAAATACAAAGAACAAAATAGAAGTTACAGAGAGCATGTCTGTATGTCCCAGTTTAAGACTGTTTTCCTCACATAATCATTAACATTGCTTCCTTTTATTCTTAATGAAGCCCTCGCTCTTATTTAAGGGATAAAATTTTTGGTCAGCCTAGATATAGAGCAAACAATAGAAAGCAAAGATAGAATGGAAAGGTGAAATATAGATTATAAGAAATAAAATGTTGGGCGGTGCCTGTGGCTCAGTGAGTAGGGCGCCGGCCCCATATGCCGAGGGTGGTGGGTTCGGACCCAGCCCCGGCCAAACTGCAACAGAAAAATAGCCGGGCATTGTGGCGCCTGTAGTCCCAGCTGCTGGGGAGGCTGAGGCAAGAGAATCGTGGAAGCCCAAGAGTTAGAGGTTGCTGTGAGCCATGTGACGCCACAGCACTCTACCCGAGGGCGGTACAGTGAGACTCTGTCCCCACAAAAAAAAAAAAAAAAAAAAGAAATAAAATGTTAGAAGATTTTTTTAAGTCACTTCTGTTAAGACAATGGCAAATCAATATGAATATCTAGATTAAATGATGATTATCTAGAACAAATACACGTTGCCAAGATTGGCAAAAAAAGAACCTAATAAGAACAAAAACGTGAACGTTACCAAATATCAAATTTGACAGCTTCACATATGGATTATCATTTCACATTTTCAAGGACATGATTTTGTAATTATAACCTATTTAAAACTTTTGACAGCAAACAAGAAGAAGGGAAAAATTGAAAATGCTTTTAAAAGCTAGTGTACAGACATGCATACGTACAAGAAGAAAAATCTGGCATAATCAAAAAATAAGGAAAAAAAAGAAACTAAACAATTGTCTCTTGTGACTATCAATAAAATAATTTTAATAATATCAAAACTTACTGATATCAAGAGGAACTTTGGGGCCAGGCATTGTGGTCCAGGTCTGTAATCCCAACACTCTGGGAGGCCAAGGTAGGTGAATTATTTGAGCTCAGGAATTCAAGACCAGCCTGAATAAGAGCGAAAGCTGGTCTCTACTAAAAAATAGAACAATTAGCCAGTCATGGTGCTGCACATCTATAGTCCCAGCTACTTGAGAGCCTCAGGCAGGAGGATTGCCTTAGCCCAGGAGTTTTGAATTAGCGGTGAGCTATAATGCCATGCCACTCTAGTCTGAGGCAGCAGAGTGAGACTCAGTCTCAAAAAAATAAAAATGAAAAAGGAACTTTGGAATACAGCCCATGAAATTAAACAACATGCAGAAAGAACAAAGCTAGAAGTATCATACTACCAGACATCAAAATCTACTTCAAAGCTATAAAAACCAAAACAGCTTGCTGGATATCCCAAATTACCCCAATTTGATTAATACACATCATATGCCCGTGTGAAAACATCACATGCAACCTGTCAATACTACATACAGCCATAACAATTAAAAATTTAAATAAATCATGGTACTGGAATAAAAATATTAATGATATCCAATTAGTTTGATTAAATCATACTATAATGTATACCTAAATGAAGACATCACATGGCATCTCTTAATATATGCAATTATTATTTGTTCATTGAAAATAAATAAAAATATAAAAAAATGTAAGGAATAAAGTATATAACATCATGACTACATGGAGTTCAACACAGAGAGTAAATTACAGTATAAATCTCATAACTCATGCCATACAAACAAAACCAAAAAGATTTACTTAAAATATCACCCATTTCTGCTTTTACAGTATTGACTAAAAAAGGAATATATGACTAACTTCCTGACACAAAAACAGTATATATTTCAGACCCAAATCCACCATCATATTTAGCTCTAGCAGCATTACTATTAAAGTGAAGAATGAGATTTCTATCCACAGTATCACTTAACATTTTTTGTTGAGGATTTAATTGATAAAATTTCTTTTAAAAAAGAGTAATAAAATGTGTTGGATAGAGTCAAAGTCTAACTACTTTCCTAAAAAATGACAAAATATGATTTTAGTCAGATGGTTGGCAGCAAAATCTATATTAAAATATATTAATACCTGGTTTTTTTTTTTTTTCAAAAATGGGCATGTATTCAGTAGTATTTCAATTAATACCTTTTTTTTTTTTTGCAGTTTTTTTTGCCGGGGATTGGCTTGAACCCGCCACCCCCGGTATATGGGGCTGGTACCCTACTCCTTGAGCCACGGGCGCCACGGTATCAATAGCATTTTTATATAACCAAATAAATGTAGTTTTTGTCAAATTTTGATTGTTAATAACTGATCAAAAATATAGTAGAATGAAAATATTCCTTTTTGGAGGTGGAGCAAGATGGCGACCGAGTAACAGCTTCCTTGCATCTGGGCACTGTGAGTCTGGGGAGATAGGACTCCAGGCATCTCTGGCTGGTGGGATCTTCCTATCATCACCCCTGTGAGGATACAGGGAGTCAGCGAGAGACTTCTGGACCCCAAGAGGAGGACTAAAACAGTGGAAAAACGGCAAGTGGTCACGTGTGTTCAATCCGTCGTAAACCCACCCGCAACTGTAAGTTCAGTAGCAGTGAGACTGCAAACCAGAAAGGCCTTACCTGTGAACTGTTTTGGTGTCTTTGGACTTGGCACTCAGTTGAACTGCCTTGGGGAGAGCCTGAGGGGGAGTGCAGAGAACATTGGCCGTTGTCTAGGGCCCCAGTCTCAACCGCTGAGCCAGACGGAGCTAATAGTGTTTGGCTGTGGGTCACAGGGAGCCATTGTGAGCGATCTGCCCCGCAAGCTCCGCCCTCAGGGTTGCAGAGCTAGAATTGGGTGGGAGCTGGTAACCCAGCGACCAAGTAGCCTAAGGGTGGGGTCTGAGCCGCCTTGCAGTCCTAACCCTCAGGGGCAGAGTGAGACCGGTTTTGGCACACTGGGTAAGTGGATAGCCACTTCAGCAGTGATTCCAGCAACAAGCACTTTCCTGGGAAAGCTTCTGCTCAGCAAGTTTACAAGTTCAAAGTGCCTTTTAAGTGGGCTGAAGAGAGACTTAGGGTGTCTACCTGCTGGGGTTTGAGAAATCAGCAGCCTCCAGTCATATCAGAACTGTGATTAACATCTCATACCCCAGAAGACCACGTGTTGCCCAGACAATATTCAATAACATATACATACTGCTTTGTTTTTGGTTGTGTTGTTTTTTGTTTTTTTTTTTAGGTTTGGTTGTTTTTTTTTGTTTATTTTGATGTTGTTGATGTTGTTTTGTTTTTTAATTTCAACCTTTTCCATACAGACCCTTTTTCTTTCTCAATTTTTCTAGTTTACTTATAATTTCCCATTGCTGCCTTTTTCAATAACTAGAACTTCATTTTTGCTAGTGTTTCTACCACTATTATTTGGTTTTTCACCCAATTTTATCCTGTAAAGTTTTCTGTTTGCTTGTTTTGGTTTGATTTATAGCATTTTTGTCTTTCCTCTCTACTTGGTGGAGGTGGGGTACTGTGTCTGATCAGGTTAGCAAAGAGCTGCTGACCTCAAGGGAACCACCCAACTGGGCAACCCCAGAAGGTGAGGATTTTTTAAGGTTGTGTCAAAGTACCCTACTGTACACCCATATTGCTCTGTTTCCCTCTTTCTGTGCCTCTCTTCTTTTTGTCAATAGTCCTTTTACCCACCCCCTCTCCTTTCTCTATTTTTCTTTTTTTTTTTCTTATCACTCGGTCCTCCTTTCTTTCATCCCTTTTTTGCTCTTCAACCTTCTCACCCTTCTGGTCCTGTAACCCTTAGTCCACAGGCATGAGAACTTAAAAAGCAAGAGGAAGTGAAAGGAAAATTAGGGCAAGGAAACAGATAAAAGAAATCACTCATGAGGAAGAATCAGCAGAAAACTCCAGGCAACATGAAGAAATAGTCCAGAACAACCCCGCGAAGGGACCATGAGGTAGCTACTGCAGAGGATTCCACCTATAAAGAAATGTTAGGAATGACAGAAAGGGAATTTAGAATACACATGTTGAAAACAATGAAAGAAATGATGGAAACAATGAAGGAAACTGCTCATAAAGTGGAAAATAACCAAAAGGAAATCCAAAAACAGAATCAAATAAGAGATGAACGATATGAAGGATATAAAAAGGATATAGCAGAGTTGAAGGAACTGAAACAGTCAATTAGGGAACTTAAACATGCAATGGAAACTATCAGCAACAGGTTAGACCATGCAGAAGAAAGAATTTCAGAGGTAGAAGACAAAGTTCTCGAGATAACTCAGATAGTAAAAGAGGCAGAAAAGAAGAGAGAGAAAGCAGAACGTTCACTGTCAGAATTATGGGACTTTATGAAGCGTTCCAACATACAAGTTACAGGAATCCCAGAAGGGGAAGAAGAATGCCCCAGAGGAATGGAAGCCATACTAGAGAATATTATAAAAGAAAATTTCCCAAATATCACAAAGATTCTGACACACTGCTTTCAGAGAGCTATCGGACCCCAGGTCGCCTCAACTCTAACCAAGCTTCTCCAAGACACATTGTGATGAACCTGTCCAAAGTCAAGACAAAAGAAAAGATTCTGCAAGCTGCCAGGAGTAAGCGCCAGTTGACCTACAGGGGCAAATCCATCAGAGTGACCGCAGACTTCTCTAATGAAACTTTCCAAGCAAGAAGACAATGGTCATCTACCTTTAATCTACTTAAACAGAACAATTTCCAGACCAGAATTCTGTACCCTGCTAAGCTAAGCTTAAAAATTGATGGAGAAATCAAATCATTTATGATATACAAACATTGAGGAAATTCGCCACAACAAGACCAGCTCTACAGGAAATACTTCAACCTGTTCTGCACACTGACCACCACAATGGATCAGCAGCACAGTAAGAACTCAGAAATTAAAGGACAGAACCTAACCTCCACACTGATGCAAAAGATAAAACTAAGCAATGGACTCTCACAAAATAAGACAAATAGAACACTACCACACTTATCGATTATCTCAATAAATGTTAATGGCTTGAATTCCCCACTGAAGAGACATAGATTGGCTAACTGGATTAAAAAACACAAGCCATCCATTTCCTGTCTGCAAGAAACACACCTGGCTTCAAAAGACAAATTAAAGCTCTGAGTCAAGGGTTGGAAGACAATTTTTCAGGCAAATGGAATTCAGAAGAAAAGAGGAGTTGCAATCTTATTTTCAGATACATTTGGATTTAAAGCAACTAAAGTCAAAAAAGACAAAGATGGTCACTTTATATTGGTCAAGGGAAAAATACAACAAGAAGACATTTCAATTCTAAATATTTATGCACCCAATTTAAATGCTCTCAGATTCTTGAAACAGACCTTACTCAGTCTGAGCAATATGATAACTGAAAATACCATAATAACAGGGAACTTTAACACTCCTCTTACAGAGCTGGAAAGATCCTCTAAACAGAAATTAAACAAAGATATAAGAGATTTAAATGAGACCCTAGAATAACTGTGCTTGATAGACGCATATAGAACACTCCACCACAAAGATAAAGAATATACATTCTTCTCATCACCCCATGGAACATTCTCCAAAATTGATCATATCCTGGGACACAAAACAAATATCAACAGAATCAAAAAAATTGTAATTTTACCTTGTATCTTCTCAGACCATAAGGCACTAAAGGTGGAACTCAACTCTAACAAAAATGCTCAACCCCACCCAAAGGCATGGAAATTAAACAATCTTCTGTTGAATAACAGATGGGTGCAGGAAGAAATAAAACAGGAAATCATTAACTTCCTTGAGCATAACAACAATGAAGACACAAGCTACCAAAACCTGTGGGATACTGCAAAAGCAGTTTTGAGAGGAAAATTCATCGCTTTAGATGCCTACATTCGAAAAACAGAAAGAGAGCACATCAACAATCTCACAAGAGATCTTATGGAATTGAAAAAAGAAGAACAATCTAAGCCTAAACTCAGTAGAAGAAAAGAAATCTCCAAAATCAAATCAGAGATCAATGAAATTGAAAACAAAAGAATCATTCAGAACATTAATGAAACAAGGAGTTGGTTTTTTGAAAAAATAAATACAATAGATAAACCATTGGCCAGACTAACGAAGAATAGCAAAGTAAAATCTCTAGTAACCTCAATCAGAAATGATAAAGGGGAAATAACAACTGATCCCACAGAGATACAAGAGATCATCGCTGAATACTACCAGAAACTCTATGCCCAGAAATTTGACAATGTGAAGGAAATGGATCAATATTTGGAATCACACCCTCTCCCTAGACTCAGCCAGGAAGAAATAGAGCTCCTGAACAGACCAATTTCAAGCACTGAGATCAAAGAAACAATAAAAAAGCTTCCAACCAAAAAATGCCCTGGTCCAGATGGCTTCACTCCAGAATTCTATCAAACCTTCAAGGAAGAGCTTATTCCTGTACTGCAGAAATTATTCCAAAAAATTGAGGAAGAAGGAATCTTCCCCAACACATTCTATGAAGCAAACATCACCCTGATACCAAAACCAGGAAAAGACCCAAAGGAAAAGGAGTATTTCAGACCAATCTCACTCATGAATATAGATGCAAAAATTCTCAACAAAATCCTAGCTAATAGATTGTAGCTTATCATCAAAAAAGTCATTCATCATGATCAAGTAGGCTTCATCCCAGGGATGCAAGGCTGGTTTAACATACGCAAGTCCATAAACGTTATCCACCATATTAACAGAGACAAAAATAAAGATCACATGATCCTCTCAATAGATGCAGAAAAAGCATTTGATAAAATCCAGCATCCTTTTCTAATTAGAACACTGAAGAGTACAGGCATAGGTGGCACATTTCTAAAACTGATTGAAGCTATCTATGACAAACCCACAGCCAATATTTTACTGAATTGAGTAAAACTGAAAGCTTTTCCTCTTATAACTGGAACCAGACAAGGTTGTCCTCTGTCACCTTTACTATTCAACATAGTGCTGGAAGTTCTAGCCAATACAATTAGGCAAGACAAGGAAATAAAGGGAATCCAAATGGGAGCAGATGAGGTCAAACTCTCCCTCTTTGCTGAAAACATGATCTTATACTTAGAGAACCCCAAAGACTCAACCACAAGACTCCTAGAAGTCATCAAAAAATACAGTAATGTTTCAGGATATAAAATCAATGTCCACAAGTCAGTAGCCTTTGTATACACCAATAAAAGTCAAGATGAGAAGCTAATTAAGGACACAACTCCCTTCACCATAGTTTCAAAGAAAATGAAATACCTAGGAATATACCTAACGAAGGAGGTGAAGGACCTCTATAAAGAAAACTATGAAATCCTCAGAAAGGAAATAGCAGAGGATATTAACAAATGGAAGAACATACCATGCTCATGGCTGGGAAGAATCAACATTGTTAAAATGTCTATACTTCCCAAAGCAATCTACCTATTCAATGCCATTCCTATCAAAATACCAACATCGTACTTTCAAGATTTGGAAAAAATGATTCTGCATTTTGTATGGAACCAGAAAAAATCCCGTATAGCTAAGGCAGTTCTCTGTAAGAAAAATAAAGCTGGGGGCATCAGCATCCCAGATTTTAGTCTGTACTACAAAGCCATAGTGGTCAAGACAGCATGGTACTGGCACAAAAACAGAGACATAGAGTCTTGGAATCGAATTGAAAACCAAGAAATGAAAGTAACATCTTACAACCACCTAATCTTCGATAAACCAAACAAGAACATACCTTGGGGGAAAGACTCCCTATTCAATAGATGGTGTTGGGAGAACTGGATGTCTACATGTAAAAGACTGAAACTGGACCCACACCTTTCCCCACTCACAAAAATTGATTCAAGATGGATAAAGGACTTAAATTTAAGGCATGAAACAATAAAAATCCTCCAAGAAAGCATAGGAAAAACACTGGAAGATATTGGCCTGGGGAAACACTTCATGAAGAAGACTGCCATGGCAATTGCAACAACAATAAAAATAAACAAATGGGACTTCATTAAACTGAAAATCTTCTGTATAGCTAAGGAGACTATAACCAAAGCAAAGAGACAACCTACACAATGGGAAAGGATATTTGCATACTTTCAATCAGACAAAAGCTTGATAACTAGGATCCATAGAGAACTCAAATTAATCCACATGAAAAAAGCCAACAATCCCATATATCAATGGGCAAGAGACATGAATAGAACTTTCTCTAAAGATGACAGATGAATGGCTAACAAACACATGAAAAAATGTTCATCATCTCTATATATTAGAGAAATGCAAATCAAAACAACCCTGAGATATCATCTAACCCCAGTGAGAATGGCCCACATCACAAAATCTCAAAACTGCAGATGCTGGCATGGATGTGGAGAGAAGGGAACACTTTTACACTGCTGGTGGGACTGCAAACTAGTACAACCTTTCTGGAAGGAAGTATGGAGAAACCTCAAAGCACTCAAGCTAGACCTCCCATTTGATCCTGCAATCCCATTACTGGGCAACTACCCAGAAGGAAAAAAATCCTTTTATCATAAGGACACTTGTACTAGACTTTTTATTGCAGCTCAATTTACCATTGCCAAAATGTGGAAACAGCCTAAATGCCCACCAACCCAGGAATGGATAACAAGCTGTGGTATATGTATACCTTGGAATACTATTCAGCCATTAAAAAAAATGGAGACTTTACATCCTTCGTATTAACCTGGATGGACGTGGAAGACATTATTCTTAGTAAAGCATCACAAGAATGGAGAAGCATGAATCCTATGTACTCAATTTTGATATGAGGACAATTAATGACAATTAAGGTTATGGGGGGGGAAGCAGAAAGAGGGATGGAGGGATGAGGGTGGGGCCTTGGTGTGTGTCACACTTTATGGGGGCAAGACATGATTGCAAGAGGGACTTTACCTAACAATTGCAATCAGTGTAACCTGGCTTATTGTACCTTCAATGAATCCCCAACAATAAAAAAAATAAAGAAAGAAAATATTCCTTTCACATTACCAAACAAGAAGATAAAATATCTAGGACAAATTCTAACAGGAAATATGTTAAACTTACATATACCAAAGAGATAAAACTTTACTGAGGAATATATAATATTATAATAAATAGCATGCCATATCTTGTTATTGCCTGAAAAGAAATTTGAAAATAAAATCAAATATCCCTGAAGCAATGAAATCAAGAATATCTGAATGAAAATATCAATAGCATTTTTGTTTAATTGTCAAAAATAACAGCAAAGTTATTTGCATGTAAAACAATGAAGAAGTTAGGGGAAAAAAACAAGAAATATTTAAATGGAAAGGATAGGGAATGACAGATCAAATAGGATTTATAGTTTATAAACATATTTAAGTATCTATGGATCTTTCTGACATGAAGAAGATAGTATATCATTTCCTAGCAGAAAAGGTGGTATTATTTAATAAGGGGTACTGAACCAATTGGCTAATGATTTGAAAAATTATCCTTACCTAAATTAAAACACCACATTTACATTTGCATCAAACATTTAAACATAAATAAAATATAAAAACAATTCAGGTGACCAAAAAATTTGTACTCCTATAATATTCTGAAATAAAAGAAAAAGAGAAAAAAAACCCACTAAGGTACACAAAGGAAACATGAATAAATTTTATATATAATATCCACATAAGAAAGGAATATATATTCAAGTTAGCTTGAAAACCAGAAATCTATATGGAATATAATTAATTAATTATATACACAATTATAATACTCAGTGTTTGTAAGGATGTGGCGAACTATTATTCTCATACACTAGGGGTAGGAAGATACATTAGTGCTTCCATTTTGAAGGGTAATTTTGCAAATCTTTGAAATGTAAATATACATGCAATATTCCATTTTATTTACATATTGCAGTATTAACAGTTTACCCTATAAATATGCTGACAAGAATAACTCCAGATGCAACTACATAGATAGCAATTAAATTGCCATTTATAATAGTAAATATTGGAAATGATCTAAATCTGTTAGCAACAGGCCGATAAAATAAATCAAACACACAGATTTAAAATACGGATCTACAAAGAGATGAGGGTACCTATAGAAAAAAAAACACCAAATAGTGTCTTTATGTAAATGGGTATATACAGAATAATGTATAGTGTATAGTGGGATGCCATTTGATCTGGAAAAATATACAAATTTTGTGTTAGTTTCATTTGAGATATGTCATCACTATGAATTTTTGAATTTTTAACATGTCTATGTAGTATGCTTCTTGAAAATAAATGTTAAATTTATTTATTTATTTTTTTCTTTGGCCGGGGTTGGGCCTGAACCCACCACCTCCCGCATATGGGACCGGGGCCCTACTCCTTGAGCCACAGGTGCCGCCCTAAATGTTAAATTTATATAACTTCTATTTTGCTTTAGAACTTTCAAAATTTTAACAATAGTGTTATTGCATTCAATTATTAACACTGGAATGTTATAATCAACAATAAAAAGTAAGTTCCTTCTTCAGGAAGAACCAGCCCTCACAATAGCTTGATTTTGGTCCAGTCAGGTCCATTTTGGACTCTGACCTCCAGAGCTGTAAGAAAATTAATGAGTGGTGTTTTAAGCCACTGTTTGTAGTAATTTGTTGCAACAGTAATAGGAAACTAATACAGTTACATTTTGATCTCATATAGGCAGCCTGTTGTTTTTAGAAAAGTTAATTTTGAAGCAGATATACTAGTAAACTTGGAAAATTTTACATTAAAAGTTAACGAACTACTAATAATTAGTGTCTAGGATAATATATTTGTTTCCATGGGAGGCTAAAGTAATAAAATCTTCAAAGCAAAAATTTCACAGGACAAAGTTAAATAGGCAAAATTGTTGCAATAGGGGAAATAAGCCTGAACTCAGACCAAACTCAGTTCCATGACAGCAAAGGGCTGGAAGATTTGACAAGGACAGACATGAGCTAGGTGGTGGAACAGTACTGGAAGACATTATCAGGGGCCTTGCTCAATGAAAGATATTCAACACGTTGAATTCTTGAGTTTGAAAATTATTTTCTTTGTGATCAGGCCTTTATGTTACCTAATTGGTGGCCATTGAAATTAGTTTCCTCCTTACTCACAGACACTGGGAGATTGGGGTATATCTTCCTTGATGATTACATTTTAAAGAGATGGCTCCCAGGTCCTAAGGAAAGTCATTCCTGGGGTGTAAACTGAGAAGAAACTTTTAAATATATTTACATTTCAAAGGGGTAAAGAAAGAATATTGAGTAACAGATTTTCTAAGGTAAATACTCTGAGAAAAAAGGAGTCAGGGCTTAGATTCAGGGAGAAGCCTGGTCTAAGGTTTAATCAAGCTGAAGGGAACCTCAGGCTAACTTGGTCATCAAAACCTTTGATACTGGTTATTTCTGCTGTGTAAGGATTTTTTCCTATGATAGGAGTACTATATTATTTGTTGATGGAAATGTTTAGAGACTTTTCTTTCAATGTACATTTCTCATGATAAAACAATATGCTTTAAAAATAAAACAAAAGAGAGGAAAACCTCTAGGACATATGTTGCAAGTTAAATCAACATCATAGTATAGTTATAATTAAAAAATGCTCAGAAAAGAGTGAAAATGAATGAGAGGCCAGGAGGTTAAGATTTAAGGAAGATATGAAAAATAGAGAAGCAATAATATAGAAATAGGGCTGAGTTGATTGACATTGGAGGAAAATAATAAGTCCTAATTCCTTCTAAGTTTATTGAGGAGTAACCTACTTAATATGGCAGAAAGTTTCTTTTTCTTAAGATTTAATTTTTTTTAAATTTCAGGTTAATGTGAGGGCACAACCAAGTCACAATATTTGAATTTGTTAGGTAGAGATCCTCTTGTAGTTATGTCCTGCACCCAAAAGGTGTGCCATATGCTTCTACATCGGGCCCATTCAGGGGGAGCACCCCAAACCCTTCCATCTCCACCCTCCCTCATTTCCCATCCCCCCCACTTGAATTGAAATGAGTTTTTCTCATTTCCATCCTTGTGATACTTTACTGAGAAGAATGTGTTTCAATTCTATACAGGTTAATAAGAAAGATGTGAAGTCACCATATTTTTTATAGCTGAATAGTATTTAATGGTATGTATATACAACAGTTTGTTAATCCATTCCTGAGTTGATGGGCATTTAGGTTGTTTTTGTATTTTGGTGATTGTAAATTGAACTGCAATAAACATGATAAAATGATTTCTTTTTCTGGGTAGATGCCTAGTAGTGGGATTGTGGGATCAAATGGGAGATCTAGTTTGAGGATTTTCCATACTTCTTTCCAAAGAGGCCACATTAGTTTGTAGTCCCACCAACAATGTAAAAGTGTTCCCTTCTCCACATCAGCCCCGGCAACTGCAACTTTGGGATTTTGTGATATGGGCTAATCTTACTGGGGTTAGCTGATAATTCAGGGTGGTTTTGATATGCATTTATCTAATAATTAGGGATGATGAGCATTTTTTCATGTTAGCTATTCATCTGTCTTCCTCAGAGAAGGTTCTGTTCATGTCTCTTGCCCAGTGAGAGATGGGGTTGTTAGCTCTTTTTTTGTTGATTGAGTCCTTTATAGATCTTAGTTATCAAGCCTTTGTTAGATTTTTAAAATGAAAATATCTTTTCCCATTCTGAAGGTTGTCTATTTGCTTTGATTGTTGTGTCCTTAGCTGTTCAGAAGCTTTTCAGTTCAATTAAATTGTTTAATTGTTAATTAAACAATTTGTTAATTTTCGTTCTTGTTGCAATTGCTATGAAAGTCTTCTTCATAAAATCTTTCCCCAGGCCAATATCCTCAGCAGTTTTTACCACACTTTCTTCCAGGATTTTTACTATTTCAAGCCTTAGATTTAATTTTTTCATTCATCTTAAATCAATTTTTGTAAGTGGTGAAAGATACAGGTCAAGTTTCAGTATTTTACAGGTTCTTATCCAGTTCTCCCAGCACCATTTATTGAAAAGGGATTCTTTCCCCCACTATATGCTCTTTTTTAGTTTATCAAAGATCAGATGTCAGCTAGAAACTGGTTTCATCTTGTGTTTTTCTATTCTGTTCCATTTGTCTATATCTCTATTTTTGTGCCAATACCAGGCTGTTTTGATTACTGTGGACTTGTAATATAGCCTGAAGTCTGGTAGGGTGATACCTCCAGCTTTGTTTTTATTACTAAGAGTTGCCTTGGCTATATGGGTTTTTCCTGGTTCCATAAAAAAATGAAGTACTATTTTTTCCAGTTCTTTAAATTATGTTGTTGGTATTTTAATGGGGATTGCATTCAATCTGTAGATTGCTTTGGGTAGTACAGACATTTTTATAATGTTGATTCTTTCCAGCCAAGAGCATGGTATGCTGTTCCATTTGTGAATGTCTTCTGCTATTCCTTGTCTTAGGGTTTCATAATTCTCTTTGCAGATGTCCTTCTATTCTTTTATTAGGTGTATTGCTAGTTATTTCATTTTCTTTGAAGCTACTGTGAAGGGAATTGTGTCCTTGATTAGTTTCTGAACTTGGCAGTTATTGACATATACAAAAGCTACTGATTTGTGGACATTGGCTTTATACTCTGAGACCTTACTATATTTCTTGATGACTTCCAGAGTCTTGTGGTTGAGTCTCTGGGGTTCTCTATGTATAAGATCATATCATTGGCAAAGAGTGAGAGTTTGACCTCCTCTGCCCCCATTTGGATGCCCTTTATATCCTTCTCTTGCTTGAGTGTGCTAGCTAGAACTTCTAGAACTATGCTGAATAGTAGTGGTGATAGAGGACATCCTTGTCTGGTTCCCATTTTAAGTGGAAAAGCTTTCAGTTTTACTTTATTCAGTATGATATTAGCTGTTGGTTTCTCATAAATGGCTTCAATTAGTTTAAGAAATGTGCCCCCTATTCCTATATTCTTAAGTGTTCTTTCTAGAAAAGGATGTCTAATTTTATCAAATGCTTTTTCTGCATCTATTGAGAGGCTCATATGGTCCTTGGTTTTGCTTCCATTTATATGACAAATTACATTTATCGATTTGCGTTTGTTAAACCAGCCTTGCATCTCTGGGATGAAGCCTAACTGATAATTATATATAATTTTTTTTATATGTAGCTGTAGTCAATTGGGTAAGATTTTGTTTAGTATTTTGCATCTATATTCATTAGTGAAATCAGTCTGTAGTTCACCTTTTAGTTGGGTCTTTTCCTGGTTTTGGTATCAGGTTGATGTTTGCTTCACACAACATGTTGGGGAAGATTCTTTCCTTCTCTGAGTTTTGGAATAGTTTCTGAAGTATGGGTATAGGCTCTTCTTTGAAGGTTTGATAGAATTCTGTTGTGATGCGATCTGGTCCAGGGCATTTTTTTGCTGATACATTTTTTGTTTCTTCAATCTCAGTGTTTGATTTTGTTTTGTTCAAGAAATATATTTCATCTTGGTTAAGTCTAGGTAGAGGGTGTGATTTCAGGTATTGGGCCATTTCCTCCCCTTTGTCAAATTTCTGGGCATAGATTTTCTTGTAGTAGTCAGAGATAATCTCATGTATTCCTTAGTATCTGTTGTTATTTCCACTTTTTCATTTCTGATTGAGGTTCTTAGAGATTTTACTTTTCTGTTTCTGGTTAATCTCTCTAAAGGTTTATTGACTTTATTTACTTTTTTGAAGAACCAGCTTTTTGTTTCATTAATTTTTTTTTTTTTATTGTTGGGGATTCATTGAGGGTACAATAAGCCAGGTTACACTGATTGCAATTGTTAGGTAAAGTCCCTCTTGCAATCAAGTCTCTTGTTTTTAATTTCATTAATTTCTGATTTAATTTTGATTATTTTTTTCTTCTGCTACATTTTGAATTAGATTGTTCTTCCTTTTCCATTTCTATAAGATTATTCATTAGTTTGTTGATCTGGTGTCTTTCTGTTTTTCAGATGTAGGCATCTAATGTGATAAATTTCCCTCCTAAGACTGATTTTGCTCTGTCCCACAGGTTTTGGTAACTTGTCTCTTCATTGTTGTTATGTTCAAGGAATTTAACAATTTTTTCCTTTGTCTCTTCTTTGACCCAACTGTCATTCAGCATAAGGTTAATTTCCATTCCTTTATGTGGCAGACTCCTTGAAATCCAGAGATCCTTTCCAGTCTAGGCAAAAGCAAGATCCCACCTCTGCAAATTATGGGAAGAGAACGTGGGAGGAAAAGAAAAGAAAAGAAATAAAGAAAAAGAAATGAAATATTTAGCAGTTTGTCACAGTGGGGACCTTCCACTACTGACTTTACAAAGGCCAAAGATATCCTCCTAGCCAGACAGATGACATTATCCCTCAGCAATCAGAGAAAAAATAAAATAAAAATTGATAAAGAAAATTAAAAATACAATTACATAGGATGAAGAGAAAAAAAGGATTTCTTAGGTGTTATATGATAAATCCATGTTGGAAGGATGAGAAATGTAGGAGAACCTCTACCAAAAGAGAGAAAAGGAGAGAAATTAAAGAAGAAAGAGAATAAAATAGGCTGAAATACTATAACCAAAAAGGAGGTACCCTTGCTATCGAAGAAAGTAAAAATACAGGTTAATAATACAATCAGTCAAACAAAAACAAAAAGAAAAACAACCACCCCAAGAAAAATGAGAACAGAAAAGAAAAACCTAAAAAAAGGGTGGGAATTATATATATAAATGTATAATTAAATATATGTTGCAATATATTGCTTGGCCACCAGGTGGGACTATGGTGTTAGGAGCTGGAGAACACAGGCCAGCAACCCCTCTTTAGTTGTCAAAGAGACCGGGTCCTGTCTTCCTAAGGTCGTTCCCTTAGTGAGTGACTGTTGTCAGCATTTAGTCCCTGAAAGGTTGGGGGGGGGGGTGTCTTAAAGCTAGTATCAGATTCTGTAGGAAGCATGTCTTACAGTCATCCCCTGATAACAATTCCTGGTGGGGGGAAGTTGCTCAGCTCACCCCTGGAGTGGTTTCCTAAGCTCATTAGGCATGCCAAAGCCGGCTGTGTACTAGGACTCTATGGACCGTTTCTCTTGCACTACCTTCCCAGAATGTCGGCCCTGCTGACAGCTTGACCTTCTCAAAAGGGCAGCCCAGGAAGGAGGCATGACCTTCCCAATATAGCGTCCCAGGAAGTGGTCAGGACCTTCCCAAGATGGTGCCACAGGAAGTGTTCATGACCTTTCCAAGATGGCAGCCCCGGAAGTGGTCATGACCCTTTCCAAGATGGCAGCCCGGAAGTAGTCATGACCTTCCCAAGATGGCGCAAGGAAGTGGTGGTGACCTTCCCAATATGGTGTCCCCGGAAATGATAATGACCTTCCCAAGATGGCGCCCCCAGGAAGTGGTCATGACCTTCCCAATATGGCGTCCCAGGAAGTGGTCATGACCCAACCAAGATGGCAGTCCAGGAAGTGGACATGACCTTCCCAATATGGCACACCCAGGAAGTGGTCATGACCTTCCCATTATGGCACTCCATGAATTGTTTATGACCTAGCCAAGATGGCATCCCTGGAAGGGGACATGACCTTCCCAATATGGCAGCCCCAGGAACTGATCATGACCTTCCCAAGATGTTGGCCCAGGCATCAGGCATGACCTTCCCAAGATGGTGGCCCAGGTAGTGGGCATGACTTCCCAAGATGGCGGCCCAGGTAGCAGCCATGACCGTCCCAAGATGTGGTCCAGGTATCAAGTATGACCTTCCCATAATGACAACCCAGCTATCCAGCTATGACCTTCCCAAAATGGTGGCGCAGGTCTATCAGGCAAGACCTTCCCAACTAGTAGCCAAGCTGATGGGAGATCTACTCCAAGCTAGACTGCTGGACACTGAGTCTACCCCATCATCTAAGCCGTCCAAGGCAGTTCCAATGTGCAGTCCGGTCCAAAATTAAAAATCTGCAGGGCCGCCCCTTCACATCTGGCCAGTTATGCCCGTTCCCACCCACTTGCCTTCTGTACTGGCTTTCCTCAGCTTCTGACTTCCTTGCTGGTTCCTGTAGTCCACCCCTGCCTTAGTGTGCCCCTGGAATGATGATGCTAGTGGCGGGGGCCTGGGGTTTACACCTGCTTTGCCAGGAGACACTAGTGGGGAGTTTTTCGATTCTGACATCTTATTCCACCACCCCTGGCAGAAACACTGTTTAAGTGACATCTCACCTTCCTAACTTACATATATGTATCTGAAGTCACCCACATTAAAATAATGAGTCCTTTAGTTTTTATTTCTATTTTAATTTTCTGATGACTAACAGTTATTTTCCATTGTTAATTACTACATTGACTTGAAGTAATTACATTATAGCAGATTTTGTTTCGTAACTGAAAATGAATATAGCATTTTTGTGATTTATTATTTTCAAATTTTTATTTCAGTTTTACACGAATTTTAATTTCGTGTCTCAGTGATTTGTTTTTTATAATAACTTTTACTAAAATCATGCATTTCTTTTGTAGATCATAAGTAAAGCTAGAATAATTTACTAGCTCAAACACAAAGACATTAATTAAGAATTTAAAGCACCTTTGACATTACAGCATTCCAAACTTTTTATCTTACCATGTTGTGCTTTTTCCAAATTTTGTGCCTTAAATTTTATTTAAATTCTGAATTACCTGTATGCACTAATAAGTGCAATAGTCATGGATAGTTCTCATCTAAAATTAGGCACACTTTATAAATTTGATTGCACATGGTTTCCTTTGAATTGGAATTGTCAAAGTGTATAGAAACACTAACCTTACTTTCTTCCCTTTTGTTCTTAAATGGCAACTGTAACCATAGCCACATCCTGCTTGGAAAAAGTCTCAAAGTATTCAGCTGATGTTTGGTATTATCTTACTTCAAACTTATACTCCTATTTTTCTCAGTTTAGCTCAAAGTGGTTAGTAGCAGCTCAGGTGGTTTTTAATAGAATATGTCCATACAGGAATATCAAATGAGTTTAGCTTTTATCTATACGATTGAAAAGTTAAAGGACACTCAAAAAGGAACCAAAGATGCTATTTATTATGAACGTTTCTACCATGACGGTGCTCTTTTATTACAACTGGGATACCTGTACTTCAGTAATTCTTATAATTAATTCTATAAAACATTCATTTTTTCTACATTGAAACATCTGAGAATTAGAGAATTAATAAATACCGTCTCACCATTGCCATAGTTATTTAAGAAAATAAATCTCTGAAGTTGTAGATGCTATAGATTCAATTAAATATGGTATATTTTGAGTTTTTCATTTGTTGCCTTCTCACTATATTCTATTAAAATTTTATTAACAATCAGCCCAGGGGAATTTGCATAGATAATTTGGGATTTTGCTTAAGGAAAAAAAAATGAAAATTTTGCAGTACTTTAATAGCAATTCACTTATTATGGCACTTAAAGAAATTGTATTTTATTGTGTTATTTTTTGTTTGCCTGCTTATAGCTGAATTAGATAAAAATTAAAGTCTTAAAAGTTTTTGTATATAGAATGAGCTATATCCATTGGAGTTTGGTCTAACCTCATGGAAATGACTTCTAGGGTTCTCATTTTGGTTTCATTTTGTGCTTCTTGGGCCATCCCTTTGATGAGGCAGATGTTAATATTTGTATCAGTTTATGCTACTAAATCTCAACCACTCTAGAGTTTGTATCCATATAAATAACCCCTAGCTTATAGTCTTTTGCATTCTTGAAATTTACTGAAAACTTTGAAGGGTAAGATAACTTCTTTCAGTTCGTGAGTCTCCTAATTCCATCAAGGTTTAGACTGACAATCAAATGAAAGAGACTTTATTTTTTTCAACTCCTTCTTCATTGAGTCATATTTTAAAGTAACATCTTGGATATATAATCAGTTTTTAATTGCTTATACAAAAATGGATGGAATATGACATGCTGGAACAAGGGTAGCCCAACTCAAATATCAGAGGTAAGGCTGTCTGGGAAACACTGAACAGACTGGTTAAGATAGATAGATGTTTTATGTGGGGAGATAGGAGATAAAGTTGGAGAAATTGGTAGGGGATGGATTTAGAAGGTCTAATAAGTACAAGGTTTCCTGAATTGCATTATTTGGGGGGAAATATTGAGCTATTAAAAGTCTGTGAGGACAGTAAAGATTAGGAAATAGCAGAGAGTATGGAGTAAGGGAAAATTATTATTTTAAAAACTAGAAGATGGTTTTAGTTTAAATTTTCAGATGATTATTTGAGCCTAAGATTTACTTTTCAACCCTTCCCCAAACATATCAAATGAAAAACAGAAGAAAACAGCTTGCAATGAAGATACAAAATGCAAAATAATTCCAAAATTAAAACAGAAAGTCTTCATAAATTTTTTGCATCTGAATCTGATGGCATCTATGTGAAGAATTATCAATATGTATCCAACCCCAATTTAATAATGGAACAACATTGGTAAACCTCGAGCAAGTGTGCTCCAAGAAAATTCCGGGAAAATCTCTAACTCCTATGCACAGGAACCTAGGGTCAGGCCAGTCTATATTTCCAGCAAGGTAAAAACAAGATCTTAGGATCTCCACCATTGCCTTGGATTCTAGCCAAGTACAGAGTAAATAAATCAGGGGGAAACTACTCCATTACAAAACAGTAGACTTTCAAAGGATAGCCTGAATAGAGAAGAGAAACATAATTCATGATCCTTCAGAAGAGCATAATTTTACCAAAATGAATTGACCTTAAAACTAGCCACTGTGCTTCCCTTAGAACATTTGGCCTTTTTAGAAAATAGAGACTGTTATGCTCATAGCAAAATTCCCATATGTATAGCTGTGCTAGACAGAGTGCACATTGTTGCTGTTACATTCATCCTGCTACAAGAATACGGGAATTATTTAAAAAAAAAAAAAAAGAGGGGAAAAAACCACCCGGCATTAGCAAAGAATTGCTTTAACAGCTCCGCTGTTTTGAAATCCTTGAGGTAAATGGTAAAGTGGTCAAATAGGATGCAAAAAGAAAAAATATTAATGGGAAAGGGAGGAATACCTTATATGCATTATAAAAACTCAGAAGATGCTAGAGATAATGTATTAAATAAAGAGATAACAGAAAAAAATTTCCCAGAGTCTACCCAAGTCTAACATCTTCAAAGTAAAAGAACTCTTCAAGTACTGGCAAAATTAATGGAAAAAGAAAAATACATAGGCATACCATTGTGAAATTTCTGATTGTTAAACATTACATAATATTCTTATAGGCCTCTAGGCAAGTTATCAGCAAAGGATGAAAAATTAGGCTGACAATACTAAATACCAAAATACACTGGTACAAAATCTATAAATAGAATCTGGCATAAATGAGTATCTTTGACTATTTGATTATGGACACTTTTCCTGGAATAATACACATACACTTATTCGCACAAGGAGCTGATAATTTTACATGGTTTATGAAGTCCCTGAAACCCATCCACATACGATAGATGGGCCAGTGGAGCTCAAAGCGCACAGCATTTTGAAGGAGAGGTTATTGTCTATTAATCTACTTTGCAGTAGTTATGCTATGTTCATATGTGAGGGCAAAAAAGGACAGTCTCAGGAATTAAGAATTAACCCATCCTGTACATTGCCTAAAGAAAATCCATATAACAGTACTCCAGCCAGATGAAGACTGGCTACAGCTAAATATATCAAGCATTAAGAAAATAGAATAAAGGTTAACAGATTGAACTTTTAAAACTAAAATAAATGAATACCTAAATAAGTTCTATGTTAGCAAGCATGAGGAAAATAGAATAAATCTGTTGGATGTAAAAAGAAATTATTAACTAAATAAGCATTATATTAACAGTGCTCAGAAATGTAATTAAAATACCTTTTGCAAGGAACAAATTAATAAAACAAAAGGATAAAAAAGTCTTTTCAAAAACAAGATTACTTTAATCCAATAACGGGGTTGTAGGTAGTAAAATTTTGCTTTATCTTATTCTACTGAGGGGGAAGATGATGATACATTACAGATTGTGGTAGAGAAATAAACATTCTAATATAGTCATGTGTCCCATAACAATGTGTCAGTCAACAGTAGACCATATATATGATAGTGGCTCCAAAAGGATATGATAGCGGCCAGGCACGATGGCTCATGCCTGTAATCCTAGCACTCTGGAAGGCTAAGTCAAGTGGATCGATGAGTTCAGGAGTTCAAGACCAACCTAAGCAAGAGCAAGACCCCATCTCTACTAAAAATAGAAAAGTTAGCTGGATGTTGTGGTGGGCACCTGTATTCCCTGCTACTCAGGAAGCTGGGAAGAGATCTCTTGAGCTCAAGAGATTGGGGTTGCTGTATGTTATGATGGTGTCAAAACACTCTATGCAGAACAACAGACTGAGACTGTATCTCAAAAATAAATAAATAAAATAAAATAAACATAAAAAAATAAAAGAATATAATGGAGCTGAAAAATTCCTATCTCTAGTGATGTCCTAGCCATCTTAATGTCATAGTGCAAGTGTTTATGGTGATGCTGGTGTAAACAATCTTGTTGTGCTGCTAGTTGCATGAAAGTATAGCACATAAAATTATTTACAGCACATATTTGATAATAAATAATTATGTCACTGGTTTAGGTATTTACTATGCTTATCATTAGTTTGGAAGATTTTCGTACATATGAAAAAGCTTATAGAATAAGGATATACAGAAATAAAAGACCTTTGTACAACTGCACAATGTTTGTGTTTTAAGCTAAGTATTATTACAAAAGAGTGAAAAAGTTAAAAAAAACTTGAGTTTATAAAAAGTTAAAAAAAATTAAAACTTTTATAAAGTAAAAAAGTTAGAGTAAGCTAATTAATTATTGAAGAAACATATATTTTTATAAATTGATTGTAGTCTAAGTGTGCAGTGTTTATAAAGCGTACAATGGAGTACAGTAACGCCCTAGGCCTTCACATTCACTCACCCCTTACTCATTGACTCACCCAGAGGAATTTCTCATTCTGCAAGCTCCATTCATGGTAAGTGCCCTATACAGATATACCACTTTTTAAATCTTTATAATGTATATTTATGGTACCTTTTCTATATTTAGATACACAAATGCCACCATATTGTAATTGCCTACAATTTACAGGACAGTAGCATTCTATATAGATTTGTCACCTAAGAGCAATAGGCTATCCCCTTTAACGTAGGTGGATAGTACGCCGTACTATCTGGGTTCGTGTAACTACACTCTAGGATGTTCACATAACAGCAAAATAGCCTAATAATGCATTTCCCAGAATATATCTCTGTCATAAAATGATGCACAACTATAATAGCAGTATAAAATGAATTATGATTTTTACAACTTCATATGAAGGAATATTTGGCCACTACATATTTTAAAAGATCAGAAGAAAAATAAAACAGACATCATAAAGCATGAAATAGGAAGACAAATGAAAAATTTTACTTTCAGCTGGTCTCACTGAATGTGCATATTTCCCCTTCCTCCAAATGTGGCCGTAAATTGACGGTGAATTAATTAACAAATAAACAGTATTATTGGCTGGGTGTGGTGGTAATCCAGGCACTTTGGGAGGCCAAGGTGGGAGGATTCCGTGAGGCCAGGAGTTCCAGACCAGTCTGAGAAAAATGAAACCTCATCTTTACAAAAAATAGAAAAATTCATTAGGCATGGTGGCACACACCTATAGTCCCAGCTACTTGGGAGACTGGGGCAGGAGGACCACTTGGGCCTAGGAGTTTGAGGTTGCTGCTACTGCACTGCAGCCCAAGGAAGAGAACAAGATTCTGTCTCATAAAAAGAACCAAAAAGGTATTTTTAACCAACAGGATCAATGAAACTATCGAGCACAGCAGACATTTCAAATATGCGAGAAGGTAGAAGGCAGATGGTGGAGAGGTGCTTGACTTAAGAGAAAACAAAAAGACAAAAGAAAAAATGACAACATGGGGAAAAGCACACGAATTTTCCTGTCTCAGCAATTGGAAAGGGAATCCACATACCTTGGCAGGTGAAGCTGAAGAGAAAGGCTGGCATTATAAGGGTCTTTTGAAATCATTTATCCAGAGATGTTTGACTCCCTTTCTGTATTCCTTCTCCATGCTGCAAACAAAGTCAGTTGACTATTGCAACTCCTTTTTGGCAATCTGGGTGGGGGAGGGGTGGGTAGGTAAATAGTTTCTGAAGAAACAACCACAGAGGCTCTGGGCTGGATTCACTACTCTAGGTCAAGAACAGTTTCATGGTTGAGAAGCAGGACCCAAAATGGCAGAACTCAATGTAAGTCTGAACACAGAACTGCAGGGACTCTCATTTCCTTTCCTCCTTCATGCTCCCAGAACATGTGCAGCTAGCCATACATTCACCATGCATGAGAGAAGAGGTTTATTTTCTTCATTTCCTCAGAGAAAAAGTGTCCTCATACTGACAACTGGTAGTCGGTAATAAAAGCTGGATTTGGCATACGATAACCCTAGGCTTAGGACAATCAGAAGAAAGACTTTTGCAGCATCTCATTCTTAAACGGACAGCCCCTAATTGGTAGGCATTTGATGAGTCTCAGATTTGAAGGAAAATAAAGGCAAATTGGAGGAAACATGTATAATATATGCAGCAAAAGAAAATGAAAATATAAGTACCCACAGAGAAACAAGAGAAGATATTTCACTCAAGACATAAAAAGAGAATTCTATTAAAATGGGAAAAGGTACAGAACATAAAAGATTTCTTGGTAATAAAAATAAGATACCCAGAAATGAAAATGCAACAGAAGAGCTGAAAGAGAATGTTGATAAGAAAAAAATGTCAGAAAAAGTAGTGCAAGAAAATAGGCCAGCAATTGATTAGGTCCCACGTCTGACTAATTGACGAAAGAGAGAACAGAGGAAAAGGATGTAAATACATTATTAAAGAAAAATAGTTTCCAAACAAAATGATGACTCTCCAGATTAAAATTTATTCATCAAGAGACCAAGGCATGAATTTTAAAAGGCACCCCCACATCATGTCAATCATTGAGAACATTCAGAATTACAGAGGAAAGAAAAAAACCTAAAGCTTGCAAAAAGATGCCATATGTACATACACTAATTATAAGTTAGTAACGATATTAACAAGATGAAACATGAACAATTATGACAGTAATAGAATTATTAGGAAATTAAATACATGATCATTGAAATAAAGACTATGGTGCGTTTATGAGGTAGAATAACAAAAGAAATTACCCTTCCTAAAAGCAGAAGGAAAGAAAGAATATAAAGAGGGCATATGTCAATCTGAAGGTTAAAAATATAAGATATAGAATAGAAGCGCCACACAGTGAGATCTAGAAGTAGAAAAGAACTAAAACAAATGGGGAGGGGAGAGAGAGAGAGAGACATTTGAAAAAATAATAAACATATAATTGCCAAAATAAAGGTGAAAGAACATTGGAAAGGCACATACAATGCCACAGAAAAAGATAAGAAAAACAATTCAATATATAATAGTGAAAACGCACTAAAATTCCCCAAAGAAAGTACAGGTGATCTTCAAAGAGAGAAGAATCAATCAACATCAAAGCATCTTTGGATGGAGGAAGACAAGGGAATGATGTTTTTAAAGCAGTGAAGAAAAAAATATTTTCATCTATATACCTGTAGCCAAATTGATACTTGAATGTGAGAATGTAGGAAATATATTACACATCCTTTTTTCCACATGAAAAAGACATGCATTAGATGCTAAAAGGCAATATAGGATCACAGTCTTTGACATGTAATAGGTTTGTTATAAATATTTGCTGAACTAATGTAAACTGAAGATGACAATTGTTGAGGGAGGAGAATGCTTAGGAATTGGAATGCTACAGAATTGAAACATGGGGATAAAACAAAACGTACAATCTAAATGAGGCACGTTTACAGGTTCCTTGGTATCTTCATGTCCCCTAATCCCATATGACTTTTTTATTGATACACAGTTTTTGCGATGTGGATGATTTATATTTTAGCCAGGGAAAATGTCTGTGAGATTTATAGACAGGAATTAAGTGATATCAAATGCCGAGACACCAAAGTCTCTTTTGTATCAAGCACACAGAAATTGTTCCTCTATTAATGGTATACATATTTTCTATTATTAGTTCATCGGTGAAAAACCATTCATAAATTTGCATGTCAAAAGGTATTGATAAAGGTCTACATAAATTTTTAAAGAAATAATCATTTAGTATAATGGATAATACTGAAATAAATACAAAGATAAATCCCCAAACAGAAGAGAAAGGGTCTAATTATCTCATCTGCCTGTAGTTTATATTCATTCCTTCATATTAACAACAGTATGTTTTCAGTTTTCTAAGGTCTGAAATCAAGTAAGATAATTCTGGACTCTTTATTATTATTTCTAGAGACCAACAGCTCATTTCCTTCCCACTGAATGGTGACTATATGAAGAACCTGGTTTTGTCTAACCACCTTACTAAATAGAGAGTGGTCTTTTTATTATTTTATTTTTATCAGAGACCTTTGGTTTTATGTGAAGACATTCAACTTGAGTTAACTTAAGCAGGCTAAGCATGGACTCAGTCACCCACTATAATCAAAGAGCAGGGAGCAGAATTACACCATTTCCGCTTTCTGCTTCTTTTATTCTCGTAAGTTGTGTCCAAGGAATAAGGAAAATATTTTACTCTGTCCACATTTGAAAAATAACTCCAAGAGAAATTCCAGTTGGTTTAGCTTGGGTCATATGCTGATTCTTGAAGCAATGACAAAATTTGGGTGAGAGATACCATGACTGGATTAGCCTGGGTCTTATGCTTCTCTCTCAGGTAAAGGCACTGTTCCAGGTTGGGTTCCTTGGAAATCCAGAGCCTGGAAAGCAAGCTCTGAATTGGAGATTTGCATACAGAAAGCTTATTAGAAAGAGCTCTTTGAATCAGTATGGGTGAGAATTTAGGAAGGACTGGACAGCAGGAGACACTGGGCTGAGATTCAGTCATGTTATTTCTAGAGAGAGCAAATGAAGTGGGATGTCTGTATGGAGCAGCTCTGAATTAGAGGAGGGGCTTAGGATTTCTTACCCCTGAATTCTCTGGTTATTCAGTAAAGGCTGTTTCTTGGAACACGTGTGACCTTAGGCTTGTGGTTCTCTTCAGCTAGGGTAGTGTTTTTCAACCTTTTTTAATCTCACAGCACACTTGAACCTATAGTTAAACTTCCTCGGCACACCTAAATTATGTTGATCCAAAAAAAAAAAAAAAAAAAGAAAGAAAAGAGTTAAAAAAAAAAGGCATATACTTATTGTGCTTTGAACTTCTTTCACAAATAATTTCACTAATGGTCTTTAACATTTTCACAGCACACCTAAGATCCTCTCCTGGTACACCAGTATACCACAGCACACTGGTGGACAAATCACTGAACTAAGGCAACCTCTTGAGAGGGACCCAGCCACGGTTACTTCTAACATTTCCAGGAGCTGGGAGCCACAATGTAATTACTACTTGGCTAGTTGATAAAATGTATTTTAAAGGTTTCTGTCTCTACAAAAAAAAAAAAAAAGGTTTTATTGAGCACGTTAGAGTACTGTCTCTGAGTCAGAAAACATAGGTTCTTTGAGAAAAATCAGTAAGCTTTTTGAGTTTGGGCTTCTTGTTCTTTAAAGCAAATAAAATCTTTGGGTAATGTGGGTTATGATATTATATTTTCAAATAACATTCAATTTATAAATAGCATCTATTGTTGGGTTAAAACTCTAATTCTGAGCTTCTTTTTTTATGATTGTCTATCTGGCTCTTTTAAGATGTAACACCACTTTCTGCTTAAAATTAAATATGGAGCAGATAAGTGTTGATAGCTGGGGCTAAAATATCCTTTGCTGAGCATACCTTCATTGAGAGGGAGCATAGAGTAAGAATTTAAGAATTATCAAACAGGGATGAATAGGCAAAGCACGGAGGAATCTTAGGGCAGCAAAATGACTTTGTATGTTACTATAATGGTGTATGGATGTCAATGGATGAATATCATTTGACATTTGTCCAAACCCATAGAATACACAACACCAAGAGTGAGCCCTAATGAAAACTGTGGACTTTTGGTGATAATGGTGCTTCATTCTAGATTCATCAGTTATAACAAATTTACCACTCTGGCGAGGGCTATGCATCAGTAAGAACGGGAAGTACCTTGGAAATATCTGTACCTTCTGTTCAATTTGCTGTGAATCTAAAATGGTTCTAAAAATTAAAGTTTACTTTATACAAATAATTACCAAACATGCCTATAGCCCTTTCACATAAGTATTCTCTTTGTTCGGTGGTATGCAAAATTAGCAGAATCTAAATAATTTTCCTTTTGGAAGTTATTGTCATAGTTTAAAAATATACACCCACATATTTTGGGGTCTCTTTAGAGTTCTTGGTAGTGTATAACCGCTAATTCATCTTGAACCAGTTTGAATCTTTTTTTATTTTTTAGCTTTTACATTTTCATTTTTTTGTTGGTGAACTCCATAAATTATTTGCAGTTCTTGAAACTGCATTTATTTATTTATTTATTTATTATTTTTTTATTAAGTCTTTTGCACTTAGATCATAAATACATTTATGCCCATTTCAGTGTGTTGATTATTTGGGATGGGGAGAGGGTGGGAGGGATAGTAGGGTGACCACAACTAATGTGTCTTTTTTGAATTAGAATTTCTTTCCAGTTTTATATATATTTATATATAAATATATATAATGTATACATACATACACATTTATACCCACATCTATCTACACACATACACACACACACACACACACACACATATATCACATATACAACACATATATAAACCTCTGGAATGCCTCAAAGAATGCTTCCTTGCTCTATCACTCAAGAATGTGGTGAAGGTCACATTGTTTTTATGGCATTATTTTTATGACGCTATGGATTTCAGCAACCTTCTCTTAGTCTGTGTCTTTCCAGGATTGTGTTTAATGTAAAATATTTTCAACGATTTTTATAGTATTACCCTTCTATCTCCTTAAAGTTCGTAAGTTTAATTTTGTCATTCGACAAATGATAACAATATTGCTATCTTATATTTATATCATTATAATTTATAAAATACATTTACAATATTGCATTTGACTCTAAAGTCAAGTGAACTACCAACATGCAGACCAAATCCTGCTTTTAAACTGATTCAGGAAATGTCTAAGTGGCTTGTTCAAATTTGTATAGCTCATATGTAATGTTGAGGCCAGGAATTCTACTGCGAATGACTCTTTAATGTGGTATAATGGGTTTGGATCTCAGTCCACAAAGTCATTTGGGCAACAATGCCTGACCACACTTCACCACCAATGACATACCTGCTGCTCCAGCTAATATGATCCCTTTAGCCTTTTAGCTCTGCAGTTTCTGTGCTAGGTACCAGGAAGAAAAATATCTTGTAGGAAACCTTTTCTTTAAGCCATGAAATATAAACCTCTCTTTGAGACAGGTTATGTAAATTGCAAAGCCCAATGCAAAATGGAAACACAGGACCCCTTATTAAAAATTCAGAATTTTAAGATGGTAACAGCAGGGCATTAAACCAAATATAGAGCCCTTCCTCAGTATTGCACCCTGTGCAAATGCACAGGTTGTGCCCCCTGAAGCCTACCCTCCTTCTCCATGGGGCAAGTGTGCTCAAAAGTGGCTGGCTACCTGCTTAGAAAGAAGGAAAAGTGCAAAACAGGAAATATATTTGTTTCTCAACAAATGACTCTGTCCTTTCCCCCTTTGTGCTCTCAAGAGGAAATCTCCTACTTCCCTGTCCCCATTTGGGAGAGCGAGCCTTGATCTCTTTTCCTTTGGACAGTATAATAGTTTCCTGTTGCTTTTGTAATAAATTACCACAAACGCAGTGCTTATAACACTAGATATTTATTATCTTATAGTTCTGGAGGTCAGAAGTCCGAAATGGGTTTTACAAGCCTAAAGTTAAGGTTGTTGGCAGAGCTGCATTCTTCTGAGGCTTGAGGAAAGAACCCCTTTCCTTGCCATTCCCAGCTTCTAGAAGCCACTTGGACTCCTTGACTGGTGGTCACATCATTCCGATCTCTGCTTCCATTTTCAAATTCCTTCCTGCTTCCCCGTCTCCTCTTATAATTAGATTGAGCCCTCTTGAATAAGACAAGATAATCTCCTCATGTCAAACTTCTTAATTGGATCACAACTACAAAATTCCTTTTAACATCTACAGCAGCATATTCACATATTCTGGGGATTAGAATGTTTACATCTTTGGTGGAGACATTATTCTGTTTACCACAAATGAGTAAGGCTGATATTTTCTAGTGGCTGATAGGTGAGCCAGTGTACTGGAAAATCTCTTTTCTCTAAAACTGAGTGATTGTTGCTAAAGAATTCACCTTTTCCAATCCCACTCAAAGAATTCCTCAGCCTGAGATAGAACAGTGCTTAAAATAGGTAATGTGGGAAGCCTTCCATTCTGAAATTCTAATTGTGCCTTCATTTGTCATCAAATCCATCACCCTGTACCCTACCTGAGTCACATGGATTGACATCTAGAGATTCGGTCTCCCATTGTACAGTGTGAGGCCTTTCCCCCTCCTAGAGGCCCAGGATCAGGCAGACATTCCTTCCTCTTCCTCAGCTCCCTCCTGGACAATGAGTGCTAATTGAATGCAGAAACTCTTCCCTGACTTTTCCAAGCTCACTCAATTGGACCTTAGATTCCATATTACTAACTGTACTTTTCTTTATGACACAGTTTGCCATGGAATGTCCATCTTATTTATAAGCAGGTCAAAAAGAGGAGTACTTGGAATTTTCTAAATCCCAAGAAGCTGAATTAGAAACTGTATCATGAACATAGTTAGTACCTTCTTTAGTCTTATCAGGTTTGGTTCATTCTTCAAATCATCCAGTCGCACAAGTGATCTAGTCTACCATACAGATTTACCTAAATGAGAGCTGGTTATTGGCAGGTTTATGGAGGGTAATTTTATTTGGGTTTTCAGAAGACTGCTAGTCTGGGATTTCAGTGTTGACCTGCTGCAGCTACTAGGATCTGGGCTGGTGTCACTGAAATCAGTCCTTCATGCTTGGCTTCGCTGGATACATAGAGAAGAGCAAGTGCTTTAACATTCCTCCCAGGACCATTATTTGGAAAATTGTTTTTCAAGTAGTCAAGTTCAATTATATGCTTGCCCTAGATATGTTCTAAAAGGGCCAGATTTAGGATTTCTGAACCTCAAGTTTTTAAAGGTCAGTGTATTCTGAGAAAAAGTCAAATTTTGTATGGTTGTACTCTTGTATTTACTTGCCTTCTGGAAAGTCTTCGCCAAATTTACTAAGTATGCTGTCTGATTTGAATGCCTATTAGCTTGTTATATTGTTTATGTTCCTTAATTCATACACTGT
Organism: Nycticebus coucang; assembly: GCF_027406575.1. Taxonomy (NCBI): domain Eukaryota; kingdom Metazoa; phylum Chordata; class Mammalia; order Primates; family Lorisidae; genus Nycticebus; species Nycticebus coucang. The sequence goes on along the minus strand of NC_069804.1, from coordinate 27,746,086 downwards.
AGCATTGTTTTATTTATTTATTTATTTATTTATTTATTTCAGACAGAGTCTCACTTTGCTGCCCTTGGTAGAGTGCTATGGCATCGTAGCTCACAGTAAACTCAAACTCTTGGGCTTAAGGGATTTTCTTGCCTCACCCTCCCGAGTAGCAGGAACTATAGGCGCCCACCACAATGCCCGGGTATTTTTAGAGGCATGGTCTCACTCTGGCTCAGGCTGGTCTCCAACCTGTGAGCTCAGGCAATCCACTTGCCTCGGCCTCGCAGAGTGCTAGGATTACAGGTATGAGCCACTGCGCCTAGCCCACTGTTTTATTTTAGATAACTAATATCCATTATCTAAAAATATTTGGGGGTCACAGGCGCCTGTCACTTGGCATCAATTATATTGTGTTTTGAGCAAAATTCAAATGTCTTTTTTTTCTGGGGAAAGAGGTTTATCATCAGTAGAAAATACCTTTAAATTTTGATGGGCTGTCATTTCCATCACTGCTAAGATAGATTTACTTATAATCTGTTTTATCATTTTAGTTCATGTCTTGGCAACCGTAGAAAAGGGTCCTGTGGTTTTATTATTAATTTGAAATAAGCATCTTCATTTTCACCATCCATGTGCCTGCACTTACAGGTATCCTCTGGGAATCATGGAGAAATGAATCTCTTCAGCAAATTCAAACAAAGCTGCATTTTCCCTCTCTCTTCTTTCTGATAACTACATTATATATTATCAGAGGTCTTAAAACAATCTTTTGTACTCTTTAAAACTTATTCTCATCAGCGTCAGCTTTTTCCCTATACATTTAAAAGATTTCTTATAGTTCATAATTGTATCTATGTATCACTTTAAGAAAACATGATCATGATCATCCCAAGGTGAATTAGCTCCAATACTAGAGATTGAAATTGGCCCGTGGTGCATAAAATTGCAGTATAAGAATTTTTAGTAATCCTGAATGAGGTCCCCCATATGTAATGTGCAAGCATCCCAACGCACAAACTCGAAAACATAAAAACATAGCAAATTTCTTAATGTCCTTTGTATAAAAAAAATTAACTCCTATGTAAGCCTTGATCTTATCACACTGTTGAAAGGGATATTCAGTCCTAGTTATTATTACTCTCCTTCCTCTAATTGGGATATTCTATAGCGCTGGAGTCTTACACAGTAGCAGACATGGGTAATCAGCCTCCTCTTTTTACATAGCTTACTCTAGGGTGCGCATGTCTCAACCCAAGGTGCAATCTCAGAGCCAACAGCTCTGCAGTCTTCTTGCCATGCTTGGCACACATCTTCCTCCAAGATTTTATTCCAAATTTAGAAGGCATGGTTTAGCCTTCAACAAAGTTCAGAAAACCATAGCAATTTGGTTAGGAAGAATACATTAGGGTTATTTTGCCTTCAATAGTATTAGTTTCCCCTGACTCTTCATAGCAGAAACTAACTACAATAAGTCACAGCACACTTACTTGCACACAGCTTTTTCAATCCAACTCCATCTCCAATCTTGCTATTTTCCCACTGTTTGGCTGCCCCAGATATACCAGCATCTACTTTTATCTGCTCAAAGAATACACCTGGATGTCTTCAGGAGCACAAAGTACCAGGAACATTAACTTGTAGCAGACCCCAGGGCAGGATATCTCACTGGGAAATGTATTCCATGAATATCCATTTCCATTCCATGTGTGAAGCTGAGTTTGGTCCCTACAGCATTTTAAGGTGAGGCAGATCTTTCACATTATGGCCTATCACTTCTGCAGCCCATTTTCCTATTATTCCATTCTCTCCACGGGCCAACTTTTCTACTTGGTTCACCTGGAATGATCATGAGAGGTACCCAGAAGGGCTAGCAAGTGGTGAACCTTTCCCCTGGGAGAATCTTAGGAAATGTTTAACTCAGAAGAGAGAGAAGGATTTTTTTTTAATTCTAAACTGACTCCTTTAATTGTTCCAGGATTATTAACTCCCAACATTAAACTCATCATCTAAGGCCCAGCTCAGGAAGTTTGTAGTGGAGAATTTCTTGTGGCGCTGCATCTATTCTTTCTCTTTCTGTAAAACACATCCTTAGTTTGGTAACTTGCACCAGCTATGATCCCTGACTAGCCTAGGCCAATCAGCATGCTGCCTGCTGTGACTGGCTAAGGGAAGGGCACATATTCCATTCAGAGCCAATGAGAGACAAGGAGAAAAGTATTATTTTTCCTCAGAAGATAAATATGTATGGCAGGGTGTTGGGTGGGGGAAGGTGATAAGGGAAGTGAAAAGAAACCAAAAGGATATGACGTCTAGAATTTCAGCAGACTTTTTGCTATGACAATAGAAAGCCTAAAATTGCTAGAAGCACCCTCTTTTCTACCTAAATTGATATCTTAACTCTACAATATTGAATTGTTGACTTCACAGCAAGTGATACCAGCAATGTACTGGAGACATCTCACACTTAACTCATGAGAGTTCATTGTCTGCAACTCTTTCCAACTCTTGCCAACATCATGTTGGTAGCTTGAAATCAACCATCATTGAAATATTTATAGCATAGAAATCAGCAAACACTCCAAAAGAAGACTTTCTCTGGAGAACTGGTTGTTAAACATTTTTAGTGCCACATCATCGCTAATAGTATCCTGTCTCTGATGATTGCTCTATAATGTAGGGGTTGAGAATGTGGGCTCAGAAGTCAGACTAGCTGTCATACCTGAGATACTGAATATAAATCATTTAGCACAATGCAAGGCATTTAGATAATATACTATAGTAATAATACTTATATATTTTATTAGCTATTATTATTCTCCCTTAGTTTAAAACAACTGTGACACAAGGAACCACACTCTGACTCTACCTTTTACTATAGCTAATAACAGGTGTTTTTTACTTCACAGTTTTTCCTATTTAAAGGTTTTTTCATATTACTACAAATGATCTTTATAGGACCCATGTCTGATAAGGACACTTTCTGTCTAAATGTTGTAATAGTTCTCTATTACTATAATTTTGGATAAATATTAACAACTTTTTAAATTTTAACTTTTTAAAATTTCAGAATGCTACAGGAGTACACATGATTTGGTTAGATGATTTGCTATAAGGCTACAGTAACTAAGACAGAATGGTGCGGACACAAAAACAGAGACATACACCTATCAATCAGAATAGAGAGCCTAGAGATAAAACTGGCCTCATATTCCCATCTGGTCTTTGGTAAAGCAGAAAAACATACACTGGGGAAAAGAAGCCCTGTTCAATAAAAGGTGCTGGGAAAACTATCACTACATGTAGAAGACTGAAACAGGATTCACACCTCTCACCACTCAAAAATTAATTCACCATGGATAACAGACTTAAACCTAAGGCATGAAACTATAAGAATTCTGATTACTCACATAATGCATGCTTATTATAAAAATATCAATGTGCAAAAGAGTGAAGAAGTAGGTGAAAATTCTCCCAACTCTAGCACTTCTGCAGAGTACTGTAGCCAATAAGATGAACATCACTCTTGTTTCACGCACATATATAATATGGAAATGATTATATTTGCATAACTCATATACACATACATAGATTAGATATATTGATATCATTATAATACGGCATGAAACATTATATATTACTTTGTTACCTCCCACTTCACTTACTAATATGTGTGGCTGCATAGTCGTTCAATATACAGGTATACCAAAATTTATTCAACCAATTCTCAGAAGTAGCTATTTTACCAAAATTCATTGTAATGTTTTGATTTTGTACCTTTTAAACAAGACCAAGTATTTCTTGAGAATAGAGAATTCTAGAAGCATTTTTATTTATTTAGCTTTTAATTTCAGTGAATTTAGGGGAATACAGGTGTTTTTTCTTATATGGATGAATTGGGTAATGCTAAAATCAATGTTTTTAGTGTATCCATCATGAGAGAATAGTATACATTGTAGCTGATAGGTAATTTTTTTTTTCTCTGTATCTCTTCTCAGTTTCCAATGTTCAGTACACCTCTTGATGACCCCATATGTGTATCTCCATTGTTTAGCTCTCATTTATAAGTGAGAACAAGTGTTATTTTTCTATTTCTGAGATATTTTATTTGGAATAATGGTCTCCAGTTCCATCCAAGTTCCTGCAAAAGACATTATTCCATTCCTTTTTATGACTGAGTATAACTCCATACCGTGTGTGTGTGTGTGTGTGTGTGTGTGTTTTATTGACCCATCAGTTGATGTGCACACAGGTTGATTCCACATCTTTGCAACTATGAATTGTGCCACAATAAATATTCAGGTGCAATTGTCTTTTTGACATATTTTCCTTTCCTTTGGGTAGATATCCAGGAATCAGACTGCTGGATCAAATAGTAAGTCTTCTTTTAGTTCCTTGAGTAATTTCCATCATGTTTTCTATAGAGGTTATCCTAATTTACATTCTCACCAACAATGTATAAGTTTACCCTTTTCACTTCACGTATGCTAATATCTATTGTTGGACTTATTAATAAAGGCCATTCTGACATAGATCATTTCTCTCCATATACAAAAGTTAACTCAAAATGAATTAAAGACTTAAATATAAGACCAGAAACCATAAAACTTCTGGAAGAAAATGTAGGAAAAACTCTGAACATTGGACTAAGCAAAGAGTTTATGACTAAGACCCAAAAGCAAATATAGCAACAACAAAAATAAATAAATGAGACTTAATTAAACTAAAAAGTTTCTTCATAGCAATGGAAATAATCAATAGACAAACAGACAATCTACAGAATGGGAGTAAATATTCACAAACCATACATATACTGAAGGACTAATATACAAAAATCTACAAAGAATTCAAAAAATAAGCAGGATAAAAAAATAACTGCATCAAAAAGTGGAAAAAAGACATAAAAAAGATTGTTTTGGAAAGAAGATGTTCAAATGGCCAACACACATATAAAAAAATATTTGTTTTTAATAAATCTATTTTTAATATACCCCCGACATTGAACACAGTGACTAGTGGCTGGATGAATATTTGAATGGATGGCCAGAAATATGGATGCAGCAGTGTGGTAGACGGACTGTGGAAGTGAGCATTTGATTACAATAACAACTCTTTTATTGCTATTGCCCTAGTTCATATGAGAAGAGTAATTCGAACCTGAACTAGGATATCCAGCATAGAAATGAGAGGACCAGAGGATCCAGGAAGCTATCTTGAAATGGCTGGTAATCTCTATTTTTCAATAGGGTGGTTTTAAAAAGCACACTGGTTTCCTATGGGCTATGGACTTTTTTTGGGGGGGGTGGGGACAGAGTCTCACTATGTCGCCCTTAGTAGAGTGCCGCCGTCGCATCACAGCTCACAGCAATCTTAGACTCTTGGGCATAAGCAATTCTCTTGCCTCAGCCTCCCAAGTAGCTGGGACTATAGGTGCCCGCCACAATGCCCCACTATTTTTTGGATATAGTTGTCATTGTTGTTTGGCAGGCCTGAGCTGGATTCGAACCTGGCAGCTCCGGTGTATGTGGCTGGCACCCTAGCCGCTTAAGCCCCAGGAGCCGAGCCTGGGCTATGGACTTTTAACATTTTATCTTCCAAATTTTGTCTAACTATTGCATTTTGCCAGAGTTTCATTTGTAAAGCTGAATAATTGTAATATGTATTCCTTTTACTTCCTTTCCCACCGTGATTTTGAATTTAATTGTGTGGTGATTCACCACCATTGATTCCTGCAGGAGTTTCTGTTTATCATCCAACACAAAGTCCTTTATAGGGTCTAGAAATAATTGCCAGAGTAAAAATTATTTGAGCAAAACCTTAACTTCACCTCTATTCCAGTGAGATAGTCTATAATTGAAGAATAATAACAATAATAATTTATCGAGTGTCTACAACATCAGGAATAGCAATAAATGATATATACAAGCTTTGAAAAAATAATTTAATCTTCTCAACTAGGATGAAGTTAATAAAGTGACAAAATAGGCAAGCCAGTTTATAAGAACAGTTCAATTATGTTATTTATTTATTTTTTTTTTAGCAAGACTTGGTAGCCCTGGGGAAAGAGCAATGAAAGTGAATATTTAAAGTTATGATTGTTGTAATAATGAGGTTTTGGAGGACACGTACAAAAATAAACAAAGAAGTGAAGAAATCGAGAATGCTGGTTAAACTGGTATAGGAGATAGATGTAAGACCCAGACTGAATAGGAAATCGCTTAAAACCAGTTGTGTGGTGGCAACCCGGTAGAACTGGGAGACATCAAGAGGCTAAAAGTTTCCATGGTGGTAAGGAATAGTAGGAAGTTGTTTGAGTGCTTTTAAAGTTAAAAACATATTAACTATGTAAAGTATTATTAGTAGCAACATAAAAATAGTTGTTTATGAATATTTTATCAATCATCACATCATAGTGGTTAAAAGCAGCAGTTCTGGAGTAAGAGTTAGGTTTGCATCCAGTCTTTTCATCTGTCACCCTTGGTGGATTTTATCCTATTGAAATCTCAGCACTCCCATTTTACTGAAGAATAGTTTATTTGTTTTATTTGAGGTTATATAGTTGGTGAGTGGTTTCAATCGAATCTTCTTGTTTCAAGTACAGGGCTTCTTTACACATAACTTTGTAATCCTCGACTTATCATGCAAAATTATCTTGAAAACCTAAGAAAATAATTGTCAGTATGGCTAAATAGTTGTCACCAACATGATCTAGTACTTTGTTAGGTTAAAGTCTCTGATATAATGGTAGCCACACCTTCTAGAATAGATGCCAGGTGGCATATACGTTTCTTTAAGTATGTTTATATTCCCAAGATTCCAACTCAAATATCATACTCCGAGAAGTTGCTTTGAGATGAAGGCAAAAGTGGTTCTATATTTTATGACAATTCTAGCTGAAAAAAAGAAATCCTGGAGAAATTAAAATTAGGGGTTTGCAAGTCAGTTCTTAAGAACTTTTAGTTTTCTACTTTGACTATGGCTTTTAGTGTCGACTGCTGCTCTATTGCCAAGCTCTCTAAATGGTAGTAGCTCTGTGTGACTATTGAACCTTAAAGTATGGCTCATCTAAATTGAGATATACTTTCAGTACAAAAATATACTCCCTATTTTGAAGACTTAGCATAAAAATAATGTAAAAAATCTCATTAATATATTTTTGTTCTCATTAAATGTTGATAAATTTTGGATGCATTGGGTTAAATGAAATGTTTACATTACACTCACTATTCCTTTCTACTTTTTATATGATTACCAGAAAATCTAAAATTATATAAATGTTTCACATTATACTTCTGTTGGATATTGGACAATACTGCTTGATAGGAATCTGTGGTCATTGGGACAAAGACAAATATTCTAGCTCTCTCTTTCTTAAAATTTAATAGGATAATAGTTCCCTACCTACATAAGATTAGGTGTGGCCTAATAAGAAATCTACTGTCTGTCTATTTGATATTCCCCTATAAAAATGTGTTGTTTTTCTCTACTTGCTTTCATAACTTTTTATTGTCTTTAGCTTTCAGAAGTTTGATTGTGATGTGCTTTTATGTGAGTTTCTTTGGGTTTATTTTATTTGGGATTTAATCAGCTTTTTGAATCAGTATTTTTGTCTTTTCCAAACATGGGAAGTTTTCAGTCATCATTTCATTTAAGTACTTTTCATCCTCCCTATCTCCCTCTCTCTCTCTTTCCACCCTCCTTTTCCTCCCCTCTCCCTGCCCTCCCCTCCCCTCTCCTCTCTTCTCATATTATATTCTGGTATTATAAATGTTTAAATAGCCCCTTTGTTATTGTTCTACAGGTCACTGTGACTCTTTTCATTGTATTTTTTTGTCTAATTCTGTCTAAAAATATTCTGAGTGGGTAAGTTATATGCACTTGGCTTTTATTTTAGTCATTATCTTTTTCATTTCCATAATTTCCATTTGGTTATTTTATACAACTTTTATTTCTTTGCTAAGCTTTTATATTTTTTGATTTGTTTAAAGAGAATGCTTAATTGCTTGTCAAAGCAGCTTTATGATGGCCATTTTAAAGTCCTTCCTAGATAATTACAACATCTAGCTCTTCCTGGCACGTTGGCATTAGTTGATTGTCTTTTCTTATTCAAGTTGCGACTTTCATAAGTCTTGGTATAACAAGTGATTTTTAATTGCATCCTGAACATTTTAGATATTATAAAACTCGGTATCCTATCTACTTTTCTTTTTTAAGCAGGCAGTCTCCTGTTGAGGAATAGCATGAGGGCCAGGTTGCTGTGCAAGTTCAGTTTCTCTCTGGACCCCATTAGTACTGTTGTGACAAACGTGGAACACTGACTCACACTGCCTCTTTGTCTATGGGTGCAGTATAAGTTTTGCTTCTTCCTGAGCTCTAATAACACCTTCCCAGCTAGAGTCAGGCCACTGAGATTTTGAAGCTATTCTCTTATCATATTCTAAACTATTCTGACTCTCATTGCATTATCTTATTAGAAGTACATTTCCTAAGAAAATAATAGATATGGTTTTCAATTAGGAAAATAAGTAAAAAGTAAATTTTATTTCAACTTTCAAGAAATACGTTACCTAATACATATTTAATAATTACCTAATATACACAATATAGTTTTCATTAACAAATTTTACTCATTTTATGAGTTTATTTCCAATAATATACATGGTATATAACTGAAGCTGACCATTGATGGAAATAAATTTCCTAAGGCCCGTGGGTCAGCCTCATGTGTTAGAATGAAAATTTATTTACATCAATATAATCTAGCATGAGAACAAAAGAGATATTTTATCATTTCAAATGTATTAAGGGTTTACCAATTACATGGAACCATATTAGTTACCATTGCATATTTCAAGTTTCTGGCTATTCTTATTCATTGAACTTAGTGTGCAGATATTTTTTGAAATGAATAAAATATGTACTTATAAGAACTGAATTTTTGACGCTTATGATCTTTGAGCTTGATTCCTTTTACTTATACATTTTCTCACTTAGAGGGGAAATATTAGCCCTCCAACCTTACAAACGATTAACTTCCTTTGTACACTATACTGCCCAATCCTAAGCAATCTGCTTTTGTAGTATAACTAGCAAGTACAGGAGATATTTGAACAACTCTTAAGTGCTCGCTTCAGCAGCACATCTACTAAAATTGAACAGCTTTTAAAATCTTATTCTAAATTCACAGCTTTTAAGGAATGATGTGAGTTGAGTGCAAATTTGCCCAGCCCTGATACTATGAGACTATTTTCTATTGCTAAGCCTTCTTTCTTTTTTTTTTTTTTTTGGCCGGGGCTGGGTTTGAACCCACCACCTCCAGCATATGGGACCGGCGCCCTACTCTTTGAGCCACAGGCGCCGCCCGATAAGCCTTCTTTCTAATGGCATCTCTTAGCAAAGAGATACCATTGAGGTGTGGTGCTAACAGTCCTATACATCTCAATGCATTGATTCAATTAAATTCAATCCATCTAATGATTCTGTTAATATGGATTGACCCTAGAAAAAATAACTAGAGTAGGTCAATATATCTCTTTTTCTCTGCTTTTCTCACACTTTTTATTCCTTTCCAGCACCCCCTCACCTTCACCCCGAAGGACTACTTTTCTCTTAATGTTTTATTATAGCATAATGGGAAAAGCTCTAGACTGAAGTCAGGAGTCTTAGGGATTCGTTCTGGATTGTGCTTAACTACATGTGTGAGCCTTTACTAAGCCTCAATTTTATCACCTGTAAAATAAAGTGGTTTTACTAGATCTTATTTTATTTTCCTTCTAATACTAAATTTCCTTCTAACATTAAATTTCTATAATTATAGTTTATCTTAAGGGAGAAAATAAATTAGGCTAAACTGTACCAAGTAATGATTGCCTTAAAGTGCTGCCTTTTCTAAAATATTCACCACTAAAATAAGATGTCCATGTTAATACTAAAGAAATTCACATTTCATCCTAGAATTTTAGGCAAAGTATTTTGGGTAATATTTGGGGGTAACAGTAGCTGTCATAGCTTGTACAGACTGCCTCCTTCATCTATGTGACAGGATAGGTTCTTAAGGCCAAATGCTAGAAACAAGTGAGTTGGAAACATGTGGGATCTTTGTCCATGCAGAGTGGCATTGCACTTGTTTTTCAGAGTTGAGAAAAATGGATCTTATTTTGCCTTTTATCAGCCACATGCTTGCTGTCCTCTGGGTCACACACAGCCTTTCAAGTATGAGTAGGTTCTACCCATGAACCTTAAGCCATTCTATTCCCTGTGAAGAACTAGATAATTCATTCTCTGATGCTTGGCCTTAGAATTTTCCACTAAGTCTCAGTCATGGAATCATGGACTCTTCCATTCTTGACAAAAAATCAATAAGGGAAAAGAGACCTAAGAACATATTTCCCAATGATATAAAGCTTATTTTCTGTAATATTCATTCTTTGATGATGATAAAAATAGATTTAAGAGCAGAGAAACCCAAATAAATACCACTTGGAAGAAATTCTATTAAAAAATCAGACAGTTGTGGCAATTAGACTCTGTAGCAAGATTTGTAAGTAATGTACATGAATCCGAGTGTTATTACTGGAAGTGAATATATCAGTATTCTCATCTGCATGTTTGTGTCTTATCACAGCTAAACCCAAAGATAGAAAATGTGAATTGTAATTTCTTTCCTCTTGAAATTTTAAGTAGAAAATCATGTTTTCTAACTTAAGTTTATGTGATATCTAGGACTGACTTTATTTAGTCTAGGAGCCACCACAGAGACTAACCTTATTTAAACTAGAAGCTATCACAGCTTAAATTCTTGCCTTTTAAATGTAAATATAAAATGCTAATCACAATATATAAGCAATTACTACTGTCTGCTGCAGTTACTTCTTTTTAAGTGCACTTCATTTTGGAGATGGTGAGAGCTCTACTAACACATCTATTGTTAGCGTGAAAGTCAAGTGATCATCTGTGTAGGTGGTTGTGTGGGAGCGATGCTAAGATTTACAAGGATTCTCTCCCACATTGGCAATCCACATTGAACAGAGAGCCATATGAAACAATCTTCTGTTCCCCTGGCATTTTAATCATTCACTTAATCTGTAATAATATAAAAATTCTCAATTAAAGCTTACCATTTTTCACTCAAGATATTCATATTTTAAAAAATATTTTCCTTTTGTAATTTTTCAGGTGGGGGATGACAACACAGTAATTACCAAGGCTTTCTATTAGCTGTCAGATTCCAATCTGGATCCACACATGATTCTTTGCCTTCCCATTTAAGATTATGAATTCTTTGTATCTTTCTAATGCATCATGCTAAGATAACACCACTGTTTTCAATAAACTTTCAGCCAGAAAATCTATGGCGGATACATAGTATTATTTAAATGCAATCAATTTGAACTAGGGGAGAGGGGCTTTAGAAATTCATTAAATCCCTTTTGCTACAGTGAAAAATTATCTGGGCCTAAAGTTACCATGACTTGCCCAATGAATGTAGGTAACATGGAATCACAAACCTCAAAACTTGGTCTTTCAACATAAGATCCACAGATAGACAGATTTGATTACTTCTAGCAACTCACAACAAAACATTCCTTGCATTCAAGTCCCTAAAACTTAGATGCTTTTATTTTTCCTAATATCTTCTAATATTTTTTAAGTTTTCATTTTGCATTCTTTGGTAGCTGAAATTAATATTCCTGAAATTTGTTTTTAAAAATTTTCTGGCTCTATCTTGACTCTCCATTTATCCTTTGTGACTTTTACATCGTAACCTTTAGCAAACTAATCAACATCTTCTTGCTTTTGTCTTTTCAAATGTTGCAAGAATTAAATGAGTTAATGTATGTGAATCATTTAACACGGTATAGAATGCATACTAACTGCTACATTAATGGCAGCTATTACTACTGCTATTACTGGTATTTTTAATAAAGTAACTATATAAATCACTATTTCTCTTCTCTTTTAATGTCACTCTTCTCTTACCATGTATTTTTCTACTTAGACTATTGTTTCTGAAAATATTCTCTACTTTCGAACACTGAGGAAATGATATGCAGCCAAAAAGCTACCTAGTTCCATTTTATACAAATAATTTGGAGAGGGAAAAATCAAGCAGCCAGTTAAACAAACCAAGTATCCTCCAAACAAAAATAATAGTGATCCATGTGTGACAAAGAAAAATTGAAAACATCTTTAAGGGATGTTTATATACAAATAATATCCATATTATGTTTTATTTTAATTCACACACCAATTCATCAGGAAATAAGAACTTGAGATTGTAATCAGAAAAAAATAATAAAATTCAATTAAAAACCTAATTGTTAATCACCTTCTTGTTGGGCTGACTCTTCCAGGGTTGACACAGACAATAATGGTATCAGTTTGAAACTTCATTGAAAGATACATATAATTTCAGTTGATTTAGAGCAGTGGTTTTCAACCTGTGGGTCGTGACCCCTTTGTAACAATGAAAATACATTGCAGCATTAGCAAGGTTGAGAACCACTAATTTAGAGGGTTATGATTTTTTCAATTCAAAACAAACTGTAATAAGCATGCCTTAATTTCATGCCTTCAATCCTGAATTCACTTAGCTTTACATTTGCAACAGTCCAAGTAAAATTTTAAGAAAAATGAACAATTAAAATAGCTTATGTTAAAGTAAAAAAAATAATAAAATACTATGAGATAGATAAAACATAGTTCTTTCTTTATTGTAGATATTAAAATTATTGAGAAGGTGGCAACATTGTGATTCCTGGTCAAAAAATTGACAACTAAATAGATCTTAAAATAGCCAGGTATTCCATATTAATATAATTGAAGCAGTGATAGCTGTGTCTCCTTTCCAGGTCAGTTTGGAAATGATCCCTCAATTCAACAGCCTAGTTTATATCACTGCTAAAAATAACAGTATAACATTTTCTCCCTAAAGTCGATTTAGGGAACAAATGTACTGTAATAATTACAGCTATTATTTGTGGCAATTTTCCTGAGCCTTGAAATGAATGCAAATATTTAGAAATAGGGATCGCCAAATCATCCTGGAGAGCTATCCCACACTTTGACTTTGGCATGCAGCATATGCTTTTCTTATTTAGTTGGTGTTATGTTAGAAGAAGGACAATGTAAGTAAAGAATCATTTTCTAAGCTTTACAATTGGAAGAAAAAGATAGAAAAGCTATAAAATATAGAAAAACCTACCCAGTATCTCAGACCAAATCATACTGTCGTGTTCATTAATGCAAACAAAAACAGCTATTTGATTGCCAACTGGGGAAGCAGTCAAAATCTCTGGAAAATAGTATTTTGAAAATACCACCTAATATTCATTCAAGAAATCCTGGGATGTAATAAAAACTGTGTAAATATTGGAATTATATGTGCAACAGTTAAAAATGCTATCAACATACTAACTTTAAATGAAAAAAATAAAATAAAAACAGACATGATTTGTTCAATATTTGCCTTAGCATATAAATGACTTAATTTTTGAAACAAACCAAAATATGTGTCATGAGTAAATCTTAAGGACTATAAAATACTTTTGAACACTTTCTATGCCTTTATGTGCAAGTCTGCAGAGCTTTCTTAGGATAAACGCCAAGGTTTTATGGTCTCAAAACACACGCAGCATTTTTTTTCCTGCAAAACGAAATTCTTCTAAGGAGGCTATTTCTAGGGAATTTGTCAGCAACATTATTTCATATTTTTTATAATTGTGAGTTAGTGTAGTAATTCTCATTGCTTTTTCCTAATTCATTCTCAGGTTACTGACTTTTCTCCCTTTCGTTGTTTTCTGTTATCACAGCAAGTAGGAACCTCGTCTGTATCTATGAAATATCACTGTTGATAGAATCACTTTTCAAAACCTAAGAAATAGCTTAGCACTCATTTACTAGAAGTCACAGCAAAAAGTTGTAGATCAATACATATTCATAATCGGACTAATAAGAAACAAATTAGATTTAATTAATATTGCACTTTTCCTGTAGTAGTTGCTCAGTTACTATTTTTGAATTGTATCTATGTGAATAATTCTGAGCTTCCTGTATCTGGACATCTAAATCTCTTGTTAGACTTGGAAAGTTTTCAGTTGTTAATTCATTAATCAGGTTTTCTATTTCTTTAGTTTTCTATTCACCTTTGGGGATACCAAAAATTCAAATATTTGTCATTGTGGTGTCTCATATTTCATGTAGGCATCAGCTAATATTTTTGACTTTTGAAGGCATTAGGCCCCAAAATATCTTTCCTCTTTATCATGATAGGAAAGCATTAGGTAGTAAGTCATGTTGTGACCAAAAGTATGACTTTGCCCTCGTAGTGTCTCTAACTGGATTTGAGAGAATCATTTTTTTTTTTTTTTTTAGAGACAGAGTTTCACTATGTCACCCTTGGTAGAATGCTGTGACGTCACAGCTCACAGCAACCTCCAGCTCCTGGGCTTAGGTGATTCGCTTGCCTCAGCCTCCCAAGTAGTTGGGACTATAGGCACTTGCCATGATGCCCGGCTATTGTTTGAGAGAATCAAATGAAGTGTAAGAGTTGGGGAAGTTACTTTAAAAACAGGTATATTAATGCCACCTAACCAGGGTGTCATGCAATCAGCTTGCCTAAAGTAGAATCAAATTTTTGCCTGTTGAACGCTTCCTAGGCCTATCTTCCCCAAGGTCTATGCTTCTCCCTCTTGGTACTCAACACAAGTCAACCATTAGAGTTCCTTTTCTTCATGGACAAGAACATTTACGTTGTGTTAGAAATTTATTTGACCTTGAAAACATTGCAAGATTTTTTGAGGTACAGAAAATCTTTCATTTTTAAGATGTGCTACTTTCCTACATTTTCTCAACGCGAGTGGACCTTTATGGTTTGAGTATTTTTCCTAGTGAATGAAATAGGTCATATATGCAGTCTTGTGGCAGATTTTTTCATAGGAAAAACTGCAATTAAACTCGTAACAACACAATACAAAGAAATCAGCCCTTTTGGTTAAGTCTTTCCCTATTTATCCTGACTTAAAACATTACGTTTGGAGGCTGTGACTAGAGAATAGGAAAAGGGGAAAGGATTTTCAAAAGAATAGGAAAAGGGGAAAGGATTTTCAAAAATATGATTTTTGAAACGTATCAAATGCTAAAAATTAAAGAGTAATTACAAAATTGAGTAGATTACACACTTTTAAGATTTATGCATTTCAAGATAAAAGTAAAATTAAAACTTTTGAGTATATGATGGAGCACATCAATTAATTCCTCTCTCCTATTCCAAATATATTTAAAATGCTGTATAAAGTATTCAGAGAATATTAAATAAAAATATATAGATAAATAAACAAGTAAGGATGGGAATTTCCAGAGTGCTAGAAATAATAAGGTAACACATAACAGAAATTGGAAGCTGTAGTTATAAATCCTGCTTCCTGATAGAAATAGAGGCCACAAGCCCCAGTGCTTCTGGAAGACAGAACATAACTCCCTGTAGGAAGCTGGAAGCCCAGACTATGATTTTTGTTCCTGAGAAGAAACCCTTAAATCCTGCCAGCTAGCTGAATGGCTTATTTGCCAATCACAAACCGCCTGCCCCATATCATTGGTGGAAAAGCTATCTTTGGAAGATGAGAATTCTGAACTGGTGCCAAGGCCAAGGTATAACTCAACGAGGGCTATCCACTTAGTGTGAAAACCCTAAGCCTGAATATTAACAAAATTGGTGTTTCTAGGTGTCTCAAACTGCTCCCAAGGTAAAGTTCTAACTCAGATCACGCAAGGGATGAAACTTCCATAGAAAGATAACTTTTGCAGAAGTTGAACTCACAGACAAGAATAACATGTTTCAAAGTCCAGTGCCATAAAGGAAATTTTGCAGACCCCAAAGAAATCGAGTTAGCGTTTGTCTCAGTCAATAGCATGCCTAACACAGCCTGATGTTTTCTAGGTAGATTTCACCAAAAAATCTGCTCATTTTACTTTAGTCAGAGAATATTTTATATGATGCATATTAATACATGTATATTACACCCTTACTAGCTTTGTGACTTTGGGGAAATTACTTATCTTCTATTCTGTGATTCATTTTCCTTATCTGCCAAAGGGCTTTTGTCAGCATTAAGTAAATTACTGTATTTGGAACACTTATAGTGGTTTCTGGCACATAACAAGCATTCAATAAATGTTAGTATCACATACATATATAAAAAATATTAACATATCCCAAGGACGTGGAGATGGGGGTAGGCAAAAAGAAAGGAGACTTTTAGGAGACTCTTATTTTTTCCATTTCTGTACTGTATTCCTTCTTTAACAATGATGTTAAAATTTTTTTCAAAATCAGCCGGGCGTTGTGGCGGGCACCTGTAGTCCCAGTTACTTGGGAGGCTAAGGCAAGAGAATTGCCGAAGCCCAGGAGTTGAAGGTTGCTGTGAGCTGTGTGATGCCATGGTACTCTACCGAGGGCAATAAAGTGAGACTCTGTCTCTAAAACAAATTAAAAAAAGAAAAAATTAAAAATCACAAAACAAAAACTTACACAATATCCTTACATTCCACTGTTAATAAGGGAGAAGATAAAGGAAGAAATGAAGCTATTAAGGAGAAACAAAGAGAGTGGCAGGTAGCTCCTTAGAGAAAGGGAGTGAGGATAAAAGACAAGTCAGCAAGGTGGAGGGGAAAAGAAAAGGTCACCAGGTCCTGCCATGTTGGAAACACTCGGGTCATGAGCAGATGTTCATTAGAGTTGCTTCCATGTTTTCACCTCTGACCGGAGCACTTTGCATACTAATCAGCTGCTGTATAACTTTGTTCTAACTCTTCTTTATCTTTCAAACTTTAAAATCTCAAAGTTGCTTGATAGAAACACAGAAGGGATTTTTTTTTTTAAGTCCCCAAAGGTCAAAAGCAGCAGAGAGAGCACATTTCAGAGCCTATAGGGAAAGGATGAATTTCTAGATCTCTCTAACAATGGCCAACAGGGCCTGGGCATCTAAATAGATTCAGGAAAGTAGGGATATGTTGAGAAGGCACAGTAAGTAAGTAACGAGAAGGAAAGAGTGCCTATCATTTTGACAGGGAAGTTTACAGATCTTTGGTACAGATGTTGTTATATCCTGCCTTGGAATTCATTTTTTTCTTGCTTTCTTCGAAATTCTTTTCCACCTTCACAGGCTGTTCTTTCTCCATGTTTTGAATATTTTTCCTGGTCTGCCAGACTTTGAGTAGATAGAGCAGGCTGCCCTCAGGTTTAGCTCTGGACACTTTCTCAACTCTAGCTGCCTAGTTTTCTAAGTTGCAGCCCTTTAGCTCCTTAGCTGCAAATGCTATTGCTACTGTGATAACTTGCAAAGATACATCAAAACCTTTGACGTCTCTCTGGAGGGACAGTTTGCACAAACGACTATCCACTTGCCCTCTCCATTTGGATCTCTAATAGGTACAGATTCTCCAGATTTAACAGTATTTGGGACATACATGCTCTGACAATTAAGTTCATGAGCTCATCCTAGAAAAAGCAGTAGATACGTCATTGCTGAATATCACTATGGTCACTTTCCAAGTACTCACCTTGGGAAGCTTTGCACTGATGCCAGCACTTAGTCCACCCTTCAAAGAAATTTTGGAGCTCTTTTTATGGAATGGCCACCAAAGCTGTAGTTGTATGGCACACAAAAATCACGCAATAACAATGAACACCACTCAGCAAGATATTACCACACATCAACAGGAACTCAGCTGTAGGATGCTGAAATACCAAGGTTATGAAACCTTACTTAGTTGTTTGTACAGTACTGCAACGCAAGTGCATGGTAGCAAGTTTGCAAACTTAACTATCATATCTTATGGAATAACAGCTCTGATGGTCCTTCTAGAAAAAGAGGTCCAAAATTGTTCTGAAGCGTTGACTAGGCACTGACATAAGTGCATAGCTTCCCACGGGGACTACTTGGACAGTGACCATAGTGAAATTCAGCAATGAGATACACGACATGGTTTCTAGGATGAGTTCATGAACTTCATTGTCAGACTCCATACTAAAATATTATTCATGTTTAATCTGAAATTGAAATTTTACTGAGAATCCTGTTTTATCTGAAAAACCTAAATTGGAATTTTCCAACTTAATGTACCTAGAACACATTGCTCACCTGTATGAAAAGCTCTGTTATGCAGAATAGTGACTATAGTTAATGAGATGATATGTTGTATTCTTGAAAGCGGCAAAGAAAATGAATATTAAGTATTCTCACCATAAAAACAACTATGTGAGGTAATTTATCTGATAATTAGCTAGATTTAACCATTCCACATTGTATACATACTTTAAAACCTTATATACAATTCTATATGTCAATTAAAAAATAATAATAATTTAACATAAGAACTCTTGGTTACACCATACAGAAACGAACTCACATATGCTCAAGCATGTGAAAGATGATTGGGGGTGGGGGGACAGGTAACTGAAAGGCTTTGGAGTAAATTTGTTTCAGGCATGAGAATTTAGGAGCTTATAAATGTCATCAGAACTTGGTTTCTCACTCTGTCACTTGGCCTGGTTTGAGGCATTCTCTCCCAGCATGGTAACCTCTAGATATTCCAAACTAAAATCCTATACTGCCTTACCAATCACTTAGCAAAAGAACACCGTTTTTTCCCTAATAGTTCAACCCAGCCTCTCGGGGTTACATCTGCCTGGGCCAAATGTTGACCGTAAGTCAGTCATTTTAGTGAGAGATTTAAAAATGCTGATTAGCGGGCGGCGCCTGTGGCTCAAAGGAATAGGGCGCCAGCCCCATATGCCGGACGTGGTGGGTTCAAACCCAGCCCCAGCCAAAAACTGCAAAAAAAAATGCTGATTAGCTAAACTTGCCTCTCATATCTGGGGTTGGGAATTGGAGGTAGTCTCAAAAATAACAATATTATGGAGTAGAAGGAGGGAGAATTACCAATGAAAAATCAGGATGCTATATTTAGAAGAAATGGAAATGGAAGCTGGACAAGAAAAAAAAATAACAGATATCCTCTACACTCCCTCAAACTACATGCGTCAGTAAGAGGCTTGAATCTTTAACTAATTGCCTGAGTCAAAAATGTAACAGTTCTTTTTTTTTGCTTATGTTTTATTCACCAGTAAATTAATCGGTCTGCAAATTCTGTCGATTCTATTTCTAGCATTCATCTCAAATCAGTCCAATTCCCTCCAAGTCAATGTGACCATCTTCTTATTCCTAAGTTCTTGCCATAATCTCCTTGGTCTCGGATTGCTGCTTCCAACCCTTAAAATCCACTCTTCTTACAGCACTATGAGAAATTTTCAAAAACATAAACCTGATTGTGTTATCCCCTTGTTTAAAATCATCCACGCCTTCCCTTCCCATTCTAAGTCCCTGTGTGATCTGACTCTTGCCAAATCCTAGACATCAATTCATATACGCCTTTCACTGCAACCCCTGTTTAATATACCCCAGCCACACTGGCCTTTTTTATGTTACTTGAGTATGCTAAGGGAATACCTTCCTTACAGCTTTTGCATTTGTTGGTTTCCTTTACTTGGAAAACATTTCCCTTTCTGCGGCTAGCTTTTTTCATCCCTCAGGCCTCAGATTAAAAGCCATCTATCTCTTCAGAGATGCCTTCCCTAGAAACTCTATGTAAAGAAAATGTTCAGTCACCATCACATCTGCCACTATATACTACACAACACATAATGATAAGAAATTATCTTGTTTATGCAATTTTTCACTTTTTATTACTTATCTTCACCTATTGGAACACAAGGTCCAAGGTGGAAAACTTGTTGGTCTTTAGTCATATTGAATTCCCAGACTAAAACCAGAGCCTGTCCCATAATACTTGCCGAATGGACACATTAACAAGTGAGTGTAAGAACTA
The DNA here is from genome assembly GCF_027406575.1 of Nycticebus coucang. Taxonomy (NCBI): domain Eukaryota; kingdom Metazoa; phylum Chordata; class Mammalia; order Primates; family Lorisidae; genus Nycticebus; species Nycticebus coucang. Next base: position 27,726,223 of record NC_069804.1, on the reverse strand, counting down.
TTGCTAACTGATATTTTTGTATCTGGTAGGTTGCCCATGCATCAAAATAGATCAAGTCACTTCAACATTAATTTTGAAGAGTGCTCAAAGAAAAAATTAAACTGAGAACTCCAAATGTATAATTGATGATACAGATGGCCCAGCAATATATTATAAAATAAAGGGGATTGCCCCCCTAAGTTTTATAGTCAAATATCTGAAGGAAATAAGAGGACCATGATTCTAATAATACAGTTTATTCATCAGGAGATAAAATGGAAGTATAGCAGTTAGGATAAAATATTAGTGAAAACAATTGCCACAAAATGTGTGACATATAAGTGATCTTCAAATAAGTTTTATCTGATGATGTTTCAAAGGATAATAAGATAAAGTTGGGAAGAAATTCGATTTTTTTGAAAACTACTATCCAGAAACGTGAGTGATGCAATCCATTACTTCAGTAAAGTTGGAATCTTTTCAAATGTGCTTTAGTATGAGGGTCATGTGTAAGAGTTAAGTACTGGGCAATTAACCTAAGGAGAATAAGGACAATAACCTTGACATAGTTTAGGGATCAGTTGAGTTTGCCCCCAATTATAAGCTTCTTCTGATAAAATTAGAGTTGGTATGAAGGAAAAAAAAAAACTTTGGTATAGAAGAACATCCAAGAACATGGAAAACATAAAAGTAGATAGTATAAACTCCATAATTATTTCTAGGACAAATGATTATATATTTTATAATATTAATGACAGCATATCTTACGTACTTAGTTAAGTTTTTCCTTGTTTCTGAACAATAAGCAAGGAATCAAACAAAATACCATACAAAAAAGGATTGAGGAAAAGGATTCTAATATACTTGTTATCAGTCAAATTGAAGATTATAACTATTAAACTTTATGAGCAAGAAGCTTTACAGAAAGCAGAGAAGCAAAATAAAAAAATATTCTGCATATGATAAATGGAGTTAAAACCAATTTATAATTTTTCTTCATGTCATTAGGTAATTCACTTATTCATAGAATACATTATATTGATTTCCTAGGATTTTCAGGCACTGTGGTGGGCACTGGGAAGATGGTTAGAATAATGACATAATTTCTGTCCTCTAGATCATTTTGTCTATTGTGAAAAACATATAATCAAACAATTACAATGACTATATATATATATACACACACACACACATATATATGTATGTATGTATATAGGTTCAGAGTAAAGTTAAGGAGGCCTTTTTCTGGGGACTTTAGGGGAGAGTTTGGAGAACTCTTTACATGTCCCATGTAGATAAAAACTGTCTTTAAAAATGTTAAGAAGGAGCAAGATCACATACAAATAGAAACTCATGTTCAAAACCACAAGGACAAACAAAATCATGGCATCGTGGCATGGATTGAAGAACATACACTCCTTTGATTGTTCAGAAAATATTTACTGCACATTTAACTATGTGCCAGATGCTACTGAAAGTCCCAGGAATAACCCAAAGTCTATTACAGATTTAAGGCATCATTGGGCATCCATTTCAGTGGGACTTGATGACACATTAAAGTGGGAGGGGAAGGAAAAAGGCAAATGAATAATGGGCTAACTTACAGTACCAAGAATAGTTTTCTAGGATGAAATAAAAATGGATAACACTTCTATTTCACTTTGCTGCTAACTTCGACATGTGGTATATAAACAACTCGATTTCTGCAATTCCTTGATTTTTTTATGTTATAAATAGACAAATGTCCAAGAAACATATGAAAAAAATGTTCAACATCACTAATCATCAGGGAAATGCAAATTGAAACCATAATCGGGTATCACCTTACTCCTGGTATTAATAGAAAGGCTTTTATTAAAGAGTACAAAAACAACAGATGCTGACATGGATGCAGAGGGAAAGGGATGTTTATGCACTGCTGATAGGACTGCAAACTAGTACAATCCCTATGGAAGACAGTGCGGAGATTTCTCAAAGAAATAAAAGTAGACCTACAACCTACTTTGATCCAGAAATCTCACTACTGGGTGTCTACCTAAACAAAAAAAGTCATTTTATCCAAAGGACACTTGCACTAGAATGATTATTGCGGTACAATTCACAACAGCCAAAAAGAGAATTAACCCAAGTGCCCATCAGTTCATGAGTGGATTAACAAAATGTGGCATATGCATACCATGGAGTACTGTTCAGCCATAAAAGGAGTGAATTAATGCCTTTTGCAACAATTTGGATGGATCTGGACACCATTATCCTAAGCGAAGTATCTCAAGAATGGAAAAACAAACACCACATGTACTTGCTAATAAATTGGAACTAATTGATGGGCACAAAGGAAAGTAAAAGTCATTGGAAATCAAGCAGTGGGGGATTGGAGGAGACGAGTAGAAATCCACCTAATGGGGCCAATGAACACTATTTGGGTGATGAGCACATTTATAGCCATGACTCAGGCCACATATCAAAAAACATATTTATCCCTTTAATATTTCTAAATAAAATTATAAATAGCACCAACCTCCTACATTTTTTCTAAGTATGTATAAACCAAGTAATATTCATTCCTTACTGTCTACTAGGCTCTCCTTCTTTATTCATTAAATAACTATCTTTTATTTGTATCTGCCAACTTTCTGAGTAAGAATGCCATTTTCAATGGTCTTACTAAAGTAAAATCTGTGGTTATATTTCTTACAGCCCGTATAGCTCTAACAAATTATTATGCTAGGAATATTAACAACTCAATGCTTAGGTTTTTTTTTTTTTTTTTGAGACAGAGTCTCACTATGTTGCCCTTGGTAGAGTGCCGTGGCGTCAGCGTCACAGCTCACAGCAAACTCAAACACTCGGGGCTTAAGTGATTCTCTTGCCTCAGCCTCCCAAGTAGCTGGGACTACAGGTGCCTGCCACAAGGCCCAACTATTTTCTTGTTGCAGTTATTGTTTAGCTGGCCCGGGCTGGGCTTGAACCCACCAGCCTCGGTGCATGTGGCTGGCATCATTTTATCAGATAGTACCACTCAGAGTATGAAGATCTGTGAATTTTTTTTATTGGTCCACAATAAAGTACAGAAATTGAGACTAAACCTTTAGAAACTTTTATAGCAACTTGACAGAGTAATTTTTTGCTTGTCAAATCTAACAATAATTTAAGGACGGTCTTATGGTTTGTATGTTTCTTTTTCATAATTGAGTATCATTCTATTAAAAACTATCCATCTTTCAGGAATGTAGTTAAAGAGTGAACAAACAGATAAACAAAAAAAAATACTGACTTTTTGAAAGGGACAGTGTGAAAAGCACTGGTGTAGGACATTTTGCTGACAGCTCGGATGTGGCAATCTTTCACTGCCATTCTTCCAGAAATTTTATTAAATTCTGATTTTCTCATGAAAATACAAGTTGCAACAAACACGGCTAAATACAAATTTTGTATACCAAGTTGTATTTTCTTCCTTAATTGATGTTGAGTTTTAACATGTTCTCCACGAACGTGTATTTTTTTCTAAACGTACCTATGAATATATTTAACACAGGATGTTGAAATTATTGCTGTTTCAGAAAAAATATTAATTTTAAGACTTAAAACCATATTTTAGAGTGTTAACATTAACAATCATGTCAGATAGGACTGAAGAGAATATATCTTGCTTTTAAGTTTGTCTTCCCATTGTCATGTTTATATTGTTGCCAAAAAAAAAAGTAGAAAGAAATCAACTAAGCGCGAGTATCATCAATGATATTTTGAACGCACAGACTACCACCTGCAGTCCCTGCATGCCCTCACATTTTCACGTGGGGACAAGAAAAACACCTTCACCTAAGCTTTTAAAGGGCATGTACAACAGAGGGAGGTTGTAAGGCTTATATGGTTTCCTGTTTAAAGTACACGAGAAAGCTTGTCAACAAGATGATGCAGAGAGATGAGGGCACACTGAGCATTCAGAACCTAAATGGGAAGGGTTGCTTAGTCCTGCTGAGGCTTGCAGTGCTGATTTCAGGTGACATGCAGTCAACATATGAGCAAACTGTGAAAATAAAAGACTAAACTCCAGATGTTAAATCCACACAAACGCCCTTTACGCCTGGTTTTAAACTCTTCAGTAATGCATCTCTATTTTGGCTTTTCGAAAGATAGCCCCACAGCTCAGCCATTTCCAAGAAATATCTCACAAAGAGTTGTGGATAAATAAGAGATTGAAAGTTTAATTATAGTTTGTAAATTATAAATTAAAAGAAAACATTGGAAGACCATTACTAAAGATAAATCAAGGAGAGAGTGGATTAAAATGGCCAAATAAAAGCCTCCTGGGATGGTTCCTCCACATGAACAACAAATCGAACAACCATTCATGTAAGCAAACACCTCCAGAAGAACCAAAAATCAGGTACATGATCATACTACCCGGTTTTAATTTATATCAAAGAAAGAAGCACTGAAGAGGGCAGAAAAGACAATCTCGCATTGCCTGTACCACCCTTTCCCCATCTCCTGGCAGTGCCCCACCAGCACACCCAGTGGAGAGAGAATAGAATTTGTGTGCATAAGAGAAGGAGACTGAAGTGATTATGAGACTATGCATTGAAACTCAGAGCCACCCTGGGAAAGGAGGACACAGTAAAGGACAGAATTCTGCTGGTGCCACCAGAGAGAACATTTAGATCAGCCCAGCCCCAAAGAAATCCTCTGTCCTGAAAGCCAAGTTGCAGCTAGTTCCACCACCTGCTGACAAAAAGCAGTCCAGGTACTGAACTAAATTCATGAGTCGGTTGGGACACAAACACTGCAGTCCTTGGACAATTCTTATGGCTATGCTGGCTCAGGGCCACTGGATTTAGGGTATACATAGCCCAGTGAGACACCAGTGGTGATGAACAACCAATAATTGTGACACTCCCTCACGCAACTACAGGCAGTGTGGCTTAGGGAGTCTTCTTCCACTTGGGGAAAGGAAAGAGGATTTTGATTTATAATTTGGGTACTAGCTCAGACACAGTAAAATAAAGTACCATGCAGACTCCTGACCCTGAGTCCAGGTGTTATTCCCAGAAGGCATTACTGGACCCACCCTGGACCAGAAGGAAACATGCTACCCTGAAGGGAAGGACCTGCCAGTGAATCCCGACAGGATTCACTACATGCTAACTGAAGTGCCCTTGGGCTTTAAATAAACATCGTAAGTATCCAGGCAAGAGTGACCATTGGTTTGGGGTGAAATTGGGCTGGCTTCAGTTGTGACCTGACATTGAGGGTCACAAGGGATTACCTATGTCACTCCTTCCCCAACTCCAGCAGCCCAGCATAGTGAGTGAAGGAAGAAAGTGAGAGTCTTTGGTAATCTAGGGAATTCTTCCATATCTCACTCAAGTCCACCAAGGGATCCCCACCAGGAGTCTGCAAGAGTCAGCATTACCTGGTTGAAGCATCCCCAGTGCTGATACAGCTGTAGTGACCAAGGACTTAGAACACAACACTCAATTCTCTTTGAATATCTTGAAAATCTTCCCAAGAAGGACAAGTTCAGATAAGTCATGACTGTGAAGATTAAAATAAATACCTAACTCTTCAATGCCCAAACACTGGTGAATACTCACAAGGATCAAGGACACCCAGGAAAACATGATCTTACTAAACAAAATAAATAAGGTACCAGTGACCAATCCTTGAGTGATGGTGATATGTGACCTTTCAGAAAAATAATTCACAATAACTGTCCTGAAGAAGCTCAATGAACTTCAAGACAGTCTGGGGGAGGAATTCAGAAGAATATGAGAGAAATCGAGCAAAAAAAAAAAAAAAAAAAAAAAAGTCAAGCAGAAATTCTGGAGCATAACAATTCAATGGATAAACTGAAAAATGCATCAGTCTCTCAACATTTGAATTGGCCAAGCAGAAAAAAGAATTAGCTTAAAGGTAGCATATTTGAAAATATACAATTCAGAAGGGAAAAAAGATGAAAGAATAAAGAAGAATGTTACATGCTTCTAAGATTTAGGAAATAGCCTCAAAAGGGCAAATCTAAGAGTTATTGGCCTTGAAGAGGGTTTTGAGAGAGAAAATGGGATAGAAAGTTCATTCAAAGAAATAATAACAGAACTTTCCAAATATAGAGAGGGTTTTGAATAGTCAGGTAAAGGAAGATGATACAACATCAAGCAAATTTAAACCAAAGAAGACCACCTCAAGGCAATTAATAATCAAGCTCCTAAGGGTCAAGGTAAAGAAAAGGTCCTATCAGAAGTAAGGAAAAGAAACATATAAATGAGCTCTGATGTATCTGGCAGTAGACTTCTCAGTGGAAACATTACAGTTCATGAGAGTATGGCATGACATGTTCAAAGTGCTGAAGGATAAAAATCTTAACCCTAGAATATTATATCCTACACAAATATCCTTCAAAAATGAAGGAGAAATAAAAACTTTCTGAGACAAACAAAAGCTAAAGGATATCATAACCCCAGATTTGTCCTACAAGCAATGCTAAAAGGAGTTTTTCAATATGAACAAGAAGGACATTAATGAACAATAAAAAAATTATCTGACTGTGTACAACTCACTGCTAACAGTAAGTACACAAATTCAGAATACTCTATTTTTGTTATTGCAATATATAAAACACTTATATCTTGAGTAGAAGGACTAAATGCAAACCTATCAAAAATAACTACCTAAAGTTTCTCAGAGATAAACATTATAAAAAGATACGGATGAAAACAACCAACATCATTAGTGATCAGAGAAATGCAAATCAAAACTACAATGAGATAATTATCTCCCCCAAGTTAAAATGGCTTTAATTAAATGGACAGTTGATAATGAATGCAGGTTAGGATGTGGAGAAAGGGGAACACTCATACATTGTTGGCAGGAATGTGAATTTGCGTAACCACTATGAAGAATAGGATGGAGGTTCCTCACAAAACTGAAATTAAAACTACTATGTTACCTAGAAATACCACTGCTGGGTATATTTAAAGGAGGGAAAATATATCAGAATGGTAGCTGTACTCCATGTTTATTGTCACATTGTTCACAATAGCCAAGATTTGGAATCAACTTAAGTGTCCATTGATGGATGAATGGATAATGAAAAGAAACTGTGGTACATATACACAATAGAATATTATATGTGAGGAAAAATGAATGAAGCCTACCATTTGCAACAACATAGATAGAAATGGAGAACATCAAATTAAGTGAAATAAGCCAAGCACAAAGACATTATTTCACATGTTCTCATTCATATATTGTAGCTAAATATATTGATCAAATAGAGACAGAGAGTCAAATGGTGGTTACGAGACTGGGAAGAATAGCAGGAATGAAGGATTAGGTGGAGATGGTTAATGGGTGCAAAAACAGTTAGTTAGATAAAATAAGCAATACTTGTTAGCACCACAAATCAACAATAAGAGAGTATGCTTTAAAATAAATGAAGGTGTGGAAGTGAAATGTTCCTAACACTAAGAAATGATAAATGCCTATGGTGATTGATACCCCAATTACCCTGATTTGATTAATTCACATTGTATGCCTATATCAAAATATCACATGTACTCTATAAAGGCATGCAACTGTTATGTACCCATAATAATTAAAAAGAAAAAAGAAAATGATTACTAAAGACAATAATCATGAACTAGCAAATACTTAATATTGATAAACAATTATTTTTTAATAGAACAATTTTCAACCTTTAATGCATTAAGAATTACCTGGTTAAGTCAATACTCAGAACTTCTGATGCGGTGCGGTGACTATATGGTGATCTGGTATACTGCATGCTAATAAATGCTACAGATGGGACAGCAATGGTAAATCCCTTAAGTCTAGTATCTATGAAATACAGTTACCTGGGTTTCCATGTTATTACAAGTTGGGCTGATGCTCCCTGCTAGCCTACACTGTTCTCGTGGTGGACATAAACAAAACACGGACCTCAGACAAGGTCTGTCTGAAACTATAATGAAGTGAGATATAAACAAGGTCATTTATTGTGCTACCTACAGTACATCACACATCCTCCTATTTTGGCTAATATGAGCTAGTGTTGCTTTTTTGACTATTACAGAGTTAAGAAATTAAACACCTATAATTTATTACAAAATAAGATGAATTTTAAATTCATATGTACAGTAAAACACAGATTATATACAGATATAAATATGGTACAGCTCTGTTCTTATCTTATGTAGACACCAGTGAAGATATATTACTATCAAAAGTACACTTGAAAATGAGCCCCCCCAATTTTTATCAGCAGAGCATCATCCCTTTGAAAATCCAGCCTCCACCAAGCATTTTACTCTTTTTCAGAGAATCCCACCTTCTCTTAAAATTAATTCAGGGCCAATCGATACAGATATTTCCACTGTAGACCTACTAAGGTTACCCGTGTTTCCACCTAGGGGTTGAGTCAGACCATCTCTTTCCCTGGGTTTTCTCCTCTCTCATAACTACAGAATCTTCAAGGCATAAATGTAGTCATTGGAGTCAAATTATATTCTTTTATATTCTTCCAGAGGTGTGAAGACTGCCCATCATTTTTCCCTTTCTTCCAGAAAACAAAATGCTCATGGACAACAACCTTTACAAACAGAAACTTTAAGAGGGAGAAGGGCCAGTGGCACATTAGTTTTATGGACACCTTGACTCTAAATCCCAGGGTGGACTCATGTGTAGTACCCCACCATCATTCATAACCCTCTTTTCAAAGCTGCTATTGAAAGCTTTGAGGGTTTCTTTTAGCCAGGGGACAGATCCTGTAGCTGTACTTCTCTGTCCACTGCAGATTGCGAAAGGAGCAGAAAGTTCTGCCACTCACGTGTGCCAGGTGTAACAGTGGCAGTTGCGCTGGCTTTCCCCCTTCTTGGGACTTCCTGGCGGTGGCAGCAGTGGTTCAGCCTCCCTGATAGAGGGCGGTGGGCTCTGATAGCTGCTGGCGTGTGCTTTGGCCCGGTCATGTGGGAGGGGTGGCTGAGCAGGGTGACTCAAGCCACATGAGTGGGTGCCATCGTCTCCTGCTCTATCAGGATCCCCTGGCAGGCAGTGGTAGGCAGTGGTAGCAGGGCACACGTGAGTGGCAGCATTTTCTGCTCCTTTCCCAATCGGCAGTGGACAGAGAGGCCCTGGCTAAAAGTAACTCTTTGGGGCTGGGATGTCACAATGGCACCAGCCACAGTATCCAGGGCTGGGATGCTAGCTTTGTTTGCTGTCTGGACCAATGCCCTTGTTCAGCCTCCAGACAGATCTCTGTTGTCTGGTGGCCTGCTGTGGGGGAGGGCTTCTCCTACAGGTCTGGTTGCAGTGCCCTTAGGGAAAGTGTGGAGCACTTGGGTTCTCTCCTCTGTCCTTTCCCCAGATGTGGTCATTTTCCCCAATAACCTCTAATCCTGCAGAGCAGGTCTTCCCACTCCTCTCTTCTTCAGTTCACTTCTGAAACCACCTGTCTGTTGATTCCCAGTGCACTCTCTTAGATAATCTATCTGAAAGTTAGTATCTAGTTGCCACTTCTTACCCTCTGCACAAGAGCTGCATTGTGCAGGGTGTTTCTAGTCTACCACGTTGGCGCCTCTCTAAACACTAAGCTTTACAGCAAATCTTTGTATCTGGTAGCATGCAATCTTCAACCCCGTTTTCCTCAAAATGATCTTGATTCTTCCTGGAGAGATATATATACACATACACACACATATATATAAAAATTGTGTACATTTGGGGAGAATTTCAGTATCTTGGGAATAGCATACCATAAATCCCTGAACATTGTCTCTAACATCCTTTTCTCTGGGTCTTACCTGGGTATTTGTAGAGGTAGGAGATTTGCAACTGCCTCAAAAGGGGGAAATGCGCATAGAATGCAGAGTTTACTTTTCAGCAGCTTCCTCCTTTATAGACTCTTGTAGCCTTGTGTCTGAATTTTCTGGTAGTACTGAGCTCCCATTATTTTCACAAGCTCCAAGATGCTGATTCTTTTTAGACCCGATGTCTACTCTAAAAGCCCTCAATTTCTGCAAAGGGGAAGGACTGGGGAATCCAGGACTCACCTCAACACATTTCCCTTCTCTTCAAGGTCACTTTCCTTCAATTATTGGCCACAGTTATTGTTCTCTGATTTTTTTATATCATTTATGTATGTGTGTATTTTATTTATTTATTTTGCTTCATAATACCTTAAAGAGGAAGTCCTGCTATTTAATTGTTATTTTATTTTTTCTATTATGGACTCCATGACCTTCATCATTCCCTTGCATCTGTCTTCAATACAGCTTTATTAGCATCAGTAATTAAGTACCGGCCTTGGTACAAATGCATTAAAAAACGTAAGAAATACTCTGTGTCTTTTAACTTTGTATTAGATTATATGCTCATTATAATATGCAATTTTACTTCATCTTATCTCCTGAATGACTAAAACTTTGATGCTAATTGTAATTGAATGATTTTTTATGAAATATTTCTCTGATGCACCCATTCCTGCTGCTCTGTGGTGTTTGGCATCTATTTTATTCTGGGACTCTTTGAGTCAAGGATCATTTCTTTTTTTTTTTTTTTCTTTGCAGTTTTTGGCTGGGGCTGGGTTTGAACCCGCCACCTCCGGCATATGGGGCCCACGCCCTACTCCTTTGAGCCACAGACACGGCCCCAAGGATCATTTATTATAAGAACTGAGAACTGCTTATGGAGCTCTGGGATAAATAAATGCCACAACACCTTCATGTATTGGGTATTTGCTGTGTGGCACATATTTTATAATGATTATTTTATTTAATCCTAATTAAATAAGATGAATGTAGCAATATCCCTATTTGACAAAGAAACCAAGGTTCCATAAGATAATAGCTACCTCAAAAAAATAAAATATCTAAAAATAGATCCAGGATCTATAAAAACTCTGTGTGATTTTAGAATTTTCCAATACATAACATTTGAATGATATTTTTGTCAGTTATACCTGTCAATGAAATTTAGTTGAAGGCACAGTCATTTTTAGGCATTTATCTAATGCAGGTAATAGGAGATACTTCCTTATTTTATACCAAATCATTTTCTTCCTAAAACACTCCATGCAAAGATTATTTTAGGGAAGAAATATTTGAATGCTTTAAAAAGTACAAGTGCTTTAAAATAGATTCAGGCAATTTGACAAGATGGAACTATCAGCAACTAATTATTATTAATTTTTATTTATATTCTATCTGGGAAAAAAACACATCAGGTTTATTCACACAAACAACTGAATCACCCACTCTAATAAATTTACTTAGAAGAAAATAAAAATGAGGGAGCTTGTTATTTTACATAGAATAAATATATTAACATAATGGTCTATTTTTCTCTATTGGAAATTGGCAGATCCTGTTCTATGTAGCTTCAGTATTGCCAATAACCTGCTGCATGACAGTTTAATTCATATAAACTCTTTCTGCCTCAACTTTATCAACTAAAACTTAGAAGATTAGTCTTGATTATCTCTGAAGTGCCTAACAGTTTTAAAAATTACCTATTGCTTTATATATTTATATTTGCATATGCACAATTTTACCCACAGTACTACATTTCATAGGTAATATAATCCAAGTATGAGATTTAATTCTTCATTGTCTATAGAAATTCTGCATAAACAAGGAGCTCAATTGTAGCATGGGAAGACACATTAAGTCTTCAAAAAGTAGGTATTAGTTAATGTTTATGGAGTAGCCGAAATGTAGCTTTATATCATAGAACATAGATAAGACTTGGTCTAGAGACCTTATGGCCTAAATGCTTAATACAAGACACTCCTAATCCAGCCAAGCAATTTCAAATGTCTTATAATCAAAGTAAAGAAACATTAGATGTTTTAATAGCCTTACGGATTTAATAGCCTTAGGAATGTCTATAATTAGCCATGTTAGCAGCCAAGATGCCTCTCAGCTAGAGGCACTCAGCCTTTAATAGCCAGCAAGCCACTTTGAATAGGGTTGAAAACACTTTTAAACCTTTTGGGGTTATTAGGGATAATTAAAAGTGGTTGAAAATGTATAGTATCATTTATCAAAGCGCTAAAAGCTGTGCTACAAGAAATATATCTCAACATTAGCAAATGCAATTCATAAACTTCTTTGGTTAATATATAAGTAAATAAAATAACCTATTCTTTCTAGGTTTTATTATCTATCACCTATATTATTTAGGTTATATTGAAATAATCTAAATAAAGCATAGGTATGCACATAAACATAAGGACATATGTATGTGTTAAATAAAATATATACATATAAAATGAAAATTTATAAATATATAAAATGAAAAAATATATGGATGCTTATTTCCCAAAGTTAAGACCTCTAAGGGCCACTGTTCTAAGACTCCATGTCTCTTCTAATGTTAAGTCATCATTGTGCACTGTCCACTAGGGGGACTTCAAAAAGTTCTTGGAAAAATTGAATTAAAAGATATAAATATAAACTTTCATTCTCAACATAACCTCCATCAAGACACTTTTGTAAGTGAAAATACCAGCTATTTAGTCCCATCCCTAAAGAACTGAGCGTCGTAGGAATTTAACCATATCAATGCAGTTTTATTTACATTATTAATTGAAAAAAAAAGGGTGCCCATTTAAAGATTTTCGAAGATTAGAATGCAAAAAGAAGTCAGAAGGAGCCAAATCAGGACTGTAAGGTGCCTAATGATTTCCCATTGAAACTCTCATAAAATTGCCTCTGTTTGATGAAAGGAATAAACAGGAGCAATGCCATGGTGGAGAAGGACTCTGGTGAAGCTTTCCTGGACATTTTTCAAAATATTCTCCCCAAAATGTGAAACAAATAGTACAGTAGTTTGTCCCTCCAGAAAGTGAAAAAGCAAAATGCTTTTGTTGGGCTGCTTCTACTTCTTGGTAGCTATTACTTTGATTATGCTTTGTCATATTGATAAAACCCTGTTTCATTGCCTGTTACAATTCTTTGAAGAAAAGCTTCAGAGGTTTGATCACACTTGTTTAAAATTTCCATTGAAAGTTCTGCTCTTGTCTGCAGTTGATCTGGGTGCAATGGCTTTGGCACTCGTTGAGTGGAAAGTCTGCTCAATTTTTATTTCAGTCAGAATTGCTTAAGCTGAATCTATTAAAATGTCTGTGGTATTGGCTATTGTTTCTGCTGTTAATCATCAGTCCTATGTAATTAAGGCATGAACAAGATTAATTTTTTTCCTCAAAAATTGATGTGGGTGGTCCGCCACCATGGGCTTCATCTTCAACATCGTCTCTTCCCTTTTCAAAATGAGTTATCCATTTACAAACTGCTGATTATCCCCATAAATGTGTCATAAAACATCAATGATTTCACAATTTTTCCACCTAAGTTCACCATAAATCTTATATTTGTTCTTGCTTCAGTTTTAGCAGATTTCATGTTGCTCTGATAGGGGCTCTTAACAAACTAATATTTTATCCTATTTAGTGACCCAAATTAGATCCCGTCAGATACACTGTAATATATTAGTACCAATTTTTTTTTTGGTGCAAAAATTTTGAAATCCATGCATAGTTTTTTTTTTTTTTATTGTTGGAGATTCATTGAGGGTACAATAAGCCAGGTTACACTGATTGCAATTGTTAGGTAAAGTCCCTCTTGCAATCATGTCTTGCCCGCATAAAGTGTGACACACAGAGGCCCCACCCCCTCCCTCCTTCCCTCTTTCTGTTCCCCCCCCATAACCTTAATTGTCATTAATTGTCCTCATATCAAAATTGAGAACATAGGATTCATGCTTCTCCATTCTTGTGATGCTTTACTAAGAATAATGTCTTCCACATCCGTCCAGGTTAATACGAAGGATGTAAAGTCTCCATTTTTTTTAATGGCTGAATAGTATATATATACCACAGCTTGTTAATCCATTCCTGGGTTGGTGGGCATTTAGGCTGTTTCCACATTTTGGCGATTGTAAATTGAGCTGCAATAAACAGTCTAGTACAAGTGTCCTTACGATAAAAGGATTTCTTTCCTTCTGGGTAGGTGCCCAGTAATAGGATTGCAGGATCAAATGGGAGGTCTAGTTTGAGTGCTTTGAGGTTTCTCCATACTTCCTTCCAGAAAGGTTGTACTAGTTTGCAGTCCCACCAGCAGTGTAAAAGTGTTCCCTTCTCTTCACATCCACGCCAGCATCTGCAGTTTTGAGATTTTGTGAAGTGGGCCATTCTCACTGGGGTTAGATGATATCTCAGGGTTGTTTTGATTTGCATTTCTCTAATATATAGAGATGATGAACATTTTTTCATGTGTTTGTTAGCCATTCGTCTGTCATCTTTAGAGAAAGTTCTATTTATGTCTCTTGCCCATTGATATATGGGATTGTTGGCTTTTTTCATGTGGATTAATTTGAGTTCTCTATAGATCCTAGTTATCAAGCTTTTGTCTGATTGAAAATATGCAAATATCCTTTCCCATTGTGTAGGTTGTCTCTTTGCTTTGGTTATTGTCTCCTTAGCTGTACAGAAGCTTTTCAGTTTAATGAAGTCCCATTTGTTTATTTTTGTTGTTGTTGCAATTGCCATGGCAGTCTTGTTCACGAAGTCTTTCCTCAGGCCAATATCTTCCAGTGTTTTTCCTATGCTTTCTTGGAGGATTTTTATTGTTTCATGCCTTAAATTTAAGTCCTTTATCCATCTTGAATCAATTTTTGTGAGTGGAGAAAGGTGTGGGTCCAGTTTCAGTCTTTTACATGTAGACATCCAGTTCTCCCAACACCATTTATTGAATAGGGAGTCTTTCCCCCAAGGTATGTTCTTGTTTGGTTTATCAAAGATTAGGTGGTTGTAAAATGTTAGTTTCATTTCTTGGTTTTCAATTCGATTCCAAGTGTCTATGTCTCTGTTTTTGTGCCAGTACCATGCTGTCTTGAGCACTATGGCTTTGTAGTACAGACTAAAATCTGGTATGCTGATGCCCCCAGCTTTATTTTTGTTACAGAGAACTGCCTTAGCTATACGGGGTTTTTTCCGGTTCCATACAAAACGCAGAATCATTTTTTCCAAATCTTGAAAGTACGATGTAGGTATTTTGATAGGAATGGCATTGAATAGGTAGATAGCTTTGGGAAGTATAGACATTTTAACAATGTTGATTCTTCCCATCCATGAGCATGGTATGTTCTTCCATTTGTTAATATCCTCTGCTATTTCCTTTCTGAGGATTTCATAGTTTTCTTTATAGAGGTCCTTCACCTCCTTCGTTAGGTATATTCCTAGGTATTTCATTTTCTTTGAAACTATGGTGAAGGGAGTTGTGTCCTTAATTAGCTTCTCATCTTGACTGTTATTGGTGTACACAAAGGCTACTGACTTGTGGACATTGATTTTATATCCTGAAACATTACTGTATTTTTTGATGACTTCTAGGAGTCTTGTGGTTGAGTCTTTGGGGTTCTCTAAGTATAAGATCATGTCGTCAGCAAAGAGGGAGAGTTTGACCTCCTCTGCTCCCATTTGGATTCCCTTTATTTCCTTGTCTTGCCTAATTGTATTGGCTAGAACTTCCAGCACTATGTTGAATAGTAAAGGTGACAGAGGACAACCTTGTCTGGTTCCAGTTCTAAGAGGAAAAGCTTTCAGTTTTACTCCATTCAGTAAAATATTGGCTGTGGGTTTGTCATGGATAGCTTCAATCAGTTTTAGAAATGTGCCACCTATGCCTATACTCTTCAGTGTTCTAATTAGAAAAGGATGCTGAATTTTATCAAATGCTTTTTTTGCATCTATTGAGAGGATCATGTGATCTTTATTTTTGCCTCTGTTAATATGGTGGATAACGTTTACAGACTTGCATATGTTAAACCAGCCTTGCATCGCTGGGATGAAGCCTACTTGATCATGATGAATAACTTTTTTGATGATAAGCTGTAATCTATTGGCTAGGATTTTGTTCAGAATTTTTGCGTTCTATATTCATGAGATTGGTCTGAAATTCTCCTTTTTGTTTGGGTCTTTTCCTGGTTTTGGTATCAAGGTGATGTTTGCTTCATAGAATGTGTTGGGGAAGATTCCTTCTTCCTCAATTTTTTGGAATAATTTCTGCAGTACAGGAATAAGCTCTTCCTTGAAGGTTTGATAGAATTCTGGAGTGAAGCCACCTGGACCTGGGCATTTTTGGGCTGGAAGATTTTTTATTGTTTCTTTGATCTCAGTGCTTGAAATTGGTCTGTTCAGGAGCTCTATTTCTTCCTGGCTGAGTCTAGGGAGAGGGTGTGATTCCAAATATTGATCCATTTCTTTCACATTGTCAAATTTCTGGGCATAGAGTTTCTGGTAGTATTCAGAGATGATCTCTTGTATCTCTGTGGGATCAGTTGTTATTTCCCCTTTATCATTTCTGATTGAGGTTACTAGAGATTTTACTTTTCTATTCCTCGTTAGTCTGGCCAATGGTTTATCTATTTTATTTATTTTTTCAAAAAACCAACTCCTTGTTTCATTAATGTTCTGAATGATTCTTTTGTTTTCAATTTCATTGATCTCTGATTTGATTTTGGAGATTTCTTTTCTTCTACTGAGTTTAGGCTTAGATTGTTCTTCTTTTTCCAATTCCATAAGATCTCTTGTGAGATTGTTGATGTGCTCTCTTTCTGTTTTTCGAATGTAGGCATCTAAAGCGATGAATTTTCCTCTCAAAACTGCTTTTGCAGTATCCCACAGGTTTTGGTAGCTTGTGTCTTCATTGTTGTTATGCTCAAGGAAGTTAATGATTTCCTGTTTTATTTCTTCCTGCACCCATCTGTTATTCAACAGAAGATTGTTTAATTTCCATGCCTTTGGGTGGGGTCGAGCATTTTTGTTAGAGTTGAGTTCCACCTTTAGTGCCTTATGGTCTGAGAAGATACAAGGTAAAATTTCAATTCTTTTGATTCTGTTGATATTTGTTTTGTGTCCCAGGATATGATCAATTTTGGAGAATGTTCCATGGGGTGATGAGTAGAATGTATATTCTTTATCTTTGGGATGGAGTGTTCTATATGCTTCTATCAAGCACAGTTGTTCCAGGGTCTCATTTAAATCTCTTATATCCTTGTTTAATTTCTGTTTAGAGGATCTGTCCAGCTCTGTAAGAGGAGTGTTAAGGTCCCCTGTTATTATGGTATTATTAGATATCATATTGCTTAGACTGAGTAAGGTCTGTTTCAAGAATCTGGGAGCATTTAAATTGGGTGCATAAATATTTAGAATTGAAATGTCTTCTTGTTGTATTTTTCCCTTGACCAAGATAAAGTGACCATCTTTGTCTTTTTTGAGTTTAGTTGCTTTAAATCCACATGTATCTGAAAATAAGATTGCAACTCCTCTTTTCTTCTGAATTCCAATTGCCTGAAAAATTGTCTTCCAACCCTTGACTCGGAGCTTTAATTTGTCTTTTGAAGCCAGGTGTGTTTCTTGCAGACAGCAAATGGATGGCTTGTTTTTTTTAATCCAGTCAACCAATCCATGTCTCTTCAGTGGGGAATTCAAGCCATTAACATTTATTGAGATAATTGATAAGTGTGGTAGTATTCTATTTGTCTTATTTTGTGAGAGTCAATTTCTTAGTTTTATCTTTTGCATCAGTGTGGAGGTTAGGTTCTGTCCTTTAATTTCTGAGTTCTTACTCTGCTGCTGATCCATTATGGTGGTCAGTGTGCAGAACAGGTTGAAGTATTTCCTGTAGAGCTGGTCTTGTTGTGGCGAATTTCCTCAATGTTTGTATATCCATAAATGATTTGATTTCTCCGTCAATTTTGAAGCTTAGCTTAGCAGGGTACAGAATTCTGGGCTGGAAATTGTTCTGTTTAAGTAGATTAAAGGTAGATGACCATTGTCTTTTTGCTTGGAAAGTTTCATTAGAGAAGTCTGCAGTCACTCTGATGGATTTGCCCCTGTAGGTCAGCTGGCGCTTACTCCTGGCAGCTTGCAGAATCTTTTCTTTTGTCTTGACTTTGGACAGGTTCATCACAATGTGTCTTGGAGAAGCTCGGTTAGAGTTGAGGCGACCTGGGGTCCGATAGCCCTCTGAAAGCAGTGTGTCAGAATCTTTGGTGATATTTGGGAAATTTTCTTTTATAATATTCTCTAGTATGGCTTCCATTCCTCTGGGGCATTCTCCTTCCCCTTCTGGAATTCCTATAACTCGTATGTTGGAACGCTTCATAAAGTCCCATAATTCTGACAGTGAACGTTCTGCTTTCTCTCTCTTCTTTTCTGCCTCTTTTACTATCTGAGTTATCTCAAAAACTTTGTCTTCTACCTCTGAAATTCTTTCTTCTGCATGGTCTAACCTGTTGCTGATACTTTCCATTGCATCTTTAAGTTCCCTAATTGACTGTTTCAGTTCCTTCAGCTCTGCTATATCCTTTTTATATTCTTCATATCGTTCATCTCTTATTTGATTCTGTTTTTGAATTTCCTTTTGGTTATTTTCTACTTTATTAGCAGTTTCCTTCATTGTTTCCATCATTTCTTTCATTGTTTTCAACATGTGTATTCTAAATTCCCTTTCTGTTATTCCTAACATTTCTTTATAGGTGGAATCCTCTGCAGTAGCTACCTCATGGTTCCTTGGCGGGGTTGTTCTGGACTGGTTCTTCATGTTGCCTGGAGTTTTCTGCTGATTCTTCCTCATGAGTGATTTCTTTTATCTGTTTCCTTGCCCTAATTTTCCTTTCACTTCCTCTTGCTCTTTAAGTTCTCGTGCCTGTGGAAGTTGCGGGCGGGTTTAGACGGATTGAACACACGCGACCACTTGCCGGTTTTCCACTGTTTTAGTCCTCCTTTTGGGGTCCAGAAGTCTCTCGCTGACTCCCTGTATCTTCTCAGGGGTGCTGATAGGCAGATCCCACCAGCCAGAGATGCCTGGAGTTCTATCTCCCCACTCTCACGGTGCCCAGATGCAAGGAAGCTGTTACTCGGCTGCCATCTTGCTCCGCCTCCACAAAGTCACCATGCATAGTTTTTTTATTTTTCAAAATGCACATTTTCTATGAAATTTTTGAAGGCCCTTTACACACACACGTGAATAACAGTCATTTTACTTATGTAACTTCTAGTAGAAGAGCTAAAAGGCTTCTGAAATAAGGTTTCTACAAATGTTATAGCACTTGTGGCAGCATAAAACTGAAGATAAGTGCCACTGTTTTTCTTTGACCTAGATATACAATGGCTTCCTTGCATTGAGTTATTGTCATTATTTGTGATGACTTCAGTGCTTCTCGTTGTTTTAATGCGAGGAAAATTGTTATGTACAAAATACTGAAGAAAAAGCTTTGAACATAAGGTTAAGTTGCCCAACATAACTTACAGTTCACCAAAAAACAAGCTTTACTTCAATATATTAACCATTAACTTGTAGTTGGTTGCGATTTACAAAGAGTAATAAGGAAGAATCTGAAGCTGTCTAGGCCACATTTAACATACGTATTGATGGTAAATGAAATTATTCGCTTACTAAATAATTTGAAACTGGTATAAAAATCACTTTTATGGCAATGCACAGTTCAATCATTAATCAACCAAAACAAGGTTAACCTATCTCTTATTATTACTGTATTGTCAACAAAATCTTTAATTGGTCCTCTTACTCATGATTTTCCTGGAAATAATACTAACAACTGGATGGGGGTAAGTTCATTTGAAAACATTTTTAATTTTTAATTTTTAGGGATGCATAATAGTTGCACATATTATGGGGTACATGAGATATTGTGATACAAACATACAACATGTAATAATCAAATTTGGGTAAGTGGGATTACTCATCCCCTCAAATACTAATTACTTTGCATTGGGAACATTTCAAACCCACCATTCTAATTATTTTGAAATGTACAATAAATTATTATTAACTATAGTCACTCTACTGTGCTACGGAGCAGTAGATCTTGTTGCTTTTCTCTAATCACATTTTTGTACCCATGAACTACCCCCTATTTATCTCTCCCTCTCTCTCTTCCTTTCTCTCTGCCTCCCTACACATGCGCGCGCACACACACACACACATTTATGCAAGGTTTGACAATTAAGTTCATGAACTCATCCTAGAAAACGTGCTACACATCTCATTGCTGAATATTACTATGGTCACCTTCAAAATATTCCCCTTTGGCCATCTGGCAACTATAGTAACATTTAGCAATGAGGCATGTAGCATGTTTTCTAGGATGAGATCAGAAGTTTAATTATCTGAACTCGTACATAAAATTCATTTTTAATTCTTGGAAATACTCAACAAAAAAGATTATTTAGAACTCTTTCTTTTGGAAGTTGTCTTACTCACATTCAGTGGCTTCAGTGAGGCAAATGTGGTTATTAGCATCCTGTCCCAGGTAAACAGCTCTGTTGAAAGAAAGAAACCAAGCATGTAGGAAAGCACATGTGAGTTACACAGACAGTTTGCTAGATAGCATTTATCTCAGAGATAATATATTTTATTTGCCTGAAGTCAGGGTGTTCTGTAAGCCTTTGCTAATGAAAAACACTGTACTCAGGAAAGGCAGAGTAAGGGCCAAGCACATTAGTGTCTTCATAATAACAGCATTTTGTGTGTGTGTGTGTGTGTGTGTGTGTTGTAGCAAAGAGAAAAAATAACCTATTTAGAACCAAATAAATATGACAGGGAGTATAGTTGAGACAGTCTTGTAACTTTAAAGACCAAATTTTTATCAGTGGCACCAATAATATAGGCGGTACATTGGACAGTGTGAGTTGCCACTCAGATGTCCCCTTCAGGATTGAAGCAATAGTTCCCTTTGCTTTTAGGAGTATTACTTGATGGCAGCTTATAGCAGAAACTCTCCCAAGGAATTCTTGGACTTAGAGAAATTCTTTACCTAAGCTTATAGCCAGAGCATCTAATGACTGATCTATGCAAGGATAAAAACAAAACAAAACAAAACAAAACAACAACAAAAAAAACCTAGCCCACTTGTACCTTTTAGAACAACATCCATGAGTCATTCCAGCTTTTCAGCTCCCTAAAGGTGATGGGGCTTCTCTTGTGACTTCTCCGTGCAGTTTAACTTCTCCCTCTGCCCCTTGGGACTACCTCCACTTTACCCTAGGTGCTGATTCTGAAGGCAGTCTTCAGGAAATCCCTGCCAGCAAAAGAATCTAAGAATCAATTTCCAGGAAACATAACCTAAGACACGTAGATTGAGTCTGACTATAGCCACCTATGTTAGGATACATCTGGTGAACTAGTACATATGAATTAAAAGAAATCTACATGGACGAGGATCTGAGGGTCTGACAGAGAACTCAGCCTCCACGAAGAAAGGACCAGATAATTAGCTTGATCCAGAAACAACTTCATAATGGTCAGGGGAGAGGGACGATTAATTCTGAGTACTCTGTGTTATTATCCAGCCTCCCATCCGAAGCTAGAAATATGGCAGAATGGTACTCATGGAGGCTGAACAGCCAGTTAGACACAGCCATACTTCACCGATACACCAATGTACAGCAAAGGAAGGCAGGACAAAGCAGGAAGAACGTTAATATGTCATGATCACTACATGGTAGAACATCAAACATTTCCATGAGAACGTGAGACTCCTTTGGGACTTCAAGAAAAGGGATTAAGTATTTTTAAGAGGAGTTAATGTCTCCTTTAAAGATTGGCTCAAATGCCAGAAAGTAACCAGATTAGAATAGAATGACTGGGAATAGGAACTTCGTAAGCAAGAGAAAAATTTGGTTACAAGAATCACCAAAGAAAAAGGATCTGGGCCAATATCTCTTCCCTGACTGAGAAATTGAGAGCCTTCTTGCCTTCCTGATATCCTTTTCGGAATTCATAGAGTTTCATCATTTATCATACAATACTAGCTCAACCTGCATATTCATTTTCTCCTTTCACCCTCTTTTTCATCTTACGGACAATTTATTCATACTGTGCATGCAGTCCTACACTGACCAAGAGTAGGGAGACCAGATAACAGAGTGGTTAAGACCATGAACTCTGAAGCCAAACTGGGTTTGAATCTCAGCTCTGCTAAATACTAGTACTTCTTATTGAAAGTGGTTGCTCTGTGAACAAAATGACTCAAAACCATCAAGTTCTCAGGATGATAAGCTTACATAGTAAGTATAGAAAGGTTTAAAGTATAGCATAATAAGTATAATAAGTAAAGTGAAGTAATAAGTAAAGTATAAGAAGTATAGAAAGGGTTGCTCCTCAGCTGCTGGAAGTGTGATCAACAGGCTACCTCCAGTTTGCAGCTCTTCCAGAGTGAGCCTCAGCTTCTAGGGGCAGCCTTGTCTGTGGCTCATTCTCTTCTCTGAGCAGCCTGTAACCAACTGAATCAAGCCTGTGACCAATCAAGCAGGAGCATAAAGGCCCTGCCATCAGCCAGAGTAGGACACTTTAATGAAAATTCCTCACTCCAGAGGCCCCAGCTTACTTTGCAAAGGCTTAATCAGACCTGCATCACAGATCAGCTTTTTCCGCTGTCCAGTCGTGTCTTCTCTCCCTTCCTTTCACAGGTATGTATTCCCAACAAACATTTTGTCTCTCAAACTTTGTCTCAGCATTTGCTTCAGAAGAATCCAACCTGTGTCAAATTCATCAATTTATATTTATATGTAAATCTTCTTTATAAGCCTAATGTTAATTTGGGGAATTGTATTATTATATAAAATATTCATAAATTGTTAATAATAGCAAGCACCTAAGAGTACCAGATCCATACGTAGCTTTATGAGAACATGGTAGCGCACGTCAAATAATACAAAGAACCATTAGAACACTGGATAATTAAAACTTGCGACTTTTTGTTTGGAACACTTCTAGTACTACTACCATGCCACCAAATCATTTACTCATTAATTCAGTAGACCAATATCTACTTAGTATTATGTACCAGCCTCTGTGATAGACATTGCAAATAATAATTGCATATCCTTGCCTTTATGGAGTTTATGGTCTAGTGAGGAAGAAAAATACTGAAAAATCAATTGAACAGATAAATTATAATGTAATGCTATATAGAAAGTTACTGAGCACTATAAAAGTACATAGCGAGGGTAAGCTTATTTAATCTGTAGAGATAAAGTACGCATTTAAGCTGAGAGATAAAGGATGAGCAGGTGTTAACCGCACAAAACAGATAGTAAACAATGTCTTGGTACTGAATTGGAAGGAAGAATCTTTACAAAGAATTCCTTTTTTCTTAGCATCCCACTGGAGGGTGTGCTCTGTTTTAAAAAGAGGAGTAATGAAAAAAATAAAGGGGAATTCAAGGATTGAGTAAAATGGAGATTCCAAAGACAACGCAGTCAGAGGGAATAGTAAAGATGGTGATGAAAAAAGATGCCAGCCTGACAGCTATGCATCAGGTGTATAAATTAGTATAGATCAGTATTTCTCACCCTTGGCTCTATTGACATTTTAATCCAAAAATCTATTTGTTGAGAGGGGTTATCTTGTATATAGTAAGATTTTTAACAGCATTCCTGGCCTATTCCCATCAGATGCCAATAAATTACCCCTAAGTTATAACAAAAAAAAAAAAAATAGCTCCAGAGGTAGCCAAATATCACCCGGGGAGAAAAACCTGGCCCCTCAACATTTAGTACCACTAGTCTAGATGGAACATGCGTGAATCACATCCTGAATTGTTTATTTTGGTGAGGACATGGACATGGAACCCTATAATTGTGAATAGTTATATTTGTATAAATTATCTGGTATAATTAAATTTTTAGAGAAAAATTAAAGACTTCAGAATTATTTAAATAGTTTTGACTTAATACTCTGATATCCATTATTAATTGTATTAATCTTTCAAAATTTCATAGGCAATATTGACTTCTACAATGAAAATATTTAGAATTGTGAAAATAATTTTATTTCTGTATTTTAATAATGTAATGAATTTTATGTTGAAAATCAAATTTTGTACTCTATGAATAGAATGATACTTAAATTTTATTTTTAATCCCTTGGGTTATTGTTTTTAAAGACAGATAATGCAAATGTAATGATTATAACAACACAACTGATTTTGCTGCATTGACAGCAAATAAATTTTATAGATTTATAAAGTATTATGATTTTGTTTATCTGAAGTCTTCAAACAAGCAAAATTAAATAATATGTTTTCAGTGTTTGAAAATGTATGTTAAACTTCTATTAAAAGACAAAGGATGACAAATATTAAAATCATGTTAGTGGTTTCCTGTTAAGCTAGAGAGAAGGAATGGTAGTAGGGGTGTCCCTATAGAGGATTACAAATTTAATTGCAATGTTTTTGTTTCTTAAATAGTTGATGGATGGAGATTTCTAACTAACTACCTGAAAATTACAGTGTGTAGTTAATGGATCAACCCTACATGTTCCAAAAATAAAAATAAAACGAACAGCTGGTGGATGCATGGCTGTTCACATTAACACTAATCTTGAAAACTTATAAATATATTTAATATATATTGCACAACTGAATATGCAGTTAACAATATTAAATATTTATAAAATGTTTATATTTCACATTAGTTTCATTATAAATTAGTAACTATCAACATATAGTTTTAATTACAAATTCTATATAATAGTAACATTTATAAAATATCTCATTTTATATGCATATAAATATTTGAATATAAAGTTTAATTTACATAAAATATTTACTTTTCATAAATACTATTTGATATATATTTAATGTTTAATAAAACCTTGAAGGCCGGGTGCGGTGGCTCATGCCTGTATCCAGGCACTTGGGAGGACAAGGCGGATGGACTGCATGAGCTCACAAGTTTGAGACCAGCCTGAGCCAGACAGGTGTTGTGGCAGGCGCCTATAGTCTCAGCTACTTGGGAGGCTGAGGCAAGAGGATCACTTGAACCTAAGAGTATGAGGTTGCTGTGAGCTAAGACTCCATGGCACTCTACCGAGGGTGACTAAGTGAGACTCTGTCTCAAAAATATATAAATAAAATAAAACCTTGAAAGGCAAATATTATAAACTATAGACCAATAGGATCTCAAGGGAAAATTTTCTATAAGCTTATGACCCAATTAGGAAACAGGTTAAAATACTTCATCAGTTGAAACAATTGATGGAATATAAGAAAAGGAATCCATTTGCTCTTAATACGAGAGAGAGTATTATGAGAGAGTATCAGGAAAATTCATCCTAAGAGAGAGAAATGTGATCTTTCATTTCCTATGGAGAGGGTGCAAGAGATTTTTTTTGGGGGGGGTGCAAGAGATTTTACAATGATTGCAATATGCAACAGAGATGTTAATACTCTTGCCAGTATAAAAGTAAAAGTACTGCTGACAAAAATGGGGGAGATGGAGGCTGGGAGAAAATATGGATGAAAAATTAGTGGCTCAGTATGGATCATTATCCTATCAAGTTGGTAATCAAGACATATTGTGAAAGTTTTACAAAGTAATGAATAAATAAGAAAATGTGTATAATTAATTAATAAAGTGAACATCAAAAAATAGAGAAAGAAAGTAAGTGCTGGTGTTTAAGTGATTTAAGCACTTCTCTTTTACATCACAGCAATTAATTTGAGAATAAAAGTAGGAACACATTTTCCAATATGTAGTTTGCCACCAGAAGGACGTAAATATTTAAAATACCTTAACTTTGGGCCAGACGGGTGGCTCATGCCTATAATTCTAGCACTCTGGGAGGCCAAAGGTAGGAGGATCACATGACCTCAGGACTTCCAGACCAGCCTGAGCAAGAGCAAGACCCTGTCTCTACTAAAAATAGAAAAAAATTAGCTAGGTGTAGTGGTAGGCACCTGTAGTCCCAGCTACTTGGGAGGCTGAGGCAAGAAGATTGCTTAATCTCAAGAGCTTGGGGTTGCTGTGAGCTATGAAAATGCCATGGCACTCTACCCAGGGTAACAGAGTGAGACTCTGTCTCAAAGAAAAAAAAATAATAATAAAATAAAATAGCTTAACTTTGAAGAGTGGGACTTTAAAAATAAAAGATTGAAAACAGGAGATTTTTGTCTGATTAATTTGTTGCTATGTGCTTACATTACTCAGATTTTAAAACATAATTAAACAAAACAACTTCCCTATATCTTGATTTCTCCTAAATCCACCAGTCCATCCAATTCTCCCATACTTCATTTTTAAATATTATATAAGGAAATAGTCATATATTCAGTTTTCTCCTATCCATTCATTTACTCCCTAAACTGTAAGAAACTGCTTTCAGAAAAGCAGAGCAAGATGACAGAATAACCATTTGTCAATCACCCCTCATAGAAATTATCACTAGAATCAACTATCCATGCATAAAAATACCTTCACAGCAGCTATAGAAGCCAACTGAAATATCACAGTAACTAACTGTAGCACAATGATAATAAGAGCTATATTGAAGAAGGTAGAAAGGACGGCTTTACATTACCTATATACCCTTCTTCAACCCCAGGCAACTCAACAAGAAGACAGATGGGAGATTAGGAGAAAGTGAAGGAATCATGCACAGGAATCTGTCTTGGAAATTAACACCAGGCATATCCCATTAAAACCTAGCACTGGGCGGGTTCTTAGGCCCCTGCCTCCAGGTTGGTTCTCCTCTCAACCTGCTGCAGTGCCAGGTGGGACTCCACAGCTCATGTTCAGACATGCAAAAATAATTCAATCTCTGCCTTGTCCCAAGATCACATCAGCCACAGGGGCCCCAAGCTTTGGAACCACGCCAGACAGACTGCCCAGAATCTCTGGATAGGCTGACTGCTGCAAGGCTTTCCCAAACAAAGCTAGTGTGCAAAGGGTAGAATGTAAGTTCCTGCTTTTTCAAATTCACAGACAATAATACACAGCCACAAAAATTAAGAATAATCTGGGAAACATTAGTCAACGAAGTCAAAGCCAAAAATAAAGTGCAGATGGCCAACCCTAAATAAATGGGGATGTATGAATTGCCGGACAAATAATTCAAAATAACTGTGTAAAAGAAGCTCAACAAACGTCAAGAAAATACAGAGAAATAATTCAAGAATATAAGAAAATAAAATAACCAGAAAAAATATTTATCAGAGACAACGATGATAATAATAATAATAATATCAAACAGAACCCCTGGAGCTGAAAAATGCCGTGAGTGAAATGAAAAAAAATGCAATAGAGAGCAATAGTAGAACTGATCAAGCAGAAGAAAGAATCTGTGAACTCAAAGGCAGATTATTTGAAAATACATAGTCAGAGGAGAAGAAAGAAGAGTGAGAAAATGAAGAAGGCTTACAAGATTTGTGGAGCAGCAACAAAAAAGTAAATATTCAAGTCATAAGAACTCCAGAAAAAGAAGGAAAAGCAAAAGGGGTAGAAAGTGTATCTAAAGAAATAAAAGCAGAAAATTTTATAAAACTGGAGAAAGGTGTAAATATCCAGGCACAGAAAGATCAAAAGTCTCCAATCAGATTCAATTCAAATAAACAACTAAATGCTGCACCTGAAGGAACTAAAGAAAGAAGAATAAAGCAAACCAAAATTTAGTAGAAGGAAAGAGACCAGAGAAATATTAGAAAAAACAAACATGTCTGGCCTGGCTCTGTGGCTCACACCTATAATCCTAGGATTCTGGGAGGCCAATGCTGGTGGATTGCTTAGGCTGAGGAGTTCATGACCAGCCTGAACAAGAGCAAGACTCCCATTTGTACTAAAAAAAAAAAAAAAAAAGCCAGGTGTTGTGGTGAGCACCTGTAGTCCCAGCTACTATGGAGGCTGAGGTAAGAGGAACTCTTGAGCCCAAGAGTTTGAGGCTGCTGTGAGCTATGACACCACAGCACTCTACCTCGGGTAACAGAGTAAGAATCTGTCTCAAAAAAAAAAGAAAGAAAGAAAGAAAAAACAAACATATGTAAGGCTTGTTTTATTAAAAAGGTATATAAAATTGACATGCCATTAGTTATATTCTAAGAAAAGAGAGAAGACTCAATAAATAAAATCAGAAATGAAAAAGAGCCATTACAACACAACAGAAACACAAAAGATCATAAGACACTACTATGAACAATTATAGTCAACAAATTGTACAATCCAAAAGAAATGGATAAATCCCTTGACACATACATTCTACCAAGGTTAAATTGCAAAGAAATAGAAAAACTGAATACACCAATACCACTAAGGAGATTAAAATAGTAGTAAAAATCTCCCATCAAAGAAAATCCTAAGATCAATGTCTTCACTGCTAAAGTCTACCAAACATTTAAAGAAGAATTAATGCCAATTATTTTAAAACTCTTCCAAAAATAAGAAGACGATGGAAAACTTCCACACTTATTTTATGAGGCCAACCTCACCCTGATACCAAAGCTAGATATCAACAATATAAGAAAATATAATTACAGGCCAATATCCCTGACAAACATCAATACAAATTCTTCAACAAAATACCAGCCAAGTGAATTAAGAAATACATTGAAAAGATCATTCACCATGATCAATTGAGATTCATTCCAGTGATGCAAGGATGGTTTAGCATACATAAAACCATAAATGAGATACATCACATTAACAGAATGCAGGGAAAAATCCCATATAATCATTTTAACAGTAGTTTTTCTGTCACACTAACAGTGAATTAGCTGAAAAAGAATTCAAGGAAAAAATCTCATCTACAATAGATACTTCAAGACTTAGGAAAACATTTAGCGAAACTGGTGAAAGAACTCTAAATTGAAAATTATAATATATTGGTGAAATAAAATGAAAAGGACATAAATAAATGGAAAGATATCCTGTGTTTATGGGATAGCATGATTCACAGAGCTTTTTAAAATTTTTTCATGCATTTTTATTTAAAGATATTAAGAGGTTTTACATTTCTCTGATGATTAGGGGTAATGAGCATTTTTTCGTTGTTTGTTAGCTATTCATCTATCTTCCTTCAGAGAAGTTTCTGTTCAAGACTCTTGCCCCCTTTTAAATTGGATTATTTGCTATTTTCTTGTTGATTAATTTGAGTTCTCTGCAGATTCTACTTAGCAGCCTTTTGTCACATAGCATTCAAATATCTTCTCCCATTCTGAAAGCTGTCTGTTTGCTTTAGTTCTTGTACTCTTAGTTGAGCAGAAGCTTTTTAGCTTTATCATATTCCATTTATTTATTTGTGGTGTTTCTGCAATTGCAAAGGGGTGATGATTAATATTGTTAAAATGTCCATACTACCCAAAGCAAGGTACAGATTCAATACAATCGCTATCAAAATAACAATGACATTCCTCACAGAAATAAAAAAAAAAAAATCTTAACATTAGTATTGAACCACAAATGACACCAGATAACCAAAGCATTCTTGAGCAAAAAGAACAAAGCTGGAGGCATCACACTACTTGACTTCAAATTATATTGCAATGCTATAGTAACCAAAACAGCATGATACTGGCAAAAAAAACCAGAAACATAAAACTATGTAACAGAATAGAAAGACCAGAAATAAATGCATGCATTTACAACCCATTGATTTTTGACAAAGGTGCTAAAAACACACAATGAAAGTGCCTGCAATAGATGGTGCTGGGAAACTGGATATCCACATGCAGAAAAATGACATTGACCATATAAAAAATCAAGTTGAAATGTATAAAATATGAGACTCCCAAACTGCAAAACTATAAGGAAACATCAAGGAAAAGCCCTGTATTATTGGTCTGGGCAATGATTTATTGGCTATGACCCCAAATGCACGGGCAACAAAAGCAAAAATAGATGAATGGGATGACATCAGACAAAAAATCTTCTGCACAGCAAAGAAAATAATCAACGAAGTGAAGAAACAACCTACCAAATGGAAGAAAATATGTTCAAAGCATCCATCTGACAAAGGGTCTATATTCAAAGTACACAAGGAACTCAACTCAATAACAAGAAAAGAACCCAAGTAAAAACAGAAGTCAAATGGCATGCATATACATTTCTCAAGATACACAAATGGCCAACAGGTGTATGAAAAAGTGTTCAACATCACGAATCATCAGGGAAATGAAAATTAAAACCACAATGAAATATCACTTCATACCTGTTACAAAGGCTATTATCAAAATCCAAAATATAACAAGTATTGGCATGGCAATCTCTGCACATTTTTGGTGGGGGTGTTAATAACTTAACAGAGCGCTATTTTGAAACAGTATGAAGGTTCCTCAAGATGTGAGGAACAGATTGGTCATATAATACAACAATCTCACTACTGAGTATATAACCAAAGGAACTGAAATCAGTACATTGAAGACATATACACATCTTCATGTTTATTGCAGAATTATTCACTGTAGTCAAGATAGGGAACCAACCTAAGTGTCCATTGATGGATAAAGAAAACATGGTATATATGCACAATGGAACAGTAGTCCCTCTTTACTGTCCACAGTCTTGCTCTCCGTGGTTTCACTTACCTATGGTCAACTGCAGTCCAAAAATATTAAATGAAAAATTCCAGAAATAAAACATCTATTAAGTTTTAGATTGCTTTCTGTTGTGAGAGTATGATGAAATCTCACACAGTCATGTTCTGTCCCACCCAAGGACATTAATCATCTCTTGTCCAGCTTACCCATGCTTATATGCTATATTAGTTGCTTAGTAGTCACCTTAATTATCAGATCAACTACCATGGTATAGCAATTATACCAATGCTTGTATTCAAGCAACTGTTACTTTATTAAATAGTGGCCCCAAAGCATAAGAGTAGTGATTATGGCATACTGTTAGAATTACTGTTGTTTTTTTTTTGTTATTAGTTATTGTTGTTAGTCTTTTACTGTGCCTAACTTACAAACTTTATCATAGGTATGTATTTATAGGAAAAATAGCATATGCATAGAATTCTGTATTGTTTGAGGTTTTAGGACTCCACTAGAAGTCTTGAAACATAATTTTGATGGATAAGGCGGGTTACTGTACTACTCAGCCATAAAAAGGAGGGAAATACTACCATTTGCAATGACATGGATAGACCTGGACACATTATATTGAGAGCAATAAGCCAGGCACAGAAAGACCAATACCATGTGGTTTCACTCACATGTGAAATCTAAAAAAGTTTATCTCATTAGAGGATCTTAGGTGTGACACAAAAATTTTTAAAGATCATTAGTTAAATTATTTTTTAAAGAAGTACAAAGCACAGTAAATATATTCTTTTAAAAAATTTTTTTGATCAACATAATTTAAGTGTGCCACGAAAGTTTACTATAGGTTCTAGTGTGCTGTGAGATAAAAAAAGGTTGAAAAACACTAAAAAAAGTAGAATGGCAGTTACCAGGGACTGAGGTGGGTGGGTGGCATGGGAGGATGTTGTTCAAAGTACATAACATTTTAGATAGATAATAGGAATAAGTTCAAGAGATCCACTGTACAACATAGCAACTATAGTTAATAACATACTGTAGTCTTGAAAAATACTAAAAGTGGATGTTACTGTCTCACAACAAAAATGACAACTATGTGGGATTATGCATATATTAATTAACTGGATTTAGCTATACATATCCATAATGTATGCATATACTTCACAACATCTTATTGCACATGATAAATTCAGTTCTTTATCTGTAAATTTAAAAAAATCAAATAAGGACAACTGGAAGAGAAAATGAGACTTTTCTCACTTTGCTCACACTCATGCTCTAATCACTATATCCAAAAGTCCCCAATAAAATCTTCATTTTATTTAATATGTTGAAAATGTTATTTATTTTTATTTTTAAAAATTGAAAGATAAAGCTGCATGGATGTATTGTGTACAACATGTTTTGAAGTATAGTCACATATTGCTTAAGGAGTTGGCTATGTTCTGAAAAATCAATTATTGGGTGATTTTGTCATTATACAAACATCATAGAGTGTATTTACACAAACATAGATAGTATAGCCCACTCTACACCTAGGTTAATTGATACAGTTTATTGCTCTTATGCTACCAACCCATACATTCTGTTACTGTACTGAACAGTGTAAGGAAATAGTAACACAATGATAAGTATATGTGTGATAGGAGTTTTTATATCCATTATAATTTTATAGGATCACAATTATATATGTAGCCCATTGCTGACCAAAGTATCTTTATGCAATGCATGACTGTAAACACACACAGTGGAATGACTAAACCTAGCTAATTAGCATATACCACAGATGTCTGTACCTCACCTGGTGTGGGGGCCCACTACTGGGTATCTACCCAAAGCAAAAGAATTCATTTTATCAAAAAGACACCTGCACTCGAATGTTTATTGCAGTATAATTCACACTTGCAAAGATCTAGAATCAACCCATGTGTCCATTAATTCATGAGTGGATTAACAAAATGTGGTATATGTATACCATGGAGTACTACTCAGCCATAAAAATGATGAATTTAATGACTTTTGCACTAATTCAAAAAGGAATTTGATACATTATCCTAAGTATCTCAAGAATGGAAAAACAAACACCACATGTACTATTTAGTAAACTGGAACTAACTAATGGGCACACAAGTGCACAGAGGGAAGTAAGGTCATTGAAAATCCAGCAGGGTAATGGGGGAGGAAGAGAGGGGTAGATACCTACCTAATGGGTACAGTGAAAACCATCTGGGTGATGGGCACTCCTGTAGCCCTGACTCAAGACATGTCACAAAAACATTTATACCCTAGTAATATTTTGAAATATGGAATAAAAATACATTTTAGAGTTTTTAAAAATGCATCACCTCACATAATTATTATTTTAAGGTGAGAACATTTTACAACCACTCTCTTCACATTTTTCTGCACATTTTCTCATTACTCAAAGTTCAATTTTTTTTTTTTTTTTTGTGGTTTTTGGCCGGGGCTGGGTTTGAACCTGCCACCTCCGGCATATGGGACTGGCGCCCTACTCCTTGAGCCACAGGCGCCACCCTCAAAGTTCAATTTTTTTTTTTTTTTCACTTAACAGAGACCATATTTCTCTTGATTTTTCTTTCTCCCTCAACAGACCTCCCCCTTTTTTCACTATTTCCTCTTCTCATCTCCACCATAATATCCCCCCAGGGTCACATCAGTTACCTTCTTTTCATTACACACCTTGACATCAGTGGTTCCTTTTTGATCTATTTCTGATACTTTATTCCAAAATAATTATCTGTATCTTGATTTTTCTTCTGATAAAAAAGGTTCACATTTACAATTCCCTCAGCATATCGTAAAAACAAACATAATTCTTTTGTTAAATTCTTGCTTTTCTTGGCCAACTGTGCTGGCTCATGCCTATAATCCTAGAACTCTGGGAGGATGTGGAGGTGGATCGCTTGAGTTCAGGAGTTCGAGACCAGTGAGCAAGAGCAAGACCCAGTCTCTAGTAAAAATAGAAAAACTAGCTGGGCATTGTGGTAGCTGCCTGTAGTCCCAGCTACTTGCGAGGCAGAGGCAAGAGGATTGCCTGAGCCCAAAAGACTGAGGTTGCTGTGAGCTATGACGATGTCAAGGCACTCTACCCAGGGTAACAGAGTGAGACTCTGTCTCAAAAAAAAAAAAAAAAAATCCGCTTTTAGTTGCTCTGCCTGCTCAGCCTCAGGCCCTCTCTGTCTCCGGGTAACCTGGCAGGACACAAGGCTCCTTTACATCCAACCTGTGAACTCTTTTTTTTTAAGTTTTTTTTTTTTTTTTTTTTTTTTTTTTTTGCAGTTTTTGGCTGGGGCTGGGTTTGAACCCACCACAAAAAAAAAAAAAATCTGCTTTTCTCAATTTGCGTTTTACCTTTATGTAAGGCATCATTAACCTCTGAATAACCAAAGCCAAAGGGTTAGTTATTTCTGCCACTTTAATTCACAATACACATTTGATGATATTGAAGTCACAATATTTATAACTCAGAGATGGCTACTTTCTCTGCTCCTGACTGAAATGTGATAATTGTACTGACTCAAATGAGGATTTTCATTGACATTAATCAGAATAATTGCATTAAAATTGTTGGGACAGGACAATTATTGAAATATGAATGGTAAGGAAATCAAGTCATCAAGCATAATAAATCAAAACAACTAGCTAAAAGGATCCAGGAAAAATTCTAAGACTTTATAAAATAGATAATAGTTAAAAATAAATTTGCTGAGAAAGTGGGCGGTAACAGCATTAAGGCATATTGATAAATCTAAAATCATATTCTGTAAATATTTTGCCGTCAACTTTCACTGCATTCTCTTGCTTCTACCTTAATTAGCTGTTTCACAAAATATGGCTATGGTTATAAGATAAGTCAGCAAGAGAGCACAGCTGAGTTAGGTAAATCTGTTGCCTCTCTTGGAAAATTTATTCAATGTTGAACTACATTGAACTACATTCAAGATGATGAACTACTTATACCTGGCACATATTTGGCATTCAATAAATATCTAAAGAACATATTAACGAGTGCCATTTTGATGAAAAGCTAGAAGTGTCAGTTGGGTATTTCATAGTAACTTTAACCTGTTGAGAGCTGTTGGATCATTGTTTCTTGAGTCCATTTGTTTCATGTCTGCAACATTTACCAGCTAAAGGTCACAGTCTATTTCTGTTTCCCTCATATCCTTTCTTGTGTGCCAACATGATGCAGTATTCTGGCATATTTTTTACATTAAATCTTCTGGCCAGAATTGTAAGCCAGAATCAATGAAAGAAGCATGGATGAAAAAAATATATATTAAATTCATTTGGGATTCTTCATTTGAGTAATGGAGCAGATTCAACTACTGCAGTATAGTATCATGAAACTGTCATTGAGATTTATGGATATTCTAGAGACAGCTTATCACCTTTTAAAGTTTGGCTACCAAGCCAAAAAGACTAAACCTCTGTTCTCAAGGTTGCCATTTAAGAAAGGAATCCTAGTCAAATTGCTTTTTCTTCCAGGGAGGAATCCATTAACATGCTGTACTTCTCTTACATACTCACTTTCAATTTGGCAAATCTTTAGTTTATATGCTCAAGTTTAACCTAATTAAGAGTTGGAATAAAGCATTATTTAACATTCTTCAAAGTACACTCCAATTATCAGCATATGTATTAGGCATCTCTTTACACTTGGATTGAAACCAACAGAGTAATTTTATAGCTTTTACATCTTTCAGAGGTGCCCAATGGTTTGAACTGTTTAAGACCTTCTATACTTGGGAATCAAAACTCTACAGCTGACTGTGTTGAAGATTGGGAAGAAGGATGATTAAAGGGCCTTTATGTATTTTTTTCTATTTGACGAAGTAATCATCTTAAAATTAAGTACCAAAGAATCTCCACCTTTTAGGATTAAAATTAAAAACTCACAAAGATACCAAACTTGTTTTCTTCCCAAAGAAGGAAATCCATGCATATTATTCAAACTAGATGCAGCTGTTTTTATACCTCCCTAATATTCTCTTTTCAAATACACTGCAACTTAAAGACTATTTCTCTTTGACTCAAAAGTAAAGAATAGAAAAAGAATGGTGATTCCCTCCCTGGACTACATGTTTATTTAAAAAAAATAAACAAGCCACAGGCCAACATTTATGTTCTGTGCCTTGCTGAGTGAGTTTTCCCTAGGATGATAAAATACAACTATTGATTCCACCAGTTGGCAGTAAGCCATGGCAACTGATATCAGCCCTGACTACAGCAACAGAGAAACTTACATGCACTATTCTATGAAATTTGTTGATGTGCAGAATGTCAGCAGTATATATCAAGCTCCTCCCCACAGGATGGTTGCCATCTTAGGCATTAAGAGCAATCCCCTTTGTTTCTAAACTTAAAATCACAATCAGAACACTAAAAATGTGCAGATATATGAACGACATCTTAGACATACAAAAGTCTGACAATTAAGCTCGCAAACTTATCCTAGAAAAGTGCTCCATGCCTCATTGATGAATACCACTACCGTCACTTTTGCAGTACTCCCCTTGGTAAGCTATGCACTGATACCAGTGCCTAGCCCACCCCTCAAAGTCATTTTGGAACTCTTTTTCTGGAATAGGCGTCAAAGTTGTCATCATATTACACTTAATGTCCTGAATGTTATCAAAATCTATTCCTTTCAAAATTTCCTTTATCTTCAGATAAGTAAAAAGTCATTGGGGGCCAGATCAGGTGAGTAGAAAGGATTCTCCAATGAAGTTATTGGTTCACTAGCTAAAATCTCCCTCACAGACAGTGCCCTGTGAGCTGATGCATTCTTGTGATGCAAGAGCCATGAGTTCTTGGCCATGATTTACAATTAAGATTTTCCAGTTTCTGGCGGCGCCTGTGGCTCAAAGGAGTAGGGCGCCGGACCTATATACTGTAGGTGGCAGATTCAAACCCGGCCCCAACCAAAAATTGCAAAACAAAAAAAAAAAAAAAAACAGAGAGAGAGAGATTTTTCTGTTTCTCTGTCAATGTTTACTTGGTCTGCTATACTTCTCAGTCAGATAACAATTTTAATGCACAATTTGATGAATTTTTTCAATGTTTTCACCAGTTCTGCTTGTTATTGGCCACCCTGAATAATGTTTCTCTCCCTTCAGAAAAACATTTAATACATTTGTACACAGCCATTTGCTTCATGGCATTATCCCCATAAACTTGGACTGACATATCCCTGATTTCACTTCCACTTTTGTCAAATTTAACAAAGAATTTATGAATGTTTGTTCATTGCTTTAGTTTAAGCTCTAACATTCACAAAAGCACACAATAATAATGAATGCCAATCACCAAGACACCACCACATGTCATCAAAAACACAGGTGTGAGACACTGATACACCAAGGTTATGAAACTTTACTGTGTAAAGTGCTGCCCACATAAGCGTATGGTGGCAAGCTCATGAACTTAATTATCAGACCTTGTATATTTACATTTTGTTAAACTCAAAAGTTTTCTTTTTGATCAAAGTAATAACAATTAACATTAAAACAGGGGAACAAGTACAGAAATTTTTTATGTGTATTGATTGGCTAGGTTTTGCTTTAACAAAAAATATTGATCTTCATTTCCAGTTATCTGTTACTCTAGGTAAAAAATGTTTTTTGTTTTTGTTTTTTTTTTGTTTGTTTTTGGCCAGGGCTGGGTTTGAACTGGCCACCTCCAGTATATGGGCCCGGTGCCCTACTCCTTTGAGCCACAGGCACTGCCCAAATAAAAAATGTTTTTGTACTTTTTTTCTGACAATAATAAAAACGCTTTGAGGAGATCAAAGTAATTTTACATTAAAATAATAGTAAGTAGCCATAGGAAAGATACAAGGTACAGAGGGAAGCCAAAACTTTCCAATGTGGAAATACACTTTAAGGAGTAAAATTTAATACAAAATGGAACAGACAATGTTGCCAAATTTTTGATAACAGCCATCCTAACAGGAATAAGGTGAAGTTTCATTGTGGTCTGATTAGCATTTCCCTGATGATTAATCATGTTGTACACCTTCTCATTTACCTGTTGGCCATTTGTGTAACTTTTAGTAATATACAAGTAAAACTGAAAACAAGCACTTGAATCATTTATCTTCTTTTCAGCTTACCAGAACCCATCTACTTACTTTCTCGTGAAAAGATCAAGTCCTAGTTCCCTTTCCATTTCTCTAACAATGAAGAAAGGGCTACATGTATGCAATTGGTACATTTTGGGTACCCTATTATTGCTACATGAAAAAAATGCTGTTTTAGGCATTTCCCAGACCATAATTTATAAAACTGGAGCCTAACATTGTATACTTTAAAAAATCTTTTATGGGGCGGTGCCTGTGGCTCAAAGGAGTAGGGTGCTGGCCCCAGATACCAGAGGTAGCAGGTTCAAACCTGGCCTCGGCCAAAAACTGCAAAAAAAAAAATCTTTTATGAAATGGACTGTTAGGGCATGACTTTCTTGTTTATTGATGTTCTTGCTTAATCATCATCCCTGACAGTGTGCACAGCTCTGAAATACACTGAACAAAATATTTTAAAATGAAAGGTCTATTCCTCTGATGCTATTTCCATTCTCCTCCCTTTCTTGCAAGAGTTCATATTGCAGACCTATTATTACATTCTTTGTCTATTTGAATTGTGACATGTTTCCAATGATTCATACTTGATCGATAACCAGAAAGATGAAATCGGAATTTATCAATAAAAGACAAGGAGTTGTTACCTTTCCTTAAAGAAGGAAATAATGATTCACTGAGAGATGTGTCTTGCTAATTCTTATTCTCACAATAGAACCCCATTATGTAAATAGAATTATGAAAGCTCTCTGTTTTGCATGTCTTTGAAGGGAGAAAAAAATTTTTTTAAAAGCTAGTGGAATAATCACCATGTTTGACATAATGGAAATTCTCATCTGAGCTATAAACAGAAAAATGAGGACACATACATTAAAATGCCTTTGTAGTAAAATATATGCTATGAACTTGGATAGAAAAGCCAGAAAAAGGCATCCTTGGAAGTTTAAGAGATTAGGGTGGGGAGATATAGAAATAAGTACATATTAAAGATGTATAAATAAATAGAAATCATTTTATATAAACTCCAAATGTTAAGCTATATATTTGGAGCTGTGTTATACTTCTGCACTTAAAAATATTACAAATTCCTTTGCATAGCTCTCAAGTTAGAATTTTTTTTTTTTGTAAATAAGTTAAAGGATCTAAGAATGGACTTCAGGGCTGTGGGAACCTCCTGAAATTATAGTGTACCATCTGTACTGGAATTTAGCAGAATTATATAGGCTATTGGTAGTGGTGGGAATATACGAAAATTTGAAAGTTAGATTCAAGCGTTTTATGGGGAGGTGGAGGTGATTCTTGGGCACTAGGAAAAAGAACTATGAAAGCTTTCCAGGTAATATTGATAGGTAATATAAATTAATTTGATTACTTCATGACATTTATCTGAACTAATTCAATTGATTTTCATAACAATCACATGATGTAGGCACTATTGTTATACGCAGTTTACAGACAAGGAAATTGAGGCATAGTAATTTATTCAAGGTTACAGTAAGTTAGTGGCAGAGTCTATCAGGTGATGGTTAAAAAGGAAGAGGTTATCTTCAAGTGAATTCAGAAAAAAGCAGAAATTTGCTTCTGTTGTTTTACCATTTTGTCAAAATCAGGCCACAGGTCATATGCATATGTAATTTGTCTTTGAAAGAGATTTGCAAGGTGTTTTTTTTATTATTATTATTTAACCAAAATGGCCCAAAGGACGAGGTCATTTACAAAAGAGTGAAGATCTTACATTTTTCAAGCATCTGTTATGTACCAAACATACATGTTGTCTAATTGAATCATTAGATTCATTAGAACAGAACTGCATATTGGGTTTTAACCCCATTTTTTTCATAGAGAACATTGGAACCAAGAGAAGAATCAGTAAGTTGCCAATGTCACAAGGAAAAGAAAGGCAGAAGTGTAATTCAAACATAGTTCTAATTGATTTTAAAGCCTGTCTTTTTTTCCCAAAAATAATCATGCTGCTTCTCAGAGAGGGACAAACCAGATTTAATTGGTCTATTTAAAATAATTCACATTGAAAATGAACACCTTTCAGAATTAGGAAAGAAAATCACAAACAGAAAGAATTAAACACTTGAACATTTGGTTAATAAAATGGTTACCATAAACAACTATTATTAAAAGGGCCTTTTTAAATTGCTAATTCCACTCAACAGTAAGGTATGCCTGGTGTTTAGATTCTAGCTGGTAATACAACGAAGTTTTTCCAGCTGAAGAACAGACATACTTTTAGTAATTTTAAACATTCCTTTCTTGCCTATAACTGAATATATTTCCACAAAATATATCAGTCCACAGTTTAAGTATAGTGGATGATGGTAAGGACTTTAATCTCTAGAGTTTTGTACATTTGTTTGGTTAAAAAGGCACTATGCTGTTTGGTTTTAAGACTTGATTAACTGTAAGGTATTTGGGGACCCTGATAAACTCTCTTCTGTTTAATAACTCGAACATGAGATGCCCGTGAAGAATTTTAACTTCTTTTTTTGTAAAAAACTTACATATCAAATTAACTGTTTCAAAAACCGAAGGTTTAGAATAAATTCAGTAACATTTAATCAATTTAATTAAGACAATTTAAATAACCCTAATTATTATTACATTATTTAAATACCAAAGGAATATACATGCTTTTAATATATTATGGCATTTCTTTTTTTCTTTTTCCTGGTTTATAAAAATCTTTGAGTAAGTCTTAGAATTTGAAAATAGTTTTCACTTCAATTAATCGGATAAAATGAAATGTAGGTATGTACACATTATACACAATACAGTTTACCATCTTATTGCTAACTTTTTTTTTTTTGAGACACAGTATTGCTCTGATGCCCAGGCTAGAGTACAGGGGTGCCATCATAGCTCACTGCAACCTCAACCTCCTTGACTCAAGCGATCCTCTTGCGTCAACCTCCCAAGTAGCTGGGACCACAGACATGTACCACTATGCCTGGCGAACTTTTATATTTTTTATAGAGGGGGTCTTTGGCTCAGGTTGTTCTCAGACTCTTGAATTCAAGAAATCCTCCCACCTGAGCCTCCTAAACTACTAGGATTACAGGCATCAGCCACCACACCTGGATGCTAATCAATCTTTTCTTCTTTTTTCTTTTTTTTGCAGTTTTTGGCCGGGGCCATGTTTGAACTCACCACCTCTGGCATATGGGGCTGGTGCCCTACTCCTTGAGCCGCAGGTGCTGCCCAATATCTTTAAAGTGACTCAAAATTCATATATATGTTATGTTACCATCTATAGGAATTAGCAGAATTTCTGTGTCCCACATTGTTTGTTGGGAATCATTTGTAAGTAAATCGAATTATGTTTTCTATATATTTCCATTATAAAATTGGAGAAAAACTTCTCTTGACAATACTTGAAACACTAGATACAATAAAGCTAAATTTAAAAATTCTGGGTGAAGGGCACAACTACAACTGGGATTCTACCTAACATTTGCAAAAATGTAACCTAACTGTCGGTACTCTTAAAAAATTTAAGGGAGTGTAGAAAACTCATATGGTTAAAGGAAAGGAGACAATATTCAAATAAATATTAGATACTGTTGTCATTGCATTAACTAGATAAGTGACACAATACATGTTATGTTAAGTGAGGAATAACTGTTCAGGTTTAAGAAATCAGAAGTCTCAGGTTAATGTGGTGATTTTAGAATATGACACAAATTCCCTGATGCAGTTTCCCTTCAAAAGATAGAATCTAATTCCCTTCCTTCTTAATGAGGGGTGGTCTTTAGTGATCACTTCTCAAATATAGCATATCGTGGAAGTTAAGCTATGTGACTTCCGAGGCTAGGTTATAGAATGCATAAATTCTGTTCTGCTCTCTTTCTTTTTTGGCTCATTCTTGGAGAAGGTAGCCTCCATGTTGTGAGAACACTCAAGCAATTCTGTGGAGAGGAAATGAATTCCCCTGCCAATAGCCAGGACCAAATTGGTAGCCATGAGTGAGCCACATCAGAAGCATATCTTCTAATTCTGTCAAACTTTCAGAGACTGTAGTCACACAAGATATCCAGTCTGGGGAAGCACATATGTAAAGGCTCAAAAAA
This sequence comes from Nycticebus coucang, assembly GCF_027406575.1. NCBI lineage: Eukaryota > Metazoa > Chordata > Mammalia > Primates > Lorisidae > Nycticebus > Nycticebus coucang. The sequence goes on along the minus strand of NC_069804.1, from coordinate 27,684,739 downwards.
GCAACACATCTTAGTATTTAAGGTATGTGAAAGAAATACAAAGCTTGTCAGTATGACAGAAACATAATGAAAAGGAAATAAATAGGAAGAGGAACTAGGTTGTGAAGTAGACTGCTCAGTTGAAATTCAGTTATTTTCACATTGAGATACTAGTGATCATCTAAGTTCTAACAACTTGATAGCTTTTTTAAAAGGCACTGCTTAAATCAGAAAGCTACAGAAACAGCCATTTCTACTTATTTAGAACATTTCTGGAAGGCACATTCACGTTGCACTTGCTTGACATTTAATCAGATTTTTAGATTGGCGAAAATTATAGGTTGAAGTTGCTCACTGTAAGTTATAAGACGTCATTCGATATCTTGCTGTATAATGGATGAAAGTATTATATCTATTTCAATTCATTATTTCAAGTCATGTCCATGAGTATCAACTAAAATATGACTGCCATTACATGCAAAAAATGCATAACCTCTGCAATACTATCAGAACTTCATTGCTATTCTTTTTTCTTTGTTTCTTTTTTTCTTTTCTCTATACAGGTACATGTGTTTATTTGGTTTCCACTTTTTTGCCTTCACAAAATTAAAGTGGCTTAAAATTTAATAACAATAACAATGTTTAAGATAAGGACTACAAACAAAAACCACATAAAGAATGAATGAAGATAAATACGATTGGAAAAGAAATCAGATGACTGCTGCAATGAAATATTGAGCAATAATAATAGTAATAGTAATGCAAAAAAAAGTAACATTCACATATTCAGATAAAAGTATGTCTATCATAGAATGCTTTGACTCTGAGATTCAGTATGGAGTCATCAGTTAACTTCTTTTTTTTTCCCAAAGTCTCAAAAAATAGAGAATATTTGAAGATAATTTCAAAAAACAGATCATGCCAAATCTTATAGACAATAGAAAAAAAAAGAAATACTTCAAAATCATTCTGCTTCATCTGGATATACCTGATATTAAAATTGGAAAAAATATATCATTATAAAGGGAAATTACAAAAATACTTCACTTATAAATGAAGATGCAATATCTTAAACAACATATTAACAAGTTGAATTTAAAATTATTGTTCAAATAATGTACTTGGGTCAAAATTAAATCCAATTTATGTGAGAATTAGTCACTATTTTCATTTCCTTTTTTTCTTTCCCTCACCCCTCCCTCCTTCTCTCTGGCTGCTCTCCCCTTTCCCCACCCCCACCAAGTCATTAATTGTCATTAATTGTCCTCATATCAAAGTTGAATACATATGATTCATGCTTCTCCATTCCTGTGACGCTTCACTAAGAATAATGTGTTCCGCCTCCATCAAGGTTAATACAAATGCTACAAAATCTCCATTTTTTAATGGCTGAATAGTATTCCATGGTATACATATACCACAGCTTGCCAATCCATTCCTGGATTGAGGGGCATTTAGGCTGTTTCCACATTTTAGCGATTGTAAATTGAGCTGCAATTAGTCCGCATGAACTCAACTCCAGGTTATTAAAGCTTAATAACTAGGATCTATAGAGAACTTAAATTAGTTAAACTTAAATACTGTCTTGACCACTATGGCCTTGTAGTACAGACTAAAGTCTGGTATGGTGATGCCCCCGGCTTTGTTTTCATTACTAAGAACTTCCTTAGCTATACAGGGTTTTTTCTGGTTCCATACAAAATGCAGAATCAAAAGAATTGAAATTTTACCTTGCATCTTCTCAGATCACAAGGCACTAAAAGTGGAACTCAACTCCAACAAAGACGTTCAACCTCACACAAAGGCATGGAAGTTAAACAACCTTATGCTGAATGACAGTTGGGTGCAGGAAGAAATAAAAAAGGAAATCATTAACTTCCTTGAGTATAACAACAATGAAGACACAAGCTACCAAAACCTGTGGGATACAGCAAAAGCACTCCTGCGAGGAAATTTTATTGCTTTAGAAGCCTACATTCAAAAAACAGAAAGAGAGAACATCAACAAACTCATAAGCCATCGATGGAATTGGAAAAAGAAGAACAATCTAAGCCTAAACCCAGTAGAAGAAAAGAAATATCCAAATTAAATCACAGATCAATGAAATTGAAAACAAAAGAATCATTCAGAAAATTAATGAAACAAGGAGTTATTTTTTTGAAAAAATAAATAAAATAGATAAACCTTTGGACAGACTAACCAGACATAAAAAAGTAAAATCTCTAGTAACCTCAATTAGAAATGATAAAGGGGAAATAAGAACTGATCCCACAGAGATACAAGAGATCATCTCCGAGTACTACCAGAAACTTTACACCCAGAAATTTGACAATGTGAAGGAAACGGATCAATATTTGGAATCACATCCTCTCCCTAGACTTAACCAGGAAGAAATAGAGCTTCTTAACAGACCAATTTCATGCACTGAGATTAAAGAAACAATAAAAAATCTCCCAACAAAAAATGCCCTGGTCCAGATGGCTTCACACCAGAATGCTATCAAACCTTCAAAGAAGAGCTTATTCCCATACTGCAGAAATTATTCTAAAAAATTGAGGAGAAAGGAATCTTCTCCAACACGTTCTATGAAGCAAACATCACCCTGATACCAAAACCAGGAAAAGACCCAAATAAAAAGGAGAACTTCAGACCAATTTCACTAATGAATATAGATGTAAAATTTCTCAACAAAATCCTAGCTAATAGATTACAGTTTATCATCAAAAAAGTCATACATCATGACCAAGTAGGTTTCATCCCAGGGATGCAAGGGTGGTTTAATATACGTAAATCTTTAAACATTGTTCACCATATCAACAGAAGCAGAAACAAAGCCTATTTGATCTTCTCAATAAATGCAGAAAAAGCATTTGATAAAATCCAGCATCCTTTTATAATTAGAACACTGAAGAGTTTAGGCACAGGTGGCAGATTTCTTAAACTGATTGAAGCTATCTATGACAGCTTCAATCCACAGCTGTCATAGATAGCTTCAATAGATTTATCTATGACAAATCCACAGCTAATATTTTACTGAATGGAGTTAAACTGAAAGTTTTTCCACTTAGAACTGGAACCAGACAAGGTTGCTATTATTTTTTCAAAATATAAGCCCAATAGCTCCTTGTATTTTTCTCCCTCTATCATTTATTTATACAAAAATTTCTAATTTAAATGCTTCAAGATGTATTTATGTTAAAAATGGAAGGTACATTAATAGTTTTAATAAAAATAAAAATCTATTTGCATCCTCATTTTAAATCAGGGAGAGTAAGACATAAAAGATAATGATTCTAATTCTACTTTATATATAGGCCCCAATTCTACTTTCCTAAAATAGGCCTGACTGGGGAAATAAAGCTCTATAACTCCAGATATGTTAGTAAGTCTTCTATATGAGTCAGGTCATGAAGCCTTACATGAGATCATATTCAAAATGCATTTTAACTGTTTTTTAGGCTGCTTATTGTGGGAAAAAACTCAGAAATAAAAGACGTAAGTATTGTGTTGAAATTTAATGTATAAATTAAGCTCCAGAAGGAATCACAACAGGATTATATAAAACTATTTTAAATATTAGTGTAGCTCCTGGTCTTAATTAACCATCTCATATTTTCTTTTTAAGAAACTTTACAGGAGGTATCAAGTTATGTAAAAAAATAGGTTGGGATGGGGTTGATTGGAAATGAAAATAAAGAAGAGTTGAAGATGGAAATATGTGTAGAACTCATCCAAGCACTGTCTAGGGAAAAATGAGTCTTGATCATAGATATTATTATGGTACTATTATGAGTGCTTAAGATACCTTATGGTTATAACAGGAGCCTGCACACTTATACAAAGACATGGAAACTAAATAATCTTATGCTGAATGATAGCTGGGTCATAGATGAGATTAAAAAGGAAATTGCCAAATTTTTGGAGCAAAACGATAATGAAGACATGAATTATCAGAACCTGTGGGATACTGCAGAGGGAGTCCTAAGAGGGAAATTTATAGTGTTGCAAGCCTTCCTCAAGAGAATGGAAAGAGAGGAAGTCAACAACTTAATGGGACATCTCAAGCAACTGGAAAAGGAAGAACATTCCAACTCCAAACCCAGCAGAAGAAAAGAAATAACCAAAATTAGAGCAGAATTAAATGAAATTGAAAACAAAAGAATTATTCAAAAGATCATAAATCAAAAAGTTGTTTTTTTGAAAAGTTTAACAAAATTGATAAACCTTTGGCTAGCCTAACCAGAAATAGAAAATTAAAATCCCTAATATCATCAATCAGAAATGACAAATGCAAAATAACAACAGACACCTCAGAAATTAAAAAAATTCCTAATGAATACTATAAAAAACTCTATTCTCAGAAATAGGAAAATCTGAAAGAAATTGACCAATACTTGGAAGCACGCCACCTTCCTAGACTTAGGCAGAAAGAATTGGAAATGTTGAACACACCTGTATCAAGTACTGAAATAGCATCAACTATATGAAATCTCCAAAAAAAAGAAGAGTCTCGGACCAGATGGCTTCACATCAGAATTCTACCAAACCTTTCAAGAGGAACTAGTACCACCTATATTACTTAACCTTTTCCAAAGCATAGAAAAAGAAGGAATACTTTCCAACACATTCTATGAAGCAAATATCACCCTGATTTCCCAAACCAGGAAAGACCCAACAAGAAAAGAAAATTACAGACCGATATCTTTAATGACTGTAGATGCAAAAATATTCAATAAGATACTAGCAAACAGGATCCAGCAACACATCAAACAAATATACACTATGACCAAGTGGATTTTATCCCAGGGTCTCAAGGATGGTTCAATATACATAAATCTATAAATATAATACATCTACTCAGTACTACTGTGAAACCAATTTATAATAACTCACACTTGCATATGAAAAATGAAACACAACTTAGTCTATGATGAAGGAGGGAAGGGGAAGGTGAGGGATAGGGAGGGGGTGGGAGGGATAGTAGGGGATAGTAGGGGGAGCACAACTATGGAGCACATTGCAAGTTCAAGTTGGATCTATCATGTGTAGAACACAAATGTCCTAATGCTATAATTGGGTAAATGAGCTGAAAGCTATGTTGATTAGTATGATGTAAGCACTCCAATTTGTACAAATAATCAACACACTGAAATGGGCATAAATGTCTTTATGATCTATGTACAAAAGACTTAATCAAAAAATTAAATTAAATTAAATTATCATTAAAGAAAAGAAAAGAGCGAAACTTGGTAAATGTAGAATGTAAATGTTTTGGCACAGTAACTGAGATAACGCCGGAAAGGCTATGTTAACCACTGTGATAAAAATGTGTCAAATGGTTTATGAAGTGAGTGTATGATGCCCCATAATCATATCATTGTATACAGTTATGATTTAATAAAAAAATTAAAAAAAAATAGATAAACATAAATACAACTTTGGCAAAGATTAACACAAATTCATTTGGCAATAAATTGTAGAAATTACTATGTTTGTACCACGGGCGCTAACCAATTGTGCCACTGGATTATGGGCGGCGCCTGTGGCTCAGCGGGTAGGGCGCCGGCCCCATATGCCAAGGGTGGCGGGTTCAAACCCAGCCCCGGCCAAACTGCAACAAAAAAAAAATAGCCGGGCGTTGTGGTGGGTGCCTGTAGTCCCAGCTGCTCGGGAGGCTGAGGCAAGAGAATCGCGTAAGCCCAAGGATTTGGAGGTTGCTGTGAGCTGTGTGATGCCACGGCACTCTACCGAGGGCCATAAGGTGAGACTCTGTCTCTACAAAAAAAAAAAAGAAAAAAAAAATTGTAGAAATTACAGTACTGTTCTTGATTTAGTTTCTTCACATTCTATTCTAGTGGCTTCCGAATTTTTTTTTTAATGTACTGAAATATTTTTAAGAGTAAACCGCTATCAGTACTCCTAAACTGTGAACAATGGGGAACTGTGGTGTCAAAGGAAACACATTAGGGATCATATATAATAGACCAAACCCCTTACATTTCCTTATTACCTTTATACAATTAACATGTAATATTTAAGCAAAACAATCCTTATTAAGCAAACATTTTTGCATATACTGCCTTCTCTTTATCTTTCTGTGCCTTTATCTTCTGTTTGACTTTCAGTAATTCTGCCTGGATAGCTTTATCTTCTGGTGCTATCTCCTGAGCTTTTTTAAGATCAGCCAATGCTTGATCATATTCTTTTAATCCTTGCCACCCTTGAGCTTTGCGGTATAGAGCTTTGGTATTTGATAGGTCTATTTCAAGAGCCTCCAGACAACTGTCAATTGCTCCCTGCCAATTCGACATCTTCAGTTTACAAGCACCAATATTCAGTACACAGGTTAAAGCTATAGGTTATAGTTTAGATCTATCGGCTTTCTCAATAACAGCCTTTGAACCATCCACATACCTTAAAACTTTTGCATATTTTTTAATGGCCATTTCCCAGTCCTGGGATTTGAAAAGATTATTTCCAATGTTTTTTAAGTCTTCTGTTATTAATAAAATTTTAGCTACATCCTTTAAATCAATATCCGCATCCTCAGGGAAATCTGGATGACTGTCTCCAGAGCCATCTTTGGGGAATATACCCCAATCATCCCCTTCCTTCAATTCTCCACATTCTGCAATAACGCACAATTTGGCAGGTTTTTCACCTTGCACTTCTACATTTTCCAGTATCCTTGCCACACCTATTCCTTTAATTACTTGGCCAAACACCACGTTTCCCATCCAAATGAGGAGTTGGAACTGTTGTGATAAAGAACTGAGAACCATTTGTATTTCGGCCTGCATTTGCCATGCTCAATAAACCCTCGCGATCATGCTTATAATAGAAATTTTCATCTCCAAATTTTTCACCATAAATACTTTCTCCACCTGTTCCATCCTGATTTGAGAAATCTCCACCCTGAATCATAAATTTTTTAATAATTCAATGGAAAGGGCATTCTTTGAAATAGAGAGGTTTCCCAGTCATAGATCCAATCCCTTTTTCTCCTGTACATAATGCACGAAAATTTTCTGCAGTTTTGGGTACAATATCTGCAAACAATTCTATGACAATTCGACCAACTCGCTCCCCTCTGATGTCCACGTCAAAGAAGACTCGGGGATTACTGGGGTTGGAGAGTTTAGCTTGGGGGGACAGGTGCGACATAGCCACCTGCAGATGCATTGGGAAGCGGGATCCAGACCGTGGCTTCCGAATTTTAAAAACAAAATCTGGAAGTGGTCACAGAGGAGAGAAGAATAAAAGAAAACCAAATTCTTTCCCTTCATCCTGACAATTTTTGTACTGTGATTACTTGCTTTCAAATCTGCCATGGGAATGCAAGAATATGAAACATCACACAGCACATTCAAACTGTGACCAAGGGAAATGGGACAATGCTGAGCTGATATGTACTTATTCTGGAAATGAAAAAGTATAACTGCGTCCTACTGGGTAACTGGGAGTTATCCATATTAACTTCCTTATAGATTATAATATTTATTACAGAATAAGTCATAAAAATTGGCTAATAGGAAATGGTATACTTATATTATTAAAACTCTGCTGTAACTGTAGTAATTGTTTAAAAATTAGATAAGAAAAAAATTGCTTTTGATAGAATACTATTCTATCAATGACACTGTTTAGAATTGCTAGCACAAACTAATAATAAAAAGTAAGCTTTTATCCAAAAAAAATAAAAAATAAAAAAATAAAAATAAATATAATACATCACACAAACAAAATAAAAATCAAAAACCATATGACTCTCTCAATCAATATAGAAAAGCTTTTGATAAATTCCAACATCCTTTTATGATCAGAACACTTAAGAAAATAGATATAGAAGGAATTTTTCTTAAACTGATAGAGGCCATCTACAGCAAACCCACAGCCAATATCATATTGAATGGAGTAAAATTGAAAACATTTTCACTCAGATCAGGAACCAGGCAAGGTTGCCCATTGTCTCCACTGCTTTTTAACATTGTAATGGGAGTCTTAGCCATCGCAATCAGGTAAGAGAAGGTGATCAAGGGTATCCAAATAGAATCAGAAGAGATCAAACTTTCACTCTTCACAGGTGATATGATTGTATATCTGGAAAATCCCAAGGACTCAACTACAAAACTCTAAGAAGTGATCAAGGAATACAGCAGTGTCTCAGGTTACAAAATCAATACTCACAAGTCAGTAGCCTTTATATATACCAATAATAGTCAAGCTGAAAAAACAGTCAAGGACTCTATTTCTTTTACAGTAGTGCCAAAGAAGATGAAATATTTGGGAGTTTACCTAACAAAGGAAATGAAAGATCTCTATAAAGAGAACTATGAAAATCTGAGAAAAGAAATAGCTAAAGATGTTAACAAATGAAAAAACATATCATGCTCATGGCTGGGAAGAATCAACATTGTTAAAATGTCCGTACTACCCAAAGCAATAAAAAATTTTAATGCAATCCCTATTAAAGCACCACTGTCTTACTTTAAAGACCTAGAAAAAAATAACACTTCATTTTATATGGAATCAGAAAAAAACTCAATTAGTCAAGACATTACTCAGAAATAAAAACAAATCAGGATGAATCATGCAACCAGACTTCAGACTATACTATAAATTGATAGTAATCAAAACAGCATGGTACTGGCACAAAAACAGAGAGGTAGATATATGGAACAGAATAGAGAACCAAGAGATGAACCCAGCTACTTATCATCATTTGATCTTTGATAAGCCTATCAAAACATTCAGTGGGGGAAAGACTCCCTATTTAACAAATGGTGCTAGATGAACTGGTGGCAACCTGTCAAAGACTGAAACTGGACCCTCACCTTTCACCTTTAACAAAAATAGATTCTCAGTGGATAAAATATTTAAACTGAAGACATGAAACTATAAAAATACTAGAAGAGAGTGCAGGGAAAACACTTGAAGAAATCAGCCTGGGAGAATATTTTACGAGGAAGACCCCCCGGGCAATTGAAGCAACACCCAAAATACATTACTGGGACCTGATCAAATTAAAAAGCTTCTGCATAGCCAAGAACACAGTACGTAAAGCAAGCAGACAGCACTCAGAATGGGAGAAGATATTTGCAGGTTATGTCTCTGACAAAGGTTTGATAAGGAATCCACGGAGAACTCAAACATATTAGCAAGAAAAGAACAAGTGATACCATCTCATTGTGGGCAAGATATTTGAATAGAAACTTCTCTGAAGAAGACAGGTGCATGACCTACAGACACATGAAAAAATGCTCATCATCCTTAATCATCAAAGAAATGCAAATCAAAACCACTTTGAGATATCATCTAACTCCACTAAGATTAGTCCACATCACAAAATCCCAAAACTATAGATGTTGGTGTGGATGTGGAGAAAAGGAAACACTTCTGCACTGCTGGTGGGAATGCAAACTATTACGGTCCTTTTAGAAAGAAGTTTGGAGATCCCTTAGGGATCTAAAAATAGACCTGCCATTCGATCCTGCAATTCCTCTACTAGGTATATATCCAGAAGACCAAAAATCACTTTATAACAAAGATATTTGCACCATGATGTTTATTGCAGCCCAATTCATAATTTCTAAATCATGGAAGAAGCCCAAGTTCCCATCGACCTATGAATGGATTAATAAATTGTGGTATATGTACACCATGGAATATTATGCAGCCTTAAAAAAAGATGGAGACTTTACCTCCAGATGTTTACATGGATGGAGCTGGAACACATTCTTCTTAGCAAAGTATGTCAAGAATGGAAGAAAAAGTATCCAGTGTACTCAGCTTTACTATGAAACCAATATATAATCACCCACATTTCCATATGAAAGCTACAACCCAACTACAACTTAAGATGAAGGGGAAAGTGGAGGGGGAGGGCAGGGAGTGGGGAGAATGGGTGGAGGCAAGGTAATTGGTGGGACCACACCTACGGTACATTTTGCAAGAGTACATGTCAAATCTACTAAGTGTAGAGTGTAAATGTCTTAACACAATAATTAAGCAAGTGTATTGAAGGTATGTTAACCAGTTTGTTGTAAGTATTTTGAATTGTATATAAAACCAGCACAGTGTACCCCATAAATGCATTAATGTACACAGCTATGATTTAATAAAAAAAAGAAAACTAAAGATACCTTATGGTTAAAGAATGCATCCGAAGATTATGTGTCTTCTCTCATCATTCCATGCTTCCTTAGCAGTGTTTCCATTATGGTTCAGCTTCTCACTATAGATAGAAAGCAAGAAAATATATTAGTCATGTCAATACATGTACTCTACTGTATATGAACTCTATAGATAGTCTATAGATATTAATAGATGGATAACTGTTATTTCTAAGTTTAGTGAATGTAAATCTGATATTGAGTGGCCAACCTGTTCTTGTTAAGCTCTTGAAACCAAGTATCTGAGCTAATAAGCTTAAACAAAGGGAGAGCTAATTTCCCCCATTGCAGTTAGGCCTTTGGGTAGATGGGCTTGCATCATTTTTTAAACATTTACATTTATTTGTCCTCCTTTGGCATATATAATCATTTAACAACCTATTCTTAATGTATCTTCTTTAGGTTTCTTCCTCCTTGGCACTCCCATAGCCCTTCAAATATACTTTCTTTTTCCTTTGGCAATAAAGCAATTCTGAAACTTGCAATAAGTTGGATATTTTTTGCGTGCTTTGGAAATTTTAGAGGGATGTACACCTCACATTGTTCTCAAATAGTTTTACTACACTGATCATGCCATCCTTACATTAAACTTATAATCAAAAAGACAGTTTCAGGAACTTTGGTTATCATCTTTGGAATATATTTTAACTATATATTGTATTAAAATAAGCCTTACTTATAAGACTCAGTGAGTAGGGTGGTGGGTTCGAACCTGGTCCCAGCCAAACTGCAATAAAATAAGCCTTACTATATAAAATTCCATATAAAAAGTCATGTATTAGATAATTGTAACTACAGTTGAACCTCCATAGTTGACCACCTCTTTACACTGACCACTTCCTTAAGTTGACCTAATTTTCATAGACCAGACATGTACCATATTTATGTATCAGTACAGTAGGCCTAGTTCCTTATGTTGACCACCTCCATATGTTAACCAGTTTGTTACAGTTCCTTGGGTGGTCAACTTACAGAGATTCTAGTGTAGTTGTCTTAAAACTATTTATCTTTTCATGATTTCAGAATTAAATTTAGTTGCACAATGAGTTTTTTATTGTTATGGAGATCAATATTAAGTGCAAATAATCTAATGTTTTCAATGTCCATTTCCCTACCTCTAAATAATAAAGCATTTTTCTTATAAATAACTCTATGACCAATTCCTCTTTGTGTTTATAACAAAGAAAAAAAATCTCTTGCCTCTTGCCCTAGTACATTTCCTTTAGGCAATAAAAATCCTAAGATGCTTCAGGTAAAATCTGGAGCTTGGTTACTATAGATGCATTTTCTGATATAATATTCCCATTGATCTGAAAGTCTTTTCTTTGTTGGTGTGACTTATTGTGCGTGTTTTCATTGTAACCTCTCTCTAAACATTTTCAGAAAGTAGAAAACAAACTATAGTAATTTTCTGCCTTAGGATATAGATGTAAGATGGTTCATTTCATAACCTATTATTTATTTATTTACATTTATCTAATATTTATATCCCAAACACTTAGCTGACATATGGTATTTGGAACTGTCTGTACTGCCTTGGTTCCACGACAAAACTCGTATTCAAAAAATGACACAATTTTTTGACTTATCTATGGTTTCACAAAAACTGTTCTGAAAAATTTTTTGAAAGATAATCACAAGCCAAAACATGAGTTTGAAAGAATGAGGATGTACCTCCACAATAAAAGTAAAACAAGAAGTTTCAAAGTGAAATATCAGAAATATCAACTAAGGATGATGGTTCTAAACTACTCTCTGTAGTAATATATCTGTAGTAATATGTTAAGAACCTGGATTCGTTATCAAAACACATAGATTGGCCCAAATCGTAGACAACTGAATCATCTCATCTAGACAACCAGCTCAGCTAAGAAAGACAAAAGGAAGAGAGTCGACATTTACTGGGTATCTACTACATGTCAGGCTTACTGCTATTCCTTTTCCCATACTCTACTTAATTGAAAATTCAGAATAACTCTAAGTGGAGGGTACTACTGATTACAGATAACAGAGGCAACCAAAGTGCATGGAAATGAAGTAAATTACCTATGCTCTGCTTTCTCCTACTTTGACCTGCCTCCAAGCCAAATTGCTACCACATGTTTAAAATCATCATACAACGTTCTTGCTCTTTTCTGCCAGACAAATGAAAGAACATACATGAACTATATAAGCATGTGTAGGATTTTAATTGGCATTGGACTATATTTATAAAGTAGTTTAAGATTTGGAATCTTTAAAATAGTGTTCCGATCCAAGAGTAATATGATCCTCTCTAGGGTTTTTTAAATGTTCTTCCATAGAGTTCACAAGATGTTGGCAGCAAAAGAAGCTATTAAATTTAATATTTAATTTTTAATTACCCAACTTTCTGACTACTCTCATAATTCTTCAAATTTCTGTCTTTTTCTCTGTTTTGTGGAATTTTTCAGGTAGAGCCATGTAATGCACAAGTGGGGTTTTATTACATTTTCAGTATTTGTAGCTCCTGTTGTTTCTTTGTTTGCTTTTGCGAGCATTTCCAAACTGTCCATAGGGAATATTATTTTAGACACCTGTTTACTGTTCTGAATTTAATAGAAATGCTTCTGATTTTTTATGAGTACGTTTCTACAATATTTTCGTACATACCTGTGTGTGTTAATATGAAGAAATCCTGCACTTATTGAGAATTAAGGAAGTATTTTTATATTGCTCTTTTAGTAAGAAATTTTGTTATCAGGAATAGATATTAAAGTTTATCAAATGCATCATTAACTTCTATCACAGTGACCATGATTTTTTTAAATGTAATTATCATATTAACTATTATTTTTATTCCAGATTAATATGAAAGTACAAACCATCAGGGTACATTGCTTGTATTTGTTACTTTCAGTCCAAGTTGTAATTGAGCCCTTCACTCATGAAGTGTGCCACACAGCCTTACATTGTACCCATTAGGTGAGAACACATCAATCTCCCTCCCTCCTGCTCTCTTGACCCTCCCTCCCCCACACATGAGTTAATTCAGTTTTTCTCTCCTATGGGTATGTAGCTGTTCATCTACTAGTATCAGTATTGAGTATATTGGATACTTGCTTTTCTATTCTTGTGATACTTTACTAAGGAGAATGTTCTTCAACTCCATCCAGGTTAATACAAAGCATGTAAAGTCTCCAACTTTTTATGGCTGAATAGTAGTCCATGGTACACATATACCAAAGTTTATTAATCAATTCATGGGTTGAATATCACTTAATCTCATGGAGGACAACCCACATCACAAAGTCCCAAAGCTGCAGATGCTGGCGTGGATGCGGAGAGAAGGGAACTCTTTTTACACTGTTGGTGGAATATTGACTATTCTTATAGTTGTAGTATGAATATCAATTGTCTTGAAGCTTTATTCTTTTAATGTGATTCTGGATGATACTGGCTAGTATTTTATATCCACTTTATATGTGAACATAAACTAATATGCAATTTATTTGCAATTTATGTTTTCTAACTTCATATAAGCACCTTTCATTTTGTTCTACATTCTTTATGATTTGAAGAGTTATGTCATACAGTCTATTTTTAATAGTTTGAATGAAATGATATGTAAAGCAGCAGTATAGATTTTGAAAGAGCAGTTAGTTCTTTTGACCACAATCTCTAATTCAGCTATAGTTAATTGGTTTACTGTGGTTTTCTAACTGTACTTGAGTCAAATTTATGATATGTGTAGGCTTCTTTATTGTTGTCATCATGTATCAGGCAGTTCAACCAGAGAAGCAAAACCAGTAAGGTAGGTATGGATAAGTATATCCTAAGATACTGTATGAGAAAAAGAGAGAAAGAGGAGAGATTTGTTATAATAAGGAATTGGCTTACGTAATTGCGGTGGGCTAAGCAAATCCACTATCCATAAGGCAGAGAGTCATGAAGGAACGATCATAAACAAATTGGAACCCCTGGGGCACGAGTCGAAGCTATGCCCACAGTCAGGAAGCAACAGTTATGAGCAAAATGGGGGTTATCCACGGAAGTTGTCCATGCCATGGAGAGACACTGCTATGTATAGGTGGAATGTCTTCTATGTCTCAGGAGAAACTCAGGCCAACTGATTAAGTCAGGACCAACCTAAAAGAAAGGTGATTAATTACAGACTTTAATTATATCCACAAAACCCCATTCACAGAAAAACATAAATGAGTGTGTGAATAAATGAGAAACTGTAGCACAGCCAAGTTGATGTATCAAAAACGGTTTTCAAACATAGATTTCTCTGTGTATTGATTTCCGTCTTTTCTCCCTCCTAACGATTTCCAAAGTAAACAGTAAAAATGTTTAACATTGCTATCTTTATGAATGTAAATAGTTCATTCAGACTTATTTTTCTCAGTTCATTTTTGAAATGAAATCCTGGTTATTCATTTCTTCCCCCAATTTGGGTTAGAATAACTCCGGCATTTTCGGATCCCTCTTCAATTAATGTTCTCTGACATCTGGGGTAAAAGAAACTTGTTCACATCTAATTTTTGGTCTGGCCCTTTCTGCACATGGATGTTATTATCTCCTCTCCCATTCCCACTGCTCTCAGCTCTGCTTATGCTGGGAAAGCCAAACTCGCCAGAGATCTAGTACTGGCAAGGTAGGAGTTTCCTTGTCTTACGAACATAAAATTGATATGTATAACAGAGTTCACAGTGGTTTGAAATAATGTAGGGGACATAAACCAGCACAGAGTAGAACACATCTTAATATTACTGTTCACAAAGGCCTTTAATTCATCTAACCATAAAAAGTTTTCTTTTGGCCCTAGTCTCTGCCAACATGAAACTTCTGGCATATATAATGTGTATATATGTTATATATGAATCATATAAATATTGTATATATGTATCACATATCATCTGACAAAGGAAATTTTCAATTTGATTAGACTTTATTACATGGGCCAGTTCAGCTCAGTTTACATACATCATGGTCTTATTTTTCTCAACAATAAGGGCAATTATTTTTTTAAATAAAAGAATTATTTATATTAACAAAAATGATGCCTGAACTCCATGTCCAAAGAAGAAGGAAGGCCAATTTGTGTTTACTTTTTCTTTTACTAGAATGAATATATTAACTGGTATTTTGGTCCTAGTTTGCCAGAGTTAAGTTTTCATTGTGCATACATAATGTAGCTTTTTAGGAATTAGAATCTAAATATTATCTTCTGTAATATCAGTCAAAATTAAACATTCATGTATACATATTTATATGTATATAGTCTTTACTGCCATATTTATGGGCTACCCACTTGTCTTATGTTTATCAAAAAATGTTTTCTGGAGTAGGGCAAGGATTTATTATTTTTTTTCAGTTTAGAATTTCTATTTAGTTCCTTTTTTTATCAAATCATAGCTGTGTACATTGATATGATCATGGGGCATCATACACTCAATTCACTAAACTGCCTTTTACAAATGAAGATGACAGATTCTCAAAAACAAGTGACTAAATCCTTGCACTATTTGACACATTTAGTGCAAAGATTTAGTCACTTGTTTTTGAGAATCTGTCATCTTCATTTGTAAAAGGCAGTTTAGTAGAAGTCAGCATTGTAGTGAGCTACATTTCTGCATGGAAATTCAGTAGGTGTGTGTTCAAGCAGTGGAGAGCATATGAGGAGCAGCCACTGTTCATGTCGAGGGCTCAGGGATAATTCTAGTCATCACCTAGCACTCATGCAGTGAACCCAGAAGAGCAGAAGCCAACAGGACTCTCCTGATGAGGAAATATGGCTCTTGCAACACCAGTCTGAACAGGCACTGGTGTCCAGGGGTCCTTCAAACCAACTTACAGCCCTCCAGATGCCAACCCAAAGATGCTTAGGGACACTAGCAAGAGCAAGACCTGATATCCTGAAGGCCTTTGAAACATCAGACTGCCTACACAGGACAGCCTAAAAGAACTCAGGGCCCTGGCAGTAAACAACACATCTGAATGCGATGGTCCTTGTGGACCTTTTCCACAACCCCAGTGCTGTGGAACTCAGATCCATCAGCAGGACTAGTCCTTGATCTGTCTCACCTGGACACATACCTGCCACTTCTGTGGCCATTTCTTTCAGGGCAGGAAGTTTCCAGAGAGTACTTCTGGATATTTCCTACCCTGGTCTAAGGGCTCTTTCTGAAGCCAGACTCCACTCCAGCTGGGTTCTAGAGGTTCTACTGCAAGCTCTAGCCTGCTCCCTTAGATAGATAATAGGGACCTATTAGCTTTCGTTCTTCTAGAGCAGTGGGGATTCCGGGCCTCATTTGGTCACCTTAATTTCATCGCACTAGTGCCCTAGGTGATATTCCTTCCTTCAAACTTTCCACCAGCTAGGTTCCGGTTGCCTCTGAACACAAGCCTGGGTGAGCACTGGGGAACCAAGAGTTCTTCTCTGACCAGACAGTCCACAATAGTGAAGAAAGCAGTTTTGATCACAACAGTGCCTTCCTGCAGGAGCAACACTAGCCCTTTGGGACCTTTAGGGTCAGCCACCAATAATGGGAATTTGTCTGTTCCACAAATAAATGCCCTGAAATCTTCTAGTCACCAACCCGCTATCTCCTAGGGTTTCAGGGATCCTTCAGGCCCCCAGGAAGTCCTTAGAAGTAGAACTCAGGGCTCCACATAGTAGGCTGTCAGTAGAATGAGCTCTTTCAGTTTATCTCATTTTCTCATAGCCCCAAGACTCTTCCACTGGCCTGAGGAGACAAGGAGGGGACTACCGAACACCATCTGCCTAGGAATTGCTGCTCTGGGGATGCTTTCTGTGACCACACTGTCAATGAACTGAGGTCCTAAGGGTCCTAGCCAGACCTTGTGAAGTGGAACATATGGTCCAATTGGGAGCCAAACTTCCAAACTTCAAGCATTTCTTTTTTTGGGGTGGGGGGGACAGAGTCTCACTTTGTCACCTCAAACTCTTGGGCTCAAGCAATCCTCTTGCCTCAGCCTCCTGAGTAGTTGAGACTAAAAGTGCCCACCATGATGCTCGGCTATTTTTGAGAGATAGGGTCTCATTCTTGTTCAGGCTGGTCTCAAACTCCTGAACTTAAGCAATCCACCTGCCTCAGCCTCCCAGAGTGCTAGGATTATAGGCGTGAGCCACCGCACCTGGCCCAAACTTCCAGTACGTTGGTGTCTCAGGGCCCCGTTAGGTAGCTGTAGTCTGTGGCAATGATGTCAGGTCCCTTCTGTCCCTAAAAATTTCTGAGATCGTTCGTGCTTCTTACATTCTGCAGGCATGCTTGGGACCTGGGGGGTTTCTACTCATCAGTTGGCCTCCTGCTGTTGAAACCTGAACACATTCAGTTGCACTACAAACCTCGTGCTCAAGAACTGAAACAATTTGGCCAAATTTGGTAGCCATACCTCACCTCCACCCCAGCATGAGTGCCAAGGGGAACCTTAAGACCACTGAAGTGGCTCCTTGCCAGGATCCTGGAGCTCCTTTCAACCTACAATCATCAAGGTTGTCTGGGGGGGAAAAAAAGAAAAAGATTCATAGGCTATCAGCCTCCCCACATAATGCAAAATCCAAAACTCTTTTAGTTACTAGAAAGGTCTAGTGCCTGGTGCTAGAAAAAATCTCTGTCCCTTGAAGTCTTCACTGTCCCTATGCAGTTGAAACTGGAATTCTTTTGATCACCAGCCTGACACTGAGTCCAAGAGATCCCTTCTGGGCAGTAGCCTGCACCCATGTTCTGCAACACAGGGCCCCAATGGCAACCGTCCTTGGGATCCCTCTTGGCACCATATCTGTCCCTCATGTGTGTACCCAAGGGAGTATTCCTATCAATACCCTGCTAGCTAAAGTTCTGCTAGAATTCTGGTGATACTTCAGGCAGCTACATAGTCCTTCCCCCTGCTTGACTACTCTGGTGAATCTTCCAACCACCAACAAACCCCCTCATTAGGGTCCCGGGACTTCTTCCAGCCACAAGTCATCCTTTTGGCTTGGGAACCAAGGGTTCTTTAGCCATAAGCCTGCCTGCATGATGCGGAATTCAAAACATTTTCAGTCTCTGCACAGGCCTGATGCTGGGGAGTTACTGGCCCTCCTCCTGTCAGGTACCCTGTGTGAATCCTAGAACCTTTCAGTTACTAACCTCCCCATGTATTAGTGTGTCTGGGGACTTTTACAATACCAGCTGGACTGACCCTTGGAGTTCCATGTGTCCTTATGGCCCCTAGCCTGCCTGAAGAATTGGGAAACTGGTTAACCATCACCCTCTCTACAGGATTGGGAACATAGAGCTGACTGGACATCGGATCCATTCCCACACCTCCTGCATACTCTTCGTCCATTGCCCTGCCTCTAACACTGTGACCCTGAGCCAGTTTGGCATCCAATCTATCCCAAACTCTAGGACCCCAGGCGTTTCCCCACAGTGTTTCAGCCAGGGCAGGGGCACCCCAGGAATAATTCCTGACATGCTCTGTCCTAGTGCTGCTGCCCTCTGGCACCTGAGACCAGAGTCTCCACTGCCTCCACACTGGGTTCCAGAGTAACCCTTATATCCAGCTCTCCTGCAGTGGAACAAGAACCCTATTGACAACCATCCATCCAAAATACAGAGGCATGGACCACTTTGCACCAGTGCATCTCCATCTGTGATGTGCCTGAAACTCATTAGCAGAAACTGATCACCATATTTTCTACTCCCTAGAGTTCTGGCTTTCCGACTGATCAGTGGAAACTCCCTGATCACCATATTTCCTACTCCCTAGAGTTCTGGCTTTGCTTCTGGCTCCCAGGTTGTCTGTGTGCTAGGGTGCTGAAGGTTCTTTGCCAATTTCCCTGCTGCTTGCTGTGGAAACAAGAGTACATTTGGTTACATTACTGTCCCCCAGGAAGGGAACTATGAGTTCTACATATTTTCAGCTAATAAACTGAGGATGAAAAAGCCATGGAACTGGTGCCCTAGACAAACTTCTGACCAACAGTCAGTCTGCTCTCCAGGATTCCAAGTTTCTACCCATAAGGCTGGCTGCCTTTGTGCTGGTAATCTGAGAGTTCATAGGCTATCAGCAGTCCAGTCTGCTGTGGAACCAAGAACCTTTTGGGCATTGTTTCATCTCACCATTTGACACCTTAGTGTGACACTTGCCTGGCAGAATGCTAGTGTCCAGAGAGAATGTCTAAATACAGTCTTCCTGTGTACTTGTGTCCCGCATGCCCCTCCAGCAAGAGGATTACCCACATTCTGGTGTCCTAGGGACCTTTACAGACACTAGCCTGCTTCTTTGCTGTGGAAGATTTGTCCAATTGTCAGCCATCTGTTCAGGATTGGTGCCTCTTTTGGCCACTATACAGGGTTAACTTCCAGCCAGCTACTACCCATCAAATTGATTTCCAGGGATCATTTCAGCTCCCCCTGAGTCTTTGTGCTGCAGAACCAAAGGTTCTTCTGCCACCAGTCTGCCCATGTGATGTAGAAATCAGAATCCTTTTGGCCATAGAACAGGCCTTGTGCTGGGGCACTGGTGACCTTTTTTATCCTCAACTAGGTCATGTATAATAAAATTCTGTACCGTTTCAGCCACTGGCTTTCCTTCATTAGTGTCCTTGTGGACCTTGTAAATGTCAGCCAGCCTGCTTTCTAGGGTATGGGGGTCCTTTTAGTTCTAAGCCTGCCCTCATGTGCTGGGAAACCAAGCACCCTTTTGACCAGCACCCTACCTTCTGTGTCCTTTCATCCTCAGTCCATGCTTCTTCAGGTCTGGGATTATCACTAACATGTGGCTGTCAGGGTGTTGGCAGGGTATTTTCAGGGAGGCCTGATCCCTGTGGAATATTAGGGCCAATTGGGAAAAATACTTCCAACATCGTGGGGCTTCAAGACCCTTTTAGGCAACTTATTCTGTTCACATTAGTGTCATTAGGGGCCCTCCAAGCCCTAAAAGATCCCAGAGTCTTTCCTACCCACAGCCCACCAGTATACTGAAGACTCTGGAGATTCCCCAGCCATGGGCTTGTCTGCCAGCACTTGCAATCAGAGCACTTGTGTTTAGGACACTGGCCTTAGAGACGCTGTGGACACTTCAGGCCCAGGAATCATGAGCCCTCTAAATCATCATTCCTACTTAGCAGCAGTACCCTAGGGAACCTTCCTACCAATAGCATGCCCACCTTGCTAAGGTTCCAGAGATCTTCTGGGCTTCCCAGTACACTCAAGGGGTTGAACAAAGAACTCCTCTTACTAGTCCATCAGTAGGATACTCCCTTTGGATTTAACTCAATCTCAATTTTTCAGATAAAAGGGACTCTTAAAAATGTGTGCTTGGCATCACAATGGTGCCAGGAAAGGCAATTCCACATACCATTTGCCGAGGCACTGCTGCCGAAGGTCTTTTTCGGGGGGGGGGGGGGAACTGAGTCTCACTCTGTTGCCCAGGCTAGAGGGCTGTGGCCTCTAGCTCATAGCAACCTCACTGAGATCAAGTGATCCTTCTACATCAGCTTCCTGAGTAGCTGGGACTATAGGTGCCCACCATCATGCCTGGCTAATTTTTCTATTTTTAGTAGAGATGGGATCTCGCTTTGCTCAGACTGGTCTCAAACTCCTGAGCTCAAACGATCCTCCTGCCTCTGCCTCCTAAAGTGCTAAGATTAGAGGCATGAACTACCAGGCCCGGCCACTTGAGCCCATTTCTGCAAACTGGGGTCTCAGGGACCCTAGCCTGATTCTGTACTATGGAAACACCGTCCTGCTGATAACCGTAAATCCGGCAGGTTAGTGTCCCAGTCCCGTTTAGACATCGTATTTCACATTACGTTAGTGTTATGAAATATTTTCTAACCTTTATTTCCATGAGTCCTTCCTGCCAAAGTTCACTGATGTGTTGGGATCCCAAAGAATTTCTGGCTATCAGTTTGAGGCCTGCTGTTGTAACTTGAGTACATTTGAACACCTGGTAGGGTTTACACTCGGGTGCTGTGTGAGCCCTTTCAGCCACCGTGTCTTCCTCCAGTGCGAGTGTCCTGATAAATCTTCCAACTGCAATGTGTTCTGTCATTTGGGTTCCGAAGATTTATCCAACTTGCCTAGAAATCAAAAGTGTGTAGGTCACCAGCCTGACCAGGTGTTAGAGAAACCAGAACACTTCTGTTTACAGGCTTTCTGGTGGGGAATTTACTGCCCTTCTAGTCCTTAGCTATCCTGTTTGCAACGGAATGTAGAGCCCTTTGGGTCAAGGACTTCCCCATGAGTTCGTGTCCTGGCGGACCTTCTGATCACCCTTCTGGCCCTTGGGTTCCATGTATCATTAATGTCCCTATCTGTCCTACAAGTTAGGAAACTATGTACAATTGCAATGATCACTCTCTTGTAGTTTGTGCAATTCAGAGCCCTTGGATATCATGTCCATCCTGACCTTTAGGTTTCTAGGAGCTCTTTGGACCCTGATGTTCCATGCCCTTCCACCAAGAGACACTTTTGGACACGTTCTTCCTAGGTGCAGCTCCTTGTGGGTCCTTACTAAAACCAGTATGCCATCACAATGAGTTCCCAGACAGCCCTTATGGGCACTAGCCTGACCCATACTGTGGAACACAGGGCTCTGTCAGCAAACATCCATTCAGAATCATTTAGCCAACATACCTCTTTCTTTGCCATGACCTAGGGAAACTTTCGTCAGTTATACTTCCTGCCAACAAGAGTTCTGAGTTTACTTTGGGCCCCCAGACTAGATTCACCCTAGGGTGACCAGCCAGCCCTTGAGGTGAAAAGAACACTTTCAGTCACCGCACTACCATCCTAAGGGGGAACTATGAAGCCTTTGGGTCTTCAGTCAGCCCCAACACTCAGAAATCATGAGTTCTCCTGGCCACTATTTGTCCCTTGCACAGGTGCCCTGGAAAATCTTGCTGCCAACAACATGATTACTCACTAGGGTTCTGGTGATACTTCAGCCTCCATATTGTTTGTATGCAGTAGGAAAGCTGGCTCCTCCAAGTAGGCCAGCAGCAAAACAAGGCCTTTCAGCCTGAGGCTATCTATCTTACCCTCTTACATCCTAAGAGGCTTACACACACTTACCTGTCTGATACTGCTGTTGCATGGTGCACTATCTGGGCACCATCTGTTCTGCTATAGCTGCCCAGATGGCCCTTTAGACAACAGCACTGCTTGGAGTACCACTGGCCCTATCCAGAACTTATGTTATGGAATATATGTATAACCCTGTTAAGAACCATACTTCCAGCATACAGGTATCCTGCCCCCCCCTTTGACACCAGTATTCCATCACATTAGTGCCATGTGGGCTTATCTGGCCTAAAGCTTCTGAGGTCATTCCCACCTATAATCTGCTGTTATGCCTAGAACCAGAGGGTTTTCCAGCCATCAGTTTACCTGCCTATTGTTAAAATGGGAGTCCTTTAGTCACATTAAATACCATGCATTGGAGTACCATGGGCACTTTCATATTAGGAATTAAAGCTATTTCAGACACCTTTGTTCCACCCCCACACCACTGTGGGTGCCCTGGTGAACCTTACAACCACGAATACCATCTCTTGCTAAGGTTGGGAGGTTCCTTCTGTCATGAAAATTAGCCCTTGTGCCTATCATTTGAAGATTCTGTGCCTACAGCCTGTCTGGTTGATACACAGACAGGCCCCTTTCTGTAACTGAACAAGCCTGGTAACTAATGGCCCTTCTGATCCTTAGCTGCTCAACTTGCAATGTAACCCAGAGAATTCTTTAGGTCATCAGTTTGCCCACAAGTTAGCATTTCTAAGGATATTCTGAACACTAGTTACTTGACATCTAGGATTCAGCATGTACTTACTGCCCTTAGACAGGTAGTGATTTGGGGAATCACAAACACTTCTGACCATCACCTTCCATGCAGGCTGTGGAACCTTGCCAACTTAGCACATCCTGAATTCTAGGATCTAGGAGGCTTTTCTGTAGGCATCCAGGCCAGGTTGCTGGCACATACTCTACCCAGGTGCTCATGCCCTGTGAATCTTTTCTGAGACTGGACTGCTCAGATAAGGGCTCCAGGATAGCTGTTATGGTCAGAAGTCTGCTCCCATTTTGTGGAACACAGGGCTCTATTAATCATCCATCCAGAACACTATTGCATGGGGGCCCATTTCACCACCACACCTTCATCTTGAGGTGCTCTGGAGAACTGCGGGCCATTAGACTTCCTTCCAGCTGGGGTCCCACATTTCACTGCATGCTCCCAGTCTTGTGTGTGTAAAGGAATCAAGGGTTATTCGTAACTAGATTAACAGCCTGCAGCCAAAAGTATTTTTGGTTATGGCTCTGTTCTTCCCCAAAACTTTGCACCCTACTATCCTCAGCCAACCTGTAAGCCGATAAAGCAATAGACCTCTTGGCCATTGTCAATAGATCCAGGTGGTGCTGCTAGGAACCTTATGGACCAGGAATTTCCTGCCAGCTATGGTTCTGGGTTTCCTACTGTACTGCAGCCTGTGCACACTCTGCAAAACCTAAGGTTCCATGGTGACCACCTCGATTGTCTGTGGTGGCAGGAAATCAGTTTTGCTTGACACTGGCATATAGAAATACAGAACTCTTCAGGCCTTCAGTAAACAAACAAATTCAGGGATATTGAGCTTTTTTGGTAATCATTTGTTCCTCATGTGGCATCCCCAAGAACTGACATCAACCTGACCTTTCATTAGGTTCTGGGATCCTTCATGCCCCTCTGTCTTTTATGTGGTGGAACTTTAGGTTTTCCCTACTTGGCTATCAGCAGGACCAGCTTCTTCTGCTCGAGTCTATTGTGCCCTTTCAATATTCCACCTGACAGAAGCCCACCAGCTCACTAGCCACATCTTGTGCTATAGAATATACAAGATGAGAACCTTATTTCCAGCACTCTGGTGCTCCTTTTGAACCTGTACTCACATTATACTAGTGTCATAAAGGCTTTTCTGGCTCTAGAAGTTTCTAAAGTTACTTCCTGCCCATAGTACGCCAGCATGCTGGGGTTTACACAACATCCTGCCATCATGTTGTGCGCTTGCTACTGAAACTGAAACATGTTCAGTCACAGTGCAGGTCACCACTGCGTGTTGTGGGCCCTTTCACCCACCATCAGTCCACTGTACCCCTCTGAAAGAAAACTTATGGGACCTCCTGACCACCAAATGCCCACTTGCTAGGTTCCAGGGTTCCTTCCAACCCCTAGTCATCCTGGATCCCTGGAAACCAAAGGTTCTTTAGCCATTGGCCATCCTGTATGATACAGCAAACACAATCTTCCTGTTCGCCAGAAAGACCTGGCACTGGAAACCAATGACCCTTTTGGCCCTCAGTCATCCCATTTGCAGTGGAACTTAGAACACACTTTCCCACTTATTCATGTTCCTGGTTGCTTTTTGAACACCAGATGGCCTGATCCCTAAATGTCCCTGGGTCTTTATAGCCCCCAGCCTGTCCATATGCTGGAGAACTGCATAGGCTTTGGGTCATCATCCCTCACCCTTGGGAGAGACTCAGTGTCCTAGAATCTATTTGACACTGAGTCCCTCTCAATATTTAGAACCCTGGGGCTCTTTGAGGTAGGTGTTGGCCAATACACTGATACCCTGGGAAGGTTCTGGACACATTTTCCCCTTGTATTCATGCCCCATGGGCCTTTTCTGAGACCAGATTGCTTACACATTGGGTTGCAGGGAGCTCTTATGGGAATGAGGTCCTATGCTGTGGAATTAGGGACTTTTTGGAAATTGTCTTTCTAACAGAGTGGTGTCTCAGGGCCCTTTTCAGCCACTGTAACTCCAGCACACTAGTGCATTTAAGAAACTTGTGGTCACTAGTTTCTTCACTATCTGGGATTGTGGGGTTATTGCCTGTCCCCAGCCAATCCTCAGGCTGGGGAACTGAAGGTTCTTTGTTTACTGTCCATGTGCAGTAGAAATGAGAATATTTGATATCACAGTACTGGCCTCCCCTAAGACTACCATAGATTCTTTTAGACCTCAGTCTGCCCACAAGCCAATGAAGAAAGAGATCATTTTGCTACTATACACCAAACTAGTGCCCCTGGGTACATTCTGGGTACCAGATGTCCCACTAGGAGGGTTCTGGCTTTCCTCTTGCTACATTCTGCTGGCATGCTGTTAATCCAAGGGTTTTTCTGCCATCAGCCTACAGCCTGCTGATCGTGGATCAAATTGCTAAATGAAAAATATAAAAATTCCTAGGAGAGAACATAGTAGAGAATCTAGGTAACCTTGATTTGGGCCATAACGTTTTGGATACAACACAAAAAGCACAAGTCATGGAAGAAAAAAATGGATAAGTTGGACTTCATTAAAATTTAAAACTTCTGCTCTGTAAAGGACATTGTTAAGAGAATGAAAAGACAAGCCACAGACCCAGAGAAAAGTTTTGCAAAGCACTTATTTCATAAACAACCAATATCCAAAATAGAGAACATTGAAAACTCAATAAGGAAAAAAACAGGCATGCCAATTTAAAAATAGGCAAATGATATGAAAAGACACCTCACTAAAGAAGATCTCTAAGAATAAGAATATTAAAAGATGTTCAACATCATAAGTTATTAGGGAATTGCAAATTCAAATACGATACCACTACACATTTATTAGAATGGCCAAAATCTAAAACAGTGACAACACCACATTCTGGAGAGAATATAGAGCAATAGCAACCTTTATTCATGCCTGGCAGGAGTGCAAAGTGGTACGTTCACTTTGGAAAGCCGTTTGGCTGTTTCTCGTAAAACTAAACATACCCTAACCATACAATCCAGCGATTATACTCCTTGGTGTTTATCCACATAAAATTACATCCATGCAAAAAGCTGCAAATAAATATTTAAAGCGGCTTTATTCACAAGTGCTACAACTTGAAAACAACCAAAATGTTCTGCAGTAGGTAAATGAATAAACAAACTATGATACATCTATACAAAAGAATATTATCCAGCAATGCAAAGAAAAGGGACTTTATAGTCCCCAAAAGACACACAGGAAACTAGAATACATATTGTTGAATAAAATAAAGCTACATATTGTCTGGGAACAACTATATGACATTCTGGAGAAGGTAAAAAAACTGTCCTGACAATAAAAAGATCAGTGATTGCCAGGGACTCAGGGGAGAGAAGGAGGGATGAATGGGTGGAGAATAGGAAATTTTTAGAGCAGTGAAACTTTTCTACATAATGCTATAATAATAGGATACATGCCATTACACATTTGTAAAATCTCTTAGAATGTGTAATACCAATAGCTAACCCAATGTAGATTATGGCCTTTAGTTAATAATAATTTATCAATATTTACTCATACTGTTTTTAAGCGTAAGGAAAAAAGATGTACCTTCTTATACCTATTAAATTAATAAAAAATCTCAAAAAAAAATTTACTCATACTGGTAACAAATGTATAACACCAATTCCAGGCGGTAATAATAGGGGAAACTGTGTGTTGGGTTGGCACAGGGACCAGGGACTATGTAGGAACTCTTTTTCTTTTCTGCTCAAAAATGAAAATTGAATAATTAAAAATAAGAAAAAGTATCAATTTAATAACCTACTTTTAAAGCTTGAGAGGGCAGAGCCTGTGGCTCAGTGGGTAGGGCACAGTCCCCATATACTGAGGGTGACAGGTTCAAACCCGGCCCCGGCCAAATTGCAACAAAAAAATAGCTGGGTGATGTGATGGGCGCCTCTAGTCCCAGGTACTTGGGAGGCTGAGGCAAGAGAATTGCATAAGCCCAGAAGCTGGAGGTTGCTGTGAGCCATGTGACGCCAGGGCACTGTGCTGAAGGCAATAAAGTGAGACTTTGTCTAAAAAAAAAAAAAAAAGCTTGAGGAAAGAGAAAAATAAAAGAAAACTAAAACCAAAGCTAAAGAAGGAGAAAAATAATGAAGATTAAAGCAAAAATAAATGAAACAGAGGCTAAAGTAACAATAGAATTAATGAAACCGAGAGGTAGTTATTTGAAAAGTTCTACAAAATTGGCAATCCTTTAACCAGATTAACAGAGAAAAAACCTCAAATAAAACCAGAAACGAAAGTGGGGACATTAATAATGACCATTGGGGAAAAAATGGATTATTAAGATAATACTATGAACAACTGCATGTTAGTAAATCAGATAAATAGATGAAATGGACAAACTCTTAGAAACCAACAAATTACCTAAACTGATTCAAAAAGTAACAGAAATATTGGGAGATCTATGCCAAGTAAAGAGATTTAATGAGAATCAAAACCTTCCTAACAAAGGAAAATCCAGGACCAGATGGATTCACTGGGGAATTCAAGTAAACATTTAAAGAATTAATACCAATCCTTCTCAAAAGTTTCTAAAACCTATTTTCTTAGATTGAATAATAACCAGTTAAAAATACATGCAAAAATACTGTAATGGTAAACTTTAAAACAACATTTCTCTAACTTTTCTTTAAAGCTACTTGATTCATTTAAACAATGAATAGTCTTAAATTAAAATGCAAACTGTTAAGTAGCTGTAACAACAGCTAGATGTAATATTTTCTTAACTCCCTGAATTTGGGTTTTCTCAATATTAGATATGTAAAACAAATGCAGAAATACATTGGATGCTGAGATTGATATAACACTAACAACTCACTTAAAGTTCTTACGTTTCATTAGAATAGAATGTAATTTCAGCATATTATAATTTTTGCTACATTTAAGTAAAATTGTTACATCTCTCTTTTACAAAAGCATCCAAAGATAAAATAGGAAAGAACACTTTGTAGTTCATTCATGAGGCCAGCATTACCTTGCTTCAAAAGCGAGATAAAGACATCATTAAAGACAAAAATCACAGAACAGTGTCCCATATGAATACAGTTGCAAACATCCTCAACAAAATCATATCCAACAGCATATCTAAAGAATTACATACCATTACCAAGTGTAATTAACTCAGGAATTCAAGAAGGGTTCAATATAAAGAAAATCAATCAATGTAACATATCACATTAATAGAACAAAGGTGAAAAACATATGATCGTCTCAATAGACACAAAAAGGCATTTGACAAAATCTGACACCCTTGCATGATAAGAATTCTCAGAAAATTAGGAATAAAAGAGAATTTCCTCAATACAACACATTTATGGAAAACTCACATCTAGCATCCTACTCAATGGTGAAAAGACTGAAAGCTTCACCCAATAACATAAAAGTGCTTGCTTTCAACATTACTATTTAACATTGTACTGGAATTTCTAGTCAGAGAAACTAAACAAGAAACATAAAGTAAAATAACACACATTGAAAAGGAAGGAGTAAAACTGTATCTACGTGCAGATGACAGGATCCTACATAAAGAAAATCCTAAATAATCCAGAAAAAAACTATTATAGCTAATAATTAAGCAAAATTGGAGGGTACACAATCAGTACATCAGCAATGCAATGTCCGAGTAGGAAAGTAAGAAAGTTGTTTCATTTATAATATAATCTGAAGTAATAAAATATATGGAAATAAATTTAACCAATGAAGTGAAAGAATTGTGCCCTAAGAAAATAGAGAATATTGCTGGAAAAATGATCCTAATAAATGGAAAGACATTTGTGTTCATGGACGTAAAGACCAAATATTGTCAATGTCAGTAATACCCAAAGCAATCTATATATTCAACACAATCCTTATCAAAATTATAATCGCTTTTTCTAAGGTAGTGGAAATGCTTTTTTATTGAAGGAAGTGGAAAGATGTTTTAGACTACATAAAGCCTAAAACATCTTGAAAAATTACAAAGTTGAAGAACTCATAGTTCCCAATTTTAAAATTTACTACAAATCTACTGAAACTGAAGGGACTGAAACTGCATGGTACTGGCATAAGGATAGACATATAGACCAATGGAACAAAATCAATAATTTAATAATCGACCTATACACGCATGGCAATTGTTTTTGACAAAGGCATCAAGTCCATTCAAGAAGATGATGCCAAGACAACTGGATTTCCACATTCTAAAGAGTAACATTGGACTCCTACTTCACACCATATATACAAATTAACTCATAATTGAGTAACAACATAAACACAAATGCTAGTACTGTAAAACTCTCAGAAGAAAACATAGGGAGAAATCTTTATGACCTTGGATTTGACAATGGATTTTTAGATATGATACCAAAAGTATGAGCAATAAAATTTTTTTAAATGTAGATAATGGACTTCATCAAATTAAAAACTTTGGTACATGTCTTAGTCTGCCTAGTGTTGCTATAAAGGTATACCCAAGGCTGAGTAATTTATTTAAAAAAGAGTTTTATTTGTCTCACAATTACACAGGATGTATAAGAAGCACAGCACCAGCAACTGCTTCTGGTGAGGGCTTCAGGCTGCTCTCACTCATGGTGGAAGGCAAAAGGCAGCTTGTGGGTACAGCAGCGATTACATGGCAGTAAAGGAACTAAGAGAGAAAGAAAGAGGAGGTGCCATGCTCTTTTTAACAACTAATAGAGAAAAAACTCATTTGTCATCCCATACTCCCAGGGAGGGGATAAATCTGTTCATGGGGGATTTGCCTTCATGACCTAAATACTTTCCATTAGGCCCACCTTCAACATAGGAAATCAAACTTGAACATGATACTTGGAGGGGCTAAACAGACCATATCTAAATCCAACTGAGGTTTTCAAAGTGCACTAGTAAGACAACCTATAGAATGGAAGAAAACATTTGGAAGCCATATATCGGATAAAGGTTTAATATACAGAGTACATAAAGTACATCTATAAATTCACAACAAAAAGAGAAACAATTAAAAAATGGGCAAAGAACTTGAACAGATGTTTCTTAAAAAAAGATGTACAAATGGCCAAAAAACACATGACAAGATGTGCAAAATCATTAAGGGAAATGCAAATCCAAACCACAATGGTATATCATTTTATACTTTCTAAGATGGCTATACTAAAAAAATTAAAAATGGAAAATAACAAACATTGGCAAGGATGTGGAGAAATTGGAACTCTTACATATTGCTGATAAGAATGCAAAATAATGCATCTGCTATGGAAACATCTTGGCGATATCTCAAAAAGCTACACATAGAATTACCATATGACCCAGCAGTTCAACGCCTACACGTATCACCAAAGGAATTAAAGTAGGTACACAGATACTTGTTCAGCCAATATTGCTTGATATTCTATGTAGTATGCTTCATAATAGACAAAAGATAGAGAAAAACCTAAGTGCCCATCCAGAGAAGAACAAATAAATACAGTACATGCATACAAAGGAATTCAGCCATAAAAGCTATGACATTCTGATATGTGCTACAACATGGGTGAACCTTGAAAATGGGCTACGTGAAATAAACCAGACACAACAGAAATAGATGGTATGATTCCACTTATATGAGGTGCCTGCAATAAATGAATTTATAGGCAAAGAAAGTATAATTGAGGTTATCATAGGTTGAGGAATGGATGGAATGACGAATTCTTGGTTAATGGTGATAGAGTTTTTTTTTTTTTTTTGTGGTTTTTGGCCCGGGCTAGGTTTGAACCCGCCACCTCCGGCATATGGGACCGGCACCCCACTCCTTGAGCCACAGGCGCCACCCAATGGTGATAGAGTTTTTGTTTGGGATGATGAAAATTTTTAGAAATGGATAATATGGGTATAAAACACTGTGAATGTACTTAATGCCACTAAATTGTACGCTAAATATTGGTTAAAAGGAGAACTTTACCACAATTAAAAATACTAATACAATATATCAAAAAGCATTGAATTACATAATTAAGGGTTTGAATTGTATAGTATTTGTATGTAATATTATCTCAATTAAGGTGTTTAGAAAATAATTTCAAAGATCTTTAGGTAATTGAAAACTTCAGACTTATGATACATTAGGTTAATTAATAGATATTCATTGAATACCTAGACTATTATAAGTGAGATGAAATACTGAAATATTAATTTAAGGGTGTATGCATTTGTATTTCTTACTGTGTTCATTTTTGCCAAATTGAGAAATTATACTCTAAATGTACTATATCCCTTGTATAGCAATGAAAAGTTGTGAGATGTATATCTGCAAACCTTTCTAGTCTACTGTAAAATGCTTATGTATGACAGTTCATGATTATCCACTTCCAAGCTTCTCTGTAAAACAGAAGTTACTAGTGGTTAAAATTTAGTCAACAAATATTATGCAAGGTATGCAGAATGCATTTTTCTTAAGACAATGAGAATAGTTTAGTCATAAACTGAAAAAAGGTGGTTGCTCCAGAATGAAAAAAAAAAAAATGTGTAGGATAAAACCTGAATGGATATAGAAAGTTGCAAAAGATTCATGGAAAGAGAATTTTTCTGCAGTCAAATGACAAAATTGTATTGGATTGCTGGTATTCTCTTAATAAGAAATCATAAAAGGTTTTCTTTACCTTTTTGGTAATCTGCTTTCAAGGCAAATAGTCCATTCCAGACAAGAAAATTTCCAGTGCTTTATGTTAACTGTAGTATTTAAGAAAACCGAATTCATCTCAGTTAAAGGAGCAAAGGTATTTTACAATCATGTTATCTTCTATGTTTAAAATCTTATATTGCCACTTGGATTAAATAGGTAATCAAGTATTGTTTGTCACTTACCAGGATTCTATTTAATCAAATGTTTAAACCTCCTGACAACTTTTGATATTTTGCCTTCCTTAAATTGGATCTTAAATGTTATCTTTTGCACCTAAAACTGTCTTTGTATCCCAAAAGGTCTTTGGAAAATCACAAAGGAATTATTCTCTGCCCTTGTACAAAGACAGACACTAGAAATAATTAGGTCTATTTGATATGTTATGAGTTGCATAGGAAGTGCTGTCAAATCAGAAGAGATGTTTAGCCTTCCCTAGGTTAAATCTCTAAGGGTAAAATGTTATCAATATAAATATTTCAGAAATCATATGAAGTACCTAGAGAATTTCCAGTACCCTTGCTGTCCATGATGTTTCTATTTATCAGAGGCTTGGTGTTATTTTGCCTAATAATAGAAAATGGTTAATTTTTAAGACGTTAACTTGATCACAATTTTACTAGCTAAAATTAAATCCATTATGTTCTAGGCCAGTGATTTTTTTCTTAGAAATTCACATTACTTACCTAAGGAGTTTTGATATTCTGTTGTTTAGGATCTACTCCAGAACAGCTAAATCTGTTTACTTGATGTCCTTGATATATGCTTGGTAAATTCTAAATACTTGATATACTCAGGCTATATCACGTCTCATGATTATTACACTTTACATCTGAAGATTTTTTTCTCTGTAAAAATTATGTTCATCCATTTTTATTAATGATATATCCACTCTTCTTTGAAAATGATGCTAATCATTATGTTATAGATATTTTGTCTAAAACGCTTTAGTTTGACATTATTTGAATTTGCATGCCACAAAGCAAACAATATCCTGGTCAAACACATTGTTTTATAATACACCCTCATCAGAGCTTTCATTTTGAAAATTATCAGCAATAAGTTAATCACAACCATTGTACATCTTTTGTCATCTACAGATAGTTTTATTGTTTGTTGATTTGTTTCACTCTGATGCTTCCCTGAAAGTGCTTGCAATTAGCCATAGGCCAGAATGCTTGTCTTCAACAAAGAAGGGCTATCTCAAAAACCTTTGAAAAAGGTCAATGCTAGCTGGGTACTTTTAGGCACAGGGTTCTGGTGGCATCACTTAAACAACTTTGAGACCATATCAGTGGCCTACATCAGAATTTCCAGAACTCTAGCGGAAAAACAGATGGGTTCATGAGCCTGGAAAACCAATATCAAGTGGAAGAAGAATTAATTATATAGGACTGAATAAAATAATGAAGGATGATTATGGGTTTTGTTAGGAATATTGCTGGTTATTTAATGCTCTGTTTTCTGAATGCAAAGAATCCCTTTTTCTATTATCTTTGTCTGTGTCTAGCTCATAACAAGTTGGTAGAATATACTTTTGTAAAATGGAATTAAACACTTATCTTTCTTTCCCTGTTAGGAACCTCCATAATTGAGAAACTCTCATTGAGTATTCTTATTTTCATGTCAATAAAGATATTTGCATAGGTTCAATAGGGGTCTATCCTTCTTGTTAACAAAACATAACTGGAAACATCAGTTATGCAATCAGGACTTTGACTGGAATGTCATATTTGAGAATGTTGTTAATTTAATTAGATATGAATAGCCACTTTTAAGGAGCTAGGGTTGACTTTATGGAGCCCATGCTTACAGAGCCCTCTTGGGGAAACTGGTGTACCTAGCTTATAATGTTTTGGCTTTAGAAATGAGTAAGGCAAATCACACAGTCTGGTCAGTCTAGGAAACATAGGATATTTTGGTGAACTTAAGAAAAGAGGGATTCCCATAAGTCTGTATAGGTCTTGCTGATAAAACATAATGGCAAATCCTTGGATTAGATATCTAGCCTCAAGAGAGTTTTAAAAGTCCAATATAAGATTCCTTGCAAAAACTTCCAGCAAAAGGAGCTTAAAAGGCCTATATAGAAAATTACTATTTTTGCTACACCTATGTAAATAATCAGGACAACTCTAATGAGACTAGCCTTATTTCATGATCCAGAATAATATTCCTTTGATATTATCATTGATCAAAGGATGTGTGTATGTGATTATAGACAAAAAATGTTTCAATAGAAAATTATATTTACATCAATAATGATCCGTCTGAAAAAGAAATCAAGAAAACAATCTCATTTACTATTGCAGCACAAATAATAGAATACCTAGGAATAAATTTTAACAAGGAAGTAAATATCCGTACACTTAAAATTATAAAATTTTGGTGAAAGAAACTGAATAAGACAAAATATGAAAAGATACCTCATGGATTAGTACAATTAAAATTATTAAAATGTCCATACTACCCAAAGTGACATACACATTCAACTCAATCCCTACTTATTTTTTGAAGAAATAGGAAAAGAAAACAATTCTTCAATTTATATGGATCCACAAAAACTCCAAATACTAAACAATCTGGAGGAAGAAAAACAAAGTGGAAGGCATCACACTTCCTGGTTCCAAATTATGTTAAAAAGCTGCAGCAATCAAATATCATAGTACTGGGATGAAAATGAATGCCTAGATGAATGGAAGAGAATAGAAGGCCCGGAAATAAACCTATATACATATGGTCAAGAGTGCCAAGAATACACAATGGGGAAGAAATTATCCTGTCAATATATGAAATTGGACCCTTATTTTATACAGTACACAAAAAACAAATCAAATGAATTCAAAGATTTAAATGTAAGACTTGAAACCATAAAACTCTTAGAAGAAAACAAAGGGAAAAGGCTCCTTGATTTTTTTCTTAACAATGATTTTTTGAATAGAACATCAAAGCTCAATCAGCAAAAGAAAAAATAAACAAGTAGGACTATGTGAAACTAAAAAGCTTCTATGCAGCAAAGGAAACAATCAACGAAGATGAAAAGACAGCCAACAGGTTAGGAAACAATACATCAGATAAAGGGCTAATATCCAAAATATATAAGAAATTCACACAACTAAATAGAAAAAATAAATGAATAAATTCAGTAAAATGGGTAAAATACCATTGAATAGACATTACCTCAAAGAAGACATATAAGTGGTCAACAGATATGGAAAAATGTGCTAAATTGTCACTAATTATCAGGGTAATGCATATCAAAACCACAATGGGTAACCTTATACCCGTTAGGATAGTTATATCAAAAAGGCAAGAGATAACAAGTGTTAGCAAGGGTGCAGAAAACAGGGACTTTTGTATACTCTTGGTGAGAATGTAAATTAATATATACACTTTGGAAAATAATATGGAAGTTCCTAAAAAAACTAAAAATAGAATGATGGTAAGACCCAACAATCCTTTCTCTGGGTATATAATCAAAGAAAATGAAATCACCACTTTATAAAGATATCTGCACTCCCTATTCATTTCATCATTATTCATAATAATCGAGATAACATAAATAACTTAAGTGCCTGTTCATGTACGAACGAATAAAAAAGCTGTAGTATGCATGTACAATGGAATATTACTCAGCCCCCCAAAAGGAGGAGATATTGACATTTGTGACAACATGGATAAACCTGGAAGACATTATGCTAAATGAAATAAGGCAAGAAAAGAAAAATACTGCATAATTTCACATATATCTTGAATCTAAAAGAAAAAAAACTGAATACATAGAAATAAATAATAGAAATGTGATTACCAGAGGTGGGGCCATAGCAGAAATGGGGATATATAGGTTCAAGGGTACAAAGTTGCAGTTAGGTAGGAAGAATAAATCTAGAGAGCTAATGTACGACATCTGGATTATAGTTAATAATATTTATTGTATTGTATACTGGAAATTTGCTAAGAGAGTAAATTTTAGGTACTCTTATCACAAAAATAAGGAAGGTAACAATGATAAACTATGTTAGATGATGGATGTCAAATTACTCAACTATAGCAATTACTTCACTATGTATAACTACATCAAAATATCATGTTGTATACCTTAAATATAAACAATAACAGGAAAAAAGAAACTGAGGCTCATCCCTTTCTTTTATCAGATTCTGATCCTGTTCATTGTCTCTGAGCTATTTCTTACCATTTTTAAACTAATAGATATTCAAGTTCTGTCTTGTCCAGTAGACATTTATTTTTTTTCTCCCACTGTGGAAAAACCAATTTTGGTACCTACCTATAAACTGGACTAAATCCCTAATTGTTAAGCCATACCAAATTTTCAGTTCTTCCAGTTTCTATTAATATCTGGCTACATTAGTCCAAATTAACATTTCTAGTTTTTTCCTTCCCCCCTACCTTGAAATCAACAAGAACTAAAACCTGACTATCCAGATCCTTACAGGGACTCCAGGTAGCCTTGGAGCTGGTCTTTTCCCAGGGATTAGAAAGAGCTTTATAGAGCTATGGCTTAATAACTTGACATATACTTTAAAGGCTTCATCACTGTGGCAGACTATGCATGGGCTGGATTTCTCCATGGAGAAGTGTTTGGGACACTAACGAAGTCTTGGGAAATTATCAGGCCATGCATGCCCTTATAGGAGAGGTAGCAAATACCGTGGATGATGCCATCAAGAACACCAAACCTTCAGTGAGCAATTTTGCATTATTGAAAAATCTCCATTCACCAACCCCTTGGAATTTGCTGAACTGGGTATCTTTAGCACTCAGCTCTTAGCTCTTCACTTGTATATGACCTTTTATAATAACATTTACCTTTTTCATTTTGAGCATCAGTCTTTTAAGGTGCCTCAATTGTAAGGTTTTAAAACAACAGAACTCTGAAGCCTGGCTTAACAAATGGCTTAACCATTTGGAACCAGCCCCAACACACTATGGGCTCCCTTCTATTGGCTAGGTGCAACGAGAAACCCTCAGAAAATTATAGGAAAAAATTAAGAGACTAAACACGAATGTTTGAAGAGCAGTGAGGGATTCAGGAGACAGCATACCTATCTTTGTGAGGTTTCCAGCATGCCACCTCGAATATCAGGCTAACTCTATTTATTTCATACATCAGTGTTTTAGTCATAAACCTCAGGAAGACAAGGCAAACAGTCACGGTTCTTGCTGCACTTGCATTTCTTTAACTAAACTAATTCTTTCACTAACTACATTAATTGTATGGACTTACTTGTTACTTGTATTGTTTTAAGGTATTTAAAATCTTTATAGGAACAGAGGTTGGATAGTGAAACAGCCCAGGAGCAGGACGTCAGAGAAATACCCTAATTAGACCAAATTCACAAATCGCACAAGTGATTTTTTTTTTTAATACTCCAAAAGCCTTATGTCCAGACAGACAGGCTCCTCTAGCCAAATTAAGGTGATGGAAGGAAAGAGATATTTCATCTCCTTATGTGGTCCAGAGCAATACAATTCCTGCGGTGTTCAACAAAGTTTAAATATTCTACATTCCCAACTCCTTAAAATCACTCTCCTGGAGTGAGCATCTCCTGGCAGAAAACCTCTGAGAGGAGGGGGAGATTTCCAGCAAGACAGCCTTCAGAATTTTAAAAGGGAGCAGGTCCCACAGTGATTTGCACTGAAATTAAGGTTCTTCTCGAATCACTTATCTCCTTTTTCTGTTTTCCTTTTGTCCATCCTCTGCAATCCTAGTCCTCATTTAATTCCTAACCTACTTACAACTAATAATTGAATATTGGTTTCAAGCTTATAAAATCACTATTACTAGTAAAGCAAGCACATCAAGATATGACTCTTCCCTAAGTATTCCCACATGCACCCTTTAGTTTAACCATCCCTACAAGGATGACAACACTGAGAAAACACTCACCATAGGACTATTTTGCTTTGTCATTCCCTATTCAGGTCCCATTCTTCTGTGAGTTGTTCAAGGACAGTCTCTTACTGAGTCTATCTTGAACAAGAGAAGGGACTAACAAGATTGACTAAATTCTGTTTGACACAAGTTTAGACTGGATTGACTAGGACACCAAGACCCTAATTTTGGGGGAAATTCCTGCAGTATAATTTATTTGCTCATCTCAGTCCCAAACTTCTGCCTCCAATGCTTAGACACCAATAAACACTTCTTGCCTCAACCTTCATCTTATTGCAATATTTCATATAGTTGTCTGAAGTCATGCCCTCTGGCTAGCAGTTTTATCACTCACATCCTACTTCCACAGCCACCTTTTCCATGGTGTCTGAATATAAAAGCTTTGCTTAGCCACTTCTTCCCAAAGAATGTTTCTGACTTAGGCTTGAGCATATCCTTGGTACAATTGTCCTTTCCCCTATCCTAGTAACCCCTCTTGAAGTATTTCCATACTAATTTCCAGGTATGTCTTTTGTATGTGTGTGAATAGGACTTCCTATCACCAACTTGACTGTGCGGTATGGAATCTTGAGCCCTATCAGCAACCATCTAACCAGCAAGCTGATGTCTTGAGGTTCCTTCCAGTCACTGGCCAGCCCACAATCAGACCTTGTTGCCCTTTCAGCCTCCACCCTTCCCATGCACTAATGCCCCAGGGTTCCTTCTTCCCACAAGCCTACCCCTGCTCTGTAGAACCTTGAGCCCGATTAGCCACCATCCATGCCTCAAACTGATACTGTGGTGTCCTTTCCAATTGTGGGGCTACCCATGAGCTATGGATTTGATAGCCTTTAAACCTCTCCATGATCTTTGTCTGGGAACCTTGGAAGCCCTTCCAGCCACCACCATGGCCACTCACTGGCCGTAGCAGGTAGAAGGCACAAACCGAAGCCCTTTGTGCCTTCTACCTGCTCTCCTGCTGTGGAAACAAGGGCCCTTCCAGCCACAGTCTGGACCTCCTGCTGTTGCCTGAAAGGCCATTCCTGCTACTTTTTTCCTTTATACTGGTGCTCCAGAGGACTTTTCTGATCACCGGCATATGGGTACACTAGAGCATCAGTCTAGATCAGAGCTAGAGTTCTGGAGGCCTTTTCACCACCTACTTGCCAGTGAGCTAGGACCCGGGACTCTTGCTCTGGTCTGCCAATGCACTAGACACCTCTGCCAATCTCTGAGGCAACTACGATGTGTCCTGGTCATTTGATTGTTGTGGTGGTGATCCCCCTGATCCTGGCCATCAGGATCCCAACTAGGTCCAAGCATTTGGCTCCTGTGGTAGTTCAAAGAGACTTTTAGCTGTCAAAACATCTCAGAGGACTTCAGGCACTTCAGAAGAGTGAGAGGGAGCCTACATGGGTTTGAGCTTGGCCACCTTGCCTTAGTGGAGACATGCGAGTTCAGGAACCTGGATAAATCTCTCTGTTCCAAGTGAAGTAGATCTTGCTCCCCTCCCCACAATCAAGATGGAAGAAGGCCTTGCTGAGCCCAACAGATGAGCTGAACCTTTAGATGAGGCAAGTGAACATCAAGTGGTCCTCTAGCCTGCTTCCAGGTCTGGAGAGTGGGCAATAGAAGCACTAGAACAATATACTTCATTTGGTCAGCAGGGAATGCCCAACAATGTTTTGAAAGATGCACAGGTCATTTTTTAAAAGACTTGGCTCATATACTATGAAAAGACCTTTCTCAGTTTTAGTGTCAACCTTTTAAAAGACAGGTTTAAGTTCTTATTCTGCTGCATCTATGCTTCTAGAACTGTAGAGGTTGCTGTCATATTATTAAAAAGTAAAGGTAGAAAATCAAAGATCTTGTAAGTAAACTTTTGTTTTAAGAAACACTTAAAAAAATATTTTCTGGAAATGACTTTTGGAAAAGTAGCCACTAGAAAGGACACAAGAAGCAGCACATGATCACATTTTATCAGTAGGTTAGAGGATGTGGAAAAAAGACCTTGAGAAGAAAGAGTTCATATGTAATGAACATTTCCATGCTATAACCACTGTTCTAGGTATGCATTTTACTCTCCCCCACTCCCCACACTTTCCTCCAAACACTGTTTCCCTTCCCTTTTGTTACTCTTATTTTTAATTGCAACATAATAATTCTAAATATTTATGGGGACAGTGTGGTATTTCAATACATATGGACAATGTGTAATTATCAGATCAGAATAATTAACAAATATATCACTTCAAACATTTATCATTCCTTTTAGCATTAATTTTCTTTTTATGTAAAAATTAATAATGTCATATCCTTGTTAAAATATCTAGATATTCTAACATGTTCTGATATGTACAAAGTATGTTAAAAGTAGTAAATAAAATAACACACTTTGTTAATTATTTTTGTTAAAATTCATATGAAATCTTACTTTTTGGAAATGAAATGGCTAAACCTTGTTTTTGAGATGTAATTTTTTGCTATGTTTATAGTACTTACTGGACAAATAACTCCCAATGTTGCAACATCTAGTATCCAGATTAAGAATTTTATGAATTCTTAATTGTATGAATAAAGCTTAACATTTATACACTTTGTGTTGAAACTTATAGGAAAACTTGTCTTCTGTAAATTACTTTGTAAATGAATTTAAATTTCTTCATCCACCTCTGAGCACTATGCTTATCTATACTTCTTCACTGGATTGGTGGTGCGGAAGAGGAAGTGAGGAGAATATGGTTGAGGATCAGGATGGTCACAATTAGAAGACACTCAGATACTGAAATGACAATCATTTCATGTGTTCAATTTTACCTAATGGCACTGGGTATAAGTAGACAAATAAGTTATTATTTTGGATAGGTAGACTTTCTAGATGTTTATATATGTCCAATATATTTATAGTAGTGGTAGTGAACTAAGGCTATCATTGGAAATTTTTATAGAATCTTGCCTTTTGGGAAGGGAATGGCTATATCTCTTTTTGAGTAGTACCTACTGTGCTTAAATGGAAGAAGGAGAAGATGGTACTCAAGTGCCACTGTATTCATAGTTGGAACTTTTTAGACAAACCCTTTTCCTCTATCTTCTGTACATGTTTTACTTTGTCAGTTTGCAGTATTTGTAATGAATAAACCAGTTGTTAGTTTATACCTAGTCTTTCTAGAATTTAAAGAGTTTTCCAGTTTTGACAAAAGAAAAGTTACTAAACTGTTCTTCATTCATTGTTAAATTTCATGTGAAAGAATGTCTTCTGAAAACAATTTATGGAAGTATTATACATTTGCTACAATCACCTCAAGTGCATATACGTGTAGATAGATAGGAGTCAAAAGGAGTGAGAAAAATAAACTTTCCAGGCCAAATTGGCCCTATTAAGTAGAGAATTTCATATTACAGCCTTTATTATATCTATATAATTTATTTAATGTCATTTGTATTGTGGAAAAATTTAAGTCCTAATTTGAAACATGTAGTATTTCTGGATGTCAGAAATACACAACATATGTTGTTAAAAAGTGGACAACACACAACCTTTCATATTTGTATGCATTTATTTTGGCCAGCACTTATAAATATATAGTAAAAAAAATTCAATGGCAATAGTTATACTTTTGAGGTCTATACTATTAATATTTCAATAGTATATAAAGGAAATAGTATATATAGAAAAATTGTCTTCTGTAAATAACTTTGTAAATGAATTTCTTTATCCACCTCCATTAATATTTTAATAGTATATGCATAGACATTATAATGAATTCTTTTAGAAGTATTAAAATTATTGCATTCCTTTGTTTTGTGTCTCATTTTAAATTGAACATTAAGAGAATGTTTAAATTCCCTGATTCCTTCATTTCATTAAGCTCTACCATATTGTTTCAATATTCTTCATAATTTTCATCTGATTTTGGTTCTGTTTTCCTACTTTCTTGTCAATTCTCTTTATTTCCTTTATCATCCATATTTCAAATTCCTTTTCTGTCAACTCTATTAATTCTTTATAGTAGGAGTCCTATGCAGTAGCTGCCTCATGGTCCCTTGGGGGTGTTGTTCTGTTTTGGTTTTTCATTTTGCCAGAATTTTTCTGTTGGATCCTGCTTGTGTGTGTTATCTTCTTGTTCAACTCCTTGCCCTACACTTTTCCTTCTTACTGCCTTCTTCACTTTAAATTACCTTGTCTCAGAGCTTAGGTGTTGAAGTGCCCTGTTGGTATAAGGTCAAAAGGAAGAGAAAGGTAAAGAGTGAGCAAGGAGAAGGAAGAGTAAAAGGAAAAGAGAAGAAAAGAGAAGCAAAAGAAAGGGAGATGAAAAAAGAATTGAGGAACAGGAGAGAAGGAGAACAGAAAGAGACAATGAAAGTGACATGAGAAATTGTGGTGTTCAGCACAATGCAAAGGCTATGCCTACAAATTAAGGATTTTGGGTGGCTGGGCTCAGTGAACCCCTAAAAATCAGGAGCTCCTTACCAGCCTGAGCATAGCAAGACCCTACCTTTGCCAAATATAGGAAGAGAAAGTAAAGAAAAAAGATAAAAACAATAAAGAAAGAAAAATTCAGCAGTGTAGACTTGCCAATACTGTTTTTTCCAAAGGCCAAAGGTAGAAGGACTCCACAGACTGTGATTTCTTGACCTTAGTGGGACCACTGCAATGACCTCCCAGCCAGGCCAATACAATGACCCTCCCAGCACTCAGAGGAAAGAGAAAATAAATAAGAATAAATAAGGAAATTAAAAATACAATTATAGCACATAAGAATAAAGAGGAAAAATACAGAAAAAATAGAGGGGAGAGTATAGCTGTTGTATAAAAATTTATGTGGGAAAGATGAGAAAAGTAGAAAAGTTTCTAATGAAAGAGAAAAAAAAAGAGAGAAGTAAAGTAGAGAGAGAGAAAATAAATGGGGCTGAAATACTGTAACAAAAATACAGGATCCCTTGCTCTTGAAGAAAGTAAAAATGGAAATTTAGAGTACAACCAAGCAAACAAATTAGCAAAAACAAACAAAAAAACTCAAATAACCAAAGCAACAATAACTTCAGCAACAAAGAAGACAAAATAAAATGAAAAAGTCTTTAAAAAAAGAAAAAAAATATTGCAGAAGGGAGCAACAATAATCTGTGTGGAAAATTGAGTGGAAAATTGCAATATAGACATAATGCAATATATTGCCCGGCCACCAGGTGGCTATGTGGCTTTATATGTATATCTATATATATACATATATACACATATTGCAATATATTTCTAGGCCACAAAGTGGAGCTCTAGTTTTAGGACATGGAGAACACGTGTCAAAAACCACTCTCTAGTTTCTGAGAACAGGTCCAGTCATCCTGACTTAGTTTTCCTTGGTGAATGCCTGGTTGTTCCCAAAGCATTCAGTCTCTGTTGGGTTGGGGTCTTAAAGTGCTTCAGAATCCTTAGGAGGCAAGTCTTTCTTACAGTGCCTCCTGACAGACAATTCATAGGGTCCTGGAGCTACTCAACTCACCCCAAGACTGGAAGCCCGAGTTCAGTAGACATGCCAGAAGCAGCCATGCTCTACGTCCCCACAGACAGTCTTTTCCACATGACCTTCCTACAATAGCATCCCAGCTAGCAGCTACGACCTTCCCACAATGGCAGCCCAGCCAGCAGCCAAGCCAATGGTAAATCCACTCCACCCAATATTCAAAGCTGTACACCATTTGAGTCTATCCACTCTCCAAGTTTTCCACTCAGTGCACAGCTCCCCCTGAAATACAAAAACTGCAGAATGGTTCCATTCCACCCCCAGATGGGAGGTGGGAGCAAGGAGTGGCATGGGGTGGGCTGTTCCCATACACTTGCCTACTGAGTCAGTCCTCCACAGTTTCAGACCTCCTGCTGTCTCCTGCAGTTCGCCACTGCCTCACTGTGCCCCCAGAAGGTGGTCAGAACAATTGTCAAAGAGTAACAAAATCTTGTAATCCTAATCCAGTCCAGCTTCCCTGCCATAAGCAGGAGCCTCTTATGTAAAATGTTTATGAAACCAATCAAAAAAGATGCCCTTGGTGAGCCCTGCCCTTTGTCAACATGATAATAAATTGATAAGAAATTCATTCCTTGAAAACAGTGATTATGTGAGCTTTTTGTCTATCACAGCAAGTTTATAC
Organism: Nycticebus coucang; assembly: GCF_027406575.1. Lineage (NCBI taxonomy): Eukaryota > Metazoa > Chordata > Mammalia > Primates > Lorisidae > Nycticebus > Nycticebus coucang. Next base: position 27,641,120 of record NC_069804.1, on the reverse strand, counting down.
TTTTGCATGCCTGCTGCATTAGCACATCTCAGTATAGTTATTTTGTCCTTGGCATCCTTAATTTCTGTAGGGGCTGTCTCACCAGCCTTAGTCAGTGTCTCCCTGGAGCAATAACACCACAACAGTAATGTTTCATCAGCATTACAGACTAGTTCTGGATGTACTCTTTCAATACACAATCAAGCTGTTCATGTTTAGCTTTATGCAGTGTTTTTTGTAAACTTTTCTTTATCGCTTTCAATATGGAATTTCAGTAGTTTATTTTTCTGTTTCATCAGGTCATAGATAGCATTCTAACACCATACTCTTCTTTGTTAAGGAATAATGTTGCCTAAGTGGCATGAAAACTTTAGAATGAGATCTTGATGATGCACCGAGGGCAGCCTAAATGGATTGTCGTGTGTAATTTCCATTTTTACCTTTATGTAAGTGTTTAAATCTGTCTCTTAAGAGATATGGAGCTAATATATATTGTAGATATTTCTAATTCACTTTGCAGATTAAAGTACAGAAAACAAATTTACCTCAATATCTTAATTTTTATTTGCATACATAAATCTATAATTTTAATTAATTAAAACATATTAAAATATGTGTTAAGTAATTACGAAATGTATAATACAAAATGTATACAGTTTGGTCTAGAGCCTACTAATTAAGCTCTAAAATTTCTTCTTCTCAATGGAAAATAAATAATCCATCCACTAGCAAAGACCTGCCTTAATTTTTAGCCTAAATTGTGGAATGACAGTGTGGTACCACATTAATTCTCTATTATTTAAGCAATAGTAACATATTCCTTGTTCTAAAGGGAAATGTTTTAGAGGTAGCCTATTGAAATAAAAATATTTTAGTGGCTATAATATTTGAGAAAACAATTTATATTTCTATAGGTTTTTTATTATTAATTAAATGTATTTTTTCAGATTTTTATTTAGTACCACTTGATGTTATATTTGATGTTTCAATTTTTTAGGATTCATACTTATCTTTTACTAAATTAAGTCATGCCTCTTTCTACTTATTATGAAGAAACTAAATGTTTTCTTGCCCTGTTACAATTCAGAAATTCTGGTGACCATTTATGAGTGAAATAAAGAAAATCTTGACAAATCTCTTATTAGTTTACCTATTGAGATAGCTCTTTGTTGGTAGATGAAAATAATAACACATCCTAAAAGCATTCTTTCAGTGGATATAGATATGAAAGAAAACTACATTGTTATCAATATGAGTAACTCTCCATGGTATGCAGCTCAATAAAATCATCCTTAGTATGAATGTTGTAGATTCAAGAATTAATAATATAAAAAATATATTTTAAAAGACAATGATTGGCATGTTAAAATGAAATGCCAACTAATCTTTTCCTTTGTAACATTTCCCATTACTCCTGTTCTTATTACAGTACTCTCTACATATTCAATAGCTGTGGAATGTAAATAACATTGTATCTGATAATTGAATTATAATTTTTTCAGTTTACATTTACCTAGCTTGACATCTTTATGAATAATCCATTCATAATATGAGGATTATAAAAACATAATGTTCAACAGAGTTATTTTAATCTCATTTATGTTTGAGACTACAAGAAAGTAAGTACCAATAACCTCCTATTCTGAAGCAGAACATGTAAAAAAAAGGCATGCAAACACCAGTTTTGCAATACTACTTGCTTGCCACCTTCAGCATATAAATGGGTTGACATTGCAGAAACAAGAGTATTAGAGGAAGAATTTCATGGGGAAAGTTGTAGAGAGTTGTAGGACATTTTCTCTTCTCCTTAATGGCAGGACTGAATCTGCGGAGCTCAGATTATCAGTGGGTAGTGAGATAGTGGTAGAGAAACAGGCTCCAATATGGACTGAATCAGAAACAATAAACTCTCTTTCCTTCTGCCCACCAGAAGAAGCTTCATAGGTTTTTGCTGATGACTCTGCTTCCCATTATTCATCGAATCAGGATTTGAACTATTTTGCATCATCTTGAAGGAAAGCATACCACTTAAAATAGGATACTATTCCATAGCAAAAAAACCTACATCTGTTACATTTAAGGAGTTGGAGATTAAGCACTAAATGTCTGAATTGGTAGCTTCAAGTAACAAAGTTTTAGAAATAAATGAATCATCATTATCTTTTTCACCAAGACACTCGTGAATCCTCAGAATCCAAAACTCTAAAATGTATTTGATCAAGTGTTCACATTTATCCATCTTTCACTCTCCACTTTATCTGACCATATTTTAGCTAGGCTACTAACTAAAATATTCCCTGAGCCTTAGAAAACACTAAAAAGTGGAATGTGCCCACCTTATCAGCTTATCCTAGGATCAGTTGACCACAGCAAGACACTTTTCCAAGCAGTCTCCGTTGGTCATTTCCATTTGCTTGTCCAACTTCTCTTAAAACATTAAGGTTATCTCCGATTCCTTCTCCTTTAAACTGTAGAAGAAAACCTTTTTTCTATTTGATTTTCAGATGCAGATTTATGAGATTGAAATGTTTTACCTTTTGCAAACATCTTTCTTTCTAATTAAAGTCTCCTCATATAAGTCTGGTTTATTTAAGATAGTTCATGTAGTCCTGAGAATGTCTGTGCGAGGGCATCAGAGAAGTACGTTCATGTTGGATGTAACAGAGACCCAATGGAAAATACTTTTTGTAAAAAGATAATTTGTCATTTCATGGAACTAAGAATTTCAGAACTTGACTTCTAGTAGAGAAAATATACACAAGATTAAATAAAATTCTCATAATATGATATTTTTCTTTGTTTTGGTTTGGCTTTCCTCTTTATTTAATTCTTAAGAAAATACTTCCAATAAAGAGGGAAAAATGACTACTAGCACTGTCTTGCAACATCCTGAAATAAAAATTCCCAAGGTGCAGCAATGACAAAAAGCTTTTATTGGCATGTGGTAGGACAGTCAATCTGAAAGGAGACCATTGTACTTTCTAGCAGGCAGTTAGCAGAGGTTTTTTTTGTTTGTTTGTTTTTCTTTTGCAGTTTTTGGCTGGGCTGGGTTTGAACTCGCCACCTCCGTTATATGGGGCCAGTGCCTTACTCCTTTGAGCCACAGGCGCTATCCCAGTTAGTGGAGGTTTTATGTGTTTTAGGCACTCATATGGTTAGGAGAAAAGAACTAAGAAAAGAAAAAAATAGTGTGATATATGGGGCAAACCAAATAGATGATTTTTTTAATTTCTAGGGTATATGTTCTATGAATAAGCAATTCCAGTAAAGCACATACTTTGTGCTAAATTTGCAGTTCAAAGTTAGCAAGGATAATAGACAGTTTTTCTGAAAGCATAGGTTCATGTTTAGCAGGAAGACCTTTTGCTTTAGGCTAGGGGTAAAGGTAGCAAAAATTCATTAACCGTTTATAATCTCTATGCACAAATGGTCTCATTAAAACAGTACATCTATTTTCATTTAGGTAGCTTCGGTAAAAGTTCTATGGATATTGGCTGTCATTAGTCCACCTGGGGACAAGTACCCATCTTTTAACCAGTCACCATGGACTGAGAGATACAGAAGTTTTCTCAACCAGACCTCAGTCAAGTGTCCATCCTTAGGAAGGGGGACAGATTCAGCCTCACGAGAGTCTGAGAATTAAGAAGAGGTCCCTCTCTATTAACAACTAGAATACCCAGTGAGAAAGAATAAAGTATCCCTGACTGCTGTCATGTGGTATCTGACCCTGGTCTTCTCTTGATGACCATAAACATAAATTCATAGACGACCAACATCAGATGAGATCAGTCTGCGTCCATGATGGAGTGAGACCTGAAAATGGCCACTTCATAAGCATGTCTAAGCTCAGACAGAGAACACTGTGCGAACCAAAATATTGTCCAAACTCACTCCTCTCCCAGCTTACAAGAATGGCTGCTGCCTCTTTACACATTGCAGCTCTACTTCATTTCTCATACCTCTTAGACAAAAATTATTAAGATATCCAGTCACCAAATTGCATCCGCTTTCTGACAGTAGCAAAACAAATGTCTACTTCCTTGAAAATTCGCTGAAAGCACCACAAGCCCAAATCCTATAATAAGGCCCTCCTAACAGACTCTTGTTGATGTGCTGTCGTGTCCTACAATCTTCCATGTTGTAGCAAGTAATAAATCCAGCTATGTTTTCTGGCGGTCTTTGGATGGTAAGCTCAACACCACTCAACTCCTGACTTAGGAAATCTTGGCTTCTCTTCCATGGCCACTGCCTTTTTGCATGCAAAAGACCATAAAATCATATATTTACACTGAAAAAGAACAAAAAGCCTTAAGATGATAGAATACAGATGGCCTCATATTCATGACAGCATGATAATGCCACTGATATTCAGCTTCGGTGGCTATTTTTTCCACAACTAGTGGTGTAGTTTCCAAAGCAATCCAGTACTCTCATTGAAACATGGACTTCAGTGATACAGAATTAGAAATTGATAAAGTGTTGGTAAGGCAAATTTTCAAACTTTTTAGAAATCAATTTTCAACAAGACGATTATTGTGTTGCATTTTCATAAGGCCACGCTAGGAAAAGTAGTAAATAGGCATTTTTCCTATAAAACATTCACATTTTTTTGACCAGGCAATCTTTTCTTTGTCAGAAGGCACATCTACCCAGAGGCTTCCAATGTTATCCTGCTGTTTCTTTGATATTACAGGTCTGGACAGCAGTCCCTAACGAGGATATTTCCCTTCAGCTCTCCTTGCACCTCTTTCTTGAAGGTTCTCTGCTAAGGAGAGATGAAAATTTGAGCAAAACGGTTAATAGCTGTTAATAGCTAAATGTGTTTCCTTTTTAGAGGCAAAATGCTGTCACAGAAGATAACTCTGGGCCTCTGTCACAGATCGCCTGAGTTTTAATTCTTGCCCCTCTGTGTACAGGCTTATTCTCTCAGAATCACAACTTGTTTAAGTGAAAAAAATAATTTTGATTTATTTAAGCACTTCCGAAGGGCCTTTGATGCTTCTAAACCATGGATAACCACTGGGTTCACACCTGTGAACTATGGCCCCTGAATTTGAGAATCTTACATTTTTTTTTTCTTCTTCTCTTACAAAATTGTTATGAAACTCATATTTGACCTTTTATATGAAAGTGTTTGGACAATTCTGCATTTTCACTAGGATAGTAGCAAGTGAAATAAATATTTCATTGTGTTCAACCACAGGGACGGGTAAGAATAGTCATTTTAGCGGGGGGAAATGGCTAAAGATGAAGAAATCTTTGGCCAAAGGTAACTTGCTTTGTGGTTTTAAGTTAATTACAAGGAAATTTCTGCCCAAACTGAAGAATTGCTTTGTCCTTGGTTTTATTCACTGACATGTAAACCGAAGGGCCTCCTTTTCCTTCCTGTCTGTATTAACATACCTTATCCTTTCCTTCTAATCTGAAACACCATTATGCTTTCGAGAAGGACAAACTAAAACATAACCCCATATTGGTTTCTATGCAACCTTGAACAAATTATCACCAACCTAGCAGCTTAATATAACACATATTTATTATCTTACAGTTTCTGTGGGCCAGGAATCAGGTCTCCGGTCCGGATTTGACAAGAGTTAATCCAGATGGTGATTGGGCTATATTCTTGCCTAGATATCTCACTGGGGAAGAATCTGCTTCTAAACTCATTTAGTTTGTTTACAAAATTAATTTCTTCGTTCTTGTGTGACTTGGCGCCCTAGCTTTGGCTGTCTGTCAACGACACACTACTTTCAGGTTTCAGAAACTTCCCACAGTTCTTTGCCATATGGGTTTTGCCAACTTGCCCTTTAACTTGGCAAGTTGCTAGTTCAGGGAGGCCTAATCCCTTTTTAAAGGGATTGATCTGATTAAGTCAGACCCACCCTGTATAATTACTCTTATAATTATTTCATTATGGATTGATTTCGGATCTTAATTACATTGGCAAAATCTCGTCATCTTTGCTATATTTTATGGCTAGGATAAATCACAAGTTCAATCCACACTCAAAGGGAGGGAATTGTAAAGGGTATAAAATATAAGGGACTGGGAAACATAGGGGTCACCTTGCTGACTGTCCACCACAGTCTTTTAAAGGAATCAAAGAGAAAAGCTTTTTTAAAAAAATCTAAATTTTATCCTTTTTAAATCAAATGTTGTGTACTATTTGCTTACATTCTCTATTACAGTTCTTTTTGATTTGTAAGCAGCTTTACAAAATAGAACTGCATCTCTATGGGGGAGATAGGCAGTGCATATATGCAGCGGATGGAGTTTGAAGGCTATATTGGTAATCCTAGCAATGATAATACTTACCATGTGTCATGGATCGTCCTAAGTATTTTACATGAATAATTTCGTTTATTCCTAAAAACAACTCTGTGAGATAGGTTCTATTATTATATAAAGGAAAATGAGATCATTTGAAAATCAAGATAGGAATGCCTAGTAATATCTGTGTTATAAGTGCTTAATGTGGTATGGAAGAAGTTGCTCAATCTGGACTTGTTGAAGTAATACTCTGAAATATTCAAGATTAATATTTGGAATCTACAATACTTACATAGTCATTAAACCAGAGGTTCTTGGCAAGTTGCAATCAACGAACACCAAGTTAGTTGTTAGGTGTTCCAGGTTTCTAAACTTCACTCTTTTCACTTTGTGAGAACTTCACTTGAGATAACCACCTCAATTTCTTGGATCTCCATAACCTTTCTTTTAAAATAAGGATTTGAAGCTGTATTATTTGAAAGGATCTGTCCATATTTAAGTAAAGTGCATTCAAACTGCATGGGAAATTTTTCACACAGAGTCCATCTAATAACTGAAAAACATTTTCAAACACATTAGCTGCATATATTTGTAGTAGAAATAATGATGGGTGAGTGGAACTCATATTTGAACAAGGGTTTTGCTAATTAATATACAGACTGAGGTTTGCATTCCAGCCCTAAAAATTATTAGCTGCAAGTGGCTTTGCCTCTTTGTGCCTAAATCTTTTCTCCTCTGAAACTGAAAGAGAAGTACTTTGCCAAACTGTTTTGGAACTCAATTAAAATGACTTACATAAAGCAATTAGTATAATGTCTGGTGCAGGGATGTTGCTCACTTCCTTTTATCAGTTGAAAATATATATATGTATGTACACATAAAATAACTATCTAAAAACAATACCAAATGAACTTCATCTTCATATAGCAATTGAAATTTTGACACTTCTGAAATTTTCATTTGGATGTTTCAAAACATATAACACCCCACAGTAGATGTGTGTGTATGCATGTGTATAAAGTTATTGTGATTGTGTGAATAAAGAAGTTCCCTTGTTAGCCAAATGAATCTTATAAGTTGGAAGACTTGAATATAAAATGTTTCCCTTGGTGGTTATAAAGGAAAGTCATGTGTACATTTCTGAATGTTCCATTACACACACTTTAATTGCAGTGGTATTTTAATTGCACAGTGATTGCAGTTTTATAAGCAAGACTTATAAAAATAGTCTATGCTATACTATATTGAATGAAGCATTTCAGCATTTAAGAAGATGATATAAATAAGAGTTGTAAAATACACGAAGCTCTTTTATAAGATGATTGCTCTTTAATTCCACCTTCACTGCCCACAGGCTGAAAACAGTTGGAGAATGAACACTAATTGACTAGCATGGGAAATTTTAAGACTTACTTGCAGTGTTGTGGGAAATCAGTTTCTGCACATCTTCTGAACTAAGCCAAAATGTCTATCTAGAGCATTCCTATTAAGTGTCCATCTTATCAACCTTGCCTTTATATGTTTCATTCTAATTTTTTTTGTTAGCTATCCTTGCTCACATAATAAAAAATAAACATGGATATGTTATGCTTTTAAGATCAGATATGGGTTATTTAATCACTCCTTTGTGGTTATTCCAGGTATTAAGAAAACACATGCTTGAAATATCATCTTTTTAGAAGTCCTATGCCCACAATATCTGACTCTGTTCTTTCCCATCCCCTTTTTTATTACTTTCTTTTCCATTTCTGGCTCAAATATATTCAGAAAAATTAATATCACTCTGAAGAACACACTGCTACAGACAAAATTGTTTAAAGAAATTGAAAAGACTGAAGATCATAGCAGTGGTTTTTCATCTATGGTCCCGGCCTGAAAGTACAGTTTTGACATGTTTTATGTTTGAGTTTTCTTTTGTCTTGAAATGCCAGTTGACAAAGGTTAATACAAACAAATGTATTTCTATCTGTTTTCTAATCTATGAAATAAAGAATTTGTGAACTAATTGGGTTTTAAGGCTTTTTCTGAGTTATGGCTTTCAAGACTCCCATATTTCTTGATTAGATAATTGGAAAAATTGGTAAGTTTTATTTCCTTTTTTACTTTTTTTATAGAGCAAATTATCTATAATGTGCCTGTTTGATTACTTAATGTGATTGGAAATACATGCATTAAATTGAGTCACTTCCTTACCCCAAAACAATTGAGCATAAAAATCATGAAAAAATAAAGAAATAAAAACTCAAATTTGTTAAAACAAGCAAATAAACAAAAACAAATCAGCAAATTTCCAGTGAATTAGAGTAAAATTGAAACCAAATCAGATAAAATCCCTAAAGAAGTCATATGCCTTTCCAGTTACCTGGTATTTGCCTCTCATAGCTGTCCAGAAGTTGTTTGACTACTAAACTTACCATTTATCCATTGAAATCTAACACCATAAACTATGGACAGGGCCAAGAAGTGTGATAGAATCCACATGATACCGAGGAATCTCAGGGAAAATGGATGATCAAAGAATTAGGCAGACATGTCATTATCAGAGAAAGCAGATTTTCATTATGACTGAGTACAGAAGAATGACAGGTTAGAATAAAGCTCTATAGTTACTTATCTTGGTTAGCTGCAGAGTGACGGGAGAAAAATCACTATGTAAAGGATCACCAAAGTGCTGGATTCCCTGAGAGTCAGGTCTCCTGGCAATTGGTAGTTGGAAACTATTTTCAACCTTGAGTGTCAGGAAGAAAGAGCTTTAATTCTATTGATCTAAATCTAAGATGCTTCCCCCACTCAGCATTGTAGTTAATGAAAGCTTGATTAGAGTACATATGTTTAATTGGCACTCAGTACTCATTTCAATCTCATTTTTGTTTGTTCTTCTGTACTTCTGAGTTTGGAAAGCTAGAAGGCCTATTTTCTAGTTCCCTTGTAGCTAGGGGCCTGAAACTCATGTACATTCTGCCAATTAGATGCATTCATATGAATTTTGGAATGAGGAACTGCTGTTTCTATTGTTTTCTGCTGTCAAGCTAGGTCATGTTCCCTCACACTCCCCCACAACATTCAATGTTAGTTCCTAGCATCCAGGGTGTCAAAAGACAGAATGTGGGACATCTATTTTGTGCTGGTGTGCATCTTACAGAAGGGCTTGGCTCTAGAGCCAAGAACTAGAGCCACTTAGTGACCAATGTATTGAAGCTGTGGTGGTGTATTTTTGAAGTCCACATAAAAGAAGAGGTAACAACTCCTCTGGTGGGTTAGTTCTCTTTTGCTTATAATGGAATAATGCCTGTCAGATCATTTCTTCAGATCTTCCAATTTGTTCTTCTTAAAGTAACCAGAGGCATTCATGTTCCATATAACTGAAACCTGCTTGAAATGTTGACCCAAAATGCATTTACCAATTCAAAGGTAATTTGTAACAGTATAGGACATATGCAAAAGGACTGCATATAAACAGGAAGTTTGAAACATTAAAAATAAAAGACAAAACAATTTTAGAAAAAGGTACACACTTTAACTTATTTTTTAAAAACCTACATAATGTACCAAAGGTATCAGAGAAAATATGGCATCTCTGAAACAAGGATTCGAGATCTGATACAAAATTTCAAAGAAAAAAAATGAGATGGCTCGGCACCTGTAGCTCAAGTGGCTAGGGCGCCAGCCACATACACTGGAGCTGGCGGTTTTGAATCCAGCCCTGGCCTGCCAAACAACAATGACAACTACAACTTAAAGTAGCCGGGAAAAAAAAGTGGCAGATGCCTGTAGTCCCAGCTACTTGGGAGTCTGAGGCAAGAGAATCACTTAAACCCAAGAGTTTGAGATTGTTGTTGAGCTGTGATGCCACGGCACTCTAACCAAGGCGACAGCTTGAGCCTCTGTCTCAAAAAAAATGAGAATAAAAGAAAAACATAAACTGGCAGGATGCAAGACAAAAAGAATTCATGAAAAGAAAGTTAAACTGGAGTCAGAAAGAATACAAAGAAAAAAAAGAATGAAACATCACAGGGCATCTTTAACTGGCACCTATCAATTCCTGTCCAATCAAATAAAGACAAATTAGAATGACCCCAATAGATGTATACCAAAACCTTTACCCTGAAATTATAGAGTATATCTCCATTTGAAATGCCTGCATGATAATTTCACAAGCTGTATATTTGGTCACACACATCAATAAGAATGTCTAATAATTTTCCAAATATTAAAAAAACATATCATATTTTCTTTCCACAATGTAATAAAACAATGAATAATAAGTTGAAAATGCTATGACAAACACACATCTACATAAATTTTCACCATCTGTCATTCTATATATAAGGAAACAAAGATTAGAACTCATAAACATCCAACAAAAGGGCATAAGCAAGCATTATATGTCAGTACAAATAGGATATGGCTAAAGCAATGTTCAATGTTTTAATAACTTAAAATATTTTAAATGTTAAAAAGTGTGGGATATTGTTAGTTCCCCAACCATCAGCTCCCTACCCCCTAATTACTTGCTGGCAGAAATTGCTTTCCTCACATTAGACTTAAAATAGCAAATGCTTTGCTGGATATAGTTAAATTTGCATGTGGAGCTGAGAATTACTGTAGCTTCCTAGAAAACATGAGGGGTGATATGGTCTGATATGGTGAGAGTGATAGAACAGAAAGACAGAAATCACAAGGTAGTCCTTGACAACATCACTGGGCTGCTGAACCAGCTGCGGAATCACCCTGCCTCCAGACTTGTTATGTGAGATAATAAATGTACATATTTTTTGAACCACAATTATGATTATATTCTCTTTCAGCAGAAAATGATACTATAAACAGAAATGAAAATAAATGAATTAAACACTCAATTTAAAAATTAGGGAGAGCAATTAAATAAATATAAGAAAGAAAAATGGAGGAAACAGAAAAAGGGAGCAACATAAATTAATGTTTAGTAGATGTTAAAAGAATAGATATAATGAACAAACTGGAAACTGGTTATTTGAGGGAAGATGGAACAAACAATAATATAGATGTCACCAGAAGTGTCCAACAGAATGGCTGAAAATTTTTAGTCTCTTTATCTATAGGCACAGCTGCTTGAGGACATCAGGTGGCCTCCTGCTAGCTGCCAGAGTAAGTCCAGACCTACACAAGACCAGTACAGACCAGAGCAGGTGATCTCCAGTTACCTGGGCTCATTAACATATCATTATAATACTAAAAAAAACCCTTCCCCTAGGAAGAAACAGCCACCATTTTCTGTACATGTGATATATGAAAAACCATATATGAACTGTGTCTGCATGCATGAAACTCTACCCTATACCTTCTCACACACCTCCTCCATCCCATATCTAACCTTTAAAACTCTTATTCCTCACTGTGCTAAGGGAAAAGGCATCTTTACAGCATGTACAGGGTAGAGTTCCATGCATGCACATGGCTTCTCTGAAACCATTCTTTGACCACTGAATTAAATCTGTATGTCTTACCAATTGGACTTTCTTCACAGCTGATATAACATAGGTACAAAACACAGTTTCTCAGTGTCATAATCAACTAGATAATTTAGTAAAACAAAATAAGACAGTGTGACTATACACGTTTTGAACTACCAAAGGGGAAAATGACAGTTAAGCAAAAAGAAGAGAATATCTTCCTTAAATCTTTGCAAAAAATTAGAATGCCTGGGTGAACTGTGTAATTTTGGATAATATTAATTGTAATAAGTTTTTTTTCTTTTTTTTTTTTTGCAGTTTTTGACCAGGGCTGGGTTTGAACCCACCATATCTGGTATATGGGGCCCGTGCCCTACTCCTTTGACCCACAGGTGCTGCCAATTGTAATAAGTTTTATCCCAGAAGTAGACAATCTAACCATTACAATTCCACTGGAAATACTTTAAAAGGATATATATCAAAAAGGTAGCAAACATTAGTAGTTTCACAGAAAATTGCCAGCAAACCTTCTAGGAGTATAAATGCAATGAAATTTAAACTGTAGAGAGCATAGAGAACAGAATAGTTCTAAATACTTTTTGCCAAACCAGCACAATTTATATTGTTGTTTCTTACTCTTGTTTAATCCCATTGGCTACTGCTAACAGGACAATATAAATTATTATTTACTAATATATTTTACCATATCAAATGGTAAAAGGAGAAAAATATGTATGTTTATCTCAGTAGGTGCCCAAATTGAGTTCATAAAATTCAAAAGAGAGTACAAATTTGGGGAAGGCTAGGATACTTTTATCCAGCAGTGACATAGGGATGCTTTAATATAAATAATAAAAGCCAAATGTATGAACATTGAGAAATAATACATGCAATTTTATTTAATTTAGGAACATAAAAACATTTTTCCTATCATGACTATTATCTTACATTGTTATTGTAGTGCTAACCAAAGGAATTAAGCAAGAAAATGGAATAAGAGATACAAAAAATAGCAAGGAGTAGAAATATTTTATTACTTTATAATGTGTTCACATGCTTGGAGACTAAAGAAAATCTGCTTTAAAAACTATTGGAATAATTAGTTACAAGATTGTGAAAAAATTAAGGTAGGAAGGAGTCAATAAACATTTTCTATAAAGAATAGAGCAGTAAATATTTTTGGCTTACTGGGCTACATGGTCCTTGTTTCAAGACTGAACTCTTCTCCTGTAGCATGAAAGCAGCTGTAGGCAAAATATAAACACATGAGCCTGAGTGTTTTCCAATAAAATTTTAATTACAAAAGTAGAAAGAGGGTTGACTATAACCTGAAAGCCTTAATTTGCTGATCCTTGAATAACTATCAGATCTTAGATTCGAAAACCATTATCAAAAACAGATTTAAACAGCATCCAGTTAAAAATGTAAATATATGAAGCAATCTTACTTATAGTAAAGGGGGAAAAGGTAGATTAAATTTAGCCAATCTTTAGGATTTATATGAAAAGACTTTAAAGTTAAATTGAAGTAAGACTAGATTGTTCTTAGCCTAAGACTAAGTCATATAAATATATCCTTTCTCTCCAAGTTAATCTAGAAATTTAAGTGATCCCTATAAAATAATCAACAAAATTATTTGTAGAATATTTAATTCTATGTGAAAAAGAAAACAAGAATGCTAAATAAATCATACTTATTAAACTACATTTTCATTAATAAAAGAAAGCACAAGCAGATAAAAGAAACAATATGGTGAGTTTAGAATGAGATTTTCAAAACATGAAAATTTAGCGGATATTAAATATGACATAATGTCTGAGAACAAGTGGATGGAAAACAGAAGATGTTTTTAAAATATCTATTTAATAATTTTAGGTTGATTAGAAACTTTCTAAAGAAACCACAAACCTAGAAGCCCTAAAAATATTGACAAATCTGATTAAACAAACAAAACGGCCATGATGATGATAGCGATGATGATAATGATAGCAGTAGTTACAAATTGCTTTTTATGTGTTAGGTGTTTGTCCAAAAATTTAAATTTACAGATAAGGATCTGTCACAGAGAGGTTAGTGTGTAAATACTGGAGAAATTCCATTTTATTTAGGGAAAAATAGAACATATATAGTATCAAAATACAAATAAAACAAACAAAAGTATTAGCCAGCTGCATGGAGAAGGGTTTATTGGCATACAGTGAGTTCTTTTATATTAATAAAAAGAAACACAAAACAATAAAAAATTGGCAAATGTAATAACGTACAATTTACAGAGAAAATTATATGCAGCACAAGAACAGACAACTCAGAAGGCTCAAATTCTAAATTAAAAATTCAAAGAAATGTTGAGACACAGGTTTGTGTTTGTTTATATTGACATTGATCTGAAGTTTATAATTTATGGTAGAGACTCTGCAAGAACAAAAACAAATATAAAGAAAGAAAACAATCATTTGGAGTGCAATCTGGCAATACAGGAATTTTTTAAGTGAACATATTTTTAATCTAGTGGTTTAATTTATTTATCCAATACATACATTTTAAAACATGATTAAAATACAATAAAAATATGTAAAATACTTGTCATTTCAACATTATTACTTTTTTGTCAAATCCTGAAATGAACCTAACAGCTGACTAGAAGTCATAGTCTGTTTTAAAACAATTATAATAGGTGTAATCACAATATCAGCTATTAAAACAAATAGGGATCCTGTTCTTACATGCTAATATTGAAACACATAAAAGATATTCTAAGAAAATACAAGACAGACTATACACATATACAAATGTATAAAGTATACATAATGCTCATTCAAGTAAAAAATGTTTGAAAAGTACAGATGTACACATATGTTAGGGATATTTCCAGAAGATTCATTCAGAAGGAACTTACAGTAGCTTCCTGTAAGGGAAGGGGGCTATAGGTTTGTATATCCAACTCAGAGTATTTAGAATATTTTTATCATGGTTATTTCCCAATAAAAATTACTTTAAAATATGTTAAATATCTTGGGTAAATGGACAAAAATAAGCAAATAGTACAGTAGATAAAAATAGGTGAAAATAGTAAGATTAAGATTCCTTATGTGAGTTTCTGCAGTTGAAAAAGACTTTGATACAACAAATGATAATTTGTTTTCTCAATAAGTAAATCCATAGAAAATTAAGACTTGGGGAGGGAGACAAGATGGAGGACTGAAGCCAGCTTTCAACAGAGGCTCCCGTCCAGAAGGAGAGTTAGGGACAGGAATTTAGTAAGTATCCTGGTGGACTTGAGCCACACCAAGAGAGAAGGTTGAAGAACGCACATCAACACCACTGAGGGAAGCTGTGATCACAAGGATGCAAACAAAAGGTACAAAATCCACCACCAAGCGGACGGGAGTCCCCCTCCCCCATAAGACCAGCTCAAGAGCCCCACAATTAAACAAACGGGCAGAAATTAAAAGCCCTCCCACTACACTCCACGGGAGAGACCTTCTAAAAACTGGACCTACCTCCCCTACTGGGGTGCCGTGGCGTTCTCCTGCTGGGCATAAAACTGAATAAAACTTAAAAAATCCTTTGCCGGCAACCCTGAATCCCCAACACTCCCCTCCCGCCCACTGAGGTCTGGAGGCCTGTCCCCCAGGAGTTCGGATCCTTGAGTGATTTCTCAAGGGGAGTGGACAGTCCCCGAGTTGCGACTAGTCAGCATTGACTCTGAGGCACGCGAGTGAGGAGAGGGCACCGGGCTGAGGGGGAGTCACGCCTCGGTAGCACTTCCCTGTGGTGCGGTGCAGCAGCCCTCCCTGTGCATCAATACAGCCAGACATAAAACCGAATGAAACTCTAGCTTCCCCCCCACTCTCACTCGGGGTCTGGGGGCCTGTCCCCCAGGAGTTCGGATCCTTGGGTGATTTCTCGAGGGGAGCACACAGTGCCCGAGCCGCGACTGGTCAGCGCTGACTCTGAGACACGCGAGCGAGGAGAGGGCACCGGGCTGAGGGGGAGTCGTGCCTTGGCAGCACTTCCCTGTGGTGCGGTGCAGCAGCCCTCCCCGGGCAACGTTACGGCCGGGCACAAAACTGAATAAAACTCTAGCTTCCCCGCTGAGCGCCCCTACTCTCACTCGGGGTCTGGAGACCTATCCCCCAGGACTTCGGATCCTTGGGTGATTTCTCGAGGGGAGTGCACAGTGCCTGAGCTGCGTCAGGTCAGCACTGACTCTGAGACATGTGAGCGAGGAGAGGGCACTCCGCTGAGGGGAAATCAAGCCTTGGTGGCACTTCCCTGCGGTGTGGTACAGCAGCCCTCCCCGGGCAACAATACGGCCGGGCATAAAACTGAATGAAACTCTAGCTTCCCCCCCACTCCCACTCGGGGTCTGGGGGCCTGTCCCCCAAGAGTTCGGATTCTTGGGGGATCTCTCGAGGGGTGTGGACCCAGCATAAACTGCGGCTGCTCAGTGCTGACTCTGGGGACGAGACAGAGGAGAAAAGGGTTGGCTGAGTGCCCACACCAGAGCGGCAGTTCCCTGGAGACAGAGCAACAGCCGTTTTTTCTTTAACGGCAGAAAGGCTCACTTCTGGATATTCTGAGGCCACACCCCCTGTCTCCCTGGGCAACCAGAGGAGGCCACCGGTGAGCGGGGGATTTCCTGACTGCTAAATAGCGGCAGTCTGCGGGGGCCTGGCAGACTTCCTTGCGATTCAGGCAGGTGCAAACCCCTGGAGTGTCTGTTCACTGCAGGCAACTGGGTTAGCCATCTGCAGAGATACCAGTGACTGGGTCCGACGGAGGGGCAAAGTGGGGAAGGAGACGTCAACCTTCCCAGACTGCTCTGTTTGCTGGGTGGCTCCTCCTGACTCCACGCTGCACTGGGATGAGCCGTGTCAGAGGAGTCACCAGGCGCCTGTGATCCAGTTCCCAGAGACCTCTTTAACTCTCCCACCCGAGACAGGTGCCGATTGAGACAGTTGATTTGGACCTTTGAACTGGGCTAATAGACTGAGGACTTTTCAGGCGGTGCCCTGGGTGTGCGGTTGTAGGAAGGTTTGATTCTACTTTTCCAACTGGGGCCAGAGGGGGGCAGGCGAGGTGACGTAATTGCTGATTTTTCCACACAGCTGAGACTTCAAGCCAGAGTAGAAGTTGCAATAGGATCGAACAGAAACCAGCTTAAAACAAGACAGAACCACTTAGCTCCACCACACAAGACAGGGCACCAGTTTCTCAGGCCACAACACTGTATGGGCCCTTGATAAAGCCCCAGGGGAAAAATCAAAGGGAATAAAATAACCATGGGGCGGAATCAGCGGAAAAACTCTGGTAACATGAATAACCAGAATAGATCAACCCCCCCCAAGAAAAGACACGGCAGATGTGATTGAAGATCCCATTCACAAACAACTGGCTGAGATGTCAGAAATCGAATTCAGAATTTGGATTGCAGACAAGAATAATAAAATGGAATTAGGAATTCGAGGAGAAATTCAAAAGTTGTCTCAAGAATTTAATGAATTTAAAGACAAAAACACCAAAGACTTAGACACACTGAAGCAAGAATTTACAGCCCTCAAAGATATGAAAAATACAGTAGAATCCCTCAGCAACAGAATGGAGCAAGCAGAAGAAAGGATTTCTGACATTGAAGATAAAGTCTTCGAACGCTCCCAATCTCTCAAAGAGGAAGAAAAATGGAGAGCAAAAATGGATGACTCACTCAGAGAGCGCTCAGATAATTCAAAAAAAAGCAATATACGAATTATTGGGATTTCTGAGAATGATGAAGTGGCCTTGAAGGGCACAGAGGCCCTTCTGCATGAAATTATGAAAGAAAATTTTCCAGACATGCCTAGAGAATCTGAAATTCAGATAGCAGACAGCTTCAGAACCCCAGCACGATTCAACCCCAATAAGTCATCCCCCAGACATATCATAATTAGCTTCACTAAAGTTAACATGAAAGAGAAGATTCTCAAAGCAGCCCGGTGAAAGAAAACTATTACGTACAAAGGTAAGAATATTAGAATAACTGCAGATCTCTCTGCTGAAACTTTTCAAGCCAGAAGAGGGTGGTCATCAACTTTTAATCTCCTAAAGCAAAAAAACTTTCAACCCAGGATCTTGTATCCAGCTAAACTGAGTTTCATCTATGATGGAGAAATTAAATACTTCAATGACATTCATATGTTGAAAAAATTTGCCATAAGTAAACCAGCTCTTCAGGATATTCTCAGACCTATCCTCCACAATGACCAACCCAATCCTATACCACAAAAGTAAACTCACTCAGAAACTTCGGATCAAACTCCAACTTCCACACTGGTGAAAGGATTAAAAATGTCCACTGGACCTTTGAAAAACTCAATACCCAAAATTCCACCAGACTTATCAATACTCTCCATCAATGTGAATGGCTTAAACTGTCCTCTAAAGAGGCATAGGTTAGCTGACTGGATACAAAAACTCAAGCCAGCTATTTGTTGCATACAAGAGTCACTTCTTAACTTAAAAGACAAATACAGACTCAGGGTGAAAGGATGGTCATCCATATTACAGGCAAATGGTAATCAGAAAAAAGCAGGTGTTGCAATTTAATTTGCAGATACAGTAGGCTTTAAACCATCAAAAGTAAGGAAGAACAAGAATGGTCACTTCATATTTGTTAAGGGTAATACTCAACATGATGAGATCTCAATTATTAATATCTATGCACCCAACCAGAATGCACCTCAATTTATAAGGGAAACTCTAACAGACATGAGTAACTTGATTTCCTCCAGCTCCATAATCGTCGGAGATTTCAACACTCCCTTGGCAGTGTTGGATCGATCCTCCAGAAAGAAGCTGAGCAAAGAAATCTTAGATTTAAACCTAACCATCCAATATTTAGATTTAGCAGACATCTACAAAACATTTCATCCCAACAAAACTGAATACACATACTTCTCATCAGCCCACGGAACTTACTCCAAAATTGACCACATTTTAGGTCACAAGTCTAACCTCAGTAAATTTAAAGGAATAGAAATTATTCCATGCATCTTCTCGGACCATCATGGAATAAAACTTGAATTGAGTAACAACAGGAATCTACATACTCATACAAAAACATGGAAGTTAAATAACCTTATGCTGAATGATAGCTGGGTCAGAGATGAGATTAAGAAAGAAATCGCCAATTTTTTGGAACAAAACGACAATGAAGACACAAACTATCAGAACCTCTGGGACACCGCAAAGGCAGTTCTAAGAGGGAAATTTATAGCACTGCAAGCCTTCCTCAAGAGAACGGAAAGAGAGGAAGTTAACAACTTAATGGGACATCTCAAGCAACTGGAAAAGGAAGAACATTCCAAACCCAAACCCAGTAGAAGAAAAGAAATAACCAAAATTAGAGCAGAATTAAATGAAGTTGAAAACAAAAGAATAATACAACAGATCAATAAATCAAAAAGCTGGTTTTTTGAAAAAGTCAATAAAATAGATAAACTCTGGCCAACCTAATCAGAAAAAAAGAGTAAAATCTCTAATATCATCAATCAGAAAGAACAAAGACAAAATAACAACAGACTCATCAGAAATCCAAAAAATCCTTAATGAATATTACAAGAAACTTTATTCTCAGAAATATGAAAATCTGAAGGAAATTGACCGATACGTGGAAGCACGCCACCTTCCAAGACTTAACCAGAATCAAGTGGAAATGTTGAACAGACCCATATCAAGTTCAGAAATAGCATCAACTATACAAAACCTCCCTAAAAAGAAAAGCCCGGGACCAGATGGTTTCACATCAGAATTCTACCAAACCTTTAAAGAGGAATTAGTACCTATATTACTCAACCTGTTCCAAAATGTAGAAAAAGAAGGAAGACTACCCAACACGTTCTATGAAGCAAACATCACCCTGATCCCCAAACCAGGAAAAGACCCAACAAGAAAAGAAAATTATAGACCAATATCACTAATGAATATAGATGCAAAAATATTCAACAAGATCCTAACAAACAGAATCCAGCAACACATCAAACAAATTGTACATCATGACCAAGTTGGTTTTATCCCAGGGTGTCAAGGCTGGTTCAATATACGTAAATCTATAAATGTAATTCAGCACATAAACAAATTAAAAAACAAAGACCATATGATTCTCTCAATTGATGCAGAAAAAGCTTTTGATAATATCCAGCATCCCTTCATGATCAGAACACTCAAGAAAATTGGTCTAGAAGGGACTTTTCTTAAACTGATAGAGGCCATCTACAGCAAACCCACAGCCAATATCATATTGAATGAAGTTAAATTGGAATCATTTCCACTCAGATCAGGAACCAGACAAGGCTGCCCATTGTCTCCATTGCTTTTCAACATTGTAATGGAAGTTTTAGCCACCGCAATTAGGAAAGAAAAGGCGATCAAGGGTATCCATATAGGGTCAGAAGAGATCAAACTTTCGCTCTTCGCAGATGATATGATTGTGTATCTGGAAAACACTAGGGACTCTACTACAAAACTCCTAGAAGTGATCAAGGAATACAGCAGCGTCTCAGGTTACAAAATCAACATCCATAAATCGGTAGCCTTTATATACACCAACAACAGTCAAGTTGAAAAAGCAGTTAAAGACTCTATCCCATTCACAGTAGTGCCAAAGAAGATGAAATATTTGGGAGTTTATCTAACAAAGAATGTGAAAGATCTCTATGAAGAGAACTATGAAACTTTAAGAAAAGAAATAGTTGAAAATGTTAACAAATGGAAAAACATCCCATGCTCATGGCTGGGAAGAATCAACATTGTTAAAATGTCCATACTACCCAAAGCAATATAAAATTTTAACGCAATCCCTATTAAAGCTTCACTTTCATACTTTAAAGATCTTGAAAAAAATAATACTTCGTTTTATATGGAATCAGAAAAAATCTTGAATAGCCAAATCATTACTCAGCAATAAAAACACAGCAGGAGGAATCATGCTACCAGACCTGAGACTGTACTATAAATCGATAGTGATCAAAACAGCATGGTACTGGCACAAAAACAAAGAGGTAGATGTATGGAACAGAATAGAGAATCAAGAGATGAACCCAGCTGCTTACTGTTATTTGATCTTTGACAAGCCAATTAAAAACATTCAGTGGGGAAATTGTGGTATATGTACACCATGGAATAATATGCAGCCTTAAAGAAAGATGGAGACTTTACCTCTTTCATGTTTACATGGATGGAGCTGGAACATATTCTTCTTAGTAAAGTATTTCAAGAATGGAAGAAAAAGTACCCAATGTACTCAGCCCTACTATGAAACTAATTTGGGGCTCTCACATGAAAGCTATAACCCAGGTACAACCTAACAATAGGGGGAAGGGGGAGAGGGAAGGGAGGGAGGGGGGAGGATGGGCAGAGGGAGGGTGATTGGTGGGATTACACCTGCGGTGCATCTTACAAGGGTACATGTGAAACTTAGTAAATGTAGAATATAAATGTCTTAACACAATAACTAAGAAAATGCCAGGAAGGCTATGTTAACCAGTGTGATGAAAATATGTCAAATGGTCTATAAAACCTGTGTATGGTGCCCCATGATCGCATTAATGTACACAGCTATGATTTAATAATAAAATAAAATTTAAAGAAAGACTAGCATCCCCCAATACCCCCCTAAAAATAGAACTATGATCTAATAATTCCAAGGTGGGATATATACACAAAAGAAAGGAAATCTTTGTATTAGAGAGATAACTACATTTTCTGTTTATTATAGCACTATTCATAATAGTCAAGAGAGGGCATCAACCTAATGTCAACTTCAACATATAAATTGATAAAGAAAATATGATATACAATGGAATGTTATTCAGCCATGAAAAAAAGAATGAAATCTTGTCATTTGCAACAACATGGACCAAACTAGATAACATTATGTTAAGTGACATAAGCCAGACACAGAAAGACAAGTATCTCATGTTCTCACTCATATGTGGGAGCAAATTAGATGGTTCTCAGAGGCTTGGAAGGTAGTGGGGGATAAATAGGGGTTGCTTAATGGGTACAAAAAATAATTTGATAGTAGGAATATGATCTAGTGTCTAGTAGCACAATAGGGCGTCCAGAGTTAAAAATATTTTTTTTATATATTTGAAAATAACCAAAGGAGTGGATTTGGAATATTCCTAATGCAAAGAAATGTTCAATGTTTGAAGTGATGTATGTCCCAACTTCCTTGATTTGATCTTTACACGTTGTATGCTTGTATCAAAATATCACATATACCCTATAACCACATACAAGTATTATTAACTTATAAAAATTAAACATAGCAATATTTGTGGAATATAAAAAAGCAAAATGCAATAAAACAAGGTAGGGTTCTAGATGTATTTTGTATGAGAGAAAGGGTAATCCAGCTATTCAGTGATCAGTAATTAGGACTGTTTGCCAAAATACTACTGTTCTTCAGTTATTAGTACAATTTGATAAATATTTCTGGTTCTTCTCTCTTTTGTATATAGGATAGGCCTATAGTTCCTGGTCTTTATATGGTTGGATGGTACTATGTGACCACATTCAGCTGCTCTATATCTGAACGGAAGTGATGTTTGTCACAACTGAGCTGGCTCATTTAATAGCTAAAAGTGCGGACCCCATAGATTCCTTTGCCCAATTTGCTCATGACCAGCAATATTCCAGATAGTGGCTGCTCTGCCAGTTTGGCTCTATGAGTAACCACTGTAGACAGAGGACATTTCTCTCATCCCTCCTCAAAGACCCATGGTAGATTTGTAGCAGAAGCAAGATATATATATATATATATATTCATAAATGAATATATATGTGTGAATATATATACACATACATATATACTCATATATATAAAATATATGTTGTATATGTTTTATATATATATGTTGCATATATAATCATTATCATCATTATCATCTTTGGAGAACTAGGGAATTTTTGTTACTGCAGACCAGCCTAATCCATCTGAGACAAACTACATCTCAAATTACCATAACATGTTCCTGTTATATAAATCTTTAGTACTTAGACAAAACAGTCAAGAGATGAAAGATTCTAAGTTTCTATACATCCACTCACAAGACAGTCATGTATATTGCTCATCACAACAAGGTACTCAGCACAGGTACTTAATAAATATTTATAGTGGATTGTATAGTGGACTGTATATTTATAAATGAATATATAAAAGAATGAAACAAAACCCAAAATAAATTCCATTAAATGTCTCAGAGAGAACTAATAGTAGTGAATAGCCCTAGAGATATATCTATTTTGAGGTTAATATCAGTTTAAAAATCTAATAGTGAACAATTTCACATAAAGGAAACGAAAACAATGCCTAAGACTCAGGCTCAAGATCATTTCTTGAAATTTCCATAATAAATAGTAAATTTATATGTCTAGCTAAGGGAAGGTAGGTTCAAAAAATATGTTTGAATGTTAAGATGGGAAAACAAAATCAAAATGAAAATGTGTGTGTGTGTGTGTGTGTGTGTGTGTGTCTGTTCAGGGTTAAATTTTGGCTCAACATAAAATGGCTTATAGGAAAGTATATTTACCCGTAATACATAAGAGAAAGTAAAATAAGATTGATTGTTAAATATCATATACCATTTCAAGTGCATTACTTTCATAAGTACTTTACTTTTCACTTTCGTGAATTAGTGTACTACAGTGGTAGAATTGAAAAAAGTAGGTCATTGACCATGTCCAGATGGGCAAAGAAATTTAGCTTCTGGAAAAGTAGGCCAATTGCACCACAATTAAGACATCTGCCTGCTTAATTACTGCTGCATTAAAACGATAACCTTCAAATTTTCTTCTAGCTCTACTGTCACTGTAAAGTTTCACTATGACACAGTCCTTCAACCCAGAGGGTTAAAATTTTCCTGATAATTGTCATATTTGTCCATTTTACATGTTTAGTGAGAGTCTCGTGTTAAAATTAAATCATCATATTATCGCCTCTTTGCTGAACACTGTATTTCAATGCAAGATGTGATCTGTAATTGATTCGATTTAATTCAGCCAGCTGTTGTATTTTAAGAACAATTGGCTCTTCTCAGTTTCTCTTTCCCATTTTTTTCGTTCCTATGTTTCTGAGAGAAAGTTACTTGGTTAGCAGGAAACATTCTGAAACATCGAACATTTAAAACTATAGAGCCACAAATTTCAAATGAAATCCATGGTAAGCCTCTGCTAAGAATGGAGAATTTGAATTATGAGGTCATTTTTCGTGGATTCCTAAGAGCTTTATTAACAACAATAAAAGCAGTGCAGTAAGCTTTGAAATTTGTGAGGTGTGCATAAATATATTACCATATATGGTTGCCTTTTCATTCTACAAATTCCTTCTGAATAATTGTATGATTATATTATTTTTAAAATAGTATGAAAAAATACTAAGGAAAAATAAAAGTTCATATGTACTACTCTACTCCTTAATAAAAAGCAATAACATTTAAATAATATGTGATTGAATCTACAATATATTCTAAGCAAAGCAAAGTTAATAGTTTAAGGTTAAATTTTCAATGTTCATAAAATTTTCCAGCTAATGTTTCTGGTATTTTATTCACTTCTTTGTAAAAAGTTTATCACCTGGGGTGGCACCCATGGCTCAAAAGAGTAGGGCGCTGGCCCCATATGCCAGAGGTGGCGGGTTCAAACCCAGCTCCAGCCAAAAACTGCAGGAAAAAAAAAGTTTATCACCTGGTTTAATACTTTTCTATCTAGGAGATGTGCCATAAATATTTATTGAACTGATTTATGTGAATTTTTATTTAAAACTTCAGTAAACACAAAAACTTTCTCCTTCATTAATGTTTGCCTAAACTCATTAAGTTAGGGCTTGGAAAATTCTATTAATAAAATATATTTCCCTTGGAAAAAAATTTCTTAAGGAAGTGGTTAGACTTTATCAGAAACTAAGTACAAGTGCCTTCTAATTCCGTATGCAAGGAATCTTCCAAAAATAAGTAATGTATTCACCACCACTTAGGTTCACATACAAATATTGATGCATCCAGTATTATTAGTATATGTCCAGCTTAATTCCTGACCAATTTTTCTCAACATGCAATTACATTTTTACTAAGTTTTAGGAGTTATTTGTGAGGGGGGTTTGGGACTTTTAATTTTAGCTCAATTTGTGGAGCAGTGTCTTAGAATTAGAACTTGAGCCATGCCTGTCATTTCAACACAAAGTGAGGAGTAAAAACTCTACTGAACTTCTTCACTTCACAGTGGAATCAGTATACTGCAGTGGCACATTTCAATTGATTGACACAAATATACTCCATCTTTTGTGTGGGGAACATTGTTAGTTGCTGAGGACATGAGGTAATGGAAAAGGAATTTTTCTCTTTTTTTGCACTTGGAAAACTTCTAGGATCTAGTTGAGTAGTTGGGAAACTGGAATATTGTTCCCATAGAAGTCAAAGAATGTGGAAACCATTGTGATCTTAACCAACATTGGGATCTCAAGGTGTTTTATGTTCATTTGTGTACATGACTTATTTAGTTTTCTTATTGTTTTTACCAGATACTTCTCATCACATTGCAAACTTCTTCTTCTTTTTTTTTTTTTTTTTTTTTTGTAGAGACAGAGTCTCACTTTATGGCCCTCGGTAGAGTGCCGTGGCCTCACACAGCTCACAGCAACCTCCAACTCCTGGGCTTAAGCGATTCTCTTGCCTCAGCCTCCTGAGTAGCTGGGACTACAGGTGCCCGCCACAACGCCCGGCTATTTTTTGGTTGCAGTTTGGCCGGGGCCAGGTTTGAACCCGTCACCCTTGGTATATGGGGCCGGCGCCTTACCGACTGAGCCACAGGCGCCGCCCAACATTGCAAACTTCTTGAAGGAGTACACATATCATGAGACACTTGTTTCATGATTTGTGTGGTTGGTCCTATAGAGGGCTTTTCAAAATATAGTGAGTAGTCAAAAGATGTTATGAGCCATCTATTAAATTCTCTGTTGTAGCTTGAAATTGTCATTCTAGGTTATCTCCTCTGGCCGTTGTCTTTTCCCTAATCCCTAGAGGAGTGTGCCATCCTTAGGATAAAAGCACAAAGAGGCAGAAAGAAATAAAATAATGTTTTGCATTTATGATATGAATCAATACTAGTAAAAGAATGGTTGATTTGTCCACTCTGAAAAATTTAAAGGATTTAACCTGTCCCTTCCCCAGTAAGAAAAAGAACCTCTTTATTCTTTTGTAGAAATAGGCAAGAGTGTAACTTAGTATCTAGGAGCTTTATGGCACTTCTGTAGGACCTTGATCCTAATGGTTAAGTAAACACTGGAGATCATAAAGAGAAGAAGGAAAGGGAGGCCTACCAGAAATGGATCCTGTGTGCACTGAAAAATAAGAAGGAAAAATTGAAGTTGACACTGTCCTTTGGATTCCATATTTATCACCTTCTAATTATTATTATTATTGTTATTTTCGCAGTTTTTGACTGGGGCCGAGTTTGAACCCGCCACCTCGGGTGTATGGGTCAGCACCCTACTCCTTTGAGCCACAGGCACCATCCAGACCTTCTAATCATTTTCTGTAATAGACCCTTGGATAGATTATTTTCTTTCTATCACAGCTTTTGAGACTTTGTAAGCATAAGCAAAGGATTACAAGGAGCACTGTGGAATGTTGAAGCTGGAAAAGACTTGGAAATGAATTTTACAATTCAATTTCACTTTATTTACAAGTCCTTATTGTAAATTAGGACTTCCCTAATAAATATATGAGATGAGGAACTGAGACCAAGAAAAGTTAAATTTATTACAGATTAGAAAGGATTTATGCTTATGAAAGACTGAGGACAAAGGGCCAATACTCATACTTAACCAAAGATCATAATTTTTCCCTAGCTTTCTTTTTTTTTTTTTTTAATTTGGCCGGGGCTGGGTTTGAACCCACCACCTCCGGCATATGGGACCGGCGCCCTACCCGCTGAGCCACAGGCGCCGCCCTTCCCTAGCTTTCTTATTATAAGCCCTATTATTGTAGATTTATTCTCTGTTCTAAGCCCTGTCATTGTAGCTTTATTCTCTTTTGTAAAATACACATGGAAAGAAAAGATACTTCCTCATATATTCATACTTTCCTGAAATTATATTTAATGTTTATTGGT
This sequence comes from Nycticebus coucang, assembly GCF_027406575.1. Classification (NCBI taxonomy): domain Eukaryota; kingdom Metazoa; phylum Chordata; class Mammalia; order Primates; family Lorisidae; genus Nycticebus; species Nycticebus coucang. The sequence goes on along the minus strand of NC_069804.1, from coordinate 27,614,289 downwards.
GGGGGAAAAGGACAAATAGAAGGCAAGATATCATTTCCTATTTTTTCTACAAAACTTATTTCCTTGTATCATCTCTTAATAAGTCATCAATTAAAAAAAAAGATACACCTGTTTCATATTGTGGTTGATATTCTCTATAACTTTTCTTGTTTTCATTGATGGCTATTTAGTTCATATTTGGGAGATAATATTTTAACCAATGATCTCACATACTTTGTCCTCTATAAATTAATTTTATAATAGCAACTGGGCTGAAACTGCATGCATGTAGTCCACCCTTCAAAGCAAGTTCGGAACTCTTTCTCTGGAATGGCCATCAGAGCTGTCATTGTACAAGGTCTGATAATTAAGTTAGCAAACTCGTCCTAGAAAAAGTGCTTTGAAGGATGGACTAGGTGCTGGCATCAGTGCATAGCTTCCCAAGGGTAGAGCTTCAAAGGTGACCATAGTGATAGCAATGGTAGTAGCACTTTTTCTAGGATGAGTTCGTGAACTTAATTGTCCACCCTTGTGTGATATAAAAGGATAACTATATTAAGTGCATGATGTCATCCCTAGCAACTGCATATATTAATATTTACTAAATATCCTCTATTGACTTTACTCATGACAAGTTTGAAAAGATCCCTCCTTTACCTTTTGATTTTTACAGTGATGATTTACTTCAATGTCTACACTAAAGGGAATGGGATAAATATAGGCAATAGTACGGTAGATAAAATAGGTGAAAATAATAAGATTAAAGATTCCTTATGTGAGTTTCTGCAGTTGAAAAAGACTTTGATACAATGCATGATTATGGAATATAGATGTGCCTTAATATTCTTTTTAAAATTTGTTTTCTCCTTAGGTGTTAATATTGTCGTTCCCCCTGCTTAAAGCAATTGATACATAACTATCTCTGTCTAACTCCATTCCATAGTAAGACAGAGACGCTTGGTCTCAAACATTTATCCTTTGGGAGTACTGTGAAAATTGTGCCACAACATAAACGTTGTCAAAGGTTGTGTTGCTTAGTCTCAAAAACATTTTTTTCCATTAGCAGCTCTGTGACAGATTGTGTTACATAAAACTTAATCATTGTCTGTTTTTAAGAAAAAAAATTGTTTTCTCAATAAGTAAATCCTCTGCGTTTAATTTAGAGATCACGATATATCTTTTTACCTATTAATTGATAAATTTTCTGCTTAAATTTGTCATTTTGTTATTAAACCATCACATAAGCCAAAAGGAACAGAAAAAATTCCCATCAACTTCTGAACATAATCAGACTAAAGTTCTTGCTATAAAATTAATTTACACATTCCTTAGGCAATTTCTAGATCTACTACAACTATAGTAATGGCTAGAAGTATTATTAAAGAGTTAGGATTGAATATAAATTCAACCCCAAGTAGTGTTACTCAACCCAATATTTAAATAAAAATATGATGTGTTCCTGTCATGTTTGCTAAATATGCATATGGCGTTTCATTTCTAGTTGGTGGCAAGAGAAAAAAAATAGTAAGAGAAAAGAGAATGGAAAGAGAAAGTAGAGGTGAAGTATAAAAACTTACGTGTTGGGTACAATGAACACCTTTCTGGTGACAAACACACCAAAAGCCCTGGCTTAAGTATTATACAAGGTATCCATGTAACATAAACACTTGTTCCCCCTTAATATTTTGAAATAAAAAGTGAAATAAAGAATTGATATTTATTAACAATTCCAAGTCTTAATTTTCTTTTATATATATATATATATTTTTGTTTTATTAAATCATAACTGTGTACATTGATATGATCATGGGGCACCATACACTAGTTTCACAGGCCGTTTGACACATTTTCATCACACTGGTCAATACAGCCTTCCTGGCTTTCTCCCAGTTATTGTGCCAAGACATCTACATTCCACATCTACTAAGTTTCACATATACCCTTGTAAGATGCACCTCTTATGAGTTTCTTAATAATGTTTTCCTTTCTCTAGCTTACTTCATTGTAATAATGCAGTATATAATACATACACCATACAAAATATGTGTTTAGCTGTTTATGCTACTGGTAAGACTTCTAGTCAACAGTAGGCTATTAAATTTTCTTGAGTCTAGCCATTTGATTTTCTGCTGTGCAGGGAGCTGGTGCCCCTGACCCCCATGTTGTTTAAGGACTAACTGTAGTGGTTTCTTTTTTTTTTTTTTTGACCATTTGACACATTTTTATCACAATGGTTAACATAGCCTTTCCGGCCTTATCTCAGTTACTGTGCCAAAACATTTACATTCTACATTTACCAAGTTTCGCAAATACCCCTGCAAGATGCACCACAGGTGTGATCCCACCAATCCCCCTCCCTCTACCCACCCCCCCCTTTCCCACTTCCCCCTATTGTTAGGTTGTACCTGGGTTATAGCTTTCATGTGAGAGCCCCAAATTAGTTTCATAGTAGGGCTGAGTACATTGGGTACTTTTTCTTCCATTCTTGAGATACTTTACTAAGAAGAATATGTTCCAGCTCCATCCATGTAAACATGAAAGAGGTAAAGTCTCCATCTTTCTTTAAGGCTGCATAGTATTCCATGGTGTACATATACCACAATTTATTAATCCATTCGTGGATCGATGGGCACTTGGGCTTTTTCCATGACTTAGCAATTATGAATTGGGCTGCAATAAACATTTTGGTACAAATATCTTTGTTATGTTGTGATGTTTGGTCTTCTGGGTATATGCCCAGCAGAGGAATTACAGGATTGAATGGCAGATCTATTTTTAGATCTCTGAGTGTTCTCCATATATCTTTCCAAAAGGAATGTATTAATTTGCATTCCCACCAGCAGTGCAGAAGTGTTCCCTTTTCTCCGCATCCACGCCAACATCTCTGGTCTTGAGATTTTGTGATATAGGCTAGTCTCAGTGGAGTTAGATGATATCTCAAAGTAGTTTTTATTTGCATTTCTCTGATGATTAAAGATGATGAGCATTTTTTCATATGTCTGAAGGCCGTGCGCCTGTCTTCTTCAGAGAAGTTTCTCTTCAAATCCCTTGCCCAGCCTGCGATGGGATCCCTTGTTTTTTTCTTGCTGATGCGTTTGAGTTCTCTGTGGATTCTGGTTATTAAACCTTTGTCAGAGATATACCCTGCAAATATCTTCTCCCATTCTGAGGGCTGTTTGTTTGCTTTACTTACAGTGTTCTTGGCTGTGCAGAAGCTTTTTAGTTTGATCAAGTCCCAGTAGTGTATTTTTGAAGCTGCTTCAATTGCCCGGGGGGTTCTCCTCATGAAATACTCACCCAGACCAATTTCTTCAAGGGTTTTCCCTGCATTCTCCTCTAGTATTTTTATAGTTTCAAGTCTTAAGTTTAAATCTTTAATCCAATGAGAGTCTATCTTAGTTAATGGTGAAAGGTGTGGGTCCAATTTCAGTATTCTGTAGGTTGCCAGCCAGTTCACCCAGCACCATTTGTTAAATAGGGAATCTTTTCCCCACTGAATGTTTTTAATTGGCTTGTCAAAAATCAAATAGCGGTAAGTAGCTGGATTCATCTCTTGGTTCTCTATTCTATTCCAGATATCTACTTCTCTGTTTTTGTGCCAATACCATGCTGTTTTGATCACTATCGATTTGTAGTAAAGTCTGAGGTCTGGTAGTGTGATTCCTCCTGTTGTGTTTTTATTTCTGAGTAATGTCTTGGCTATTCAAGATTTTTTCTGATTCCATATAAAACGAAGTATTGTTTTTTCAAGATCTTTAAAATATGACAGTGGAACTTTAATAGGGAGTGCGTTGAAATTATATATTGCTTTGGGTAGTATGGACATTTTGATAATGTTGATTCTTCCCAGCCATGAGCATGGTATGTTTTTCCATTTGTTAACATTTTCAGCTATTTCTTTTCTTAGAGTTTCATAGTTCTCTTAATAGAGATCTTTCACGTCTTTTGTTAGATAAACTCCCAAATATTTCATCTTCTTTGGCACTACTGTGAATGGAATAGAGTCCTTAACTGTTTTTTCAGCTTGACTATTGTTGGTATATATAAAGGCTACTGATTTATGAATGTTGATTTCGTAACCTGAGACGCCTATTTTTAGTTTTTTGAGAAACATTTGTACTGTTTTCCATAGTGGCTGTACTGATTTACAATTTTCTCTACATTCTTGCTATCATCTATTATTTTATGTGTCTTTGATAAAAGCCATGTCAACTGGAGTGAGATTGTATATCATTGTGGTTTTGATTTGAATTTCTCTGGTAATTAGTGATGTTATTTTTTCATATACATGTTGACCACTTGGATGTGTTCTTGTGATAAATGTCTATTCAGATTTCTCTGATGGATCTGGGGAAGGTACATTAAAAACCTTTGGAAAGAATTCACCATTGTAGATGTCATCAAGAATATTTGTAATTCATGGGAGGAGGTGAAAATATAAACATTAACAGGAGTTTGAAAGAATTTGCTTCCAATCCTCATGGGTGACTTTAAGGGGTTTAGGCACTTCAGTGATGGCAATAGCAAGAGAACCAGAATTCAAAGTGGAGCATGAAGATGGGACTGAATTGCTCCAACCTGGTGATAAGACTTAAATGGATGAAGAGTTGATTCTTATGGATAAGCAAAGAAAATGGTTTCTTGAGATGAGATCTACTCCTAGTGAATGTGCTGTGAATTATTGTTGAAATGACAATATAGGATTTAGCATATTCCATAAATATAGTTGATAAACTAGTGGTAGATTTTGAGAGGACTGATCCCAATTTTGAAAGAAATTTTATTCTAAGTAAAATGCTGTCAAACACCACCACAAGTTAGAAAGAAATCTTTCATGAAAAAGGAAGAGTCAATTGATATAGCAAACTTCATTGTTGTCTTATTCCAAAACAATTTCTGCAGCTACCCCAGTCGTCAGCACCTACCATCCTGATCAGTCAGCAGCCATCAGCATCATGGCAAGACCCTCTACCAACAAAAAAGTTTATGAGCCTCTGGGGACTCAAATGATTGTTAGTATTTTTTAGCAATAAAGTATTTTTCATTAGGCAGGTACATTTTAAAAAATAATGCCATTGCACACTTAATAGACTACAATGCAATGTGAACATAACTTTTATATCCACAGAGAAATGGAAGAATTCATGTGATTTTCTACCTCAATATTCATTGAGATATTAGCTTTAGAGGTATGCTTGTAAGACTCCTTCCCAAGGGTCTCTTTTAGTCAAAGCATCAAGTTCCTTATGTGAGATCACATATTTGGCTCTATCACAAAGACTGATGTGTGGTTGTCTTAGATAGGGTTCTGTTGTGTCAGAATCTATAATCAAAAAACAACATATAAATACAATTTATCTCCCCAATCCATCCCAACCATATACAATGGAGAAACAGGCTCAGCATAACTGCACCCATGTATAAAAAAAATAGGACACATGTGTCCTGATTAACAGGTGTCATGATTAAAAATTCTGAAATGTTATTGGGCAGACATCTGAATATAGAGAATATTTCTGGATTAGATTCTAAATTCCATCCCTAGGAGATACTCACTGGCCTTTGATGTTTAGACCCTCTTCTGTGACCTGTAATGGGTCCTTTTTATTACCATCTTTTTCTACATTTGAAGCAGGATGTGGGGGCTGTACAGCTTTCCCACCTTGTTTTGTGTAGTAGTTTAGAAATCCAAATATTATTTTGTTCATGGAATTGCAACAATTTTTACTACAAATTTGTGGTGTCTTTATATTCTCTTCCAGTTTGTTCCACGTATAAACACACAATTCTTTTAGTTCTCTGCATGAAGAATTCTTTATTCACTTTTGCTGAATTTTTTTAAAAAGTTACTCAGCTCTCCTTCCATTGTATCTTTTTATTTAACTTTTCATTTTGAAATAATTTTAATTTACAGAGAACTTGCCAAAATTGTACTAAGTATTTTCATGTTCCTTTTATTCAACTTGCTATAAGAGTCACATCTTTAGCATCATTAACAATAGTATAATTATCAAACTCAGAAAATTAACAATATTACCTAGATTACAGACCTAATTTAAATTTCACCTGTGTTCTCCCTGATGTTTTTCTTCTGTGTAGGATCTAACATTGTGTTAACTGTTATGTCTCCTTAGCCTCCTTTCATTTGTGACAGTTTTTTATTCTTTCCTCGGTTTTCATGACTTTGACATTTTCGAAGAGTACTGGTCAGGCATTTGGTGGAACGGGTCTTAATTTGGGTTTCTCTGATGTTTTCTCATTATTAGATTGATAGTATCCATTTTTGGCAAGAACATCATAGATGTATTATCCACAATTATTTTCAAAATCTTTCTCTCATTTACTCTCTCCATTTTAATTGTTGGCAATTTTGTCAGTTTTCTTTCTGTATGACACCTAGTCCTGAAGCTATTGCCTCATATTTGAGGTTTTTGTCATGTCAGTACCCCTTTTCTAGTTATCAATTCTGTGTCAGTCGTAATGGACTAGATTATGTTACAGAAACTACAACTTGCAAATTTCAGGCTTAATGAAACACAGGCTCATTGTTCACTCGTGCCACATGCCAATCACATGATGGGGGAGGCTTTGCTTGAGGTAGCTTCTTGAATATCAGACTGAAGGCAGCCATGACCTTCACTGTTTCTGGTCATCGATGCAGAGAGGAAAGAAAATTCTGGAGTATTTTATATCATCAATGAAGTGCCCCAGCCTGGAAATGACTGTATCAGTTGACTCCTCATGCGTCGCCTCTCAACTCACTATTTCTATCTACTCACATGACGCCCCTAACTATGAGGCCACTAAAAGTGCATTCCTATCATGTGCTAGAAAGGGGAAGACAAATGGCATCAATGATGATTACATATCTATCATAATATTTTGTATATTTCAAAATTATTTTATAAAATGATTTTTTGACTTTGTAGTTCATTCAGAATAACAAATTTGAAAAGAGATAAAAACCATAAAGAATAAACATGAAAATTCAATTCCAGTTCTCAAAATTATACGTGAATGCTTGTGTTTGTTTCCTTGCATTTTCTTTGTCTGTATGTATGTGTTTGTGTGCGCGTGCATGTGTGCATAATCAAGACCACATTTCAGAAACAGATTGCTATGCTGCTAAATTTCACTTACTTTGAAAATTTTATCATATCAGCAAATTCTCTGAAATGACTGATTTATTGAACAACTAAGTACTATTTCATTGCACATATGCAAAGACATATTCATATACATTTTTCTTTTTGAGATTTATAGTTATTTTGAACATTCTGCTAGTATAGAACTATTATGATATAATCTATTAAAATATATTTATTCTGGGGCGGCAACTGTGGCTCAAGGAGTAGGGTGTCAGCCCCATATACCGGAGATGGCAGGTTCAAACCTGGCCCCGGCCAAAACAAACAAACAAAAAATATATATATTTTTTTCTTTTTTTGTACTTATTAACATAACATACTAAAGTTACATAGATTGTCATGATACTTTGGAGGCTTATGTGTGGTATTTGGTTTATTATTATTATTTCTGAATGCAATGCAATCATGAAGAAATAAAGTCCTTGCTGTAGTACATCGTGTAGCATGTAGAGTGTTCTTACTTACCTGAAAAGTAATTTCATCTTAATTCCAAAACATCACCATCCCCTTAACTTGGTGGTTTTATTAAAACTTTTATTATTTAAAATCAACTTTTATTTTTATTTTTATTTTTTTTATTAAATCATAACTGTATACATTGATATGATCATGGGGCATCATACACTCGCTTCATAGACCATTTGACACATTTTTATCACAGTGGTTAACATAGCCTTTCCGGCGTTATCTCAGTTGCTGTGCCAAAACCTTTACATTCTACATCTACCAAGTTTCGCAAATATCCCTGTAAGATGCACCACAGGTGTGATCCCACTGATCCCCCTCCCTCTACCCACCCCCCCCTTTCCCACTTCCCCCTATTGTTAAGTTGTAACTGGGTTATAGCTTTCATGTGAGAGCCCCAAATTAGTTTCATAGTAGGGCTGAGTACATTGGGTACTTTTTCTTCCATTCTTGAGATACTTTACTAAGAAGAATATGTTCCAGCTCCATCCATGTAAACATGAAAGAGGTAAAGTCTCCATCTTTCTTTAAGGCTGCATAGTATTCCATGGTATACATATACCACAATTTATTAATCCATTCGTGGATCGATGGGCACTTGGGCTTTTTCCATGACTTAGCTATTATGAATTGGGCTGCAATAAACATTCTGGTACAAATATCTTCGTTATGTTGTGATTTTTGGTCTTCTGGGTATATGCCCAGCAGAGGAATTACAGGATTGAATGGCAGATCTATTTTTAGATCTCTGAGTGTTCTCCATATATCTTTCCAAAAGGAATGTATTAATTTGCATTCCCACCAGCAGTGCAGAAGTGTTCCCTTTTCTCCGCATCCACGCCAACATCTCTGGTCTTGAGATTTTGTGATATAGGTTAGTCTCATTGGAGTTAGATGATATCTCAAGGTAGTTTTTAATCAACTTTTAAATAATAAATGCTTTGCTATTGATCTTTTTGGGGTTTCCAAGTACATCATTATATTTTCTACGATTTTTGTGGTTTTTCTCTTGTTTAAAATAACTACCTTGAGGGGAGCCTGAGAATGAGGCTTTCATAGGCTTCATTGTGGAGGACATAATGGACAGAACTACCCAACTGCTGTCCTCTGAAATCCATCATAGCATTGGCACAGAAGCCATGCTTCTCATGAGCTGCTCCCACCCAGTGCCTGAGTGTGGCAGGGATACCAAGACAAACCCATTCTGGAAAATATGGGGTTCTTCTGATAGCCCATTTTGGTTCAAGGACTCCCCATCAACTTTGTTGAAGCCTTCTTAGAACTGTGCCACAATCTAATACATTTTTCCCCCAAATTTATCTTTTTTTTCTCTCTTCCTCCATGGTTAGACCTGTATTGCAATGTGACAACTCTTCCAGTACCCTGAAGTTTCCTCTCTATTGTTCCTGCACAAGGATTTTCTTTAATAGATCTCTTGCACATCAAATTCCATCTTGGCATCTGCTTCTCAGAGACAGGAGCTAACATATACATCTTTTCATTCTGTTTTTATTCTCTTCACATTAGAAGGAATATGTTACATTCCTTGCATTCTCATTTCAGATTTTAGTGGTCAAGATTCTTGATTTTCTGTGAACCGTGTGATTGATCATGGTAAAATGCACAGTTTAATAAAGAATAGATTAAAAAATAGGTTTTACTGGGGAAACATACAGGGCAAGTGAATGCATGAATATTCTGATCTTTCCACCTCTCCACAAGAGGAACATTTGAGCCCAAGAGTTTGAGGTTGCTGTGAGCTAAGACACCATGGCACCGTATGGAGGGTAACCAGGTAAGATTGTATCTCAAAAAAAAAGTAAATAAATAAATAATAAAAACATAAAAAATTAAAAATATAAAATATAAAATAAAATTGAATAAACCTATCTAATGATACAATGGACACCATTTGGGTAATAAGCACATAAATAGCTGGGACTCAAGCATTACAAAAGTGAACCATATAATCTAAAATGTATGTACTGCCTTAATATTTTTAAATTGTTATCATTTTTTTTCAATAATATACTGTACATTAGTGTTTTGTGATAGCTCATTATCTTTAAATAATCACTTAATGTTCCCTAGTATTGATGATCTCTAGTGAAGGATTTAGGCTCAGGCTACAAATTATATTTCTCAATTCTGTCCTGTTACCCTTTGTAACTAGTGAGATTTATTGTAGCTTCTACCAATTAGTTTCAGTTAATTTGATCTGAGGTATAATGAAGTTTTTTGTTTTGGTTTTCTTTTTCCTTTTGGGAGGAATATGAGCAAATATATTCTCCCAATTTCTATCCAGATCCAGTTTTAAGTTAATATTCTCTCTAACTTTTATATCCATGTATTACTCTTTTTAATAAGCCATGCTTCTCCATCCTCTTCATTTATGACAGCTTATACTTTTTCAAATTAAAATTAGAGCTAAAAATTCAAATTTCTCAACAAGATATACAAAAACCTCCATTATATCTCTTCTCATTCCAGCCTCATCACCAGCCACGTCCCATCTCTAAACAGATACGCAGACACTAGTCAGTCACTTTCTAATCTTAAATTATTCTTTCTCCAGTATGGAGAGCAGGCCGTGAGGCAGGAGGGCCCCCACAGCCTGGGGAACAGTCAGGGAATGAACCCCCAACTGCTTCTCCTCGGTTCCCAAAACAACCACATTCCTTTCTTCCTGCTCCCTCTGCCAGAAGTCAGGCAGCCCTTTCTTTGTCCAGTTAACTATGAGGAGATCCTTGTGATATCCCCCTTCTTTATCCTGGTCATATGTTAACAAAGTTGAGTAGAAACCACTAAGTCACATAGTTCTTCCTTTATTTTGTTAACGATGCAGAGACCCTTGTGATCTTTCCTTCTTACTTCTTGTCATATGTTAACAAAGTTGAGTAGCAACCATTAACAAGATGATTTGTCTGTATTAAAGTCATTTACATTTCACAATCCTACTGTAAGACCAAAAATATGTCTTTGTTTATGCTACTTTCCCATTGCCTATATGGAGAGAATCCTGTCCAGATACTATAAAATAAAGCTAATTTTGTGGTTGGCGCTGGCTGCAGCCATCAGCTCAGTCAGACCTCCCGATCCCATCTTTCGTTTCCGTGTCTTCTCTTATACTGTATTTCTTTCATTCCCCACCAATTCCACTCTGGTTCACTCCCCTTCCCCGCACTGTTTCAAGACACTCCTGGACTTCCTTATCGAAATTCATATTTGTTTTCTGCCTTGAATAGCCTTTCTCCCTTACTGTTTCTGATTCTTACATATCCTCAACCGCCAATTAGGAATCACCACTTCTGTAACAGTCATCCCAGCCCTGCCACTGTTCAGTGCTGGGCTCATTTGTTTCCTTTGCAACTGTTCATAATAGCATCTATTATCCTCTTGATGTATCTGACAGCCCCAAAAGTATTATGCATTTCTTCTTTTAGTACTTTGAAAGTCACACAATTTAGCATTTCAGCATAAATAATAAAGCATATGAAACACACATACATACATTTATTTATAAATTAGATAGTACAGATATAGACAATTAATATTGATATAGAGCTAAATTCCCAAAAATCAAAACACAAAATGCAATGGTAATTACCCATTACAATCATTTGTAAGTGGTTGATGACTGGTAAATTTCTATAGAAATGATTGTTATTGTCCCTTAGCATTGCTGATAGTATCATAATCTAATTCTGTAAAAATAAATTTTTAGTTAATAAAATCAGTCTAAGCTATTGAGGAAATCAAGGCAGGGGCCTGAAAGGTTTTCTTTATCTACAATGAATAAATTAATTAAATTTCATTTTTCCTTGAATAAGCATAGTATTGGTGTATCTATTAATATCAATGATCCCTTACATTTGTTGTGAGTAGCTTAAGTCTAACAAAGAAACTTTAAAATTTTCAGAAGGTTGAATGGAAAAAAGAATATAAATAATTTTCAAAAAAATGTAAATTGGTAATTCTAGCTAAATCCATTTATATACTTGAATATAACAAATAACACAAATCTTATTTGTCTATTGTCTAGAACACAACCGGGTACATACAAAATACTTAATAAATATTAGATAAATAAATGTTGCATTGTGTTCCAAAGACAAAGAAATTACAGAGGAAAATTATTTAAATTAAGAACAAATTGATCCCCCCAACCATAATCAAGTACATGGCTGATTACCTAGAGTTTGGGTAGGTTTAATATATGGCGAAATGTGTATATCCATTTTCAGAAGATTTGCACCATAGCTTCACTTAATTAAGCACTTCATGCTTTGAATGTAAATGTTCAAATGAAGGAAAGTACTACCAAATCCAAAAAGGGGGGGGACCAGATATGTAGCAGCACCCCTCGCCCCCTACCATAAGAATGTGACCTTTTGTAACTGTCCTAGGAAATAGCCCCGAGCTGAAGCAGATAACTGGTAACTGGTTCTGAAAGAAAAAAGCTAAGCAAATGTTTAACTGCTGATCTTGTCTTAAGACAGATGAGTAATGAACCAGAGTTCTTCTTATCTGGAAAAGCCCCTATGTCTGCTACCCCTCCCTAAAGCCCCTGCTATGTCTGCTACTCCTCCCTACTTTGTGGTTTCTGCCTTTATAAGCTTGTAAAACCTGCTGTTCAGGGCTTGACTCCTCGGCTCCTAAAAGAGTTGCGAGTCAAGCCCCAGCATGCTGGAATAAAATCCTCTTGCTGTTTGCATCAAGCCCCGTCTCTTGCGGTTGATTGGGGTCGTCATTGCTCAGGGCAGAGTGGGGGGTCCTGCCCCAAGTCTTTCACAAGTACTGGTGGACTCTATAACAATTCATTTAATCATTAAGCAGATCAGAAAATTAGGTTCAATGTTCCTTCCAGCTTTGACACTCTTGATTTTCTATGCTTTTGAGTTTTACTTAAAATAAAACAGGCTCATTAGATAACCTGGTTTTTATGGTTATAAATGGGAAAACATATTTAGTTCATATTATTTCACAGGACCAATAACATACACATATAATAAAAAATAATTTATCTAGTTAAGTCCTTTTCAGTTCTTTTTATCTCTATCTTACATTCCAGAAATCATACATATTTTCTTGGTATTAATTTTGTCTTGCAATTACACAAGAAAAAAAGGGCAGATTACTTTTTTAAAAGGTGTAAAAATGACTCTATGTAGAAGACTTACAAGTTATAACAATAAAGGGAATTACTCTTTCTAAATTCAGTGCCTGTTATGGTTCCCAAAGGATTGGGAAGTGTTTTAAAACACTGTACAAGTTTGTGTTCGTGACTAATTGCTATGAAGAATATCGTGCTAGTACAGGATCAGTCTGTGTAATACAGAAAATCCAAATTGAAGTTTGGCAGTACCCATCTCTCATTTTTTTTAATTGCCAAAAAAAAAAAAAAAAACTATGAAACTTGGTGATGCACAGCTTCTATGGAATCATTTTTCTGAGCTTTATCTCAAATGTTGCACTGCACTAGGGATGGTATTATCTGCTCCTCACACTGTCAACAAACCTAGTGTTGGGATAGTTTCAAAAAGTTATACACACTAAGGAAAAAGAAATTCATAGGAAGATTTTGACAAAAAAAAGAGAAACCTTTTTTTTTAATTTTAATGAAAAACATTTGAGATTTTCATTTTGCTCACCTATGTAGCACAGAAGCAATGGGAGGAGGTGTTCCCCTTATTTAAAATGACCTTTGGTAGGCACATAAACCTTATCTGGATGCATTTTAGTTAAATTCCTAAAAATAATTCACTTCTGAGAAAAGAGCAAGCAAGAAATTTCAGCCCCCAAAAGTAATTTTTCATGACAAATAACTGAAGCAGGGATTTGGAAGGAAGGTGCCATCTTCTTGTGGCTCTGATAATTTCAAGCCTGAAGAAAACTGATTACAGTGTCTGCTCATCTTAGAAGACATGGAAATCCTAGGTAACAGTGGGAGGGAAAAAAAGGTAGTTTGAAAAACTAACGGACTGTCCATATTGAAACATAAATAATACAAATAACAAAAAGATAAAGGTCTTCTCCTTATCATTACACAATTATGTCTGAATCTGTACCCTTTGAAGTAACAGAATTCACTTAAGGAAATTCCAAGTGCCTCTATCACTACAGGAGGTCCTAATGTACAAATGGTAGGAGTCAAAAGTCCTAGCATAAAACTCTACTGAAAGTGACTCTTTCAATTGTTGCATGACTTGAAAAATGTGACAAAACACATAGGTGCATACCTGCAAGAATGTAATAGTTTGTTTTTATGTCTGGTTTTAATTATTTTTCTTCAGAAATTCTGGAAATTTTCCAAAACATGAAAAATAGAAATTTAATGCTGCAAAGAAAACTGAACGGCATTTAATTACCCTCCACCTGTCCCTGCCTTCATTTTAATGATCCGGAAACTGAGGCTCTGGAAGTGAAAATGACCAGATCAAAGATTTCTGTGAGTCCATCTCAGGGCTGGAATTTAATCCTATAACACTCTGCCCTTGGTTTTCTCTCCTCACTGTACTGACTTCAATATTTAGCTTTCCTTTTTTTTTCCCTCATGTATTTTATGTGATTTTTATCTTCATTGCTTTCTAGGCAGCAAGATTAATTAAACAAGTGTACGAGTTTGGTTTCCCAGACAATTTCCAGTTGCCATGGTTGTGTCCAGGATGTCAAGGTTTTACATAGTCCCATGAGTCCTGAAAGAAAGGAACAGGCAAAAGCCAGGTTCTAGAAGCCAGGCCCTGCTCTTTTGTCCTCTCCAGCCTAATACAGTCATTTGCTCTGGGATTCCCACACCCTAGGAACCATGCTTGCCTAACATGCAAAATGATGAGAAAACTCAGGTTGTATTTTTCTCCTTGGAGATTAACTCCTGATGCTTTAATTGTTGATGTCTTAGGCTGACTTTTCACATCTGACACATTAATAAATAAAGTAGTTTCAACCTGTGGCAGTGTGGCCCAAACGTGTGGTCTGGGGGTCAGCAGATGTGTTTCTGCTCTTTCGCCTGATTTCTGATCCATCAGCAACATAGACCTGGGATGACACTTGGTTCCAGAACATAATTGTTTAGAGTTCATATTCTGAATTCAAAGTTAGTGCAATTTTAAGAGAATGTTCTGTGTCTGTTTTCCAATCATCCAAAGAAAATAATAATAAATAAAACTTAAATCACAGAATCACTGTGAGGAAAAAACTCACAATTTATTTAGAGAGTTTACTATTATGCCTGACAAAAAATAGCACTTAATAAAATTTAGCTATAATGATTACTATTATTATGGTGGCTATTCTACTATCTATACAATAATGACTCTCACTGTCTCCTTTCTCTTAGAATTTATCAAAATCTATTGCTGCAAACTACTAGGGATATAAACTCTGGGTAAATTATTCACTCTTACATAGGCCTGGTACTTCTTGTCTGTAGAATTCAGATGGTGTAAGGGAATTGTTTTTCAAAATATAATGAGATCTGACAGCCTGTAAGATGGTGTGCATTTGTGTCTTTCTGGAAGGTGATGTTGTGGAGGTAAGTCTTACGGAAAAACATATGCATGGCAGGAGCCAGGGGGCACTAACAGGGAATTCAGAATCCTTAAAGGTTCTTAAAGAAATAATTTAGAACTGGGTGCATTTCTGTATTTAGTAGTACCCTGAGAATTTTTGCATGTTACGCTTAGAAAATAAGTAGTCCAAATGAAAAATAAAATATTATCTTTGTGACTCCATTTAATGTAAAACAGCATTCATGGCAGTTGGCAGCTGTTTGTGGGTTTGGTGTGTGTGTCAAAAGCCCAAAAGTCTTTGGAAATTTGAACCCCCATAGGTATTAAAGGACACAAATGAAAATGATAATGTTGCAGTTTCAGTAGGCTGGGTTTTGTATTATTTTATAATTATGATGTTATGGTTTTCTCTTAGAAAATACCAAGAATTCTCTAGGCTAGTAAAGCCTCATAAGTTGGTGGCTTGCCAATTATGGTTAAGCATATCATTTGACTTGTTCCTGTGGTTACAGAAGAGTCAAAGTGTTACTGAAGGAGAAACAGAGAAAAAGAAAGCTCATTTGAACAGTGTAATCCAAAACTGAAATAAAGAAGAAGAAAAAAACTTTTCTAGTGTTGAGGGATGGTGTGTCTCTGGTCCAATACACAGTCACCTATAAAGGCTCTCTCCATAAATACAGCTCCCAGGAGAAATCTTTCCTCTAAGATATAGTACATCAAGTCACCTATATTATGATTCAGTTTCTTACTAATTGGTTTTTCTCCCAGAGCTCAAGAAAGGCACCAACAGAAGGTAAGCAGCAGAAGAACGGGGGGTGTGGGAGATTTATTAGTGCTCAGAAATATTTGCTTACTTTGGCCTCTCCCTACTTAAGAGGTGGAGTATATTGTTCCAGTCTTTGATGTGAGGGGTTTGTCTATGTAATTTGCTTTAGCTAGTAGAACGCAATGGAAGCGGTAGCGTGCCTTCTTTGACCTTTGATCTTAGGGGGACTGGTTTTTTTATGCTTATAGTCCTGTACTTCTGCTGTTGCCACGAGAATATCTCTGAGCTAGTAAATCAGTTCAACAAGAAGGAGGAGAGATACATGGAAAAGAGCTTCTCCTGCCAAGCCCAACCTATATTAGATGACTCCCAGCTTATCCATTGATGCATAAGACTTCAATGCATAGTGTCATATGGGACCAAGATTTTGTGTTTGTTATACATTATGTCATAATAATAGGTAACTGATACAGTAGAGCATGGTGAAAATCAATTTTTCCTACTCTCCACAATTCTTCAAGCTCCTTTTTCCTCATGCTAGGCCAGGGGAAACTCAAAGAAAGAAGTGCAGTACAGATATAACACAGCCGAAGTCATTAAGCATTTTCAGACTCCAAGTAAGAAGACCACGATTATGTTTTCTTTAGAAGTATATCACACTGCCCCCTTAAAGCTTGTTGTTTTTTAGTTGTGTCTATATTTTGTAAATCACACCCCTTTCTTAAGAATCTCTTAAACAAGACAATCAGTGGGGGATGTTTTACTCATTTATTTTTCTGGTTTTCTTGAATCTGCTCATGATTTATACAAGCTAACTGTCTATGATTGTCTAGTCAAATAGCAGGTCTTAGTCTTAACATTTTCTTCTTAAGCTCATTGTTACTTATTATTTTGGATTGTGTGGAGGAAAATATCATTATTAGAACTTTAAAACTGTATTAAATGTATTAAACATTAAAGCATATTCCTTTTGTTTTGATCCTTTCAGACATACTGTTTCACTACTTATAAAACAACAGAATACTGGGCACAGTATAATGGTGTCTTGAAACTCTTTATTCTCTGGAAATATACACCAGTTACAAAGTGAGCTAACTCCTTCAAAACTACTGGTTAAAATGTTAGGTTCCTCTTTCCCTCTTAGGTGAATCCTGCCACAGTTTTGTAAGGGGAAGTCCTAGAATTTAGTTCCTCAATAAGCTATGAATGAAGTTTTAGTATGTTAAGTAACATGCCTCAGTAGGAAAATCAGAACGTGCATAAAATTTTTGTACATTTGCACAGTTAATTTTAAGAGTGGCCCACACTATTATTTTTTAAAACCTTTTTTTTTTCTTATTCAGGTCTCTTCCCTTTACCGTTTTATAATGTGATAGTTGATGGTATTATCAGTAGCCATACTCTCCTATTACCCACTGTTGAAAAAATCTTTATATGTTCCTAAAAATATCTTTTTTTATACTTACCTTTATTCCCATCAATCCATTCTCAGCCTTATAACAACAACATTTCTTTAGCAAAAAATGTATATTCACTTTCAAACTTGAGGCTTTAAGAAAAAAATAAAATGGTTTCTTTGTTCATGTACTGTCTACCATTAAAGCACGAAAGGTCAGAAATGCATCTTATTCTGTAGAGGGATTACTGGGTTTTGCCAACCTTACTGCCTCTACTTTTTCCTCTTCACTCCCTCCCAATAATTATGTCATGGAAATCATCCCTATCTGATGGAGTCAGAGGCAGGAAAAAAAAAAAAAAAAACAACTCATCTAACAAACTTCCCATTTCTTCCTGTTGGGTCAGCAAGTGAACTGGGATGACCTAAAATTCAGACTCCAGGTTGGCACATTATAACCAAAGGCTGTGGACCTGCAAGAAAAACATCTACCTTTCTAAATGTGCTATTTATTGCTCCTTTAGTGTATATACGTGTGTGTGTGTGTGTGTTATTCGGGGGGGATGGCAAAAGAGGCAAAAAAAGGAAAATATCCCACCTAAACCAGAAAAGAAAATGGGATGTTGTAGGGTGAATTTCTTATAATGTACTAAGGCTTTCTCCAAGACATTTTAAAAAGCAGCTAAATTTTTGAGGGGAGAGGTAACACAAATGCCACAAATAGGGGATTGAATACTGATATAAAATTTTTGGACTAAAAGAAAGGTGATATTGCTCCAAAAATGTCAGATGTGGGGGAGGCTGAGGAAACTTGATATTTAAAAGACAAGCAAAAGAAAAAGAAAGCTGGAAGACAATTCCTCATTTGTCTTTTGTGTTTCTGTATGACCTAAAAGCAGAGCCTGTGACTACCTTTATTCTGAACCATTGTTTCAAGGATTTGTGTAGCAAAAATCCTTGGAAGATAGAGATAGTATCTCCTTCTAAAGCAAAGGACAAGCATTTTTACTGCTCCGAATTTTTTTTAAAAATGGGTTTTTTAAACTTAGGATTCCTTTCCTGTTAATGCCATCCATTGCCTATGCAGAATTTACCTGGCCTTCTTCATATTACCTTGGGGGAACCTAGGCTCAGGAAATCTACACAATTGGTTACTGTATCACCATTCATATAATAATATTTTGACTATGATTTATGAGTCTCATGTTTTCAGCCCACATCTATGAAACTATTTTAAGCTAACTTGCTTAAGAAGGGTAAAATCTCAGACTGTTCACAGTTCTTGACAAGATTCTTATCATAAAACTAAGAAGCCAAACAGTTTGAACAAAAGAAAGGCGATTTCTTGACTATTAAATATAATACAGTGACAGAAAGGGTGACATGAGAATATAACTAAATGAATTCCACTATTTGCAAACTTCAGTACCCAGATCAGAAAACAGAACATTACTAGCAACTCAGAAGTCATTCTCGGGCCCTTTCCCAAACTCTCTACTCTTTATGTAACTACTCTCCTGACATATAACAGTACAAATTTGTTTTGTACAAAGAGAATCATATACTATATACTTTGTGTCAGATTTCCTTTTCTCCTCCTTTATTTTGTGAGTTTCATCCAAAATTGTTGAGTATAGTTGAAGACTATTAATATTATTTGCTTCATAGTATTACACTGGGTGAATATATTGAAATACGTTTATTCTTTTTTACAATCTATGGAGATTTTGATAGCTTACAGGTTTGAGCTAATGTGAATAATGCTGCTATGAACATTTTAACATATCATTTAATGAACAAATAAACACATTTCTGTAGGGTTTATACATGAGAATAGACTTTCTGTCTCATAGAGTAAGCATTTGTTTGGATCTAACAGATACTGCCCATTAGTTTTCCAAAATTAGTTGCATAGATTTGCACTCTCATTTACAGTCCAGGAGAGTCCTCATTATTTTCCACATCTTTACCAACAGTTAGTACTGTGTGTATATTGCTTTTCATTTCTACCATTCTGGTGGGTTTATAGAATAATAATTAACTTTAAAATATAATTATAGGCAAATTCCTATGGAATAAATAGGGGAGGCATCTGGCATTTATTGAACACATACTATGTACCAGTCACCATCTTTGAGTTTAAATGTTCAGGATAAATAAAACATATAATAGCCTTCAACAAGGCTATGATCTGAGTAGAAATGAGAAGATGTCAGGGAAACTTTCCTAAAACTAGTTATATTTAAGCTGTAGGCAGAGAAAGTGAGGGCAAATGTTATACACTGAGTAAGCAGCATTTGCAAAAACATAAAGGTGTAAGAAGGTATGAAAATTTTAGGAAAGGAAAAATTGTTCTTTATAAATGTGGCAAGGGAGTATATGAGGAATGGATGCAAGATTAGATTGTGTTTGTTCACTTACTACAGAATGTATTTGTGTTTTTTTGTGTGTAAGTACATGTGATAATACATGCATTCGTGCACAATATAAATCCATATAACATCACATTTTTCTTGGTAAATCAAGATTAAGTGTAATGAATTCAATGTAGCAAGTGCGGTTGAATGCCTCTTGTAATGTAGGTGATATAAATCATTTAAGCTCTTTAAACCTCAGGTTTCTTATTTGAAAAAGAAAATAATGATACTTTCAGGGTTGTTGTGTTGCAGATTTTTTGTTGTTGTTGTTGTTTTATTTTTGTTTTGAGTTTTTTTGGTAAGGCACACTAAGCATTCAGCATACTGGAGCTATTCTGTGCACATCAGGGAATTAACTGCAGTGAGGAACATTAAACACAAAACACAGATTCTACTGATGAAATTATAAGCTCTCAAAGCAGAAATCTTTAAAGAGCAAAAGGGGTAAGTATCCATTAACCTACTCTTTTTTTTTTTTTTTGTGGTTTTTGGCCAGGGCTAGATTTGAACCCACCACCTTTGGCATATGGGACTGGCGCCCTACTCCTTGAGCCAAAGGCACCACCCCTAACCTACTCATTTTAAAATATAATGTTTAAAAATAGTAAAACTTTCTGGACCAAGAATTCAATTTCCTAGTGCAGACTTCTGCCATGTGGTCATTGAAGAAAGCATTGATGGAGAGGATTGAGCTCAAATATTTAAACGACTGAATTCACTGTGCTGTGCTTTTAGGACCCATTCCCCTTTAGGTTCAGCTGTCACACATTTCTCTATGGTTAAGTATATGTTCCAGTGCTAACTAACATTTTGAACTTAATTACTTCCACCTAAACACATTGTCCATGAGTACCTTAACCAGCTACATCATTCAGAAAAACAACATATTACTACATTAGTTTTGTTTGAAAAATATTATGAGCAGGCCAAGTAATGGAAACTACTATAATGCACAAGGGAAATTAATATAGTAAACATATAAGAAAGAAAAATTGTTAAGAAAATTTGTTGTCTATGTATTGCTTTCCAGAGATCACAGAAGTTTATAAATTTTAAAAATAAATTGAATCCTGTCCTTTATAAATTTCAGTGGTGAAACTCATGGGGATAGATTTTTTACCTGACTTCTAAAATCTCTGGTAACAAATAGAACTACTGTAAATGAAACTTTTGGTCAAAAACTAAGACTAAACAAAAACAATTCTCTTTTTTGAGACAGAGTCTCACTCTTTAACCTTGGCTAGAGTGCTATGGCATCATAGCTCACAGCAACTTCAAACTCTTGACCTCAAGCAATACTCTCACTTCAACCTCCAAGTACCTGGGGCTACAGGCACTCACCTTAATGCCCTGATGATTTTTTTATATTTAGGAGAAATTTTTATTTTTACCAGCTCTTGCTCAGGCTGGTCTCAAACTCCAGAGTTCAAGCAATCAACCCTCCTTGGCCTGTGCTAGGTTTACATACAATCCTGAGCCACTGCACCTGACCAAAAACAGCTTATAAAAAAAATTCAAGTTCAAGATCCACATCTTAGATCTACTAACTTAATAGGCCTAATATGAGTATAATGCAAATATTACTTAAGACTTATAAACTGAGTAATGTCATGAACCAGCATGGAGAAGGGGAGCAAACCAGAATGGAATTGGTGGGGATTGAGAAAAATACAGCACAAGAGAAGACACAGAAACAAAAGATAGGATAGGGAGATCTGACTGAGCTGATGGCTGCAGCCAGCACCAAAGCACAAAATCAGCTTTATTTTATAGTATCTCAATAGGGTTCTCTATGGGAGAGTAGCATAGACAATATGGGGAAGTAGCATAGACAAAAGACATATCCTGGGTCTTACAGTACAATTGGAAAATGTAAATGACTAATAAAGACAAATCATATTGTTAATGGTTTCTACTCAATTTTGTTAACATGACAAGAAGTAAGAAGGGAAAGATCAGGAGGATCTCTGCATAGTTAACTAAACAAAGAAAGAACTATGTGACTTAATGGTTTCTACTCAACTTCATTAACACATGACAAGGAGTAAGAAGGGAAAGATCACAAGGATCTCTGCATAGTTAACTGAACAAAGAAAGAGCTATGTGACTTTTGGCAGAGGGAGCATAAAGAAAGGAATATGGTTGTTTTGACAATGAAGGAGAAGCAGTTGGGGGTTCGTTCCCTGAATGTTCCCCAGGCTGTGGCAGCTCTGGCACCTCATGGCCTGCTTTTCACAGAGTAACACATTCAATAGTAATTATATCTTACAGAAAATTTTTTTATTTTGTAGTTTTTTTTTTGTTTGTTTGTTTTTGGCCAGGGCTGGGTTTGAATCTGCCACCTCCAGTATATGGGGCTGGTACCCTATTCCTCTGAGCCACAGGCGCCACATTTGGTTTGTGTTTTGATTTAGTTTATGCCAAACATAAATCTTAGTTCTAAGAATTGTTTGTGGCAGTTATTCACCTGGAAATACAGTGCTTCCCTAGGGTAGAAACTTAAATATTATATTCTTTCTGATAGTTGATGGCTCTCAGTGAACAAGAGAAAAGTTAGAGATAGAATATATATGGTACTGGCCCAGTTAACTATATTTGGTGTGAAAAGTAGATTTGATTCCTGAATAGTAGTTTCATGACCCTGGGCAAATTACTTAACCTCATCACTTTTCAGTTCTCTTCTGGAGATGATAGTGCCTTTTTTCTTGGGTCCTTTTGATGATTTGATGAGATAATAGCTATAAGTTGCATGCGTCACTGTAGCAGGATGGATTCCCCACGTAGTGAATTATAACTGGAAATTACATTTATTAGGGAGTATTCTTGAGGTCCACATTGTGTAAAGGAAGAGACAGAAATGGGATTAGGCACAAGGAGAAGTTGAGCAGCAGTGCAGTTTCAGCTGATTAATGGAGAATTCTGAAGATGGGATGAATCTTCAGTGGAGTCCTGTGTTGGGGGTGAGAGGAATATGTGTTTATATCCCCACATAAATCAGTCATTATATATGGGCCATATGGAATGGCAACAAACATGGCTGAGGCTTTTTCTAAAGCCAAGGCAATCACTGAAGAGGGCTTGACAGCTTGAGGACTGTCAATCAGCAGCAGCACTCCAAGAGCTAAGGTAATCAGCTTATATTTTCCTGAAGGTAGAGTCTGAGCAACACACTAGTGTCCAAAAAAATCAACTATAAGTGTTCAATAATATATGTTATGAGAAAGGTCATTTTTTTCACATTTCAGAGAAATTATAGAAATTCCATTCTGCTTCTTTGGTTTAATTCAGATTCACTGGTTTTCTACTTAAATTTGTTCCTCTCTATTGGGTCAAGTACCCTACCTGGGTCTTACATATCTTGTATCACTTAATTTTCATAATAGTCTGATAAGTTTTATATCATTTTCAAGAAATTACTGTGAAGAAACTGTAGTTAAAAGTGGTACGTGTATTAATTTTCCAAAGCCACTATACAGTGAATTAAGAGTACAAACCCCAGTATTTTTGAATCAAAATCCTATGAGATATTTTATTTTGAATTGTGTGCTTGGACTTTGCTATAATTAGTACTTTATTCAAGCTATTTTGACAAAATATTTTATTTATTTATTTTATTATTTATTTATTTTCTTTTTGCAGTTTTTGGCTGGGGCTGGGTTTGAACCCACCACCTCTGGCATACGGGGCAGTGCCCTACTCCTTTGAGCCACAGGCACTGCCCTTTGACAAAATATTTTATGTCTCACAGATTTTACTTTTATATATGTTGTAGGCAACAATTACCATATTGAAATTAAAATGCTAGATCTTTTCATTTTTACATAATTTTATAAGTTAATTATGTTGATTTCATTTCACTATGAAAACCTGCAGATTATTTACATAGATTGGCAAGTAGACCTAGAATTTTCATAAACAGCTGGCAAGTATTCTTATATTTTACATAAAATATATCTTGGCTACATATTTGTCTCTGCACTATTCACTCATTTTACTCTCGAAACACAAGTGAACTGATAAAAGTGAGTAGTTACCTAACTGTTAAATGCCAGTATCCAAAATAGAATGGACTATAAATATCACAAGATATTTTTGATATGCTCACACTAGATATTTCCAAGCAATGATGGATAGTTATTCACTTTGCCATTTCAGAAGAAGAGCAGGCACACAAGGTGGTGAATGGAAGTTGTAAACATTTGCAATACTCCAAGTGCTGGATAATTTATACTTAAGTTTTTCTGATATTCAGAAGAACAAAGCATAGGAATTTTAATAAATCAACACAATCTATAATTATAGAGATGTTTGAAACAATGACAATAAGCTTTCACTGAGAGATCATAGTATGAAAATAAAAGTGTTAACTGATCAGGGCTAAAAATGAAATTTCCATTTCATTAGCAATATAGAGAAGTAAATAAGGTATAAATTCTATTTTAACTGAGAGATACATTTTCTTATTCTCAAGAAATTTCACAAGATATTTCCACAGACACCTAAATGAGCTTAGTACATCAGATCAATACATAGGAAAATGAAATATCAGAAAGTCAACAGACACACATACAAAAGAAATATTGACACTAAAAAAATCAGATAATAGAACAAGCAGGTAGCAAATATTTAGATGAACATACTTGAAATGTTTATATATATATATATATATATATATATTTAGAGACAGGGTGTCACTATACATATATATATATTTAGAGACAGGGTGTCACTATGTTGCCCAGGCTGGATTTGAGCATATGAGCTCAAGAAATCTTCCCTTCTCAGCCTCTGGAGTAGCCGGAGCTACAGGTATGTATCACAATCGCTAGCTGAATATACTGGCTTTCTTTTTTGAAGAGATAGGTTCTCTATTGTCACCTAGGCTGGAGTTCAGTGGCATATGATAGCTCACTATAACCTTGAACTCCTGGGTTCAAGTGATCTTCCAGTCTTGGCCTCCCAAAGTGTTGGGATTACAGGTGTGAGCCACCATAGCTAGTATAGACTGGCATTCCAGAGGACTCAGGTGGGAAAGGTCCTAGGCTCTTGGTTCCTTACCCTCCAGACATGGTATCAATGATTAGAAAGCAACTGACAAATACCTCCCAGCAATAGCTATCTAACCTCTGGGCTGTAACCTTCCCTCATTAAGTCCCTACAATGGTGTTGTTTGATCCCTGACAGTTCTCCACAGTCCTTAACCCTGATAGCTCTCTTCCTTGAACAAAAGACTGCTTGTTTAATTGAAACCTGAGACTGTTTTACCTTCTCACTTTTTTACTTTGTATATACAAATCTCCTAAATCCCAATAAAAAGGTCTTGAGAATTCAGTTCAAGGATGCACTTGTCTGCCTCCCCATGGGCTGATAAGATGTTGGTATCTCTAGGTCTCAATAAGGAACTTGAATGTGTGAATTTCTCGCACCTTCCCTCCTTCTGTCTGCCTGACTCTGAGTGGTCAAGGAAAATCCCCATTTGGGGAATTCTCAGTCTACAATGCAGTGGCTCCATCCCCAAGGTTGCAACAATGCCTTGCTCTATATTGAAATATTTTAAGGCACAATTACAGAAATTTAAAAAAAGTAAATAGTATGTTCAATGCAGTATTATTCACAATAGTCAAGATAGAAATCAACATAAGTGTCCATCAACAAATGAATGAATAAAGAAAATGCTGTATATAAATGGAATAGAAAGAAAATAGCATAGAATAGTATCAGCCTAAAAATAGAAAGAAATCCTGTCCATTTTGTAACAACATGGATGAACTTGGAGAATAGTATGTTGAGGGAACAAGCTAGGCACAGAAAGACAAATACTGAAAGATCTCACTTATATGTGGAATCCAAAAAAGAAGAACCCATAGAATTGGAAAGTAGAATGGTGGTTACCAAAGGCTTGGGAGGGAGGCTGTTCAGGAGGTGTTGGTTAAAGGATACAAACTTTTACTAAGATAGGAAGAATAAGTTCAAAGAGATACATTATACACATGCCTCCCTCACTTTAAATTACCTTGTCTCAAGCATCGGTGTTGAAGTAGCCTCTTGGTTAAAGCCAAAAGGAAGAGAAGGATAAAGAGCAAGCAGGGAGAAAGAAGAGGAAAAGGAGAAAAGAAGAAGAAAGTAGGAAAAAAAGAAGTGGATGAAAGAAAAGAATTGAAGAATGGGAGAGATGGAGGACAGGAAAAGAAAATGAGAGTGGCAGGAACAATGGTGTTGTTTGGCTGGATGCCACGGCCATTACTGCAACTCAAGGATTTTGGGAAAGTGGGCTGGGTGGGTCCTTCAAAATTAGGAGCTCCTTACAGGTCCCAGCAAGGCAAGGCCCTTCCTATGCCAAATATAGGAAGACAATGAAAAGAGAAAAAAATGAGAACAAACATGAAAGAAATAAAGAGTAACATTCCCCAGTGTGGACTTGCCAATACTGTCTTTCCAATGGCCCAAAGTAGAAAGATTCCCTAGGCTGTGATCTCTTGATCCCCTTACCCAGACCACTGCCCTGACCTCCCAGCCAGACCAATGCCATGACCCCCACAGAACTCAAAGAGAAAATAAATATGAATCAATAAGGAAAATTAAAAATGCAGTTATAACACATAAGGAAAAAAGAAGAAAGAGGAACAAAGAAAGAAAGAAGAAAGGGGGATATTGTAGCTATTGTATGAGAAATTTATGTGGGAAAGATGAGAAAAGTAGAAAAGTCTCTACTAAAATAGAGGGAAAAAACATAGAATAAATGAGGCTAAAATACTGTAACAAAAACACAAGAACGGTTGCTCTTGAAGAAAATAAAAATGGATATTAAGAGTACAACCAAGCAAACAAATTAGCAAAAACAAAACAAAAAAATTCAAATAATCAAAAACAATAATAACCTCAACAACAAAGAAAAGAGAAGAAAAAAATCCTAAAAAAAGAAAAAGTATTGTGGAAGGGAGCAACAATAATCAGAATATAGACAGACAGACAGACAGCAATATATTGAAAAGCCACCAGGTGGCTCTGTGATACACATATATATTGCAATATGTTGCCAATCCACCAGACGGCACTGTAGTTTTAGGAGACAGAGAATACAAACCAGAAACCATTCTCTAATTTCTGAGAAAGGGTCCTGTCATCCTGACTTAGTTGCCCTTGGTGAGTGCCTGGTTGTTTCCTCAGCATTCAGTCCCTGCTGGGTTGGGGTCTTAAAGCTCTCCAGAATCCTTAGGAGGAAAGTTTCACAGTGTCCCCTGACAACAATTCCCAGGGAATACGGAAGTCACTCAGCTTGCCCAAAGAGCAGACGCCCAAACTCAGCAGGCACGCAAGAGTCAGCCATGCAGGAGTCAGCCATGCCTAGTGTGGATAGTCCTGTCCCCGTGACCTCCCCACAATGGTGCCCATCCAGCCATCAAGTGCTTTACCCTGTTTGAGTCCACCCACTCGTGCAAGCCTCCCATTCATGGCGCAGCTCCCCCGAAATCCAAAAACTACAGAATGGCTTCCTTCTGTCCCCAGACCTCTGTGGGGGGCCAGCTAGTCCCCACCCGTTCCCACACACTCACTTTCTGTGACGGTCCTGAGGGTTCTGACTTCCCGCTGTCCCTTGCAGTCCACCAACTCTCTGTGCCCCAAGAGCTACGACTCCTGGTAGGTTCCTTGGCAGGTATCTTTAGGTTCTCTTTCTTTCCTGTCTTGCTGAGAGAGGCCAGCAGGGAAATTCTTCTACTCGGCCATCTGCTCTGACCCCTATGTTGTATTAAAGGAAGGAATGATTAACAAATCTGTTAAGTTTACATTTCTTCCCAGAAAAAGCTAAGGATAAAACCATAGAGTTAACAAACTTTGCAACATGGAAATAATCATATAGGCTCGAAGCCGGTAGCTCAGAGGCTAGGGCGCCGGCCACATACACCAGCGCTGGCAGGTTTGAACCTGGTCAGGGGCCTGCCAAACAACGACAACTACAAAAAAAAAAAAAAAAATAGCCGGGTGTTGTGGCAGGGACACCTGTAATCTTAGCTACTTGGGAGGCTGAGGCAAGAACATCTCTTAAGCCCAAGAGTTTGAGGTTGCTGTGAGCTATGAAAACACAGCACTCTACCAAGGGCAAAATAGTTAGACTCTGTCTCAAAAAAAAAAAAAGAAAGAAAGAAAAGAATAGGGCGGTACCCGTGGCTCAGTGGGTAGGTCACGGGCCCCATATACCAAGGGTGGAAGGTTCAAACCCGGCCCCGGCTAAACTGCAACAAAAAAATAGCCAGGCGTTGTGGCCAATGCCTGTAGTCCCAGCTACTTGGGAGGCAGAGGCAGGAGAATCACCTAAGCCAAGGAGCTTGAGGTTGCTGTGAGCTGTGACGTTACAGCACTCTACCGAGGGCAACAAAGTGAGACTGTGTCTCTAAAAAAAAAAAAAGAAAAAAAAGAAAGAAAGAAAGAAAATAATCGTATAAACCACATAAAACAGTTACATGTCATAACCTTATTTTCAGTAACATAATTTTATACACATATATGACTATTCTTAATAAATGATCAAGTAAAATGGAATCTTGTTGATGTTAATTATTTGGTTTATCCCCTCAGAATATTTCTTGCAATATACTTCCATTACTAAAATCATAACTGAAAAAGCTGTAAGCGTCATTCACATAAATACTCCTGATAATGTAGTTCACAATCAAAAGACCATGCATTATTAAGAATCAAATCATTTGCTAGTCCCAGGCACATTCTACTGGATAGTGGTTACTGCCATTTGCCATTTTATAAATTTATAATCCATTCAGACCTAAATGCTTGCAATTTCTAAAACAGACAAAACTGTTTATGTCGGGTGCTGCTGATACTGTTCTTTTTCTCTGGGAATCAAATCCCAATTTTAATAGAATAATTAATGCTTTCTGCTGTAACAAAACAAAACAGGCAACCCTCACATGCTTGTTATCTTAACGTATGAAGATTTATTACATTTCATCAGATCTAAGCTGCCATCTATTGTAAGATACATCATTCTGTGTGAGGTTAAGAAGATAGTAAATGATTCCACTTAAACATGTGCTTTTATATCACGTTTATTTTTTGAGATATCCTGATTACAAAAAAGTTTAAATGTGTGTGGGGAATGGGGAAACACAGGAAAATCAATGTCATGTTGAGTGAGTATCTAGCCAGTGTCTAGTAACAGTTAAGGTCTCCACCAGGCTGTGTGTGATTAAGGCATCCAGGATTTTCCTATCTTGAGGCTCAACTGTCTCTTGGGGACTTCTCAGAGCTCTCCACAAAATCACTTCCATGAGGATTGGGAACAAACCATGAAAGAGAGAGAACACAGACAATGTCAGTGGTCTTTTCAAAAGGCAACCATTCATTTTGGTTTAGAATGTGTTGCCAAAAAAAGCTAAAATAAACTAAAGAACTGTGAATGAGGGAAAATGATAAACAATATTTCTCCATACAGTTAGACATTATCAAAGGTGGTGAGTTAATACTGTTAGTTTTGAGATCAGCTGTGGTTAGAATTTTTATAGGAATAAATTAAGAAAACAAAAGAATACTGATTTATTTCTTCTAAGTAGGAAAAAGTTAGGTCAAAATCCAAGTATTCAAAAGAAAAAGATACTACTCTAGATTTGAAAATGTTTTAAAATACATTTATTAATTACAAAGTTCTCTCCATAATTATGAATTAAAATACATTTATTTCTCTTAATTATAAAGTTTAGAACTTTTAAATGATACTTCTCTGTTGAAAAACAGAATTAAAGATTTTTAAGAAACAATTCATTTACCTATATATGTTTATATACGTGTATGTCCATACATATGGGGGGAGGGAAAGTAGCAAGTGGCAAGATTGGGGTACAAATCAAAATAGATATATTATATATAATACATTTAATCACCAATAATTACTAGCATTATTGAGCCTCACTATATGATTCCAGGCACCATACTCAGTGATTTACATATAATATTGCATCAATAAATCCCTACATCAAGCCAATGAAGTAGGTGCAATTAACATACTGTTTTATAGGCACAGAGATTTCACACCAAGATCATTCAATTACAAAATTGTGGGGCCCAAACAGTTTGTTCCAGAATCTGTTTTCTCACCACCATATTAGACTATTTTTGATAACAACAAGATATGAATTATGTGATTCATATATACAGAAAATAAAGTCTTAAAAAATTTCATACCTTTTTGTGTGTAGATGAAACTTTTTGTAGTACATAACTAAGAAAAAAACAAAGTATTGGAAATAATTTGTTTCTATCCCTGCCAAAAAATGTACAAACCTAATATAGCCATGATGTACAGCAAACACTCTACAAAATTACTGTTGGCTTTCAAAATGTCAAGTTTAAAAAAATACAGTGAAAAACTGAAAAACTGTTCCAGGACAAAGGAAAAGGAAACTAAAGCATGATGTTGATTACATCCTGGACTGGTAGTGGAGCAGGATAGATATAAAGAAGATTATCAGGAAAATTGACAAGATTAGAATATTGGCTGAGGTTTAGATAACAGTATTGTATCATTATTAAATTTCCTATATTGTAGTTATGTAAAAGAATATACTTTTCCACAGTAAATACACACCAAAGATTGTGTGAATATATATGTGTGTGCATGTGTATATGCACGTACATATGCGTGTGTATATATGTGGGTCATTGTGAAAGTTTTGAGATAACACAAACATCAAGAAACTTAAAATCCATGTGCATAGAAACAAATGAAGCCCTCTCAGAAATATTCATAAACTGAACAAGTTGAAACTTGCCTAGGTGAATCAAAGAGGACGCTGTTGACTGTGTTTCTTGGAAAGGAAGTAATGTACCATAACACAATCTGTCTCAAAACTTCCATAGTGACCTACATATGCTATACTGTATATATGTAAAAGGAGAGAATGATAAAGCAAATGGGGTAAAATGAAATATAAGTAATTGTAAAAATGTAAATATAAACAATTAATGAATCCAGTGAAGGGGGTATGGGGATTTTTTTTGACTTTTCTTTAAGTTTGAAATCACATCAAAATAAAACTAACACCAAAAGAATGCAGCAGAAGAAATATAGTATCAATTATTTAATTCCAAAGATTATAAAAATACAGATTAATGAACCATCAGACACTAAAGCAAGGCACTAAGGATCAAATGAAATTGAAACTAAATATTTTCGTCAGGAATGTAATTATCTGTGAAGAAAGGTTTGAAAGTAATAAAAACCCGCAGCTAAATAGAGAAATAGGATATATTAGTTTAATTTTTTAATGAAGAAACTATGAAAAGAATAAAATAATATATTTCAACTAACAATATTATTAAAATATGTTGGCTTCTTTCACAGCAAATATCCATTTTAACTGTATTGTCTTTTTCTTGTGGATTTCTGCTTTGGTAACATTTTTAAAAATAAGTTAGGCACTTTCAGCTTTATGATTATTTTACTGTACATAATAATTCTCTGGGGCGGCACCTGTGGCTCAGTCGGTAAGGCGCCGGCCCCATATACCGAGGGTGGCAGGTTCAAACCCGCCCCGGCTGAACTGCAACCAAAAAAAAAAAAAAAATAGCTGGGTGTTGTGGCGGGCGCCTGTAGTCCCAGCTACTCAGGAGGCTGAGGCAAGAGAATCACTTAAGCCCAGGAGTTGGAGGTTGCTGTGAGCTGTTTGAGGCCATGGCACCATAAAGTGAGATTCTGTCTCTACAAAAAAATAAATAAATAAAAAATAATTCTCTAAGTTAAGTATCATTAGTTACATTTTATAGACGAGGAAACTGAGGCTCAGAGAAATTAAATAATTCATTCAAGGGCACTCCAGTAGCAAGCTTCTTGGCCTTCACACCTCATTAACCTGATTTTAATCCCATATTTTTGTCTAACAAAGCCCTCTGGCATAGAGAGAAAGATGATTCATTAAAATACATTAAAAAATCAAAATAGGCTAGAATATTTTCTTTCTTTTTTTTTTTTTTTTTGAGACAGAGCCTCAAGCTGTCACCCTGAGTAGAGTGCTGTGGCATCACAACTCACAGCAACCTCCAACTTCTGGGCTCAAGCGATTTTCCTGCCTCCACCTCCCAAGTAGCTGGGATTACAGACGCCAGCCACAATGCCCAGCTATTTTTTGGTTGCGGCCGTCATTGTTGTTTGGCGGGCCTGGGCTGGATTCAAACCCACCAGCTCAGGTGTATGTGGCTGGCACCTTAGCTGCTTGAGCCACAGGTGCCGAGCTGGCTAGAGCATTTTCAATGGAAAATGAAATGGAATTCTTCTTGGTGGCAAAATGTATTTCGAGCTCTGCTTTTGTTATGAAATGCTAGCCTTCATAAATTAGAAATTTGATCTTTAAACAATGCCTATTTTCAGTCATTTGACTGAAAGGAAAAAAAAGACTAAAAATGGAAAGAAAAGTTACAAGGAATACTGTTTCAGCCAATAATGGGCTAGACATAAAAGGTAGCTAATTAACTGGAAATTTTCACTTCTTACATAGTTGCTTTGATACTGAGAGGTTTCAGACACAGTTGGCTTAAAACCAAATGATTCCTTTGAGATCTTTTTCTACTCCCAAAGCAGAAATGCACCTTAAGAAACCCTCATTGGCAGGATTCTCAAAGCTGCGGCAGTGTTTTGTGTGAGAAATTCCTCTCATTGGGATAGCCATTAGGAGCCCCGGAAATATGCCAATGAACTGAAGGATCATCAGCCTAGAAAGATGCACCCCTTGGCATTCTTACTCAATTTTAAAGAGAATCATAAAATAAATGTGAGGTATTTATATCTGAAATATTTTTGAAGTATTACATGATTATTTACTTGAGTGAAAAAAATGACATACTGTGTTAAATAATTATATAATTCCCGTATTGTTCTACAACAGTGGTTTTCAAAGGTGCAATATAATTACCTGGCAGGGTTTGTTAAAAAAATATTTTGAGACTCCTACCTTCAAGTCTTTGACTTAAGTTTGAGGCTTGATAATTTACATTTATTTATTTATTTATTTATTTATTTATTTTGAGACAGAGCCTCAAGCTGTCACCCTGGGTAGAGTGCCGTGGCATCACAGCTCACAGCAACCTCCAATTCCTGGGCTCAAGCAATTCTCCTGCCTCTGCCTCCCAAGTAGCTGGGACCACAGGCGCCCACCACAATGCCCGGCTATTTTTTTTTTTTTTTTTTTGGTTGCAGCTGTCATTGTTGTTTGGCAGGCCCAGGCTGGATTCGAACCTGCCAGCTAAGGTGTATGTGTCTGGCACCTTATCCACTTGAGCCACAGGTGCCGAGCCAATAATTTATATTTCTAATAAGTTCCTAGAGAATGCTGCTAGTGGTGGTCTAGAGGCCACAATTTGAAAACCATTGGTCTAAAATATACGTGTACTATGTGGTAGCTGGGTTTTAGAAAAATAAAAATATATAAAATTTGTAGATTTGCAAATTAAGATTCTTCATTGATCGATAATCACCTAAAATCCTTTGTATTCAAGAAAATATAAATATTCAAACATAACTATTTTTAAAAGGCTAGGCATCCAACTTATTTATTAACTGACCCTTGAACCCAGATCTTCCCTGTCCAATACAATGGCTATTAGGAACATGTAGCTGTTCAAATTTAAGTAAAATTGAAAATTCAGTTCCTTGGTCACAACAGCCACATTTGAGTGTGCAATAGTCACATGTGGCTATTGGCTATTCGATGGGACAGAGAGAACATTTTTCCCATCAAAAAACATTGTTTGGATGGTCATAGAGTTTCCCTTTACTTTAATAAGGAGCCTAAACCAAGGCCAGCCTTTCGTATAAGCCAGCAGTTCTCAACCTCTGGGTCACGACCCTCAGGAACTGTATTAAAGGAACTGTATCAACTGCGTTAGGAAAGTTGAGAACCACTGGGAGAAGCAGAGCAGGAAGATCCACCTGTAGTGTGATTTTAGGAACTTGGCCTTCCTCACAATCCCTCCAGTTTAGAGCATCCTTGTGTGAACACACACACACGTGCACAAACACACACACAAATTTTTCTCCTTTAACAGCTCATATCTAAAAGCTAAACTTCAAGGCTTGGATCCAGTTTAAAGGCATACACACTGGGGAAGATTGTCCCTTACATATTTTAATCGTGTACAACTTTGTGAGTTATAAGAATTTCCTAAAGTTTTAACTAGAGGGTATGGAATATAATATAAAAGGTCAAAATAAAAACCATATTTTGATTCTGGGGTGTTGTAAGGGGCTGACAGGGAACAGGAGAACATACCACTGAGAAATAAAAATAAAATCCTAAGCCCCCTAACAAACTGACCCCATCTTTCTTGGCCTAAGGGATCCCAGAGAAACCGTAAAAACTAAAATCCCAGCCAGGACAGGATGGGAGGTCAGACGTACCTCTTTAACCACCATCAGACTTTCTTCCCTAAGGGTTAGACAGAAACCAGCCCTTTGGAAAGACTTGCTCCACCATTGATTTCAACCAACTGCCTGATGTTGTTTCTCCCTTTTGCAGTTTTGGCACAACTGACCAGGACTCCTTCCTGATAAGAGACCACTGACCAGGGAGGGGTTCTGGCCAGTCTCTGGAGGATGCCTAGTGAGGTTTTTGTGTCGTCTGCCTCACCTTTTGTACCTCAGAAGACCTACATTTTCACCCTTGGATCATGCTATTTTGGTACATGTGACTTGTGCATGTTTGTCCCTTCATAAATATTCATGACTCCTATAGCTAATTAAATATGTATACTTAGCCGCACTGCCCAGCTTAAGTTCCTGTTCCCTTTAACATTCCCTCAAAATGCTTTCTCTTGGCTTCTGGCCCTAGGCTTTGCTTCTTGGCATGCAAGATGTCCAGCCTGTAGTAGGCAACCCTTTATGAGAAAAAGCTTTCCTTTCCAAATTTCTGAACCTTGTCATTCTTTGGTTGCCACCATTTAGGAAGCCTGTGAAAGCTTCACTTTCTTTTCTTCCAGATAATCTTGGGCATTATATTCCATCCCTTCTACAGCACCAATTGGGCTATGAAGAGTAGAAAGCAGGGGTGGTGGTGTGAGCTCCTGTAAGAAATGCTGTTTGCCCATATCCCCACTCTAGTACTGCATCCATGTCACTGGGAGACACTGTGGATCTCAGTGCCTGATTTATAAAATGGAACCAGTAGGATTGTTGCGAAGAGGACAAGAAGAAAGCATGCTTCAATATACTGTCAAGACTTACGCGAATTACGTGTATTGCATTTCTCTCATGTTAAAAATTGGTCTTCTAGCTGTGGGAAAAAAGCTGACAACCAGCTTCACAAGAGAGTTTGGCAGTGTGATCCCCAAAATTCTCATCTTCCTCTCTGTGAAATAGGCCTGTCAGCTCAGTGCACTTTGTGGGGCTGTGCTAAGATAAACAGGAAAGTATTTCAGCCTTTTAAAGCTTTACATATTTTACGTAGAATATCAGACAGATATGATGGGCAGAATTGTCAGATGACCCTCAGTGTCATTCACTTGCCCTTGTGTGATCCTCTGCCCCTGGGCGTGGGTGGAACCTTTGACTGTAACAAGATATTACTCCTGTGATGATGGTTGATTACATGGCAAAAGGAATTTCATAGATGTCATTAAGATCTCAAGTCAGTTGATGTTAAAATGGGGAGATAATTTTAGGTGGGTCAGACCTAATCAGATGAACCCTTAAAAGACACCAAGCTCTTCCTAATACAAGAGTGTGAGGGATTTAATGCGAGAAAGGGTTTCTGTTGATAGCATTGAAGGTGAAGGAAGTTACATGCCAAGATATGTAGGAGGGCTCTAGGAACTTAAGAGTACCCTTAAATGAAAGCTAACAAGGGATTGGTGACCTTAGTCCTACAACCATACAGAGCTGAATTTGGCTAACATCCCTAATGAGCTTGGAAGAGGAGCCTAAGCTCCAAATGAGAATGCAACTAGCCAGCACCTTGACCTCAGCTTTATGAGCTTCTGAGCAGAGAATCAAGTCATGCTATGCTCAAGTTTTGATCTATATAAAGTCTGAGCAAATAAACCCGTGTTGTTTTAAGCTGTTATGTTTGTGGTGATTTGTTAGAGAACAATAGAAAACTAACATAATGGACAATCACTTGTTTTTCAGTGTGAAAAACTGTAAAACAAGTTCGCTCTAATACTTGAGAGCAAGAAACAGTTTAATATTTGAGAGCAAGAGGCAGTTTAATGGTAATATTTTGTCTTTACTTGAAAACAGTGCTGTGGTTCAATTCCTCAGAATTCTGAGGAGTTAAGGGGAAGGAAGTGCATAATGAGCGGACAATGGTCCCAGGTTCTAATTCAATAGACTTGGGAGTGTAATCTATGGGTAAGGCTACCAGGGAACATCTGTCAGTGGTTCTTGGGAAGAAGTTAATTAATATCAAGATTGGTCCACAGAATGAACATTCTGAGGTTTTATGGATATTCAGCATGAAAACCAGGTAATATTTTTCTAAAGATGACGTTAAGACAAAGACATGTATCTAAACACATAAATGAATTTTGATGACCAAAATTCTTAGCTATATCCTAAGCCTTCTCATAATTCTTCTATCTTCCATTCAAAACTGCGATAACATACAATGTTGAAAGAAGAAAGGGTGGAAAAAACCTTAGGGCAGAGGTGTCTGTTTTGGAACATCTAATATGCCAAAATAGCCATGATCAGGCTACTTGTCACCTTGGACTACATATCCAACATTTCAATCCTATGTTATTCTTCTTTCTTAACTTACAGATTTATTATAGCTATTACTTTCATTGAGTATCATCAGTTGCCCTAACATGCATCTTTGGGGTTCTACTCAATTATCTGAGAAGTTAAGAGATAAAAAGAGGTCATATTAAAGACTCTGTTTATTAAAAGCCAACTTACCTTAATATCAGGACCACAACAATGATCAAAAGATGACACATTTTTTCTTCCTTCTCAGTTAATTGCAAATTTTTCTCTAACATTAATATTAGACTTCCATATGTATAATTATATTATTTCTCAGCATCCGTGAATCCACATTTTTAATAATTCTTTAATTTGATTCTACCACAGCTGGTTCACGTACCTTTGAGAATCAGTTGGAAGTATCATTGATAAAGGACACTAAGAGTGGCTGAAAAGTAGTTTGATCATACCTGAGAAAGTTACCAAGTCCATCTATGGAATCAATGTTGACAGTGAACTCCTGGTATAAGAATTTCTTTCTCTTGAGAAATATCCAAACTGAGGCAAGAGAATTGCATAAGCCCAAGAGTTAGAGGTTGCTGTGAGCCGTGTGACCTCATGGCACTCTACCCGAGGATGGTACAGTGAGACTCTGTCTCTACAAAAAAAAAAAAAGAAAGAAAGAAAATTATCTTTTAGGGCATACAGAGTGGTGTTTTCTGAAAACTGTTTCATGGATGACCCATATCAGGACCACCCAGAAAGCTCGCTCAAATGCACATGTCTTGACCTCACTTCTAGCCTACTCAATTATAATCTCTGATTTTAAATCTAAGAAGTCTGCATTTGAAAGAATTGCCCTACAAGATTCTTACAAACACCTAAGTTGAGAAAGTGATAAATGAAGAGTAAGAATTGGAGTTGTTCTGTGTCTTTGCAAAGTAGTTCCCAGACTTTCAATCTTAGCATTCCCTCTCTAATGAGCTTCATGAGGCTTACTTTCTTGGGCTCTGCTCTAAGGTATGACAAAAAAAATCTTATCTTAATATTGAATGTATTTCTATGCTCTGTAAACAATATACTTCAATTAAGGAACTATTTACAGTTAGTCTCAAGTTTTGTAAGTCTTTCTAATTTCTCCCAGTTTTATTCAGAAAAATGAAAAATTCATACATATTTTGAATACAATATCACAAGTTATTCCAGATGAGTTAAGATGTTAGGAAGTCTACGTGATTTAGGACTCCACATTAATATATTTTATGAAATTAGAATAAAAATAGTGAAAAAACAGTGACTTTTCAAGGTAAAGAAAATTTCAAGAAAAGTTCCATTAAGTTGCAAGATTATGCTATTCATATGAAACTTCTGGCAATCTAAACAAAGATAATTAACTTAAGTAGCCATAGATGAAAGAAGCCCCACCAAAAAGTCAATGGGTGACATAAACATATACAAAAAATGTAGGTGACATATATAATAAACAAATACATACAATGAAAAAAAATAATTTGGGAGAATTATTGTGTTATAAGACAGTGGAAAAGAGTAGAAAAGTTTGGCTTTGGGAGATAGATAGACCTAAAATTGAACTCTGATACTGCTACAGTGTTATATTTAAAACCTATGCATCTAAATAAATAAATAGATAGATAGATAGACAAATAAATAAAACCTATGCATCTCATTTGGTCATCCATAAAATTCACCTTCCTTGGCTTGGCGCTTGTAACTCAGTGGTGGTTAGGGCACCAGCCACATACACCGAGGCTGGCAGGTTCGAACCCGACCCTGGCCTGCTAAACAACAATTACAACTGTAACAACAACAAAAAACAAAATAGCCGGGCATGTGGCAGGCACCTGTAGTCCCAGCTACTTGGGAGGCTGAGGCAAGAGAATCACTTCAGCCCAAGAGTTGGAGGTTGCTGTGAGCTGTGATGCCATAGCACTGTACCGAGGGTGACATAGTAAGACTCTGTCTCAAAAAAAAAAAAAAAAATTACCTTCCTTTTATAGTAGGGTTTCCAGATAAAATATAAAATGGCCAGTTAAGTTTGAATTTCAGGTAAACAATGATTTTTTTTTTAGAATAAGTATATTCTATAAAATATTTAGGATATTACACTCAAAATCATTTATTGTTTACCTGACAATAAAAATTAACTAGGCAACAGGGCATCCTGTTTGAAATTTATGTAATTTGCTAAGTCTCATAACTCTACGTTAGGGATAAAATTGCATACATCTAAGACATCTAAAGATTTTTTTTGGAACACTTAAATGAGCTGGCACATGCAAAATGCATAAATGAATGCTTGGCAAATATTTTGCACTACTGCATACCAGTTTACTGCTTCTCTACCTTATCTCCTGCTCCAATTTGAGCACTCTGCATACATAGAAGCTTTGATATGGAGATTTCTACTGGCCTTCAAATTTTTCTATCTTACTAAACAGATTCATATTAATTACTATAGCTAAACTGCTATTATTTTCCATAGCTTAGTTATAAGCAAATTCTCATATTCCACCTTAAAAATTAGATGCACTGACAAGGTGAATTTAACATTCTTTTATTTATTCTATGGAATAAGTTAATAAATATATCCAATGATAACCAGTGAAAAATCTTTTTATTGATATGAAATGTGTAAGTCAGAAGTGGAGTATTTCCAAGAAGTGATTTCCTTGGGGTCTATCTTAAAAATTCCTGAAAATCCTTGTGAAATTGCATAACCAACTTTTCCCATAGTGCAGAAATGTTTCAAGAGGCCAAAACAGTAAGACAGTTTCTGTACCACTTCTTCATAAA
This sequence comes from Nycticebus coucang, assembly GCF_027406575.1. Classification (NCBI taxonomy): domain Eukaryota; kingdom Metazoa; phylum Chordata; class Mammalia; order Primates; family Lorisidae; genus Nycticebus; species Nycticebus coucang. The sequence goes on along the minus strand of NC_069804.1, from coordinate 27,575,112 downwards.
CTAAAATGGTGTTTCAGCCTTAACTGTAGTTGTGATTTTCTCACCATAAATTGCTATATAAGAAGAAAACATTTTTAATTTTTAAACTTCACATTAATTACTTATATAAATAATTCTATATTTATTTTGTACAATAAAAATTGGATTATTTATTATCGTTCATATCAAATTGATGATTTAATTTTCGGTTGGGCTTTATTTAGCAGATCCAATTAATTGGAACTTCTTAGCACAGTTCACCAAATACTGCTAAGTGATTTTCCATTGTCTTTGGATAGTAATTAGGAGGATAATAATTTTTCTGTTCTCTAAAATCAAATATCCCAATATTTTAGATTGAGCATGTTTAATGGTAAATAGTTGAGTATACTATGTTATTACAGACAGAACAAGGGAAAATGACACAGGCTCCCTTTGATAACTTATAACTTGTTTAGGAGATAAGTTTATACTTATTTATCTTTCTGGAGTTTTAAAAGTATTCTTTTCCATATTGGTTCCCCAAATATTCTTTTCCTTATCCAGTTCCCCAAATCTCAAGAGATCTTCACCTAATAGGTAGATAAAATTTGATACAGATACTATATTATTTATCACTGGACTGTGTGATCCACAATATTTTTGCTTGTTCCAAAGTTTAGAGACTGTTATGTGAGGGAGAAGAGAATGAATGTGAAACAAATGGCTTACTCTTCTAAAGGGTTGGTTTCCTCAACAATCAACACTCTCAAATTACACTGTGGGTAGTTACAATTAATTTGAGATCTCTCTTCTCAATCCCTTCTCCTCAACAGAAAAGGTCATGTCCTCTAGTAGTAGGGTATCATATCCCTTCAAAATTTCTAAGCTTGAAGACTAATAATGCCCTAACTAGGTGTCAGAGGAATTATCTTAGAAAATAACAGATACAAATAAAAATTATTTTAAGCATTTAGTGAGTGCTTCAGTTTGCCATGTACTTTTCTAAGCATTCTACATGTATTGACTCTATTTACATTTTCCCTAACCTTTGAAGTGGAAATCATTATCCTCATTTAAAAGACAAGGAAATTTGGGAACAGAAAACTTAGTAGGTTACCTAGTGTAGCATGAGAATTAACTAACTGGTGGAGACCATATTTGAACCCAGGCAATCTTAGTTCAGAGCCTCTGCTCTTATGATTTATATACCATAAAATTGTAGAATGATTATTAGTCTTTCTTTATAATCCAAATTTTTTTCTATCAAGAAACTATTACTAGTGCGTGGAGCCTAATTTAAATCTGAGATCGAAACATTTAGCCCAAATTATTGTCTTCCTCACTGTCTCTCACATGTTTTTAGCTTCCCCACACATTCAGTCGTTCAACAAATATTCATGGAGCATCCACTATGTTTGGGAAATTATTTGGACTTTGAGGTTAAGGATGCAAATAAAATAGTGTTTGTACCTTCAAAGAGATAACTATCTATTAGGAGAAATCAATTATTTAAAAAGAAAGGTCAAGAAGGTATCAGAGACACCATGTATAATATGTGCTAAGGAGCACAGACAAATGGAAAGGGGCCTCAATTCTGCCTAAGTCCTATGGAAAGCTTTCCTACAGATTTTCTCTCAAAAATGGTATGATTTTAAGACCAACATTAACATAAAAATACTTAGATTGCTAACATCAAGTATCTATAGCAATCATAATTGCCTTTACATGCCATGACGTCAAAAATGAGCCACATAAATATTTTGTGGGGTACAAAATACTACCTATTTATATAATTTTGATAACATGAAACTTGCTCTACCATGCTCTCACTTATAATTCTTTTGAAAAAACACATAACTAACTATACATTTATGCTATTTAGTAATGGTCATAACTTCTTCAAGTAGAGTACAACCTCATCTTGATATGCCTCCAGTGTTCTACCCATTCATACTGGGAAAGAAATGTTGGAGAATTTCCTTAAACTTATATTATTTTGTGAACCAGCATGAAGAAGGGGAACGAACCTGAGTGGGAATGGTTAGGAATGAGAGAAAGGAGATGAGAGACAGAATGGAATTGGGAGGGGTGGAACAGCCAAGGCTGAGGCCAGCGCCAAAATACAAAATCAGCTTTATTTTACAGTATCTCAGTAGAGTTGTTTACAAGGAAATAGCATAGACAAAGTATGGTCTTAGAATATGTTTGGAAAACGTAAATAACTTTATCAAGAACAATTCATTCTGTTGATGGTTTCTACTGCATAACATTGTTAGCATATGTTAAATATAAAAAAAAAAGGGAAGGGTTGCATAGTTTTCTGCATAGTTTCTAAATATTAACTAGGTAAAGAAAGAGATACTTGACTCCTGGCAAAACATCTGTGAAGGAGAAAAAACATTGTTTTAAGAGGAGGAAAAACATGTGGACTAAGCAGGAAGAAAGCAGTGGAAGGTAGTTCCCTGAACGTCTCCCAGGCCATGGGGGCCCTGCCGCCTCACAGCCCGTTCTCCACAACATTATAGCATGGTCAGTCATTAGGTTTTCTTGTTAGCCTCACAAACCACTATTGGAGTCTTCAGAATGATGTTTCAAACCATTGCATTTAAATTGGTGTGTTCATGTCTGCAACTGTGTGATGGATGAATGACTACATGCAGATGTGGCTTTGGGACTTCGAGAAACAGAGAAAGGTTCTGTGTTGTTACCTTGGCAGTAAATCACCTGAGGTGCTAGGAGTTCTTAATGCCTTAATAAAAGAGTAAGATGGTACAGAACAAATATCAAACCTTGAATTATATTTACAATTCATATTTGTCGTCTTTATTTTACAAACATACTTTTATTTACAGACAGTTCAATAAGAGAAAGGTAGATGTAGTCCCAGCTACTTGGGAGGCTGAGGGAAGAGGATCAGTTGAGCCCAAGAGTTTGAGGTTGCTGTGAGCTACAGCACTCAACCCCAGAGCAACAGAGGGAGACTCTCTCTCTCTCAAAAAAAAAATAATAATAAAAATAAATAAATAAATAAATAAGCATTAAATTAGGAAAATTGGACAGTATTTCTTATAATAAAAGTCCCATTAATTTATAGAGCACTTTCCTTCAATATTCCTCCTCCCAGGCTGGGCATGGTGACTCATGCCTATAATCCCAGCACTCTGGGAGGCCGAGGCAGGTGGATTGCCTGAGCTCACAAGTTTGAGACCAAGCTGAACTAGAGCAAGACCTCAGCTCTAAAAATAGCTGGGCATTATGGGAGGCACCTTTAGTCCCAGGCACCTAGTTGGAAGTAGTCCCTACTTGGAAGGCTGATGCAAGAAAATCATGTAAGTCCAAGATTTTGAGGTTCCTGTGAGCTGTGACACCACGGCCCTCTACTGAGGGTGACAAAGTGAGACTCTGTCTCAAAAAAAAAAAAAAAAAAATCTTCCTTCCTGGAGAGGGCAGACAAGAACCCTTACTGAATGAAAGTATTTGTTCACAGTGACATGGCAGCCACCAGGCAGAGACAAAAAAGAGAGAGAGAGAGGTACAAATAGTTATAATAAATAATCTAATAGGAAATTGAATTTAGGGGCTAATGAAAACTTACTATAATGAATGAAGCTTGTAGTAGAGATTTCTGATGCTTTATCCAGTTTTCCTTTGAGGAACAAAAGAGGCCTATGCCTCCTTACTCATTTGAAGTTATGTGCTACTATTGTGAGTGAAAGTCCTTGTGTCTTGGATCATTTCTAGACTGAAAGATTTTGTTTTCAGAGTGAAGCTCTCTAGTGCTTTTCATTCCTTATTAACCAAGGAGACTCCATGTTCCACATGGTCCAAGGAGAAGATAAATAACAGAGCTTCCATCAGCCTAGACTATTACGTCACTACACGAAATATTGCTGACCTGAAGAGTTGACCAGAAAAATAAATTTTCAGGTTATGTTAAGCCACTAAGATTGGAGGTTGTGTGTGATGCACCCTAAATGGTCCACTTTGGTTAATATATATTTCATGAATATATTAACCAAATTATGTAATTATATATTACATAATTCTGCAAGCACTTGTCTCCAAATAGTCTTGGCCACTTGGGATTATTGCTTTGTTTTGAATGTCTGATAAGATTTAAAACTATGTAGCTAACAATTATGATACAGATGTACCATTGATTATAATTTTACAAAATGATTTCAAAGATGTTATGCCATTTGATCTTTAGTCTTTACAAAAATTGAGTGAGGAAACAAGCATAAAAAATGTAAGTGATTTTGTCAAAAAGCTCAGAAAGCAATAGAGTACAGATGATCCTTTTTGCTTCCGCATCTATTTTACTAGTATAAATAAATACACTCTTATTTATCATGCCAAATCATTACACCATCATAAATCTGATGAGAAAGAAGAATGAAATATGGTTTGATAGACTTGGGTCTTCAGGCTCGGCGCCCGTAGCACAGTGGTTACAGCACCAGCCACATACACCAAGGCTGACAGGTTCAAAACTGGCCTGGGTCCACTAAACAACAATGACAACTGCAACCAAAAAATAGCCAGGTGTTGTGGTGAGCGCCTGCAGTCCCAGCTACTTAGGAGGCTGAGGCAAGAGGATCGCTTAAGCCCAAGAGTTTGAGGGTGCTGTGAGCTGTGATGCCATGGCACTCTACCAAGGGTGACATAATAAGACTCTGTCTCAAAAAAAAATTGGGGTCTTTAGAAATACTTTAAATACTCCCCAAATTATTTTTAATTATATTAACCTCTTACATAATATAGGATTGTTGCTTATATTTTTCCTATGAATTCCACATGGTTATTTGATGTTTCCCCCCAAACAGATGGTTTGAACCCCAAATAACCTCCTTGGGAGAGTTTAATTAGAGAAAATGGGTTTTAACAAAAATAAAACCTTAGAATCACAGCTATAGTAATGATGTCTCTTTACATCAGTCTGACTCTATATGAAAGTATCTACTTAAATACTGAAATAGTGATCATTTACTTATTTTCAGAAAAAGTGACTCTTATTTATGGCACTTACTTGGAGGGAAGAGGAAAAATAAATTCTTCTTTCTATCCTTTTTTTCTGCACACAGTTTTTGGTGGTTAAATTACAGATAGTGTGATACAGCATATGATAAGCACATTAAATGTACACACTAGCAAACACACCTACCTTCCGCCCATAACATCTGCATACACACACAATACCAAAACACAGACTCAGTAAATGTCCATTTATCTTATATTTCATATAAGGAAGAAAAGTGCTCTTTTTTTTTTTTTTTTACTTTCTAGTTTGCTTTTCTAAACAATTCAGGATATATGACAATGAGATGACACAGATATATTACCCTGTGGAGATATGTGCTTTCAAGACATTGGCAAATGGTTTGAGATTGATGACACGAAACTGCTCCAGCAGTTGATCTGACATTGTATGCTCTTCTCCTTTAATGAAAGAAGGAGCTACACATGGATCATAATTATCAAGAACTATCTGTTACTGTCAGTGACTAAAGAAAATCGCATTCAGTTTCACGGAGTGCATTAGATATTACTGCTGAAAATTAAATAAAAGTAATGCATGGTGGATACAGAACGGATATATTAAAAATTAGCTAAGATATTTATAAGATGCCACAACAGATAGCAAAGTTCATGGCATTATTCAAGGTAATGATGTTTTTTGCATTGCACATGACTTACATATTCATGCAATGGTAAATGTTTTCCTGTTTCAGAAGTTTCTTTTTATAGAAAAAGGCAACAAGCATGTAATCACTGGTGTTAAGTGCATTAGGAGAAGTAACTAAGCAGACAGAATCTTTCTGAACATTCTCCAGTGTTGTTAAATATGCTTAATCACATGGCTATGTTGCCGGGTACATGACCTGTTTGTCAAAACTAGTACAAATACAAACCTGAAATATTTTGGTTCCCAACCCCAGCAGTCCATGGCCTGTTAGCAATCAGGCCACACAGCAGGAAGTGAGTGTAGGCCAGCAAGCAAAGTTTCATCTGTATTTCCCGTTGCTCCCCATCACTGGCATCACCACTTGAGCTCTATCTCCTGTCACATCAGGAGTGGCATTCGATTCTCATGGGACTGTAAACCCTTCTGTTAATTGTGCATAAGAGGTTGTGCTACTTATGAGAGACTCTAATGCCTGATGATCTGAGGTGGAGCTGAGGCTGTGATGCTAGTGCTGGGACCGTCTAGTTGCAGGGAGACAAGCTCAGGGCTCCTGCTGATTCTGCATTATGGTGAGTTGTATAATTGTTTCATCATATATTGCAATATAATAATTATAGAAATGAAGTGCACAATACATGTAATGCACTTGAATCATCCCCAAATCACTGCTGCTGCCTCCGCATTCTCTATCCATAGTAACATCATATTCCATTAAACTGGTTCTTGGTGCCAAAAAAGGTTAAGGACTACTGCTTTAAAATATTTTCAGTGTTAAAGGAAGCAAAAATAAATATTGTGTGTTTGCCAAAGGATAGAGATGTACAGAATTCTATCTAAGTTTTATAAATTACCATGACTTTCCTATGTTGTTTTAAAATCTCTTTAAGTTCAATATTCTTTAACTTTGAGATGGAAATGTCATACGGAAATGCTATTTACATAACTGGATATAAATTTTCAAGTTTCATAATGATGGATTTAGAGTTGTCGTCACCTAGTCACAACCCCAGCCTGCAGCTAACCAATTCGGTTTTTCTGTTGCATTGTTAAATTATATTAGCTCTACCTCTGCAAATGTTAGAGGGCTTAGAGGTATAATAACTTTACAACATCCTAACTGAAGAGCAATTGAGGGATCTTCTATGGTATTAATCAATTGTTACAATTGATGACACTGAGTGGAAAGAGCAGTCAGAATCAAGAGCTCCAGAATTCCCAGTGGGTACTGCATGGTTTCGTTGCAGCGGCCCTTCTACTTTGGCCGTGTGCACGCAGGGGTAGGGCTTGCTCTCCCTAACTGCTTCTGGGGTGTGTATTGATGCTATCCTCTGAAATCCACTTTTAGAGAATCTCCATTTGCTAGTTTTTTGACTTATTTATTAACTTTACTAGTATGATGATAGAAAATGTATTTCTTTTTTTTTTTTTTTTTTGTAGAGACAGAGTCTCACTGTACCGCCCTCCGGTAGAGAGCCGTGGCGTCACACGGCTCACAGCAACCTCTAACTCTTGGGCTTACGCGATTCTCTTGCCTCAGCCTCCGGAGCAGCTGGGACTACAGGCGCCCGCCACAACGCCCGGCTATTTTTCTGTTGCAGTTTGGCCGGGGCTGGGCTTGAACCCGCCACCCTCGGCATATGGGGCCGGCGCCCTACTCACTGAGGCACAGGTGCCGCCCCGAAAATGTATTTCTTATAAATCCAGCCAACAAGTTCACACATAATTGGTTAATTATAAAGACAGATGAGCCATCAACACATGTTCTATAGACGAATTCCAAAACAGAGGTAGAATTGTCCATTGTAATTTAATACAGGGTTTAACTAGGAATTGTAATAATTCAAGTAAATATTATTTGGGGTATTTTTACTGATTATGATTTTAATTTATGATATTTTTGTTTATTGATACTTTTTATTTTTTTGTTTATTGGGTTTTTACACCTTTTTCTAGCTGGACTAAGTTGCTTTAAATGTTTTTCTTTTTCTCTGTCATTTAGAAGGCAAAAATCTTTTTAAAAATTCTAAATTTGGATGACATTTGGGTGACTAAAATGTTTGACATTATCAAGTGTTATCAAGGATATGGAGATATTAGAACACTTACATTGCTCATGATGACTTAAATTTGCACAGCTGTTTTGGGAAAAAATACTTAGCCCTGCTAACTTAAGATAGATAGCAACTTCAGCAACTAATTTTACTGCAGGATACATACCAACAGAAATAAGTGTTTTAAAATGTACAAAACATGTACGGAAATGATCTCAGAAGTTTTACTCATAATTGCCAAAAGGTGGAGACAACTCAAATGTCCATCAAAACCTGAATGGGTAAATTATGATATATATGATATTTATGCAATATAATATTACTCAGTGATGAAAAAACAAGCTATCATTACATGCAATAAAGTAGCCTAGTTCAACAGACATGATGCTGAGAGAAAGAAATTAGACACAAAAGGATGGCTCCTGTGGCTCAAAGGAGTAGGGCAGCGGCCCCATATGCCGGAGGTGGTGGGTTCTAACCCAGCCCAGGCCAAAAACTACAAAAAAAGAAAGAAAGAAAGAAAGAAAGAAGAAATTAGACACAAAAATCTATCATAATAGAGATCAGAAATAATTATTTACTCTTATGGGGAGGCTACTGGTAGGGCAGGGGCACAAGAGTTCTGGGTGCTTAAGTAATTCTGTAACTCAATCTGCGTAGTGGTTACACATGTGAACAAATATAAAAAATCCACAGAAATTAAGATTTGTGCAATTTAATGTAATTCAATTAAGAAAAATCTGCTCTTACACATAAACTTTAAAAATTGCTGAGTTCTGATTTCCTTATTTGACAATTTAAGCATAAAATTGGACCTTCTAACATTTTCCATACCAGCATATGAAAAGAAATTAATATCTTTTCTCTAAATTCTGTTATAGTCTGGTGCCTTCAGGTTTTTTTTTTTTTGGCTGGGGCTGAGTTTGAACCCACCACCTCTGGTATATGGGGCCGGCACCCTACTCCTTTGAGCCACAGGTGCCACCCTGGTGTCTTAATTTTAAACATTACTTTTGTTTCTGGTTTTGTTGCTAATTTAAGACAAAATGCTTTTGATTTCTCGTTATGGTCACATTTTTAGCAATTATTTAAAATAACATTTTAGTGAATGGTTTCAAGAATTCTCATCAGCCTTCCCAGTTCTTGAGATATTTTATTCATCTCCAAGTAATTCTTCAAGGTTGAGTGATCTAAACCCTACACATGTGACACTTCACATATAAACCAAATCTCTTCCAGGGATCAAATTCTATTTCATCCAGAACTGTACATAATGTTTCTTTAATTTATGGCCTTTGATTTCAAATAAAAGACTGACATCAGAAAGATTTTCTTTCTTTAGAGGAAAATTTTTTAAGTCTTTCTGCCTGGATGGTTGTGGATATTTCCCTCATGTTATTAGAAAATATACATTTCAAGCCTATTTCTGGAGGTATTTCTCTGGGACCTAGGAGCCTTGACTTTAAACCTATCCTTATTTGTCTTCATTCACAATCAGAACTGAATTTACTGTCATGCATTTGGAGTATTTGTTTTAATTTTCCTGGTCCCTTTATTCAACTGCAAATTTAATGTGTGTAGAATTTTTATTTTCTTTCTTGCACATGTACCATTTTCCCTTTTTTAATGTTACAAGCTGAATGTTTTTGTCTCTCTAGAACTTTCATGTGGAAATTCTAACTCCCAATGTTATGAAATTACACATTGAGCCATTTGGGAGGCAATTAGGTTGCCTCTCTAGTCTCATTCCTAAAGACTCCTCCCTTATGCCTCATCTAATCTAAGGTGCCAGCCACATACACCAGAGCTGGCAGGCTCGAATCCATCCAGGCCCGCCAAACAATGACATCTACAACCAAAAAATAGCCAGGCAGACGCCTTTTGTCCCAGCTATTTGGGAAGCTGAGGCAAGAGAATTGCTTAAGCCCAGGAGTTGGAGGTTGCTGTGAGCTGTGATGCCACAGCACTCTACCCAGGGAGATATAGTGAGACTCTGTCTCAAAAAAAAAAAAAAAAAAAAAAAAAAAAGATTTTAGAGAGAGAGGAAGCCTTCTCTCTGCTTTCCACCTGTGCAGATACAAGGAAAAGGCAGCAGTCTGCAACCAAAAAAAGGAACCTCAGCAAAAGTGGACCATGCTGGGCTGGCACCCTGATCTCAGACTTCCAGTACCGGGAACTGTGAGAAATAAACTTTGTTTGTTACTATCCACCCAGTTTGAGATATTTTGATATAGCACTCTGACCTAAGATGATTTATATCTTCTTATTTTTCTCTCTTCATTTTTGAGGAGACTATCAGATTTGTCTTTGCTATTATTACTTCCATAATTTCAGAATTAAGGTTTTGTGCTTCCCCTATTCTTGTGCTGTTTAATTTTTCTTTCTTTACTTTCCTTATGAAATGCAGCTCCCTAATCTTTGTTTCTGCATTTTATCCAGTTCCTTTCTGGGTAACTCTGTTGTTCCACTATGTCATTACCTAATCTTGTTTCAGAAATTCATATCCTCTTGAATTTAGTTGAAATTACACAACAAATATTGATTAAACTTTATTTGTGCATTGTTTGTTTTCTTTGCTTTCCTTATGTTTTTGTCATATAAAACTTAATTCATAAGTTTTTAGATATGTCTTTAGGTATGTCATTGGAACAATGGGAATCATAAACAGGCCTGGGATTTGTTTCCCCAGTGTGATAAGCAGGGGTTACTTTCATCCTTCCACTCATTCCTTTAGCCCTATGACAAGGGTTCCTGTCATTACTAAGCTCCAGATCATGGTCACTCTACCTGCAAATGATTTTATATTTCCTATTGAGGCTGCTATCATGGTCCTGACATTTATCTACCCCAAATATTGCTGATCTCCTCTAGTAAGGATGACACCACCTGGTGCAGGATGCCTTCTCTCTCCACCTAATAGCCTATTCTTTTCTTTTGTCCTTACTCCTTTAGTCTCCCTTCCTTTGAAATTGTATTTCCACAGATCCAGACTTTATAGGATAAGCAGCAAGTTGTTTCTTGGTCTCTTTCTAAGATTTATTATCAACTGTACCACATTTAGCTAAAATAGCTTTCATGTTTCTGCCATGTGTATAACTCTTTCCCATAACTCACGTGATTCTCAGAGTCCGTAAAACAAAAGCAAGAGCTGCTCAGAAGTAGCAAAGGTTTTCTGATGTGAGAATGAGTGATTTCCCCAAGAGCTACAATAAAGAAAACACTGTATTTTGCTCTTTAGTGTGCATAGACTTCTTAATCATCAATAAATGAACTACATTAAAAATCTCAATTTGAAGCATGTTACATTCGGACCACCATTTCTTATCCTTCTGATCACTTATACCAGTACTCTTGTTTTTAATTTAAAATTAATATGAGGGTACAAATGTTTAGGTTTATTTTCAATTTTAAAGTAAAATTCAAGTTGTAGTTGAGCCCTTCACCCAGGCAGTGTGCTGAACACGCCCCTGTTATACACATTAGGTGAGATCCTGCCAATCACCCTTTCTCCTCCCCTCTCCCCTCCCTCTCTTCTCCCCTCCTCTTTGCTAGACTGTATTTGTGTTTTATCTTTCTTGTGAGTGTGTAGTTGTTTATATATTGGTTTCATATTAGTACTGGGTACACTGGGTTTTCTTTTCAGTCTTGAGCTACTTTGCTAAGAAGAATGTTTCAACTCCATCCAGTTAACCATATAAGATGAAAAGTCTCTATCTTTTCTTATGGCCGAATAGTACTCCATGTACACCAGTCCTCTTAATTGAGAAACTGTTTATCTATATGGAGGCCTTTCATCTGCAGATGATCCACAATCCATTGTCTGTGGATGTCTATATTCCTTCTTTACCCAGCTAAGATTCCTCGATCCATCATTAAAAATCACTCCCTTGGAATTACCCATAGTATTCTTGCTCCACAATCTCCATTATGCATGTTTAACTAAAGCCATCGGCCCAAATACCTATGCTTTCAGCCAAGAAGCTGAAATCAACATTAAAAACATGTAGGGGCAGCGCCTGTGGCTCAAAGGAGTAGGGCGCCGGCCCCATGTGCCAGAGGTGGCGGGTTCAAACCCAGCCCTGGCCGAAAACTGCAAAAAAAAAATTGTACACAAATAATATACTTGGACATACTTTACATTCATAATCATACATTTCAAATACACAGGAAATTACCAGTCTTCTTTGCCTTTCTTAATTTGACTGATTTCTCACTCCTTAAATTGTTTTCATAATATGCTCTTTTTCTTCAAATAGCCAATGTTTTCTCAGCTACTCTCCCCTCAGCTGTACTCTTATCTCATTCATCTCTGACAAAATAGAAACAACAAATGAGAAAACTTCCTCAGCTTCCTTTGACCAAATCTATCCTCATGACCTTTTTATACTTACACTCTGCATTTCTTCCTTTGCAATGCCCCTACTTCTAAGGTCAGCCTTAGCAGTCGCTACTCTTAATCTCAGACTTTACCTTCTCAAGCATAATATTCTTGCAATTAGTAGTCTGTCTCTCTATTATGCATTTTTGAAAAGATGAAAAATAGCATTTTATTAACCATCTTAAAAACATTGCCAGGGTATTAGTCAGGGTAGGCTTAGCTTTGATGAAGTGACATATGAACCTAGATGATTCAGGGACCAAACACAACAAAAGTTTATTTCTTCTTCACATAACAATGCGACATGGGGAGCTTGGCTCTTCCTTGTGGCTATCTTCACCCAGGTTGCTCAAGTTTGCCATTGGAGGAAAAATAAGTGGAAGGATGCATGGGATATTTGTAAAGCTCTGTGCCTGCTAATGGAATGCATACTTTCTATCAACCCTCCCTTGTCCCGATGCAATGTCATGGTTGAAACTTAACTGCAAGGGAGACCAAGAAAGGTACTCTTCTTATTCTCATGAAGAGGAAACTGTTGTGAACATGAAACATTTTCTCAGGCATAGTAGCACTAACTCCACATACTTTATCCAGCTACCACGTTTTTTTTTTTTTTTTTTTTTTGAGACAGAGTCTCACTTTGTTGCCCTCAATAGAGTGCTGTAATGTCACAGCTCACAACAACCTCAAACTCTTGTGCTTAAGTGATTCTCTTGCCTCAGCCTCTGTAGTAGCTGGGACTATCTGTGCCTGCCACAGCGCCCGGCTATTTTTTTTAAGAAACAGGGTCTCACTCTTGCTCAGGTTGGTCTTGAACTCCTGAACTTAGGTGATCCACCCTCTTCGGCCTCCCAAGTGCTGAAATTACAAGCATGAGCCACCGTGCCCGGCCTCAGCAACCACTTTTTTAAAAGTTCTTTATTTTCTATTTCATAAAATCCTTAAATTCTTTTATCTCTCCAACATACAATAATCCATTATCCATGCTGCTCTTGACAATGATCTGAAAAGTGACAAGTAGAATGGTTGAATTTCTGCCTTCCTCTTAGTTGTACTCTCAGCAACATTCCACATTTCCCCCTTCCTAGTATTTCCTGATTTGTGTTATTTGTGGTGTCCATGAAGCCATAGTTCATATCTTTGCCAGCTCGGCTGACTTCTCCATCTCAGTTTGCTTTATAGGTCCTTTAACTCGTCCTCAAGAGTTCCTCCCCGCACAGGCTGTACGCTTTCTACTCTTGGAGGGTCACATCGGACTTCATGTCTTTAAATTTAAATTGTTAGATACCACCACTCTTAGTTTTAGATCTCCGATCTCATCCTCATTTCCATTCGACCTCTTATACTTAAAGTTTTTCTTTCTTTTTACTGCCCCTCTATGCAATTCATCAGTGAGTCCTATTGGTTCCTACTGCAAAATATATCTTAAAAATAAACGCTTTTTCGGCCTCCACTGTTTTTCAATTCCCCGAGAGAAGCTTATATTTTTTCTCATCCAACGCAGTACAGTAGTTTCATAACTAGTCTTCTTGCTTCCCTCCTGTTACAGCGTGTAACTCTTATCTGCCTAAAATCTGTCTCTTCCCAAAGCTAGAGTTATTTAAAAATCAAATTATATCACTCTCTGCTTAAAATCTTACAAAGGCTGATTATAATTATAATATAAGCCTGAATTCCTTAATGCATCAATACATTCCTATAAAATGGATCTCTTATTTACTCCCTTTGATCTCATTACCTACCATTCGCCACTCACTCAAGCTACTCTGGCCATTCTGGATTGAGTGCCCTTCATTGAATGTGGATGGTTCATTCTCACCTTGGGGCTTCTGCAATTACTCTAGCATTCAACAGTAGCACTCTCCCCTGGATCTTCCCATGCACAGTAAGTTCCTGTCATTTAGATCTCATTCCTCATACCACTCCCCAAATAAAATGCTCAATATTCTCTTCCCACTACCTTAGTTTCAGTTTTTCTGGAAAAGCAGATTTTGAGGCAAGGACTTGAATGCAGGTAGTTTATTTAGTAAGTGATTCCAGAAAACGCAAGTGAAGAAGTAGGGGTAAATGAGTCAGGAAAGTGAAAAAGCTTATAATATACACCTTCTTAACCAGCAGGTTGCTGTTTTGAACAAGCAAGGCATGATCACTCAGAGAAACTCTAAGAAACTGTGAAACACACCTTAGAATTTTCCCACCAGAGAAGGAGGCTATTGTATTTGTATACAAACTCTTACGTCTCCTTGGTTGAGGGTTGAGATCAACTCTACCTTTGTGCTTCTGAGTTGTGCATGGTCAGACAAATTCCTGTGGTGGCAGAGACAGCCCCAGGCAGAGAAGCTGACTATGCAGGGCTTGAAAGTTATAGAACTATAGTCCAGGTGTGGTGGCTCACACCTGTAATCCTCGCACTCTGGGAGGCTGAGGCAGGTGGATGGCCTGAGATCAGGAGTTCAAGACCAGCCTGAGTAAGAATGAGACTCTCTCTAAAAATAGCTGGGTGTTGTGGTGGGCTCCTGTACTCCAAGCTACTTGGGAGGATGAGGCAAGGCAAGAGGATCACTTGAGCCCAAGAATTTGAGGTTTCTGTGAGCTATGATGCTACAGCACTCTAGCCTGGGGCAACAGAGTGAGAGTCTGTCTAAAAAAAAAAAAAAAAAGGAAGAAAGAAAGGAGGGAGGGAGGGAAGGGATGGAGAGAGAGACAGAGAAAGAAAGAAAGAAAGAAAGAAAGAGAGAGAGAGAGAGAGAGAGAGAGAGAGAGAGAGAAAGAAAGAAAGAAAGAAAGAAAGAAAGAAAGAGAGAGAGAGAGAGAGAGAGAGAGAGAGAGAGAGAGAGAGAGAGAAAGAAAGAAAGAAAGAAAGAAAGAAAGAAAGAAAGAAAGAAAGAAAGAAAGAAAGAAAGAAAGAAAGAAAGAAAGAAAGAAAGAAAGAGAAAGAGAAAGGAAAGGAAAAAGAAAAAGAAAATTACAGAACTATGCTCTAACATAGTTGCAAGTGAAATCAGAGGTAGGACAAGGAAATACAGGACGGTATATCAATAGCATCTATCACACATTCCAATCCTCCAAACACACACATGCGCACCACATAGACCTTTACAGCTTATCACTTGTTAGCTCATCTCTAATTTTTTTTTTTTAAGTTTTTGTCTGGGGCCAGGTTTGAACCTGCCACCTCCAGTACATGGGGCTAGCACCCTACTCCTTTGAGCCACAGGCGCTTCCCCATCTCTAATTTTTCTCACTTATCATTATCAAAATTATCTTCTCTATGTATTTGTTTTCTTTTTTACCTTTGTTCACAAAGAAGGTGAACTTTGCAAAAATAAGCTTTTTATGTTTCTTATTCACCATAACTTCCTGAGTGCCTTGGATAGTGATTAAAATGCACACAGAAAATATCTTCTAAATGAACAAAAAAGAAAATTCTCTAACAATTTTTTATTGAAGATTATTGGAATCATTTTATAGAACACTCTGAATTAATGTCTACCTTACCATTTCTTAGAAGTTTATGATTTTCTTTTTCTTATAAAAGCAGGAACTGTGCTTTGTAAACCATGACTGTCTTGCATTATTTACTACTAAAGATGTCAGCATATTTTGAGAAGCTGATGACACTTCTAAAAAATCCCACCTGTCAACGATATCAATCAGTAAGTGACAAAGGATATATAGAAAAATGCCTTTAAGCTCAAGTGACAGGAACATATAAACATGCATTACCAACTGAATACAGCTGTCCCAAGAAAGAACTAAGTGTCGCACATAAGATTAATTTGAAAGAAAACTGAAATGAGAGGGAAAAAGAGAGAGAGAGAGAAAAAAAATCATTAGAATAATAAGAGTAATGGATCCTAAGTAAGTTCTGCTTTGACATTAAAGCCCAAAAAGGGAAACGCATTTTTAAGTAAAAGTTTGAATGAGCATAAAGACATGAGTTTCTAGAGAACTTACATCAGGAAAAGATAGGTATATTTGTTCTAAGGTGAGTGGGAGTGCATTGAAGATGAGGCAAATATTTTAATGTTAATTGTGGAGAGAAGAAACTGAGCTTTGGCTGGAATAGAGATCAGTGCTGTGAATCATGATTAGTCAGCTAATCAGTTAGATAACCCACTGGTTAATAACCTCAGTGGGTTATCTAATAATCTGAGTTGTGAGTTCAGCACCTCTAGGTTTTCCCCCCTAAAATTACGACCATGGTATTTTTATTTAGGATGAGTTGTTACAGTGATTCCTGTCTTGAGCAGTCCCAGAGAGGATGATGATAATGCATGATTATCTGGGATTGGTACAGGGGGCTAAACAAAGGCTATTTCTTTCTTTCTTTCCTTTCTTTTTTTTTTTTTTGTAGAGACAGAGTCTCACTTTATCACCCTCGGGTAGAGTGCCGTGGCATCACACAGCTCACAGCAACCTCCAACTCCTGGGCTTACACTACTCTCTTGCCTCAGCCTCCCAAGTAGCTGGGACTACAGTCACCCACCACAATGCCCGGCTATTTTTCATTGCAGTTTGGCCAAGGCCAGGTTTGAACCCGCCACCCTTGGTATATGGGGCCGGTGCCCTACTCACTGAGCCACAGGCGCCACCCAACAAAGGCTATTTCCAAAGCTAAATGTAGTGTCTTATTGCTACAGATCCCTGTTTTTGCAGATCACTCCTTGGCTTTGTTTCTAGATCAGTCTATAACTCTAAATCATCTACCTTTATTTAAAGCATGAAAGTATTAGACATGCAACTTCTTTAGAAAGAAGAGAAAACAATGGATAAGTTCTTTCAGATTTTTTGTTGCAATGTTTTAGAAATAATTCAAGGTGAATGTTGTTATTAAAATGGCAAAAAAGAAGATGAAAAATTTCATTGACAAGACAATGTATTTGTGTATTTGTTCATTTGAGGCAGGAAAATAAAAGCACTTCAAAGGACATGAATGATTTCACTATATTGCTATATACTTTTTCAAGTCACTGGTATCAATATCTATCTATATATTAATTTCTCTTTACATACATGTTAAGAATTGGTATGAGAATTCACAATCATATGGATGTAGAAACAACCCAAGTACCCACCAATACATGCATAGATTAATACAATGTGAGATACACACTCACACTCACATACATACATACATATCATGGAATATTATTCAGCCATAAAAATGGTTACCTGAGAGTGGCACCTGTGGCTCAAAGGAGTAGGGCGCCAGTCCTTTATGCTGGATGTGGTGCGTTCAAACCCAGCCCCTGCCAAAAACTGCAGAAAAAAAAAAATGGTTACCTGGTATCTTTTGTAACAACCTGGATGGAACTGAAGACCATTCTCTTAAGTGAATTATCATTAGAATGGAAAAACTAACACCACATGCACTCAATATTAAATCTGAACTAATTGGTCTACACTTATGTGCAAATATGGAAGTAAAAGTCAATGAAAATACAGCAGGAGTGGGTGGAGGGAATTCATACCTAATGGGTACAATGCACACTACACTATCTGGGTGAGAGGCCCCTTCTAACTTTGACTCAATCTGCATAAACGAAACTATGTAACCAAAACTTCTATAGCCCAGTAATATTCTGAAACAAAGGGGAAAAAGAAACAGAAAAGAATTTGGGTGCAGGGTATTTAAACCTTGACATAATGAAGTATAAATTGATTTTAGTAGCCACCATATTTCATATAGCCTCACATGGTGTGACATGGCTACAGATGAAAGGGGGAACCCACTTTAACCTAGATTCTTGCTTCATGGACACTTTTAATCTAAGAAATTATTAGATAAAAGATGAAAATACAGTTGAAATGTTAAGAGAAAGAGTTAAATTATCTGGCATATTTTTAGAGAATGGCTCTCTCTAGAATTGTCATTGGCCCTCAGGGTAGAGTCATTGGTCCCGAATTGCTTATGTCAGTATTTATTAGTCCACACATAGATTCTAATCTCTGCAAATAGCATTTGCTTTAATAATCAATAAAGCTGATAATAAGTATATGAAATGGGGCAGTCCAGGGAAGTTCAAACTCACAACTTGAAGTTTCTTCCAGTGCTGGCCCTATTACACTTAGTTTGGCTTTGTGAAGTAATCCTCAGAAGCAAAATTCATATTAGAATAATCTGATTTGGGGAGGGTAGGCAGAGTGGAAATTATACACAAGCAAGAAAATTAAGAGAGAAAAGAAAAGAGCAATGGAGCTGTTGCGCCCAAGGATTGGGGTCCCCAATGACCACACGAGAGAGCCAGACACCCATGCAATCACACGAGGGTGTTTTATTCAAGCTCAAGCCTGGGCTGCCAGCACTCCCAGACGAAGCTGGGACCAAGAGCCCTGTGCTCGTGGCACATGGGCTTTTTATGAGGGGGATATGGGGTGAGGGGTGTTGGAAGCAAAGTGTGGCCCTTGGATTGGTTATTTCTTGTGCCTATACTAGAGTTTAAAGCTGATAGGGTCCCGCCAATCTTAATGGGGTGGGGGGGGGACACACTCCAGGAGATAGGGACACACTCCGGGAGATAGGGAGGGGTGTGGTTTACTAAGAAACGAAACTAGGAACTTACAGGTTTTTTAAAAATGGAGGATGAAAGCCCAAAAAGCCCAAAATGGCGTCACGGCATCACTGGGTCCTTCAGAGTCTTATACAGGATGGCCATAAAATTTGTGTACAATTTAAAATAGTTTACTATTGCACACAAACTTTATGGCCACCCTACATAAGTGGGTTATAAGAAGAAAGGGGGAGAAGGAAGGAAGATGGAAAGAAAAGAAAAACCAATATTCTTGGAGCGATTACTAAGTTTTGGCTCCCTGCTAGGCATTTTATACAAAGCAATTTAAAATTCTGCTTACAACTTTACACATAGCTCTCTAAAGTATCCAATTTTATTTATGCCTTCACTTGCCTATAATCGGACTTCTCTAGTTAAGTGAGCTTCACAAGGAAGGACTTCGTCTTTCTTATATCATTACATCGCCTGTATCTAAGACAGAGTCTGACTTATGTGGATATCCAGGGGACATTTGCTAAATAAACATTCCAAGAATGCTTTTTCAGAACATGGAGTAATTGAAGGCTGAGTTGGTGGTGGCAGAGACAAAGAAATATTTTTCCCCAAAAAACGTAAAATTCTGAGTAATTTTCTTCTTTTTTCTCTTATTAAATACTATTTTCAGATGCCTAACATCTACTGTCAAGTTCAAGGTTCCAGTATTCCTGTAAGAAAAAGGTCCCTTTTTTATCTGGCTATGGTTATACTATAAACTCTTGAAATATCATTACTGCCTCCCCCACAAATGGAGAGGGTATTTGAGGGCAGGTCTGTTCCTTTTAGTTTTTTGAACAAATGGTAGCTTCTCTGCTGTTGTTACCAATTAAAATTCCACCGACAATGTTGGACAGTGCTTCTAATAAGTAACTAGTACATGTTGTCAGAAGAAAGGTTCAAATGGAGTTATATTTAGAGAATTTCAACAGTTAGATTAAGGAGATAAATAAAATTTATATAAACATTTGACAAATGGGAAAATCGTAATGGCCTTAGAATAGCCATTTGATTTTCTTGTGGGTTATAATTTAAGTGCAATAAATGAATTTTCCCTTGAGCATGTTAGCTTTTTATTCAGAAAGAAAATTCAATTCAACATTGAATTGTCAAAAGCAAAAATCTTGCTTAAATTTTACATTTCAAGGAATAATACAGCCCTCCTTTTTACTTTGTCACTTTAAACTCTGCTGCTTACATAGATCAAATCAACTTGATACTTTACAAAAACTTTTGAATGTGCTAGACAAACCTGGTCTGAATCTGACAAACTACTCTATGATGTCCGTGTTGGTTTGTAACCTGCTTACAGAAGAATTCTAATATCCACTTCCCTATTTCTGGTTATTAATTGTATGTTGCTTATCAATAATCTTCCTTTCTAAGCCCATGCTGTAATACATGATACATATATATATAGTTCCTTTGCTCTTATATAAGACTTTTAATAGTTAATCTATAGTCTAAGCAGCATTTTGTAAAGAAACTTTGCTTGAATTGCTTATAGAATAATACCCTGCTCAAATTTGAATAACAAATCTCTTGTTTTTCTAATTAGTTATTACAGTGGCTAAAACAGTTTACTGGAATAAATTCATTCCTTTCTATTTCAAATCTCTGTATCATGCAGTGATTTTACAATTTAGTTTTTTAACTCTACCAATCAACTCTGAATAATCTGTCTGTATAACTTATACCCACAACCCTGAACTGTTACTGTATCTTCTGATCCAAACTTTGCAATCTCTACTATCCTTACCCTAGCTTAAGGAGACTGGAGGTAAGCCTGATTTTTCAAATATGATAGCACCTCCTTTTAATAGAACAGACCTAATAATTTTGTTATAAAATACACTTTATGTTCTTTCTCATTTTTAAGTTTGACAATATTTTGGCCTTTGTTCAATTCATTCTGGATATACTAAAACAAAATAAGCTATGATTAATAAATGTGAAACTGTTATATGATACAGTATATCATACTTAATATTTAGTAGTAACTGATGACAAATTATAAAATTATGCTTTATTCTTTTTAAAATTTTGTTCATCAGCTTGAAAACTTTCCTCATGCTTTTCCTTTATAGATTATTTTTTCCCTCACCCTGGACCCCTAGCAGCAATTGATTTATTTTCCATTCTTATAGCTTTGCCTTTTCCATAATGTCATAAAAATGGAATCATTTATTTAAAGGCATTTTGATCTGGGCTTCTTTCAGTTAGCAAAATGCATTTGAAATTTAGCTGTGTTGCTTCATGTATCAATAGCTTATTTCTTTAGTGTTATGGCTGACTTTGGAATCAATGGACTTTGTTTATTCATTCTCCAACTAAAGGACACTTGGGTTGTTTCAGGTGTTTGATGGTTATGTATAAAGTGCAATACACATCCACATACAGGTTTTTGGGTGAACATAAGTTTTCTTTTATTTTTGGAAAAGATACATATATAGATAGAGATAGAGATAGAGATAGAGATATGCTAGGCTGAATAAGAAGGTTAAAGGTATATGACTATTCTCTTCTGGCTTGGAAAGTTTCAGCTGAAAAGTCTGGTGTCACTCTGATGGCTCTGTCCCTATAGGTCAGTTGGTGCTTTTTCCTGGCTTCTTGCAGAATTTTCTCTTTTGTCTTGATTTTAGACAGTTTAATTACAATATGTCTTGGAGAGTTGTGATGACCTGGGTTTGATAGCACTTTAAAAGGAGTGTGTCAGGATATTTAGTGAAACTTGGGAAGTTGTCATTTATGATATTCCACAGTAGAGCTTCCATTCCTTTGGGATGATCTTTCCCTTCAGGGATCCCTATTATTCATATGTTTGAACACTTTAAGAAGTCCCTTAATTCTCTGAGCAAATGTTCCGCTTTCTTTCTATTCTTTTCTACCTCTTTAACTACCTGGGTTAACTGAAGAACTTTATCCTCTAGCTCTGAGATTCTTTCTTCTCCATGCTCTAATATATTTTTGATACTTTCTACTGCATCTTTAAATTCCATTTGCTTCCTTCATTTCCTTAAGCTCTGCCATATTATTTCTATACTCTTCATCTCTTTCATCCATCTTTTGGTTCTGTTTTTCCACTTTCTCATCTGTTCACATTATTGCTTTTATCATCCATATTTTAAATTCTCTTTATGTAAATTACACTAATTCTTTATATGTAGAGTCCTCTGCAGTAGCTGCCTCATGGTTATTTGGGGGAGCTGC
The DNA here is from genome assembly GCF_027406575.1 of Nycticebus coucang. Lineage (NCBI taxonomy): Eukaryota > Metazoa > Chordata > Mammalia > Primates > Lorisidae > Nycticebus > Nycticebus coucang. The sequence goes on along the minus strand of NC_069804.1, from coordinate 27,553,278 downwards.
TCTGGTTTGGTTTTTCATGTTGCCAGAATTTTTTGTTGGTTACTCCTTATATGTATTTTCTTCTTGTTCACCAGTTTGCCCTATTTTTTCCTTCTCACTTCCTCCTTCACTTTAAATTACCTTGTCTCAAAGCTTAGGTGTTGAAGTGGCTTCTTAGTACAAGGCCAAAAGGAAGAGAAGGATAAATAACCAGCAGGGAGAAAGAAGAGGAAGAGGACAAAAGAAGAAAAGAGAAGGAAACAAAGGAAGGGGAGATGAAATAAAAAAAATTGAAAAATAGGAGAGAAGGTGGACAGAAAGAGAGATTGAGAGTGACAGGAGAAATGGAGATGTTTGGCATGGTGCTACGGCCATGCTGCAATTGAAGGATTAAAGATGTTTGGGCTGGGCAGGTCCCTCACCATCAAGAGCTCCTAATCAGTCTGAGGAGAACAAGACCTACCTCTGTCAAATATAAGAAGATAGAGAAAAGAATAAAGAAGAAGAAAAAAAAAGAAGAAAGAAAAATTCAGCAGTGTAGATTTGCCAATGCTGTCTTTTCAGAGGGCAAAGGTAGAAAGTCTCCCTAGACTGTGATCTCACCATCACCTTCAGCCAGACCTCTGCCAAGACCTCCTAACCAGATCAAATCAGTGCCAAGAACCCCCAGCTCTCAGAGAAAGAAGAGAAAGAAAAAAATACATAAGGAAAATTAAAAATATAGTTATTTCAGATAAGAAAAGAAGACGAAAGAAAAAATCAAACAAACAACAAAATGGGGTGATATCTTAGGTGTTGTATGAGAATTTTATGTGGGAAAGATGAGAAAAGTGGAAAAGTCTCTGCCAAAAGAGAGAAAAAAGGAGAAAAGTAAAATAGAGAGAGAGAATAAATGGGCTTGAGAGCAAACAGGAGCTCTTGCTCTTGATGAAAGTAAAAATGGAGATTAAGTATACAACCAACCTTGGGCGACACCCATAGCTCAGTTGGTAGGGCTCCAGCCACATACACCTAGAGTAGTGGGTTCAAACCTGGCCCGGGCCTGCTAAGCAACAATGACAATTGCAACCAAAAAAACAGCTGGGCATTGTGGTGGGCGCCTGTAGTCCCAGCTACTTTGGAGGCTGAGGCAAGAGAATTGCTTAAGCCCAAGAGTTTGAGGTTGCTGTGAGCTGTGACGCCACGACTCTCTACCCAGTGTGACAGCTTGAGACTCTGTCTCAAAAAAAAATAAAAAAGAATAAATAAGAAAGAATACAACCAACCAAACATACAACAAAACAAACGAAAAATAAAATAACCATAAACAAAAAAGAGAAAAGAAAAACACTACTAAAAATAAGATAAAAAATAAAAATAAAGGGCGGTGCCTGCGGCTCAGTGGGTAGGGCGCCAGCCCAATATACCAAGGGTGGTGGGTTCAAACCTGGCCCAAGCCAAACTGCAACAAAAAATAGACGGGCAGGCGCCTGTAGTCCCAGTTACTGGGGAGGCTGAGGCAAGAGAATTGTCTAAGCCCAGGAGTTGGAGGTTGCTGTGAGCTGTGTAATGCCACAGCACTCTACCAAGGGCGATAAAGTGAGACTCTGTCTCTACAAAATAAATAAATAAATAAAACAATTGTACAAGGGGGCAATATTAGCTGTATGTGTGTGTGTATACATATATATTGCAATATACCTCCAGCACACCAGGCAGTGCTGTGGTGCTAGGAGAGGAAGAGCACACAAGCAGGGAATTCTAGTTCCTCTAATACCTGAGAAGAAGGGGTCTTGTTATCTTTACTTAGTTGTCCTGAGTGAGTGCCTGATTATTTACTCAGCATTCAGTTCCCTCTGTGTTGGGATGTTAACACAATCCAGAGACTTTAGTAGGCAAGTCTCACAGTGCCTCCTGACAACAATTCCTGGGGGGTGATAGAGCCACCCAAATCTCCCCAGGAGTAAGTGTTCAGGCTGGGCAGGCATGCCAAGGCTAGCCATGTACTAGGCCCCTGTGGACAGACCTTCCTGCAATGGCGCCCAGGTAGCATCCATGACCTTCCTACAAAAGCTGCCTAGTTAACAGCCAAGACCTTCTGGCAATGACGACCCAACTCCTGGTCAAGCTGATGGAAAATTCACTCCACCCCCGAATTCAAACCCGGTGCCTGCCAGATGCGGGTGCCTATAGTCCCAGCTACTCGGGAGGCTGAGACAGGAGGATCGCGTGTAGTGTGCTATGCCAGGTGTCCGCACTAAGTTCGGCATCAATATGGTGACCTCCGGGTTGGGGGTGGGAGGGTGGCTAAGGAGGGGTGAAATGGCTCAGGTCACAAATGGAGCAGGTCAAAAAACTCCTGTGCTGATCAGTAGTGGGATCATGCCTGTGAATAGCCACTGCACTCTAGCCTGGGCAACATAGCAAGACCCTGTCTCTTAAAAAATAAAAATAAAAAAATGTAAAACCCAGTGGCTGAAGGCTGTTTGAGTCCACCTACTTGTCCAGTCTTTCTACTGCAGTTCCAATGTGGGCTCCCCCTGACATCCACAAACTACAGAAGGGCTCCCTCCTGTCCCAAGGGCCACCGGCCAGTGCCCACCCGCCTAAGCACTTGCTTTCTGGGTCAGTCCTCCACAGCTCCAGACCTTCTGCTGTCTCCTGCAGTCCATCACCTTCTCATGTTTTTACTTTTTAATAATAACCATTCCGACATGGGTAAGGTGGTTTATCATTGTGGTTTTGAATATACCTGAAGATTAGTAATATTGAACAATTGTTCACATTTCCTGAATATTTGTATGTGTTCTTTGAAAACTTCTGTGTGTATCTTTTGCCTGATTTTTGGTGGGATTATTATTTTTTCTTGCTGATTTGAGTTTTTTGTACATTCTGATTATTAGTCCTTTATTGGATGTATAGCTTATGAATATGTTCCTGTATTGTGTAGTTCCTAGTATCTCCATCCTGCAACCAAACATTCAAATGTTTTCCCACAGAAAGCAGACAGACACGACAAAGTCATCAAAATCTTAGGTAACTTTTAAATTAACAAAACAGTTTTCATTTTTTTGAAATTATTAAGTATATAGTGGTTAGATCATTACAAAATAATGTACATTTTAAAATATATCTAGTTGAAGTTTCTTGATCGTGGCCTTATTTTATTACAGCTTGACTAATATGTCCTTTGAACATAAAAAGGCTCTCTATTCTGATCTATTATCTGTTAAGTGTGCATTTAGATCATTTAAATTAAATATTGGTATTGATAAGTGAAGTATTATTCCAGTTATCATGTTGATTGTTAACTGTGTTGTTTTCTCCCTTATATTACTATTTTATAAGAGCTATGCATTTTTACTCTAAAGTGATTTTGCACTGGTGTTGACTATACCTTTTTTTTTGAGACAGAGTCTCACTATGTTGCCCTCAGTAGAGTGCCAAGGCATCACAACTCACAGCAACCTCCAACTCTTGGGCTTAAGCGATTCTCTTGCCTCAGCCTCCCAAGTAGCTGGGACTACAGGCACCCACTACAATCCCTGGCTATTTTTTGTTGCAGTTGTCATTGTTGTTTAGCTGGCCTGGGCCAGGTTTAAACCCACCAGCCTCAGTGTATGTGGCTTGCGCTATAACCACTGTGCTATGGGGGCCGAGCCTTGACTGCAGTTTTTGGTATGAGGAGCACTTTTGAACATTTATCATAGGGGAATGCTTAGGGGGACAAATTCCTTTAGTGTTTGCTTATCTGGAAAAAATTTTATTTCTTTTTACTTATAAAACTTATAAAACTTATGTTTGTAGGACATAAAATACATGGCTGACAATTATTCTGTTTAGGATGTTAATTGTGGAACTCCAATTCCTACTGGCTTGTAAGGTTTCTGGTGAGAAGTCTACCAGTAGTCTGATGGGTTTTCCTTTGTAAGTTGCTTGATGCTTTTGTCCCACTCCTTGTTGGATTTTCTCCTTCAGTTTGACTTTGGTTAGACTGATGATGATGTGCCTTTGTCCGCAATAAATCTTCAAGCAATAAATCTTCAATCAGTTCATTGACCTTATTATGTCTGGGTGTCTAAATCTCTACAAGATCAGGGAAGTTTTCTTTCATTATTCCCTCAAATAGGTTTTCCATTCTTTTTAATTTGTCTTCTTCCTCAGATATACCTATGATTCTAATGTTTGGGCTTTTTACAAAGTTCCATATTTTTCAGAGACTTTTTTCATTTCTCTTGATTTCTTTTTATTTATTTTTAAATACCTGGGTTAATTCAAAAGCTTTCTTTTCTTGGTCTAGTCCGTTAACATTTTCTACTGTATTTTGAAATTCTCTAAGTAACTGCTTTATTTCCAGGAGTTCTGTTATGTTTTTTTAAAACTATCTATCTCTTTAGTGAATTTTTTGTGTTGTGATTTTTTGTTTGTTTGTTTCTTTGTGTTGGTTTTCAACTTGCTCATTGATTCCATTGAGCTTACTTAAGATTCATATTCTGGATTCCATATCTGGCATTTCAAAAATTTCCTTTGGGTTAGAGACCATGGGAGTGCTACTATGATCTTTTGGTGGTGTCAAAGCAAACTTTTTCTCCATATTGCCAGCCTTCTTATGCAGTTTCTTCTCATCTGGAGTCTCTTTCCTCAGCTCAAATCAATAGCTTTGTGGTTTGCCTGTTCTCCTGTGATGGGAGCTCCCCTGCTTCAGAAGAATGCTCAGATAGGAGAAGGGTAGGTGCAGTGTGAGTCTGTAACAGGAGAGGTGTCGTGAACCAGCACGGGGAAGGAGAGAGAACCAGAGTGAAATTAGTGGGGATTGAGAAAAATACAGCAAAAGAGAAGACACAGAGACAAAAGATGGGATCAGGAGGTCTGACTGAGCTGATGGCTGCAGCCAGCACCAAAGCACAAAAGCAGCTTTATTTTATAGTATCTGTACAGGGTTGTCCAGGGGGAAGTCACATAAATAATATGGGGAAGTAGCATAAACAAAAGACATATTTTTGGTCTTACAGCATGATTGGAAAATGTAAAAGACTTGAGTAAAGACAAATTATCTTGTTAACCCTACTCAACTTGACTAACCCTACTCAACTTCGTTAACATATGACAAAAAGTAAGAAGGGAAAGATCACAAGGATCTCTGCATAGTTCTTTAAAATTAACTGGACAGAGAAATAGCTAGTGACTTCTGGCAGAAGGAGCATGAAGAAAGGAATATGGTTGTTTCTGGAACAGAGGAGAAATAGTTGGGGATTCATTCCCTGATGGTTCCCCAGGCTCTGGGGGCCTTGCCGCCTCGTGGCCCACTCTCCACAGACGGGCAAAGCCTCTATTGATGAAATTTGCAGAAGCAGACAGCTGTGGGATACACGAATCACTCATACCTCCCTCTCTTGGTAGTGATAGTGGTTTCTGTCCTTCAGTGGTCCCAAAGTGCAGAGATATCAGCTTCTATCCTGGCCCAGCTGCAGTAGAGGTGGCAGAGACAGCTTAACCTGCCATGTTCAGATCTACCAGACTGGCTGTTTGTTATGGCTGAAATGCTGTGACAGGGAGGTGTGGTTATGCCATGGACTTCCCTCCAGGAATGTTATCTTCTTCCTGGAAGAGAGAGGTATCTCAGGAAGAGGACTACTAGCCCCACCCTCAAATCCATGGAATACACAAGGCTTCTGTGGTTTGAGTAGGTGCTGGGGAGTGTTTTCTATTGATTCAGTGATGTACAGACTCAGGGGTTGAGATTCCTAGATTGAGACTTTCAGGTTGAAAGCTCATGCTTGGGAGCAAAGGTGGCTATGTCTGTGGCATTGTATGGTTGGAGAAAGGTAGGTCCCTATTTCCATGTTTTTCCTGGGCTCCAATGCTGCTTTTCTGGGGTGGGGATACTCTCTCACCCTATAGACTCCTATCTGCACCCACTGGGAGGGGTGTAGACAACCTTGAATGATGATCCACGTGTTCTTTGGTATAGGACAGTGAGCTCTTCACTCTCTTTCATGCTAAGAAGTATTCATGGTACTTCCTAGTACTCTTGGGACAACCCACCCTACAGGTCAGAAATCCAGGAGCATAGTGTTGCTTTATTCTGTCACCTCATTTCCCTATGGCTGTCAAAGTCCAAGCAGGTACAGGGGGATGTTCATGCTGAAGGGTGGGCTTGTGCCTAGGCTTAATCTGAAAGATCAGAAGGAATCAGGGTGAGCTCCTCTGAGCAGTGGCAGTAGTGATGGGGGACCATAGGGGTTTAAGTCCACCTTGGTCCCATGGTAGCTGCAGTAGTGGTGGCAGGATGGGCACCCCTCAGGTGTAGCAGAAGGGGTGAGTGGACATGGGGGTTCACCCATGCTTGGAATCCACAGCAGCAATGGAATGGTGACACTTGTCCTTGGGGCCTATGAGAGTGCTTAGCATCCCTGCTCCGTTCATGGCCTGGCAGCAGTAATGAAGAAGCTGTGCTGGGAGCACTGGCCCTTGGACAGACACCACACTCTGAGCCTGGGCTCTCAAAATGGCACCAGATGCAGCATTTATAGCTTTGAAGCCCATGGGACCCCACTATGTTCCCTCTCTGGAGTAATGCTGATGTTCAGTCTGCAGGCAGCTCCCCTTTTAGTGTGGAGGCCCTTTAGGGTAGAGTGGTGCATCTGTAGCTAGAAATGCAAAGTCTGTGGTGGTAAGGGAGCCTCAGGAGTCTAGCCCTTACCCCTTGACCGTGTGTGAGTATCAATTCTGGCTGCTGCCACGCTGGCTGAGTGGGCCATCCTGTATCCCTCTCATTTGCTTTTTGTGCCTCCCATCACATCTCTGTTGAATACCAGTGCATTCTATCAGAAGATCCATCTAAAGGTAAAAATCTACTTACCCCTTTAGATTCTTTCTGTGGGAGTGATGTGTGTAAGCTACTTCTAGTCATGGCTACTCTCTATTTTCTTATTTTTTGTTCATATTTTCCCATATTCCTGTAAACATCACAAACATTTAACACATAATTAACGTTTACACAAAGGTTTAAATGGTTCAGTTTACTTGATTTTCACAATGATCCTATGCCAGAAAGTAGTTATTTCTATAAATCTGATTTAGTAGATGAGGGGATGAAGACTCATGAGAAGGCAATTAGTTTGTTTGTTTGAACACTGCTAAGAAGAAATAAAACCAAGACTTCACATATAGCTCTGTGGTGCCATTTCTAGTCCTGTCTGTCTAGGCTGCCTTACAAAAGGATATATAGTGATAATCCAGACTTTATGTTTAGAAGCAAAATGATACACATGTAAACACTTTGCTGGTCACAACAAACTGTTAAGACATATAGTCTAGCCGTATTAAATATGCAAAGGTCGGTTCAACTGACAAATCTTATGATTGAGAGCAAAATGGCCAGAAGAAAGTTAATGTTTATTGATGTTTATTATTATTATGTGTCATCTAACTTCATTCTTTCCTTTAACATACATTATATATATGTATATGTATATATTCTCTCAGAAGATTCATCTGAAGGAACATACATATATATACATATATACATGTATATGTATATTATACATACATATATATGTATATTATATATAATATGCACACACTATATTATATATACATGTATATATATACACATATATACATATATGTATATTATACATATACAATATATGTATATTATACATATACAATATATGTATAATATACATATATGTATATATACACACACATATAATATGCCACACATTATTCTAAGGGCTGGGAGGCAGCAGTCACCAAACTGATGAACTCCATGCCCATGGGAAGCTTATATTCTAGCCAGTGGAACAGAAAATACATTTTAAATATATAAAAATGTCATCTTGTGATATGTATATAATGTAGAAGAACAAAGTAAGAATGGATGACAAAACACAATCTAAGTTTCTGCTGCCTGTAAGACATATCTAAACCACAAGATGCAAAAATGCTTAAAGTGAAAAGATGAAAAAAAATTCCATGCAAATGGAAACCAAAAGAGAGCAGGTATAGACATTCTCATATCAGACAAAATTGACTTTAAATGAACAATAGTAGAGAAAAACAAAGATGGTAATATATAATGGTAAAGGGAGCAATTTAACAATAAGATATAACGATCCTAAATATATATGCATCTAACACAAGAGCTCCCTGGTAGATATGTAAAGCAAATTCTGCTAGAGCAAAGCAAGGAAATAATAGCATTATAATTGACAGGCACTTCAACACCCCACTATCAGAGCTGGACAGTTCATCAAAGCAGAAAATAAAGGAACACTGGACTTAAATAGGACCTTAGAAGAAATGGACTTAACAGATGTTTAAAGAACATTCTACCCCCAAACTACTGAATATACATCCGTCTTATCAGTATATGGGACCAGCTCCAAGATTGATCATATGTTAGGCAACAAAACATGTCTCAACAAATGTCAAAAATCAAAATTATACTGTGTATCTTCTCAGACCACAGTGAATTAAACTAGAAATTAATTATAAGAGTAACACTCAATTAAACACAAAGTCATGGAAACTAAATAGCCTGCTACTGAACAATTATTGGGTGTCAGTAGTGAAATTAAGATAGAAATCCAAAGATTCCTTGAATTGAACAAAAAAGGAGTAATGTCCACATCCAAAAGTCAGAAAGATCAAAAATTAACAACCTAATATCACATCTCAAGAAACTAGAAAAGGATGAGCAAAGTAAACTCAAAGCCAACAGAAGAAAACAAATAACAAAAGTCAGAGCAGAACTAAATGAAACAGAAAAAAACTAATACAAAAAGTTAGTGAAACAAAAAGTTAGTTCTTTGGAAAGATAAACAAGATTGATAGATCGCTTGCTAGATTACCCAGGAATAGAAGAGAAATGACATAAATAAGCTCAATCAGCAATGAAAAAAGAGATATCACAACTGATAGCACAGAAATAAAAACATCATCCAAGCGTTAGGTCTGTCTGGATGTTCCCTAGTCCCCTGGTTCCCAGTGTCAAGAGTGAGCACTGGTACCAAGTTGAGGTGATGATATAGTGATCACAGATAGAAAGCAGTCACACACACACACACATTTATTGCAAAGCAAAAGTGCATCTCAGAGGGAGAGATAGGTCATTTTCCACAAATGGAGAAAGATCCTGAGGTCTGAACACACACTGTCTTTTACATGCTCACTGGTTTGTCCTGCCTTTCTCCTGGCAGGATTGGTTGCTTTGGGGGTGATTGACAGGTTGGGGTTATATAACAGATTGCATAACAAGATACATACCAGTTTCTTTACTATGCATATCCTTCTAGAATCCTTTATGGAACTCCACCCATGCTATGCTAATTAAATGGTAATAAGCCCCAGGTCAAAGGTCAGTGGGAGATCCATACTCCCACTTTTGCAAAAGTGTGTATGTTCCCTTTTGCAGCAACTTGGAAAGAACTTGAGACCATTATCCTAAGCACAATATCTCAAGAATGGAAAAACACTCATCACATATACTCCCTAATGAATTGGAACTAACCAGTAGTCACACAAGTACACGGAAGAAAGTAAAAGTCATTGGAAATCCAGCAAGGGGGTGGGGAGGATAAGGGGGAGAGCAAAAATCAACCTAACAGCTACAATGAACACTGTTCAGGGGATGGGCACATTTATAGCCTTGGCTCAAGCCATGTATCAAAAACACCTGGACCCCCTTCATATTTTGAAATTTTAAAAAAGACAAAGTGAGGAGTGGTGCCTTTGGCTCAAAGGAGTAGGGTGCCGGCCTCATATGCTGGAGGTGGCGGGTTCAAACCTAGCCCTGGCCAAAAACTGCAAAAAAACAAAAACAAACAAACAAAAAACACACAAAGCAAGGTAAGGGGGGGGAGATGTATGGGGAAAAGTATATACAGTTTGTTTTGCTGTTGCTTTTGTTTTTTGTTTTGTTTTATTTTTGCAGTGGTCTGAAGGAAGCTGAAAGTTCACTGTGATATCTGAGGAAAGAGTGTATAAACAGGGAAGAATAAGTAAAACATTCCTGGGCAAGGCTAGAATTATGTATTCTAGTAGCAGCAAAGAGGATATGTGACTGGTGCTGAGTAGAGGAGAAAGAGGCGTCATAGTATCAGGATATTTAGAGCCTTGTAAGTGAGATCAAAAGCCTCTGGGTTTGGCCGCCCGCCCGTGCTCCCTCCGCCCTGCGACTTCCCGGCCCCAGTCCCCAGCTTGGGATCCGGCCCGGTGCCGCGCCGTCCCAACGAAAGAAAAAGGAAACTCCTGGCAAGATGGCAGCCAAGTAACAGCTTCCTTGCATCTGGGCACCGTGAGTCTGGGGAGATAGGGCTCCAGGCATCTCTGGCTGGTGGGATCTGCCTATCATCACCCCTGGAGGATACAGGGAGTCAGCAAGAGACTTCTGGACCCCAAGAGGAGGACTAAAACAGTGGAAAACCGGCAAGTGGTCGCGTGTGTTCAATCCGTCTAAACCCGCCCGCAACTTCCACAGGCACGAGAACTTAAAGAGCAAGAGGAAGTGAAAGGAAAATTAGGGCAAGGAAACAGATAAAAAAAATCACTCATGAGGAAGAATCAGCAGAAAACTCCAGGCAACATGAAGAACCAGTCCAGAACAACCCCGCCAAGGGACCATGAGGTAGCTACTACAGAGGATTCCACCTATACAGAAATGTTAGGAATGACAGAAAGGGAATTTAGAATACACATGTTGAAAACAATGAAAGAAATGATGGAAACAACGAAGGAAACTGCTCATAAAGTGGAAAATAACCAAAAGGAAATCCAAAAACAGAATCAAATAAGAGATGAACGATATGAAGAATATAAAAAGGATATAGCAGAGCTGAAGGAACTGAAACAGTCAATTAGGAAACTTAAAGATGCAATGGAAAGTATCAGCAACAGGTTAGACCATGCAGAAGAAAGAATTTCACAGGTAGAAGACAAAGTTTTTGAGATAACTCAGATAGTAAAAGAGGCAGAAAAGAAGAGAGAGAAAGCAGAACGTTCCCTGTCAGAATTATGAGACTTTATGAAGCGTTCCAACATACGAGTTATACGAATTCCAGAAGGGGAAGAAGAATGCCCCAGAGGAATGGAAGCCATACTAGAGAATATTATAAAAGAAAATTTCCCAAATATCACCAAAGATTCTGACACACTGCTTTCAGAGGGCTATCGGACCCCAGGTCGCCTCAACTCTAACCGAGCTTCTCCAAGACACATTGTGATGAACCTGTCCAAAGTCAAGACAAAAGAAAAGATTCTGCAAGCTGCCAGGAGTAAGCGCCAGCTGACCTACAGGGGCAAATCCATCAGAGTGACCGCAGACTTCTCTAATGAAACTTTCCAAGCAAGAAGACAATGGTCATCTACCTTTAATCTACTTAAACAGAACAATTTCCAGCCCAGAATTCTGTACCCTGCTAAGCTAAGCTTAAAAATTGACGGAGAAATCAAATCATTTACGGATATACAAACATTGAGGAAATTTGCCACAACAAGACCAGCTCTACAGGAAATACTTCAACCTGTTCTGCACACCGACCACCACAATGGATCAGAAGCAAAGTAAGAACTCAGAAATTAAAGGACAGAACCAAACCTCCACACTGATGCAGAAGATAAAACTAAGCAATGGACTCTCACAAAATAAGACGAATAGAATACTACCACACTTATCAATTATCTCAATAAATGTTAATGGCTTGAATTCCCCACTGAAGAGACATAGATTGGTTCACTGGATTAAAAAACACAAGCCATCCATTTGCTGTCTACAAGAAACACACCTGGCTTCAAAAGACAAATTAAAGCTCCGAGTCAAGGGTTGGAAGACAATTTTTCAGGCAAATGGAATTCAGAAGAAAAGAGGAGTTGCAATCTTATTTTCAGATACATGTGGATTTAAAGCAACTAAAGTCAAAAAAGACAAAGATGGTCACTTTATATTGGTCAAGGGAAAAATACAACAAGAAGACATTTCAATTCTAAATATCTATGCACCCAATTTAAATGCTCCCAGATTCTTGAAACAGACCTTACTCAGTCTGAGCAATATGATATCTGATAATACCATAATAACAGGGGACCTTAACACTCTTCTTACAGAGCTGGACACATCCTCTAAACAGAAATTAAACAAGGATATAAGAGACTTAAATGAGACCCTAGAACAACTGTGCTTGATAGACGCATATAGAACACTCCATCCCAAAGATAAAGAATATACATTCTTCTCATCACCCCATGGAACATTCTCCAAAACTGATAATATCCTGGGACACAAAACAAATATCAACAGAATCAAAAGAATTAAAATTTTACCTTGTATCTTCTCAGACCATAAGGCACTAAAGGTGGAACTCAACTCTAACCAAAATGCTCGACCCCACCCAAAGACATGGAAATTCAACAATCTTCTGTTGAATAACAGATGGGTGCAGGAAGAAATAAAACAGGAAATCATTAACTTCCTTGAGCATAACAACAATGAAGACACAAGCTACCAAAACCTGTGGGATACTGCAAAAGCAGTTTTGAGAGGAAAGTTCATCACTTTAGATGCCTACATTCGAAAAACAGAAAGAGAGCACATCAACAATCTCACAAGAGATCTTATGGAATTGGAAAAAGAAGAACAATCTAAGCCTAAACTCAGTAGAAGAAAAGAAATCTCCAAAATCAAATCAGAGATCAATGAAATTGAAAACAAAAGAATCATTCAGAACATTAATGAAACAAGGAGTTGGTTTTTTGAAAAAATAAATAAAATAGATAAACCATTGGCCAGACTAACGAGGAATAGCAAAGTAAAATCTCTAGTAACCTCAATCAGAAATGATAAAGGGGAAATAACAACTGATCCCACAGAGATACAAGAGATCATTGCTGAATACTACCAGAAACTCTATGCCCAGAAATTTGACAATGTGAAAGAAATGGATCAATATTTGGAATCACACCCTCTCCCTAGACTCAGCCAGGAAGAAATAGAGCTCCTGAACAGACCAATTTCAAGCACTGAGATCAAAGAAACAATAAAAAATCTTCCAACCAAAAAATGCCCTGGTCCAGATGGCTTCACTCCAGAATTCTATCAAACCTTCAAGGAAGAGCTTATTCCTGTACTTCAGAAATTATTCCAAAAAATTGAGGAAGAAGGAATCTTCCCCAACACATTCTATGAAGCAAACATCACCCTGATACCAAAACCAGGAAAAGACCCAAAAAAAAAGGAGAATTTCAGACCAATCTCACTCATGAATATAGAAGCAAAAATTCTCAACAAAATCCTAGCCAATAGATTACAGCTTATCATCAAAAAAGTCATTCATCATGATCAAGTAGGCTTCATCCCAGGGATGCAAGGCTGGTTTAACATACGCAAGTCTATAAACGTTATCCACCATATTAACAGAGGCAAAAATAAAGATCACATGATCCTCTCAATAGATGCAGAAAATGCATTTGATAAAATCCAGCATCCTTTTCTAATTAGAACACTGAAGAGTACAGGCATAGATGGCACATTTCTAAAACTGATTGAAGCTATCTATGACAAACCCACAGCCAATATTTTACTGAATGGAGTTAAACTGAAAGCTTTTCCTCTTAGAACTGGAACCAGACAAGGTTGTCCTCTGTCACCTTTACTATTCAACATAGTGCTGGAAGTTCTAGCCAATACAATTAGGCAAGACAAGGAAATAAAGGGAATCCAAATGGGAGCAGAGGATGTCAAACTCTCCCTCTTTGCTGATGACATGATCTTATACTTAGAGAACCACAAAGACTCAACCACAAGACTCCTAGAAGTCATCAAAAAATACAGTAATGTTTCAGGATATAAAATCAATGTCCACAAGTCAGTAGCCTTTGTGTACACCAATAACAGTCAAGATGAGAAGCTAATTAAGGACACAACTCCCTTCACTATAGTCTCAAAGAAAATGAAATACCTAGGAATATACCTAACGAAGGAGGTGAAGGACCTCTATAAAGAAAACTATGAAATCCTCAGAAAGGAAATAGCAGAGGATATTAACAAATGGAAGAACATACCATGCTCATGGATGGGAAGAATCAACATTGTTAAAATGTCTATACTTCCCAAAGCAATCTACCTATTCAATGCCATTCCTATTAAAATACCAACATCGTACTTTCAAGATTTGGAAAAAATGATTCTGCGTTTTGTATGGAACCGGAAAAAACCCCGTATAGCTAAGGCAGTTCTCTGTAACAAAAATAAAGCTGGGGGCATCAGCATACCAGATTTTAGTCTGTACTACAAAGCCATAGTGCTCAAGACAGCATGGTACTGGCACAAAAACAGAGACATAGACACTTGGAATTGAATTGAAAACCAAGAAATGAAACTAACATCTTACAACCACCTAATCTTTGATAAACCAAACAAGAACATACCTTGGGGGAAAGACTCCCTATTCAATAAATGGTGTTGGGAGAACTGGATATCCACATGTAAAAGACTGAAACTGGACCCACACCTTTCCCCACTCATGAAAATTGATTTAAGATGGATAAAGGACTTAAATTTAAGGCATGAAACAATAAAAATCCTCCAAGAAAGCATAGGAAAAACACTGGACGATATTGGCCTGGGGAAAGACTTCATGAAGAAGACTGCCATGGCAATTGCAACAACAATAAAAATAAACAAATGGGACTTCATTAAACGGAAAAGCTTCTGTACAGCTAAGGAGACAATAACCAAAGCAAAGAGACAACCCACACAATGGGAAAGGACATTTGCATATTTTCAATCAGACAAAAGCTTGATAACTAGGATCTATAGAGAACTCAAATTAATCCACATGAAAAAAGCCAACAATCCCATATATCAATGGGCAAGAGACATAAATAGAACTTTCTCTAAAGATGACAGACGAATGGCTAACAAACACATGAAAAAATGTTCATCATCTCTATGTATTAGAGAAATGCAAATCAAAACAACCCTGAGATATCATCTAACCCCAGAGAGAATGGCCCACATCACAAAATCTCAAAACTGCAGATGCTGGCGTGGATGTGGAGAGAAGGGAACACTTTTACACTGCTGGTGGGACTGCAAACTAGTACAACCTTTCTGGAAGGAAGTATGGAGAAACCTCAAAGCACTCAAGCTAGACCTCCCATTTGATCCTGCAATCCCATTACTGGGCATCTACCCTACCCAGAAGGAAAAAAATCCTTTTATCATAAGGACACTTGTACTAGACTGTTTATTGCAGCTCAATTTACAATCGCCAAAATGTGGAAACAGCCTAAATGCCCACCAACCCAGGAATGGATTAACAAGCTGTGGTATATGTATACCATGGAATACTATTCAGCCATTAAAAAAAATGGAGACTTTACATCCTTCGTATTAACCTGGATGGATGTGGAAGACATTATTCTTAGTAAAGCATCACAAGAATGGAGAAGCATGAATCCTATGTACTCAATTTTGATATAAGGACAATTAATGACAATTAGGGTTATGGGGGGGAAACAGAAAGAGGGAAGGAGGGAGTGGGGTGGGTCCTTGGTGTGTGTCACACTTTATGGGGGCAAGACATGATTGCAAGAGGGACTTTACCTAACAATTGCAATCAGTGTAACCTGGCTTATTGTACCCTCAATGAATCCCCAACAATAAAAAAAATAATAATAACTTCATATTTGCCTAGGATAGGCTGAGATCAGGACAGAATGATTCAGAGAGAAGTCTCCAAGCTGTGGTTTTCAAATAAAAATTTATTTGGTTGTTTATCAAGTAGACAATATGGGTGATAAAAGATAAAGTTTGCACATTTGAATTTATTTTCTAATAACATTTGGGATTGTGATTAAGGAGAGATTTACTGAAGTAAATTGCTATCTGTTTAAGAACTGAGAAAGCTTGATTTAGGTTCGTCAGTTTCTCAGATATTGCTGAAATATATATTGGTCCACTAATAAACATTTGTAGAATATCTTTCACAAATACAGTAACATTCTGCAGAATGTCTTTATTTTTATAAAGTAACAATATAATATAAGAGCCTTCAACTTTCAGATAGTCTTCAAATTTCTTTTTATGTTAAATAAAAATCTATTCAAAGGTCTTTTTAAGATTTTTATAGTCTTGCAAAGATCTGAAATGTAATTTCTCTAGTTGTTCTATTTTATTAAAGTTTGAAGAGGTTTAACTGCAAGCTTTGGAAGGGAAACATTTTTTTTTTGTTTTAATGTTCCACCAAATGAAAATAAATGTTGAGTTCTCCTTTGTCATCTTTAGATTTCTCATTGCTCTTACAGGATTCCACTGTTTGCTGTATTCTGAATTGAAGAACCATGATCATAGATCTTAGTAAACACATGTAATTTAATGGACTTGTATGGTACTTGTTCCTTAAGAAAAAAACTTTCCTTTTATTATTCATTTTATTTCACATTAATGGATACTTGAGAAACAGCATGCTTTTTAAATCTTTTTTTCTTTTCCTTTCTTACAGCTTCTGCTTTCTAATCCTCTTTAGATTTCTCCTTATTGTTATTATCATTAAGGGCACTATTAAAAATCTAGATGCAAACTTCGCCTTTTTCATAGAGTTAACAATAAGAATAACTAAACCGAAACTGTCATTGACATGTCTATGGTCACAATATAAATAAGCCCAGCCTAAATTAAAAGCCCTCATCTTGTAGGCTTCCATTTCTTTAATCTGACACCTAGGTATTTTTCTTTCTCATGTAAGTATACAAAATCAGTCTTCATCTTATACTCTTTCTAACATTATAGAAACTGAAGACTTTATTCTTGAAGTTCGCTTATTTGACATAACATATATATAAGCATATAAACCTAGTGATATCATTAGTGAAGGTCAAAAAAAATGCATTGTGTCCTAAGATCAGATATAAATTAGAGAATTCGAGCTAGAATGGAACTTCTGGATTAATTTTTACAGTTATTTTATTTTATTAGTATGGTAGTCAAAGGTTTGAGTAGTTAAGTGGTATACTTCAGGATACACACACAACAAAGTGTGAGGACTAAATTGGGCCATTGTTATGTTGACTGCCATTTGCTGTTTCTACTACTGCACAATTATTTCACTTTCTTAAATAGTTACAGTGACAGTAAAATGAAATGGTATTTAGAAAAGGAGGAGAATTAAGACTATGTTGATGATGATACTTGCATTATTAAGGACCTCTTTGGATGGGTAATTCATTCTTTCTTTCATCCCAAATTACTAAAACAGAGTACAAGGCATATAGACACAATTGATGTCTTATGGTAACCTATGAGGAAAAAAAAACCTCTGCTTATTATATAAATAAGTTTCAGAAATGTACCTAAGTATGAAGCTTTTTCAAATATCAAAAGTAAACATGTTCTTTATAGAAACTAAAGTGGCAAGGTTTTCTTTGCTTTGAAAGAGAAAAAAAGTAAGGAGGGTCAAGTAAAGTTCAATATGCCATTTTATTATTTTTTAAGGAGCGTAAAAAATATAAGTACAGATTTCTATGTTAATGTTATAATATAGAAAGTCGTGGAGGCATAAGAGGGTCTAAGATAGAATGAAATAAAATGGTAATTCGATAACAAACCCCATTCATTGCCTTCTTAACATGTGCCATATATTCCTGGCTCTAGGTGTTAAAAGAAAATAAGACTTAGTTTGGCTCTTAAGGACTTCAAAGTCTAGTTTGAAGAGCAATATTGCGGGCGGCGCCTGTGGCTCAGTCGGTAGGGCGCCGGCCCCATATACCGAGGGTGGCGGGTTCAAACCCAGCCCCGGCCAAACTGCAACCAAAAAAAAATAGCCGGGCGTTATGGCGGGCGCCTGTAGTCCCAGCTACTCGGGAGGCTGAGGCAAGAGAATCGCTTAAGCCCAGGAGTTGGAGGTTGCTGTGAGCTGTGTGAGGCCACGGCACTCTACCAAGGGCCATAGAGTGAGACTCTGTCTCTACAAAAAAAAAAAAAAAAAAAAAGAAGAGCAATATTGAAATGAATTAATACTATTTAGTAAACTAATTACTATACACATGTAGAAAACATAATACAAAGGAAGCCCAAAAAAACGAAGTGGTTTACTCAACATCCTAACATCAAGAAATGTTCTGCCAAGGATGTGATGGCTAATATTAAAGTTAAAGCAAGAGTTCTCTTATAGAAGGGTGAGACCTGTCATACCCCAGCAGGAGGAATAGTCTGATTAGTGAAGTAGAAAGTGGGGACATCAATTTGGCTTGTTCGAGCAAGGGACAGCATACTTTTTTCTGGGTTATGATGAGAGTGGTTTCAGGAGATGAGGATGTAGAATTAGACAGAGAGCAGTATCTGGGAAGCCTTGCACTATTTATGCATCAAACACCTTTTTTTATGAGAAGGCAAACATGCACATGGATGGAGAAAACACAAAAAATGAACAAATCTAGGTTTACCTTGGTGAAACCTGTTGAATAAAAACCTCAGGATCATGGATATGATACGTATTGTTATAGCTTTGGAAAAGGCAGAAAGTGGTCCATAATTAATCATTTACCTTGACCATTTTGAAAAGCAGTGGCATCACATTTCCCTCTGCATGTCCCTTCTCACTTGGAATTCCCATTAAAAGCCTCACTATTCTTCTTCCTAGACATCTAAGCTTTCTGCTGCCATCATTCATAACCTTCTGACCTGAGGAGATTACGCCATTGTAAAGCGATTCCACATCAAATCACAGTGCAGCCACTAATTTCAGGGAAAAAAAGAATGATCAGATTAATTAATTCAGAGGAGAAAATAGTTTTGTTAAATGTAATGGAAGTTTAATGAGAGGCTCATGTTTAAGTTGGCAAAAAATGAGGAGGAAGAAGATTTAGTGGTTTGTGTAAAAAAAAGACTTGTGGTCTAGGGCCCAAACTAAGACCCTTAGAACAGTATTTTAGATTAAATATACAAAGTGGCAGTAATTTGAAGAAAAGCTGTTGAAACAAAATATAATAAAGAATCCAAATTTACTGTACCTTTTATAAGCAAAGGCAATGGTTTAGTGGCATTTTCTTTGTAATGGAAACTCTATAGGAAATCTAAGATCAATGCTGGATATAGATTTACTTGCATTAAACATGCTGATCCTACACTCTTTTTTAAAGGTTAAGAAAAGATTTCAAGGAGCCTGGTGCAATGAAAAGTGTTTGCTTGATTTTTTTTTAAACCTTTGAATAGATTGAATCAAATCCTAGGCTGATTGTGTAACAATAATAATTGTAACAGACATACTTGGTATCCCACCTATATCCTCTCACCCTACCATTACTGTTCATACCTGTAGACTTAGAAATGCCAGCCCCTGAATTTAGACTTTTTTGGCTTCTGAGGCTTAGTTTGTGGCTCTGCAGTAGACAAAAAGTGGTGGGCAGTTAATAGCCCCCAAGGATATTCCTTGCTCAGTGATCGATGGGAGTCAATGTGTAAAATATCCCAACTTCCTCACCTCTCAATTGAGATAACTCTTAGATGTGTGCTTTCACTAAAAGTAAGCTCCATTTATCCACAATGTTAGCTTGCTTGATAGTTAACCTTTATCGGCTGGCTTGCCTTTCCTGTTTGACTTCCCCACTCGTTTTCTGCTCTATATCCTTAATCTTCAAATTCAATTATTTTCATTCAACCCCCATACTCAGAATCAGCTGACTCCTTGCAGAACTCAAATTAAGACCGTAGGTTTTCCTTATAATGAGACATGTTAAAGGAAGAATGTTACACTACCGTACAGACTTTCTGTGGTAAACATGAAGAGACATGTTTTATGTCAAGTAGTATAAAATAAAATATATAAGCTATCTTAGGTCTAGTATCTTATTCAGTAAGTGCCTACATGCAAATAATAAACAACAAATATAATATCTATTGTTACAATTATTAAAAACTTGGAAAACTTTTTCTTTATTTCCCATTTTTTGACAGATGAATTTCTGGTGTTTATCTTGGAAGAGTAAAATAAATGCTAGTATGGGTTTTGTAGATTTGTGTACCTTCTTATCAAAGGTACAGCATGTCACAATTTTGTGTACCTTATGTTGAATATTTACATCTATATCAGATAGCATTTGCTCCCTAATAAACCATCCCAAAATTTAGTGGCTTAAAACAAGAACCACTTATTTAGCTTACAGTGCTGTAGGCCATCAGTTTAGGCTGGGTCTACCTGGCCACATCTGGTTTGGGCTGGGTTTTCTCATTGGTTTGTGATCAGCTGACAGATAAGCTAGAGTCTGGCTAGCTTACGATGGGCTTGGTTGGGATGACATGTCTCTACTTCACATCCTCCAGAAAGCTTGTTCTTGTGGCCGTGGCAGGCTCCCAGGGGAAAGAGCAGAGGCAAAACAAAGGCTTCTTTGAGACCCAGGATTGGAAATAACACAACGTCACTTTTACCACAAACCACGGGTCAAACCAAGTCAGGAGGCTGACCTGGATGCTAGAGAGGGGGGATTCTTACCAGATTGCTTCTTCTGATGGGAGAAACACCAAAGTCACATTGCAAAGATGTGCATTCAATAAGATTCTGTTTATAATCTCTTTATACATTATCAAATTAAAACTGATGACCAAAAAGAAATTGATAAAAAGGAAGCAAAAATGTTTTCTTTATATCTCTAAATTGTATTTTATAACAGTTATATATTACTTATAATGCAATATAAAATATTTGTCAAAAGTAATCATAAACTTGAAAACAAATTTTTTTATATTTACTTTTGGAGCTACCCAGGGAGGGCAGTGTTAGCCACAGTTAAGAAGAAAGAACATCTTTAGGGTAGAAGATGATCTCACTTATCGACATGTCGTAAATGACCCATGTGCCACCAACCAAATTTGTTAAGAAGAAAATGCCATTTAAATTAATTTGAATATTTACTATGTGTCTGAAGGATTGTTTTCTCTTAACAGCTAAATGTCAATCCTTGGGAAAGAAGAAAATTGAGTGAAAATGGTGACAGGTCCTTAACTCTGACAGAGCTCCTGGATACTATCTAATTATAATTCTAATTGGCCCATTTCAGTTGGAACAAAAATATTGATTCTATTCATATAACTCATTATATCTCTCTTGTTTATTAATATAGATCACTGAAGTTCACAGTTCTTCCAACTTCTCAAAACACCTCATATATTCTAGATAAAGAATGAGGATCAGTTTAGCCTCAGCGTTCTTTTTTTTTTTTTTTTTTAGAAACGATCTCACTCTGTTGCCCAGACTACACTGCCATGGCATCAGCCTAGCTCACAGTAACTTCAAACTCCTGGGCTCAAGAGATCCTCCTGCCTTAGCCTTCTGAGTAACTAGGACAACAGGTGCCTGCTACAACACCCGGCTAATTCCCTTAGCTCTCTTGAACTAGCTATTTAAATCAAATTGTACCACTAAGGTGAAAAGATGGAAATCATAGGATGTTTGTAATAGTAATTTAAATTTGGAAATGTAGAGATATTTTTGTCCTCTTCTTTAATTCTTGTTACGTGCCAGATAAATTGGTATATACTGGAAAAGAAATATTTTCTTTAAGTCATAGAGGATCTCCTGTAAAAATGAGCACCACCCTCCTGCACACATCCACTTATACCAGTTTTCACATAAAGATCACTCTGTTAGGCATTCTGGGGCACACTGATGTACATTATTTTTCTAATATGAAATAGATTTACCCATAGAAAAGTGGGAAGAAAAATATGGCTGATGTGTGGATAAGAAATCATATTAATAATAGATGCCACATTTTGACAACTATCCACAAAAGTCACAAGGCTGGGAAGCGATACAATAAAATAGAATGAATTTTTCCATTTAATCTGTGTTACTCACAGTAATCAGAGATGCCATAGTCCTTAAAAATGCAGACACAAATTATATCAGAAGATTGGAACTCCTTAATTTATTCAGAGATTTTTTTACTTATTTTTATACTGAAATGATTACTTTTTCAGTTCTTAAATTTTGTAGAAAATACAAATATCCTTCATTTTTGCATTTTTGCTTTTCCTATACTTCACACATCCCCATCGTTCCCCCTTTACCTTCTTACCTTGGAAAACAAACCTATACAAAATTCCCAGAATAGTCAAACCTTCTCACTGATTGACAAAAACGTGATTACACACTAGTTTTGAAGATATGTAAGATCCCATAGGACAAAACAATAGATCACTAGATAAATAATGTCTATTTTTATTACATCTATTCATTATTTATTTCTGTATGTATGAATAGACACCCACAGGTACATAGATAGAGAGGCAGGGATGTTCTACAACTTTAAACTTCATTCTCATTATAAAGAGAGCTTCAGTAATAAATCTGTATTGCTATATCACATTTACTGTATGATTTGTTTAAAGTTTTTTATTGGACATTTAATAAAAAATGAATTAATTTCTGACATCTGTATTTTTTGTAATTCTCTCTTTATGTGACTTATAGCAAGAGAGGCAAGTCAAGGAAAGGGATTTAGGATGAAGTGATACAATTTGCTTCTGCCAAAGAAAAGTATTTCATTGTTCATAGATGAGATTCTGTTTCTCTTTTTAGTTGTATTTCCTTCAGGCAACGTAAAGCTTCAGGAGTATCACATATTAGTATGAAAGAGTAAATTAAAATCAACAGCTTGAACTTGATCTCATTGAATTGTGGAATGCCAATAATATATTTACAAGAAAAAATAGTAAAGTTACAAGTTTTCCCCAAATATCTCGTCTCAGCATCTTAGAGCTTTTACAACTGCAAAATAATTCATTTTTCTACTAACCCACTGCAGAAATAGGAAATCTTTCTCTGCATACTTGCAGGTTTACTATCTAAATAACATCTTTTAACAATTCTGCAGATGACCTCATTTTGAGAACTAACTTGGGATATTAAACTGTAGAAACTGCAAACAACTACAAGCATCCCAAATGATACATAGAAATGTGTGAGGAGTGTTTTAAGGGAAAAGGGAAATGACAAATTGCTTTTGAACATGTCTGTACCACTGCACACATTATGACTTCTACCACTGCAGTGTTTCTATTGGTTAGTGGAATAGCAATTCCTTTGGCAGTTTAAATTTAGTAAATGTATGAACATTTAAACAGAGCAGCGCCTGTAGCTCAGTGGGCAGGGCACTAGTCACATGCACCAAGGCTGGTGGGTTCGAGCCTGGCCCTAGCCAACTAAAACAATGACAACTGCAACAAAAAAATAGCCGGGCATTGTGGCAGGTGCCTATAGTCCCAGCTACTTAGGAGGCTGAGGCAAGAGAATCACTTAAGCCCAAGAGTTTGAGGTTGCTGTGAGCTGTGAGTCACAGCACTCTACCCAGGGCAATAGCTTAAGACTCTGTCTCACAAAACAAAACAAACAACAACAAAAAAAACATTTAAACAAGTCATCAGCATCTTTTGACATTATGACAACAAATTACCAATTTGTTAATCACTTCTTAGTACAAAATATAGCAAGATACGATCATCCGAAGATTTACTTTCCTATTTCCTTTCCAGCACTTCCGTGGGCCTTAAAAAAGAAGTAAGAATTAAAGCATGATATTACGAAACTGTGGAACATCAAATAACTTCCCTAGTAATACACAGACTCTCCAATATTGATATGGTTCCTCTATTAACCTAATGTACAAAATGCATTAAGTTCATGGTTTCTTTGTTTCTTGAAACCTAACAAATTCCCCACTCCTTGTGGGAAGCACTAGATTTGCCTTCAGAAACAACTACAAATGTATAGAAGGGGGTGTTTGCATCTACTAAAATCATACTCCTCTTTGTCACCTCAGTCATAAACATGAATGAAGTAAATTTGAACTTGTTTGGAATCTCTAGACCAGCAATACAAGTCTCTACACCCTTGTATTCTGCCCTAGTCTAAGCTTCTCCAGCCATTTTTTTGAAACCAATTTATAATCACTCACACTTGCATGTGAAAAATGAAACACAACTATACCCTAGGATGAAGGAGGGAAGGGGAGGGATAGGGGAAGGGAGGGGAAGGGAAGGTAGAGGGATAGGGGAAGGGAGGGGAAGGGACCTCCCTCGATAGAGGGAGGGTTAGTACTGCGATCACACCTAGGGAGCACATTGCAAGTACAAGTTGGATCTATCAGGTGTAGAACACAAATGTCTTAACGCTGTAATTGGGTAAATGAGGTGAAGGCTATGTTGATTAGTAGGATGTAAGCACTCCATTTTTTCTAGTTAACTATTACTTAGTTTTTTTTTTTTTTTATTCTTGATAGGAACGGTCAAATTCATGGATGTCTATCCAAGTTGTTCCTGGACATAATAAATTTAAATTATTTTCCTTTCAACATATGTCTGCAAAATAACTGAAGTAGTAAATGTCATGTGGCTACATCCAATATATATCAAGCAAGAAACCTCATCATTTTCATTCTGGCTCTGTAAGTCATTAATGATTTCCACATTTATCCTGTTCCCAAAGACATGGCCCTGGCTATCACTACATTGAAATGTTTCTTGCAGATTTTCCAACAGTAAGCTTCAGTTCAATTCCTTCCCAGAAACAATCAAATTCCTTTCTCTTTCTTCCTTTAAAAATATTTTTTGGGGAGCCCCCATAGGACACAAAGATAAATTTTTCTGTACCTGTCTTATTTCATTGAAGATGCAATTTGGACATGCAATGCTGGCAATTTAGAGTCATATATTGGTTTGTGGAAAGAATCTAATTTGAATTTGTAGGGGATGATTTTCTAATTTTAGAAAGAGTGAAAGAGTTTTGTATCTTTCATGATTACCTTACATACTACTTGTTCACCAACTATTATTCTCCCCCCTCCACATACAGGTCTTATATTTTGTCTAAATACTTACTACTTGAACTGTCATCTTCAAATCAGCAGCATCACCATTTTTCTGGAAGTAGTTAGAAATACAGAATCTCAAATCTTATCCCAGATAGTGAATCAAAACAAAATCTGTATTTTTCAAAGATCCTGTCCCCAGATGATCCAGAGTCACATTAAAGTTTGAGAAGCACTGTTTAAAAATATTTTCTGAAATTGAAAAGAAAATTCCACCTGGTCATTCTAGTTTGTAAATGATATAGCCACTACTTTTCTCTTACCTAGCCCACATTGGGCACATACATCTTTGCCTGGATGCTAACTGCTCAGGGTATCTCAAAAAAATACTGGGTTTTTGGAGACACAGATTGAGAAGAGACCATTTCCTTGAAAATTCTTTTTCTGCATTTGCATATGGCATTTTTATTTTCTAAGTCAAGAGCCACAGTATTCAATACAGCAAACACTAGTCACATGTGGTTATTCAGAGTTAAATTAACTGAAATCAAATAAAATTAAAAATTTAGTTCCTCAGTCACTCTAGTCACATTTATAGTACAGGTGCAGGTACTGACCATTGAATGGTGCAGGTATTGACCATTTACATTGTCACAGAAAGTTTTATTGGACAGTAATTGTCTAGAGACTACTATATTCTAAGTTAGGCTTGGGAGAATGTCAATTGCAACTGTTTTCAGATCAGACTGGCAGCTTCAGTGAACCAGGATAGCAAGTTGAAAGAGAAATTCTAGTTAACCCAAGGAGTTATTCCCAGTGCACTTGGTCTATTTCTGAAATATCAAGCTATTTTATGTAGCTTAGAGTATGGGAGGAAAAGTAGATGAAAACACTTTCTCTTTTTATATTCGTCTACCATTATGAGGAGACCATAGCAAGAACACTCTCCTGAGATGGGGAGACTTGGAAATGAGAGTATAGACTCCAGTTCCCAGTCACTGAATATGTGATACTGAGTAAGTCACTTGACCTGTCTAAGCTTGTATTTGCTCATTTGTACAATAAGAATATTGTGTTAAATATTAGTTTTTAATGTTTATAATTCCCAATTCTATGAATTAGAAATTTCTAGTGCTACTAAATAAAATCAGCTGATAATTTTCCTAAATACAATTAAACGATGGATTTGTGTATTTGCTATGTATCAAACACAAGTGCTAGGGCTACAGATAATTTTTCAAAGAGTACCTGCTCTCAAGGAAATCATAATCTAAAGGAGTGGTCTATGAAGTGCAGCTCCTTATACTGCAGGAAGGTGGCAGCTGAATTGCTGAATCACTGAAGGAATGATGTATTAAAACCTCTCCACTGTCATTGTTTATTCTAAAATAAAGTCTTGAAAGAATTAATTATGAATTATTGGAGGTATGCATATGTGTGAGTGAAATATTGTCAACAAATATTTATCAACAAGTATGCATTCATACATAGATGTCATAATGCTTACATTTATTGGATGTGCATGTCCATATATGTTTTATGTTTTATAATCAACAGTTATAGAAGTTTGTACCGTACTTGTCTGGAGGAGAGATAGGAAAACAATAATAGTGTGAGAGAACTGCTTTAAAAAGAATATAGGATTCAAAGTGACTATAATAAGCAATAATTTAAGGTATTCCATAAAATAATAAAAAGAGTGGAATTAGAATGTCCTTAACACAAAGATATGATAATTTCCTGAGGTGATGGATATCCCAATTAGCCTGGTTTGATTAATGCACATTGTATACCTATATGAAAACATCATCTGTATCCTGTAGGTATACATATATCAACTATTATGCACTCATAATAATTAATTTTTTGAATAATATAGTGTTAAATAAGTGCACAAAAAAGGGCACATAACCCTGAGTAAATAGGATGTCTTTTGGGCAGTGCTTGTGGCTCAAAGGAGTAGAGCGCTGGCCCCATATGCTGGAGATAGCAGATTCAAACCCAGCCCCGGCCAAAAACTGCAAAAAAAAAAAAAGAATAGGATGTCTTTTTTAGAAGACATACTCCTTGAAATGAGTCATCAAAGTGAAAAGCAAAGGTGATCTAGGCAGAACTAACAGCTTGTGTAAAGACATATACGCATTAACCAGCATAGAAATGTAGGAACTTGCCTGGTGCAGTGACTCAAACCTGCACTCTGGGAGGCTGAGGCAAGTAGCTTGCTTGAGCTCAGGAATTCAAGACCAGCCCGAGCAAGAGTGAAACCCCTTTCTCTATTAAAAATAGAAAAACTAGCCAGGTGTTGTCAGCATCTGTAGTCCCAGCTACTCGGGAGGCTGATGCAAGAAGATCACTTGAGCCCAGGAGTTTGAGGTTGCTGTGATCTATGACGTCACAGCACTCTACCCAGGTGACAGAGGGAGACTCTGTCTTAAAAAAAAAAAAAAAAGTAGGAACTGCAGTTGGTTCAATGCAGCAGCTACATTATGTCAGGGAGGGCTATGAGATATAGCCAGAAAAGAGGACATGAGTCATAAACAACAGTCTATATTTATAGGCTAAAAGCCTATATGCTCTATGCCCAAGCTGCCTGAGAAAAGCAGTTTCAATTTCTTGCTGACAATAAGGTTTCATTGCAGGCCTGGCTGTCTTGGTAAACAAAGTTGTAAGCCTGAGACTTGGATGTAGAAGCCCAACCTCAATGACACAACTATGTGGCTGCTAATCCTGGGGGCTTTGGAGGAGAAAACTCCACTTCCAGAGATACAGCCTACAGGCTGATGCATGCAAGTCATGTAATCAATAAGCTAAAAGGCCTTCAGTCAAGTGAGATAATAATTTTCTGCCCCTCAGGTCATTATGGGTCTCCAGAGATCTAAAGGAACAATCTACTCTTTCTTTATTGTGGTCTTGTGACATATCAGCTCACGAGCAAAGTAGCTGATGTATGTTTCATGTAATAGTTATTTTGGGGTTAGAAAAATGTATATCAGTTAATCAGTAGATTGGCAAGCACCAAGAAAAGGTTAATCAAGTTTTACAATATGTTATGTAAAGTACTATGTGATTATAGATCAATGGTGTGTATGTGACTAGCTGGCTATTTAAGCTGGCTGGAAATAAAGGATATCGCTACTTGCCACTATGAGCTTGTAGTCGTTTCTTGCTTTCATACAATTTTAGTAGTGGGCTTACACCTGTGACGACAGCCACTCCACAATCATATATTCATCTACAGCTACATTTATATCTATCTATGTGTGATTTTTCAGAATAGGGTTTTCATGTCAATATAATTTTCTCAAAGTGTTTTAGTTATACTCCCCCTTTTTAAAATAAAAATTAATTATAATTTAAGTATTTATTTTAAAAATTGGGGTAGGATATCTTTCTTTTTTAATAATTGGAATCATTTCCAAATTATTACAGAGGAAAAAAGAAAACACTTCAATTATTTTGCAGGTTGTCATGTTTTCTTAAGCTAGCTTAAGCTTAGTGCAAACACTGAAGAAAACTTTAGATCTTTGAAAGTCTCTAAAACTCTTAAATGCTTGCAAAGATTTGACCTAGTCTAAGCAAGAGATATCATTGTTGATCTTCCTAATTTCCAGTGTTTAACATTATTCTTATTTTATTATCTTTTTATTATTTTTTCAATTCCAATGTTTAGAGAAAGATAAATACCTTGGTACTGTCAGCTGACCTTGATTTTTCTCAGAAGAAAAAAGGAAGAAAAGGATTTTTCTAAAACATGTGATGTTACTTATTGTCAAAGAAAGTGGTGAATGTTTATGACACTGATAATTATCCTAACATACACACCAATAATGTATAACTATTTTCCTTAGAATTTTATTAATTTATTAATTAACTGGTATACATTTATTAATTTACCAATTACCTCTGACTAAACATAGATGTTATTTTTTGCCTAGAGTTATTTAAGGAAAATAATATGAAAATCAAGGAGAATACAAAAAATAATTTATGATTAAATGATCTCATTCAGAATAAATATTTTCTTTTTTTGTTGTTAAATCATAGCTGTGTACATTAGTGCAATCAAGGGGTACAATGTGCTGGTTTCATATACAATCTGAAATATTCTCATCAAACTGTTCTACGTAGCCTTCAAGGCATTTTCTTAGTTATTGTATGTAGACATTTATATTCTCTCTTTAGTAAGTTTCGCCTGTACCCATTCTAAGATGCACCGTAGGTGTGGTCCCACCCACTACCCTCCCTCATCCCTAACCTTCCCCCTCCCTTCCCCTTCCTTGGCCCTTTCCTAATAGTCTTGTGCTACAGTTGGGTTATAGCCTTCATGTGAAAGCTATAATTTAGCTTCATAGTAGGGCTGAGTACATTGGATAATTTTTCTTCCATTCCTGAGATATGGAAGAAGAATATGCTTGCTAATAAGAATATGTTCCTGCTCCATCCATGTAAACATGAAAGAGGTAAAGTCTCCATCTTTCTTTAAGGCTGCATAATATTCCATGGTATACATGTACCACAGTTTGCTAGTCCATTCGTGGGTCGATGGGCACTTAGGCTTCTTCCATGATTTAGCAATTATGAATTGGGCTGCAATAAACATTCTGGTACAGATGTCTTTGTTATATTATGATCTTTGTTCTTCTTGGTATAAACCTAGTAAAGGAATTATAGGATCGAATGGCAGGTCTATTTTTAGGGCTCTAAGTATTTTCCAAACGCCCTTCCAGAAGGAACGTATTAGTCTGCATTCCCACCAGCAGTGTAGAAGTGTGCCCTTTTCTCCACATCCATGCCAACATCTCTGGTTTGGGGATTTTGTTATGTGGGCTACTCTTACTGGGGTTAGGTGATATCTCAAAGTAGTTTTGATTTGCATTTCTCTGATGATGAAGGATGATGAGCTTTTTTTCATGTGTTTGTAGATTGTGCATCTGTCTTCTTTAGAGAAGTTTCTCTTCAAGTCCCTTGCCCACCCTGAGATGGGATCACATGTTCATTTCTTGCTAATACGTTTGAGTTCTCCATGGATTCTGGTTATTAGACCTTTATTGGAGGTATAAACTGCAAATCTTTGCTCTCATTCTGAGAGCTGTCTGCTTGCTTTACTTACTACGTTCTTGGCTGTGCAGAAGCTTTTTAGTTTGATCAGGTCCCAGTAGTGTATTTTTTATACTGTTTCAATTGCCTGGGGAGTCCTCCTGATAAAATATTCACCCAGGCCGATTCCTTCAAGAGTTTTCCCTGCACTTTCTTCAAATATTTTTATAGTTTCATGTCTTAAGTTTAAATCTTTTATCCAGTGAGAGTCTATCTTAGTTAATGGTGAACGGTGTGGGTCCAGTTTCAATCTTCTACAGGTTGACAGCCAGTTCACCCAGCACCGTTTGTTAAATAGGGAATCTTTTCCCCACTGAATGTTTTTAATTGGTTTGTCAAAAATCAAATAATGGTAAGTAGCTGGATTCATCTCTTGGTTCTCTATTCTGTTCCAGACATCTACTTCTCTGTTTTTGTGCCAATATCATGCTGTTTTGATTACTGTCGATTTAGAGTACAGTCTCAGGTCTGGTAGCGTGATTCCTCCTGCTGTGTTTTTATTTCTGAGTAATGTTTTGGCTATTCGAGGTTTTTTCTGATTCCATATAAAATGAAGTATTATTTTTTCAAGATCTTTAAAATATGACAATGGAGTTTTAATAGGAATTGCATTAAAATGTTATATTGCTTTGGGTAGTATAGACATTTTAACAATTTTTATTCTTCCCAGCCATGAGCATGGTATGTTTTTCCATTTGTTAACATCTTCAGCTATTTCTTTTCTTAAAGTTTCATAGTTCTCTTCTTAGAGATCTTTCACGTCCTTTGTTCAGCTATTTCTTTTCTTAAAGTTTCATAGTTCTCTTCGTAGAGATCTTTCACGTCCTTTGTTAGGTATACTCCCCAATATTTCATCTTCTTTGGCACTACTGTAAAAGGAATAGAGTCCTTGACTGTTTTTTTGGCTTGGTTATTGTTGGTATATATAAAGGCTACATATTTATGGATGTTGATTTTGTAGCCTGAGACATTGCTGTATTCCTTGATCACTTCTAAAAGTTTTGTAGTAGAATCCCTGGTGTTTTCCAGATAAAAAATCATATCATCCACAAAGAGTGAAAGTTTGATCTCTTCTGACCCTATGTGGATACCCTTGATCGCCTTTTCTTCCCTAATTGCAATGGCTAAAACTTCCATTACAATGTTAAAGAGCAATGGAGACAATGTGCAACCTTGCCTGGTTCCTGATCTAAGTGGAAATGATTTCAATTTAACTCCATTCAATAAGATATTGGCTGTGGGTTTGCTGTAGATGGCCTCTATTAGTTTAAGAAATGTCCCTTCTACACCAGTTTTCTTAAGTGTTCTGATGATGAAGGGATGCTGGATATTATCAAAAGCTTTTTCTGCATCAATTGAAAGAATCATATGGTTCTTATTTTTTAGTTTGTTTATGTGCTGAATTACATTTATAAATTTACATATATTGAACCAGCCTTGAGACCGTGGGATAAATCCCACTTGGTTATGGTATATAATTTTTTTGATGTGTTGTTGGATTCTGTTTGTTAGGATCTTATTGAGTATTTTAGCATCAATATTCATTAATGATATTGGTCTATAATTTTCTTTTCTTGTTGGGTCTTTCCCTGGTTTGGGGATCAAGGTGATGTTTGCTTTGTAGAATGTGTAGGGTAATATTCCTTCTTTTTCTATATTTTAGAAGAGGTGTAGTAATATAGGTACTAGTTCTTCTTTAAAGTTTTGGTAGAATTCTGAAGTAAAGCCATCTGGTCCTGGGCTTTTATTTTCGGGGAGATTTTGTATAGTTGATGCTATTTCAGAACTTGATATAGGCCTGTTCAACATTTCCACCTCATTCTGGCTAAGTCTTGGTAGGTGGAGTACTTCCAGGTATTGGTCGATTTCTTTCAGATTTTCATATTTCCGAGAGTAGAGTTTCTTATAGTATTTTTTCAATTTCTGAGGGGTCTGTTGTTATTTCATTGTTACCACATCTGATTGATGAAATTAGAGATTTTACTCTTTTTTTCCTGGTTAGTTTGGCCGAAGGTTTATCTATTTTATTGATCTTTTCAAAAAACCAACTTTTGGATTTATTGATCTGTCATATAATTCTTTTGTTTTCAATTTAATGTAATTCTGCTCTGATTTTGGTTATTTCTTTTCTTCTGCTGGGTTTGGGGTTGGAGTGTTCTTCCTTCTCCAGTTGCTTGAGATGTCCCATTAAGTTATTAACTTCCTCTCTTTCCGTTTTCTTGAGGAAGGCTTGCAGTGCTATAAATTTCCCTCTTAGGACTGCCTTTGCAGTATCTCAGAGGTTCTGGTAATTCGTGTCTTGATTGTTGTTTTGTTCCAAAAATTTGGTGATTTCCTTCTTAATCTCGTCTATAATCCATCTATCCTTCAGCATAAGGTTGTGTAGCTTCTGTGTTTTTGTATGGGTATGCAGGTTCCTGTTGCTATTGAGTTCAACTTTTGTTCCATGATGGTCTGAGAAAATGCAAGGAATAATTTCTATTTTTTTAAATTTGCTGAGTTTAGATTTGTGGCCTAGGATGTGGTCGATTTTGGAGTATGTTCTGTGGGCTGATGAGAAGAATGTGTATTCAGTTTTGTAGGGATGAAATGTTCTGTAGATGTGTGTTAAGTCCAGATGTTGAATGGTTAAGTTTAAATCTAAAAATTTTTGCTTAGCTTCTTTTTGGAGGATCTATCCAGCACTGCTAAAGGGGTGCTAAAATCTCCAACTACTATGGAACTGGAGGAAATCAAGTTGCTCATGTCTGTTAGAGTTTCTCTTATAAATTGAGGTGCGTTCTGGTTGGGTGCATAAATATTAATAATTGAAATCTCATCATAGAATATTACCTTTAAAAAATATGAAGTGTCCATCCTTATCTTTCCTGATTTTGGTTGGTTTAAAGCCTATTGCATCTGCAAATAGGATTGCAATGCCTGCTTTTTTCTGCTTTCCATTTGCCTGGAATATAGATGACCATCCCTTCACCTTGAGTCTATATTTGTCTTTTAATGTAAGATGCGATTCTTCTCAAGCAGATATCTGGCTTAAGTTTTTGTATCCAGTCAGCCAACCTTTGCCTCTTTAGAGGACAATTTAAACCTTTCACATTAAAATTGAGAATATTGATAAGCCTTTCGAGAGTCCAGTGGAGATTTTTAATCCTTTTGTGACTGTGGAAGTTGGAATTTGATCAAAATTTTCTTGGTGTGTTTACTTTTGTGGTGGAGGATTACTCTGGTCTTTATGGAGGGTAGGTCTGAGAATATCCTGGAGAGCTTTGGTTTAGTTATGGCAAATTTCTTCAACATGTGAATGTCATTGAAGCATTTAATTTCTCCATAATAAATGAAACTCAGTTTAGCTGGGTACAGGATCCTGGGTTGAAAGTTATTTTGTTTTAGGAGATTAAAAGTCGATGACCATCCTTTTGTAGCTTGAAAGGTTTCAGCAGAGAGATCTGCAGTTATTCTAATATTCGTGCCCTTATAGGTGATGGCTTTCTTTTGTCTGGCTGCTTTCATAATTTTCTCCTTCATGTTAACTTTAGTGAAATTGATTATGATGTCTGGGGGATGTCTTATTTGGGTTGAGTCGTGCTGGAGTTCTGAAACTGTCTGCTATCTGAATTTCAGAATCTCTTGGCATGTCTGGAATGTTCTCCTTCATAATCTCATGGAGAAGAGACTCTGTGCCTTGTGAAGCCACTTCGTCGCTTTTGGGGATCCCTATAAGACGAATACTGGTTTTCTCCAAATTATCCCAGAGCTCTCTGAGAGAGTGATCTGTTTTTGCCCTCCATTTCTCTTCCTCTTTGAGAGTTTGGGAGCGTTTGTAAGCTTTGTCTTCAATATCAGAAATCATTTCTTCTGCTTGCTCCATTCTGTTACTGAGGAATTCTATTGTATTTCTCAGATCTTTGAGGGCTGCAACTTCTTGTCTCAATGTGTCAAAATCTTTGGTCATTTGGTCTTTGAATTCATTTTATTCTTGAGATATCTTTTGGGTTACTGCTTGGAATTCTAATTCAATCTTATTTGCTATCCAGATTCTGAATTCTATTTCTGACATCACAGCTATTTGTTTGTGCATGGGATCTTGTGCTGTATCTGCCCCATTGATCCTTGGGGGAGTTGATCTACTCTGATTATTCATATTGCCAGGGTTTTTCTGTTGATTTCACCTCATGATTGTTTTTCACCGTTGCCTCTGGCTGTCCTCAGAGTTGCGGAGGCATTTCTCCAAGATTAGACCCCAGCGGGATCACTCTATTGTTTCTGGATCTTTGTAGGGAGTGACCCTGTGTAGTTCTTCTGGGGCTTCCCCAGCCAGGGAGTTCTGGTTGTGGAAGCAGCTCTGGAGTGTGACACACCCGGATCCAGCAACAGGGCAGGAGGTGGTGTGCACAGTTCTGGGAGTGCCTGGTGCCCAGTGACTTTGGCACAGAGACCCCAAGGCTCCAGCAGTCTCTGGCCAGGAGAAGGGCTCTGGGCAGAGTCAGGGAGGACTACGGAGGGCACATGGCTACCAGAGTCCCTGGCCAGATGGGCGGGCTGGTGTGGAGGCAGGGAGGGTACAGGAGGGAGGGCGCAGCGTTCTGCGGATCCCGCAGTTCCTGTTCAGGGCATGCGGAGGCCCAGCAGGCGCGGGTTGCAGGTCGGGGGTTGCGGTGCAGCTCTTATGGAGGTCTGGGTGGCACCAAGCCCAGGAGTTTGAGGTTGCTATGAGCTGTGACGCCACAGCACTCTACCCAGGGCAATAGCCCGAGGCTCCAATGTGCCAAAACCGGTCTCACTCTGCCTCTGAGGATTAAGGCTGTAAGGCAACTCAGTCCCTGCCTTTAGGCTGCTCAGTCACTAGGTTACTAGCTCCCTCCCAATCCTTGCTCTGCGACCATGAGGGTGGAGCTTGCTGGGGCAGTTCTCTCACAATGGCTCCCTGCGGCCCACAGCTGAACACTATTAGCTCTGTCCGGCTCAGTAGCTCAGTCTGGGGCCCTAGTCAATGCCCAGAATTCTTCACACTCCAGCTCAAGCTCTCACCAAGGCAGTTTAACTGAGTGCCAAGTCTAAAAACACTGAAACTGTTCATAGGTAAGGCCTTTCCGGTTTGCAGTCTCACTGCTGCTTGTACTTATGGCTGCTGGCAGGATTAGGTTGATGGAACACATGCAACCACTTGCCAGTTTTCCACTGTTTTTGCACTCCTTTTGGGGTCCAGAAGTACCTTGCTGACTCCCTGTATCCTCAAAGGGATGATTATAGGCAGATCCCACCAGCCAGAGATGCCTGGAGTCTTATCTCTACATTTTCTTAATGTCTAATTATATTGAGCATTTTTCCTGTCAGAATAAATATTTTCATAGGAATATGTTACCTACTCACTTGACAGATTTGAGTTTATTCAAGGCACTTGATGGTTAACTTTCTTCTGCCAGGCTCTAAATTGTAAAAAAAACACCATTACATTTTTATTTCTTTTGCTTTCACTGGTTGTAGACCTCTAGGCTTGGAAACATAATGACAAAGTACCATAACCTTTTTATTGGGTAGTCAATAACATCAATTCACTCCAGGGTTTGTATTGAAAAGGCAATACGTATACCTAAAAACCCTATTAGGAAAATAGTCACTAGTGATTATTTCTAAATTTTAGGTAGATTTAAATTAATATGAATAAACTAAATATCCTATATAATAATGTGATTCCATAAGTTTTGTTTTAACTGGGTGACCCCTGTGGCTCAGTGGGTAGGGCGCCAGCCCCATATACCAAGGGTGGCGGGTTTGAACCCAGCCCTGGCCAGCTAAAACAGCAACAACAACTGCCAAAAAAAAAAAAAAAAAAAAAAAAAGTTTTGTTTTAACTTTAAGGAACATATTTGTACTGTAAACTTCAAGGTAAAAAGTCATATCAATTATGGATTTCCATCTCAGCAGAAAAATTTTTTAAAAATCCTAAAAAATTCTTTTTTTTTTTTTTTTTTTTTTAAATCCTAAAAAATTCTTTAAAAGGATTCCCTATGAAAGGATTGTGTCTTGAGTTTGATGAACTTAATCGGCCATGAAAAACAAACTTTTGTGATATGCTGTTGTTCCCAGGAGTTCCACAAAGACACATTGCCAAACGAGTTAAATTTAAAGAAGAGTCCTTTTATTGAAGAGCCCGCCAGCGACTTACTCAGTGTCCCAACATGGGATTTCTGAGAGCAGCCCCGAGTGCTTAAGGGGTCGGATTTTTAATGCTTGGTTTGCATCCTGGTTGGCACACAGGCTGTTCAGGTGCATCTGGGTAGGATAGCAAGCAAGCATTATACAGAAGCAGAATTTTGCAGTTAGTTAGTCATACATCATGTATCACACATCTTTGTTTTAATATTTTCCCCCCATACATCTTAGTTTCAGTCCTTCCCCCACATACATCTTAGCTTCAGTACTTTCCCCACCTGGTATTGTTTAAAGGTCAGTTCAGGGACAGTTGGTGTCTCCTGGCTCATTTCCCAGGGTGTTAGCCAAGCAAGAAACTGGGAGTGAACTAGAAGCAAGAAATCAATGAGTACTTTCTCATTTATCTTGGACGTGAACTAGACTTACTCCATTTTGTTGAGGGCTTGCGGCCCAGAAACTTGCCAGGAGTTAACTGGCATTTTTCTACTTTAGCCTAGGCCTAACAATTCTCTATGAATAACATTTAAATGACAGCAAATAAAGCAATATTTTCTTTAAAAAAATTGTTAAGGATCATTTTCAACTCATCTATTTCTACTGTTGATTCCAGGAATAATAAAATTCGGAAAATGCTGAGAAGAGAAAAATCATTTACTTTTTTTTATGGCATCTTTCTTTGTTCTCCATTCTCCATTCATTGTTTTGTAATATAAAAGCAGTTTCAACAATGAGGCAGGAGAATGAAATGCTTCTTAAGAGACTTTTTCACTCTCTGTTAACATTAGATGGATGTTTAAGAATTATAAAATTGTATCATTTAATTCTAAATTGATATATAAGCTTTAGAGATGAAAATTTGATCTATGTACATTAGCAGTATAATAAATACAAATCAACAACCAGATATTTTTAATTCACATAGTATCTTAGGATGTTAAGGAATTAAATTTATATTTAATATAAAACATATTGCCAAACATATATGTATGTATGTATGGAATACATCAGTCTCCTACTAGGATACTACTTAAAATATCTTTTCCAAAGACTCTTTGAAAAATTATTTTAAATCTTCTTAGTAATTAAAAGAACTGAAGTTCAGAAAAAATACAGAGCCAAATAATGAGCAAATAGGTGGTAAAACACTGTGTGGATTTTACGCTTAAGCCCAAGAGCTGGAGGTTGCTATGAGCTGTGATGCCATGGCACTCTACTGAGGGCAACAAAGTGAGACTCTGTCCCTTAAAAAAAAAAAAATTGTGTGGATTTTAAACCCAGATTTTTTTAGTTCTATACTCAAAGCCAGGCGTCCTCAAACTTTTTAAACAGGGGGCCGGTTCACTGTCCCTCAGACCATTGGAGGCCCGGACTATAGTTTTAAAAAAAAACAACTATGAACAAATTCCTATGCACACTGCACGTATCTTATTTTGAAGTAAAAAAGAAAACGGGAACAAATACAATTCACACCACTTCATGTGGCCTGCGGGTCGCAGTTTGAGGATGCCTGTCAAAGCTACCTCTGTTTAACGAACATTAAATTTTTAACTTCTCTTCCTGCTCAGATGATTAAGTTGGTTCTAATTTGTGAATGCCATATATACATGGATATATATAATGAAATGACCCTGCCTTTCAAAAAAGTAATATATTGGGCAAGGGGATAAACTACTTGAATTAAATGAGAAGAGCTAAGTTTTAACTTTGAATGTCTTGTGACTTGTAATGTAACCTTGAGAAAGGCTCTTTTCTTGCTCCATGCCTCAGTTTCCTCATTTCTTTTTTCATCATTCAGTTCTCTGCTACAACGATGCTGAGATACAATTGATAAATCCTAATTGCTTACAATAATAGCCATTCTTTTTTTTTGTTCTCACTGACAGGTTTGCAGGTAAACTGGAATAGCTTTGTTTCAGGCTGTGGTTTGTGTCTAGGTCTTCACCACGTGTCTTTCATTTGGAAAGGAGCAGTTGCTTTTATAAGGTATATGCAGAAGGACAAGGGATGAAGGCAAACCACACCAGAAGAGTTAAAGCCTTCACTTGCATCATATCTGCTAGTCATTGTCCACAGCTGGTCATGTGGTAAAGTTCAAAGTCAATGGGGCAGGGAGGAAAAGTGCACCTATTCTATTAATAGACACTACCAACTTTCATGGCAAAAGGAACATGTGTAGAATTTGATTATAGAGAAGGAGTAAAAAATAAAGAACAATAATTGAATCTACTTTATTCCTCTTCAGTCACCAGAAAGGTAGCTGTGCTTTGATATATGAAACTACTCCAACGAGCTCTATTTCAAGGGGCTGCATATTTACATGTAGCTGTAGAAATGATGTTCTATCCTTTAGTAGAACTATAGTATATTATTTACAGGCTAATAAAAAATTCACGTTAGAAAAATAGGTTTCCTTTTAGAGGATTAAATTTTAAACAGATACTATGAGGTTCTGATAGCATTAATTATTCATTGCATTGACATTGTTGTTTTGTTTACGTTATTTCAAGAAATAGAAACCTTGTAGAAGGAATTAAAATCCTTATATGATTTTTTAATTTAGTTTTACATATTTCCTTTGCTAAATAGGGCATGCAGTTTACCGGACAGTGCATAAAGCACAGCTCTCCCTATTGGTATGAGTTGGCAGGCAATTTGATTTTGATCCTACCCAGAGATTGCTTGTGCATTCTCACACTTTTCAACTCTGCTCTTCTAACAGTCATCTGTTATGCTGTGATTATATGGATGAATTGCAAAGGGATCATCTGACTAAATTGTCAAGTTAAGGGCTCAGTATCTGTACAAAAGAAAAATGCTGCAATTCAGAATAGAATAGACTGGTGATTTACAATGAAGTTTGACGCTTTAAAAAATAATACAAATATACCACTTAAAAACATTCTGCCCATAAAAAAAAAAATGTTCTAAGGGGCAATACTCTGGGCTGTTGACAATCCTAACTGAATGGTGAGATTCAAGCTGGGTTTTAATACAGAAATACCTTTATGATTAGTAATAGTAAAACTAGAAAGATTCCAGAGGTGAACTCACAAATTCTATGGGAACTCATGGAGTTTTGTGTAGAGTTTTTTTTATTCTTGGTACTTTCTTTACAGAAAACAACAAGAAAGCATGCCTATATAAGCTTTTCCCAAGAACACTGCATTTCTTGGCTTAAAATAACATTACTTTTTTCAGTTATTTTGTTGCAGGAAGACGAGGCCCAATCAAGAGATCAAACACCCAAACACTTGTTTAAAAGAGGAAAGGCTTTATTTCAGCTGGTGGAGTGACAGCACAGAAGAATCCAAAATGGCCTTGCTCCCTGACTGGCTCAATCTTCTCCCTTTATCCCCAGTCAAAAAGTTCCAGTCCATGGGTCCCTTTCTTATTCAATTTGAATCAAGCTGGAGAAGCAGGCTCTGGCTTTTACAGAACCAGGGATTTTATAGAAGTGGAAGCAAGGGTTAGTTTCTAGGTCCCACCCAGGAAGTTAAGTTTCTACAAATTCTTAAGAACTGAGTCACCACGGGGGTCTGGGGGGTGTGGAACCTCACAGTTGTATCCTTGGGGTCTCCTTGAGAAGACCTCTGTTCTCTTAGACCTTACTTTTTCTAGGCATTCTCTCTCAATTTCTTTAATGCAAAAATGATAGAATAAATTTTGACATTAATCCATTGGTTCATCAATGATGGATACATGAGGTTGTGTCCGCAAAGGCCAAAATTCAAAATGAGCAAAAATCTCTCTTGGTATATAGGGCTTTCTGCCCTATCTCCTTTTAATCATGCTTCATCTGGAATGTCAACAATGGTCCCTGTACTTCTGAACATTATCTTGCTTTAGTGAGCTCAATTTCCAGTTCTCATGTACATGACTTTCTATACAAAACCTGACACCTGTGTTCCTCTCAGAATCTTGAGGGCAGTTAATTTCACTATGGCTTTTATCCTTTTCTCGTTATTAGCTAGCATTTAGTGAGAATTTTCCAGCTTAACTAAGTGCTATGCATGCATCATGCCATCTCTCCTACCTACTAATTAACTGATCTGTGCTTCATTTTCTTCTGAAAATTGGAAAGAATCCTAGTACAATCCATCCTAGGACTGTTTTAAGAATTAAATAAAATAATGAATACAAATTGCTTCTACGGTTTAAATATAGATTGTCCCCACCAAAACTTATATTGAAATTTGATCCCCAATGTGGCATTGTTGGGGCCTAGAGCAAGGTGTTTGGGTTATGGGAGAACATCCTTCATATAAATAGATTAACACACTCTAATGCCCTCTTGCTGGGGTGAGTGAGTTCTCATGGGAATGGATTAGTTCCCTGAGAAAGTGGGTTGTTTGAGGGCAACATTATGACTGTGACTGGTGCTAGTCCCTCAGCAGAAGCACTTGATTGCCCCAGGTGGTGGGTGGGACCCTGGAGCTTCCAGAAGAGTTTTTAATCTCTGCTGTAGCAGAGGCAGTGGGGGAGTGCAGTTGGATGGGACTGGGTTAGCTGAGCTTGCCCTCAGGCTCCACAAAAGCAGACAAATGAGCTATTTATTTATGCAGGGGTCAAAGATCTACTTCCAGTTTCTTGGAAGAGTCCTTCTAGGGAGAGCTTAATATGGCCCCACCTAACCTCAAGGGTGGAGTCAGAACCAAGCAGGCAAGAGATAGTTGAGGCCAGAAGGCAGAGTCTTGGCTGAGCAAGGAGCAGGATGCTCTGCAGGTACTGGGGTCTCACAAAGATAGGTCAGCCAGGCTGAAGTTATCTACGGTGGCCAAGGGACCACAGGGCTCTCAACGTCCTACTCAAGGCCCACCAAAGCTGCCTGTCAGGCTTTCACAGGGTGAGAACTGCCGTGCCTCAGTGTGACCTACCACTAAGCCAGGACTGGTATGGAGCTGGAAGCAGAATCCCTGAGCAAGGGTTATGGGCCAGACCTGGGCCATGCAAATAGCTTAAAGGTCTGACCAACCTGGAGGGTAGGGTCAGAGCCAAGTAAGCAGGAGGCTGTCGGAGCTAGAGGGCAGATTCCCAGCCACACAAGCCACTCTGCAGTTACCAGTCCTGCAAATGTCAAGTCAAGTGAGTCCAGGTTTTCTCTGGCCACTGACAAAGCTCTCCCTGCCCCACTCAAATCCTGCCAAATCTGCCTCTGGAGGCCTCAGAGGGTGGGGCCTACTAAGCCCAGTGTGATTTTCTCTAAGCTGGGACTGGGGCAGAGCCTGGAGCAAGGCCTTCATGCAGAGCCCCTTAGCTGGAAATAGATGTGCAGATTGGGGGCTAAAATGATTGAGTGGGCAGAGTCAAGTTCAATCAGCCTGGAATCTGCTGGTGCCTGGAGGGTGGACTTAAGCCAGGCCAGCAGTAGGCTGCTTCTTACCCTAAATGTCTCGCGGATGCTTGGCCAGATATATAGAGGTCTTAGCTCTCCACACTCCACCTAGGAACAGCCAAAACAGTCATCCAGATCTTTTGGGTGATAACCCGCTGTGTTCTGGTCAGTTCCCATGTTCAAGTCCCATTGCAGTCTAGGGACGAAGCCCCTGGCTTTAAGTTCCAGGGTATGGCTCAGTAAGCAACAAGTCATTTTGCTCTCTCCCCTGACTGGTGCCGTCTGGGCATGGTATACCCAAGAGTTTAGAATGGCTTTAACTGTTGTCTAATACCCACAGTGACTGTTGTCTAGTGTGATGACTCTACACATGTGTTACGCAGTACCCCGGGAGTGCAGGTAGAAGTTCTGTAGGAGAACTTGGAGCTGTCCTGTAGTTCACTCTGCACTGCACTGGCTGGGCATGCACTAACTTCCCCTCGCACTAACTTCCCATTTCCCACTTCGTGTTTGCTATTGTTATTATATGTGTCTACCTGTCATCTTTTTGTTCCACATTGGGTGTCCTACATTGCTTCTCTGGGATTTCACAACAGGGCTTCAGAGACTAGCAAGTCATCCATATGAAGTCCGCTGCCTGCAACTTTCACTCCTTTTCCCTGGAGCAGCACATTGGGAGGATGCCTTTAGTCCATCTTTTTCTAGTATATCTGCTAACACTTCTCCTCTGCAAGTATCTAAGAAAGTTATACTTGGGTTGCTTACTTTTGGATTTTAAGTTCTTTATTCTTGGGAAAATTTCCTGTATTTTTTTTGGAAATTCCTACCCTTCGGGATCACTTGTGCATTTCTCTTGACGAGTAAATTTCTCTCTTCCAAATGGTCACTTGCAACATTTCTTAAAGCCCATGTATTCAAAGTACTTCCAGTAATGTGGATGATGGTGTCCACTACCCTTTAGAGGGCCCTATTGGGTAGTCTCTTGATCTCTTCATTTTACTCCAACCGTCTTTCTACAGTAACAAAATTCTACTTGTAATTTTCTCCAGTGAACACCCCATAACTCAAATTCAATCACAGCCAAATTTCTGAGAAGTGTCTTTCTATTATTTCTACATTTACTTATCTGCAAGTCATCTTTAGTAGTTACATTCCTATACAGTCTGTGTCTTCAGATATTACCATAACATTAGAATGCTCAACTTCCGATGTGAGTACAAAACAATTTTATTGTCGTCTCATCTTGCTAGTTTTATTCAGTGGGAGAATGTGTGCTACTAATGAATAGGACTCAACACGAACTCATGCTGGCTCTTTCGGATATCTAGTCCACAAAATACACTTGAACATTTCATACTCCCAAAGATTATAGGCTGATCCTAATGCAGTCACCTAAATCCTATGATTACAGATATTTTGATGTTTTCTCAAATAGAAGGCAAGCGCTGTTCCTCCATTTCTCATGAATGCAGATGTAATAGTTTCTGAAAGTATGTGGAAGGGCCCTTTATTAGACTCATTACAAAGGAGAAAAAGGTGGAGAATCATATATCACCAAAGAAAGTTTTTCTTCCTCCAATATTTGACTTATTTTTATAATGGAATGGAATAGAATGCATTTCACATTTAAGATGGAATATATTCTTACATTATTTCCTTCATTGCTTCCCCTGAATGCAGTAAGATCAAACTTAGCATCACTGTAATTGCTACAACCAGACATTATATGCCTTTGTTGCAGGAAGATGAGGCCCAACAGAGAGAAAGAGCACCCAAACACCATGTTTGTAAGAGGAAGGGCTTTATTCAGCAGCCCGGAGCTTACTGGCCATGCTCCCCACCTGGCTTGGTCTTTCCTTTTTTTTTGCAGTTTTGGCCGGGGCTGGGTTTGAACCCACCATGTCTGGTATATGGGACCGGTGCCCTACTCCTTTGAGCCACAGGCGCCACCCTGGTCTTTCCTTTTTTATTGACACTCAAAAAGTTCCAACCCATAGGTACTTTTTTCATTGGTGAGTTTGAATTAAGCAGGAGATGCTATTCCAGCTCCCACAGAACTACAGGATTTCACAGAAGTGGAAATTTCCAAGTTCCAGGAAGTTAAGTTTACAAATTCCCAAGAACTGAGTCACCATGGGGAGGACCCTGCAGGTGTATCCTTGTGTTCTCCTTGAGAAGACCTGTTCTCCTGGACCTCACCCTTCTTGGGTATCCTCTCT
Organism: Nycticebus coucang; assembly: GCF_027406575.1. NCBI lineage: Eukaryota > Metazoa > Chordata > Mammalia > Primates > Lorisidae > Nycticebus > Nycticebus coucang. The sequence goes on along the minus strand of NC_069804.1, from coordinate 27,509,718 downwards.
CACCTTATGATATGATGGAATAAAATATTCTTGCCTTAAAAAATAACCCAAATCAGGGCAGCACCTGTGGTTCAAAGGAGTAGGGTGCTGGTCCCATATGCTGGAGGTGGCAGGTTCAAATCCAGCCCCAACCACAAACTGCAAAAATAAAAAATAAATAACCCAAATCATATCAGCTTCTAGATTTAACTTTGAGTTTATAAGAAATAAAATACACAGCATAAATAAACATGGGAAATAATACAACTAGTACTAAAAAAAAAAAAAAAAAAAAGGTGGTGCCTGTGGCTCAGTGGGTAGGGTACCAGCCATATACACCGGGGCTGGGCAATTAGAACCCCACCCGGGCCATCTAAAAAAAAAAAAACAACAACGATGACAACTGCAACCAAAAACTAGCTGGGCCTTGTGGTGGGCACCTGTAGTTCCAGCTACTTGGGAGGCTAACGCAAGAGAATTGCTTGAGCCCAGGAGTTGGAGGTTGCTGTGAGCTGTGACACCACAGCACTCTACCCAGGGTGACAACTTGAGACTCTGTCTCAAAAAATAAAAATAAAAAGTAAAGACGAATGACCTAGTTTCTCAAAAAAAAAAAAAAAAATCAATGACAAAAGAAAGAAGTGGAGGTAAGGTGCTCTTATAAAATAAAAGAGACTTAAAAGACAAAAGAACCAAACATGAAAAAGCTGATCTTGTTTGGAAACTAATTAAAAGAAGTAACAAAACAAGCCAATTAACTTTAAAAAAATCTTTGAGAGAGTAAGTGCATTTGAATATTTTTTGCTTATTATATGGCATTAAGAAATTATTTTATGGACGGTCACAGTGTATGGCACACCTCTTGGAGGCAGGACACAATTATAAAAGGGACTTTACCAAACAAATGCAATCAGTGTGAACTAATTCTTTGTACCTTCAGTGAATCCCAAACAATATTAAAAAAGAAATTATTTTAAATTCTGATAAGTAGGAAAATAGCATAATTGTCATGTGAAAATTAAAATATTTTTATATTATACGTGCATAATAAAGTATTTGCATGTAAAATGACATAATGTCTGGAACTGACTTAAATTTTTCTTTTCTTTTTTTTGCAGTTTTTGGCCAGGGCCAGGTTTGAACCCCCCGCCTCCAGTATATGGAGCCAGCACCCTACTACCTTGAGCCACAGGTGCCATCCAAGGAACTGATTTAAAATTTTGCTCTCTCCAAAATTTGGGAGGTCAAAATGTGGATGATTGTTGATTTGGGGACTAAATGTATTATAATAATTTCTCTAATTTTGTGCCTACTTAAAATTTTCTACAGGGTGACCCAACAGTTTTCATACAAAATAAAATGAAGAACTGTAGCTCAATGTACCTTTATTTACAAAATATTCATTAACAAAATATCACAAAATATTTACAAAATATTCTCTACATGTTGACCACCTTTTTCTTAAATTTTGTAATGAATATTCTGTAAATAAAGGTACATTTAACTACAATTTCTCATTTTCTCTGTGTATGGCAACTTTTGGGACACCCTATATTAGAAATATATAATATGAGCTTGTTTCTATTTCAAATTTTTATTGTTGTTGGGTTTTCTTGCTCACGTAGCTCAGGATCTGTACATTTAAAAATACACCCTGTGTGTTGGGGACCAGGCCCAAACATATGGTGAGTTTTTTTCTAGTGGTTGATGGAGAGGAGAGGATGAGCGAAAATGAACAGGCAAGACACGAAGAGAACATTTTTTAAAGAGTTGGGTCGGGGGGACTGTCCACCTTCAAACGTGAGGACGGTGGATGAGCCCCTTGCTCTGGGCTAGTTCTGTTTTTTTTTTTTTTTTTTTTTTGCAGTTTTGGGTATATTGGGCCAGCGCCCTACTCCTTTGAGCCACAGGTGCCACCCTGGCTAGTTCTGTTTTTAATACATATATTAAATAGGGGGGAGGCTGTTATCTTTATGTCATAGCTCTTGTTAGGCTTGTATTTTTTAATTAATTATTTTAATTGTGTTGATTTACTTTTTATTTATATTATTCTGTTATTTTTTATTTTAACACAAATAAAATTTGGAACGGGAATATAGTTTAGGTGTAGGATGTCTAGGCTGACCATTTAAACCTTTTTTATTTTATTAAATCATAACTGTGTACATTAATGCATTTATGGGGTACAATGTGCTGATTTTATGTATAATTTGGAATGCTTACATCAAACTGGTTAACATAGCCTTCACCTCACTTACTTAATTATTGTGTTAAGACATTTATACTCTACACTTAATGGATTTGACATGTACCCTTGCAATATGCACCATAGATGTGGTCCCCGTTTACCCTCCCTCCATCCAACCTCCTCCCTCCCCTCCCTTCCCCCTCTTTTTCCCTCTTCATCTTGGGCTATAGTTGTGTTTTATCTTTCATATGAAAGTATGGGTGATCATACATTGGTTTCATAATAGTGCTGAGAAACCTTAAGATGTGTAATTAAATCTCTGGGAAGTCTTGTGGGTAATCGGGTATTGTGTCATATGGAGAAATGAGAGGGGAGGAGCATTTTCCCCTCACCTCCCTGAGAGCCTTTTTTTTTTCCTCTTATGAGATCAAAGTGTTTGTGTTGATTTTAGCTCATTTTGTCTTTTTTCATTAATTTTTTCAGTCCCGTGTTCACTCTCTCTGAGAGAGTAGTCTCACCTGCAGGAGCCTGGCCTTCTAGTGTCTAAAGACCTTGCAGCCCAGTCATGTTAGGGGAGAGGAGAAGTTTAAGCCAGACAGTCAGTTAGTCTTAAAGGACTAGCCTTCAAGCTGTCATTCTTGTAACAGACTTTGAATTTTTTAGTGTGGGTCTTGTAGTCTGAATGTGTATCTTTTTTTTTTTTTAATCTGTTTTTTTAAAAACAATTAAATTGTTTTTTTGTCTCTGTTCTCTTTGTCCTTCATCTGTAATAATTATTATTATTATTATTTTGCAGTTTCTGGCCGGGGCTGGGTTTGAACCTGCCATCTCTGGCATATGGGGTCAGTGCCTTACCCCTTTGAGCCATAGGCACCGCCCAGTAATTATTTAGTTTTTTAATTTAATTTTTAAACAATTTATAATAAACAATTGAATATTGGCTTCAAGTTTATTAAATTATTATTTTTAGTAATGTAAGCATGTTAAGATATGACCCTTTCCTTAAGTGTCCATATTTCTATGCTCACCTGTGAGTCTGCCCATTGACTAGATGTGATTACCAATGCAGGATATGTTTCCAAAACTGGGTGTTTGGGGTCAGTTTTTCACCAGCTCAGGTGTCTCACATTTATTTGAAATCTGACCTACTTAAATCTTCGGCATTGGAAGATTTCTGGATGTGTGGATATGCAAATCATCCTACTTTTATTTGTGAGGAATTAGGAAAATTTTGGCTATTGTTGGGTTGTTGTGGTACTGTTTTTAACTTTTAATTGATATGGAAAATGAACAAATTACAAGTATAGTAAATAAATAAGCTTGGTCTTTCTTTTTAAAATAGATCTTCTAAAAGGAATTAATCATATTGGTTATTCCAGGCCTTCGAAGATTGCTAAAGCTTAATCAGAATGTGATATCCCATTTTCCTTCTCATTCCATGTCTTAGCATTACCTTAAAAAGTCACCAGATTTTATTTTTTGTCCATTTTTCTATGTGGTAATAGGATATTGTCTTGGAAACATGAGATATTGAAAGTCCAAGGTGCTAATTTAGATTAGTGAGTCTCTCCAAGTAGTGTCTAACGAATTTACCTCACCGTAAGACTCACCTAGGATATTTGCTAAAAACTCAAGCTCTGAGTTCCTCTCCTAGAGATCTCCAAAGATTTTTATTCAGTAGGTTCTGAGTGGGCCATTTAATGCATTTTTAAAAAGCTGTCCAGTTGACTTTTATGAAAACCTAAGTTTGAGAGAAACCAACTTAATGTATTTCACTCTAACTAGGTTTGGGACATGCAGGCACCTTTTTACTGCTACCAGTGAGCTCTGCTCCTAGGAGGTGACTTGTGTAAACAGTCTACAAAATACCCAGCTACAAAGAGGTAATTATAATTATATCCCTGCCTAGGTTGGCTCAGCCCGACAGACTTGAGCTTCAGTTATCAACTCTTCATATTTCAATAATCTAGAAAGCTAAAAAAAAAAATGCCAATGTATAAGACCAAACACCAGAGGGTATTATTTAATTGGTTTGCAATGGAGACTCAATATTTTTATTTTTTATGTCTCCTGCGTGGTTCTAAAATAAAATAAGATTTGACAACCACTGAAGTTGAGTTATGTTGCAATTTTAGCTAATGTGCTTCTTAAGGAGTGTGGGTTTATAGCAATTTCACTGTTCCATAAAATGTAAAGGAGAATAGCTCAAATTCCAATCCCATTTTTCTCCCAAACTTTAGGTAACTTTTCATCTGTGATGTGTGGTCTGGACGAGTTAGGTTTGGACTTAATTTCTTCTTGGTCAACTTTGACTAAATTTCCTGTATGGTAACTTCTTGTTCTCTATGTTCTGCCTTCATATTTTTTTCCTTTCTGTCAGTCTAGGTATCCCAATTAAATGTGGAATGCAGCCTCTTTCTTCTCTTTCCTTAATAAAACTTGATTAAATGAAAACACACTGGACTAATATAAAAGGAAGTTCGAGGAAAAGTTCAATGTCTAAACAATATGTGTGTACGTGTGTGTATTATTTACCCTAAAACACTCAACTACTCTGCTACATTATTTGGATATTTCAACTCTTCCATCTTCTATCTTTGGAGGGTAAAACCAAACCTGAAGATGTCTTGTTGCTTTAAATTTAATGGTTAGCTCAAAACACCATTCTATGATATGTAGAAAGTCTGAACATTTCCATAAAGCTCCAGTCTTTTCTTGTGTACTTCTGACCATAAATTCCGTTTTCTTAACAATTGGTCAGGTGATGATGATCTAAAAGTTATTCATGCTTTCCCTATTCTACATCATGCTGGCTTAGATATAGAACTCAGTCCATTTCCTTTTTTCATCACAAAAGACCATTGGATAGCAAAATTTATTGAAATATGGAGCAGATGGGGGATTTGCACAGCCACAATAAAAAAGAAAATAATGGAATATCTGTCCTATAGAAAAGTCTTTCTATAATTCAACTCAAACTTCAATCTCCCAAGTTTGTAGCAGATAGAATCCTGCAAACATTGTCCCTGTGAATAAGTTTAACCCAAATATACTTTATTTATATGTGTATACATACATGCACATATGTGTGTATATATATATATAGTGAAAATTGCTATGTTGCAAACATTGTATTAACTTTCAAAACTCAACATTTTCTACAATGCATGGGTTCCAAAGGCTGGAGTGGCTTTTCTCTATTGAATACTTTGACTTATTCCTATAATATTTAAGAATCCTGGAAAAAATAGAAATCAATGTGTATGAACAAGATGAAAAAGGTGTCTTGACATTAAGAAAATTAAATTAAGTACAAACTTCACGATGAGAGGGTTTATAAAATGAACTCAAATAATCAATAAACATATGAAAAAAATGTTCACATACCCTTGTTACTAGAGAAATGCCAATAAAATACAAATTACAAAGCAAAGTGAAATACTATTTCATACCCATTAAAATTAGAAAAAAATACTAAGTTTCATCAAAGATGTGAAGAGCACAATTGAGTTGACATGATTTCTCTCTACATGGGAACTTCAAAAGTCACTCACCAGATGAATTGTGCATCAAGGTAGTTCTCCTCCAGCATGTAAATTCCATGAAGTCAGAAATGCTATCCACAGGATCATGGCTATGTTCCTCTCACTTAGCAGAGTGGTTACCACATGGTTAGTGTTTTGAATAGATAAATTAATATAATTTATAAACATTCATTTTTTTCCCTTATTTTGTTATAAATTGACAATTTATAATTATATACGTTTATGGGGTACACAGTGATGTTGTGATTTGTGAATACAATGTGAATTAAATCAAGCTAGTTAAACACACATCTCCTCAAACATTTAACATTTCTTGTGGTGAGACATTTTAAACTTTATTCTCTTAGCAATTTGGAAATGCTCTTTTATTAACTAAATCCATAATGCTCTGCAATAGATCTAAAGAAATAACATATTCCTCATGTCTAACTGAGATTTTATACCCTTTGACCATCATCCTCCAATTCCTCCCATCTCTCAGCCTCTGTAACCACTATTCTGCTCTCTGTTTTTGTGATTTGGATTGTTGTAAATTTCACATGTAAGTAAGATCATACGGTATCTGTCTTTCTCTGCCTGGCTTATCTCAGTAGTGTTTTAGTTTGATGCAGTATCCCATTTGTCTTTTATTTTGTTGCCTGCATTTTGGGGGTTAAATACTGCCACCCCCCCAAAAAAAAAAAAAGTCATTCCCCAGACCAGTGTCTTGTGGTTTCTCCCCTATGTTTTCTTTGAGTAGTTTTATAGTTTCTTGTCTTAACATTTAGGTCCTTAATCTATTTTGAGTTGATTTTGATATATGGTTTAAGATACAGTTCCAATTTTATTCTTGTGCATTTGTATATCTAGCTTTTCCAGCAGCATGTATTGAAGAGACTATCCCTTCCCCATTGTGTATTCTTTGTATCTTTGTCAAAATCAACTGATTGTGTCAGTTTATTTCTGGGCTCTTTATTCCATTCTATTAGTGAATGTGTCTGATTTTTTTTTTGTCAGTACTATGCTGTTTTAATTACTACTGCTTTGTAGTATAATTTGAAAACAAGTAGTGTGGTACCACCAGCTTTGCTCTTTTTCCTCATGACTGCCTTGGATATTTGGGGGTGGGTGGGGTTTGGTTCCATATGAATTTTAGGATTGCATTGGGGGTTACATTAAATCCACACATCTCTTTGGGTAGTATGAATATTTGAATAATATTAATTTTCCGATTCATGAGCATAGGGTATCTTCCCAATTATTTGTAGTGTCTGTAGGGTTTTCTACACATAAGATCAAGTTGTCAGCAAACATTGACCATTTCACTACTTCATTTCCTATTTGGATACCCTGTATTTCTTTCTCTTGTCTAACAGCTCTGGCAAGGACATCCAATACTATGTTGAACAGAAGTGGTGAGAGTTGACATCTTATTTCAGTCTTTAGAGGAAAGGATTTCAGGTTTCTGCCATTGAGTATAATGTTAGCTGTGGGCTTCTCATGTATAACCTTTATAGTGTTAAGATACATTATTTTTATACTGAATGTGGTGAGAGTTTTTACTATAAAAAGATATTGAATTATGTCAAATATTATTTTCTGCATCTAATAAGATGATCATATGGCTTTTACTTTTCATTCTGCTAATGTGATGTATCACATGTATTGATTTGTGTATTTCGAACCATCCTTGCATCCTAGAGATACATCCCACCTGATTATAGTGAATGAAACTTTTACGTGTTGTTCTATGTGTTTTTGTTTTAGCCCCTTCACTTCTCTGAAATGTGTGGAGGTGGGAATATTCCTGCTTAGGTGGTGTCCTTGGTGTAGAGTCTGAGGCTGGGCATGAAGGCTAGATTCTCTAGGAACTCAAGCTAAATTAAACTTCTCAATGTGCTTCTGAAAGCAACCAGCTCAGCTTTGAGGGTGGGCTATGCAGTTGGCTCATATCTTCAATCTAGCACCACAGCTTGCAGGAACACAAAGATAACACCAAATTCCATGTGCTTATTACTATGATCTCTGCCAACTTTATTTCTTCCTGACCCTAGGTGGGCTAGCTATGCCATTTCTCCTAATGTTTCCTGTGAAGTGAGACTAGAGTGGGCTTCCAGGGGAACGTCTCAGAATGCTAGGGAAGCTAAGCTGGATCACTACCTATGATTTCTCTTTTCCCATGTAGAAACCATGGCCCCAGGGAAATTCTTTCTGTCAGGCACTATGACAATTTAAGGGAGGAACAGGATGGTGCAATCAGAGTAAAACCATTTTTCTTGCCCTTCTAATTTGTATTTCATTCAGTTCTGCAAACCATGCTAGAGCTTCAAGCTTATTTCTAAATATGGTGTTTTCCAAAAGATGTCTGGTCTGTGGATAGTTGCTAGTTGAAGTTTCTGTGGAAGAAGTGGAGTCTGATACTTACTATTTTGCTATATTGCTGACATCCTGAATATACTTTTGACATGATTATATTACTTGCAAGAAAGATGAGGCTATGCTGAAGTCTGCATTAAAGTTAGTTGAAGAAACAGTTACATTTACCTTTCAACATGTACATGAGAATTTTTAACCAAAGATACGGCTCAATAAAATACAGTTCAATAAATAAAATCACGTAGCTTTAACTATTTAAAGAAACACATCTCTAACTCATAGCAATTCATCTTTATTTCATTTAAGAAATCACCAACTTATGGTCTCCTGATAAAAATGTGCTTTGTATTAAATGGCAGCCAGCAGTCCATCACAATATTTTGTTAGTCTTACACAGAAACAAAATAAAGATGACATCTACTATGTGTAACTTGCATTCATAATTCTTGCTTATTCAATTGACTGATCCTAGGGGCCCAATAAGTATTTATGATCATTTATAACTATGTCCTAATTATTCCCTCAAGTTTTCATTCCCACCATGACTCAGAAGTAAAGATAACTCTTCAAAAAGAGTCTTCTCCTTGTAGGCCTTGCCATCAGCTGTTTTTTATTTTATTTTTTTTTGTTGTTGTTGTTGTTTTTATATCACTGCATCCCGCCACCTGGGACAGTACCTGGAACATTATAGGAGTTTAATAAATATTAGTTGAATGAAGGAAATGCATTAATTTAATACATTAATAGCTGAATAGTCTCTGAAGCATTCAAAGTCCAAGTCATATTTTTTTTAGAATTGGATACATTTGTTTCTCTGGGACCTTTTTTAATATGCTCATATAGTTATGTACTACATAACATAGTTATGTACCAATCCAAGGTCTCATTAGGACATGTCTTGCCGTAAAATAATAGTTTAATGTTTAATTTATAATTTTTTTGTCTTAGAAGTCATTAACACCATCTATGGTCCCTGAATGTCTTTAATTGGGACTTTGCAGCAGCCTCCCTTATGGATTTTATTAAACTAATATTTTGAGTGGTGAATTTTGATGTTTTCTTTCCTGATAGACAATTTTTTCATGTTTTGTGTTTCATGGGAATCTTATTTTGAGTGAAATTCTTCCTTCTTTTTCTCTTTTTTCCTTCTAGAGTATTTGTATTTGCCATTTCAAAGCCACCTCAGGAATCTTCCATCATGTTGTTGATTCAGTATTTCTGTCCCCAAAGGGATGGTAGGTCACACAGATCTAATCACAGAGCCAAAGGAAACTGTTGCCAGTTTCTGGTGTTGAAGTTATATATTATATGTACTTCCTCCTAAAGCCTTAGATTGACAACTTATTACTCAATATCACATTATAAAATATTTTAAGCATGAAGAAAATATGAAAGAACTTTATACTAAACACTCATATACCAAACACCAATATTCCACAGTTAACATTTTCATACTCAACTTTACCAATTTATCCATCCATCTCTCTAACCATGCATCAAGACATCTTATTCTGGGCGGTGCCTGTGGCTCAAGGAGTAGGGCGCCGGTCCCATATGCCGGAGGTGGCAGGTTCAAACCCAGCCCCGGCCAAAAAAAAACACACACACAAAAAAAAAAGAAAAAGACATCTTATTCTTATAGGCATTTTAAAGTGAGTTGCACACATCAGTACACTTCAGACCCAAATATTTCAGGGGAGGGTGGGGGAAGGGGAGAGTAGAGAGAGGGAAGGAGGGAGGGAGCTGGGGGGGTCACAGTGTGTGACATACCTTTTGGGGGTGGGACACAAGTATAAGAGGGACCTTACCTAACAAATGCAATCTATGTAACCTGGTTCAAAAAACTAAAAAAAAAAAAAAAAAAAAGGAAAACAGGTTACCCTATAAAATATGGTGTCACAGAACCCCTCCCATTTTAAGAAATTTACCAGGGACCCTGAGATAACTGGAAGAAAAAAAAATTACTAACTTACTAACCCTTACTAACCAACTAATATCACTGGGAAAAATAATGAAAAAGATTTCAGAATGGGTGAATGATAGATGTCTTGTTAGTTTATCACCCCCAGTTCATCCCCACTCTCCAGGTAATCAGGTGTAGATTAAAGATTGGAGCTTGAGCCTGCTGAAACCATGGTGAAAAGGCCCCTACTTGGTGATCCTGTCCACACCAACAGCAGTAAAGGTGAATGGCATCCCTGCCTGGATATGTCACTCACGTGTGAAACCAGTCAGCGATGGGGAGTAGACAGTCCAAAGACACCCAGAGCATCCCCACCGTCTTACTCTGAAAAAACAGACAGATTACAGCCCTGCCCCAGTGACATACCAGGGCAGGTCTACACATGGCAGAAGCTTGAGGATGAGCAGCAGTGGTGTGGGACTGATTAATGATTCTTGGCTTTGGACTTTTTCAACTTCTTTAATCTTAGGTCTAAGACTTGATGAAAATTGTGAAAAAATGTATCCAAATGGTAACCCAAACTAGACAAACTGTCAAAATTGTGTTACTCTTATTATGAATGTACAGGAAAGTCTGACGGTACTTGTATATATAATAACACCCAATATCAGATTTATGTGCCCCCCAGTGGGCCAGCTGTTTGCTATAATCCTTCTGAACCCCCAGAGCAAAATGAATTTTCTATGTGGTATACTGATATCTCTAGAAAAATATTAACCCAAATTATAACAGAAGGAATACCTAAACAAGTAAAAAAGAAAAAACACAACCATTAATAACAATTTTGCAATATATACAGATATGTGTCTTTTTATATTTTCAATAATAATTAGAAGTTTTCCATGTAGAAATACTATATATCTGAAGAATTATTTCTATGTATTTCATATTTTGTGTTGTCATGTTAACTTTAATTCTCTAATTGTTAATGGCATATAATGGAAATTTGTATATTGAACTTTAATCCAAAAAACAAAAGGCCAAATATCTCAAAATGCAAATAAGCTACTTGTCAATTTTTGTTTACAGTTCTTTTATTTTTTTCTAAAATTTGACTTGAAGTTTGCTTAAAATAATACATAGGAATTTTATACAAGTGATTTGGTGTGGTTTGACAAATCACCCAAACTCTTACCACAATATAGAATATTACCATCATCCCAGAAAAGTTTTCTTCTGCCCCTTCTAGTCAGGACCCACTCTTAACCCTCCTTTCAGCAATAACCACTATTCTGACTTTTTCCTTACCATTAAGCAGTTTGTCTTTGCTTGTTCCAGAACTTGCTGTGAATGGCAACATACTCTTATAGTCACTCTTTTGTGTAAGGCCTCTTTTACTCAGCATAAAGTTTTTGACATCCATACATATTACTCTGTGTACAAATAGCTTACTAATTTGTGATGCAAAATAGTATTTGATTATGTGAACATACAACACTTTGTTTATTCTCCTATTAACAGACACCTGAGCTGTGTTTCCTTCTCAGCTACTATGAATAAAGCTCTATGAATATTTTTTTTACAACATTGTGTGTATATGTTTGCATGTATCTTGGGTAAATACTCAGAAGTGTACCTGCTGGTTGCAGTGCAGTTTTATCATTAGTTTCATATGAAACTGTCTAACCTTTTGTTCTAAGGTCAACCCAACAATATATGAGAGTTCTAGCTATTTCACATCCTTATGAACATTTGATAATATCATTTTTTTTTTTTTTACAGCTCTGGTGGGTGTAATGGTATCTCATTATGATGTTAATTTGTATTTGCCAGATGACTACAGATTTTGATTTCATCTGCCTTTGGCCATTCCCAGGGTAACAATTGTTTATTAGAAATTCCTTTTATAAAGAGTTGATTTCAACTTGCTATACTGCTAAAGATTCTTACGGCTATATTCACTGGAGATATATTTTGTTTTCTTATCAGCTTTGTTAGGTTTTGATCCATCTAGGTGGAACATACTTTGATACCATTATCCCAGAAAATGTGAACACACAGTCAAAAATTCTTGCTCCCAGAGTATAGACTAGCAGGTTCCAGTCTTAAGATTAGTATCTCTGTTTTGTCTTTGGTACACAAAGTTATTCATCTTCATTACAGATGCACCATGTTTTATCAAATATTTTTTATCCAAAGTTGTTTGAATCCATGGATGCAAAACCCAAAGATACAGAGGGCTAACTGTACTGTATAATTCCACTTATTTGAGGCGCCCATGTAGTCAAATTCATACACACACAAAAATAGAATGGTGGTTTCCAGGGACTGGGGGAGAGGAAATAATTGGAGCTATTGTTTAACGTGAATAGTTTCAGTTTTGCATGATGGAAAGAGTTCTGAAAATTGAATACACAGCAACATGAATGTAATTGACACTACTGAACTATATACTTAAAAATAGCTAAGATAGCAAAATTTATGTTCTTTATATTTTACCACAATTTGAAAAAGTATTTTTAAAACTGCCATTCTCTTTATTGTAAGAAATGAGCTACAGGTTTAGCATCTCTAACCCTAAAATCTAAAATGAAAAATACTAAATATCTCAAAGTTTTTGAGTGTTGACATGAAGTCACAAGCAGAACATTCCATACGTAAGTACTTAGTGCAAAATGGTTCATACATAAGATTATTAAAAATACTGTATGAAATTACATTTGGGCTATGTGTATACACTATATATAAAGCATAAATTTCATGTTTAGACCTGGATCTGGTCCCCAACTTATCTCATTATGTATATGCAAATATTCTAAAATCTGAAAAATCCAAAATCTGAAACTCTTCTGGTCCCAAGCATTTCACATTACAAATACTCAGCTTGTATTGCTAGGGTAGTTATATTTAAACTATTATATATTATACATATAACTACCACTTATGTATCATGGATCATAAATGCGTGAATTTTATAAAACATCAATATTTGTGTGAATATTTGTGCTGCTATCATTAATCTCTAAATGAAGAATTAAATAATTATTAAAGTATTGTGTGAAAATACAATTAGCGCCAGCTTTGCCATAAGCTACCTGTGATACCAATGATTTCCCCCAAAGAATATCCGAATGAAAAATTATCTAATTAAACTGTTCTTACTAGTTTTATTTTCTTTTAGAATTGGATAGTTTTTTAACTTAATTTTTATTTTTATTTTATTTATTTATTTTTTTTTTTTTGTAGAGGCAGAGTCTCACTGTACCGCCCTCGGGTAGAGTGCCGTGGCGTCACACGGCTCACAGCAACCTCTAACTCCTGGGCTTACCCGATTCTCTTGCCTCAGCCTCCCGAGCAGCTGGGACTACAGGCACACGCCACAACGCCCGGCTATTTTTTGGTTGCAGGTTGGCCGGGGCTGGGTTTGAACCCGCCACCCTCGGCATATGGGGCTGGCGCCCTACTCACTGAGCCACAGGCGTCGCCCTACTTAATTTTTATTAAATCATAATTGTACAATGTGATGATCTGACATACAATGTGGAATGCTTAAATCAAACTAATTAACATAACCCTTTTGTGGTAAGGTCTTTCTTTTTTTCTTTTTCTTTTCTTTTTTTTTTTTTTGTTGCAATTCTCATTGCTGTTTTAGTGTCATTGCTGTTTTAGCTGGCCCAGGATCGAACCCGCCACCCTCGGTATATGGGGCTGACACTCTACTCACTGAGCCACAGGCGCCACCCTGTGGTAAGATCTAATACAGTTTTTTTTTTTTTGTAGAGACAGTGTCTCACTCTATTGCTCTCGGTAGAGTGCCATGGCATCACACACAGCTCACAGCAACCTCCAACTCCTGGGCTGAAGTGATTCTCCTGCCTCAGCTTCCCGAGTAGCTAGGACTACAGGCGCCCGCCACAACGCCCAGCTTCTAAAATAGTTTTTTTTTTTTTTTCCAGCTTCAGCTAGGGCCAGGCTTGAACCCAACACCCCCAGTATGTGGGGCTGACACTCTACTCCTGGAGCCACAGAAAACACCCAATATGATCTTAGTTGTTTAGTTATTTGTGAGGCTTTTGGTGCCATCAAACCTTTTACCAATGAATAAAAAGAGGTTTGCTGATACCAAAAGCCTTCTCTTATAAGTAAGAAAGCACATTGGGTATACAAGAAAAGTCCAAAGCCTGTGAACACTTTCTCATATGCTCATTAGGTTTTCAGTATTTTCTTTCACCCAGAAAGATAATTATGTCTACTTTTGGAACAACTAATTAACTACGTTTACCTCATAGGTGAGGTTACATAACTGTTTTCTTATCTCACATGTGGTGAGTCTTCCCAGAATCCTTCATAAAAACTTCTATCCATGATATGCTAATTAGATGTTAATTAGCCCCTGGTCAGTTAAAGGTCACTAGGAGCTTCTTACTGAGTATGTTCCCACCAGGAAACAGTTCCTCGCTGCAGTTTGGCTCCTAGCTACAATTTAGTTCCTACTCTCTGTGTTTAGCCACTTCCTTGCCAACTTCTCCTCCACCTAACATTTGGAAACTTTCACCAATACTGCCAGGATGCTTACTGAGCAACAAGAATAAGTTAGTTACAGGGTCTTAAAAGAAAAAAAAGATTTTTTTTTTGTTGTTTTATGAATCAAATTTGGAGAAAAAATTAGATCTGTGTTTGTGATAAGTAGGAATAATTTTTGGTTGTTTGGTGAAAGCTTGTAGGTTTCAGGTATTTAACTTTGAGAATCTTACTAGGGTGAAAAAAGCAAAGTATCTGGTGGGAAAAACTACTGTAGCTGTTTCTTCTGCCTGCTTTAAAGTTTCAGTTACTGAGCTACTCTATATTATAAAATAAAGGATCTCATCATCTTTTCATGCTGAATCAGTGGGCAGGCTTTTACTGTGGTTACCAGTAAATTCTGGAAAGGATTGGGAGGTTATTTGAGCTTGGGCTATGAGGAAGCAGATGCTAATGGTGGCATCCAGGGATAAGTGAGCACCAGGCTCAGAAACAAAAGGATAGATGACAGTGGCAGGAACATGCTATGCCTGGTAAGAGTGGGTCATGTTTCTGGTCCCCCTACTTTGTGGTTTCAGAGGGAAATATGGGGCAGGAAGCTCTGGCTATCTGAGATGGTACCTGGGCTTTCCATGGGAAATCTCTCCCTAACTATGCTTGGGATGCCTTCATAGGTGGTGCTAAATTCTTGTTGTCCATGGGAGGGAAGCCTATAGTGATGGTACCAGGCCAGTGTAACAAGGCCTACCTGAGAGAACAGGGGACACCCTTTCCCAACATGTAGTCAACACCTCTTTTCGCTTCCCATAGAAACTGTGGGACATGGACCTTCAATTACCACAAATTCACCCCTGGAATGTCCTTAAAATATTGGAAATCCCTTCAATTCAACAACCTTAGGAAAAGTAATCATATTCCTCTGTAACATGGAGTGGCCATTGTTTCCTCATTACATTATATAATTTTGCCTTACAAAGTTTTTTTTTTTTGTTGTTATAGTGTACTAATGGCCAAGGATATGGTCTTCCTGATTTCTACCTCATCTCCTTTCTATCAGCATTCTCTTACCTAATATGTACTCTTACCAGGACTCATTACTTTTTCCTGAATTCCTCATCTCAAATGATGTTATACGATGCTCCTAGCCATCCAATAATATCATGTGCAAGTATTTATTATTGTATTTACTCTGTTGTTTTATTATCCGCCACTCAATACTTGTTGGTTGCATATATCTTCGAAAAAATGAGAAAAAAAGAAAAAAAAACAGAGGAAGGAAGGAAAGGAAAAAGGAAGATATATAGGAACAAAGGAAGGATTTTTTTTTTTTGTACTCTATTTTTAACATTTGAATCTCTTTTTTTTTATTTGTAAGGCCTCTTTTCATTCTTAGATTCTACCATTTGAAGGAGGATGGAAGAAACTCTAACAGTGGATGACATTTTGCTTTTTGTCCCACGAATATCTTGTCTTTATATGTCAGATGGTTTGATACAAGCCTTATATATGGTAGTTTCCTCTCCAGTTAAAAATTTGTATTCAAAATGCTGATTTCTAAGATCAGAACATTCCCAACTATTACTTTTCACTGGCCCCTTGATTGAAAAGCAGTAATGCTTTTTATGGCAGGTAGATTTGCTTCTTAAATTTATCGTCCGGCTATATTCCACTTTAACTTGCAAATTGGTCAATGTGCTTGCAAAGAGAGATTTTTCTAGTCCTCATAGTTCTGAGCCAGGTCTTCTTTTATTCAGGAGGTAATGCAGCAATTCCCTGCGGCCAGAGAGAGGGCAAGTTTAATGCTGAGGGCTTCTGTTTCATGTCTCAAGCCTTCGCCATTACAAAATATGCAGTCTCATGGCTTATTTATTGCCAACCACAGCCTTTATTATACATTTTTCTATCTTCATAGGCAAGTATAAATATAAATAAAACAGCAGATAAAAAAGTAAAATGGTATGACAGAGATAATTTAAATAAAAAAATAAAATAAAGAATTCTGAGTGGAAATGACACATACATGTTATTTCTATATTTTAAAGAATCCAATTATATATTCTGTTTTTATACTCCATGTAATATGAAATAGCGAACCTGCTTTAACCCCACAAAAGCAATGAAATTTCAGTATCAAGTTTGGCAGTCTCATTAGGTAGTGAATTTGCCCATCCTCAAGATTGCGTCAGAGATAACCAAAGGAAAAAAAAAGGTACTCTACCAATCTTGGAAATTTCCTGTCTCCAGATATTTTTTTCTGACGAGTCTATAGTCCATAATCTACTTTTTTGTGAAATCCAAGAAATTAAGTTTCACAAACTGAAAAAAACTATTCTGTGTTGATGCTGCATAATTTCCATTAAATAACTTATTCAAGCCAGTCCTCACTTATCCAGATTTCAAAGGATATAAGATAATTCTGATAATTAAAAATTCACTAGGTACCGCAAGCTTCTCCAGTGTCAAATTTTGTTAGCAAGCTTTAAAAACAAATTCATTAATAATATTTATTTTCAGCTTTAATTAACAGGTCCACAGTAATGGAAGAGGCAGCAATGAAACCACCTCAAGATAAGGAATATAATAGGGTGTAAAAATTTCTTCATTTAGGTAATAGCGAACTCTACCACACTTAATAACTTTATCGAATCCGGGTTTTTGGAAAACTGGAGGCAATCAGAAACTAGTACTCCCTTTTGATTTCAAATTAATTTTTTATTTTTTTTTTTACAAAAGTCAATGTCTAAATCTTTTAATTCTTTTGACTTCAGCGTCTTGTCCCAATATTTATTCTTCCTATGGAGAAATGCATTCTCTCTTCTCTCCAACCAAAATAAAGCCCTGCTATCCTCAATAAATCAATGATGGTCTCAACACCCTGAAAGGAATGAAGTGATTTCCTCTTACATAAACCTGCATCTCTCTATAATTTGCCATCCATCCATCTATCTATTAATTTAATTAGGATATGACCATATGTTCAATACCTACTATATGGCAGGTAATAGATAAAGATGAGAAAGAGAACTTTTGAGGCTAAGGGCCAGATAGCAAATATTTTATGCTTTGTAGGCCATATAATCTTTGTCATAGCTATTCACCTCTTTCATTATACTATAAAACCATCCACAGCTAATGTGTAAATCAATGGGCCTACTTGTATTCCAATAAAATTCTATTTACAAAAACAGGTGCTAAGCTGGGTTTGACCCACAAAAGGTGGTTTGCTGCACCCTGGGCTATAAACTAAATGCTACATTGTATACTGTAAGCAAATATAGTAATAGGGATGTAGTTGATAATAGGAAGTTTTAAGAAAATTTTGAAAAGCAAAGCTTTTGGAAGCTGTTAAAAGTCCTAGCCACCTGGATATAGGGCTATTAAAGTAATATATGCATATTTCAGCCAGAATTATGGAAAAAGACAGAGAGTGAGACTGAGAACAAGAGAACAAAAGTAGAAGAACAAGAGAAAGAAAGAGAGAGAGCATGCCCATGAGCTCAGGAGGGATAGTGGTGGACATAAGAATACTGCAATTTTCTCCAAAAATTAACATACAATATACATTATTAAATAAGAACAGAGCAATAAACATTCATTTTTGTTTTAGGAAAAAAAAACCCAACATGTAAGATGGTATGTCATGATAACGGAAATATTATTTAGCCAAAAATAGTATTTTTCAGAAAGAATACATATGTGTGTGTATTTATACATGATATCTATGTATATATATATAATTGACCATTTAAAGTAGTTTGAGGGGGAGTATTTTTGGTGTGACAGTTTGCTTCTACATCTATTTTCGTAAAAGCCATTTTAGGGAAAGTTTGTAGGTCAAAATCTTCTAATTGTGTACATATATAAATATAAATATAAAACATATATATATTTTTTTTGAGACAGAGTCTCACTATGTCCCCCTTGGTAGAGTGCTCTAGTGTCACAGCTCACAGCAACCCCAAACTCTTGGGCTTAAGCGATTCTCTTGCCTCAGCCTCCCAAGTAGCTGGGGCTAGAGGAGCCTGCCACAATGCCTGGCTATTTTATTGTTGCAGTTGTCATTGTTGTTTAGCAGGCCCGGGATGGCTTTGAACCCCCCAGCCTCCGTACATGTGGCTGGTGCTGTAACCACTGTACTATGATTGTATATATTTTTAAAAATGACACAATTTAATTTGAAATACTGTTTTTAAAAAAAGTTCGAGTAACTCCAAAACATTTGCAGACAAATAACACAGTATTATAAGATTCGATGCAGATCTGAATATTAGGATAATATGCCCATTGATAAGACAAAAGAATAAAGCAAACTGTTGTTTATTCTTTATGTCATCATTATTTTTATCGAACCCTCATTATAAACAAATGTTGGCCGGAAATGAACTATTTAAAGAAGATAAAAGTGATGCTGTGAAACATTACACAGTGTATAAGTGCCAAAGAGCAGTTCCTGTGAGTGTGGAAATAAATTAGAAACAGTCAGATTTACTAAGTACTTGAAGAATTTCAGCTAGAAAAATTATCCAAATCAAACTTAAAAGGCTACGGTTAAATTTAGGGATAAGTTTCAAACTGTCATTTTCCATGCACTTTGTTTCTGTTCATATTTTCTAGTTACCCTTCTTAGGGTAATATTTAGTCAGTAATTCTTTTTACTTTGTTAAATACAATAATATATAAAGTTTATGATATATCAGCATATAATACATTTTAATTATATTTGAGTAGGATAATCTCATTTTCCTTATTGTGTCTCATTTCTATCTTGTTTTCATTATGATATCTTTTTTTTATTCTAGAACTTGTTTCTTAAATAGAAACAACTTAAATTGATTTAAATGCGTCTTAAATGTGTCTTAAAAAGATACATCTCCCTTGTCCTATAGTATTAAACAACTTAAATTTCTTTCATAAATAGAAATACACACAACCCTATTGGCTAGATATGTTTTAATGTCCTTGAAAACTGATTTGGTGCATTTATATTATGCAGATTTTATCTATAAAATATTTTATTTTGAAGTATATGAAGGATTTACTTTCTTTTCACCTTGAAATTTAATGTCACATATGGAGAATATGACATATGGAGAAAAATCTATTCTCACAACCTACAAAATTCTCAACTCTGCTGTGGATTGTTTTGAATATGTATGTTATTTTAAATTAACAAAGAGTACATTTTAGAAAACTTCCTTAAGACACATGGTGAAAATTAAAAGGAATATGCGTATTATTTCCTTCAGAAGCAAAAAGTTTATGACACAGTATCAATACATTTACAATAATTAATGAAAAAAAATAATTAGTTAATGTTTACTCTTTCTCGGGTGCTAGGCTAGAGGCATAGCAATGGCCAAGTCAACTATGAGCATTTATGCTCTCATGGAGATCACAGGCAAGGAGAGCAGGTCAAAAATAAATCAATTTTCAAATAATTACATAGTTGCAACAGTGATCAGTCCTTTAAAATACAGATTGTTATGAGTAAATCAAACTGGGAGATTTGTATTATTGTAGAGATGAAGAACTTAAGACCCATACTGTTGGGAAGGAGTAGTGCATGTGGTTAAAATAAAAATACAATTTACGGACAAGAAGGCACTGTACGTCTGCCTCATGCAAATTCTCTTTGAGATGGCCAATTTTCTAGGAACTCATCTATCCCACTGTGTGATTTCTTGAACTCAAGACTTTGTCTTCAAATTTGATTCACAAATTTGCATAGCTATGCACTCACAAGTTGTTCTTAGAAAATCTGAAAAGTAATGAATCCCCTCGTCCCAGTTCTGAGCTGGTAATTAGGTAAAGTTGTCCTTACTTCTTTCCAGTCTTCCTTCTTTCCATTAAGCACTACTGAGTTTGTTGAAGTTGCTAACCTGGAAAAAAAAAATGGCACTATTTTAAGTCTCAAGGTGATAAAATATGTAATTGTCTAATTGGGTTACATGGGTAGGAGAAAAGACACTGCTCAACGTGAGATTTTATTTTCTGACTGAAATTCAAATCAGAAAGTATTCTTCTCAGCAATTAAGGTTTAAAATGTCATCGTTCACTGTGCATTGACCAAGATATCCTAATGTTCTCTCAGCTTGCCTAGATTTTAGACAGTTTTCTTCCTGACAATAGGCTCCTGACTTCATTTTCTTTAGAAATCTTTCAATTATAAATTCTTTCTCTGGATCTTTGAGGTGTAAATCGTCTATAAATCAAGAATACCTTTCTCGGGAACCTAGAAGCCATCCCTTTGAAATATAATTATAAAGAAAGGGCTTTGGTCTTTCAGATTCTGGGGGAGTAGGAGCCTAACTTAGAGAAGTACCAATTAGCAAACACAAATGTCTTAATCTTATAGACACACCTCCCTTGTCCTATAGTATTTTTCTATTAGCTCTCCTTAACATTGAAAATCCTCTTTCTTTTTTTTCAGGGAGTTGAGTTCAATTTTTCTCTCCTATTACAATAGTCTTGAATAAATGTTTTCTTGTCTGTTTAACTAATACTGTGTAATTTTTTATTTTGTAGTATACAATAAAAGCTGTACATCCCTAATGTTATGTGAAAGAAGTGATCACACCTATACTGAGGACTATAATCAACATTAAACTACACATATCAAAGAAATGTAGAGAGAAATTACACAGACTTTATGACTGAAATCTATTCTTGGAAAAAACAGCAAGTTCTACACAATTATAGGTATAAAATCAAGGCATATATGCCAGAGGAGATTTCATGGGGTAGACCCAAAGCAGCTTTTGACATTCAGAAGAGGAAATCAACTGCTGAACTATCATCCCAATTCACTGATTAAGAAGGAAATAGAAATTGATATCTAAAACCCAAGATATGTATAATTGGTGAGTATGTGTGCTTATTAAATTGTATAAAGTTTAATTCTGGAGTTTAACCTCAGTCATTCTCAATAAATTTTAGTTTAATTTAATTTAAGTTTTTTGACACAGAGTCTCACTTGTTGCCCTCGGTAGAATGCTATGGCATCACAGCTCACAGCAACCTCAAACTCTTGGGCTTAAGCGATTCCCTTGCCTCAATGCCTGGCTATTTTTACAAACGAGGTCTAGCTCTGGCTCAGGCTGGTCTGGAACCCGCTAGGATTACAGGCATGAACCACTGTGCCTGGCCAATAAATTTTAATTTTAATTTTATTTTTTTGCAATCTTGCTTACTTCTTAATTTCTTTAGATATGTTATAGGTACATGAGTGATCATTAAATGTTAAAATGTTAACTTCAGAATAGATAATCTTTTCCATACGATCTCTGCTACACACATGAGATATCTCTCTCTCTACCATGTATTTCACTTTCATTGTATTCACATGTCACATGTAGGGTTTCTAGATTAGTGTTATAAAATAAACCTTTCTGCAATGATGGAAATATTCCAGTACAGTAACCTCTAACATGTGGCTACTTAGCACTTGAAATCTGGCTAGCACAACAAGAAATTGAAATCTTAACACAATGATAACTTTAATTTAAGTGTAAATAACCACAAGAGGGCTAGTGACTACTGTACTGGACAATGCACTAGATATCTACCATAAATTTATCTCATTGTCAGTGAATTAGGGAATGCTATGAGGTTAAGTGTATCCAAAGCTTTTTACTATGTTACTATAGTAAAAAAAGAGATCCATGCTTACCCACATCAGTGCTTTCCAATACTAGCTTTATTGACATTTTGGGTAGGCTAATTCCATGTGCATGCGTACTTGTGCATGTGAATGGGCTGTCTTGTGTGTTAGAAGATGCTTAGCTTAGCAGCATTGCTGACCTTTACTTCCTAGATAACAGCAGCACCTCTCTCCCAGTTATGACAATCAAAATTGTCTTCAGACATTGCCAAATTTCCCCTGGGGCTTTAAGGAGCTTCCACTAGACCAGTACTTTTAAGTCTGATTATTTCTGGTAGAATTCTGACCCTGTTTCAGTGAATCTTTCTCCAAGGTTAGCTGGCTCAATTAAGGAGGTTCAATGATATGTCCCCTGAGATGGATATCTATATGACTGTATAGTTAGAGGTAGAGATAAATACAGCAGGAACAAAAAGAAGAGAACTAAGTCTTTTATAAACATAAGAAAAGATTTAATTTTAAATTAGATACTTGGAGTTTTTTACACTTTTGACATTGCAAAATGACCTAGTCTGAATTTCCTAATGTATTTGATTACTTGGAATTACTATCCATTTAAAGAGTTTCTAACTTCATATTATTTTGGCACATTTAATTTAACAAGTATTTAAAAAGCATTCTTAAGTCTCTCCCCATGAGACAAGAATAGAAGTAAAAATCTGTTCTGAATCTATCTAGGGTCAAAGTCACATTTATAAACTCAAGTGAAAGAAAATTAGCTCAGTATAAGTGAAGAAGGGATGTGTATGGTAGCAGCTAGTGAGGGTGAGGAAGGCATTACCTATGGGATATTTTTGGAAACAAAAAATTCTGGAAGTTGTAGGATAATACTTAGAAATAAACATATCCTACATCAAGCACACAAAGTGAACTCAGTGTGAGTTTAAAACGACTTGCTTTTCTTCCAGAGGCTTAAGGGACCTGGGTCCCCCTGGGACGCACACAGAGTTGTTGGCTTGCCTGGAGTTAAAAATTCCACAAGTCCATTCTCTGAAGCTGTGCACCCCGTGAAGCCTGAGATCAAGGGGCATGCTGCTCTTCCTCAGAGATACGGGCCAGAGGGTTGACGTATGTTAACAACATATTGTCAGAGGTCTATAGGTGCTCTGCCCTGAGGAAAAGACACAGTCGTTGTTTCATACTGAGTAAACTGAGTGAACGCTTGAAGATATTCTTCCATTAACTCTGTTTCCCTGTGGCTACTTTCTTCTTTGTGATCTTTATTTAGATACCTGCCCAGAGATTAGTCAGTGTTTAGAAGAAGAGGTTTACTACAAAAGCGTCTGTATTGATATGATAACAAAATATTTCCTTTCAAGTTAATTTCAGATAGGTAAAATAAGATAATGATGAAACTAACAGATGATAGATTAAGTGTGTACGTGACTAGAAAAGTATAAAATCTAAACCCTGAGTAAAGAATTTCACTACACACCATCCCATTTTGTGTAGTCTGTTTCTTGACTTAATAATTACAGGAGCGAGTTTACACCCACGGCAAAGCTGCTGTTCGTTCACGTCTCCAGTCACGCAACAGAAGTGGCAGTTGTATACAAGCTTAGAAAGAAGAGGCTCCGGATCCCAAATATGTGAGTTCCAGTCTGGCCTGGCATACTCAAGCAGTGTTATCTTTGGCAATTATGTTCCTTCAGCTTGAATTTTCTCACTTAATTGTATAAAGGCAAACCCTGTCCAGACCCTTCATCTCTTATTTAGCATTCAGAATGAAATGAAATGCTATAAGTGTTTGTAGCATTGTGAACACACATAAATAATTATTTCATTGTCAGATTACTGATGTAGTCTGGGCTGCAATAACTTATAGTTAAATTTATAATGAAGGCCTAAAACAACATAATAAGTACCTGAGCTTTTTCAGAATATATAATTCATATTCATTTTCAGTAAGATATTTCTCACTTGCCTGAATATTTTGACTCCAGTCTACCAAATCAGAATTGATTGCACAGACTTTCATTAATCAATGTGCTAGTGTTTTCTTTATGTTTAAAGCTGAAATATATAATATCTTTGGTAGTTTTTAACAATATTTTTAACTTTTTTGGAAACAAATTACTATGTGTTTACCAAAGACTTAAACACACATTTCATTGTACTTATTTGCACTGAATGCAGCAAGATGCTTCTAGGTTTTCTTGATGCTCTTCTTAAATATAGAGCTACATATGATAGTAAGGAAAATATAATTTACTTCAGCAATTATCAAATCTCTTTTATTTGAAAGTGATTGTTAAAAACAGTATAAAACAGGCCATAATTGTATTCAAAAGACTTTTAAATGTTTGAGATATTTATAAATATGTTTTAGAATTAAAATTAGTAGCTCTTTTATATGCCAAATAAAATAAGAGTAAGAAAATATTCATAACTTAAGCCAAAAAGAGGATTTGATTTTATGGTGAGTTGAGTAAAATCATCTTGAAAATTATGATGCTTTTAAATAAAAAAAAAATGCATATTTTTGAAGAGGGGAGGAAGTGGGAAGAAGGTTTTTGAAAAATATTTTGAGTTTAAATAAAATCAAGAATTCAAGTTTTGTAGGAGTAGCGTAGGAATTATGCATTATAGATCAAATTGTTACAGTGGGAAAACATAATGTTTGAAGTAAAACTGATTTTTTTTTTTTTGTAGAGACAGAGTTTCACTTTATTGCCCTGGGTAGAGTGCTGTGGCGTCACACAGCTCACAGCAACCTCCAACTCCTGGGCTTAGGTGAGTCTCCTGCCTCAGCCTCCCGAGTAGCTGGGACTACAGGTGCCCGCCACAATGCCCGGCTATTTTTTTGTTGCAGTTTGGCCAGGGCTGGGTTTGAACCCGCCACCCTCGGTATATGGGGTCGGCGCCCTGCTCACTAAGCCACAGGTGCCGCCCAAAACTAATGTCTTTAATCTTTAAAAAGTAGGCTACTTTTAAGAAAATGTGGAAAAATAAGTTTATATAATTATCATTTCAAAAATAGTACTACATTGTTCATTGATATCATATATAAGGTAGGGGCTACAGTTTCAATGCTTGTGTCCCTCTAAATTTCATGGTGAAACTTAATGCCCAATAGCATTAAGAGATGGGACCTTCGGGAGGTGATTAGGCCATGAGGGCTCCACCTTCATGGAAGTGATTAGCACCCTTATAAAAGGAATCAAGGGAACAAATTTGTCCCTTTTTGCCTTTCTGTCTCTTCTGCAATGTGAGACACAGCATTCATCCCCTCCAGAGGATACAACAGCAAGGAGCCATCTTGGAAGCAAAGTATGAGCTCTCGCCAGTTACTGAATCTGCCAGCACCTTGATCTGAGACTTCCTCAGCTTTCAGAATTGTGAGAAATAAATTTCTATTATTTATAAATTGCCCAATTTGGGATATTTTGTTTCCATATTTTTTTAATGACTGGAGAATAACTGAGCAAAAATGTTGGCCTAATTATTTTCTTCATTTATTTGGATTTTAAAAGTTTGATTACCTTGATTAAGTGCACTACTATGATGCACACAGATTGAGTCTGTTAATAAACAAAGTCAGAAAATAAAGTATTTCCCACAGTTTCACATTTATTAATTTGACATGAACTTTGAGTTCTTAATGTATAATTATTTTGATAATGAGATCATTTAAATTCAATAAAGTACAGCTATAATGGGATACAATTCCAAAATTCTAATATTGATTTAATTAAGAGTGATTTTATTTTAAGGCTATTGGAAGCCACCACATATTTGGCTTAATAAATGTTGATCAGCCTCAGGAAGTCATTTCACATGTTGGGAGGACAGAAAATCGCTCTAACATACTGAAATTAGTGCCGTTTTACAGAAGAGCTTTTATTGTAATGGTAAGGAAAATTTTTAATGATGAAGGGAGATCAATTAGTAGGGAAATAGGGAGTTTGTGCTTTGCAATGACCAAAATAAATCTGCAAATTCCAATCAAACAAGTGACAAGAACTTTTCTGTTTTTCTTGGTGTGTATAGAGAAGTAATTATGGGATAAATAAATAACTTTCCCTGAGTATCCACTTTCTATCAGAGATTATGCAGTTACTTCATAGGTATTGCTCTACTTAAAGATTATGAAGCACGTGTGACCTACTTCCTTGCATTTGGAAAAAATTAAAAGCTATATATTCAAATGTTTTTGTCAGCAAGAACCTAATTTTTGCTTCTGGAGTTGAATAGAACTCCTAAGATAGAGTCTAGATCTCCAACTATTATGTTCCTTTTCTATGGGACATATGACCTTGTACTTGATGGCCTTTTGTGCCAACAGACCTTATCCCATGCCATCACAAAGCATTGCTGAGTTTCTAAAAATATTTGACCTCCAATAGGGTAAATCAATCAATTAATTAAAAAAAAAAAAGGATTTCAACCTTTTCTTCTCATGTTGCTCATTGCCTCTTAGGCACATTTATTCCTTTACTCCCTAGGAAACAGGCCCTGTAATTAAGGGATATTGAGAGGGGCCTTCTCTGCTGGGATAATGTCTGCTAAAGTTACTGCTGTCCTTTGGATATGATTTGTGTGGACCCTCCAAGTCTCACATTGAAATGTGATCCCTAGTGTTGGATGTTGGGCCCGGCAGAAGGTGTTTGGATTATGGGAGTGGATCCCTCATAAGTGGTTTGGTGCCTTTTTCATGGTAGTGAATTCTCATTCTGTTTGTTTCCATGAGAATTGCTTGTTACGATGAGCCTGGCATCTCCCTTTCCTCTCTCTCTTGCTTCCCTTTACTAGCTGTGTGACGCTTGCTGTCCTTCACCTTCCATCATGAATAGAAGGTTCCCAAGGCCCTCAGCAGAAATAGACCCTGGCACTATGCTTATTGTAAAGCTTGCAGAATCATAAGCCACATAAACTTCTTTTATTTATAAATTGCCCAGCCTCAGGTATTCATTTATAGCAACAAAAATGGACTAAGACAATTATAGATAGAGAGATGGATGGATAGATAGATAGATAAAGATACATAGATAGATAGATGACAGATAGATAAAACTACATATTTTACAAAGAAGTGGTTGACACATAGATAATATTTTATACAATTTTGTAACTAAAGGTATATTTAGCTACAATTTCCTATTTTTCCTATGCATGACAACTTTATGGATGACTTTTTGGACACCCTGTGTATGTGTGTATGTACATACACATATACTTTCCCCAAATTGTAAGTGCTTCCCCTTCCTTCCTTCCTTCCTTCCTTCCTTTCTTTTTTTGGCCAGGGCTGGGTTTGAACCCGCCACCTTCAGCATATGAGGCCAGTGCCCTATTCCTTTGAACCACAGGTGCCGCCCAAGGGCTTCCTTTTTCGTATTTGTATAATCGATATGGGACATGTAAGAAAAGGAAAAGGTGAAGGAGAAAAAAAAGAAGAGATAAAGAAAAAGAAGACAAAAGGAAAAGGTAGAACTCGAAGATGAATTGGTTTATAGAAGGATTTGGCAGTTTTTGTCTTTAAAAAATAAAGAATTGATATGCTTTAAAGTTAATACATCCATGCAAGGTGGATTAAGTCTTCTCAGTTTCCAAAGTTTTTAAGACTACACATAAGGCTATAAGCATTATAATACATGTTATTAGACACTTTATCACAGGCAAATAATTTAGAATTACCATCCTAGTGGTAGAAATTGCAGAGACCACAGTCAATTATATCGCACTTAACTGGTTTTTAAGAGAGTACTTGATCAACTGATCTGGGGACTTAGTGACATCTACAAAATCTCTTCACAGCAGTACCTAGATTAGTGTTGTATTAAATAAATTGGAGAAAGTGCGTGTACTCCAAAAAATGGAAATCTTGGGAGAGAAAGCTGAGTATTGTACCTATTATAATGCCTACCCAGCATATAGATCAATAATCTGTCTGCTAGTAGAACTTTTACAAATTTTTCCAAGGATACATGTGGGAAAATATTTATCAGAGCATTGTCTATGATAATGAACAAAATGAAAACAACCTTAATGTAAATATCTGTAACAGGCTAAAGGATATTTAAAAATTATTATTTATATAAATATGAAAGATGAAATTAAGCAACATCTTCCAAAATAGATAAATCTCAGAACTTAACAGCAGAATTCATAAAGTATGATATCATGCATATATAAAAGAGAGCATCTGCAAACCATATCTTAAAAGTATTTGGAATACAAAGCAAATAACTCCTATAAAGCATTAATTAAAAACCTAAAACAAATAAGGATGCAGACAAGAATTTTACAGAATAAGAAACCTTAATTTAACATACAAAACAGTATTACTAGAAATTTGAAAAATGTAAATTAATGCAACCGGCTAATACTTCATTGGTTGCTGAGATTAAGAAGATTTGTAGGTGGTTATTTAACATGTAATGTATATTGATACAACTACTTTATCATTGAAATTCTTTTTGGCAATGACTGGTTATTAAAAATCTATTAATATGGTTGTAGCAATTCTACTTACAGAGAAAATCCATCTCATATATGTATAAAGACATTTATTGCCTTTTTTTTATTAAATCATAGCTGTGTACATCAATATGATCATGGGGCACCATACACTTGTTTCATAGAATATTTGACACATTTTCATCTCATTAGTTGACATAGCCCTCCTGGCATTTTCCTAGTTACTTTGCCAAGACATTTACATTCCACATTTGCCAAGGCTCACATGTACCACAAAATCTCAAGACCAGAGATGTTGGCGTGGATGTGGAGAAAAGGGAACACTTTTGCACTGCTGGTGGGAATGCAAACTAATACATTCCTTTTGCAAAGATATATGGAGAACACTTAGAGATCTAAAAATAGATCTGCCATTCAATCCTGTAATTCCTCTGCTGGGCATATACCCAGAAGACCAAAACCACATCATAACAAAGATATTGCCATTTTTAAAGAGTAAAAACCTTGACACAATCTAAATGTCCATAATAGAAGAAAAAGAATAAATGATGGTGAATTCATATATTGAATACTATACAGCTGTGAAAAATGAACAAAATAGAGCTACAATATCATCATGGATGAAACGTAAAAATGTGTTGATTGGAAAATTTAACAGAGAAAATAGTAGGTATAGTATACTACCCCCTGATATACATCAAAACAATATCACATATTAAAAGTCAGTGGGGTATTTTAGTACCTGTGAAGATAGAGTAGTTCCATTCCTTCTGTATCCTCCTTCATAAAAATAAAAATTAAAAATTAAAAAAAGAAAATCTCTAAGCATACTACAAACAAACATAGGAGATTGAAAGATGGAAAGAACGTAGTCATTTTGGAAACCTTGAGACTTGAGGACTGACACCGTGGTGAGTTCCCTTGGTTTCCCTACTGCCTTCCATATATCCAGGATGCCATATATCCAGGATGAGATTTCCAGATGCCTCCAACCATGAAGGAATCATGAACAGACACAGGTAAAAATACCTTCAAGAGAACTCTTCTCTGCCTAGCCAAAGGATACATAAAAGGGTGGCCTAAAAATGGAAAAGATTTTTAGTGATACTAGCCCTTCTGATCGTTAATGGGAAAATTATACATCTCCCCATGGGGACTTCAGAGGGAGCCATCAGGGAGCTGACCTTTCACCTCCATCCTGCAGAAAAAGTGATTATTCTCTGATTCACCCACTCAACAGTGTTATGGGGCTAAGCAAGAGCTAATATTCCATCTCAGCCTGGGTAGGACACTGATTTTTGACAAAGATGCAAAAGCATTTTAACAGAGGTAGCATGACCTTTTCAATAAATTGTGCTATAGCAATTGGATATTTATAAGTAAAAAAGAATCTCGACCTAAACTTCACTTCTTGTATAAAAATTAACTTAAAAACAAATAATACACTTAAATAGTAAGTGTGCAACTGTAAAACTTTAGGGGAGAAAGAAGAAAATCTTTGGTATGTAGGAATAGGCAAAAAATTCTTCACTTAAATCCAAAATCATTATCCATAAAAGGAAATTGATAAATTGTACTTCATAAAAGTTAAAAACTTTGCTCTGTGAAAGATCCTTTTAAGAGGATGAAGAGACAAGTTATCCAATAAAGAACTAACATCTTAAATATATGAAGAACTCTCAAAATTCTACAGAAAAAAACAAATGCTCCAACTGCTAGGCCTACTGGGCCTAGGCTAAAGCAGAAAAGTGTCAGGCGTAGGCTATAATGGGAAAATACCAGTCAACTCCTGGCAAATTTCCCAAGTGCAAGCTTTCAAAAAAAAAAAAAAAATGAAATAAGTCTAGTTCGCCCCAAGATAAATGAGAAAGTACTAATTGATTTATTGCTTCTAGTTCACTTCTAGTTTCTTGCTTGGCCAACTCCCTGGGAAATGAACCAGGAGGCAGCAACTGTCCCTGGACTGACCTTTAAACAATACCAGGTGGGGAAACTACTGAAGCTAAGATGTATGGGGGGGAAGTACTGAAACTAAGATGTATAGGGGGAAAATATTAAAACAAAGATGTGTGATGTATGACTAACTAACTGCAAAATTCTGCTTCTGTACATTGCTTGCTTGCTATTCTACCCGGATGCACCTGGGGAGCCTGTATGCCAACCAGGATACAGACAAAGCCTTAAAAACCTGACCCCTTAAGCACTTGGAGCTGTTCTCAGAAACCCCTCGTTGGGACACTGAGGCAGTCTCTGGCTGGCTCCTGAATAAAGAGACTCCCTTGCAAATTTAGCTTGTCTGGTTTTGTGGTCTCTGGGGAACTCCCGGGCACAACACAACCAGAAAATAGGCAAAAGACATTTTTAGACATTAGAGAAATTCAAATTAAAATAACAATGAGATATCACTACACATCTATCAGAATGGGTAAAATTAAAAAAAAAAAACACAACACCAAATGCTGATGGAGAGCTAGAGAAAATACATAACTAATATATTGCTGGTGGAGATGTAAAATGGTGTAGACATTCTGGGAACAGTTTGACCTCCCCCCCTTTTTTTTTATAAAATCAAACATGCAATTACTACACACCTCAGCAATTGCACTCTTGGGAGTTTGTCCCAGAGAAATGAAACTTATGTTCACATCCAAACTTGTACACTAATATACTGCTTATAGCAGGTTTAATTGTAATAGCCTAAATTTGAAACAATCCAACATCCTTCAATGAATATATAGTTCAACAAATTGTGAAATGTACTATGGAACTTCTATTCAGCAATAAAAAAAGAATGACATATCAGTACATAAAACAACATGAATACATCTCCAGGAAATCATGGTGATTAACAAAAGCCTATATCCAGAAAGTTAAAAACTGTGATTTCATTTATATAATATTCTTGATAAAATTATAGAAATGGGGATGAGATTAATTGTTTCCAGGTGTCAAGAATTGGGAATGGTTATTTATTATAAAGGGCAAAACTAAGCATTCTTGTGGTGATGGAATTGTTCTATATCTTGACTAAATTAATGTAAATATTCTGGTTGATAGGCAGTATTTATGTTTTACAAAGATGTTTCCATTGTAGAAAAGTGAATAAAGGGTATACAGGATTTCTGTGTATTATTTCTTACAGCCGGTTGTAAACATACAATTATGTCAAAATAGAAATTTTAATTTAAAAATTAGTATAATTAGTGGTTAAAATTCCAGGCTCCAGAGACAGACTACCTGGGTTCAAATCCTACTATAAAAATTTCTAATAGTGTCCTTGTGGAAAAGTTGATTTCTCCTCTCTGCACTTTAATTTTCTCATCTTTAAAATAAGAACACTAGAATTGAACCTCATGAGGAGTTACTTACATAGCTTATGTAAATTAGTACTTATAAAGTATATAGAAAAGTATGTCTTACAGATTTATGCTCAATAAATGTCAGCTATATTTACTATGATTATTATGGTTATATGTGTATTTATGCATATGAAAAATTTTAAAAGCTGGTATGGGATGGGTACATACCAACTGCAATATAAGAGCTACCATTAGTGGTAGAAACTGAAATAAAGTGAAAGATAAAACTTTATTTGTGCATATTTTATATTTAAAAATAACATATATAAAGCAAATATGGCAAAGTATTCAGTATAAAAAATTGTATTTTAGTTATTCTTTATCTTTTGTTATGTGGTTATATAACTTACAAATTTAAATGTTATTCTTGAAAAGTAGGTAACTATATTTTATCTTTTTCATAAATATTATCTATCATGCATGTAATTAAAATTATATTTTATATTTGCTTCTGAATCATATCATTCAGAAATAACACATTATTATAAATTCGTTGCATAATTAAAACTTCAAAATTTTTCAGAAATAAACTCTTTTCTTGTGATGAATTACTTTATAAAACAGTGTACTAAACCTAGTTTTACTTTTTATTAATGACTGAAGAAACATTATGAAAATAGATTTATTTATGGCTATATATGAATGGCATTCCCTTTATTATTAAATTTTTCAGAGGTTAAATTAATTCTGAATTCTTACAACTGTAATGATTTTTGACATAATTGTTCACATCTCTGGTTTCTGCATTCTTGTCAACCAGTACCCTCAGTTGGAGGCATCTCATTTGTTTTCTTTCATCCATACTTAGAATATTTTCCTTATTGTGGCAAGATATTGAGGTTGACAGAAAACAAACAGACCAACAGTCTTAAGTATTATTTTAGACGTTGTTTTAAATTAATGGCCTGAGTATAGCTTCATATATCTCTTCCCCCCGCCCAGCTTTTCACATGTTTTGTTATTGCTGTGATCTCAATGTGTCCACCCCAAATTCATATCTTGAAATTTAATTGCTAATGTAATAATGTAAAAGGTATGGACTTTAGGAGATTATTAAGTCATGAGGGCTCGGCCCTCATGAATGGGTTAGTGCTTTTATAAAATAGGCTTCTGATATCTTCCCAGCCTTATGTCCTTCTTCCACGTGAGGAGACTGTCTTTCCCCTCTCTAGAGGACACGGAAACTAGGTACCATCTTGGAAGCAGAGAGCAGCTCTCATCACACACCAAATCTTCCAGCACTTGGATTTTGGACTTCCAGCCTCCACAGCTGTAAGAAATAATCCCTGTTTTAGAAATTATCCAGTCTGAAGTATTTGGTTATAGCAGCAAGAACAGACTAAGATAATTATACTTGTTCTATCATCTATTAAGCATTGATTTCATTAACAACCACATGTTCAACTATAGTCAATATTATTAAAATTTGCTGCAGATCTAAGTACAATTTAGAGTATCATTATTTATGAAAATATGATATTTTAGTTCTTAAATGTGTATTTCTTTCAGTAATTGGATCATAACACAAATGAACCTTAAATGAATAACAATCTACCCATGGTAAGGTGTTAATGTATTAGTAGTAATATTGTCCTTTTTGATCTAATTTACTTGTGTTCAAACAATATTTATTGAGTGCCTATGGAGGCCAGGCTTTTTTCTAGGTACTAAATGTACCGGAATAATTCACATGATCCCTGAAACTCAGGTGTTTACCATTTTATATATCAAATGTTACAAGTTTTACTTACCTAAAACTTATAACTAAAGAAATGGGAAATTACAGTTAGATTATTGTTGAAGTTAAAATGCTGGAATTTTTACTATATATCTCATTTTAGAGAGGAAGTAAATTTTAGAGAATATATTCTGATTCTATAAGAATACTGTAAGAAAGCAAATACACAGAGATAGAGAATAAAACAATGGTTGCCAGTGGCAGTGTGGAGAAATAGTTGGAGAACCATCATCATTAAATGATACTTAGAATCTTAAGATTAGTTAATTTCATCCAGGTAGAGCAATGAGATGAGAGGAAACAACATTGCTTTTAAAAATTGATCATGAAAGAGGTTAAGTAAAGAGGTAGGAACAATAAGAATTAGTACTGTAGAAATAAAGGAAGTAGCTTATGAAAAAGAAAGTCAGCAGTGTCAAAGGGAGCAGAAGTATGCAGTGAACTAAAGTACACACATTAGACTTGGCAATATTTCTTCCATTAATGAAGTTGCCAGAGCAATTTCAAGTGTGGGTGTGAGAACAGAAAACAGATAATAGGGGGTTAAGTATAGGTAAATTAAATACAACTGCATGTGATTATGTATCAGTTATAATCTAGTCTGGAAACGGAGATCCTTCAGAATATTTAAAACAGAGGAAATTTAATATTGGCAATTGATTACATAGACTATGGAATTGCTGAGAACCCAAACAGGAAATGATGAGGCAAATCAGAGACCAGCTATTAAGAAATTTATACCTGAATGAGAAGAATTAAATTGTTCAGCATTCTAAAGTATTCTTATTCAATGCTGAAGTTTTATTTTTTGGTATTTGCCCATTTAGAGGAGATGGAGAAGGAGGTATTTTAGCTATTCCTGGGAAAGGCTGTCAGTATTTTTTAATTGACAAATTAAAATTGTAAATATTTATAGTATATAACATGATGTTTTGATACATGCATACATTGTGAAAGGACTAAATCAAGTTAATTAACATATCCATCACCCAATGTACTTATAATTTATTGTGGTGAGAACATTTGAAATCTACTCTTAGTGATTTTCAAGTATGAAATACATTGTTATTAATTATACTCACCGTGTTGTGCAATAGATCTGAACATAACTCTTCTTGTCTAGCTGAAATTTTATATTCTCTAACAAACATCTACCCAATAACCCTGTCCTTCCTACTAATAGCCTCTGGTAACCACTATTCTACTCTATGCTTCTATGAGTTCAAGTTTTTCAGATTCCACATATGAGTGAGATAATGTGGTATTTGTCTTTCTGGGCCTGGCTTATTTCACTTAGCATAATGTCCTGCAAGTCCATCTGTGTTGTTGCATTTGACAGAAGTTCCTCCATTTTAAAGGCTGTATAGTATTTCATTGAGTATATATAACACATTTTCTTTACCAGTTTACCTGTTGTTGGATACTTAGGTTGATTCCATATCTGGGCTATTGTGAATAATGCTACAACGAACATAGGAAGTGCAGAACTCACTTAGACACACTGATTTCAGTTCCTTTGGATATACACCCAGAAGTAGAATTACTGAATCATGAGATAATTCTATTTTTAGTTTTTTGAGGAAACTCTATACTGTTTTCCATAATGGCTTTGCTAATTTATATCTCCATTAACAGTGTACAAAGCTTCCCTTTTCTCTACACTCTCTCCAACACTTACATCTTGTGTTTTTGATAACCATCCTAAGAGCTATTAGGTGACATTTTTAATTTGCATTTTCCTAGCAATTAGTGATGATGAGCATTTTTTCATATAC
Organism: Nycticebus coucang; assembly: GCF_027406575.1. Classification (NCBI taxonomy): domain Eukaryota; kingdom Metazoa; phylum Chordata; class Mammalia; order Primates; family Lorisidae; genus Nycticebus; species Nycticebus coucang. The sequence goes on along the minus strand of NC_069804.1, from coordinate 27,474,278 downwards.
CTGTTAGAGATTCATATGTATTATTTTGAGAAATATTTTTCCAGATCCCTTGCTCATTTTTTAATGAAGTTTTAACAGACTCAGAATAGCCAACCAATTTCGAGAAAAAAAATAAAGCTGAAGGTATTACATTATCTGACCTCAGAATGTACTACAAAACTACAATAATCAAAAAAAGATATATAGCCCAATTGAACAGAGTAAGGAACCCAGAAATAAATCCATACATCTATAGTAAACTGCTCTTAGACAAAAATGTCAAGAACACTCAACAAGAAAAAAAGTCTTTGTAATAAATGATGGTAGGAAAACTGGATAATCACATGCAGAAGAATTAAATTGTACCCGTACTTTACCCCACATACAAAACTCAACTCAAAATGGATTAAAGACTTAAACATGAGAATTGAAACAGAAAAACTACTAGAAAAAAAATATAGGAGGAAAGCTTTCTTGGATTGATCTTTGCAAAGGTTTTTTGGATATGATCTCCAAAACACAGTGAACAGAAGCATAAGTAGACAAATGGGATTGTATCAATCTTAAAAGCTTATACACAGCAACTGTCAACAGAGTGAAGAGACAATGCAGAAGCTAGGAGAAATTATTTGTGGACCATACATCTGATAAGGGTCTGGTATCCACAATATACAAGGAACTAAACACCTCACTTGCAAGATGTCAGTTTTTTTCAAAACAGGATATAGTAAAGAGTGAACTTATGCTTTAAAGAGGAACATATCAATTTTGCTATACATTTTAGATTCCTGTAGTATTCTTTTCTTGGTTTTTTTTTTTTTTTTGTTTGTTTGTTTGTTTTAGACAGTCTCATCTGTTCACCCTCGGTAGAGTGCCATGGCCTCTTATCTCACAGCAATATCAAACACTTGAGCTCAAGTGATTCTCTTGCCTCAGCCTCCTGAGTAGTTGGGACTAAAGGTCCCTGCCACTATACCTCACTATTTTTTTCTAGAGATGAGGTCTCACTTTTGCTCAAACTTGTCTCAAACTCTTGAGCTCAGGCAATCCACCAATCTCGGCCTCCCAAAGTGCTAGGATTACAGGCCTGAGCCACCACACGTGGCCTCTTTTCTTGTTTATAGTATGGTTGACCCTTTAATAATACAGAAGTCAGGCAACTACCCCCATGTAGTTGAAAATCTGAGTGTAACTTTTGACTTCCCCATAATTTAACTACTAAGAGCCTGCTGTTGACTGAAAGTTTTACTAGAAAGAGATTCAAAATGGTGGACTAGGGACATCTCCTTGCCAGCCACTCTGTAAGATTGGGGTAAGGGACTCCAGCTACCACTTACTGGATTTTCCAGCCCATGGTCACTGTTGTGAGGCATAATGAGACAACAAGAAACTCCAGGAGCTGAGGAAGCCACTCCAACACCCAAGCATAGAGACAAGGAAAATTAAAGAGAAGGAAGAAGAGAGAGGAGAAGGAAGGGGAAGAAAGTGAACAAGAAGAAAACACACCAGGAAGAACAACAAAAAAGAATCTGGCAACATGAAAAACCAGAACAGATCAAACCCCCTCCACATCAAGGGATCATGATGCAGCTACCTATATAGAGGATCCCACCTATATAGAAATTACGGAAATGACATAAAGGGAATTTAGCATATGGATAGCAAAAATGAGGATGGGAAATGGAACTTTTACCAATGCAATAACAACTAACACATACTTTTCATGTTATATGTAATATATACTGTATTCTTACAATAAAGTAAGCTATAGAAAAGAAAATATTATATTTACTATTTATTAAGTACAAGTGGATTATCATAAAAGTCTTCATCCTCATCATCTTCACACTGAGTAGGCGAGAAGGAGGAGGAAAGGGAGGGATTGGTCTTGTCTCAGGGGTGGCAATGGGAGAAAATTTGTATATAAGTAGACTCCTGTCATTCAAATTCTAGCTGTCCAAATGTCAACTGTATAGAAAAACACATGCATAAAATGGTTCATTAGGCCTGGCACAGTGGCTCGTGCCTGTAATCCTAGCACTTTGAGAGGCCAAGGCAGGAAGATTGCTTGAAGCCAGAAGTTAGAGACCAGCCTGAGCAAGAGTGGGACACTGTATCTACAAAATATAGAAAACATAGCTGGGCATGGTGGCACATACCCATAGTCTCAGCTTTTGCAAAGGCAGAGGCAGGAGGATTGTTTGAGCCCAGGAGTTTGAGGTTATAGTGATTTATGATGATGCCACTGCACTCTAGCCAGGAAGACAGAACAAGACCTTGTCTCAAAAATTTTCTTTCATTTAATAATAGAGCAAGATTATCCCTAGTAACAAAATCCAATCCATAAAGGTTAATCTAAGAGCATCAATTTTTTTACATCTCCATGTTAGATAAAAAGTCACTTCTTACTCATAAAAAGAAATTAAGTATCAGATGTGAGTTTAAGTCAGTGATTTTTTTTTTTTCTTGGAGGAATTGTTGAAGACTAAGATGACATGCTTTGAGAAAGTTTAGTATCTGTAGTGCCATGGGTCTCTGTTTTTAAAGGCTATTTTTCTTAGAGTTGAGATACTGCTACTATTTTACTATCTGATACTTTTTTGACATTCATGCAGCAAATATTTCAAATGGGACATTATATCTTGAGAGGATAGATAGCTAAAAAAAGAGTATGCAATCCTCTTCTTTTCACAATAATCACAATTTAGCTTTTGATCTGACTTGAGACTTTTATCCGTCTCTACAACACAGTAGGAGGAGGTTTCTTCTGTTGGAATTAAGTAGGTTAAGATGCCATGTGGTAGTAATAACTACTTCCATCTCTCCTAATGTGGAGTCTTTAGATATCAGGTATTTGGTAAAGACAGATGTATAATACACTTTCTGGATTTTATCTCCATTTATTCCACCAGTTAGCATATTATTTTTTCTTTAAAAATTTCTTGTCAGTGAACAGGAACAGAATATTTTACAGAAAATTTCAAAGAAATTTTTTTAGAAAGATGCACCCTTAGTGATGAAGCGTTTGTGCTGAGAATGATAAGGGTACTTTCCCTATTGTTCACACAGCAGGTTGTCATCCTTTTCTTCTTAATAGGGAAAGGTCTTATCCTCAGCAGTGCTGCATGAGTTTCTCAGTTACTTGGCAACAATAACAAAAAAGACACACAAACAGCAAATGGCTCATCATCAACATTGTGACAAATAGTAGTGCCTTAGCTTGTTTTAATGGCCAAATGTAGGCATTAAATTCCTTGTTTTCAAGAATTAGACCCAATGCATACAATCAGGGTAAGCTCTGGTATCTGCAGCAATTAGAAACATTTTAGCTGTTGTATATGAATTTGTATGTAGAAAAAGAGCAAATAAAAATGAGATACTCGCCTGAATAAACAAAGCACCCCTGGAATGCACAAGACAGACGTATATATTTTTTAATTTAAATATCAAAATACATATTTTGGGTATATCTTTATGCTAGTTGACGGCTAATATTATTAGGGAATTTACTGCATGTATGATGATGTCTGTTGTTAAGGAATTTATACATAGAAATAATCACTTGATGAAGAAATACTGCCATTAATAAAGGAACAGTTAAAACCAATTAGGATATGGAGCATCTCCAAAATGGTGCGCACACACTAACAAATGAAAATACCTGTAATGAAAACGAAAAACATAACCATACTGAAGGCAGGGGGACAAAGAACTCACCTAAATAACTTTGGAAAACAGGAAGTTCACTGCCTACTATAAGAATAAAGACAAAAAATTATGCACAAATGCTGTTATTTAATCAGTAAACGTATTTCTCAGGGATATTGGTTAGACATTCTGAAATTATGTGCATACTAGAATTGAACAAACAAGTAATTTTTTTTTGAGACAGAGTCTTACTATTTTCAAAAATGAAAATCCTCCAAAAATATGAGAGGAAGCATTTGAAAAACCACCGAAGCCAACCTGAAGGGGCCCCTAATGGCCAGAGCTTTGAGCAATAAAATAAATAATCACAGTATGGGATTAGAGCCCAAAGAATAAAAGGGATATTCATGAACCCATGATGATATAAATAAAAGGATGATTAAATAAATCAATGGAAGAGATGTGGAAGTTCCACCTTTTAGTGGAATTTATTGATAAATGTGTAAAGAAGGTGGGAAATAGAAATCACCATCAGGCACAGATGTAATTATTACATATATGATCCACTAAAGAGTGCTAGAATCAGTGGGCAAGGGTTTGAAGTGAGAAGCTCAAAATGTCTCTCCTAAGATATTTGTTTATCACAGCAGAAATGATCACAATTTTATAGTGGAAACACCTAGGAGAGACCACTTTGATGAGGTTATCAAGGACAAAGGTACCAGGAATAAGACATATTGACATCATGAACCCTGTGAGAGCACTGAAAAAGACATGGTGCCATTTCTATGGTTCTCTATGCAAGAGAGTAAGACCTCAGTCTAACAATGGGGAAATGCCAGATAAGAAAAATAATGAAGAATATTCAGCAAAATAACTAATCAGTACTCTTCAGAGCTGTCAGGGTTATGAAAAACAAGGGAAGACTGAAGAACTGTTGCAGATAGTGGGAGTTCAGGGAGAAATAATTAAATAGAATATGGGATTCTTCTTGGGATTCTTAAAAAGGACAGTAGTGGAAAATGATGAAATTTGAATGAGACAGTTAATTTGGTTAAGGCTATTATGACAATGTAAATTTCCTGGTTATGATAATTGTTCTATAATTGTCTAAGATGTTAACATTGGGGGAGTCTGGGCGAAAGTTATGTTGAAAACTCCATATACTATTTTTGTAACTTCTCTACAATCTCAAAATTATTTTAAAATTAAACGTTTAAAACTTTGCCATTATAAAACAAATTCAGAAGGACTTCCACTTCTATTGCTGTAGACACTTATAAAAGTAGGCAAAATATATGAAGTAACTGCTTTTAGACACTAGAAAATAGAATTATGATTGTTAAAAGAAGAAAACGAGGTAAGTCTCCAAATCATCCTGAATTTATCTTAAAGGCAAAGTCTAAACTGTGGTCTAGGGGAGGATAAGCCAAAACAGAGCACGGTAGACTCAGTGAACTGATGCCACAGTGAATTTGGGAATGTTAATAGTACTGGAATTTGTAGGACAAGATGTTGGAGAGAAGAGAGCTGTATAGAGATAATGCTCCAGAAATCTGCATAGGGGTCCTATTTGGTCTTTCACTGAACACTAAATTTCTCATGTGAAGGGCAGGAATCCATGAAGCTGGTAAAAGAGCAACTACAAGAGGAATAAAAAATTTTAAAACAATCCAAAAGCTGGACAGTAGTGAGCTAAACAACTACTAGAACATAAATATGGATGGGACAGTTTGGATATTAAACTCCCAGAGAGAAGAGTTCTCTTTGAGTTCCCTAAGCAAATCTGTAGCATTTCAGAAAAGCCTAAGTCATAGGAATAAAGCTAATGTAGCCCAAGAATAATTATTATCATGGGCCATCTCTAGCAAAGCTTTAAAATAGGCCTAGAAAATAACAGCATGATGTACAAATGTATTAACTGCTCACCTGATACTTTTATTAAGGAAAACAAAATCCAGACACTGATAATTTAACATCCATAATGCTCAGGATACGATAAAAAATTACTTGGCACGTTAAGAAGCAATAAAATTATGACCTATAAAGGATAAAAGGTAACTTGTAATTAGGAAAAAAGTCAGAAATAATAGAAAGAGCCAACAAGGACTTTAAAACACATAGTATAAATGTGTCCAAGGGTTTAAAAGAAAACTATTGAAGGAACAACTAAATAATTTCAGTAAAGAAACTGAAACAATGAGAAGAAACATTATTCCATCAATTCAAAATAATTCTTATCTAGAGAACCTAGAGATGAACTCAGACACATATGGCCATCTGATCTTTAATAAACCAAACAATAGCATGCACTGTGGAAAAGAATCTCAATTTAATAAATAGTCCTGGGAGAACTGGTTACCCACATGTAGAAGACTGAAATTAGACCCACACCTCTTACCATTGATAAAAATTGACTCTCACTAGATAAAAGATTTAAATTTAAGACATGAAATAATGAAAATTGTAGAAAAGAGTGTGGGGAAAATCTTTGATAAAATTGGCCTGGGGAAAAAATATTTTTATGAAAACCACCTCCTTGGCAATAGTAGCAACACCAAAAATAAATAAATGGGACATATATAAGCTAAAAGGCTCCTGCACAGCTAAGGATACCACAACTAGAGCAAACAGACAGCTTCATAATGGGAGAAGATATTTGCATGCTATGAATCTAACAAAGGGCTGATAATTAGGATCTACAGAGACTAAAATTAATCAACAAGAAAAGAGCAAACAACCCCATTTATAATTGGACAAGAGACATGAACAGAAAAATCTCTGAAGATGACAAATAGCCAACAAACACATGAAAAAATGTTCATTGTCCCTAGTCATCAGAGAAATCCAAATCAAAACCACTCTAAGATATCACCTAACTCCAGTGAGATTAGCCCACATCATAAAGTCCCAATCTGCAAATGCTGGCATAGTTGTGGAGAGAAGGGAACACTTTTGCACTGCAGGTGGGACTGCAAACTAATACAGCCTCTATGAAAAGAGGTATGGAGAATCCTCAAAGAACTAAAAGTAGACCTTCCCTTTGATCCCATTACTAGGTATCTAACCAGAAGAACAAAATCATATTACCACTAGGACATTTGCACCAGAATGTTTATTGCAGCTCAATTCACAACTGCCAAGATGTGGAAGCAACCCAAGTGCCCATCAACCCATGAATGGATTAATAAACTGTGATTACTATGGAGTACTAGTCAGCCATGAGAAAAGATGGAGATTTTACATCTTTTGTGTTTACCAGGGTGGAGTTCAAACACATTCTTCTTAGTAAAGTAGCTCAAGAATGGAAAAACAAGTATCCAGTGTACTCAGTACTAACATGAAAGCAATATATAAACAAATACACCCCCATACGAAAGAAAAAACACAAGTATAATCTAGTGAGGGGAGGGGAGAGGGAAAAGAGGGGAAGGGGAAAGAGGGAGGGTGATTGTGCACCCTAATGTGCACCATGTGAGGGTGTTCAGCACACTGCCTGGGTCTAGGGCTCAACTATAACTCGAACTTTACCTTAGAATTCAAAACAATGTAATCTAAACATTTGTACCCTCATATTAATCTGAAATTAAAAGAAAAGAAATGTAGGTCAGGCATGGTGGCTCACACCTGTAATCCTAGCACTCTGGAAGGCTGCGGCAGGTGGATTGCTTGAGTTCAGGAGTTTGAGACCAGCCTGAGCAAGAGTGAGACCCAGTCTAAAAAATAGCCAGGTGTTGTGGTGGGCTCCTGTAGTCCCAGCTACTCGGGAGGCTTAGGCAAGAGAATCACTTGAGCCCAAGAGTTTGAGGTTGCTGTGAGCGTGAAGCCACAACACTCGACCAAGGGCGACAAAGTGAAACTCTGTCTCAAATAATAATAATAATAATAAAAGAAAAATAAATTAAAAAATAATTCTTTATCAAAATCATAACTGTCTTTTCTTATAGAAGTCAAGAAGATGATTCTAAAATTCATATGGACAAAGGAAATTTATCACTCACTGTGTCCTGAGGAAAAAAAGTTAGTATACTTACACCATTTGACTTCAATATTCATAATAAAAATACAGTAATCAAGTTGGTGATAGCCTTTCAGGCAAATATGTTACTAAGTCAAACTAGAGAGTTTATAAATATAATCAAATTTATATTGTCCATTAAGTTTTCATTAAAGAAGAAAATAAGTTTAATAGAGAAATGAAAATCTTTTCAACTAATGGTGTTGGACCAACTTGAGGAACATGAACCTTGGCCATACCCAACTCAATACAAAAAAAATTTTTGTAGTATCATAGACCTAAAACTAATAGCTACAATTAAAAATTCTAGGAACCAATATAGCAGAATATTTCTTGAGCTGAGAAAAATCCTAGCAATAAAAGAAAAAAATGATAAGACCAAATTAAACATTTAAAAAATCTACTCCACAAAATTTATAACTAAGAAAATTAATCATGAAGCTAGAGACTTAAAATATGAGTAGTACATGTAGCTGACAAAGTACTTATATCTGGAGTATGTAACAAGTTCAACAACTCACTAATGAAAAGAAAATTAACAAAACATTTTGGGCAATGAACTTGAATAGGCACTTCAGAAAGAAAGATAAACAAATGGTATATAAGCCCTTAAAAAAGTAATCAAGCACAATCAAGAGCATTCAATTAAAACCACAATAAGACAAGACTATCCACCCACTTGAATGGTTAAAATTGAAAATATCGATGACATAATATGTTGGTGAGGATGTGAAGTGACCAAAACACTGATACTTTGTATAAATGGAAATGTTGTAATCACTTTGAAAATTATCCTAGCAGTTTCTCATAAAGCTAAACATAACACTTAGCCAAAGAAAAAATACTTTACCTACAATGGAACAAAGAGAGAATGACAGCAGATTTTTATAAAAAACAAGAGGAGAAAATCGAGTAACATTTTGAATATGCTGAAAGACAAAAAAAAAAGGTCAACTTAAAATTCTACATTAAGTAAAAAATCATTCAAAAACAAAGACAAAATAAGGACATTTTCCAGAAATCTGGAAGAATTAATTGCCAATAGATGTACACTAAAAGAAATGGTAAAACAATTCCTCCAGGCAAAAGGAAAATGAGCCCAAAGGAATATCTAGGTCTACATAAAGAGATGAAGGGCACTGAAAATAGTAACTAAATGGGTGAACTTGGAAGATTTTCCCTTAATATATAAGTGTATTTAAAAGATAAGCAAATGTTTAATCCAAAAGTATTAATATTGTATGTAAGGTATATAACATAGTAGAAGCAAAACATATTACAGCAGCCCAAAGGGTGGAAAGGGAGTAATGGAATTAAATTCTTGTTTCTTAATTGTGCTTGACTATTCTGAGTACCACCGGACAGGGCCACATATTTTTTCCCTCTTAGAACCTGAGGACCTAAATGACTAGGCAAGCAGACAAATCCTAGGCATTTAAGAAAATGCTGCTCATGATATGAACACAGTGTGACTAGAGGTGATATTGCAAACCCCAGATGCAAATGATCCTTCTCTGTTTTGTGGAGCAGGAACTTACATAAGAAGCCCTTCAGCTTCTGATACTAAAGGGAGTTAAGCTGCACATCTGTAGTAGATTTGGTTGAGACCGAGCAATGTGAGCATCAGTCAAGGGGATTATGTGCCATGTTGGGAAGCAGAGGCAACAGATGAAAGTAAAGCCAGCCAAGCCCCCTGCAGTTGTTGAGGGATTACACACATGGACTTGAACTGAGAAGACTTTCAAAAGAAGAAAACACGGACCAACAGGCAGAGAACACTCATCCTGTTCTTAGATGTTAAAAAATTACCAAGTGAAGGAAATACCAGAGGTCTTTTCCCCATAGGAGAGTTTGAAACAGGGACAGAGACAGGGGACAAAGACAGGGATTGGGTCAGGAGGAAGGCAAAGTCTGTGCATATTATTGAGGATACTGAAAATAGAGAACAGATGAGTGGGTAGGAGAACAGTGTATACCTATGTGCGTCCAGGTTGGAGTGGGGTGGACAATGAGGGATTTGAAAACAAGGGATGGGGTTGCAAGGTATGCTGGAGATGCGGGGGGGGGGGGCAATGCTCATTTCCATGGTGCTGGAAAGCCAAGCAGCAACATTGGAATAGTGTTTGGGGCAGAATGGAATCCACACATGAATTCCTGTGCAGAGATGTAATGAAGTCCATTTCTGAGGAAGGTTCTTTTAGCTCCAAGCTTTCCTTGTAGTGCTCAAGGAACCCCAGAGATGTATGGGTTTCAAGGACCACTGGGCTGAGAGTGATGAGGGGGCATTTAGGGAACAGGACAAGGGCTTGCAGTTCCCTCTTCACACAGATTCTCTGTCTTCAAGTCAGGGATTTGATTTATGGATCAAATATTTCCTCCTCAAAGTAAAGGGAAATATCTCATTGACATTTCAGAGTTTTAACGCATGGCCAGAAAAATCCTGGCACTCAAGACATTACTGAAGAAATCTTGCTTTACATGAATGAAAGATTAAGTTAATTTTCTGTGCAACCTCCTTAGAAAACAGAGAAATTCAAATAATGGTGAGACCATATATTTTCATTCAAAAGTTTGACCAAAATTTAAAAAGTTGACAAAATAAAATTCCTTTGTGTTTATAGATTAGTCACATACATTAATATGCAAAAATATGAATTGGAATAGCTTTATAAAAACAGAATTTTAAAAAAAGACTGTCTCTAGAAAAAAAAAACCACACAACAGAATTTCAGAAATATAAATAATTTTTTTGCAATCCCACTTTTTCCAATTTGCACTTTGCTATATTTTTCCTGTAAGAATTCATGGCCAATGATGTTGCTTAATAGAAATATTAATCATAGAAACAAATGAAAAACAACTATCATTAGGAAGAGATTGGTGAAATTCATTATGGCATGAACACAGTTTAGAATTCTAGGGAGTAGTTAAAAAAATGAGGCGGGTCTATATGTGCTTTCAGAACATATGAGAAGAAAGAAACAATTAACCCCAATAAATTCTGATCTCAGATACCAGAGTGATTTTGAAAACCACCTCTCAAACTTCAAGGTTATGAACCAAGAAACCATAGGTTCTATGCCAAACCAGACTCTACTTGCCAGAGCATTTGCAAACACTTTCAGAATGTAATGTGCACCCTCAAGAGGGATGAAGAGATCCAAGCTTCACTGTTCAAAGTGAAAATTCTGCAGAAGGTACATTTGTTGTCAGAGGGAGCCCATCCACAGTGAGGGACGGGACCTCCATGCGGTTGGAACCCTCCGTGTCAAGGAGAAGTCAGGTGAGTCTGAGTTGTGTGTTCCTCTGGAGGCAGGTTCAAGCTCCAGAGAAAGACATAGTGAAGAGAAGGCCAGCAAGTCAGGTCCAATTCGTATAGGAGAACACACTGGGGAAGACCCAGGAGAAGGGCCCTATAATGTGGGAAAGTGCTGGGTGGGACTGGACTCCTGCAGAGACCAGGGCAGAGTCAGCTCTAGAGGATTCCTGGGCCTAGAAGCAGGAGGATGCCAAGTGAATAAACTCCACAAACAGTCCCAAATTGTGTTTGATTCTCATTTTTACTTTCCTTCTTTAGGCCTGCTGTTAGTAGTTTGGTCATAGTGTCTTTCTTTTTTGTTTCCTGAGAGACATAGCTATTGAATAGTGGGAAGAGCAATGAATTAATATGCCCAAGATCTGCCCCAGGCTAGGAGAGGTGGAACAGTGTTGGCTCTAGAGGAATTCAGACCCAAAATCTAGTCCCATTCCTGTTCCTTACTCCCGTGTGAAGTAAACGTATTATCAAATTGTATGAACATTAAGTTCTTTGTTAGTGAAGTGAAGTTTAATAAGCCCTGTCCCATAGGATGGCTGGAGTGTGTGGGGCGTATGCAAAGCACCTGGCACACTGAGTGGTGTATCCTGAGGCTTTACAGAATCATATTTATTATGATGATTTTTTTTTTCACCCCAGATGATTCCATCCCGTTACCTGGGATTTGTTTTTTGGTTTTGTTTTGTGTGTTTGTCTTTCATTCCAAGATATGTCCATGAATATACAGTGCTGTAGGACACAGAACACCAAATTACCCCCAAAATACGGCCTATTAAGAAAGAAAAACAAAAAAGTCTTAGTAAATCTTCTTCCTTACAGGGTATATTATGTGGATATTGGGTAATCTCCATTTGGAAGCAACTCAAAGCTCATAAAATGTGTATCAGACCAATTTCTACCCTCCCTCACTGTCACCCTTTGATCCAAACCACTCTTATTTTCATTTATTTAATTCCTACAAAAATCTAGTCCTCCCTTAGAGCTTGCTAAATTATACTGAAAGAGAATCTAGTTAAAATGGCCTGTTAATGTAGTGGGGTCTGACTGCCCAAACCCATGACATAGAGTGCCAGCACAGTGGCTTCAGGCCATTTCACCTCAAGGAACTATCAGCCTTAATTCTCAGAAACTCTGAGAAGGCAGGGTGTATAAAACATCTGCTTTGTCTACTGTATTCACCTCTACTGGGACAGTAGGAAAATCCTATCCCTCCCGCAGGTGGAGAACAGCTAAGAGCTCAAAGCAATTCTCCATTACAGGTCTACTCTCTCAACTCTGAGTCACACCAACCAAGGGCCCAGCCCATGCTGGTCACTCCCACAACCTCCTCCAACCCACTGCCCTGTCACACCAACCCAGGGCCCAGCCCATGCTGGCCACTCCCACACCCTCCTCCAACCAACTGCCCTGTCATACCAACCCAGGGCCCAGCCCATGCTGGCCACTCCCACACCCTCCTCCAACTCACTGCCCACCTTAACCCAAAGCCCAGTCACAACAACCCAGGGCCCAGCCCATGCTGACCACTCCCACACCCTCCTCCAACCCACTGCTCACCTTAACCCACTGCCCAGTCACACCAACCCAGGGCCCAGCCCCTGCTGGCCACTCCCACACCCTCCTCCAACCCACAGCTGACCTTAACCCACTGCCCAGTCACAACACCCCAGGGCCCAGCTCCTGCTAGCCACACCCACACCCTCCTCCAACACACAGCAGACCTTAACCCACTGCCCAGTCACACCAACACAGGGCCCAGCCGATTTGACCACTCCCACACCCTCCTCCAAACCACTGCCTACCTTAACCCACTGCCCAGTCACACCAACCCAGGGACCAGCCAATGCTGGCCACTCCCACACCCTCCTCCAACCCACTGCCCACCTTAACCCACTGCCCAGTCACAACAACCCAGAGCCCAGCCCATGCTGGCCACTCCCACACCCTTCTCCAACCCACTGCCCAGCTTAACACACTCCCCAGTCACACCAACACAGGGCCCAGCCCATTCTGGCCACTCCCACACCCTCCTCCAACCCACTGCCCAGCTTAACCCACTGCCCAGTCACACCAACACAGGGCCCAGCCCCTGCTGGCCACTCCCACACCCTACTCCAACCCACTGCCCACCTTAACCCACTGCCCAGTCACAACAACCCAGGGCCCAGCCCATGCTGGCCACTCCCACACCCTCCTCCAACCCACTGCCCTGTCACACCAACCCAGGGCCCAGCCCATGCTGACCACTCCCACACCCTCTTCCAACCCACAGCTGACCTTAACCCACTGCCCAGTCACAACAACCCAGGGCCCAGCCCATGCTGGCCACTCCCACACCCTCCTCCAACCCACTGCCCAGCTTAACCCACTGCCCAGTCACAACAACCCAGGGCCCAGCCCATGCTGGCCACTCCCACACCTTCCTCCAACCCACTGCCTAGCTTAACCCACTGCCCAGTCACACTAACCCAGGGCCCAGCCCCTGCTGGCCACTCCCACACCCTCCTCCAAACCACTGCCCACCTTAACCCACTGCCCAGTCACACCCAGGGCCTAGGCCATGCTGGCCACTCCCACACCCTACTCCAACCCACAGCCGACCTTAACCCACTTCCCAGTCACACCAACCCAGGGCCCAGCTAATGCTGGCCACTCCCACACCCTCCTCCAACCCACTGCCCAGCTTAACCACTGCCCAGTCACACCAACCCAGGGCCCAGCCCCTGCTGGCCACTCCCACACCTTCCTGCAACCCACAGCTGACCTTAACCCACTGCCCAGTCACTCCCAGGGCCCAGCCGATGCTGGTCACTCCCACACCCTCCTCCAACCCACTGCCCAGCTTAACCCACTGCCCAGTCACACCAACCCAGGGATGGCCACTCCCACATCTTTCTCCCACCGGCTACCCTGGAAACCTACTTCCCATGGAGGGCCTTGAGGTTTTTCAAGGCCCCAAATTGCCTTGCCTCAGGGCATTTATGCTTGACCGCCCTCTTCTGGACCTCCCTTCCACCTCCCTCCACCCCACTCCTTTTCCCTTGCCTTCTATGTCACTAAACACTCTCTAAATAAACCACACAAATCCATGAAAATAACTTTTATTTGATAGAACAACAGAATAGATAAGGGAAGCAAAGAAGTCACAATCTTTTCCATTTTTTTCTATTTCTTTATTGCAACTATTTTACTGCTGTTTTATTTCACATTTCTAAGGAAAAGCCTATTCTAGTGCCATGTTTTCTTGTTCCAGATCACTAAATAATATGGAAGATTTCCCAATTTATTTTATATCATAGCACAATTCTTAACTACTAAGTCTCATAAACAACATCAAATATGTAACCAATATTATTCATACACTTAGATTCTAAAGGTAATTAAACATATTCAATATAAATAACATTTGAAAACTTCCAACAAAAAGGAAAGGTAAATCTTCAAGTTACAGATGTAGAATAAGAACACAGATATAATATATACTTTGTTTCCTCCAACACCACCATATTCTTCCACTACTGAAAAGGTTGAATACTCTCTTCAAACTCCACTAGGGCTGAGAGAAATTGCTGGAATTGCCCCTGGATTGTGCACCGGCTCCGGCACTAGCGATTAACATAGCTGCAAAGCTGGCTCGGGTTCTCGCTTCCTCATCCCTCAAAGCCTCTTCATACAAGGTTGGGAAGGCACTGGGGACCGTGTTATGGATCTTGGCCAAAAACTGCAGGACTTTCATCTTACTGGTTTCTGCGTGAGCTCTGGGACCCCACAGGAATTCATAGCGTGGAGGATCACTGTTGGGCACCTGCCGGTACACCAGGTACTTTTCCCTTACTAAATCTTGGGTGAGGAGCTTCCTGGGATCCCCAAAGACAAAATGCCTTCTTCCATCATATATCTCCATTACATTAAGCACTTCCCAGATAGCATCCTCAGAGGCACAGTTGCCCTTCATGAAGATCACACACAAGACAGTCATTAGGAAGCCAGTCTTGGGCATAATCTCTTCACCACTCAGCCTTGCTTCAGAGCTAGGACCGAATTTGCTGATGAGGGTATAGTGGCGCCTGTTGGAGTCAACTTCCTGCACATCTATGCCAAAGGCCAGCACCATAAGGTCAGAGGCCTTCTTGAGAATCTCATCGAAATGCTTCTTATATTTTTTGGTGACACACTTCAGCATGTCTGCCTTTGTTATGGGCTCTTGCATGTTATACTTGCGCAGCAAAAACTGAACTAACACAATTGCCCTGTTATCTAGAGGTGTGCAGGATGAAAGATCACCTGTGGGTAGTGCCTGGGAGGTACTTGGTCTTTCCCCATCTTGGCTCCTGGCACCTTCATCAAATGTGTGTGAAACACCTGCAGAAGTAGTGGTGGTGGATGGGCCTCTGCCTGGTCTCTTGGATTTTCTACATGAGCCAGCAGCGGAGGAGCCCTGAGGATTGCTACCACAAAGAAGAGAGGAAGAAGTGCAAGGCCCTTCTTCCTCAGCGCCGGGGGCCTGAGCCCCCTGAGCCTCGCCCCGAGTCTGGCGGTGTTTCTCACGGGCACGGACCTTACTCTTGTGCCCCCGCGGCATGATAATTCTGGTTAAGCAGTGTGGGCAGGTAAACAGGTAATGCGGACACCTAGGGGAGGGAGAATGAGACAGCTATGGGCACTTTCAGGAGAGAAAGACTACCTTGGTTTTAACCAAGGCCGCTTAAACAGGTTTCTGTGAGAGCAGTGCTCTAGGAACTCACCCCCCCATACCAAGCGACACCTTCCGGAGACCCCGAGTTGCAAATAAGACCATTCCTCCACCCTTCAGCTGAAAACAGTAAAAGGATTTTAAAGGGGAATGCTCCTCTGTCATAGATTAAGAGTTTTCAGTCCTCGCAAGCACACACATTAGACCAAGACCCCACTTCCCTTCCCCAAAACCCCAACAAAGAAAGAAGAGACTCCGAAGCTTAAAAGCCCTCCCCGGGTCTTCCCACGGCAGACTGAAGGGGCAGTCCGCATCTCTGTGGCCACACCCAGTCAAGTTCCTCCTTTTTATTACATATAAGGCCCGGGATTTTGTCCCTCCGCTAACCTGAATCCGCCGGCTCCCGATCAGTGTTCAGTCCTTGAGACCCCAAGGCAGAAGTAAGGGTGCGTTGCGTTTAACAGCAATGGCTCGGGGCCCCGTGGCGCAAGAGGGTGGGGGCAGGGCTGAAAGGAGCCAGGTTCTGAGTCCTTTGTTCCGGCTGGGGGGATTAGGGAACAATGCAGTTCTAGCTAAGGGTCCTCACCTTGTCTCTCCACATCACCTCTCTCTTCTCACGACCTGAGCTTGCTGTCCTCAGACCAAGGCTCTCATCTCCCTAAGACCCTTGAGGTAGAAGTTGGGAGGGAGGCATTTAATGCTGACAATTCTGCCCTGAGCCTCCCAGGGGTGAAAATCAGGGGTGGGACTCTGCACAGGTTGGGTCCCTGGCTTCTGGAGTAGGTTGTCCTGTCATATCTCAAAGTTGAGTGTGTGTGTGTGTGTGTGTGTGTGTGTGTACGCGCGCGTGCGCAGAATAGGGTATTTTCCTCTTAGCTTCTTCTGTAAAGGCTTTCTTGGTAAATATCAATTCCTTGAAAGCTCTGAGTTGACGGACTACAGGACAAAAGCCATGTGAGCGTTTTTAGAAGTTGGCATTTCCCAAGAAGCAAGGGGCCCAACCTGTACAGAGCCCCAACCCTTTGCAAATCTTACAGAGAACGGGCCAACGTCCCATACTAGGTATTAATACACAGGGGGAAACTACAGCACAAATCAGGGTCTCAAAACAGGTGGTGTAAAGAAAAATGACAGTGGATGACAGAGCCAGTTCACCAGCCAAACTTAAGATTTTCAAGAACTTTCTATTCTAAAAGATCTAGTATACTTTCTAATGGGATGAGGCTGAGCTGCATGATTTTATAAGACCCAGAACTTTTGACATTATTTAACATTGGCCAGCCCAGTCCAGTGACATTATTTTTTGACCCTCATTCATAGTAAGAAATAATACTTACATCTCTGGCCAGGCTTGGGGGCTCACGCCTGTAATCCTATCACTCTGGGAGGCCGAGGCGGGTGGATAGCTTGAGCTCAGGAGTTCAAGACCAGCCTGAGTAAGAGTGAGACCCAGTCTCTGAAAGGAGCCAGGCATTGTGGCCATGCCTTTAGTCCCAGCTACAGCTACTCGGGAGGCTGAGGCAAGAGAATCGCTTGAGCCCAAGAGTTTGAGATTGCTGTCAGCTATGACACTACAGCACTCAATCCCAGGGAGATTGAGTGAGACTCTGTCTCAAAAAATAAAAATATAAAAAAAGAAATGTACTTACATCTCTTAACAAATATGGGTATGTGTACTTTTTCATAAAAGAATGCCTATTCATGTTATGTGTGATGCATTCATTCCATTTCTTCTATTTGATTATAATATATATATTTTTAAAGGTCAATCTTCACCAGAAAAGAGCTTTCAGGTGGCTATTAGCACAGCTTCTGCGATCATGCTGTTTCAAACAACTTAAACTTTTGTGTTGTCCTGATATATTATACCGGGTTACTGGCACACAGGGTCTGAGGTGCCATCTCAGATTCTTTAATGAAACAGTACAAATTCATTGTCCCAAGGCACACTGAAAAGCAGCAAGAACCAAACTTTAGTCCCTTTCCTCCAACCAATTTTGTCACCTGCTTCTGTTGCTACAGGCCTAGCTCTATTTGAGGGTATGCCCCCACCTGTCCATACACAAGAACTAGTTCAACACAGATTTGGTGTCCCTAAGGGATTTCTCCTTTGTGTTGCTTTGATGCTGTTAACATCATTCCCTCATTCTCCCTTCTAGTTTTTCCAGGGTTGATTTGGGGAAAGAGCAGACCAATGCTGGTTGCCATCTTGGATACCACATGTAAGGCAGTGTATTAGTCTGCTCAGGCTGCCATAATAAAATAATACAGACTGTTTGACTTCAACAACAACAACAACAACAAATGTTTTTTGCATGGTTCTGGAGGTTAGAAGTTCAAGATCAAGTTGTCAGCAGGGTTGGTTTCCCATGAGAGCCCTCTTCCTGGCTTGCAGACAGCTGTCTTCTCGCTGTGTCCTTATCTGGCCTCTTCTCTGTATGCATATGTAAAGAGATCTCTTGTTTCTCTGTCTCTTCTTATAAGGACACCAGTATTCTTAGATTAGGGACTCACCCTTATAACATTATTTAACTTTAACTACCTCCCTAACTGTGCTATTTCCAAATAAAATCACTTGGAGGTTAAGGCTTCAGCTTATGAATTTCCGGGAGGACACAATTCAGTCCACAGCAGGCAGTAAATCTGTAAATAATTTAAGGGGAGTAGACATATTTAAAATATTACTTTCTCCATGAATAAACATAATGTACTGATTTATTTGGGACTTCTTTTCCCCAAGTCTTATTTTTATAGTTGCTTCTAAAAAAGACTGCGTACATCTTTGTCAGGTTTCTTTTAGGTAAATTTGGAATATTTGTTGCTTTTGTGATTGGTATATTTTCTATTATTTGTCCTTATTAGTTACTGATTTGGGGTGGCTAGGCTCCTGAGTTTGCTATGATGCTTCACAGCTTTGTGAAGTCTTTAATTAATTTGAGTATTTTTTTGTACTAGTTCCTGTGGATTTTCTAATTAGAGAAGCATATTGTCACCATTTGTTATCTCTGTCTTTTCAGTATGTCTACTTTTTATTTTTTTATATATTTATTGCTCTGGTTATATATTCCAGTCCAATTTTAAACAGTAGAGGTGGAAGTATGCATCTTTTTGGTCCCGATTTTAACGGAGATGGTTCTAACATTTCACATTTATATAAATTTTCTATAGATTTTAGGAAATGGAAACTATCTTCTAAGGTTATTTTGCTAATTTTTTTATTTTTTATTTTTTTACTGTGAGTGGGTGTTAAATATTTTTTCAAAGATTTTTTCTGCACTCCTGAAAAATGATCAAATGCCTTTTCTTTTCTATCCATGTAGAGAAATTCCAATTGACAGTTTTTTCTATTGTTATACCATCTTTCCTTTTTTTGGACATAGTCTACTTACTCACTGCTACATTGAAGATGATATGAATTTATTTAGAATAGATGCCTCTATGTGAATGAGATGGGCTCAAGTGATCGTTTCTTGAAGTGTCCTTATTTGGTCTTTGTACTTGTTAAGATGAGTTTTATAATGCCTCATCTTTTTGTGTGGCTTGGAAGAGTTCATTTAAGATGGCAATTACTGTTACCCTTATTATTTGATGAAACTAGCCTCCAAAACTAGCTGGTTCTAGAATATTTTGGAGAGACTGGAACTTAGGCTAAAGTTTCAGTTTGAATTGTTTAACTGACATTTTCTTCTCTTGTTTAGAACAATCGGGTCCAAACAAATTGTAATGTAATTGGAAAGTTGTATTTTTTAAAAAATTGGTCCATTTAATTTTGAATTTCAAATTTAAAGACATTTATAAAAAATGTTTCGTTAAAAAAGTGTCACATGTCTACAATAGTACAGAGAAAAGTATAATCAACCCACTATACTTGAAACTCAGCATTAACAATCATTAATAGAGTTAAAAGATGGATCAGATTAAGATTTATTGGGGTTTTGCTTGTTTGTTAGCAAAGCCACTGAAGGAGTGATACTGTATACTTTCACTAGGAGGAATATAACATTTGTGTTTCTTCCTTTATGCTGATGTTGGCCGTTATTGATAATCATAATTTTTGTTTAATAATTCATTAGGAGCTGTAGGAAAGTGATTACTAATGATATCATTTCTTCTGAATTTATTAACTGAAATACTTCTATAGGTAGAAACTTTCCTTCTTGGTCCACCATTTGGTTATGCTGGGCTCATGATAAAATACATTCATGGTGTTTTCTTATATTAAATCTCTTTTGCTCCTGTATTTTGTAGAATTTTTTAACATCTCTTATTTCTACTGTTTTCTTTTGTAATTAATAGTATTTACAGAAATTATATATTTTATAATTCTTTCTCAATAACTAGATTTGGTTAGTTGACTTTGCTATTTTCTATTTCCTTGTTTCCAAATTGATTTTCATTATTTATTACCTTCTACTTCTGAAGGCTTAATATTCTGTTTATTCTCTGCCTTATTGAATTCCATGGATTCCTTCTTAATAACATCATTTGGGCTATAACTCACAGGTAGTGCTTTAGAGATTTATATGTATGAGGTATACTTTAAATGACTTCAAAGAGGGGAATTGAAATGTTCCTAACAGAAAGAAATGTATGCTTAACATTTTTACAACTTAAATGTATCTATGTCAAATGCTAAGAAAACAATGTATATAGATGTAATTGACCACATATAACAGTCAAGAATTGACCAAAGAACTAAAACTTTTCTCTGCACATATGTTTAAGCCAGAAAGAATTTAATGTAGTAAATTTATTACTCATAGGATGGAAAAGCAACTCAGAAAGAAAACTTAATACTTGGTAACTTGAGGATATTACTCCTATCTTTATGTGAAACTTGATAATCTGACTTTAAAATTTAAATTCACATGTAAACGGTTAAATATACCCCCAAAAGATGAATAAAATGGAAGATATAGCCCATCAGATAGTAATAATTATTGCAAAGGTATAATAATTAAGAATTTGTGGTATGTTTGAATGATAGATAAAATAGACCAATGGAATTGAGTAGAAAATAACTAAACAGACCATTTATATAGTGATCCCTAAATTATAAAAAGTGCTACTCACTGCAGAGGAATGGAGGAAGTTAATATTGTAATAAAAATGCAACTGTAAGTTATGGCAATAAAAATGGTGAAGTAGGGAGCTCCACAGAAACACATAAAAATAAGCAAAAACCTGCCAGAATAAACTTTTGTGAAACTCTGGAAGATAATCAATGGTTTATAGCAATCAAGGGATTGCTTAATCAAGACAAAGACTACTTAAATACACTGTTTAAGGATAGCTCTGTCAAAACATGAGGTGACCACAGCTATGCAACTCAGCCTTCATAGATCATACACAAAAATAATATATTCTTTAAAAATAGTTTAGAAAAGCCACCAAAGAAACAAACAAGTACAACCTACAACAAGCAGTAACTACCATCACTGAGGAGGGGTAAGAATATGATTCCTAGTTACCATGTTATAGTATTTTAAGTGTCCAGTTTTCAACAAAAAAAGGATGCAAGAAGCCAGAAAACATGGCCTATTCATCGAAGGAAAAAAATTAGCAGAAATTATCCTTTAGGAAGCACAGACATTTGACATACTAGGCAAAGGTTTTAAGTCAACTGTCTTAAATATATTCAATGAACAAAATAAAATCATGGCCAAAGAAATCAAAGAAACTAGGAGAGAGACATCTCAACAAATTCCATCTCAATAAAGAGATGAAAATTACAAAAAGAACCAAATAGAAACTCTGGAGTGAAAAGTACAAAACTGAAATTTAAAAATTCAGTAGAGGGTTTCAACAGTAAATTTAAGCATGCAAAAGGAAGAATCAGAAAACTGAATGACAGGGCAATAAAAATGACTTAATCTGAGGAGCATGCCAAGAAAAGCATAAGAAAAATAAAAGGGGCTTAGGGGAACTTTGGAACATCATCAACATATGCTACCATATGCATTATGTAAGTATCAGAAGGAAGACAGAGAGACAAAATGGCAAAAAAAAAGAAAAGAAAGAAAGAAAACTCTGAAGAAATAATAGCCAAAAATTCCCAAATATGAAAGACATGAATGTAAACATACAAGAATCTCAGTGGTAGACTCAAAAAAGTCCCTGTCAGAATAGACTATAATCAATCCAATGAAAGCTAAAAATAAAGGAATAATCTTTAACACAGGCGATCCTTTTAACTCATCTGTTTAAAAGGATCTTTAATAAAATTAACAGCTTATTTCAAATAAGGAACCATAGAGGCTAGAAGATAATTGTATTATATATTTAAAGTACTTAAATAAAAAAGAAAGAAAGAAAGGAAAAAAGTACCAACCAAAATTTTTGTGATAGGCAAAACTATCCTTCCAAAATGATAGCATAATTAAAACATTCCCAGACAAACAAAAGCTAAGAGAGTTTGTTGCTACAATACTTGCTAAAGGAAGTTGAGCAAGTTGAAACCAAAGGGTATTATTATATGAAAAACCCTACGAAGAAAGATAGATCACTGATAAATTCAACTATATAGGTAAATATAAAAGCCAGCATTATTGCATTTGGGGTATATAATTCTTCTTTTCTATATGATTTTTAAAAACAAGTGAATAAAATAGTAATTATAAATCTCTCTTAAAGAACACACAAAATATAAATGTAATTTCCAAAAAGAAAACTATAAACTAATATCCTTTATTACTACAGATTCAAAAATTCTCAACAAAATATTAGCAAATAAAATAAAACAGTGCATTAAAAGGGTTATACACCATAACCAACGGGGATTTATCCCAGTAATGCAAGGATTCTTCAACATAAGAAAATCAGTCAATGAAAATATACCACATTAATAGAACAAAGGGGAAAAAATATGATCGTCTAACTAGATGCAGATGAAGCATTTGACAAAATTCAACATCTCTCATGATTAAAAAACACCCAGAAAACTAGGATTAGAAGGGAATTTATATTTAAAAAAACCCACAGATATCATCATATTTAATGGTGAAAGACTGAAAGCCTACCCCTTATGATCAGAATCAAGATAAGGATGTAGGCTTCACCTTTAATATTTAACGTTTTACTGGTGGTCCTAGCCAGAACAATTAAGCAATAAGTGAAAGGGATCCAAATTCCCTATTGGAATATAATTCACAAAACTGTATCTATTTATAGATAGCATGATTCTATATATAGAAAATCCCATAGTTTCCACGGGGGGGGGGGGGGGGGACTAAAGATAGCGAATGAATTCAGCAAAGTTTCAAGGTATAAAGCCAACATACACAAATCAACACCAGAAATGAATAAGCTAAAGAAATTAAGACAACAATTTCATTTCCAATAGCATCCCCCCCAAATATAACTAGAAATAAATTTATGAAAGAGGTGTAAAAAAAAAAAAAAACTTGTACACTGGAAAAAATACAAAACATTGCTGAAAAAAATGAAAGAGTACCCAAATTAATTAAATGACACCTCATGTTCATGGATTGGAAGACTTCATTTTGGCAGGATGGTAATATTCTCCATAGTAGTTTACAAAACGCAATTCAATACCTATCAAAGTTATAATTATCATTTTTTAACAAATGAAAAGTCTGATCATCAAATTCATATGAATATGCAGGTGGTTCCCAATAGCTAATACAATACTGAAAACCAAAAATAAAGTTAGAGAACTAACATTTTCCAATTTGAAAACTTACTACAAAATTACTGGCAATCAAAACAGTAGTACTGGTATCCGTACAGATAAACAGAACAACAGAATAGAATTGAGAGTCCAGAAATAAACACAATTTATTTTTAACATGGCTACCAACACCTTTGAATGTGGAAACAATAACTTTTTTCAACCAATGGTACTTGGATAACTGGATAACCACATGCAAAGAATAAAATTGGACCTCCACTTTATTCCATATACAAAGTTTAACTCAAAAGGATAAATGACCCAAATACAAGAACTAAAATTACAAAACTATTTTAAAACTATTAGAAAAAAAACAGTAGTAAATCCACATGACCTAAGATTGTGTGATGGAATATTTGAGTAAACATCCAAGTACAAGCGATAACAAAAAATAATACGTTAGTGAGAGTTAATAAAATTTTTTTTGAAGCAAACTCTTATGTGCATCAAAGGACAGTATCAATAATGTGAAAAAGTAATCCACAGAATGAAGAATAATATTTTTAAGTCATACATATCTGATACTGGTTTAATACACAGACTATAGAAAGGACTCTTTCAATTCAAAGACAAAAAGAAAAACAATCGAATGAAGAACGCATGACAGACTTGAATAGACAACTGTCTAAAGAAGATATGGAAATAATCACTAAAAACATGAAAAGATTTTCAACATTATTGGCCATTAAAGAAATGAAAATCAAAATCACAATGAGTATTACTTTATACTCACTGGAATGGCTTTAATTTTTTAAAGGGTGAATAACAAGTGCTAGAAAGGATATGGATAAGTAGGAACACTTGTACATTGCTGGTGGAAATTTTAAAAGTGTAGCTACTATGAAAGACATTCTTGTGTCAAAAGTTAGACATAAAATTGTCAAATGACCTGGCAATTCCACTCTTACGCATATACTCACAGGGACTATATAAAAATATTGATAGCAGCATTATTCACAACAGCCAAAAAGTGGAAATAACCCATATGTCTAGAAGGATAAAGGGATAGACAAAGTGTGGCATATATAAATAATGGAATATTATTCAGCCATAAAAATAAATGAAGTATGACACATGCTTCAATATGGACTAACCTCAGTAACATAATAAGTGAAAGAAGCCAGAAACAAAAAGTCACATAACATATGAATTTTTATATTATACCTCCAGAACAGGCAAATCCATAAAGAGAAAATAGATTAGTGGCTATTAGGGGATGGGGGAGGAAGGATGCAAAATGATTATTTAATCGATAAAGGGTGTTTTCCTGTGATGAGGAAAATATTTGAAAATAAAAGGAGATAGTGGTTGCACAACATTGTAAATACACTAAATTCCACAAAAATTTTACATGTTAAAATGTAATACGTTATATATTATGTGAATTAAATCTCAGTATAAAAACGGACTAGTGTTATCAGTGTTAACAATGCTTTTATCATTGTCTAATGTGGTTCTCAATACATACACCAGTAGTACGTATTTAAAGCAAGTGTACCCGGTAGGTGGCGCGCGCAGCTTTCCCGGAGAGGGCGGGGCCCCGGCTGGACATGAGGAGCCCCGGGGAAGACATGCTTGCACGCAGCCCCCAGTGCCCGCACGCGGTGGGCTCGACCTGGGAACCGCCAGTGCCAGGGCGAGGGTGCCCCGTGGTGCGGGCGACACCAGAGAGAGCGTGTGAAGGGCTGAGGCAGTGCGAGACACGTGGCCGCAGCCTAGAAGGCCAGAGGCCAGATGGGCTTGGCCCCTGTCGCCAGCCCTAGCATTAGAGCAATGGCCAGCGAGGTGCCTCCTCCCCCGGGTCTACAAAAAAACAGTTTAGGGGCTCGGCACCCACAGTTCAGTGATTAAGGGCACCTGCCACATACACTGAGCTGGAGGTTCGAACCCAGCCTGTGCCTGCTAAACAACAATGACAACTGCGACAACAACAAAAATAGCCGGGCGTTGTGGCGGGCGCCTGCAGTCCCAGCTACTTGGGAGGCTGAGGCAAGAGAATTACTTAAGCCCAAGAGTTTGAGGTTGCTGTGAGCTGTGACGTTACAGCACTCTACCGAGGTGGACATAGTGAGACTCTGTCTCAAAATAAATACATACATACATACATAAATAAATAGAAATAAAAAATAAACCAGTTTAGGGCACCCCTCATTCTTGCCCCCAAATCTCCACTTCTTGGGCGTGGCCGAGAAAGTCCACCCACGCTAGGAGGGCTCTTGCTGGGAATTTGGAAAAGACCCTCATCCAGTCTGGAGGTTCTCTGGGCTTCCGAAGAAAAACTACTTAAACCCTGGATGAATTTTGGAGAATGAATGCATTGAGTGAAATGTGGCCTATATCTACAAGGCTAGGATAGAACCAAATCTCTTACCATGCTGTCCATCTTTGCAGCTGAAAACTCTAAAACCAGCTAGCTCACTTCCGAATCTGTGGTCCTGTGTTCATGGCCGATCTGAGTATTGAGGCACTACTCAAACCTACTCAGCTGGCTGCCTCCCAAGGAAACCAATTCTTAATTTAGCATAGTTGTTAAAGTCACCAGCAGCCTCCAGCAGCACCAGATCCTGGTGCTGCAGAGACACAAGCTTCAATCTCAAGGACATTCACAGCTCTTTTCCTAAGGAGCCCAAGTCTTGAGAACAGGTCATTTGTGATCTGAGGAGGACCACACAACCATGAAGTCTCTGATCAGAGATTCTGGAAATTTCCTCACCGGAATGGACAAGCTCAGGAGGGCATCCTCATGCCACAGCAGGTCCTGAACACCCTGCCCACTAAAGCCAGCACCTGGGTGAAATTGCACCATTCAAAGAAGGCCGAGGAGCGGGCACCTCAGGGGGAAGATGTGACCAAAATCTTTGAAGGAGAAGTTCTGCTGCATCAGGATGTTGATGTGACCCGAGGAGAAAATTTAGAGAATGAAATGACCTCTGTACCCCCAGCATCAGAATACCAAGAACTGTTGACTTTCAATGACATATCTACTGACTTCACCCAAGATGAGTGGGGGCAACTGGCCCTTGCTCACCAGGATCTGTATTGAGAGGTGATGCTAGAGAACTACAGGAACTTGGTGTCAGTAGGATATCAACTTCCTAAACCTAGTGTGATTTCCCAGTTGAAGAAAGGAGAAGAACCATGGATGATAGAGAAAGAAGGCCCAGAAGATCCCAGTTCAGATTTGAAGACTAAAAGAGAAACCAATGAGTCAACTGCAAAGAATTCTATTTCACAAGAACAATTATATCATGGCATTTTGATGGAAAGGGTCATGAAAGATATCATTTATTCCACATTGAGAAAAGTCTCCAAATGTGATGATGTGTTATAAAGGCACCAGCAAACTTGTGTGAGATATATGATACAAACCACCTTGACCCATAAGAAGAGAGGCCAAAAAACTAACAAATTTGGGGAAAATATCATTGTGAGTTCAAATGTTATTACAGAACGGAGGCATAATAAATGTGACACACCTAGAAAGAAGAACAAATGCAAATTAGATTTGAAAACCAAAAACCTATGAATGTAATATATGTAAAAAATATCTTCAAACAACCCATTCACCTTACTGAACACATGAGAATTCATACTGGTGAGAAACCTTTCAGATGTAAAGAATGTGGAAGGGCCTTTAGTCAAAGTGCAACACTTAGTACACACCAGAGAATTCATACTGGTGAGAAACCCTTTGAATACAAGGAGTGCTGCAAAGTCTTCAGACATCGCTCATCATTTAATCGGCATTATAGAACTCACACTGGGGAGAAACCCTACCTGTGTGATAAGTGTCAGAAAGCTTTCAGCCAGAACATTAGTTTGATTGAACATTTGAGGACTCATTCTGGAGAGAAACCTTTCACTTGCAATAAATGTGGAAAAATCTTGAAGCCCTGTGCATGCACTGCATGTTGTAAAACCTTTGTTCATAGAGCATATCTAACACATAACCAGAGAATCCATACTGGGGAAAGATCCTACAAATGTAAGGAATGTGGGAAAGACTTTAGGCAGAGGATATACCTTAGCAACCATAAAACTGTTCATTTCAGAGTGAAGCCATATGAATACAACTGCTGTGGAAAAGCCTACAAGCATGACTGATCTTTTAAAAAAAACATCAGAGACATCACGCTGGAGAAAAACCTTATGAATGTAATGAATGTGGAAAAGCCTTCAGCCATAATTCATCACTTAGTTGACACCATGAAATATACAGAAGAAATGCCTTCTGAAATAATGTGTAGAAAGAGATATTTGACATGAGAAAAAAAGCCAATTTTAAATCAGTGATTGTATGCTTTAAACTTTTAAGATGTAAATACATTCAAGGAATTGATGTAATGATGACAACTTTACAAAAAAACAAAATATAAAATGAAATAAAACGAGTGTACCATGAAGCAGGGAAAATAAAAGAACCTAATAGGGAGTGAGCAAGTTACGTATGAATATTGTAATTACTAAGCCCCCACTAAAATTTGTAAAAGAAATATATCCAAAATGTTCTTTATCTCAATTAACTTTTAATATTTATATTACATTTATTCAAGTTACAAAATTCATGTAAACACAGAAAAGCAAGAAATGGGAAGCAGGAAAATAAAAGGGAGGAAACAAACAGAAAACAGATTTTAAAATGGAGATGTATTAATTATTACATTCAATCTTGGTCAAATCACACCTGTTAAAGGAGGCTGGTAAAACTGATAAATCTCCACGACAAAAACCAGATGTCATCTACAAAATCTCACATAAAATTTGATGATACATATAGATTAAAAGTAAAAGGATGGGGAAATGCATACCATTCAAATCCAGGAAAAAACAGATTGTCTCTATTAATATCAGAAATGTAGATTTCAGAAACAATGAAAATACTCTTGATAAAGGAAAACATTAAATAATATTAAAAAATCAATTCACTAAGAAGATTTAATAATTTTAAATGTGCATGCACCTAAAGCAGGGTTTCAAAATATCTAAAACAAAAACTGACAGGACTAAGAGGAGAAATAAACAAATCCGTGATTGTGATCTGTAATACCTGTGTCTTAAGAATCATAAAAACTCCTAGAAAGGAAATTATATAAGATACAGAACTGAATAACATTATCAAACAGGACCTAGTTCAAACTTATAAAACACTTGACCTAATAACAGAAAAATATGCATGGTTTTTATGTATATGGAACATTCACTAAGATCAACCACTTACTGGGCCATAAACATGTCTTTAAAAAGTAAAATAGTTAAAATTGTACTAAGTATGTTCTCTTACCCAAATGGAATTAAACTAGAAATTAATACCAGAACCATACCAGAAAAATTTCCAAATAGTTAAAAATTAAGCAACATACTTAAATACATATTCAATTAAGTGAACAGGAAAATAAAAATGCTCAAAATGTGTGGAATACAACTAAAGGAATGCATTAGGTAAACATATTATATCAATAAGTGTTTATGCTAGAAAAAATAAACGTCTCAAATAAATAATCTTAGCTTCCTTCTCAGGAAACAAAAAGCAGGCAGAAAAAGGCAATATGTAAAAACAAGGTTAGAAATCAATAAAATTGATGGCTCAGCACCTGTAGCCCAGTGGTTACAGTGCCGGCCACATACACCGAGGCTGGCAGGTTCGAATCCAGCCCAGGCCAGCTAAAACAACAATGACAACAACAACAAAAATAACCAGGTGTTGTGGCGGGTGCCTGTAGTCCCAGCTACTTGGGAGGCTGAGGCAAGAGAGTCCCTTAAGCCCAAGAGTTTGAGGTTGCTGTGAGCTGTGACACCACAGCACTCCACCAAGGGCAATATAGTGAGACTCTGTCTCAAAAAACAAATCAATAAAATTGAAAACAAAAATAATAAAGAAATCAATAAACTCCGGTTCTTTCAAAAGATAACATAAAATTGATAAACTTGTAGCATGACTAGTGAAGAAGAAAGCATAGAAGACAGAAAAGAACAGTAGCAGCAAAGAAAGGAGGATATTCCCGCAGACCCAAGAGACATTTACAAGGATTATAAGGAAATACTAGAACCACAATATGCACATTAATTTCACAACTCAGAAAGAACTGAATCAACTCTGTGGAAACTGCAAACTACCAAAAGTCATCCAAGTATTAGATAATCTGAATCATCCTATAACTATTTTTTTAAATGTAATTCATAACTGAGAACCTGAGAACAAATTCCCCTGACCCAGACAGTTTCACTGGTACATTCTACTGAACACTTAAGAAATAACACCAATTTCGTAAAATCTCTTCCAGAAAATAGAAAAAGAGGGGTCACTTCCCAACTCATTAATGAAACCAACGTTACTCTTACATCAAAACAAAACAAAAACAATACAGGCAGGCCTGGTTTCTGGATGACCTGAATTAGTGTTTTGTACTTACAGGCTGCCTCCCAAGATTCCCCATAAGGATAATTTCTAATTAAATAATTAAATAAGTAATTTGGGAGCTAGTTTCTTATGTGCATGTAAACAAACCCACATGGTGTAAGTAGTTCATCAGCACAGCGTCTTTACACTAGTGTCTCGTATCATTCTTTATACAGGTGCTTATGCCAGGCAACACTTTCATTTTAACCTTTTTATTTGACTTTATGAGTCTATGTTTACCTTTATAACCTTAATTCCAAAGTGAAATCTCACTCCAAGTCCAGAGGAGCCTGCAGTGAAGAGAAGGATGAATACAATGCAAATGAAAGTAGAAATAATTAAGTGTTCAGAGATTGGCCAGACATCATTATTCATAGCCTTTAGTAGCTCAACTATTGGAACAAATATAATATAAAAGATAAAGTGACAGTAATGGAAAATGTGAAAAGCAGTGTTCCAATGAAAGCATCAATTATTACTAAATAGTGTAGTGGATTAGTTATTGAAAGGTTATTATTGATTTGCTTAGCCGGGTGTTGTGGCGGGCACCTGTAGTGCCAGCTACTCAGGAGGCTGAGACAAGAGAATCACCTAAGTCCAGGAGTTGGAGGTTGCTGTGAGCTGTGACACCACTGCACTCTACCAAGGGCGACAATGTCAAACTCTGTCTCTAAAAAAAAAAAGAAAGAAAAAAATATATATATATTTCATTATCCTTGTGCTTGGACATAAAAATTAACTCTTGTTAAAAAAAGATAATAAAATTGAGATTTTAAAAAGTAGTAAAAATAAATGAAATAAAAATATAGAGCCAAAATAAGAAAACAAAGAAAATCGGAAATATTAGCAAAATTGATAGCCTCTAGCCAAGATGATCAAGAAAAAGAGATAGTAAATGTAAACTACAAATATCAGGAATAAAAAGAGGTCATCCCTGCTGATCCCAGGGAAATTGAAAAAAAATTGTAATAGAATACTATAAACAACTCTATGCCCACAAATTTGATAACTTAGATGAAATGCACCAATTTCTTGAAAGACACAAACTATCTAAACTCACACAAGTTTAAATAAATAATTTAAAGAGTCCTACATGTATTAAAAACATGTAATCACTAGTTTAAAACTTTGTAGCAAAGGAATCACTAAGCCCAGATGATATTTTTGATGAATCCTATGAAACATTTAAGGAAGAAAAAAAAATTAAAAACAAGGATTCAAGAATCTCTTTCTAGAAAAGAGAAGAGAAAGGCATTCTCAATTCTTTTTATGAGGCAATCATTACCTTAATACCAAAGCCAGATAATTGCATCACTAGAAACATAACTATAGATCAATATCACTCATCAATAAATACAAAAAAATGTCCTTAATAAAATATTAACAAATAAAATCCAGCAGTACATAAAAAGAATATTACAGCTTGTCAAGAAGGGTTTATTCTCAGTGTACAAGACTTATTCAATATTTGTAAATAAATCAGTGTAATTGATTTATTGAATATAAAATAAATTGCAAAACAATAATTTAAAATTTTAATGCCAATTCATGATTATAATATTTTGAAAATTAAGAATAGAAGGGAATGTCCCTAACCTGATACAGTATATGTAAAGAAATCTGTAGCTAGCGTTGTACCTACTGATTTCGAAAATGAATACTTCCACTTTAATATTGGGAAAGAAGCAAGGTTGTTCTCTCATTACTCCTTTTCAGTATAATGATAGAAGTCCTATTAAGTGCAAGACAAGCAAAACTAAACCAATAAATTATACATATAGAAAAAGGATAAATAAAAATGTTCCTTTTTTTGCAGAGATGACTATTGATGTAGAAAACTCCAGAGATTCTTAAAAAAACACTCTCTTGGGGCGGCGCCTGTGGCTCAAAGCAGTAGGGCGCTGGTCCCATATGCCAGAGGTGATGGGTTCAAACCCAGCCCCAGCCAAAAACCGTAAAAAAAACAACAACAACAACAAAAAAAAACACGCTCCTGAAACTAATAATTATATTCACTTTACTATGTATGAGTAATAAACAACTGGACTTAGAAATTAAAAAGCAAAAATATGTACAATTGCACACAAAATAAAATATGTCCAGGATCCATGTGTAGAAAACTACAAAACTACAAAACACTAGTTAAGGAAGATTTCAATAAACGAAGAAATATTTCCTGGAGTGGAAGACTCATTGTAGTTAAGATGCCAATTCTTTCTAATTTGATTTAGACTCAGTGCAATCCCAATCAAAATCTCAGCAAGATTTTTATAGACAGCAAGACTGACTTTCAGAAGTAGCAAAAATCTTAGAAGAGCCAACATCATAATGAATAAGAACATTGTTACAGGACTAACTTCACCTGATCTAAAGGCTTACTATAAAGCTATAGTAATCAAGACAGCATCATGTTGGTGAAATAAAAAACAAAAAGAATGGAGAATAGAATGGCCAACAATAGGCCAATTCAAACAGCGCCAACTAAGTTTTTACAAAAGTGCAAAAGCAAATAAAGGGAAAATGATAGTTTATTTTAGAAATGGTGCCAGAACAGTTGTATGTCCATGTGGGGGGAAAAAAACCCTTAGACACAAACCTCACACATTGCACAAAAATTAACTCAAAAGGGATTATAGGCCTAAACATAAAGTGCAAAACTATTAAACTTATAGAAGAAAATACAGTAGAAAATCTGTGACATTTTGGGCTTGGTGTTGAGCTTTAGATACAAAGCGTAGTTCATAAAAGAAAAAAAATTAAGTTGGACTTCATTTACATTAAAAAGCTTTGTGCTGAGAAAGGCACTGTTCAAAGAATAGAAAGATAAGCCACAAATTGGGAGAAAGTATTTCTAAATCACATACCTGATAAATGACTGGTATCCAGAATGTACAAAGAACTCTTAACATTCAACAACTATAAAACAAACAACCAGTACTATGTAGTAGATTTAATGGTGGATCCAAAAAAATGTATCTATCTCGTAGCCCCTAGAGAATTTGTGAATGTGACCATATTTGGAGAGTCGTTGCAAATTTAATTAAGTTAAGAATATCAAGATGAGATCTTCTTATATTTAGCCTGAGCCCTAAATCTGATGACAGTGCCATTGGAGAAAGTTAGAGGGAGATTTGAAACACAGAAACACAGAGGGGAAAGTCATATAAAGACAGAAGCAGATTGAAGTAATGGGTTTCTAATCCAGGAATGCCAAGAATTGTGTGGGAGAAGGCAAGAAATGGATGCTTCTTCAGAGCCTCCAAAAAAACCCCAACCTTTCTGACACCTTGATTTCAGACCTCTGGCCTGCATATCTGTGGGAGAATAAATTTATTTTGTTATAAGCCACCCAGTTTGTTATAGTTTGCCCTATATGGAAATATCTGGCGTAAGGAGATGTACAGATGGCAAATAGGCATATGAAAGGGTGCACAACGTAAGTTGTCATTAAGGAAATACAAATTAAGTCTGTAACTATTTACCATTTCACACCAATTGCTAGTGAGGATGTGACTGGATCTCTCTCTCATAAGTTGGTGGTGAGAAAGCAAAATGGTGCAGCTTCTTTGAAAACTGTTTGGCATGTTCTTACAAAGCTAAACATAGTCTTTTCATATGATCCAGAAGGTGTGCTTCTAGATATCTATCCAACCTATTTGAAAACTTCCTGTCAACACAATTAATTACACAGAAATGCTTATATCAACATTATTCATAATTAACAAAAACCAAGATGTCCTTAATACACGAATAAAAAAACACTGTGGTATATACATACCATTGAATACATGAAATACAAAATAATAAACTATTAATTCATACAATAACATGGATGAATCCTAAATGTATCTTGGTAAACCAAAGAAGCCAATCTGTTGATGCTGCATGCTGTATGCTTTATGTGACAATTCTAGGAAAGACACAGCAGTGGAGACAGATAAGTAGCTTCCGGGGGTGGGAGGAGTTATTGAATATACGAAGTAAAGGGAATTTTTTAGAATGATGAAACTATTCTTTATGCAACTTTAATGGTGGACATACGACATTATGCATTTTTCAAAGCCCATGAAACATTAAAGTACAAAGAGTGAACCTTAATTTATACAAATAAAAATCAATTCAGAGATGAGTATCCTGATATGAAAAGCAGACCATGACAAAAGAATCTAACTGTATTAAAAATTTATGAAATGATGTCACTAAAGAGGACAGGGAAAAAAGATGTATTGGCCTAAGTAACTTTGGAAATGAGGAGAGACGGTAAGACTAAACAAAAAAGGAGCTGTATAAAGATGCTGCATTCTAGTTGGTAAAGTTGTTTCTCACAAGGCCAACCATCGGAAATTAATACATTGGGATTAAAGCAATAAGTACTTACATAAAAGTTGGTTAGTGGGGGCCATTTTTATTATAGAGGTAATAAAAGGGGGATGGCTAGTGTGAATCATGTGATACTAGATTAG
Source organism: Nycticebus coucang (assembly GCF_027406575.1). NCBI lineage: Eukaryota > Metazoa > Chordata > Mammalia > Primates > Lorisidae > Nycticebus > Nycticebus coucang. Next base: position 27,440,074 of record NC_069804.1, on the reverse strand, counting down.
AATTGGAGACATCAGTAATACTTATGTTTAGCTATATATATACATGTGCATGTATATATATAACTGTATTAAATCTAACTGTATGTATGTATGAAATGTATGGTCTGCTTTCCATATCGGGATACTCAGATCTCTGAATTGATTTTTATTCGTATAAATTAAATCTTTATATACATATAGAGAGATGGACAAATATGGAATTAATTATAGATATATGTGCACACATGCTTATTATACAGTTTTAAGTTCTGTTTGCTGAGAAGTCTTAGAAGTAATTAGAAAATAGTACCAAAGAACCATTTTGATCAAGAAAATAACCTAATATTGGATTTTAACCCAAAATACAAAATAAACATCCGTGAGTTCATATCGATATGAATAAATTATGGAATGAATAAATAAATAAAGGAGAATAGATAAATCTTTTGTGCAGAAGAATTATAAATAATTTATGTGGATATTCCATCTGCAAAGAAAGAGAGCAGGGTGGAGAAAACTCTCTACCCTGTTAAGTGTGGGCTGAGCATAGTGACTTCGTTCCCAAGAGTATTATAGGAAAAGGGGGAGAAAGAAGTAACTTTACAGTGGAGAAACTGGACACACATCACCTCACCCAGATGGCTGAGGTAAATATCATCAGTGATGAGGAACATTGATAGTGTGCTCCTTAACTATAATGTGATAAAAATGGCACTTTTCTTCTGAGGTCTTCTTCCCAAGAATCTATAATGCCAGTCTAATCATGAACCAAACATCAAGCACATCACAATTGAAGGACATTATACAACATACCTGACAATTACTCCCCGAAACTGTCAAGAGCATCTAAAACAAGCAGTGTCTGAAAAACTGTCACAATCTGGAAGAGCCTAGGAGAAATGACTAAAGGCAACGAGATATCATAAATGGGATCCTGGGGACAGAAAAAGACCATGAGGGAAGAAATGAAGTAAATCTGAATGGAGCACGGACTTCAGTTAATATTAATGTATTTATATTAATTCATTAGTTGTGAGGTTTCATATTAATGTAAGGTATGATTATTAGCAATAGGGGGAAGCAAACATTGAGTATAAGGAAAGGAACCCTCTCTACTATCTTTTCAATTTGTCTATAAATATAAAACTATTTTAATTAAGATTATTTAAAATAAAGGGTCTTAAACAAACATGAATATTGCGCTTCATGTAGTACACTTAACTAGTGTTCACCAACGTTTGGTTCTCCCATTTAGCCACCCCTTCCTGGGGGCGTCCCAGGTCTCATAGCAGGGGAAGGGTTCTGGGGACCCCCTGTTTCTGATGTGAGAAGTTTCATCAGATATTACTCTGTGCCCTTACCTTACCTGTGGCATAGCCTAAACAACTCCATCTGCTGACTCTGAGGCCAACACTCTTGTCCAGAAATCTCAGCTCCCGGAATCCACACTGGGGAAATTCAGAAGGTGTTAAATCAAATGATCCCTGTGTCAGGCCCACCAAGGCTCCTTCGTACAATAGATCTGTCCTCTCAGAGTACCCTACCACTTCAGGCTGATAAGCAGGACTGAAAGTAGAGGTTAGACTCTGCGTGGACTTTGTGGCAGGCAGTCCCCTCAAGTTTTATTCAGGGTCCTAACATTACATCCTGACAGGGCCGGGACTCCTCCATCTTCTGACTTCATGCCTCCTCACTCATATCAAAGCCTTCACTAGCCTGAGATGTCAGAGGTGTAAGTAAAGGAAAGATACTTCCTGTACTCCTGCTTAGGGCCTCCAGGACAGCAGGAGTGGTACTCTGAGATGACCTCTCTGTTTTAAAGATTCTTAGTTCTCATTTAGATTTATAAACATCACTCCTGGACAGCCCTGTGACTCTTCCCTCTGCTGAACTGAGTTGGCCAGCTTTTGACCAAGGCCAATTCTCTATCTCCCACAACATTGCCACTTCCCCTGACCCCACTTGCAATAGGATGAAGTGAAGGGGTCCCTGCACCTCACAACCATGCCTGGAGCTCCCAGCACTCACACCAGGGGCAGGGCTCCGGAGGAAGCAATCTGTTCTGGTGTGGGTGGTTCCCACAGACTTTTCTTAGGGTCCTCACCTGGACTTCTATTAGGCCTGGAATTCTTTTCTTTGTTGTCCTAAAGATCCTGGTCTAATGCCCCCATAACTCAAACAAAGATAATAAAATTTAGTGCAGATCCTTTGAAAACATTGAGAATGCCTGGTACAGATTTTTTTTTAAATTTTATAATTCACTCCAATCAGAGGTATTACAACAATAAAAATAGAGCTTTGGGCGTCATATATTCCCTAGCACCCCCTGCCAATTGGACAATAAACTATACCATCTTCAGTAATTCTCACTCATCCTGCAAAATGTTTACCCACAGAGCCAGTACCCTACCCCAGGTATCTGGTGGCAACACAGGCCACCAAATGGAGCTGCAGGACATCTCCCCTATGGATACAAAGAACCCGGGAAACAAGGGAGACAATCTAAGGTGGGGATAACATCTAGGTATTTTTTTCAAGACATATCTACAATCAACCCTTTATTTGCTAGGTCACTGAGGGACTTAGCCTCAGAGAATTCCAAATTTCTACTGCTGGTAGCTACACTCTATATCCCATTACTCTTTGGTACTCCCTGGCCTGTTTCAACTGTCATCATTCACCATCCTCCCTGCATACATAATACCAAGTTCAGTGGCAGAAGGGCACTGTGTACAAGAGAAGAAATGCCGTCTTCCAGCAGGCATCAAGACAGCTCACGGCTGCAATACACTGCAGCCCCCCAAAATAATAAAAGGGGATATAGCTCTCCCAGATTCCATCAAAAACATCACTTAGTGATGTAGGATAGCAAGCTATACTCTGCCTGACAGTGAATAGGGGAGGTTCTAAGGTAGGCTAGGGTATCAGGCATGCTTGTGGTTCCTTCATACAATAGATCTGTCCACTCAGAGCACCCTACCACTTCAGGCTGGTAATGATAATTCAGAGATTCCTTGAGCTACTCTTACAAATTGTCTAGGACCCTCCAAGATCTGACACCTTCAGTCTATCTGGTTCATTTTCAACTGTATGCTGAACTCCACATTCAAAACCCTAACTCTCAGCCTGCCTGGACTATTTAAACTTGGGTTAGCATGTGGTCTCTCTTGTGGACTTTGAAAATTGTTATATCCTCCTCCTAAGGTTCCTCATTAACTGAGGGTTTCCTCACTGGATAATTTCCCAGGACCTAGTCATTTGAATAAATCCTTGTTTTTCAAAGTAAAAGGCAAGTCTCATTGACATATCAGAATTTAAAAGTATGCCCAGAGGTACCCTGGTGCTAAAGATATCACTGAGGAAATCCTGCCTTGTGAGGTTGAGGTATTAAATTAATTTTTGATTAACGTATTAAAAAACATGGAAATATAAAATAACAGCAAAAGTGTATTTTCACCCAAAATTTTGAACATATTTAAAATTTATCAAATAAAATTCATGATGACAGTTTAGGATCTTCTCATATATTAATATGTAAGAATAAAAATCAGCATAGCATTATTGGAACAGAATTTGAGCACCATTCATAAAAATTTACAATCATCATACTATTTTCACTTTAACCCAATTTTCAATCTCTGTCCTTCCTATAAGAAAATATTACATTTTCCCAATAATTTATGTTCAATAATGCTGATATTAATCTTACTAGCCATTATCAACAAATGGAAAACAATTATGTCTCCATCAGGAAGAGAATAGTGTAATCAATTACGGCACATACATGCTTTAGAATTCTAGGGAGTCATTAAAAAGTAAGGTGTATAGGGTGGCGCCCGTGGCTCAGTGAGTAGGGTGCCGGCCCCATATACCAAGGGTGGTGGGTTCAAACCCAGCCCTGGCCAAACTGCAACAAAAAATGGCGGGCACCTGTGGTCCCAGCTACTCCGGAGGCTGAGGCAAGAGAATCGCCTAAGCCCAGGAGTTGGGAGGTTTCTGTGAGCTGTGACGCCACAGCACTCTACCCAGAGTGATCAAATGAGACTCTGTCTCTTAAAAAACAAAAAAGGAAGATAAAGGTGTATTTATATGTGTTCTCATAAAAAGATCCTGCATTTATTTCACTAAGTGACAATTTCATTAAGAAGCAAAACAACACATCAATCATTATCTGGGTATGTTAATGACATATAGTGTATTTTTCTAGTAGATCTATGTAAGGTAAAGCTGAAAAAAAAATATATATATATATATTTTTTTTTTTTTTTGGCCGGGGCTAGGTTTGAACCTGCCACCTCCGGCATATGGGACCGGCACCCTACTCCTTGAGCCACAGGCGCCGCCCTGAAAATATATTTTTAAATGATATGCAAAATATTTAAAATTGTGATTATTCCTGAGGGGAAATGAATTTTGGAGGATTGCAGTAAGGAAGGGGAATTGTGACTTACCTATAGCATCAGGTTTTCCCAGCAGAATATGCTATTACCTTTGTAATTAAAATATTTCAATGGTGACCAAGTAGAAATAGTAGCCGTGTTATTTTTCAGATAAAGTAACTTTAAGAGAATATAACAGAAGCAGCCTGAAATCTGAAATATTTAACACAACAAGAGTTTATTTCTTGTGGACATGTAACCTGTTGTGAGTAGGTCTCCTACCTAACAGGCTGCTGTCAGGCAACCCAGGGATGCTGGCTGTTTTCATCAGGTGGTTCCACATCTCAACATTTGATCTGTTTGTTTACTGCTGAATAGAACAGAAAGCATACAAGTTGAATACTGACTTTTAAATGGCCTGGAATGAGGAGTATTGTTTTTGTTAATATTTCAGTGGCAAGGGAAGTCAAATAGCGCTTCCTAACTACAAGTGTATTGGGTGTGTAGTCTCCCCATGTGTGCAAAGGAGACAGCATGAAAGGTTATAGATCAACATTTGCAGACTATCGATAAGCACTTATATAGTAGGTGACAGTAAGGCGTCACTTTTATATTTGTAGGTATAATTTCCTCTTCATTCTTAGAGAAGGTTCTAAGAAGGGAAAATATTTTGGGTGCCTACTATAAAACAGGTGTTTTCAAATAGAGGATCATACCAATTTTCATACCAAGAATTGTCAACATGAGGGTTTCAACAGCACCATTCTCTACTTACCTTGACAACAGTCTCAATACACTAAGAATTTTCTTCTACCTTTCACTATGTGATCAAAATCATAAATCAGCGGTTCTCAACCTCTGGGTCGTGACCCACAGGAACTGTATTAAAGGGCCGTGGCATTAGGAAGGTTGAGAACCACTGCTCATACATTGTGAGGATGTGGTACTCACAATTGATGAGTATTTCAGAACACTTGTACAGGTGTCTTCACACACACTAAAAAATCAAAATGTTCCCTTGGGGAAGACACAGACAAGAGTCAGTTGAAGCATGAAGATTATTTTTACATTTCTCGTAAAGGCCAGCATGCTAGGAAAACATTTTTTTGCATTGGTGGCAGACTGAATTAATTGCTACAAAACGATGGCAATAGGCAGTCCCCCAAATGGCTTTTAATTCCCATTTTCTCCTTTATTTCTTACACTTAGGGATAGTACATCGGCCCAGATTCCTTCTTTTCATTGCCTGGAGACAGTGTGTAGTATGGAGAAAAGAAATGAATTAAGAGACAAAGGTCAGCTTAAGCAAGGGGGAGTGGTAAGTAACAACGTGGACTCTGGAAGAATTTACACTGAGGTCTAGTTCCAGCATTATCACCTACACGTCAGGGGAACCTGTGAAAATTACAAAGTTCTATGAACCTCGGATTGTTCATCTGTGAAATGGTTTGAAAATGAGTCCTGTTGCCCCTAGGTCATATATTCTTTATAAAGTAGGAATCTTTGGAGGCACCTGTCACAAAGCCTGGTATATACTGAGTTTTGATATATTTTAGTTATTATTATATTTATTTTGACTCCCAAACTTACCAATCTCCATTTTTGTATTCTTTTTTATTCAGGAAATGTCAGAGAATTTGCAGCCCAATGGGATATAGCACACCTAATCCACTAAAATGTAGCTTAGCAAGTCAAACCAAGTTACTTGCTATAAAACTTTTTCGAGGTTGTTTTTATTGTAGATGTGAGGGAGTCTTACATAGTTTGATGCAACTCAGAGCTCCTAGAAATCATGTTAAATTCTCAGTCCCTCCCTTCCATCTGCCCTTCCATCCAAACCACCTGTATTTGCAATTATTTAACCCCCATAAAAATTTAGTTTTAGTTGGCTTGGCACCGGTAGCACAGCAGTTACAGTACCAAGGCTGGCGGGTTCCAACCCGGCCTGGGCCAGCTAGAACAATGACAAGTGCAACAAAAAATAGCCGGCGTTGTGGCGGGCACCTGTAGTCCCAGCTGCTTGGGAGGCTGAGGCAAGAGAATCGCTTCAGCCCAGGAGTTTGAGGTTGCTGTAAGCTGTGACACCATAGCACTCTACCGAGGGCGACATAATGAGACTGTCTCAAAAACAAACAACAACAAAAAAAACTTAGTTTTAGCTTATACTTTACCAAATTACATATGAGAGGCACCTAATTTAAATGCTCATTTGATGAATGGGCTACGCCTCTCCCAGCTCACTGCAAAGATTGCAGCACAATGGCTTTTGAGTATTCTGTCTCACATCAACACATCCCCGCTATTCCTCTCATACTCTCTTGTGATAATGCTCATGTATCACCTTTTGTGTACTGTGTTAAATCATGTTTTTGTGCACTGTGTTGACCTGCATGAAGAGTACAGGACAGTTTCCACTTGTGCCCCAGGTGGATATTCCTCTATGGTTTATTCATGATCTAAAACTAACTGCTAACAGCAGTTTTTCATCCCAGTCATTCATCTCTCAACTCTGAAACACACCATCCAAGATTTTGGCCGCTGTCCACCACTTCCAGATACTCATGTGACACTCCCCCCCTCCCCCCCCCGCTCCATTTAGCTCAGTGGTTCTCAACCTTCCTAATGCTGTGATGTATTTTCATTGTTACAAAGGGGTTGCGACCCACAGGTTGAGAACCGCTGATTTACCTTAATTTGAAATTTTCTCATATTGATGGACTTGCAGTTTCCCAAGGCCCAATCCCCTTGCCACAGGATATTTACACTTGACTGCTCATCTGAAATCCCCAAGTCTTCAGACCTTTTTACTTGTTCTTTCGGTTAGGGGTTATCTCACTGCTGTGGACTGAATGTCTATAATTTGTATATCGAAACCTAAATCCCTATTGTGATGGTGTTTGGAGGTGGGGCTTCAGGGAGGTATTTAGATTATGAGTGTAGAGCCTTCATGAATGGCATTGGTGCCCTTATAAGGGGATGAAGAGACCCGGAGCTCTCTCCACCTTGTGAGAATACAATGAGAAGACTGTCAAGCAGGAAGAAAGCCTTTTACCTTTACCAAAAACTAGACCTGACAACCTGATCCCAGACTTTCAAACTCCAGAAGTATGAGAAATAAATGTTTGATGTTTAAGCCTCCCAGTCTATGATAATGTTATAGCAACCTAAACTAAGTCACTCACCATCTTCCTTTCATGATGGCTGCTCGAAGACTTTAACTTTCTATGGTCAGTGATGATTCTCGTTCATCTTAGCATTGCAGGTACTAACAAAAACCTTCCAAAGAGCAGATGATCAATTATTGTTAAATAAAAAACAAATGAGTCCCTGAAAATAAGATCTAATTGTTTATGATTTCATTTTTCCTACATTCCTAAATAAACTAAATATATCAAGGTATATGTATGCATGTATACATATATGTTGAAAATTAACAGGCTAAAATTAATAAGTAAAACCAACAATGCATAATTTTTTTATTTTTATACATACACAATATTTTACATTTATGTATTCATCTCAAAATATTATATGGCTGCAAATGTTTTTGGTTACAAGTATCGATTTTGTTATGCTTTCTCCATTTCTTAATCTCAACTAAGAAGTCATGCTGAGTTCTTTCACATTTCCAAGAAAATGCCTAACTTACTACCATGCTATTTGTTTAAAATTACTATATTGGAACATTAACTCTTACTCTTAAACTTTATTCACAGCAACAAATATTTGAGCAACGTCATTCATATCCTTAGATTCTGAAGGCACTTGTCTAATAAAAGTTTAACAATACTTCTAAAAACTATTCAGAACATAGAACAAAACAGTAAAACAAACATGCTATACATAGCGTTGTCTCCAGCCCCACCCTCACCTTCCAGGACTTAATATGTGGAAAAAAACAACAAAGTGAAGAATTAATCAGAATCTACTAGGGGTGGGAGGGCCTAACGCATAGGGCCCTGGAACGCGCCATGGCCATGGCTGCAATTCGAGCTCTGGCTGCAATTCTGGCTCTTGCTCTCTCTTCCTGCTCTTTCACAGCCTCTTCATACCAGGCTGGGAAATCACTAGGGGCAGCCCTATGGACCTTGGCTAAAAACTCAAGGACTTTCATCTTGCTTGTTTCAGCATAGGCTCGTGGACCCCACAGGAATACATAGCGTGGAGGAATACTATTGGGCACTTCCCGGTACTCCAGGTATTTTTCCTTCACCATATCCCTGGTGAGGATTTTCCTGGGATCTCCAAAAATAAAATGCTTCCTCCCCGCATATAACCCCATTACATTCAATGTTTTCCAAACTTGCATTTCAGTGGCACAATTGCCTTTCATGAAGATCACACCCAAGACAGTCATCAGCAGGCCAGTCAGGGGTATAGGTCTGTCGTCACTCACCCTTGCATCACAGCATGGTTCCAGCTTGTTGATGAGGACATAGATGTGCTTGTTGGGATCCAACTCCTTCAGGTCAAGGCCAAAGACCAGCTCCATGTGCTCTGCAGCTTTATTCACGATCTCATGGTAGAGGCTCTTGTACGGCTGGATTATATTTCTCAGCAATTCTTGCTTCGTAATGGGCTCTTTCAAATGATACTTGTACAGCAGGTAATGCACTAACAGAACTACCCTCTCACTTACGGGGTTTCTTGTGGCAGGTGGATTCTGTGATGATCTTGGCCTTCCCTCTCTTGGGTTGTTGATGCTTTCATTAGATCTTGTATGTGAAGCAGCTGCAGCAGTAGTGGTGGCTCTCTGAGGCCCCTGGAGATTTCTGGTATTCTCGAAAGCAGCTGACCTCTTGGGACGAGCAGCAGCGGAAGGGGAAGGTGCCCCTCTTTCCGATTCTCCAGTGGCCTGAGCACCTGGTGGAGAGCTGGATGCCTCTCTAGCCCGACGAGCCCGTCGGCGTTTCTCACGAGCACGGAGCTTACTCTTCTGACCCCGGGGCATGATGACTTTAGACAAGGGCAATGGGCAGGCAGGCAAGTAACCTCTGTGACCTAAAGGAAAAAGATGAAATATTTGGGCCACTTCAGCTGGCAGACAACTCCTTGGCTTTACTGAAGGCTGCCTCTGCAGTTTGCCTTAAAGTCACTGCTCTAGGAACCCACAATGCTCCTGCTCCTTGATCTTCCTATTCCTTAAGGAGCCTGTGAAAATAACTAAGATATGCCTTAGGTTGTTGCTACTTGCCAGATCTGCCTGGGACTCAATGAGGCTTAGAGCAAAGACTGTTTGGGAGTACGAGGTGTTTCTTTCAGAGCACACTAAGGATTATCACCTTCCTTCTGGTAGGATCTGGGGCCCCTCTGATCTTCTGCTTTGATGCTGACCTCTCATTTAAAAGCCTTTACCTTTCTATAGCCCCCAGAGGATGATCGGAGGGAAACGTCATCTGACTGCACCTGCCTGGAGACATAGACAAAAGCACAGACAAAGTTCCATGGGTCTCTATCGGGAATAATTAGGATTCTCAGTCCTCGCTCAGTTTTCTTATCTAAGTTTCTGCTAGTTCTAGGACTCCTCTCTCTGCTGACCATAGACTATCTCCTTTGAGCAAGGCCCTTACATCCCTGAAAAGAATAAAAAGAATACTGGGAAGACACAACCTAGTATGTCTATTCCAGGTTCATCCAAGTTGAAGGCATGGATAAGACTGTGAATTCTACTGTTCCAAAGTGCACAGTCACCTCAGTCCACGCTCAGTGTTTACACATTTACAGCCAGAAAAGCATGAGGCTCCTTTCTCTACTGACATGAGGCTATCCCTCCCAGCCCAAAGACCCCATCTCCTTAACCCCATTCCCACCCCAATTACAATATAAAGGAATTCCTTGCCTTATCGCCTCACCCAACACCTCCCCGGGGCTGATATTCAGGGTTCGTGGATCCCCAAGATCTCACTCAGTAACCTCGCTTTACTGTGAACAAGGCCCAGGGACCTCTGCTGACTTGCCTAGTGGTCAAGTTCCTTTCTAAGGCATTTAATTCCCACGACACTTCCCAGAGGCAGAAGTTGGGGTTCCTTACACCAATCCACCTTCATTCCGTCTCAACCCCGAAAGTACGAAACTGCGAGGTGCCCTCTGGTCAGAGGCAAGGGATTCCCTTCAGACCTCAGACTCTGCCTTTATTCTTATTAGGGAACCCTTTATCTGCGGTCTGAAGCCAACACCCTGGTCCAATACTCTCACCCTCTCCGTCTACCAGGAGAAAATTTGGAAGGTATTCAGAGACTTCGGCCAATCCCAGTTGGGGGAGTTGAAAGCAAAAGCGGGGACAGAACTTTCTGGGAGTCCCAGTCTGATGTAAACAGCCCCCTCACAGCTAACTTATGGTCATTACCTTAATTCCAAGCAGTGTCCGGGAGCACCTGGCCTCCCTCAACTGACTGACTGCTACTTCCCCCCACCCAACCCTTGCGCCACATTCCTCATGCACTCCACACCCCCAGTCACATCCCTCACGCAGTCCACACCCCCTGCCACGTCCCTCACGCACTCCATCCCCCCCCGCCACGTCCCTCACGCAGTCCACAGCCCCCCCCCACGTCCCTCACGGCACTCCACCCCCTGCCACGTCCCTCACGCAGTCCACAGCCCCCCCCACGTCCCTCACGGCACTCCACCCCCTGCCACGTCCCTCACGCACTCCAACCCCCACCACGTCCCTCACGCAGTCCACACCCCCGCCATGTACCTCACGCAGTCCACACCCACCGCCAGGTCCTTCACGCACTCCACCCCCCACTACGTCATCACGCAGTCCACACACCCCGGCCACGTCCCTCAAACACTCCACCCCCCACGTCCCTCACGCACTCCACCCCCCACCACGTCCCTCACGCAATCCACACCCCCGTCACGTCCCTCACGCAGTCCACACCCTCTGCCACGTGCCTCACGCACTCCAACCCCCCCACCACGTCCCTTACGCACTCCACCCCTCGCCACGTTCCTCACGTACTCCACCCCCGCCACGTTCCTCACGCACTCTACCCCCACCACGTTCCTCACACACTCCACCTCCCTGCCATGTTCATCTCCCCGCCACGTTCATCACCCCACCAGAGCAATAGCAGAAGCCAGCGTGCCGCCATGTTGGTCCCCGGGGTGGGGGCAGAAGGGACGGGGTCCTGCGAGGCCCCCTCTTCTCTGAGGGAGGGTTTCCCCACAGACCTCCCTCAGATTTTTCACTTTTACTCTTTTTTGATTCTGGCGACCCTGCCTCTGCTGGTCAGAAGCCAACAACACTCTGGTCCAATATCAATAGCCCCCTGCCCACTGCCCCAGCCCCAAACCCTCACTTCCCCCACCAAGCGCCCCCCTCCGCCCTCGCCTGTCTTCGTCTACTCAGGGGGAATTTAGAAAGTACTCAGGGTGACATTAGGCAACGCAGATTTGGGATCTGTCAGAACTGATAGCAGTTGTAGATCCCTGAGAGTCCCTTTAGTCTGAGGTAGACGTCCCCTCACATCTAACTCAGTTCAAGGTCCTTACTTGATTCCAGGCAGGATCGGCAACTCCTCCCTTAGTCAGCTCTGCGCCTCACAGTTTCTTTGAGACCTCAAAGCGGATATCAAGTGTAACACTTCCGGCCAACCTTGCTGGGGGTCCCTTAGGGCTGACAAGAAGGCAGCTCTGAGGGGGCCTACACTGTTGTTAGGTGCAGGATTCTCTTAAACTAATACAGGCGTCTTTAATTGACTACAGGCTGTTGCTCTTCCCTCTGTTAACCGGTTAGGAGGTACTGAAGCAAGGCACATTACTCCCCCTGTTTCTAGAAGGTGAAATGAAGGAGGTTTTGAGCCTTATAGCAACGACGGGCGCACCCAGAGCTGAGGACAGTGATGGGCCACAGTAACCCGTGTCAGTTTATGTGGACCTCAGGGCCAATACCTAATGGGCCCCTAGGGTCCAATGCCCTCACCCTCCTGAGTCCCCAGAGGGGGGATTCAGAGGGGCGATACACCAATCATGCCCTACTCACAGTCTGCCGGGATTGACAGTAAGGGGTGAATCTCTGTGAGGACCACGCTCTTCTACTGCGGCAGTCCACTCAAATGCACTTAGGAACTTTGTCTTGGTTCTAACAAAGGTCCAGAACTCCTCCCTTTATGACCTGATGCTACCTACCTCCAGTCAAGGCGTTCACATCTCTGAGATTCCAGAGGCAGAATTCAGGGAAAACCATTTTCATCCACCACTTCCTGGAAATTCCCAATACTGACAGTGGAGATGGGAGTCTATGTGAGCACCTCTGTTCTGCAGTGAGTGAATTCGAGAGTGAGACCCTGACTCATGAAAAAAAATGAAAAGCTCAGCTGGGTGCCATGGCGAGCGCCTGTAATCCCAGTGGCTTTGGAGGCCGAGGCAGCAGGACAACGATAGCCTGAGTCTGAGTTTGCAGTGAGCTACAACGCCATTGCACTCTGCTCATGGCATAGGGTAGAGCTCTGTATCGATAAAAAATAAAGAAAGAAAGAATAAAAAACAAGGCAACTGTGCGCATATGCTCATCTTAACTCCCAAATTCCCTTAAAAAAAAAAAAAAAGAATTCTCACCTTTACTTCTTTCAGGATCTGGGATTCCTCCCTCTGCTTACCCAAGTCTGATACACTGGTTCTAACTTCACAGTTTTAGATTTTATTACATCTACTAGAAATCAAGTGATGATTTTGAGGATGCCTAGTATAGAATCTATTGTTTTTAATTTTCTATTTAATCAAATTGGGCTTATTACAATAGTCAAGATATGGCTTTATAATCCATATATATGTCACTCCGTAATTAATTTTAAAACACCTACAATGATTCTCCATCCACCCTGGAAATGTTTGCATAGTGAACCAGACCCTTAGACTACTTGGTATTTTATAGAACAGGCTGTCAAATGCAGTTGAAGGACAGCTTTCTGCTGTTCTACAGAGAAATCAGGAAAAAAGGGAAGGAATCGGGCAGAGCCTGTGGCTCAATGGAATAGGGCGCCAGCCCCATACTGGAAGTGGCGAGTTCAAACTCGGCCTTGGCCAAAAAAAAAAAAAAGGGAAGGAATCTGGCTGAGGATAACATCTGGATCCTCTTTCAAGCTATGCCCACATTCAACCCTTTTTTGGAAGAGTCAGGGAGGAAATTAGTCTCAGAAAACTTCACTAACTAGGCCTGGTGTGGTGGCTGACCTCCGTAATCCTACCACTCTGGGAGGCCGAGGCGGGTGTATTGCCTGAGCTCACGGGTTCAAGACTGTGAGCAAGAGCTAGACTCCCGTCTCTTAAAAAAAAAAAAAAAAATACCTGGACGTTGTGGCGGACGCCTGTAGTCCCAGCTACTTAGGAGGCTCTGAGGCAAGGGAATGACTTGAGTCCATGAGTTTGAGGTTGCTGTGAGCTATGATGTAACAGCACTCTACCGTGGGTGACAAAGTGAAACTCTATCTCTTAAAAACAAACAAATTTCCCCCACTTACACCTGCACATCCTGTGCCACCACTATTGGTACTATTTGCCCTGTTTTAATATTCATTAATCACCAGTCCCGTCCATTTTGCAAAGCCTCAGCTAAAAGGACCACATACACAGGCGAAGAAATAACCTTTCTTTATTAGGCATCAAGACAGCTTTCAGCCCTGGTGCACTAGCCAGGGTGCACTGAACTGCCAGAGCAGTGAAGAGATGTAGCTCTCCATGAATCTATTAATACCATCACTGGGTGATGGAGGGAATCTAGCCATACTGTGCCTGACAAGTGGGGAGGGGAGGTGCTACATATCTGCCCACTCAGATTACTCTACAACTTTGGACTGGTAATAATGATTCAGAGATTCCCAAGCCCATTCGTGAAAGTTGTCCAAGACACCATGAGTTCACCCACCTTCACTCCTGCTGGTGCTTCTTTACCATAATGCTGAACTCTGGATACAGGTCTCTGACTATCCTGGGCTCTGTACACTTGGTTTAACTTGTGATCTGTCTTGTAGATTCTGAAAATTGCTCTAGCCCCTAGTCCTTGTGATGCTCTTCACTTCCTGAGGTTTTCTTGTCTGGACCCACTTTCCAGAACATTGCCATTTTTGACCAAATCTTTCCTTCTCAAAGCAAAGAGAAATGTTTTATTGACATATCAGAATTTTAAAGCATATGCCTAGAGAAATCCTGGCACCCACATCACTATAGATATCCCACGCTGTGTGGATGATGGATTATGTTCATTTTCTGTTCAACCTGCTTAGAAAATAGGAAATAAACATTGAAATAACAGTGAGACAATAAAACGCCCCCCCCAAAGTTGCCCAAATTAAAAATTAACCAAATAAAGTACCAGTGAGAATATGTATTTTTGAGCAGGATTTTAGTAATACTCAATAACATTAAAATCATGATACTCTTTCCACTTTAATCCAATTTGCACTCTTCTACATATTACCCTTATGGAAATATCCACATTTGCCAAGAATTTGAATTCATTAATGTTTATTTTGGTATTTTTCATCATAGTAACAAAGGGGACACAATTTATGTATGCATCAGTAGAAGAATGGTTAAATTGATTATGGCACATACACCATTTGGAATGAGAAGGATCTATATGTACTCTTAAGAAAGTTCTTACATTCATTTTATTCAGTGTCAAGGGCAAGAGGTAGAAGAATACATGCATCATTATATAAATATGTTAAAATTTCTCAGTATATTGTCCTAGAGTATACATGTAAGAAAAAGTCCAGAATACACTGAAAATTAATAGACTCAAGGTTTTTTATTGTAGTTACTTCTAAGTAAGGGATACATATTAAAGGAATGTATTAATAGAAGGGAGTTATGATTTATCCATAATATTAGGGTTTTTACCATTAAGAATATATGCATCATTTTCTTCATGATTAATACATTTAAGTAAAATTAATGACAGATACAGTAGCTGTGTCATATTCAGATAGGAAGAAATCTGAACTGCAAAAGCCTTAACATAACAAAAATTTATTTCTCAGATACATAAAATCTGATGTGAGTTTATGCAGGGTCTCCAGAATCCAGGCTACTTTCATCACGTGGCTCCTCATTTCATCATGGAAGCTCTGTGTTTGCCACTGAATAAACCAGAAAGCATAGAACTGACATAGTGACTCTCAAATGCCTTGGCCTGAACATGACAAGCATTATTTCTGTTTATATTTCAATGGCCTGGGTATCACAGTATCTTTTTTTTTTTTTTTGAGATAGTCTCATTATGTCACCCTCAGTAGAGTGTCATGGTGTTGCAGCTCACAGCAACCTCAAACTCTTGGGCTTAAGTGATTCTTTTGCCTCAGCCTCCCAAGTAGCTGAGACTATAGGAGCCCACCACAACACCTGGCTATTTTTTTTGTTGTTGCAGTTATCATTGTTGTTTAGCTAGCTCAAGCTGGGTTCGAACCCGCCACCCTTGGTGCATGTGGCTGGCACCGTAACCACTGTGCTACAGATGCCAAGCCTCACAGTATCTTTTCTAATTACAAGTGAACTGGGCAACATGGTCTCTCCATGTGCCTAGGAAGGAAAGTGATACGAGTAGATGGAAACTTGTGTTCTGTCCCATAAACTGATATATAGTATGTGCTTAATAAAAAACAACAATGAAAATTTGTTATGACAACAACCTCTTCATTCTTGGAGAAGTTTCTATAATGGCCAAAATTACCTTTCAATTTGTAAAAATGTTCTAGTGTATGCTATCTTTTTTGGGGGGAGGGGGCAGGGTTTTTTGTTTTGGGGGGGGGTTTGGCCAGGGCTGGGTTTGAACCCACCACCTCTAGTATATGGGGCCTCCTCCTTTGAGCTACAGGTGCCGCCCATAGTGTATACTATCTAACAAGTGTTTTGAAATATAAGATCACACAAATATTCTAAAGAACAGTGTAAATCTCAGTGAGAATGAACATTGGCTGCTCAGCACTAAATGAACCTTTCTCCAGCGGCCTTTGCAATAATCTCAAAAGATGGAGAATTTTCTTCTTTCTCTTACTACATGATCTAAATCACAATGTATGAGTCTCTGCTACCCACTACCTGATGAATATACCTAAAAAGTTGTACACTGTCTTTACCCATACTGAAGAGGTAAGATTTTTCCCCTGGGGAAAATACAGAAAAGACTCTATAATTTATGAATTATGGTGAACTTTTTTCTTTTCCTACCAAAGATGGCATGTCTGCCAGGGAGACATTTTCTACATGGAAAGTAAGCTGGAATAATTGCTCCACAAAAATGCCTATACTCTGTACTTGAGTGTGCTACGTTATATGGCCAAAGGCACTTGATAGACGCATTAAGGTCATCTACCTTAATTTAAAATAAAGATATTATACTGACGTATCTATGTAGGCCCAATCTCATGACATGGGAACTTACAAGCAGAGAAATCATTCTGGCTAGAGACAGAAGAGAGATGCATCAGAGGGGAAGTTAGAGTCCAAGTGTGAGAAGAATTCAACCTACAATTACTGACTCAAAACGCATGGGTCCACATACAAGGATTGGAGAGAGGCCTCGAGAAACTATGGCAGCTCTAGTTGACAATCAGCAAGGAGACAGGACCTATGTCTTATTACTACAAAAAAACCAGATTCTGCCAATACACGAATGAGCTCAGAAAGAAATTCTTCTCAGAGCCTTGTGATAAGAGGACTGCCAGGTGAAAGCTTGACTTGTCTTGTGAAAATCTGATCTACCAGATCCATCCCATCTTTCATACCTAAAGAAATGCAGATAATAAGCCCTACAGAAATAGTAAGTGTGGCCCAGTGCAGTGGCTCACACCTGCAATCCTAGCACTCTGGGAGGCCAAGGCGGGTGGATTGCTTGAGCTCACGAGTTCGAGACCAGCCTAAGCAAAAGTGAGACCCCGTCTCTACTAAAATTAGAAAACTAAGGCAAGAGGATCGCTTGAGCCCAAGAGTTGGAGGTTGCTGTGAGCTATGATGCTACAGCACTCTACCCAGGGAGACATGTTGAGACTCTAGCTCAAAAAAAAAAAAAAAAAAGAAAAGAAAAGAAATAATAAATGTATGTGCCCTCAGTCACTAAATTTTGGTAATTTGTTATAGCCAGCATAAAAAATTACTACAACTTCCTGGAAATACTACAGGGATGGTAAGAATTCTTCCTATGCAGATTTCCTTGGTCTTTCCTCTTTTAACACTTAGGAAGAAGGCTTTGATTTTTCACCATGTAGTTAAGCTCGCTCATTAGTTTATGAATTCATGAGCCAAATTTTAAAAGTTGCCAGATTAAAACGTCCTTTTTTCTAATCTCGTCCGCTTTCTAAAACCTCTCTCCTTCAGGATTATAGCTCTGCTTCAGAATGTAATACCAGCGGATTCTGTACCAAATCAGACTCTACTTGCTAGCAGATTTGAAAACACAATGAGAGTGTGGTGGACGCACCCAGGAGGGAAAATGTGTGTAAACTGCACTGACTGAAGTGAATAATTCCATGGAAGAGGCTGCTGCTCTCAAGGAGGGGGCTCCATGCAGTTGGGATCCTCCGTGTCAGGGAGAAGGCAGGTGAATCTGGGCTGTCTGTTCCTCTGGGAGCAGGTGCAGGCTCCAGAGAAGGATACAGAGAAAAGAGGGCCAGCAAGTCAGGTCCAGTTTGGACAAGAGGGAACCCTGGGGAAAACGCAGGGGAAGTGGTGAGACTGGACCCATGTGAAAGGACCAGCACAGAGTCAGCTCTGGAGGAATGCCAGGACTAGAGGCAGGAGGACCCCAGGCCAATAAACCCCACAGACAGTCCCAGATCGTATCTGACTCTCATTTTCACCTTCCTTCTTTAGGCCTGCTTTTAGTGTTTTGATCCCAGGGCTTTTCTTTGCCTGAGAGACATTGTGGAGTAATGAAAACAGCAATGAATTAATAGACCCAGATCTGGTTCTGGGGTGAGTGATCATCTCAGATCCTCTCCTTCCCACTCCCCCTTGGTTGATTTCGACTGAATTTTAGTTCCCTCTGTTAACATGTGAGCTCATCCATTAGGCCCAATTTAATCCTGAGTATATGTGGTATTTGTGTTTCTGTACTTGAGATACTTCACTTAAGAGAATGATCTCCAATTCCATCCAAACTGTTGCAAAGGATATTAATTCATCTTTATTTATTGCGGAGTAGTACACCATGGTATACATATACCACATTTTATTCATCTACTCATGTATTGATGGGTGCATGGGTTGAGTCCACATCTTTGTGAATTGTGCTGGAATAAACATTTGAGTGCATGTGTCTTTTTTATAAAAGGACTTTTTTTCTTCTTTGGGGTAAATACCCAGTAGCAAGTTTGTTGAATCCAATGGTAGGTCTACTTTTAGCTCTTTAATTTATCTCCATGCTATGTTCTTTCTTTCTTTCTTTCTTTTTATTGTTGGAGATTCATTGAAGGTACACGCAAGCAGGTGACATTAATTGCTTTTGTTAGATAAGGACCCTCTTATATTTGTGTCCTGCCCGCAAAAGGTATATTGTACTAGTCTGCAGTCCCACTAGCAGTGTGTAAGTGGACCTTTCTGTTCGTGTCCATGCCAGCATCTGTTGTTTGGGGGCTTTTTGATAAGAACCATTCTCGCTGAAGTTAGGTGTTATGTTGTTGTGGTTTGGATTTGCATTTCTCTGATGATGAAAGATGATGAGCATTTTTTCATATGTTTATGGCCTTTATCTTCTTTTGAAAGGCTTCTGTTCATGTTTTTTACTCACTTTTTTACAGTGATGTTTGTTTTCTCTTCTTGCTGATTTATTTGAGCTCTTAATAGATTGTGGTTATCATCCCTTTATTGAATGTATGGGATGCAAATATTTACTCCCATTTGTAGGTTGTCTATCCACTCTCTTGTTTTCTTGGCTGCAGAGAAGCTTTTTTAATTTAAGCAAGTCCCGTTTGCTAATTTTTGTTGTTGCTATGATTGTCTATGGGGTCTTCTTCATAAATTATTTGTCTCAGCTGGGTCTGCAATAGTATTTTCAACATTTTCTTCTAGAATTCTTACAGTTTCATGTCTTAAGTTTAAATCTGTTACCCATCAGGAATTAATTGTTGTTAGTGGTGAGAAGGGAAGATCCTGTTTCAGTTTTCTTCATGTGGCTATCCAATTTTCTCAGCACCATTTATTGAATAGGGATTCTTTTCCTCAATGTATGTTTTGTCTACTTTGTAATATGAGGATGGTTTTATATCTGGGTTCTCAGAACTTAACCATTGGTCTATGTCTCTGTTTTTGTGCCAGTACCATGTTGTTTGGGTTAATATAGCCTTAGAATATAGCTTGACGTCTGGTAAAATGATACCTCCCTATTTGTTCTTATTGCTTAAAGTTGCTTTTGCTATTTGGGGTCTTTTCCAGTTCTGTATGAAGCATAGAACTAGTTTTCTTATATCTGTGAAAAATGACATTGGTATTTTAATGGAGATTGCATTGAATCTATAGACTTGGGGAGTACAGATAATTTAACAATGTTGATTCTGCCCATCGATGGGCATGATATTTTTTCCATCTTTTTAGGTCCTCCACAGTTTCTTTCCTCAGAGTCTCATAATTCTCCCCCTAGAAGTCTTTTGCCTCCTCAGTATAATATATTCCTAGGTTTTTATTTTCTTTGTTGCTACAATAGAATGCATCGAGTCTTTGATTTGATTTTCAGTTGTACTGTTCTTGGTGTATATGAATGCTACTGATTTGTGTAAATTGATTTTGTAACCTGAGACTTTGCTAAATTTATTGATCAATTCCAAGAGTCTCTTGGCAGAATCTTTGGGTTTTCAAGATACAAGACCTATCATTAGCAAAGAGTGATAATTTGATCTTTTCTGTTCCTATGTGGGTACCCTGCATTTCCTTGCTTTGTCTGATTGCTCTGGCCAGGACTTCCACTATGTTGAATAGAAGTGTGGACAGTGGGCGACCTTGTCTGGTTCCAGTTCTAAGCAGGAATGCATTCAAATTTTCCCTGTTCGGTAGGATGTTGGCTATAAGTTTGTCTTATATGACTTTTATAATTTTCAGGTCAGGTCTCTCTATGCCTCTTTTTTTTTTTTAAGCATTGTTGTCATAAAAGGATGCTGAATTTTGTCAAATACTTTTACTGCATGTATTGAGAAGCAAGTGCAGTAGTCTGGACAAATTCCAGGGAGTTCTAGAGCCCAGTGAAAGGGTAAAGGGGTCCCCCTCTCTCCTGCCTGGGAACCTCTGGTCAGAAGCAGGGCACTGGGCTTTCCTCCCCCAGGGAAGTTCACAAGGGAACAGAGAACCAGCTATCTCTCCAACCCTGGAGAGCTTTGGCCCCAAGAACCAGGCTTTTTCTATCTCTGTCCACTAGCCTCGTTTTTTCTGCAAGGTGGGGTGTGTGCCGTCTCTATTTTCTCTCTGGTGCTCCACACCACTCTCCCCTCTGATCAGTCCATGTGCATTCCCTGTGAATGACTGCTCAGGGCTGGGGGTTCCTGAGTGAAATGTTGGCCCTTAGGGAAGTTCTGCCTGTTCAGCAGTTGTGGTGGGGAGTTGGTGGTGGGATCTTGGGGTTCAGGAACAACTTTGGAGTCTCAAGGGTAGAGTCACAGGCCCACCAGGGGTCCTGGGGCTATAGGGGCAGAGCCTTGGACTTATTATGCACAGCAAAAGCTTTAGAGCTGACTCTGTGAGTTTCAGAAACAGAGCCACCCATATGGGGGGTTGTTCCACCAGTATGGGGACAGCTAATGCCCAGTAATGCAGAATGGGGTTTGTCTTAAAGGGCCGGGGTTTGCATAGGTGAGCCAGCACTTCTGGTAGGCCAAGGTTGACCCTGCGACACCTAGGACCCACTGAGTTAGTCACTCCAGGTTGCCCAAGTAGTACCTGTGGCATTTGGGGCTCCTGCTCTACTCAGTTCCCATGCTGGGGAGGAGCAGTGCTCAGCCCCCAGTTATAGAACGTGACATCAGGGAGCTTCTATTCCCTCCATGGCCTGGTGGGGGTGATGCAAAGGCTACTGTTGGAAGACTGTGTCCCAGGTGGACCTGGTTCCATTCACTAGAATGATCGGGATGGCATCAGTTGCAAAAGCCTGGGATTGGAAAGTACCAGAAATCTGCTGCACCTGCTATCTGATGGAATGCCTCTGCACAGACTCTCTCTCAGTAGCTCCCCAGTCAACTCAGGGGTCTAAAGTGGAAGAGGAGGACCCATCACAGATCAAGCTGCCTATAACTTTTGTTTCTCATCTAAAAAGCAGTGTCCCCTTGGGTTGCTCCTATCCTGTTGTCTTCACCTCTTCCCAGCAGTGCAAATTATGTTGGGACCTCACCCCCACTCGACTTCATCTCCAAGGTGATGGGTGATGCTTTTGAATAAGAATCGGATGCTGTAATAAGCTAGAGACTTGTTTCCCCTGTCATTGCTGCATGCTTGCAGGAAAGAACCAGCTGCAGAGGTGTTCCTTTGTGCCTATTATAAGCACAAAAGACCCAAACTTTGGGAGGGACCCTGTAGCTCCCAGAGGTTATTATTATTATTTTTTTGCTGTTGTTTGTTTGTTTATTCCACCACAGCAGAGGTAGATAGAGGAGAGAAGCTGGGTGTGGCGAGGTTGGGTGAGCCTGGATGGCTTTATAAAGCTTTGGCAAAGGTCAAAGGCTATTTTCCCATCCGCTAGGGAGAGCTTCTGGGAAGATGGTCAAGGCAGCTTCACCAAACAGGGATAACCGCTTATGAGGAATTAGAACTCCCCGACTGGCTATCAAGAGTGGGCTCTGCCCATCTTATGCTACTCTTGCCCTCTGGTGACTGGGAGCAAACCTGAATGACCTGCTCTTGCTTGCTATGGCACCACAAGCTGGGATCTGTCCCACCAGGGGACCTGTCCTAGCTTAACAGTGTGGCTTTGAGCCTTGATGAAAGGTGTAAGTGGTGGCACCCAGAGAGAGACTAGAGCAGAGATGTTCAGGCCAGGTTTATGGAAAGGGGAGGGTGACCTACCTGGGCAGTGCAAAGGTGGCATCTGCACCTGGGGCAGCTAAAGACCCCTTTTATATGGAACCAAAGGAGGTGGGCAAATTCCACAGCTTGCCCAGAAAGTTAGAGTTTTTGGCACAAATTTCGGGGGTGGGGAGAGGGTGCTAGCCAGATCTTTTGTGTCTTTGTCTTAGGAGAAGATGAGGAGGAAAGGAAAAGGTTAATGTGTGGCTGCATTAGCTCCACCCCCCCACCACTTGGCAGGACTCCAAGGTTGTTTTCCTGGCTAGGGAAAGCTACTGGGAGGAGATTCAAAATAGGATCTCTAAACCGGGAAGGCTGCTTGTGGGGAAGGGTCTACAATTCCTCAATTGATTATTGGGATTGAGCCCCACCCGTCTTGTGTTATCCCTGCCCACTGGTGTCTGGTTGTAAATGGATGCCCGAATGTGCTGCACTCAGTTGCTGTGATGTCTAGCCAAAGTACCCACTTTAGTCTGGCTTTCTGGGGGGCAGGGTGGACGATCCCCCAGATCTCTGCATCTCAGTCCCCCACTGTATGCCCCTATCAGTTCCACCCGTGTAGACTCCCTCACTTCCTAGGTCCACCTTCTGAATCTTATACCCGTGGTGTCCCCTTGCAACTCACTTGAGTCCTGGAGGGCACGGAATCCAGCCTGTATGTCTGGCCCACTGGTGCACATCTTCAGGAAACGCCAGCATGCAGGGAGCTCCAAGATCAGGCACTCTGGACTTACGGCAGGTCCTCAAGAGGAAGGGTGTGGGCCCCACTCTCTGTGGAAACCTCAAACTGGAGGACACACCAGCTGGGGAGAGGTGGCCACTCCCCAGATTCTTGGCTCAAACTGTTCTTTTAGTTGTAGTGGGTGATGGAAGGACTGGGGACAAGTTGAGAGGGATAAGACTCTGAATGGCCCAAATACCTCCCACCAAGCCCCACCTCCAACACTGGGGATCAAATTTGCAACATGAGATTTGGAGTGACCAAGCATGCAGACCTTATCAGAGGGATTCCACTATGAGTTATATGACCTACAGGGGACATCTTTAAGAAGTTGGAGTGCTCTAAGTTAGGAGAAAGGAAGATTACTCTGGGCTTTTTTTCCACACAGGGAGTGAAATGTAGCCTTCATAGAAGGAAGCAGGGAAAGAGCTGGACAGCAGGTCAGGATCCAGATTTGGGCACAAGGGCCCACTGGGGCAGACTAGGGGGAGAGCAACACAATTCAGGAAGTGCCGTGTCTGGTCTCATGTGCCATCATTTGGGCAAAGTCAGCTCTCAAAGAACACTGGGGCTAGCAAGTAGGGGTGGGTGGACCTTTGGCAAATGAGGCCCTGAGGCAGTCCTCAAATTGTGTTTAATTCTTTTTCTCTTTTAGGTATTATACCTTAAGTATTACATTGGTATTATGTTGGGGATTGGCCCCAGTTTCCTTTTTTTTCGTGGTCTAGCCATATTGTTTAGTAATGAGAAAAGAAATGAAAAGGCAGAACATTTGCATGATGCCCTAAGGAGTTGAACCGTATGGGATTTCAATGAATTCAGATTAGAATTCTAATTCTGACACTTATGAGCCATGTGAAGTCAGGAAAATTGCAAATCTCTATGAGGCTCAAGCTCATTGTGAAGTGAACTTGTGGGACTCCTGGGATATATGTAATGTATGAAAGCCCTTGGCACAATGGATAGAATTTACTGAATATTTAATAACAAGCATTTATTACTATTAGTATTTTGACCAAAGACTCTACCAAAATGTGCTCTGTGATTTTTTTTAAACCAAGACATGTCAGAGAATGTGCACCACTCTGTGATACAGCACACAAACCTGCCAAAATGCTACTTAGTAAGTAAAACCAAGCTATAATACTATGTAAATTTGGGGTTTATTGTGAGTGTGAGAAAGTCTTCCCCAGTTGGATGCAATTTAAGGCTCCTAGAATTTGGGTAAACTCATTGCATTCTTTCCAACTGTCCTTCCATTCCAACCACCTTATTTTCATTTGTTAATAATTTACGCCTATTGGGGCGGCGCCTGTGGCTCAAGGAGTAGGGTGCTGGTCCATATGCCGGAGGTGGCGGGTTCAAACCCAGCCCCCGCCAAAAACAAACAAACAAAAATAATAATTTACGCCTATTAAAACTCTAGCTCTCACTTAGGAATTTGCCAACTTACATTCAAGACAATCTAATAAAAGGCCTTGTTAATGTAGTGGGCTTTGTTTCTCCTGGGGCAGAACAAATACTGTCAGCAGCTTGGCTTCTGAGCGCACTCACGTTAGGTGGTACCACCCTTATTTTTTTAGAAACTCCCTGCAGCTAATGTGCATAAAATACAGTTTGTGCACTGTTCCCAACAGCACTGGAAAAGGAAGCAGGACACCTACTCCTGCCTTACGAGGATTCTTTCTCAGTTTAGCCACAGCCCCCAAATAACTGCTGAATGAGTTCTCCATTCCAGGAGTTAGTCTTTTAATTCAGGGCACGTGGATTTGCCCTTCTGCTCCTGCTTACCACGCCCACAGCCTCGACCCACCTATAACTTACCTTAACACTGATGGACATGCAGTTTCTGAAGGCCCCAAACCCATTTGCCTCAAGGCATTTGCACTTGACTGCTCTCATCTGGATCCTCCCACCTTCTTTTGACTTGTTTTTTATGTCTTAGGGCAAAAGTCCCCAACCTTTTTGGCATCAGGGGCTAGTTTCATAGAAGACAATTTTTCCATAGACTGGGGCAGGGGGTGGGGGGGGTATGGTTTGGGGATGATTTAAGCTCATTGCCTCTCCAGATCATAGGACATTAGATTCTCATAAGGAGCATGCAACTAGATCCCTCGCTTGCACAGTTTACATGTCAGGCTCCTATGGGAATTTAATGACACCAATTATCTGACAGGCGGCAGAGCTCAGGCAGTGATGTGCGTGATGGGCAACAGTTGTAAATACAGATGAAGCTTCACTTGCTCACCTGATGGTCAACTTCTGCTGTGCAGCCAGATTTCTAACAGGCCAAGGACCAGTACTGGTCTGCAGCCCAAGGGTTGGGGACCACAGTGTTATCTCACCATGTTCCTTACATGACAGCTGCTCTTAGACTCTAACATTCAGTGGGAGCAATTGGGTCTTGTTTATCCTGGCAGCCTATGTACTAGCATAGAACCTTCTAAAGAGATGACACTCATTGAGAAATAAATGAGACAGTGTGCAAGAAGTCTAATTTATTATAATCTACCTTCTCCAACATTTTCTAGTAAGTTATTTATATCCAAGCACATATCTCTTAACTTTATAGTTGTTCAGAACACACTAAATGTGATAAAGAAATGCAAAATTTCACCATCTTTTACTTGTTTCCTCCTCTATATCTTAATCCATTTAACTGCTGGTTCCTTTCACATTTTCAAAGAAATTAATCCTCTACTGTTATCTTGTTCACAATCACTAAATAAGATGCAAAATTTCCCTATTTGTTGTATAAGATAATAAAACTGTTATACTACATAAGTATCAATAAATATATAACTTGCTTCACTCATAATTGTAGATTTTGAAGCTATTTTAAACCTTCTATTCAAAGAGACAATATTTAAACAAACATTTTCTAAGTTAACACATAGAACAAGAACACATGTTATACACTATGTTGTTCAACAGCCTTAGCCAACCCTCCACTAGTGAGAACATTAGCTGTCCTCTTCATAAACACAATAAAGATTCTTCCTCAGACTTCATTTAGGTCTGGACATGACCTTGGAACGTGCACTGGCCTTGGCAGCGGTGCGAGCTTTGGCTGCAGCTCTGGCTCGGGATCTCTCTTCCTCATCTTTCAAAGCCTCTTCATACCAGCCTGGATAGGCACTTGGGACGGTATCATGGATCTTGGCCAAAAACTCAAGGACTTTCATCTTGCTGGTTTCAGCATAGGATCTTGGACCCCACAGGAATTCATAGCGCGGGGGATCACTGTTGGCCACCTGACGGTACTCCAGGTATTTTTCTGTCACCAAATCTTTGGTGAGCAGCTTCCTGGGCTCTCCATAGATGAAATGCGTCCTCCCGTCGTATACTCCCATCATATTTAGCACTTCCCAGACTTGCTCCTCAGTGGCACAATTTCCCTTTGTGAAGATCACGCCCAGGACAGTCATCAGCAGGCCGGTCTTGGGCACACCTCTGATATCATCTGTTCTTCCATCGCAGCCTAGCTCTAGCTTGTTGATGAGGACATAGATGTTCCTGTTGGGATCCACTTGTTTCATGTCAAGGCCAAAGACCAGCTCCAGGCGCTCAGAAGCTCTCCTGAGGATTTCAGAGAAGTGATTCTTGTACATCTGGATTACATTTTTTAGCATATCTGCCTTTGTAATGGGCTCTTTCATTTGATACTTGTACAGCAAGTAATGCACCAACATAGCAACCTTCTTTTCTAGAGGGCCTCTGAGATGGCACACGGTGGCCTCTCTGCCCTGTGAGGCCCTCGGCCTTTCCTCAACTTGGTTGTTGGCACCTTCATCATTAGATCTTGTGTGTGGAACAGGTGCAGCAGCAGCAGATGGGCCTCTCTCAGCTTCTTGTTGCTTTTCAGGTGTCTCAGCAGTAGATGATCTCTGGGGAGTATTTCCGACTTCAGGAGAGGAGGAAGAGGGAGACTCTTCTTCTCTTTCCACGTTGGCTTGAGCACCTGTCACATCTCTGGTTTCTTCTCTAGCCTGGCGGCGTTTCTCACGAGCACGGAGCTTACTTTTCTGACCCCGAGGCATGATGACTCTGGACAGAGATAGTTAAGTGGGACAGACAGGAGGTATTCAGTGACCTGAACTAAAGAATATGAAATGATATGATCCCATTCAACCTAGAGAAATAACCTTGATTTTATTGAAAGCTGCCTCTGCATGTTTCCTTGAGGGTACTGCTCATGGAACACACACACTCCTATTCTCTGATAACCTTTTTCCCTTTAGGACCCTGTGGAAATAACTAAAGTGTGTATGACTACAGCCCTCTAAACTTACCAGCATCTTACCAGGACTAACGAAGTGAAGTGTCTGGCAGGTCCAGTTCTGAAGTAGAGGATGTTTCTTTTAATATGCACTCAGGGTCATCACTATGACTTCTGGTTAGACCTGTGACCTCTCTGCTTAACTGTTTTGATGCTGACTCCCTCCTTGCAAAGTGCTCATATCCCTGCCTCCTTGGATGAGGAATTGAGGGGGAATGTCATCTGACAACATTTGCAAGGGGACACCCTGGAATGGTAGCAATGGTAGAGGTCTGTGAGGCCCTCTGGCTTGTGATAATCAGAGTGCTCAGTCCTCATTTAGAGACCTCACCTTTACTTCTTGGAGGGCCTGATTCCACTCACTTTGCTGACCTGAAACCCATCCTCTCAAAGCAAGGCCTTCAGGCTGGGTGCGGTGGCTCACGTCTGTAATCCTAACACTTGGGAGGCCGAGTTGGGTGGAATGCCTGAGCTCACAGGTTTGAGACAAGCCTGAGCCACAGCAAAACACTGCCTCTAAAAATAGCCAGGTGTTGTGGCGGGTGCCTGTAGTCCCAGCTACTTGGGAGGCTGAGGCAAGAGAGTCACTTGAACCCAAGTTTGAGGGTACTGTGAGCTCAGATGCCACAGCACTCTACCAAGGGTGACAAAGTGAGACTCTGCCTCAAAAAAAATAAATGTGCCAATTGCAGCCAAGATGAGAAGCTAATTAAGGACCCCTTCACAATAGTTTCAAAGAAAATCAAATACCTAGGAATATACCTAACAAAAGAGGTGAAGGGCCTCTATAAAGTATGTGATGAAACCCTAAGAAAAGAAATAGCAGAAGATAATAACAAATGGAAGAAAATAGCATGCTCGTGGCTGGGAAGAATCAACATTGTTAAAATGCCTATACGTCCCAAAGCAATCTACAGATTCAATGTCATCCCTATTAAAATACCAACATCATACTTTCAAGACTTGGAAAAAATAATTCTTCGTTCTGTGTGGAACCAGAAAAAATCCCGTATAGCTAATGCAGTTCTTAGTAATAAAAACAAAACCAGAGGCATCAGCCTACCAGACTTTAGGCTGTACTACAAGGCCATAGTGGTCAAAACAGCATGGTACTGGCACAAAAATAGAGACACAGACATCTGGAATTGAATAGAAAACCAGGAAATGAAACTAACATCTTATAGCCACCTAATCTCTGATAAACCAAATAAGAATAGACACTGGGGGGCGGCGCTGTGGCTCAGTGAGTAGGGTGCCGGCCCCATATGCCGAGGGTGGCGGGTTCAAACCCATCCCCGGCCAAACTGCAACCAAAAAATAGCCAGGTGTTGTGGCGGGTGCCTGTAGTCCCGCTGCTCGGGAGGCTGAGGCAAGAGAATCGCGTAAGCCCAAGAGTTAGAGGTTGCTGTGAGCTGTGTGACGCCACGGCACTCTACCCGAGGGCGATACAGTGAGACTCTGTCTCTACAAAAAAAAAAAAAAAAAAAAAAAGAATAGACACTGGGGGAAAGACTCCCTATTCAATAAATGGTACTGGGAGAACTGGATATACACACGTAAAAGAATGAAACTGGACCTGCACCTTTCTCCACTCACAAACATTGATTCAAGACCTAAATTTAAGGCATGAAACAATAAAAATCCTCAAAGAAAGCATGGGAGAAATACTTGAAGATGTCAGCCTGGGGAAAGACTTTATGAAGACAAATTCCGTGGCAATTGCAACAACGAAAATAAACAAATGAGACTCAGTTAAACTGAAAAGCTTCTGTACAGCTGAGGTGACAACAACCAAAGCAAATAGACAACCTACACAATTGGAAATTATATTTGCATATTTTGAATCAGACAAAAGCTTGATAACTAGGATCTACAGAGAACTCTAATTAATCAACATGAAAAAAACAACAATCCCTTATATCAATGGGCAAGAGAGACAAATAGAACCTTCTCTAAAGAAGACAGACAAATGAATGGCTAACAAACATATGAAAACTGCTCATTGTCCCTAATTATTATAGAAATGCAAATCAAAACCACCCTGAGGTATCATCTAACCCCAGTGAGAATGGCCCACATCACAAAAACTCAAAACTGCAGATGCTGGTGTGGATATGGAGAGAAGGGAACACTTTTACACTGCTGGTGGGACTGCAAACTAATACAACCTTTTTGGAAGGAAGTATGGAGAACCCTCAAAGAACTCAAGCTAGACCTCCCATTTGATCCTGCAATCACCTTTGGGCATCTGCCCAGAAGAAAAAAAAATCCTTTTACCATAAGGACACTTGCATTAGACTGTTTATTTATAATTGCCAAAATGTGGAAATAGCCTAAATGCCCACCAACCCAGGAATGGATTAACAAGCTATGCTATATGTATACCATGGAATACTATTCAGCCATTAAAAATATGGAGACTTTACATCTTTTGTATTAACCTGGATGGAAGTGGAAGACATTATTCTTAGTAAAGCATCGTAAGAATGGAGAAAAAAGAATACCATGTACTCAATTCTGATATGAGGACAATTAATGACCTAATACCCAGTGGGGGGTGTGGGAAGGGGAGAGCAGAGAGAGGGAAGGAGGGAAGGGGGTGGGGTGTCACAGTATGTGACATACCTTTTGGGGGTGGGACACAATTATAAGAGGGACTTTACCTAACAAATGCAATCAATGTAACCTGGTTCTTTGTACTCTCAGTGAATCCTGAACAATTAAAAAAAAAAAAGCAAGGCCTTCATATCCCTGAGACTCCTGATCAGGGTATTAGGGAGGACTCAGACATATCTGCCCTAGGGACTCTGGTCAGGAATGACAGCAGGTATAGGACTCAGTGTAATCCCTTCTGGTCTCAATATTTAGGTTTCTGATCATGACTCCTCACCTTGACTATCTTGTCCCTTCCCCTATAGATTTGAAGCCTTATACCAATCAGAACAAGGCCTTCATCCACCTGATATCCCAGAGTATGCACTTTGGGGTGTGTGCTCAGAATGACAGATCTGTCCAGGGCTTCCCAAGGCTGATCACAGAGGAAGTGTTTGCCTCCCAGTCCTCATTTTGACTTCCAGAAGGGCCCTGGTCACCCTTCTCTTATGACCCTGCAACTTCCCTGTCGAACACAAACTATCATCCACCTTGCAACCACTAAGGATAAAGTGAGGGATACCTTCACCATAAGCCCTGCTGATTGGCTACCACAGCACATAATGGTAGTGCTGGGGCTCCATTGGTCCTGGGGAGAAAATCTTCTCAGTCAGAGCTTACAGAACTAAACTTAACCCTTGGTCACTTTGATGATTCCTCCTTCTGTTGACCTGAATCATCTAGCCTTAGATCACGGCTTTCATCCTACACACACACACACACACACACACACGCACGCACGCACACACACACACACACCCCACGTGTACATGCACCAGAAAGTGAAGCAAGGGCAGCAGCGAGGTGGAGGGACCCTTGGGCTTTATAGTCATGCCAGAGGTTTCCTAGGGCTGATAATAAAGGCAAGATTCTTGGAGACCATCCCTGTTCTTGGGGGCCAATTCCCCCCCAGCTCACATAGGGGGCGTTTCACTGACTCATGGCAGTGCCTGGTACTTCCTCTGCTGCCCTGAGGCAGACGCTCTGGTCCGATTGCCTCACCTCCTTAAATGACTAAAATTGGAAGTTGAGTATACCGCTGCTGAATCTCCCAGGGATGATAGTAGGGGTTGGCTCTGGGGGAACCCCTCTGTTACAGGTGAGGGAAGTTTCACAGAACTCACAGAGGGCCCTTCATTGCCTCCTGATAGGACGAATGACCTTGCCTCTTCTGGCTTGGTACCAAAACCTTAGTCTACTGTCATTTCCCCAAGTCCCAAAAAGCGGAATTGAATAATACACCAGGTAATCCCTGAAGGGGGTGGGGGTGGGGTGTTCTTCCGCTCCGCTTCACTGTAAGGCAGGAGCGGGACTGCACTCCTTCTCTCTTTTGAGGTAGAGGGTTCCCTCAAACTTTACTCACTGGTCTTTGCTTTATCTTCAGGCAGGACTTTCTTGCCTTTCTCTGCCAATCTGACGCCAACGCTCTCAGGACGCCGTCTGACCTCCCAAGACCTCAGAGGCGGAAGTTGGTGATCGTATAAGCTGTCGCCTCGACTTGGGGTTTCCTGGGGCTGACACCAGGGGCAATGTGCTGCTGGGCGGGGCTTTGTGGCGCCCCCCTCTGTTACCGGATGTAAGTTACTGCAAATTCTTTTATTTGAGCTGTATCCATATTTAGCTCTTTGGTCACTGTTTAAAGGCTCCTTGAGGAAATAACCACCAAGCGGTAAAGTCTGGACAGTCCCAACTTAAACCCTTACAGACAATGGGTTTGTTTCCCCAGCTTAATGTGAGATGAAGCAGCTGCATCACAAGATAAGGGGCCCAACACAGGTTCTGTGCTGTCAAAGAAAGCGTATAGTGACCAACAGGTCTCTTCATTAGCCAAATTTAGACTGTGGGAACCTCCTGTTCTAAAAGATCTACTTTCTACAGAGAAGACATAGATACGCATAATTTGGTGAGGCCCAAATCTTTTGACCATATCTAACATTGCATTGCACTTTGCAGTGAAAATCGTTTAAATTTTGATCTCATCCGCAGTAACAAATATATTATGTGCACGTTCTAATATGTGCTTGAATGGGTGAATCAGGATGCTCTCTCGCCGTGTTTCTTGGAAATGAAATAATGGACCATAACACAGACTGTCTCAAAGTTTTCATGGTGACCTACGCATTACTGCTTTGTGCATCAAGGCTTTTGATTTTGCTATTGTCATCTATACACTATCTTTCAGAACTCATTTATTTGGATAGCCTGTAGCCTTTGCTCTGGATTGTCTAAAATGGTGGTTATATTTTTACCAATTTGTTTCTTTTTCATATTTCTAACTTTTTTCTGTTTTTTGAGATAAAGTCTCACTTTGTCACCCTCAGTAGAGTGCTGTGGGGTCATAGCTCACAGCAACCTCAAACTCTGGGGCTCAAGTGAGCCTCTTGTCTCAGCCTCCTAAGTAGGTGGTATTACACGTGCCCACCACAATGCACAGTTATTATTAGAGCCAGGGTCTCGATATTGCTCAGACTGGTCTCTAACTCCAGAGCTGGAGCAATCCACCTGCCTCGTCCTCCCAGAGGGCTAGGATTATAGGCGTGAGCCACCGCGCCTGGGCAATATTTCTAACTTTTATTTGTTTTTGTATTCTTATCCTATGGCTGTGTATGTAGTGTACATGTACTTTTACGTCTTTTTCCTTAATTTAATGGAGATGCTCCTAAATTTCACAATTCACATTTAAGTTTGTTTGCAACACATTTTAGGAAGTGGAAATTCCCTTCCACTGTTAGTTTGCTAAACATTACTATCATGCATTTGTGAATTTTTTTCCCAAAAACTTTTTCTGCACTTCAGTACATGATTAAATGCCCTTTTAAAAAATCTAATCTGCTAATGTGTGGTAATATTTAAGGCAGTTTTTTCTTAATGTTATGTTATTTTACATTCCTTGGATGTAGACTTTTCCCCCCATTTACTACGTTGCTGTATTAGACTTGCTGTGTATTTATTTAGGACCTTTGCCTCTGTATGGATGAACTTAGCTCAAATGTATTTTTTTCTCTGGGTGCCCTCAGCTGGATTTTTAATTAAAGAAAGCTAGACTTGGAAAAATGAAGAAATATGAAAAATAACTAGATCCAATAACTGGGGACATTTTCTCATGTTTTTATGTGTTTTGGCTGTGTTTACATAAGATGGTGGTTAGTCTTTTTCTGATTACTTGGTAGAATTGGCCCCTACCTGCCTGGTCCAGAGGGTAGCTTGAGATTTGAAATTGTTTCACTTTGTATTGTTCAACTACAAATTTCTATTTTTAACAGGACCAAATGGGTCATTCATGTTTTCTTTTCTTTTTTTTTTTGTAGAGACAGAGTCTCATTGTACTGCCCTCGGTAGAGTACCGTGGCGTCACACGGCTCACAGCAACCTCTAACTCTTGGGCTTCCGCGATTCTCTTGCCTCAGCCTCCCGAGTAGCTGGGACACAATGCCTGGCTAGTAGCGCCCGCCACAATGCCCGGCTATTTTTTTGTTGCAGTTTGGCCGGGACTGGATTTGAACCCACCACCCTCGGCATATGGGGCCGGCGCCCTACTCACTGAGCCACAGGCGCCGCCCCATTCATGTTTTCTTAAATAACTGTCTTTGTTCACTTGGTATTTCAAAGTTAATGGCTATATATATTCTTTCTTTTATAGAAATTATCCAAAATATTCAACAGTAGAGAGAGAATGTACTTGATAGTCAGAATCAGCAATTATCAATACATGGAATAATGTGAAACAAGTCCTGAGATTATATCATTTCATCTTTAAATATTTTAGCATCTGTTTCTAAAAGATAGATGCATAAACCAAGTACACTTATCCTACCTTTAATATTTAATTCTTTGTTATAATTAAATATCCAATATAATTAAATAATTATTTTTCACTTTTACCTGATTGCCATAGATTTAAATTTCTTTTCTTTAACCAGAGTCCAAATAAAATCCAGTCATCATTGCTAAATGTCCATTAATTTATAGGTCCTTCCCCCCAACACACATAGCATTTTCTTTGTAACTATTTTTGTTTAAAAAAGCAAAAAACTAAAAATAGAACATATTTTATGTTTTGTTCAGTTTCACATGCTCTGGATTTTGCTGCATGCAACACAGCAAAATTTTTGCAACAAACTCTTTTTCCTCTCAATTTCTTTAAATTTACAAAAGCTTTATTAGATTAAGGTTCATTTTTTTTTCCCTGTCTCCCTTTTTTTAATTTGGAGAAATAATTTCAAGGTGATATTGTGAACTTCTATTACAAGAAAGTAACATCCATTTTGAAGGAGATTTAATATTTGTCTTGCTTTTTGCTGATGCTGGCAATCATTGAAGACCAGTGAACTTATTAATTAATTAATTAATTCTTGCACAATGTTAATTTTTTAATTCTGTCATTTCTTCTGAGTTTATTAGATGAAATATATCTTTCTATGGTAATCATTCCTTGTCCACCATTTGGTTATGGTATTTTATCATGTCCTCTTATAATATTTAAATTCCTTGTGCACCAATATTTTGTACATTATGATTTAACTAATACCACTTATTTTTCTTTTTTTCTTTTTTTAATTTTATTTTTTTTATTGTTGGGGTTATTTTTCTTTTTTAATTGATGATACCTATACAATTGTCTGTTATATAAATCTTTTCAAAGAATGAGCTTTTGATAGTTGGGTCCACTGTCTTCTAATTTATCTTTTCTGCTTTTGTCTTCATTCTTTCCAATGTTCTACTTCTTGGAGTTTAATATGGTTTTATTTCTCTAGCTTCTTGAATTATTGTATGTTTAAATATATGTGGGTATTTTTCTATAAATAGCCCTCTTATACCACTTGGGCTGTTTCCCACAACCAAGGTAATGTTTCCGAGTTTTATGTGTAGTGCTTGAATATTTTACAAGTTGAACATAACTCTGTATTCCTTTTGCTACTAGAATTTTTGGTATGTGTGCAAATATTAGTGAGTGAAAAAATTATTTTTGAGAATAATGTGAATAGAAGAAGAGAAAAATAGTTATTTAGAGGAAGTTGCAGTCTCCGTGGGCTATTGTCTTTTGGTTATGTGTGATATAACAGACTTTAGCACATTTAACTGCTAGTGAATGAGTTAAGTTTTTCCTGGGAATGAAAAGAGAGTTTCATATTAGGAAATCAATCAATATAATTGCCCAAGTATAACTGTTAGAGATTATCCAGAAAAACAGAAATTATTCTAAATGTGTGATTCAGGTGGAATTTGAGGCAAGAAATTAGTTACTCAGGTGATGGATAAGCCGAAGAGGGCAGAGGTTGGCAAACCAATACTTAGCAACTTAAGAAAGTCACTTCGGTCTATGTAGTAGAGAAACAAAGAGATTTGATAATGTTACTGGAGCCTGAACTGGTGGATCATAATGATGAGGACTAAAGCCGTAAAGATGTGACCACTGAAAGAGAAGAGGGCAAAGAAAAAGAAAAAAAATCTCTGGCTGCTCCCGTCCTCCTGAACTGCAACTTTGTGTTGATGCCATCTGAGGCCTGAACCATGAGAGCAGCCAAATGTTAGAGAACCTAGGAATTGTGATCTGCAAGAGGCAATTCCCAAACAATGGAGAATAGACCAAGGAAAGAGTGAAAAATAAATCTGATGCCAATTAGATCAAGGACTGGCATCCACCATTGACAGATTGAGAAAAATCCTATCTAAATTAATATAGAAAATATTTCGTGAAAATCAACATTAATTCATGATAAAAAGATGTTATCAAACTAGATAAAGGATATATAAAAATACAAAACTTTGGCAAATATCATACTTACTAGAAAAATGTTGGCTATTAAGAACTAGGTAAGAATAGCCACTATTTCTGTTTTTATTGTACATTGTAACAGGGGTTCCTGCCAATGCATAATAAGAAATAGACAAAATTAAAAAGTTAGGGATTGGGGCAGAGCCTGTGGCTCAGTGGGTAGGGCGCCGGCCCCATATACCAAGGTGGCTGGTTCAAACCCAGCACCAGCCAAAAACTGCAAAAAACAAACAAAAAAAATCCCGGCCCCAGACAAACTGCAACAAAAAAATAGCTGGGCGTTGTAGTGGGCACCTGTAGTCCCAGCTACTCAGGAGGCCGAGGCAAGAGAATCGCCCAAGTCCGGGAGGTGGAGGTTGCTGTGAGCTGTGATGTCACAGCACTCTACCGAGGGCAATAAAGTGAGACTCTGTCTCTAAAAACAAAAATAAAATTAAATTAAAAGTTAGGGATTGGCTCGGCACCTGTAGCTCAGCGGCTAGGGTGTGAGCCACATACACCAGAGCTGGCAGGTTCGAATCCAGCTTGGGCCTGCCAAACAACAATGACAACTACAACCAAAAAATAGCCGGGTGTTTAAAATTGTACAATACAGGCAGTCTCTGAGTTACAAATGCTCGGCTTCCTTACTACTTGCACTTATGAACAGAGGCTATTCCAGGTAATAGGTAAATGCACCTGTTCTAACTTGCACACATATTTAACTTAAGAACAAACCTGCAGAACCTATCTCGTTTGTAAGCTGGGGACTGGCTGTATCTAATATTAAAAAACAATGATGGGGGAGACAAAAGCCTATCACAGAGAGTTATGGAAATTGTCGGTAGTTAAATACATTTGTTTCTACCCTGTAATCTTAAGTATACTCCTATGAAAAAGTTGCCTGCAGTGATCTTAGAGAATTACAAAAGATAATCAATGCAGACTAGGAAGAGAATTAATTTGTTTCCTATCTTTCTTAATTGCTCATAACACTTAAACATTCAGGAAAGAAGAAGAAAAAAATCCATGCAATTAGCAAAAAAAGTTTACAGTGATGTGGCTTATATATTCACTCGAATTTTATATTTACATAAAAATA
The DNA here is from genome assembly GCF_027406575.1 of Nycticebus coucang. Classification (NCBI taxonomy): domain Eukaryota; kingdom Metazoa; phylum Chordata; class Mammalia; order Primates; family Lorisidae; genus Nycticebus; species Nycticebus coucang. The sequence continues at coordinate 27,403,222 of NC_069804.1, read as the reverse complement.
TAAACATTACAAATTATATAGGGAGGCCATAAAGTTTGTGTGCAATTTACTATGTTAAACTATTTTAAATTGAACCTGAACTTTGTGGAAGCCCGTATATACTTAAAGTTCTGACATACTTAAAGTAAAAATGAACTTAAATAAAAATAATATATGTAACAGTATAGAATTTACTATTTATCATCATGACTTAATCTCAGTGAGTTGGACGTTCTTTTTTTTTTTTTTTTGAGACAGAGTCTCACTATGTTGTCCTCAGTAGAGTGTCGTGGCATCACAGCTCACAGCAACCTCAAACTCTTGGGCTTAAGTGATTTTCGTGCCTCAGCCTCCCAAGTAGGTGGGACTACAGGCACCCGCCACAATGCCGGCTATTTTTTGTTGCAGTTGTCATTGTTGTTTAGCTGGCCGGGGCTGGGTTTGAACCCTCCAGCCTTGGTGTATGTGGCTGGTGCTGTAGCCACTGTACTATGGGCGCTGAGCCAGAGTTTGATGTTCTTTCATTATTGTACACAGCTATGATTTAATAAAAAATAAAAAATAAAATAAATAAAATGGAATGCTACAAGCAGAGAAGTTAAAATGGTTGCACATAACTGATGTCAAAAGTATGTTCCTTGTTTGACTTCCACGCCTCACCATATTACATATTTCACATTTTAATGTTACGCAGGAAGCTAGTTAATTGACTTGAAGAAGTTTTAACTGATGATACACATTAAATTTTATCACAAAACAAAGTAGGAAAAAATGAAGAAAATTAAATGTTATCCATTTGTATACCTATAAGGGCTATCAATGCAGTTTTGTTTGTAAATAGGAAAATCAGAGAGATGTGGTTGCTGTTAAGAACTGTGAAGTGTCTGAGATTTTGCCCTTCTTGCACGCTAAGAATTTAGGCTGTCACGGTTTGCAATGGTAGTAGCCAGAGTACATGCATTTTCTTGCACTGATTCTCCAAGCCCCAGTTCTCACAGGGAGATGTGAAGAAGTCTGGGTGACACCGTCCCATGCATTGGGTTGCCTTCTAGGAGCGGAACCCTGAGCTTAGGAAACTTGAATCTTGCCTAATAGGCAACAAACATACCTACCCTCTGCTCTGGAGATGTTATATTCATCTTCTAAGACTGTTCTCTACAAACCTTCCTTGAAAAGTTGTAGAACAAAGGGCAATTCGCTCACATAAACAGAAGTGACCCATAAAGACTTGTCTCTAACAGTTATATATTCCATTTAATAGTTGAAATCATTCATACTTCATTTTCTCCTTCTTTGTCCCGACCATTTGGTGAAGTAAAATGAGTGGATGATTTACTTGGAAGGGGGAAGCCTTTATAAAAATGATTGTCTCACCTAATTCATTTTCTTAACATTCATGTGAATATTATATATCGGAGAGAAAATAAATAGTGCATCAATTAAAATCCACTTAAACAAATGGGTTTGAAGTATTAAAATGTTTAAGTGACAAGTTACAACATGTACTCACTATCGCAAAGTTTCTTCCAGATGAGTTTCTTCAGTAGGAAGTTAAAGCATGTCTGCCTGTTTTTGTATATAAAAATAAAATATTCTGTGAAAATATGTCTATGTGCCCCTAAATGAAATTAATTTAAGATATAAAGGACAGGTGAATATAATGAAAGCTATAGGGTTGGGGAAAACCTTCCTTCCTCTTATATTTTACACATACTTACCGTTAGTATGTGACAGGTAGGCAGGTGCTTTTGATTGCTCTGACCCCAGAGTCCTAAGGGTTTTGATGACACAATAATCAGCATTCATTCTTTTCCATCAGGAAACATATTTTATAGTCTCTAATACCCTATGAAAAAGGAATTAATGGGATACAGTAATATGTGAATCTTTACCATTGTTCTAATGAGAGTATCTTCTGGTTTCAGGAGAATTTTTAAGCATTAAATATAAAATTAGATGTAAAGACTTAAAGCTTTACAGTTTTACATTCTAAGCCCTATGCTAATCTCTTTATAAAAAAAAAAAAAACCTGAGGAGTGGTCATAATTATTTTAGAATTCAAAAGAAAATGCCTCCACTTGTATTTTTGAACCCCCTATTTAGAACCATCTAGACTTTAATAGACGAAATTTGAAATTTCTTATCCAGGAAGTTGGGAGTGTGTGCTTTTGGAGCAAATAGTCATCAAATCAACTCAAATCTCAGATACACACAAAAATGCTAAAAATCTTCTGGTTATGATTTCACTTATCAAAATGTGTTAAAGCTATGTTTCAAAACCAAATATAGTCATATTAAAACTGCCTATAAAATAGCACAAAACATACCAGCTCTAGCCTCTAAAAATTCACAAGAGTATAAAAATAAACACTGAATATGCCATGTTAAGTTGAAGATCCCTCTTGATTACTTTTTATTTCTTGCTACAAGTTTATAAACATGTCAATAATTCACTAAATGAAAAAAAATCTTTCTTATGAACTGACCGTGGTGACAGGAATACAAGTCCACATTTTAAAAATATGAATTTGAATTTCTCCTTAACAGTGACATAAAAACAGGCAGTGACTAGAGTTGCATCAATCTTTCCCAACTGTCTCAAAAAATATGTGCACTGTTACAATAAAAACAGTTCACCAGCTGTTTATGTAAAAATTATTTGACAAAAAACAAGCCCGGCCATATGGTGCACTAGCTCTGCTGTGGGAGCATGAAGAATAATTTCGTAGGCTGTAGTACATAATGGTCATGCTAAGTAGGGTGTCAACTATTGCAGGCACATTACATTACATTAATAGTTAATCTGCCCTTTTATCCTCTAAGTACTTATATTTCTTAACAGCTTGCAGTTTGGAAACAAGTACACAACTCACTGATTAAGAATTAAAATTTTGCAAATGTCAAAATATTTGATGTAAAATGGACATACACAATATTCATATGCTGATTAAAGGTATTATTTAAATAATACACTCTTCAAGGGACAGGTGTGGTGGCTCAAGCCTGTAATCCCAACACTATGGGAGGCTAAGGAGGATGATCACTTAAGGCCAATAGTTCAAGACCAGCCTGGGCAACATAGTGAGACCACGCCTCTACCAAAAAAAAAAAAATTAAAAGCTAGCCTGGCATGGTGGTGGATACCTGTGGTGCTAGGTACTTGGGAGGTTAAGGTGAGAGGATAGCTTAAGTCCATGAATTGGAAGCTTCTGTGAGCTATGATCACGCTACTGTACTCCAGCTTGGGCGACAGACAGACATTCTGTTTCTGAAAAATAAAAAAAAGAATTAAAAATATTACATAGATGATATGAATGTGATAGGGCAGCTGGTTCTCATCTTTAAGGAGAGGTTTCAAAAATATGAATACATTGAAGATACTACATCATTTATTTGGAAGAAAAATATTAATTAGAAGAAATACTTCTTGTACCAAATCAACATACGCACTTGCATTCCCAGAGTGTAAGAAGTGTATCTTACTTGCCTTTATATTCTTTGCAATACATATCTATTCCTACCTCTTTCACATAATAAGCATGTAATAAATATGTGCTGACTATAATTTTCTTAGAAAGAATGAGTTATAAATGCCACTGGCAGACCCTTGAGTCTCAAGTTTATTTAGAACTTACAGAATGCATCAAAGCATAACTCTTATCCATTACGCAGACTGCATACATGAATGTGTATTCAGTTATGAAATTCCAATAGTTAACTCTTGCATCAATTTTCCTTTTTGAGTTGTTTACATACTGAGAGCTAGACTCAATTAAAAAACAAAACTTAGTGGCCGAGCGCTCGTTCAGCAAATCAGAGTACTTGACTTAAGGTGGAAACCAAAATGGGGAAGGAAAAAGCCATGTTAGAATCCAGTCACTCACATTTGTATGCTTGGGTCGATAACCCTGACAGAAAGTTGTTCATTGATGTGTGACGCTGTCATTAATAACTTCAAAATGTCAGTTGAGTGTCATGGTGACATTAATAACTGAGAAAGAAACCACAGCAGAGATAGTTCTGTAAGAAAACTGTTGCAGACATGCCATCTATTTCTAAAATGTTTATTCTCAATGGTTTTTGTGGTTCATTTGATACATGATATGCATAGTTTAAATTCATGATCTGTGTGGTTGTACCCCCATACCACTTCCAAGATCAATATGTTAATCTTTTATTTCAGAGACTTGGAACTCCACATTACAGAATTTCAGATTGGTAATTATTTCCTTGATTACAAATGGTAAATATGATTAGTTTGTGGGTGATTATGCCTCAAGAGACATGATAAAAAGACAACAAACTCTGGTATGGATACATACCTGATATTGCTTCATGGACTAGGTATTTATAGTGAATTTAAGGAAACTCACATGAAGAACATTCTAGGAAACAAAGTCATTAAGTTGATATAGACAAAGAGGTGAGAGCTCAAGGCTGAATATTTGAAAGATGGGACAAATATTGGAAGCACAAAAGTGTCAATACTTTAGTCAATGACAGTAACAATGGAGCAAAGCTCACAAGATTAGGAGAGAATCTAAGGTATAAAATTATTATCCTTCTATTCTATGATATTAATGTATAAGAAAGATTAAGCTCTTTCAGTTGAGTTTGTTTTATGTTACACAGAATCTATCTGAAAGACAAATTTCTAGGGCTGCACATACTTTAATTGCTTTTTATCATTGGATATAATTATAGTAACTGATTCTTACCACTTTACAATATGTTTTTATAAAACAAGAAAGCCTGCTGCTCATTTGTTGGCTTTGAGAAATAGTATTTTTAGCAAAATGTTAGATACATATATATTTAATATTCCAAAGGTACACAAAATTTCAGAAGGCAATAGTATGACTATTAACAGATAAACTCAACCAAAATTGCACAATATAGGTATTATGAGGTTATGAGTGTTAATAATCCGTGAACTAATATGCTAATTAGTGAAATAAAGGTCATCTGGTTTTAGGAAATAAGAATGCATTTGAGGATAGGGTTGACATTCCTTGATTTATGATTATATGTCTATATAAAACTATTATTTTAAAATATTTATTATATACCATTCAGATATTTATCTTCAGATATTTGTTTATTTATTTATTTTTGCAGATATTTATCTTCAGATATTTATTTATTTATTTATTTATTTATTTTTGCAGTTTTTGGCAGTTTTTGAACTCGCCACCTCTGGTATATGAGGAATTTTCCAAAGAAGAAGTAAAAATTATTATCCATCAGAGATATAGCTTATACAGATACAGCTTATACAGATATAATTTTAGGTTTATTCCTAATATTTTACATTTTCTGTAATGGTTGTACTTTCTCATTTGTATTTTTGCTCTGTTATTTTATTTCATGTGCAGAATTTTCGTTATTGTAGTTAAATCTATCATTGACTGTTTTTCTTTTTAAACACAATGTATCATTATGTTGTCCAGGCTGACCTCGAACTTCTGGACTCAAGGGATTCTCCCACCTCAACCTCCCGAGTATGTGGGACTACAAATGTGCATCACAGTCCCCAGCTTCCACTTTTATACGATTTCTGAAATCATAAAGGTTGCTCTCCCTCCTACATGTTCTCTAATATTCTTCCAATGCTTTATTTAACCTTTAAATTTATGATACATTTACTAGACAAAAATCATAAACAGGTGGTCTACAGGATATTTGTGGCCTGGATTTTTGTACTTGGCTTTAGTTTGTTAATGTGTATGCTTATAGACTTATTATTCAAATATACATGAAAACAGAAATGTGAACAAACAATAAATGTAAAGCCTTATGAACTTTCAGAAACTGAACAAACTCAATACATGTATAACCATCATCCAGATCAAGAAAAAGAACCACGGTAGAGACAGTATCATGAAAATAAATGTTGCAGATATGCCATCTATTTCTAAAACTCAGGGGCCCCCACATATGTCCTTCTAGTTGGTACTTCTTCCCAAATATAACTACAATCTCAACTTCTTAAAATCCTAAAAGATAAATTTCCCAGTTTTAAGCCTTATATAAATTAGAGCAATAGAAGTAGATAGTAGATGCTCTTTTTTATTTTATTTTATTTTTTTTTTTGCAGTTTTTGGCCAAGGCTGGGTTTGACCCCACCACCTCTGGTATATGGGGCTGGTGCCCTACCCTTTGAGCCACAGGCACCACCCTAGAAGTGGATGCATTTCTTACAATTATTGGCTACCTGTATGTTCTCTTTTGTGTAGTGTTTATTCAAGTCTTTTGCTCATTTTTTTTCTTTTGGGTTGTTTTCTTTTGTCATATTGTTTTTAAAAAGTTCTCTATGTATTTCTGAAATAAAAACTTCTTTGGTAGTTCGTGCTTACCATACATGTTTTGATAATCCACCTATGAATTGATGGATAGTCTTCTGGTGTCTGTATGTTTAAAAAATATAGACAAATGGCCAACACTCATACGAAAAAATGTTCAATATCACTAATCATAAGGGAAATGCAATTGTGAATTGTACTGCAGTATCTCATTGTTATTTATATTTGCATTTCCCTATTTTTAGTCTCACTTTTGCTCAAGCTGGTCTTGAACCCATGGGCTCAAGCAATCCACCAGCCTTGGCCTCCCAAAGTGCTAGGATTAGAGGTGTGAGCCACCGTGCTCAGCTAGCCAGAAGCTTTTTAATTTCATCAAGTCCATTTTTTTGTTTTTGTTTCTGTAATTGCCTTTGGAGTGTTAGTCATAAGTTCCTTGCCTAGGCCAATATTTAGAAGAGTATGTCCCACATTTTCTTCTACAGTTTTTATGGTTTTATGCCTCACATTTTAAGTATTTTATCCATTGTAAATTAATTTTTGTAAAACAAAGTAAGAAGGTAATATACCATGTTGTGTCCTTATCTGGCTTGGTGTCAAGGTGATACTGGCTTCATAGAATGAGTTGGAAGGAGTCCCTCCTTCTCAATGTTATAGAATAATTTCTGAAGTATGGGTAGCAACTCTTTCTTCTTTATAGGCTGCATTTATTTATTTATTTTTTTTTTTTTGAGATAGAGCCCCAAGTTGTCGCCCTGGGTAGGGTGCCATAGCATCACAGCTCACAGCAACCTCCAACTCCTGGGCTCAAGTGAGTCTCCTGTCTCCGCCTCCCAAGTAGCTGGGACTACAGGCGCCGGCCACAACGCCTGGCTACTTTTTTTTTTTTTTTTTTTGGTTGCAGCCGTCATTGTTGTTTGGCAGGCCCAGGCTGGATTCAAACCCACCAGCTCAGGTGTATGTGGCTGGTGCCTTAGCCGCTTGAGCCACAGGCGCCGAGCCTGCATTTAAATTTTTTAAGGCAAAGATTATATATGAAACTCATTCTAGAAGATATAGAAATTAGTGTAAATTTAAAAATGATTATATATTTAATATGTAAGAAAATTATTTGTCAGTATCTGTTAGCTGTCAAATTCTTAAAATGAATAAATCAAAAATATAAGAATTTTTGCCTGACATGATGTATTAGTCTGCTTTGCATTGTTATAAGGGAAATGCCTGAGGTTGGGTAATTTATAAAGAAAAGAGGTTTCCTTGTCTCATGTTTCTGCAGACTGTACAAGAAGTATCGCAGCAGTATCTGATTCTGTTGAGGCTTCAGGGAGCTTCAAATCAAGGTGGAAGGTGACAGTGGAGCAGGTGTGTCACACGGCAGAGGAGAAAAGAGAGGGAAGAGGAAGTGCCAGTCTCTTTCAAACCAGCTCTCCTATGAACTAACCAAGTAAGAACTCATTATTGCAGGTAGCGTACCAAGCCATTCATGAGGGATCTCACACGGTGTGGTGACCCAAACACCTCCAACTGCTAGGCAATTAACTAAACATGAGCAGGGTAGCAGGAGTCAGGCTAACCCAGGCTATTAGAGGAATTGGGCTGAGTAAGACCTTGCCATTGGGCTATTCTGAGAAAGAGGTTGATCAGTGCCCTAGGACCTTTCCAGTAGGACAGACAGATACGGTTAGGTTGACCTGGGCTGTTTTAAGAATGGGGTTTATCAAAACCCTGGATGGACCAATCAGAAAGTGAGTGAAAAATAGGGGAACTTCCCAAGGAGCAGCAGATACTTCCTCAAAACTGTACATAAGACCTAAAAACTGCATTTTCACAATGCCTCCAGTCACAGGGCCTGCTGTACAAGTCCTTAATAAACTCTCTCTTGCTAAATTCTTGTTTCATTTTATTATTTTAGTGATTACCTAGAACCACTGCTCTTCTCTAACATTTTGGCAAGCCAGCCAGGAGGAAGTATGTTTTTCCACCTTTCATTGGCTAGGAAACTGAGACTCCATCCTTTCAGGGTCCTTACAGGTTTGGGCCTGTTAGCCTATGGCTGAAAAGAAAAGGAAAACTGCCCAATGACTGATGTGGGAATTATTAAGACCAGTTCTTCTTGGTATATTCATTCTTTTTTCTTTTTCTTTTCTTTTCTTTTTTATTTCAGATTAATGTGAGGGTACAAACAATTAGGTTACAATATTTACATGTTAGGTTACAATATTTACATGTTACCCTATAGGAGACACAGCCATGCCTGCAGCTGATCCTAGTTGGGACTATAATGACCAATCCCAGTGGTAGGAACAAGATCATTATATATTATGTATAATATCTGGCCTCTGCATGGCCTGACAGAAAGATACTGCTTATGGGGCAGGGGCTGGTATCACTTAATTCTCAGAAGAAAATGCTGTCACTTTTGTCCGATATCATGAAGACACCCTGCCAAGTATATTGCACTAGATCTTAAAAGTTATGAGGATAAAGTAATCCTAAAAGACAAATTCTTAACTCAGTTAGCCTCAGATATCAGAAAAAACTCCAAAAACTTTTATCCCAAAACTCCCAAGCATCTTTAGAGGAACTTCTGGCATTCCAAATACAGTCTATTACAATAGAGGTCAGGAATTTAAGGTCAGGAATCCAAAAGGGGAGCAGAAGGAGAAAGGTATCCCCAATTATTAATCACATTCGTGGGCAGGCCAATGCCTGAGGGACATTTAGGTCCACTTCTGGCGATCCTAAATGCTATATCTGCTACAAGTTTGGGGCATTTTCCAAAACTGCAGTCACCCTCCGAAACCTCTGAACTGCAGTCCCCCTCCGAAACCTCTGTGTTATAAATGCAAAGGAATGGGACATTGAGCAGCCCTTTGCCCCACTGGCCAGGGAGCCAGTGGGACAGGGTAAGTGCTGCCCTCTTCAGTCACCCTGTAATACTCCTATCCTGGCAGTGGAAAAAAAGGATGGCTTCTCTCATGTCATCCAAGACCCCACATTATTAACAAGGCAGTAGGAATCCCACTTCACCCTGTGGTCCCTAACCCCTATACCCTACTGGGACAAACACATCCATCAGCATCAAGATTTACCATATCGGATCTCAAAAATTCCTCTTACTGTATATCTGTAGACCTGGGTAGACAGTTCTTTGCATTTGAATGGGCCAACACAGGAGGGAGGGCCCAACACCTGGCTTGGACAGTTCTCTCACAAGGCTTTAGGAATAGTCTTCAACTTTTTGGTTAAACTGTAATCCAAGACTTAACCCAACAGGATTTACAAGGCTTAGCAAACCTACTACTCACCTTTATGTGTAAATGAGTATTTTTCAGGGTAATAGGTTATAACGCCTGAAGAATTATTTTTAAATATGCCATTCCCACAAGCCAGACCTCAAGGACACGCAACAGCTATTCGTCTCACAGGGACAGGGTATTTCTATTAATCTATATGGATCTAGTCTGTATCAGATGATACCTCAACGCTGGCACGGCCTCTATACCTTAGTTACCATCCTCCCAGATGCTATGTTCCTGACCAACAAGGAAATGGCAACTTCAAGCCAAATTCCTAATCTTGGCTCTTTCATAGAATAGTCCTTATGCCCTAGACATAAAAGAGATTTTATTCCTCCAAGTGATTCCTTAAGAAACCATGACTGGGGCAGCCATGCTACAGATAACTCCATATTATGGCAACCCAGAATAAGACATTCTGATTTCAGAAGCTTCTTTGCTGGCATCCTTGTATTAAAAATGTCTATTCTTAATATCTCTGTCATGATGCAGGAATCTTGGCAGGCCACTGTTACTGCTATTGAGGCCCAGCAATGGTTTCTAAATCAAAGATGTGGTATTCGAAAACAGAAGAGCATTTGATTTGTTCGCAGCTGAAATGGGGAGCACTTGTGCACTCCTTAATGAGTCTTGTTGCTTTTGGATTAACACCACTGGCCAGGTGGTAGAAAATTTGGACATCCTTAAAAGAAATATTAAGATAATTAAAGATCTCAAAGAACAAAGCCCATGAATCATCATGGTTAAGCTCCTTCTTAGGGTATTTTAGAACTCCCTTTTCATTATGGCTTCCTCTTCTTTTAACCCCTACTACCATACTTACACTAATTCTAGTTTTTGGTCCTATACAACAAGATTTATTTCTTCTCGATTAGAGCCTATCTGCTTACAATGCTGGTTATCAGTCCTATTACAACAACAGGACACCTTCCTATATGAAAACTCCCACATGTATGAACTTTGCCCCATTTACTGCAGTTTTATGAATGGACATCCATCCCTGCCCTGACAGAATTTGTTGCAGAACTCAATGTTCAACTTACCCAATTTCAGCAGGAAGCAGCCAGAATGCTAACCTACCCATTTCCCAAAGAATAGGGCTATGCAAATCAGAAGGGGGAATGTTGACAGTTAGGTAGACATGAGCAGGGCAGGGGCAGTCAGGCTGACCCAGGCTACTATAGGAATTTGGCTAATTAAGACCTCACAGTTGGGCTATTCTGGGAAAGAGGTTTATCAGTGCCCCAGGAATTTTCCAGTAGGATAGAAAGATAAAATTGGGTTGACCTGGGTGGCGCCTGTGGCTCAAGGAGTAGAGCGCCAGCCCCATATACTGGAGGTGGTGGGTTCAAACCTGGCCCCGGTTTGAACATGGACAACTGCAAAATAAAAAAAAATAAAAAAAAGAATTGGGTTGACCTGGGCTATTTTAGCAATAAGGTTAATCAACACCTTGTATTGGACAATCAGAAAATAACTAAAAAATAAGGGAACTTGCCAAGGAGCAGTTGATATTTCCTCAAAATTGTACATAAAATCTAAAAGCTGTGTTTTCACAGGGTGTGCAGTTACTAGGACAAGGCCTAGCCTGCTGCACAGGTCATTAATAAACTTTCCCTTTCTTGCTAAACTCTTACACGTTTCATTTAATTATTTTAGCATAAATAATAATAATTATTAATTTTTTAATAATTTAAAATAAATTATTTTAAATATTTTACCTCCAACCACCAAATTTGTCTAACCCCACCAGGCCCCACATCTAACATTGGGGATCACATGTCAATGTGAGATTTGGAGGGGACAAACACCCAAACCATATCACATAACAAAAAATACCTTTGTAGTATTCACATTGCTAACATTAAATTTACATATAGTGATGTGGAGAAAAGGGCACACTTCTACACTGCTGGTGGGAATGCACACTAATACGTTCCTTCTGGAAGGATGTTTGGAGAATACTTAGAGACCTAAAAATAGACTTGCCATTCGATCCTATAATTCCTTTACTAGGTATATACCCAGAAGACCAAAAATCACAATATAACAAAGACATCTGTACCAGAATGTTTATTGCGGCCCAATTCATAATTGCTAAGTCATGGAAGAAGCCCAAGTGCCCATGGACCCACGAATGGACTAGCAAATTGTGGTACATGTATACCATGGAATACTATGCAGCCTTAAAGAAAGATGGAGACTTTACGTCTTTCATGTTTACATGGATGGAGCTGGAACATATTCTTCTTAGCAAAGTATCTCAGGAATGGAAGAAAAAGTATCCAATGTACTCAGCCCTACTATGAAGCTAAATTATAGCTTTCACATGAAGGCTATAATCCAACTATAGCACAAGACTATGAGGAAAGGGCCAAGGAAGGGGAAAGGAGGGGGGAGGTTAGAATGGAGGGAGGGTAATGGGTGAGGCCACACCTACGGTGCATCTTAGAATGGGTACAGGCGAAATTTACTAAAGGCAGAATACAAATGTCTGCATACAATAACTAAGAAAATGCCATGAAGGCTACATTGAACAGTTTGATGAGAACATTTCAGATTGTGTATAAAACCAGCACATTGTACCCCTGATTGCACTAGTGTACACAGCTATGATTTAACAATTAAAAAAAAAAGAAAATGTTGGATGTGTTGGAAAAAAAATAAAAAATAAAAATATTTACATATAATTCTGAAATTAGACAAAGGTGGTATTGTTAGCAGATTTTCTGGTATTGCTTTGCTAGTCCTGGATCATGTAACAATATGACAAAACAAAATGAGATATGGCAATTACAAAGTTGTAAAGAAAATTACCATTATTTACAAATAATATTATCTACATAAAAACTCAGAAAGGTGTATGAAAAACATCACAAATTAAACCACAAAAATATAAGTAAAAGTTACTAACAAAATGTTTATGTATTACAAAAATTGACCTTGAAACATAATGAAAAATATACTATAACAACAGCAAAATATAAGCATTTGCGATGCTTTGGAATAATCATAAAAAGTTATGTATTAACTTTATTAAAAATTCTATACAACTTTACCATGAGACCTAAATGCTTCAGTAAATGGAAACACATATAAGATTTGGGATTAGAAAAATCCATATTTTAAATATTGTAATTTCTCTTAAATTAAAAGATGGGTTTACTACAAGTTTATTCACATTTCTACTGATATGATTTAGAGGGATAGTGCTGAAAATGACTCAAACTTCTATCTAGAAAAGAAATCAAGGTAAGAATATTTTGATAAAGAGAAGTGTGAAATGTTAAATGTAATATACATACATTTTCAATCCACATGACAAGCTAACCAACAGTGGCTATTACTCTTAGTTCCTCAAATCCACTTGTAATTACAGACATAATATTGCTGAGTGTGTGTGCATGTGAAAACAAAAGACCATAGTAAAATTGTCAATTAAGAACATTTCATATTTGTTGATAAGAGGGTTACTGGTAGATAGAAAGTTGATGGGTTCAGATTGAAAGCAAATTCAGAAGTGCCAAAAATGAAGCTAACACCAGAAGTAAGCAGATTTTCAGAGGACGCCTTGGGGAAAACTAAGCTGATAGTCAACAAATGTCAAAGCCAGAATAAGTTGTGGGTCAATTGTCAAGGTAATTATTATAAGGAACTTCACTCAGAACACCTGGAATGTTTGTACCCCTGTGTCTCCAGCTCATAAACAGAACAGCAGGCTGTAGTGAATTTTGCCCTCAGAATGAAATCCAAAAAATTCCTCTGGATAAAATAGTCTGGTTTTAGGGCAGGATTACCAGTAAGGGCTTGAGATGGAAGCCTCCTGAAGCTGATAGAATCATCAAGAGACTACAAAGAAAAAAATGTTGGACCAAAAAAACAGAAATATTTTATTTAAACATGTTCATTTTCATAGTAAAACTCTTTGGTTTGGCAATCATGAAGACCTTGAGCATACCTGCTTGCCTGCTGACCACCCACACAGAGGTCAATACCTGTCCTAAAGTGTGATTTGTTCACTTACCCAGAATCGTTGGTCAGATTTAATTATGGGAGTCTTATTGGAGAAACATACACACTACCATTGTGGAATCCAGCATGCTATGTACCAATGCCAAAAATGTTGTATTTCATTTGTAAATATTAACAGACCAACACATGTAACAAGGCATTTGAGTAAAACAGAAAGTGTGAAGGAGATGGACAAAGAACAACAAACAGAATAATATAATTAATAGACGAAAAATTTCAGACAAAAGTAGTTTTAAAATGAGAAAATAAATTAAACCCGATTCATATCTTGAGAGAAAACTGAGTTGAATATTGCTTCCATGAAACAAGAATAATCAGCCATGAAAACATAAAAAGATCTGAGACTTAGAATACATGTAGGAAAATTCAAAATTCAATGAATTTACTAAATTACAAATTTGCACAACTTGTGGCTGAATTGGAAGATCTAGAAAATCTCTCAGAATAATCAAACAAAATCAAGGCAAAGTATGAGACATGGTGTACAGATTCAGATAATCCTCTGAAGGAAGAGGAACTAATCAATAATGCTAGAAAAAAAAAGTTTCTGGCCAGGTGTTGTGGCTCATGCCTGTATGCCTAGCAATTTGGGAGGCCGGGGTGAGAGGACGACTTGATGCTAGGAGTTCAAGACTAAGCCGGGTAACATAAAGAGAATTCATCACTACAAAAAAATAGAAAAATTAACCAGGCACGATGATACCCACCTGTAGTCTTAGCTACTCAGGAGGCTGAGGATGAAGCAGGTGAGTCTTGAGCCCACAAGTCTGAGGTTGCAGTGAGCTATGATGATGCCACTGTACTCTAGCCCAGACAACAGAGTGATACCCTGTCGAAAAAAAAAAGGACATAAATTTTCAGATTTAAAGGGACAATTTACTGCATAACAGGGTGAATAAAATAAGACTACACTTAGTAAATTTCACCAGTAATGTTAAAAATAAAAATATTACAAATTCATAAAGAAAAAGTTTGTTTACAAAGAAAGGAGAACCGCAAAGTGGTAACATTCTAATAAAAAATATAAGCTGCTCAAAAAATGGTGCACTATGGGCGGCACCTGTGGCTCAAAGGAGTAGGGCGCTGGCCCCATATACTGGAGGTGGTGGGTTCAAACCCAGCCCCGGCCGAAAACTGCAAAAAAAAAAGAAAAAGGTGCAATAGCTTTAAGTTTCTATGAAAAATAACATTTTGAAACTAGAATTCTCTACCTACTCACATCATTTATAAGTTATGAATGTCAAATAAATGTTTTCAGACACTTAAGAGCAAAGTAATTTAACACCTATGAAAAAAATTGCCCCAAAAACATTTCAACAGAAAAGATGGCAACACATAAGAATCATTGGCATCAAAGTATGCCTTAGTATATTTTTAAAAATTTAAGATAAAACTTAAAATAAAATTTACTTTGTTTTTCAAGTATTTTTTTCAATTTCAGCAATTATGATTCAAAATCTAGTAAATTATACTACTTAATTCAATGAAAAAAACATTATCTGAATAATTGAATGATAAAAACTTCAATTTTTTGAATTTGTTAATTTTCATGGCATAATATCAACATAGAGAGGAGAGCTTCAAGAATTATGGATAGAGGCTTGGTGCCCATAGCTCAGTGGTTAGGGCACCAGCCACATACACCAGTGCTGGCGGTTCGAACCCGGCCCGGGCCTGCTAAACAACAATGACAACTGCAACAACAACAAAAAAATAGGTGGGTGTTGTGGCGGACGCCTGTAGTTCCAGCTACTCGGGAGGCTGAGGCAAGAGGACGGCTTGAGCCCAAGAGTTTGAGGTTTCTGTGAGCTATGAGGCCACAGCACTCTACCGAGGGTGACATAGTGAGACTCAGTCTCAAAAAAAAAGGATTATCAATAGAGAAAAGAGTCTAAATGTTACATATGTCACATCATAAATTTATAATGAACAAATATGTAGAAGCATCATGGGAAAAAGAAGTGTAAAGAAAGAGACAAGTTTAATTCTAATTTCCTCTTTTAATAGCAGGGAGTTATTTTCTAAAGATTAGGTAACAAAAAATGTGAACGTAGGTGGGAGCTAATGTAAATGCAATACATTTCTCTCTTTTCCTAGAGAAGAGACAATAAAAATGATAATTCTATATTTGGTAAATAAAACTATTTATAAACTTATAATTATAATTACCATAAGAACTGAATAAAAAACCATTAACTGTGGGTGACTTTAAATTGCCTGTGCGTATGTATAGGGGAGAGGATTTTACTTTGTATCTCACTATCTCCTGTAACATTTAATTTTTCTGAATACGTATATACATTTTATTCATAAAACTATACTTTAATAAAGTTTGAACTTCCTAACAATTCATCAAAAAAACTTCCTTAATCGAAAGCATGTAGTATGAGTCTGATGAAGAAATGAACTGTAAGAGAAAAGGAAAAGGGCCTGATAATAATTCAAATATTTACTGCAGCACAATTCACAATTGCATAGATGTGGAATCAACCCAAATGGTCATCAATTCGTGAGTGGATTAACAAAATGCTGTACATGTATACCATGGAATACTACTCAGCCGTGCAGAAAGATGACTTAATACCTCTTGAAATAATTTGGATGGAACTGGAGGTCATTGCCCTAAGTAAAGTACCTAAAGAATGGGAAAAAAAAAACCAAAAACACCACAGATATTCACTATTTAATTGGAAGCACACATGTATGGGAGGCCAAGGCAGGTGAATTGCTTGAACTCAGGAGTTTGAGACCAGCCTGAACAAGAGTGAGACCCCATCTCTACTAAAAATAGAAAAACTGAGACAAGAAGACCACTTTGAGTCCAGGAGTTTGAGGTTACTGTGAACTATGACAACGTCGTGGCACCTACACAAGGCAACAGTTTGAGATTCTGTGTGGGAAAAAAAAAAAAAGAATAAAAATATGTCTAAAAGATCTTTAGGAAAAGGAAGAATTACTACATAAACATTGCCAGGCTATTTAGAAAAGTAATAATTGCAGAGATATTTGACATTTCTCCTGAAACATATGTGAATTTTTGTCTGGGGTAATATTTTTATTTTTGTAGTGTCTTTTTACTTTTATATGTATTAACGTAGGGCGAGTTAGCATTTTTTAAAAATTTAGTCATCTGTAATTCCTACTTGTGATAACCTTCTTTTATGTTTGTTTATTTTTCCAGCTTCATTAGGATATGAATGACAGATACAAATTTTCTGTGCATGAAAGGTTAGGTGGCAGAATGGTATAAATTGTTATTTTTTATTGACTTACAAAAAAAAACCCATAAACAAAACTATACAGCAAAAACTAAAATAGAGAGTAAATGTATTTTTATCAAAATTAGCAAAGGATGCTTTCATTATTAAGGAGTTCTTATAAATCAGCATAAACTAACTCTCATATAAATAATTTATGAGGGTTTAAATTTATAAAAGAATATGGATGATCAGTAAGTGTATGAAAACATATTTTCAGTAGTTACCACATTTTTTTAAAACAAAAACATTTAGGATCATCAGATTAGCAAATGTCAAAGTTATAAACACAAATTTGGCAATGAGCATTCTTTTCGCTTCTTGTAAGGGAAAGTATAAGCATAACTTTTCTGAAAACTCATTTGTGATAAATATTTAATAGCCTCAACAAGGCTATTTTTCATCGGTATATCCAGGATTTCTTACTGGTCTTGTGAAATACAAAGAAGGGCAGGCAAAGACATGTACAACATGGTCATTATATTATACTATATATAATAGCCAAACGATGGAAAGAAGGTTCTCCAAGTAGTAAAAGAGAAATGTTTTAATACATACAGAAAAAAAAAAAATGATTGTCTCAAGAAAACAGAATCTAAAGCAAGGATTAAGTTGCTCAAGTTCCAATTGAGATGTGCCAGCGCTGTGTCGTAAGGATGAGGAGTAAAGGGAAATGAGTTAAGACCTGAAGCTATGTCAAACAATACATCATTATATTTGCCACTGTTTTACGTAAGCCACAAAGAGAGAACAGATCACTCAGGAGGCATGGTCACTTGCAATGTGAGACTTCTCTAAAAGGATGGCTAGTTTTGAGAGCAGTCCTGTTCTCTACTCTTCCTATTTCCTGTTAGCTGCAGGTGACCTCAGGATAGTTAATCCTCCAGTAATGTAAAGGCTAATCTGTAAACCAGATTCTTCCCTTACCAACATGCTGTACTGTTTCATGTAAGTTCAGAAAGGGAAGGCATGACCTAGAATAGCTTTCCCACCAGCCAAGAAAGTAGAAGAAAGAGATGGCAAGGTGAATATGAAAAGGCATACAAGGTTGGAGTCCCAGTAAAATATGGATGAACAATTATCATGGAACACTTATAACCAAGTTTTCTAAAAACGAAGAATGGCACAGAAATGCTTATGGAATCATGTTAACTTTTAGAAAAGCAGGGAAAAAATGGCTCTCTATATGCTATGAACCTAAGATCACAAGATAGATATGTGGATAGACTGATAGATCAATAATCTGGGCATACAAGTATTACTAATGTGTTGCTTTCTGGGTAAGATGATTTTCAGTTTAGGGATTTTTTCCCCTATAATAATGGGTGCATTATTCAAAAATTTTATCATGAGAAAAATTTTGTTTATCATTGTTTTGTATTTAGAGTGAACAGAAAACATTAGCCTACATGAAAAAAATACAACTAAGGTTGTTACAATGGGATCCAATTTTACTAAATTTTAATAATGATCTTTCAGTGTACATATACAATTTTAGGAAATTTCAGACACCCTAATATAAATTCCATGAGGATACATAAAAATACAGAGTTTTTTAAAAAACTAGTTGATGTGACAGATGTTCCCTTTCCGTTGTGTTAGATTAAAATAACATTATAGTTGTTTTAGGGAGGGCTTTTTGAGTAAAGCTCACTAAACAAATTGGTTTGACATATTAATGTCTAAAGTAAGAAATTATTTCACATGTATGGTCCATAAAACCTTTAGAAACATAATTGTTTGTCAATTATAGTTAAAACTTTATTAAAATAATCTCGAGAACATTGAATTTACGTTACGTAAAAGGACTGCAGAAAATTCAAGCGTATTGAATAAAAAAAGAGTATCGCGACAATCATTTACTTGTGGATGAGGGATGGAAAGAGCAACCTGTAAGCATTTTAGCCTTTTTTGTAGTTAACCAAGTTTACATGCTTTTATCTTTATTTTGATCAGATTTATGTAAACTAAGCTTTTAAAACAAAATATAAGCCAGCCTTTCACCTAATGATGAGAATTTGGAATTAGATGATGAGAATAATTTGCAAATATCGGTAAAATCCTGGTGGCCGGTGTCAGGTGTTGCTTTTGTTGTGCTTTCCTTTCTGTATTTGTTTCATTTATTTTCTGAAATTTTCGCTAGTAGACTCTGAGCCATAGAGGGGCTCCTGTAGCAAGAGAAAAATGAATGGGCAACAAAAAAGGGATCATAATAATAATAGCAAATATTTAAAGAACACTTTATAATTGCAAGCTATGATTCTCATTGTTTCCCACATTTTTCATTTAACAATAACAAAACCCATTCCCATTTTACAGATGAGAAACAGGCAGAGAAGTCGAACAGCTAGTGAGTAGCAGATCCAGGATTGGAACTAAAGACTGGACCCAAAGGCTGTGCTATTAATTATTATAACCATGTCGCCCCTCATTGTCACTTACACACCTGCTGAAAAAACAGATTATACATTGCATAGAAAACATTCCTACACAAAGAATCTGTCTGACTTCTCTCTGGTGCAGATGCTTAATTGTAGCTGAGCAAAAATATGTTTATGGTACAGATACTTATAGGGCTGAGATCTTATGTTCATGGTCCCTGTTTTCCTAAAGTACTGATAAAGTTGTAAAGTAATTATGTTTCTTTCCATGTTGATTGACCTCATTGCTTTGTTTTATTTTTCATACTTTTTTTATAGGTAATGGCTACTAAATATTATGATCCTTTGGTCTATTGATTTTACCATTCCACAGGTTAATGCCAAGACATATGACCTTGGTGTAGGCAGATTAAGCATTCATATGTTCACAGTTCATGGAGATTTTGCATTTTCAATTTAGTATTAATTTCAGAGAAAGAAAAGTTATAATTTGTTGTTCTTAAAGTCATATATTTTATTACGAATAACATACAAAGCATTAAGAAAGTTATGTTTCATTTCTGCAAATAAATGAAATTATAAATTTATAGTTATAAATCACCATTAAATCATAAATTTATCAAAAGTTAAGTGTAGTGACAATTTCAGAAATGAATGTTTGGTGATTCATTTTAATTCAAATATAGAGAGGGGAAGATAAAATCCTTATGAATTGATGGAAGTAAAATAATACTTCCAGACTGGCATGACAATGACATTTTCAAGGTAAAAGCTGACTAGACATCTGGAAAATAAAAAATTTAATAAGATCAAATAAAACTGACATGTGAGATCTTCTCCCTTCAAATGAACTATTGAAAGAAAAACCCTAGGGCCAGGTGCGGGGGCTCACGCCTATAGGCCTAGCACTCTGGGAGGCCAAGGTGGGTGGATTCTCTGAGCTCACAGGTTCCAGACCAGCCTGAGCCAGAGCAAGACCTCATCTCTAAAAATAGCTGAGTGTTGTGGGGGTCACCTGTAGTCCAAGCTACTTGGGAGGCTGAGGCAAGCGGATCAATTGAGCCCAAGAGTTTGAGGTTGCTATGAGCTATGATGCCATAGCTCTCTACTGAGGGTGACAAAGTGAGACTCTGTCTCAAAAAAAAAAAGATTTTTATTTAATCAGAAAGAGGTAGAGTCAAAATTATGTGTCCCTGACGTGCTTTTTAGTTACATATATAAATGAATGCAGAGGAAAAAACAGAACAATACATTTTCCTTCAACAAGTACAAGAAGGCTTGTGATTGCTTATTCAACTTTCAGTTTTAAAATAGTATGAAATAAAAATAGACAAAAATAACCCATGAATTATCCCTAAAAGGCCCCAAGTAAGTCAATGAAAGGTATTTGTACACCTCATATTAAGACTGGAAAAGGCAAATGTTGAACTTGTCAAATTAAAACAATGAACTTTTTGAAGAATCGAACATGACAACTTGAAGTATCTGAGCAGGAAAACAAAAAATAGAGATTTTGCTCTTTCATTTTATAGTTAAGAACATTCAATCTTATTAAACATCCATTATCATGGTACTATTTTATGATCCTACCTACAAGAGAGTAAAATGTATTGATTGCTGCCTTATTGTTGGGTATTTAGATTGTATTAATTTTTCTTGTATTGGGCTGGGATAAATGTCTTGGAACATTCTACATTTCTGATTATTTATTTATGATACAGTCCAAAAGGATTATTGAGGTACTTCTTAAAGGTGATGTAAAAGTAATTTCCATTCGGTTAGAGGAGTAAGTGGTGACATAGTTATTTTTTGAACACAACTTAATCATGCAAAAAAAAGAATAATGTCTGGGTTTTTTATTTTTATTTTTTTTGAGACGGTGTCTCACTTTGTCACCCTGGGTACAGTGTCATGGCATTGAAGCTCACAGCAACCTCAAAACTCTTGGGCTCAATTGATCCTCTTGCCTCAGCCTCCCGAGTAGGTGGAATTACAAGGACCCATCACAACACCTGGCTATTTTTATTTATTTATTTATTTATTTTATTAAATCATAGCTGTGTACATTAATGTGATCATGGGGCACCATACACTGGTTTCATAGACCATTTGACACATTTTCATCACAGTGGTTAACATAGCCTTCCTGGCATTTTCTTAGTTATTGTGCTATTTTTAGAGACTGGACTCGCTCTGGCTCAGGCTGGTCTTAAACTCCTGAGCTCAAATGATCCACCAGCCTTGGCCTACCAGAGTTCTGAGATTAAAGATGTGAGCCTTGGCCCATAAATGTGTAACTCTTTTTTTTTTGAAACAGAGTCTCACTTTGTCACCCTTGGTAGAGTGCCATGGTGTCATAGTTCACAGCAACCTCCAACTCTTGGGCTCAGAAATCCTCTTTCCTCAGCCTCCTGAGTAGCTGGGACTATAGGCACCCACCAGAATACCTAGATATTTTTAGAAACTGGTATCATTCTTGCTCAGGCTGGTCTTGAACTCCTGAGCTCAAGCAATCCACCTGCCATGGCCTCCCAGACTGCTAGGATTACAATTCTCATCACCTAGAACATTGTTTGTCACAAGTATTCTTAATTAATATATATGAAAGAAGTAATATAATGTATGATCTGCTGGGGTCCAAAAGTGGCTCAGTAAAATCTTTATATTCTTCATATGAAGTCAATAAATATTGCACTTTGTGGCATGGAAAAAGAAGCCAATAAGCTATTGCATAAACTAATGTGTGTGATCAAGTAATAAAAATTTTAAAAATTAATTGCATATATTTAATATAATTGTTATTTCACAAGAAGCTGTTAAATCAATGTCATATCTTATTATAATTGATGGCATCTTTTACATAGGTCACTAGGAAAGTTTTGACGCAGACTGTACTAGGGTCCATTGTTTTACTTCCAGGAAACACAGCTGACCGAGTCCTTTCTGATTCACCCATACAAGTTTCTACTTCTTAACAGTGTTGCTGGGAGGGCTTTGTTTGTTTCCATCTGCGTTGACTTTACATTTACTGGTAATAGCTCGCATACATGTTGAAAATTTATGGTTAGGTTATTAATTAAATCTTAATTAAATATTTCCCCATTAATTATACACCAACTTTCCACACCACTGTCTCTCCCTGGCCTGTCTGTCCAAATGCTTTAAAGGTGGAATGAGAAAGCAGAAGAAAAACACTTCAAGTTTCTTCAGGATTAGACACATACAATCTAAAGTCCCCAGACTGAGAATGTGGAGAACATTGGCAAAGTCGAAGAAAATCACAAAAATGACCAGCATTTCTTTGTTTTCTTGGTTTTCTCTGCATGAAAATAGCTCCCAAGTTTGGGGGTAAAGAGAAGACAGTAAGTAGAATGATATTCAAAACATAGAATAACTGTCACAGTTCTGCTGTTGACATATCAGGCATCAGGCACATCTAGCAGACATAAACAGCCTATATAAGCTATTTTGGAAGTAACTTGCTAGACTGGAGTCTACCTGTTGGAGATTCTCAAAGAGGAGTAATCCCTGGGAAAGGAGAAAGAGTCTAAAGAAAAAATGGCTACACCATGGGCCTGGACACCCTGAGTCTTCAATGGCCTTGCCAAGAATTGTCTATTCTAGCTTTTTAATACCTTCAAGTTCCCAGGAAACTTGAACTAAAACTTTAGGAAAGAGATTAACACCACAGTTGACTAAGAACGAACCAGTTTCCATTACTCCAGTTAGAATGAGGATCTTAAAAAGAAATGAAGTGGATAAAAAGAATAAAATAAAAAGAATTGTATTCTGTGCACAGCTAAGATCTATACACTGGCTACCCACATTACAGTGGCAGATTTTCTGCAAGAGTAATGCAACTTCAGCGTCAAGGCCTCCCCCTTGCACAGGTCCCTGGGTTTCTAGTAGTACTCGGAAAGTAGCGTGTTCTGGGAACCAGTGTGCGCAGAAAGCATTCCTCTATTTACATTTCTAGAAAATCGTCTAGAGATCTCAGAAGAAATGAATTGTCAAGGCTCCAGATCCTTGTTGTGATTTCTCTTCTCACTAAAAAAATTGTATATCCATAGAACTTTAGAAGGATCTACACCAGGCCGATAAGTACATTAACCTTTAAGAGGTAGTTGTGACAAACCAAGTAGCGAATAGTTTTTCCAATTTTCCCTCATATACTTTCATAATTTTTGAGTTCCCTGTGTTTTACGCATATATCTTTTTAAATGGCCTGATAAAGAGAAGCAAGCTTCTCCTTTCTTCAAAATCACTTAGCTTCCAATAAAACCGGCTCAAACAAAACAAAAACAACAACAAAAAAATGAAATAAAATGTTTGGATTGTCAGTGAGAGAACCTAACACCACATCTTTCTCATTTTTCCTCACAGTCAAATTCCTGTGTTATTGTTGTTACTTTTATTTTTCTGCTTTGTTATGTATAATTATATACCATAAAAACAAATGCATTATGTCAATTCAGTAGGGTTTTTTTTTTGCAGTTTTTGGCTGGGGCCGGGTTTGAACCTACCACCTCCAGTATATGGGGCCGGCGCTCTACTCCTTTGAGCCACAGGTGCCACCCCAGCAGCGGCCTTTTTTTTTTATTGTTGGGGATTCATTGAGGGTACAATAAGCCAGGTTACACTGATTGCAATTGTTAGGTAAAGTCCCTCTTGCAATCATGTCTTGCCCCCATAAAGTGTGACACACACCAAGGCCCCACCCCCCTCCCTCCTTCTTTTCGTTGTTGAAATTAATGGATGTTTTTCAGCTTTGACCTCATTTAACCTTTCATATATTCCTGCACTGTAGGGAATTCCCTGTCTGATGAGACACTCTCAGCTTTTGGGTCAGGAAATATACCTAATATCTATTTTCTCTTTCCTGCCTCCTTACTAATAAAAACTCTGTAGGGCAGATGAGTGCACGTGGTGAGCTCAAATATATAAATTACAAAGGACCCTTGCATTTGGGGAGGTGATGCAAGAAGTTAGCTGGACATTTAGGGGAAAGATTTTTATTTCCTGATAAAGCTACCACCTCTTTTTGCTTCCTTCACTTTCTCCTTCCTGCCTGGAACACAATGGCTTCTGAAAGTTTCATAGATCATCTCTCCACCTTGATAAGAATGACAAAGCATAAAAGCTAAAGTGACTTGGGATATTGAGGGCATCATGTAGCCGTTACAACAGCCCTGAAATGCCTATTTTTGGACTTGTTTAAATGAGAGAAAATAAACTTGCATCGTGTGAAGCCCCTGATATTTTGGGATTCTCTTACCAACATCTGATTGCAATCACTAACTAAAATAGCTCAGATGGCTTTTCTCATTCTGAACCTATGGGTAATGGTGCCACCTGGAAAAGTCTTTATAGAGAAAAACCAGAGATATTATCTGATGAATCTATCTCTGAGAATATCCTATCATATGACATCCTCTTCTATCGCAGAGAAGGCAGTTTCAATGGTTAGCTGTCTAAATCTAGTGGTTAAAGACATGTGAGACCATGGATTTTAAGAACTGCAGTTGCTTATTTAAAGACATACTGGCATGCTAAGTCAGTAAGCAACTTTCTTTAGAAAATGAAAGTTAATAATTTGCAAACCCTGGGGGGAGAATATATTTTGGCTATTATAAAAATATCGTAGAGAAACAAAAGAAGAAAGAAACTTAGTATCATAAGAAAAGATTTTAAACATGATTTTTATGTTTATGTGGTACACACAGTGTTAGGAAATCAGTGCGTGACTCTTTAAGCTGTTGATAGGAGTTAAAACTGAAACGAAGGCATAGAGTACACCTTAGACAGAGATAACAAAAGCCTTGCTTTTTTGTGTATCGTTTTACCCAGTGCTGCTATTTCCCTTCCAGAAGCCGGTCTGGAGTGGAGCCTGGTATTAATGATTCTGCTTAGCTGTAATTCTTGTGCATCAGCCAGGCAGTGAATGAAGTGGGAAGGTGGGAGAGTACTCCCTTTCTGCAAGGTCTAACAGATATCTTACATCCACATTGAAAGGTTTTTATGAAACTTTTTAATTTTTTTTATTAAATCATAGCTATGTACATTAGTATGATCATGGGGCACCATACACTTGGTTCATAGACCGTTTGACACATTTTCATCACACTAGTTAACATAGCTTTCGTGGCATTTTCTTAGTTATTTTGCGAAGACCTTTAAATTCCACATTTACTAGGATTCACATATACCCTTGTAAGATGCACCGCAGGTGTAATCCCATTAATCCCCCTCCCTCCACCTACCTCCCCCCTCCCTCCCCTCCCTTTCCCCCTTCCCCCTATTCTTAGGTTGTAACTGGGTTATAGCTTTCATGTGGAGGTCCTACATTAGTTTCATAATAAGGGTGAGTACATTGGGTACTTTTTCTTCCATTCTTGAGACACTTTACTAAGAAGAATATGTTCCAGCTCCATCCATGTAAACATGAAAGAGGTAAAGTCTCCATCTTTTTTAAGGCTGCATAATATTCCATGGTGTACATATACCACAATTTATTAATCCATTCGTGGATCGATGGACACTTGGGCTTTTTCCATGACTTAGCAATTATGAATAGGGCTGCAATAAATATTCTGATACAAATATCTTTGTTATGATGTGATTTTTGGTCTTCTGGGTATATGCCCAGGAGAAAAGGGAACACTTTTGCACTGCTGCTGGGAATGCAAATTAATACATTCCTTTTGGAAAGAGATATGGAGAACACTTAGAGATCTAAGAATAGATCTGCCATTCAATCCTGAAACTTTTAATTTTTATGAAAACCCTTAGCTGCATCCTGTATTTTTCTCTGTATCTACTGCAAAGTGGTTTGTGTATGACTTTGTTTGATAATTAAGGGCAAGGATAAATTGCCTCCTATGTGCTGTCCAGTCATTTTTAGAATGGCTTGCCATACTAAGTTCTCTAGGAAAATGTTGAAAATGCAAACTATAATAAATATGAAATCCTATTTTTGTTCATTATATGGAAAAATCCACTACCCATAATTAGGCCAGAGGAGATACTTGAAATGAAATTTTGATATTTCGATTTGTCATAAAATCACTCAAGGAAATACTAATTATATGGGGTGATACAAGAGTTCCTTTCAATAAGTATTTATAAATCTTACAAACATTTTTCAGGTGTTTTTAAATAATCACATTTTGTGAATATCAAGTTTATTATCTTCAACTTTTATGCAAGAAACTAAATAGGAAAATCTCACAATGCAGCATGATCCGGGACTTTCTTTTTGTCCTGCATAATACAAGTATGAGTGGGCATTTATTCTAGAAAACTGTTATTTAGAAACATAAACCAACCTCCTTCCACATGATCTGAAGTTCTTCGGAAAAATCCTGTAAGCCTCAATAACGGAGCATGCAGTGTTCCCAAGGCTATACAGCTCAGCAGGTTTCCTAAATTCAGAATAGTGTGACTCCAGGAATTTTAATTCTTTTGCTATAATCTTAACCAGTAAAACCCAAATATGGTGCTGTGAGAAGGCTGATAAAATAGACAAAAATTTGGCAAGTATAAATAAGAAAAAAAGAGATAAGGCACAAATACTCACCCAAAATGAAAAAAAAAAAAATGAATGCTCACAGGCTAGTAACATTCCCATTAATGTTAATAACAAACAAGGATGCATGCCAACGCCATTACCAGTGAGCATCATTCAGGAGAGCCTAGTGATAAAGGAGAAATAAGTGTAAAGAGTACAAAAAGAGAAATTAAATAGTAACTGACTGCTGATACTATGATAGCCCGTCAATCTGAGATCATATAGTTAATAAATGATTAGAATTACTATGGGAGTTTAACAAAGTGATCATTTACAGAAAGCTTACATCTGACTCCTGTACTAAAAACTTAAAAACGATGACTTTATTGTCTTTGCCCCTCAACTGGCTCTAACATAGCAATTGCCCTGGAGCGGTTTCTGGTTGCAGTGGATAGTTCCAACCTTCAATGATGCCACTCTGTCCTTTAAAATATATTTGTACTCACTTAGGAATTTAGGGGACTGTTTTGCTGATTTTTCTTTTTATGCATCATTCTGGGCTATAATGGAATGGTCCATTTCTCATGTCAGGATATCTAATAGTAATTACAGGGATTTCTCATGTTTTAATCTGTTATGCCTGAGAGCCAGTGTTAATCTGTGTTTCTAAAAGAGTGCTAGAGCACTGCTAGCCACTATAGTACTCTGCAGAACTTCTTCCTAATTACTCTAGGAAGGGCCTAAATTTGTGTATCACTAAACTTGTGAGGTGCGTGCTCTCTGTACATGTGTATGCTTAATTAACAGAAGGCTCTATAAGCACTTTGGTGGAAAGTTCCAATTCCAGATTGAATTCTAAATGAAACTGACGTTATACTGCACATGAATGACAGATAATGTCTCTTATTTGTCTCCAGGGGAGTAGGTTTTAATGCACATTTTTTTTTAAATCGATTTCATGTATTTCAAATAAATGTCTTTAAAATGATGGCCAAGATGCATTCTTTCAGTTACGATTTTATTTTAAAAATTCTAAATTCCTTGAGAAGATAACTGATGGCTTCACCTCATATTTTACTGGACAGGAAGTCAAGACAATAACATCAGTCTCCCCACACCAATCTTCCCACTACCAAATCTATCTACTTCCGTGTCTCTGAATTTGTATTGTCTGGCCTGATCCTAAGAAAGGCCATTCTTCCACTAGTTTCTAGAACATATTTCCTCATTTGCTTGAATCCTGGAGTTTTCTACTCTTTTCTACATCATTTATTTCTCTCGCAGATTGAGGTATTTACTGTCAATATAATTTTTTTCTAATATCCTTCATCTTAAGGTGTAACAATGCTCTGTTAATTCTACATCTTGTTCTAGCTCTTGCTCAATTTTTCTTCTGCATATCGAAAGTTCTTGAAAGCCTTGCCTACACTCACTATTTTTATTTCTTCTCCTCCTTTATACTTTTCAACCAACTCTAATCTGGCTTCTACTCCGCCTCTATTCTAAAGATGCTGATGAAATTTTATACACTGCAAAGAGAGATAAGTTTTGTGTTAAATTGTCAGTGGTTTTAAAAGGCAGCTACGAATGAAGATTTTATTCAGTTCCTAAATGCTAAGTACTTTACAATTTAGTTTGGTGATATATCTCCTTTTAAGAAAATCACTTTCTTTTAAGAATTTACTAAATGTTGTCCTTTAAAAATTTTCCTCTTTACTTCAATTTACAGTTTTTATTGGACTTTTATTAGAATCAACTTACCAGAAGTACATCGTCAAACAAAATAGTCACCGAGTAATCAAAGATAGAACATTTTCAAAATGTCACAAATAACAAAAATTACTCAGTATGAATCACAAAATAAATAGATTTCAAAAAAGGAACTGAATTATTTCTACTCATACGATGAACATGGCCAGAATTATCATGGCTACTATTGTTAGGTATTTTTTTCGTGGATTATTTTGGCATTGAATTTTTTATTATTTTGAAATAATTTCAGGTTTATAGAAAAGTTTCAAAGATTACAGTTCCCACATACTCCTCACTCAGTTCCCTCTGACATAGGTTGGTATATTTGTTAAAACTAGAAACCCAAATTGGCTTATTACCATTAACTATACTCCAAACTTTATTCAGATTTCAGCACTGTGTCCACTAATGCCTTTATTTTCTACCGGTATCCCATCCAGGATTACACATTGCATGTAGCCATATGTCTCTTTAGACTTCTCTGGTCTGTGATAATTTCTCAGCTTTCCTCATTTCCTGCGACCTTGAAAGTTTTAATGAGTACTGGCAAATTGTTTTGTAGAATGTTCCTCAATTTGATATTGTCTGATATTTTCCTCATGGCTGGACTGGGGTTAGAGGTTTTGGAGAATAATAACCATGGGGGTGAATGGCGTTATTGCTGTATCACATTGAAGGCATATGAAATCAATGTGATGTATCACTGGTGATGTTAATCTCCATCACGTGGTTAAGTGGTGTTTGTCACATTACTATAAAGTAACTTTTTCTTCTTTTTATACTCTGTTCTTTGAATGAAAGGCAATAAATCCATCCCACACTCAAACAGGGTGGAATTGAACTCCATCTCCTGAAGGAGGAAGAAGTATCTGCTGTTTTAGGAATTATTCTGTAGAGGGATTTGTATCTGCTTCCTTATTTATTTATTTACTTATTTATCAGTATGGAATCATGAATATTCATTTTATGCCATGGGTTGTAATCTAATACCACATTATTTGTTTTGTTTTTCAAATTATTCCTTGTTTTTTGAAACAGAGTCTCATCCCTGGGTAGAGTGTCATGGCTTCAAAGCTCACGGCAACTTCAAACTCTTAAGTTCGAGTGATCCTCTTGCCTCAGCCTCCCCAGTAGCTGGGACTATAGGCACCTGCCACAACACCTGGCTAATTTTTCTATTTTGAGTAGAGATGGGGGTCTGACTGTTGTTCAAGGCTGGCCTTGAACTCCTAAGCTCAGGAAATTCACCCCCTTTGCCTCCCAGAGTGCTATGATTATAGGCATAAGTCACCACTCTGGGCTGTTTTTCAAATTATTTTAGCTTTGGACGTTGGAAACTTTCATTTAGTTCATGTGCCCCTTTGATAATGCTCTCATCTTTGTTTATGAGAATTTTCTGATATATGACACTATAAGATGCTCCAGGTTTGTCTTGTATAGTCCCTGCCTCATCCCTAGAATCAGCCATTTCTCCAAGGATTCCTAATTCCTTTTATTGGAGAATAGTGCTAGAAATCAAGCTTGGGTGCTAGCTATCCTTGTTGCTACTGAGGTCACTGCTGTCTATCAAGGGCCTCTTGGTAGAGAGGGCAATGAAACATATGTATGTACACTAACTCACATATACACACATTTCTATAATTACTTCTACATCTATACATCTGTATATAATACATACATCTGTTATATATTTTAATTGTGAGTTCATATTGCTATCTCTTTAATCTAGTACCACAGGGTTCACTTAGTCTTTGCTCCTTGTTTATCTAAGATTTCCTTCTCTGAAAGTAAGAAATGTGGTTCTCACCATCCATCATCTATTACTTACTTACTCAACCCCAGATATACATGTAAAGCCGGTTGAGAATTAGTAACCTGAACCCCAATGAGAAACACATTTACCAGCTAGAATTCAGTTTTTACATATAGTTCTTTTTGTCTTTAGCTTTACAGTTGCCCTTTAAAACATTATTTGACAAAGTTATTTAATCCAGCTTCTTTCTTCCCCCATGTGCTTCCGAAAAGTTAGGTCATTCATTTGTAATGGAATTCTGTTTGTCATAGTCTGTATTCTTTTCTGAGATCATTTAAGCCAATCTATCTATAGGTAGGTAGATAGATATAAAATACACATATATATCAAGTTCAACCCCTTCCTTTAAGGGCCTTTAATTCCACCAAATGGCAATTTCAAAATAAAAGTAATTGGCATCATAACTCAGTCCAAAGCATATGGAGGAGGTTGCATCAGTAGGGGTTAAACCAGAGAAACAGAAACACTGTGAGTGACATATGTATTATGTAATAAGCAGTTTATACTAGGGTCCAGGCCTTATTTAATTGTGGGATCTTATTTTTTTTTTTAATGAAAAAGTCTTAGTAAGGCTTTTTTGTCTTTGTTTCAGGTGCTAGAACCTGCAATCATCAGGCTAGCCAGGCAGGAGAGAAGGATGTGAAGTGGGAGAAGAAAGGATAAATGGAAATCCACAAAGAATATATGGAACTCACAAGGACTGACTGGAACTCTTATTGATCCTTCACTGCTCCCAAACCTCCAATTTTGATGACATGAGTGCCCTGTGTGAAAAGTGGGCATTCCTTTTTGTGAAATTAATGAAATGGAAAAAAGATATGAGGGAGAGTTGGAGTAGTTGTGGGCTAGCTGCTATTCCACACCAGTAAGGTAAGCCAGAAAAAAAAAAAATCATGAGCTTCAGCAGCACCTAGTACCCCAGCTCTTACTTTCTGAGTGTAAAACAAATATGGCTGCTGGTTTACCTTTGCCTTCCAAATCTTTTGCCAAATGCCTCTGGTAGCACAAGCAATCTTAGAATTATGCAGGGAACTGAGCAAAGTTTTAGCCTAGCTAAGTTGGCACAGTGTAAATCTCCCACAGTGGCAGTCCTGCTCTCAAATAGCAGGTAGAAAAATAACTAAGTGTAATAAATCCACTTTTGCTATCCATTTTTTTTTTTTTTAAAGGGACAGAGTCTCACTTTGTCACCCTCCGTAGACTGCTGGGGTGTCATAGCTCACAACAACCTCAAACTCTTGGGCTGCAGGGATTCTCTTGCCTCAGCCTCCCAAGTAGCTGTGACTATAGATGCCCACCCCCACACCTGGCTATTTTTAGAGACGGGTGTCTCACTCTTGCTCAGGCTGGTCTTGAACTCCTGAGTGCAGGCAATCCACCCACCTCCGCCTCCCAGAGTGCTAGGGTTACAGGTGTGAGCCACCGCGTCTGGCCCAGGGTTTGCTATTGTTCTAACACCAATTGTCATTCAAAATCCCAAATGATGTTTTTCCAATGTTTAGTTAATGTTGTTACTGGTACACATCCCATGAAATTATACATGATGCCCCAAACTTGGGATTCTAGTTTATAACTCTCTCTTCTTATGCCCTGTTTTAAACAGCAGTGCTCAGCCCAGGCTCACTGCATTTTCAATGTATTCTTTTTGGGGACTCTTAAGGTCATTTCCTGATAGCAGACATTGGTAGGGATTTCTTGAGGCCTCCAAAATCAGGGCAGTTGTTCCTAACTCTGAATCTCAGTGAGCAGGAGCTTTGGTCAGGTCATCTTCCATCCCAAAGTCTAACCTCATTATGCAAGTTTCTCTACTTGCTTCCAAGGGACCAGAGGTTATACCCATTTCAAAGAGTATTATTAAAGGAAAGCCAATGTCAGGACATAAGATGTTTCATTACATCCTTCTTTCCCCCAAAATGTCTGCAAAGGGTGTGTTATAGTTTATGAGTGCTGGGGGAAGGTGATCTTTTGCATTTACCTGCACAAATAGCATGCATAAAACAAAAATAAAAATTAATGAATTGTAATTGGAGATCCAATTTAACTTAAGACTTAAAACTATTTTTAAAGAAATTTTAACTCACTTGAGAGTTTAGCAATGCATAATGTCTAATAGGAATTTTCTTCCCATTTTATCAAATAGTTATCTGTAAGTACAAACAATTTTTACTACAACATTATTCTTAAAAATTAATTGGAATATATATTTTTAAATATGAGGGATTCTTAAATTCCTGCCCAATATCTTATAAAAGATGGTTGCCCCAGGAGGGATCCCTAGAAGGTAATCCTGTGGGAGTTCTCAACCACGAAACTTCAAGAAAATTGAAAGTGCAGAGTAAACAATTTCATGTGATTAAATTTAATTTATTTCTTACCAGCTTCAGTGTGCTCAGATTAATCAATATTATTAATATGTAGATTTAGAAAATGTGGACAACCCCAAGGTATTTACTCTAAGGGGGTGAATTACCTGATAAGACATTTATCTACCCACCACGCTTTCTTCTCCTTTTCTGAGTGTGCAAGGGCGGGGGTGGGGTGGGGGGCAGACGACTGTCAGTACCTGTCAAAACCATGGTTTGTTTAATTTTACTTTACTTGTAAAGAATAAACACATTTATGAAATTATCAGATCTGCAGAAGAATTTGATTTTCAGAATAAACTTCTGAAGATTAGAAAATGTCAAAAAGGTAATAGTTTTCAGAATATTAGAAATAACAAGATATATCTAATAAGGTTATTCATTTTTCCAATAAAATGAATAAAGTTCAAAAGTCAATTATAGGGGAAAATAGGGGAAAAGGCATGAGTAAATTGCTTATGAATTCATATAAGGATAAGGGGTAATGAAAGGGGAGTAAAGTAACCAGGTAAAAGGAGAGGAATCAGGAAGAATATGTGGGAAGAAGGGGGGAAAGATATAGAAGAGATGGATTTTAGTACATATTTTGGAAAATAAAAGACAAAAGGTAAATCTATGAATCTATAAACAAATATAAATTAGTCAAGTGAATTTTAAAGTCCAATATGCTAAGTGGTCTGTAAGCAGCACTGGGTATGAGGCTTTCAGGACGGCAAGCACTGCACTCCATCTTGGCTCTCTTCCTCCACCGATGTATCTGAGGTACTGGAAGACTCAGACAGCTCTTCATCTGACACCTCGACTTCAGGACCTCCCCAGTGCCGCTGGTGATGCATAAGGAACCACAGCATGTGACTGTCAAACAGATTGGTGTGGTGCAAGCTATCTTCATCTCATTCCAGCTTGTTATTCTTAATCACATTCTTTAACCCAATAAGCTCAGTGGAATCTTTTGCTATGGGTGCCCAGATCTTGACATCATGGTCTAGGCCACTAGTTGCCATCACAGGTAGATAAGGTTGAGGTTCAAGACAGTTTACTGCACCTCCCTTGTCCCCCTCTAGGAATTGAAGTGAGAGGATGATTTTTTCCCAGAGAAAGATGTGCCCACAATCACTACCGCTCATTATAAACTCACTCCTAGAGCCATAGAAATTGACACCTTTGACTGTGGCATTATTTCTGTGCCCCTTGTATCTCTTAATATATTCAGCACCATCACTGTAAGAGGAATTGAAGAGGTAAATATCATCATCATTATAGCTGGCCAGAAGCTCTGTGCCATCGTGGCTGTACACAACACAGGTGATTGCTTTGGAGTCACAGTTCATCAGTGATGAGGACAGAATTTCTTAAAGACTCCATTATTCTCACTCTCATTAATTTTTCTCTGGTCATAAATTCTTACAAACTGATCTCGTCCACCCACTGCAAATTGGTAGGTATTGGCAGGATTCATATAGGTTGCATACAGTCCCATTTTCTTCTCTTTCTCTTTCATTATCACCACTTTTGAAGCCAGCTTGCCTTGTCTGAGGTCAATAGTAAAGACAACTGCATCTTCACCTGATGTTAAGAACTTAAAAGGGGAGTCTGGCTCCAGAGCCAGTTTGTGGGAGGCTCCCCTATGCTGCGCTACATAGTTAGTATTCCTGCAGTATGGGACAGCAGATAGTTCTGCTACTCGTACTTGTCCATCACGGGCACACATGGCTAGGGTGGAATCACCACTGTATGGAAGGAACTTTGCCTGAAAGACGTTATTTTTGTGACCACTCTCAAAGTCCAGTATTGGCCACTGGTGCACCCAGTCCCACATTATCACCCTCAGATCATCACTGCTACTGACCAGCCAGGTGCCACACTGGTTAAAGTGCACAGTATTCACACAACTGACATGACCTTCAAGACCATGCTGCAGGTGGAAACGCTGCACAAAAGCTCTTGCCCCACAGGCCCCATATGCAAAGCGGGAGCTTGAACCCCGCTGCCGCTCCTGAAGAGCAGTGACAACTTGCCAGCGAGGTAGGGGCAGGGCCAATGTCTCTGAGGATACCCATTCCTCCAGGGCCTGATCTTCATCTGATGAAGTCTGTTGCTCACGGTCGGCCTCACTGCCCTGTACACACACCTGAAGCTCCTCTCCCGCTTCTTCCTCTGCCCCTGTCTCCTCCTCCTCCTCTGCCTCTGCCTCTGCCTCCTTCTCTACTTCCTCCTTTCTCTCCTCCCCTTCCTCTAGGTAGTGATGGAACACAGTTTTATTATTCATAGAGAAATGGCCAAAGTCCTCCAGGTCATCAATGTCAATGTCTTCAATTGAACTTTCTGTGTCTGTGCTAGCATCCCTGGGGGAAATCACCATTTCTGGACCCTCACCATCTCTGGTCAATCCCAGACTCAGGGCCTCCATTTCATTGTCTAAGCATGCTTCCCTCCCCGCCATTTCTCCAGATCTCTCCTCGTGGCTGCCAAGAAGGCTTCTGTCTTCTAAGTCTGGTAGGCCACCTGTGGCACCCTCTTGGTGGGACATTTTGAACGATAGCTGTCATAGATGGTCTGGAATGGGAAAGTTGACCCTTGTAGCTAGGGGAAACAGGCAGAACTGTCCTGGATGGGGACAGATCCAGCCAGCGGCAAGGAAATGCCAACCAGGTAGGCTAAAGCATAAGGGGAAGTCCAACTAAGGCAGTTCAGAATGGTAGCCGATAAGCTTCTAAAGACTTCTCCACATCACTTCAGCGTAGCATCCAGAGATGGCTGTGATTTTTCCAGGCACAAAGCCCTGCCCCTATAGCCATATTACACTGTGAGAAGCAGTGTGTGCTTTTTTTTTGAAAATTGAAACTTGCTGCATTTTGGAAAATGTTCTTACTAGAGAACTATGAGCAAAAGTGATCCTCCTTGGACAAGTAGTTTTTGGAAGATTCTCGGTGATTTGCTAGAAAATAATGTATAAATGAAATGAAGATGTAGGTAAGAGCAATAAAAGATTAGTCGAGGTTCCCACAGCTAGTGACGCCCTCATATACAGAAAATATCTTAAGAAAATCTGACAGCTTGAGGGAAACCTTGAGAGCTCTAACTGATATAATTAGCATACAGTTGCCAGATAAAATAGAAGATACTTAATTAATTGCATCTCAGATAAACAACGAATAGTTTTTATTATGAGTAGATCTCAAATATCATGTTGGACATATTTCCACTAAAATTTTATTCATTATTTATCTCAAATTTTGTATTGAGATAAATTATGTATTTTTATGTGTTAAATCTAGCAGGTTTCCTTAGTGATAAGAGGAATATAGTACTTCATTGTAATCAGGGTTGAAATTAACTGATTAATTGGAATTGGACATTGTAATGAGTAATTGTTTCACCGATTTGAGATAAAAGTACATCCTTTTATCTCTTATTCTACCAGAGATTCTATATATTCATTTGGAGTCAGATACTTAAGATACTTTAAGATACTTGGGGAATACCAACACAATTTTATGGAAAAAAAATCTGTGATTGTTATAGAACTATTGAAATACTTTATATATCTTTAAAAATATGTCAGAGGGTTCTGTGGGGCCCTTTAGGAAAACAGATCTATGGAGACAGTTAATTGGCATTGTTGTGTTAACTTAAGGGCTTCTCTGAATGAATTACCTAAGGTGATGTCAGTATATTTTCTAAGGGCTTCAGTAAACTGCTGAATAAGAATGCCAGAATGAGGAAAACAAGGTTTCCTTCCCTCAGAATAATTGCAAAATAAATGCAAAATTGATTAAACATAGAAGTGTACAGTCTTGTAAAAAAAGAGGATGGTTCCAAGGCCAATAGTAATGCAAATATATGTAAAAGACTACTCATAGTAATTTGTGAATAGTAGAGCAAACTGAAAGCCACCTGAAAGCTCATCAAGAGTAACATGGATAAATAAATTAGCATATATTCCTATAAGTGAATAATGTATAAAAGCGAGAATGAATAAACTAAAATAGAATGTGTCAACAGGAATAAATCTTAAAAACACAATGATGAGTGAAAACACAAGTGACAGAAGGACAGCCAATAATTTCATTTTTATGCAGGTTTATATAGTTTTCATATGTAATAAAACCATTTTAAAAGGCAAGGAAAGAATTGACTCACAATTCAAGATAATGGTTACCTTTTGAGGGCAGAAGAAAGTTGAAAGCTAAGAAAGCAGAAGCTTCAAAAATTCTTGGCACTGTTTACAGCTTACCCTAGGTATAGGTATGCTATTATTCTTTTTATTATTTATTGCCAAACATGTACACTTTTATACCCTTTTCTATGTATGATGTGAACAGTAGTTCTTTAAATGAGATAATGTTCATCAACAGGGCGTTTTTTTTGGGGGGGGGACAGGAGTCTCAATTTGTCACCCTGGGTAGAGTGCTGTGAAGTTACAGCTCACAGCAACCTCCAACTCTTGGGCTCAAGTGATTCTCTTGCTTCAGCCTCCAGAGTAGCTGGGACGATAGGCACTCACCACAACGGAGGGCTATTTTGAGAGATGAGGTCTTGCTCTGGCTCAGGCTGGTCTGGAACCTGGGAGCTCAGGCAATCCACCTGCCTTGGCCTCCCAGAGTGCTAGGATTACAGATGTGAGCCACTGTGCCAAGCCCCAGCCCCAACAAGGCTTCTTGCTGAAAGGTGTAAGCAGAGGTGCCCAGAGATAAGACCAGAACAAGGAGGTTCAGGCCAGGTTTACTGCAAGAGGAGGGTGACCAGGAGGGCAGTGCAAAGGGGGCGTCTGCATCCCTGGGAGCAGGTGGAGACCTTTTTTATATGGGGCCATAGCGGGTGGGCAAATTCCATGGCTTGCCCCGGGCTTTGGTGAGTTAGGGTCCTTTGGTGCCAACTTCGGGGGGTCGGGGGGGTTAACCAGGTCCTTTGTATCCTTTAACTTAGGAGGAAAGGAGGGGAGGAGGAGGAACCGCTGTTGTGTGGCGAGATAGGTCCCCCCAACATTTGCTTAGGCACGGAGCACAAAACAGGAAGCCTAGAGCGACAAACGCCAACATGCACATACTGGCATTGTCCGAGAAGGGAAGTCTTATTCATTGGCTTTGGATATATCTAATTCCATTGCAAAGAACAGTTCCCATGTTAGAGGTAGAATGAGGTTAATTTGGCGTGATGGTGTTTTATCAATCTTCTTTTAAAAATGTGTTCATTAAGCAAATTTCGACTATAAAGTGCCTTTTCCTTTAAGTCTGATTTTACTTTTTCATTACATAGGCATTTCTTTCAACACTAGACATTGGAAAGCTCTCCTTTTAATGTATATATGCTGAGTTTTCAGGTACATTTGTTCTAGCATGCTGGTTTTATTTTATTTTATTGGCTTAATTACTGTTTTAAATTTGAGATTAATTTGATGTATTTCCGTTCTCATTCATCTATTCACCACACATTTATTTAGGGCTCTTTTATGCTGTGTATTATTCTAGGTACTCACAATAGAGTGGTGAATAAAAGTGGCATTTCCTTCACTCCTGGAGTGTATGATATAGTAGAGAAAAATACAAT
This sequence comes from Nycticebus coucang, assembly GCF_027406575.1. NCBI lineage: Eukaryota > Metazoa > Chordata > Mammalia > Primates > Lorisidae > Nycticebus > Nycticebus coucang. The sequence continues at coordinate 27,364,990 of NC_069804.1, read as the reverse complement.
AGAAAAACCAATAAACAGACTAGACAAAGCAGTAGTGACTATTACGGAAAGAAATAAAGCTGTGTATGTGAATATAGAGTGCAGGGGGTTATTCTGGGTAGTGCATTCAGGGAAGGTCTCCTTTGCGGTGATGTTTACGTGGAGAGCTGAATGAAAAGAGAAGTGGACCTTCAAATGTCTAGGGTAAGAACATTCCCTACAGGATGCTACTCAGTACAAATTCTGTAACATAGTGGCACAATGTGAGTGCTCATGGAATTTCAAGAAGCCTATGATTGGAACGTTGTTAAGTAAGAAATAAGGGACAGCAGGAGACAATGCTAAAAGAAGCTGTGGATGGAAGAGTGGCGCCTGTGGCTCAGTGAGTAGGTCGCCGGCCCCATATACGGAGGGTGGCGGGTTCAAATCCAGCCCCGGCTGAACTGCAACCAAAAAATAGCCGGGCGTTGTGGCGGGCGCCTGTAGTCCCAGCTGCTCAGGAGGCTGAGTCAGGAGAATCGCTGAAGCCCAAGAGCTAGAGGTTGCTGTGAGTCCTGTGACATCATGGCATTCTACTGAAGGTGGTAAAGTGAGACTCTGTCTCTACAAAAAAAAAAAAAAATTATAATAAAAAAAAAGAAGTTGTGGATGACTAAACAAAGCTTTGTTGGCCATTATGAGAAATTTGAGTTTTTATTTTATTTGAAGTGTGCTGGAAAACCTTTGGAAGCTTATTATTATTATTTTGGAGACAGAGTCTCACTTTGTTGCCCTTGGTAGAGTGCTGTGATGTCATAGTTTACAGCAACCTCAAACTCTTGGGCTCAAGTGATTCTCTTGCCTCAGTCTCACGAGCAGCTGAGACTATAGGCACCCACCAAATGCCCAGCTATTTTTAGAGACGAGGTCTTGCTCTGGCTCAGGCTGGTCTCGCACCTGTGAGCTCAGGCAATCCACCTGCCTCAGCTTCCCACGGTGCTAGGATTACAGGTGTGAGCCACCACAGAGGAATGCCTTTTGTGACTTACTTTCTAAAAAGATGACACTGGCTGCTATGTGGAGAACAGCATGAAACAGGAAGAGAGAACAGACGTACTAAACTATTGCTCTAATCCAGGGAAGAAATTAAAGTGGCTTAATCTAGAGTGGGAATGGAGCAGGTGATAAAAATTAGTTAAGTTTGGAATATATTTTGAAAGTAGAAATGATAGCACTTCCTGATGAGTTGAATGTGAACGTGAGATAGAATCAGTCAAGCTTCTGCCAAAGAACACACACCAGTTGGATAATTTGAAGTAGTTCAAGAAGTAGGATTTCTACAAAGGTAAGAACAGGCTGTTGGGAAGATCACAAGGGAAAGATTGGGACCTCAGTACCACTATGAATAGGATGACATTATACTCCTAAGCCTATAAATGTGGAGGATTAAGAGCAGTTATCGAAAACCTAAAACAGGGGGTGGAGAAATATTGGCCATCTCTCCATGAACCCCTAGTGAGGTAGCCAGGGAGCCCTCTCTGCTCTTCTGGTGCTTCCCACTGAATCATGTAGAGAAGGGAGAAGAAGAAATAGATTGGCATGGGCGGCGCCTGTGGCTCAAGGAGTAGGGCGCTGGCCCCATATACAGGAGGTGGCGGGTTCAAACCCAGCCCTGGCCAAAAACTGAAAAAAAAGAAGAAAGAAATAGATGGGCAAAGGTAAGCACATCTAGCCTCTGAGGGACACAGGAACCAATGATAACTCCTAAGTATTCGGCAGGAACAGTGGGTTAATGGTGATACCATTTACTAGAATGAAGGCTAGGGAAGGGGATGGGGAATCAAGAGTTTATTATATCAAGAGTAAAAATGCCCACTAAACATTGAGAAAATAGAAACATTAAGTTGGCAATTGGATACACATGTCTGGAGTTTACAGGAAAGATTATAAATATAGATAGAAATTTGGAAGTCATTAGTCCCGGGGAATAATGGAGATCACGTAGGGAGTGAATACCCAGTGAGAAAACCAAAGACCTGAGAAGTGGGCACTGGAAAACGCCAACATTTATTTTAGGAACAAACAGAGAAAAACAACCATATGGAGCAGAAGGAATAGCCAGTTATGTAGGAGAAAAACATGAGAATATGAAGAAAGTGTAGAAAATATTTCACAAAGGAGGACGTGACCAGCTGTACCAAATAGTGCCGAGAGATAAAGGTAAGGCCTGAGAACTGACCATTGGATTTGGTAACAGGGGGGCAACTGGTGACTTATTGAAACTCTTTTATAGGAATTATGAGAACAAATCCTTGGCCAGAAACATTCAGAAAGAGAAGAAGCAAAGAAAGTGGGTACAAACAGCTCTGATAAGGAGTTTTGCAGCAAAGAGGAGAGGAGAACTGGAGTGATAACAAAGGGCAATAGGGCCAAGAATTTTTTTTAAAAAAAGACTCAGAGTCTGCAATAAACATTCTGGTACAAATATCTTTGTTGTAAAATGATTTTTGGTCATCTGGATATATACCTAGTAGAGGAATTGCAGATCGAATGGTACCTCACCTATTGTGCATATTGCAAGGGTACATGTCAAATCTATTAAGAGTAGAGTATACATGTCTTAACACAACAATTAAGTAAGTGAGGTGAAGGCTACATTAACCAGTTTGATGTAAGCATTCCAAATTGTATATAATATCAGCACATTGTACCCCCATAAATGCATTAATGTACACAGTCGTGATTTAATAAAAATAAATGAATAAATAAATAAAAAATCAGAGTCATATCATGTTATCTGCTATGACAATGATTCCACAGTGAAGGGGAATGCTGTAAGGCAGAGGGGATAGAGGAAGTGTCAGGGAGAAAGTCTTAAACAGGGGAGAAGGAATCGGATTCAACACACAAGGTAGAGGAGTTGTAACAGGAGGGGAGACAAAAGGTTTGGTGCAGAGGCAGGCAGAGGCTGCTATAATTGCTGGTGACTGAATGTGCATGGTCTAATTGCTTCCATTCCTGAAGTGAATAAAGAAGCAAGGAAATGAGCTATGACAGAAGCTGTGCTGGAACTTCGAGGCACAGGAAGGTTTCGAACAGCTAACTCCGAATGAGGGAATAAGTCCAATAGGGAAATGGAGATTTGTTGCCTGGAAGCGGAGAAGTCCACTTGTGATTTCGTGCCACACAAGTATAGTGAGACAACATTATTATTTGTTTTTCTTTAACCATTTCAGATGCTTAAGTGCAGGAATAGAATAGACAAATAACTGGAGTCAAGTATATGCTGAATTATTTTGCTAGATGAAGATGACAGAGTTTGGGGGAAGGGCAAAGGAGCTTAGATTCCACACAAGGAAATTATTATACTAACAGTCCATAGAATTTAACTATGTTACAAACGGATTAGGGTCTTGAGGAAGGAGATAGGGTAAATATAACAGCATCAGCAGACTGGAGGTCCTAGTGGTGTCAAAGCTTGTTCCACCAGGCCTGTAAGTATACGAAGCTTGGGAGAACAGGACGACCCAGAACACTATCATCTGTATTCAAGCTATTAAATCAAAAGCAGTTTGATAAAAAGATTAAAGTAGTTCATTCTAAGACATGACTTAATTTCCCTAGAAGGTATTTCCTTAATCTAAGGGGAACTTCTGTAGGGGAGAAATTTTTTAGATGAAACTTTCCATTGCCACTCTACTATCCCAGGACCTTACCGTAAGTACTCTTGGAGACCAGCAACACGACAGCCTGATTCTGAAAATGTCAAAGAAAGAAAGAAAAGGATTCCTTATCTGATTGCCTCAGTGGGTTTAGGGACTCAGGAGAAAATCATTTCTAAAATGCTCTTTTAACTCCCTTTTGTGATGGGCTTGTCTTCTGCCCATCAGTGGAAATAACACTCCAGGGAGGGAGACAGACTTATAAATCAGTAATGATCATAAAGTGAAATGCATACCGAGATTAGCAGAAATTTTTCTGTGTAGATTTCATAAGGTGTTGGCAAAACTTACGTTTAAATTTCCTAGACCTAGCATAGTAGTTCATATCTGTAATCTCAGCACTTTGGGAGATCAAGGCCAGAGGATCCTTGAGCCCAGGAATTCAAAGTTACAGCAAGCCACTGCACTGCAGCCTGGGGAAGAGAGCATGACCCTGGCTCTAAAAATAGATAGATAGATAGATAGATAGATAGATAGATAGATAGATAGATAGATAGATAGATAGATAGATAGAAAGAACAGACAGACAGACTTGCTTCAAAGATTTTAGAAATGCCTATTCAAATTTCTAGGAACCTCAGGAACTCCAGACTGTCATTTGTAAATAAAAGAGGAATGAAAGTGTTCTCCATATTCTAGGACAATTTCCTTTATAACCCATTAAAATAGCAAACTGTATGCTAACTGAGTGAACAGAGTGTCTTGAGAAAGCCGGGTGACAGGAGATGGTGTTTTGAGGTGGACCTAGCATTTAGATTAGTTTCCAAGAAAGACATTTAAGCACAAATTTAAGGGAAGAACAGTGGAGCAGCACACAGCCAGCCAATGAGAATTTTCTTTGGAGCCCCTGTGTCTCCTATCATGTTCCTCTGGCTCAGCCCCATTTTGCTTTAGTTCCTCTTCTGTGAAGGATCTAGCAAGATGGGGAGCAGGTTAACCTGTGGTCTGTGACAGGAGCGAAGAGAGAGCATGACAATATCTGCAAAAAGGGAAATCTTGGTATGGTTACAGCAGAGAGTAAGCGTCAGGATGAGACAAGGCCAGTTCATAAGTTGGTGTGCTTGGTCGCAATAGTTCTCAAATTTTTTGATCTCAGGACCTCTTTGCACTCTTAAAAATGACTGAGAATCCCAAAGGGTTTGTGCTTATGTGTTATAGCTATGGATATTTATCATACTGGAAATTAAAGCTGAGAAATATTTAAATGTTCATTAATGTATTTAGAACAATAATAAATCCCTGCACGCTAACATAAATAATATATTTTATAAAAGATAATTATCTTTCCAAACAAATTTAATAAGGAGATTGGCATTGTTGTACAATCTTGCATGCTTTTTATTATCTGGTTTAATAGAAGACATCTGGATTATCATAACTGCTTTTTCATGCAATCTGTTGGAATATCACACCTTATGTAGTGTCTGGAAATTGGACTGTATCTTTGTGAGAGAACAAGACTGAAAAAAGCAAATAACATTTTATGTTTATTGTGAAAATAATTTTGACCTGCATATCCACTAAGAGGGTCTCAGAGACACCCCCTCCTGAATGTCCCCAACCACACTTAGAGAACTGCTGCTTTCTTATAAAGGTATATAGAAAAGAAGTTGAATTTGAACTAATAGATAATGTATAGATAAATAATTTAGTCAAAGGATTACCTGATAGGATTTGCATTTTATAATTATTTCTCTCAAGGTGGGAAATAAATTGCAGAGAGTTAAGGCTAGATGATTGGAAATTAATTAAATTTGAACAATTTCTCTCATTCTATCTGGAAGGACTATTTTTACAAACTTGTATATCGTGCTGCTGATATATTTTTATGTGTCTAGTTTACTCAAGAATAAATTACTTGAAAGTAGGTACTGCTTTTGATTCTTTTTTATAACTATAGCTTTTGGTGGAGAGTACATAGTAGGTGCCAAGTAAAGAGTCGTTGAAAATAAGTGTAAGAACCAAGTAAGTGGGTATCATCATAGTGCAGATAAAAGATGTTATAGTCTGGACCTTAATGACAGTGGCAGCACAGAGGAGGAAATTCTAGAGATATACTTCATTCACTGTTGACTGCCTGTAAATGCCATTGATCTTATTAGATAAAAGCTGTGAAGGAAAGAGAAAGTACACCACTGTGTCAGCCATCTGTCTGCCCCGCGTGACCCTGATTCAGAGAGTATTGAAAGGACAGAATGGGGTGGAATTTGAAGAGGTCAATTCTGCTTTCATTTCAAATATGATGAATTTCAGTCGCTTATGGGACTTCAGCCTCTTCTATCACCTGAGGCTGTTCATGAGTTACATAAGCATCTAATCTAATTAATCCAAGATCATAGTATATTCTAATATTTGTTTTCAGGGCTTTAATATTTCAATATTTGTTTTTAGTACTTTTAATGTTATAGTGTTTATTTTTTAATGTATTATATTTTTTAATGTATTAATATTTTAAATTTGTAATCAAAATTCTTAGCTTTCTGCTGGCCTAAATTTCCAGTTCTATTAGGAGGTACCCATTTACTGGCATCCACAGGGGGTTAATTTGGCTGCTGCACAATGGACACTATTTTGTTTTCAGTGCCACTCTAATGTACTTCTAGATTTCATCCAGAATGTGAGAAGCTGAATTACTCCTACAATTGTATGAAAAAAAATCTGCTGGCCCCTCTCTGAATATGCATGTGTGGTAGAAAGTAGGAGCCATTCCATTTGACTCACAGAAACTGACCAAGTGTCCTGTCACCATCCTCCTACTTCGCAGGACCCGTGGTTGGTGACATATTTCAGAGTGCAAATAACACCAAGCATGGACTTCAGTCATTCAGAATTCATTAAATAGATATATTGTGATTGAAAATGAGGAAGCATTATGCAACGAGAATGTTTTGAACAACTTCAGATGAGTTCAGAAGGTCCGGAAGAATCTGGCTTCATGTTTTTAAGAGAGTAGCCCAAATAGACAGGGAAGAATCCTTTTAGTTCTCATGTTCTCTACTGCTGCTCAACTTTTCATCTGTCCAGAGCTGCTATTTTATCTAGTTCATCTCTATTTAGCACCATCCTGTCTTTACATTTTGTTTCCAATCTACTCAGCAAGCCTAATTGTTGCCCTGTCCCAGGAGGATGTGAATCATTTTAAAGTTAGAAAGAGAAGCATCTGCACAGATAGAAAATAGCAGTCATTTCATTATAATTACTCTATTTGTTTTTCTTTTAATTATGCCCAAAATGTATCGATATTTCCAAAGAATGAATGACTACCACCTGTCATAAAAGCTGAAGGCAGCTCTCCAACTCTATTTTTATCTCTTCAAATTAAAAATATAGTGTTTGTGAAAGTTTGAGGTCTTGATATATGTGTGTGTGTGTATACATACATATATACACACACAGTGCAACCAACAGACATGTAATACACATATATATGTATGTGATATACATCTATGTGATATATATGTGACATATCTGTGGTCGGTTGCAAGAATTCTGTGACTTACAGAAATTGTATCTTTCAAGAAAAATAAAAATATACTTTGGAAAACTATACCTTCTTTGATTTTATCAATTATTAATTGTGCATTTTGTAAAGCAAGTATTGAACAGAGAAAATCAGATATTTGTGCCTCTTAGAGATATTCTTATCATTTCAGTGAAAACCAGAGCATTATTTCTAAGGGTGTTTAAGGTAGATAGATACTTATGGTAATGAGGGAAAATAAATATATAAAAATAAAATACGAAATATTTTGGTATAATTAATAGAATTTTTACTCTCCCCAACAGAGAATTAGGCACTCTTGTTTTAAAAGTAACCAAAGTTATGTTTTCCAAACATATATTATTAGGAGTGATGGGGCGGCGCCTGTGGCTCAAGGAGCAGGGCACCGGTCCCATATGCCGGAGGTGGTGGGTTCAAACCCAGCCTTGGCCAAAAACCAAAAAAAAAAAAAAAATAAGGAGTGATGCCAGAATTCCTTCCCCCTCTCATTTACATGCAGAAAGAAATTTCTGCTCTTCCCTGCTTTTAGAATATTTCTACCTTTACTTCTAATGTGATCCTTCTGACTTTAAAATATGGCAGGCCACATTTCATTATGGGGCAGAGTCAGGCTCACATGTGACACACCACACCCTCTTGTCGCTTGCTCTCTCTTTTTGTCTCAGTGCTCAGGCATGGTGGGCACTCTTGAATTTCTTTATTTTATTATTATTTTTTTTTTTTTGTAGAGACAGAGTCTCACTGTACCGCCCTCTGGTAGAGTGCTGTGGCGTCACACGGCTCACAGCAACCTCTAACTCTTGGGCTTAAGCGATTCTCTTGCCTCAGCCTCCCAAGCAGCTGGGACTACAGGCGCTCGCCACAACGCCCGGCTATTTTTTGTTGCAGTTTGGCCGGGGCTGGGTTTGAACCCGCCACCCTCGGCATATGGGGCCGGCGCCCTACTCACTGAGCCACAGGCGCCGCCCTCTTGAATTTCTTGATAACACGAGGCAAGCAAGATTGGACAGAGTCCAGGATTTACATTAGTAGAACTGGTAGCCATCCTTGCCGGCACTCTCTTTCACCACTGACTTCGTGTGTCAATTAGACGTGGCCTTCTTGTCCCTGCACCATTTGAGTACATAGGCTCACTGCCCTTCAGGTCTCTTCAACTCTCTGTTAATTTGGTTTTTTTCCTACTTTCCCTCCCTGTGCTCATCTCCAACCTACCCACTTTCATGAATATTCAATTCCAAGATTTATATTTAGGCTGAGTTAGGAGATCCCTACTTCAGCCTTCAAGCTTAACTAAGTTTTCCAGTCCAGTTTTACTGGAGAATGTTGTTTTTCAGAAATCATAAAGTACTTTTAAAATGAATGAATCTATTTGATGGGAAAAGAGGTGATTAGTAGGATTTGGTTGTTTTGATTCAGTTTTCTAAAATGCAAATAAAGGGGCTAGAGTACATGATTTCTATGGCCCTTTTTAATACCAGTAAAATACAAGCTAAAGCTATGAAGTAACATAGCTGATTTTCTTTTCTTATTTGCATAAATTTATGGGCACATGCACAATTTTGTTACACATATAGATTGTGCAGTGGTCAAGGCAGGGTTTTTAGGGTATCCATCACCTAAATAACATACATTATACCCATTAGGTAATTTCTCAGCATCCACCCCCTCCTACCTGCTCATCCTTTAGTGTTTCTATTGTTTATAATCCCCCTTTCTACAATCATATGTTTTTCTAATATGTGTCGGGGGGCCTAATGCAACCACACACAAACCCTTTCCCCTCCCCCACTTCCTCTCCTCTTAAGACAAAGACACAAAGGATCTGGCTAGCCCAGCCTCTGAGAAGTTCAACCAACAGACTCTACCTTTGCAGGCAAGCTGTGGAATTTGCCTATCCCCTACATTCCCATATAAAAAGGGTCTCTAACTGCCGCCCCACACCCAGTGCAGACACCATCTTTGTACCGCCCAGGCAGGTCACCCTCCCCCTTTCAGTAAACCTGGTCTGAACATCTCTGTGGCCTTGTCTCTGGGTGCTACCATTTATACCTGTCAATATGGCTTCTAAATAAACCTTAAGGATGGTTTCAGAAAAGGAGACTAAAAATATAGTGTGAGTAAGATCATAATCTTACGAATAAATGCATAAATCCATTCACCTCCCAAGGAGAACTCACTCAAATAGTACGTGTTTATTACTAAGTGTGCTATAAAAACTTTTATAAGCCATAAAGCTTCAGAAGAGGGAGGGGCTCCAAAGGTGTGGGCAATTAGGGAAACAACTTACAAGAGCTGAAGGGGACTAGTTAAGCAACTGGCAAAAGGAGAAGGAAGAGTCCTTGTAGAAAAAGTAAACAAAACAAAACAAAACAAAAACATAGGATTAAAAATACACAAGGCTTGTTTCTTTTAGAACAGGGATAGACACATTTTCATCATGTTAAGGATTCATATTGAAAGACAATACTAAAAATCACCTAAAGAAGAAATTGTTCAATGTTTGTTAAATATTCTTAAAGCTACAGAGAAATCATTCACACACAAAGATTTTAAGTATGTGATCATCAAACATGATTTTCTTGAATGATGAGGAATCTAACCAGGGAATTTTGATAGGCAAAATAATGGGCCCCATTCCCCAAAGATGCCCATCTCCTAGTTCTCAGAACCTGTGAATGTGTTGCATTTCATGGCAAAAGGACTTTGCAGATATGATTAAGTTAAAGATCTCAAAATGGGGAGATTATCCTATAGCAGTGGTTCTCAACCTTCCTAATGCCACAACCCTTTAATACAGTTCCTCATGTTGTGGTGACCCCCAATCATAAAATTATTTTCATACACCTGTATTTGTACGGGGTGTTTGTGATGGTTTTAGGAGACCCCTGAGAAAGGGTCGTTCAACCCCCAAAGGGGTTGCAACCCACAGGTTGAGAGCCGCTGTCCTATAGTATTCAGGTGGCCCTATAGTCATAGGGTCCTTGTAAAAGAAAAAGAGGCAAGTCAGAATCAGAGAAGGAGGTGTGTCCATGTAAGCAGAGATCAAAATGTTGCAAAGCTATAAGACAAATGATGAAGGAAACATCTAGAAGTTAGAAAAGGCAAGAAAAGAGACTCTTCCCTATAGCTTCCACAGGGAATGCCATCCTACCCACCAATTTTAGGCTTTTTTCTGACCTGCATAATAGTAAGATAATAAATTTGTGTTGTTTTAAGTCACTAAATTATAGTAATGTCTTACGGTGTAAACAGGAAACTAATACAGGGTGTATGTTTATACTAATCCCAACGGGGCACTTCACAGAATCTTTAAAATATTTTTGAGCCAAGATGAAAGAGTTAAAACTTTGTAATGATTTGTACTGTCAGATTTGCATTAGATCATGCAAATGTTGCATTAGATTATGCACAAAACATGGCGATTAAAAACATGGATTCCAGTAGCATACTGTTTTGATTATTATAGTTTTATAATATAATTTCAAATCAGGAAGTGTGAAACCTCCAAATTTGTTATTCTTTCTCAAGATTTATTTGGCTATTTTGAGGTCTTTCATGGTTCCATACAAATTTAAGAATTATACAGTGTTTTCTTTCCCCGTGAAAAGTAATATTGGAATTTTGATACAAATTCTATTGAATCTGTATACTCATACTGCTTTGGGTACATGTAGTATGGCCATTTTAATAATATTTATTCTTCCAATCCCTGAACATGGGGTATCTTTCCATTATTTGTGTTTTATTCAATTTCTTTCATCAATCTTTTATGGTTTTCAGTAATAAGATTTTTCACTCTGTTAAATTTATTCCAAGGTGTTTTATTCTTTTTGATGTTATCATAAAAGGGGTTGCTTTCTTTATTGCCTTTACAGATAGATTGTTATTGATGGAAACAAACACAACTTGTTCCTGTAGATTGACTTGTACATCGTATATTGATGTCCTGCAACTTTTCTGAATTTGTTTATTAGTTTTAACAGATTGTGTGTGTGTAAAATCTTTAGGGTTTTCTCTATCAGATCATGTCATCTGCAAACAGGGAACTTTTACTTTTGCCTTTCTGATTTGAATGGTTTTGATTCCATTTTCTTGCCTAATTTCCTTTTGCTAGTCCTTTCAGTGCTATGTTGAATAGAAATGCCAAGAGTTAGTATCATTGCTTTACACAGAATCTTAGAGTAAAAGCTTCCAGTTTTTCCCCATTGATTGTTAACTGTGGCATTTTCATAAATGGCCTTTATTATGTTGTGTAAATGTCCTTCTATACCTATTTTTCTGGGAGTATTATCATGAAATGATGTTCAACCTTGATTCTATATATGATTTCCCCTCTATAATATTTGCTTATATGAACCAATACAATAATAGAAAGCAAGACAGGGCACGGTGGCTCACACCTGTAATCCTAGCACTCTGGGAGGCCAAGGCTGTGGATTGCTTGACCTTAGGAGTTCAAGACCAGCCTAAGCAAGAGTGAGACCCCATCTCTATTAAAATAGAAAAAACTAGCCAGGCTTGTGGCACATGCCTCCCAGCTACTTGGGAGACTGAAGCAAGAGGATCACTTGAACCCAGGAGTTTGAGGTTGCCGTGAGCCATAATGCCACAGCACTTGACACAGGGCAACAGAGCAAGACTCTGTCTCAAAAATAAAAATGTATATACGTTTTTAAAAATACATTAGACAATACATATTTCATGACTGGCACATAGTAGATATATAATTGACGTTAGCTAATGTCATAAAGAAAGGGACTACAGAATTTTGAGTCTTGAGTAGGAGTATAAATTAGTCTGAAGAAAGAAAGGGTTGCTAAGAACTGATTTCTCAAATGTCATTCAGATTAAAAGGCAAGTAAAGAGGTTATAAGAACTGACAAAGGGGAGGATAATCACTTAGCTGTCTCTGAGAAAATTTGTTATGAGGGGAATGCAGAGAATTGCCTTGAAGGGCACTGGAACATGGGAAATAGAGGGTGAGTTTTGCTCTCTGTTGTGATGTAAGTCATCAAGCTTGTGTTACACTGAGTAGGGTGTGTAAATAAGGGTGTGTGGCTATATTGATTTAGATAAAGTGAAACATTTAAGATAGATTGCTAGCTCATTCCCTCCTTCCCCCTTGTTCTTTTCAAAGATAGCTATGTTTTTTTTTATTTTTTATTTTTTTTATTAAATCATAGCTGTGTACATTAGTATGATTATGGGGCACCATACACTTGGTTCATAGACCGTTTGACACATTTTCATCACACTAGTTAACATAGCCTTCCTGGCATTTTCTTACAAGGGTATATGTGAATCTTAGTAAATGTGGAATGTAAAGGTGATAGCTATGTTATCGATGGAAAGAATAAACCATATATGTTAAATGGAATCATTTAGACATTTATAAAACATAAAATACAAAAATGAAGAGTTAAAATATAAATATATTATCTTGTTAAAATGATAGCATCTACATTTAGCAAGTCAAATTTATTATTTATAATTATTGAAAATAAATCTGTTCTTAGGTGGAGAAAAACAAAACTCCATTTCATGCTACTATTAACTCTCAAATGCAGCCTCCTTTTGGGGATCACTAATCTAAGATTCTATCACAATACTTAAGCATTTGAAGTATATTTGACGGGGAATGTATCTCTCACACAGTTCGCATATCCTTTGGAAACGAGATTAGTTTCCACGAGATTGTGTTTTCCTACATCTGACCAACTTAACTGTCATGGGGGATGCATTTTACAGGGCTGCTGAAAGATTGGGCTAAACATTCTAACTTGGACTATGTAGTTTGCCCTTCTGGATAGACTCTTTCTGTCCTGCAATCAGCATGTGCTACAACCTATTATGTCTCTTATTTAAACAAATAGAATTATAAATATGGAATTGCAAACATGAACTCTAGATGCAATATTTAATTTGAAAACTATGACAATATTAATATTTTATTTCCTTAATAATTAGAGTTAAATATAAATTTGCACGCTATTACTCCATTTTCTCAGAAGCAGGGTATATACATTTACTTATGGTAGAGTCATATAGATCATTTCTTTTGGGTAAAATGTGACTTGTTTCTTTCCCATTTAAAAATATAGATAGGGACAGGCGCAGTGGCTCAGGCCTGTAATCTTAGCACTCTGGGAGGCTGAGGCAGGTGGATTGCCTGCGCTCATGGGTTTGAGACCAGCCTGAGCAAGAGTGAGACCCCGTCTCTAAAAATAGCCGGGCGTTGTGGCGGGCACCTGTAGTGCCAGCTACTTGGGAGGCTGAGGCAAAAGAATCGCTTGAGTCTAAGAGTTTGAGGCTGCTGTGAGCTATGATGCTACAGCACTCTACTGAGGGTGACAAAGTGAAACTCTGTCTCAAAAAAAAATATATATATATAGAGAGAGAGAGAGATAATTTGGCTGAATTTACAATAAAAACATACCTAGAATATGTAACAGATGGACTTATCGGGCAATGGTCTATCAACAGTCTATAAACTGTTAATAAATGTGAATATAGTTCTGTTATTTGTAGAATTAAATCTGTAGCAGCGAAGAAATAAATTTGCTTACATCTTTTGTATTTAAAAATTAAATTGACAAAATAAATTTTTATAACCTGCTTTTCTGTTGCCAGATAAATTTAATATATTCTAGCAAAGCTAGTAGAGGTAACTCACTGAATTATACCATAATTACTGCTGGAATAAATTGTTTTTTCCTTGTTCTTCCTAGCAGAAAATTAAACAAATTTTATCTTTCAAACTGTTACAAATTCAGTTTTCCACTAGTTCACCCCCGTCTCCAATAATATGTGAAATAAACAAGGGATTCTGTTACCCACAAAGAAATAGAGAAAATAATTAATAATTCACTCTTATCTTATGATTGGGAAATATATAAAGCCTCTTATATCCAAAGTATCCAGTAAAAATTGCCTTTGCCCCACAAGCAACGATATCATTAAAACCAAGCAGAAAAATCAATTTAAACTATTATGTAAAATGATCTTTCAAAAGTGGAGAGCAGGGACATATTCCTGTTAATTATTTTTTTATCATTTAGGAAAATTCTGAATTAGGAATATATTTATATGATCCAAAATCATATAAAATGTATGCTTGGGAGTCTTGTTACCATCTCATCCCTCCCAAGCCATTCTACTATACTGTATACTGATAAATATTTTTATTAGATATTTTTCTTCTCCTCCCAGTGTTTTATGCAAATACATGTAAATATGAAAACATATTAACAAGCTTCATTTATTAAAAAAATGGTAGCACATGAAACTAGGCAATATTTCTTCTTTTTTAACTTTAAAACGTTATTGGAGGTCTCTATATCCCAGTACATAAAGGCTATCCTTATTCTTGTTATAGATGCATAATATTCCATTATGTACATGTAGCCTATGTTATTCAATCAATTTCCTATTGATATACACATGGTTTGTTTTCAGTTGTTGGTTATAACAATGCCTCAAGGAGTAATCCTGTTCATATATCATTTAGAATGTACATTCATTTTTGTAAGGTAAACACCCAGAAGAGGGAATCTAGAGTCAAAGAGTACAAGTACAATTGTACTTGTGTTTTGATAAATAATGTCAGATTTCTCTACATAGGAGTTGTGCCATTTTCCATTCTAACCACTAATATATGAGAATTCTGTTTTCCCACAGCCTCACCAATAATATTTTCTTAAAAATTTGGAAAATGATAAGTAAGGAAAGGCTTCTCTGTAGGGAGTGTTTTCATTTTTTTTAATTATAAGTAAAAAATAGTTTTCTATTTTTTAAGTATCACTCATATTTATTTTTCTAAGAATCATCAATTCATATTTTTTGCTCATTTTCTATTGTATTGTTGATCTATTTTTTTTTTTATTTCTAGGGGATTTTTATATATTAAGGAGGTTAGTCTTGTGTCAGTGTTACAAACATGTTACAGTTGAGTCTTTTATCATCATTATTATTTAAATCTTTAATCCAATTGGAGTTTAACCTGGTATATACCTTGAGAGATAGATCCAAAACTTACCGTTTTCCTTGAAATGGCTGTTAGTTATCCAAACAAGATTTATTTAAAAAATTTACTTTTACTCACTGACCTGGAGATGCCACTTTTATTATACTTCTATACTTTTTTTTATCCTATTTCTGAACTTTGAGTGGTAGTCCATTGCTTTCTCTATTTATATTGAATTAAAACCTGGTTTTAAGTATAAACATGTTAGGCTGGCCATGGTGATAGTACTCTGAGGCAGGTTTGTTGTCTGAGCTTAGGAGTTCACAACTGGCCTGAGAAAGAGCAAGACTTCATCTCTAAAAATAGCTGGGCATTGTGGCGGGCACCTGTAGTCCCAGGTACTTGGGAGGCTGAGGCAAGAGGATAGCTTGAGCCCAAGAGTTTGAGGTTGCTGTGAGCTATGACGCCATAGCACTCTACTGAGGGTGACAAAGTAAAACTCTGTCTCAAAAAAAAATTAATATGTTATGCTATATTTTAATTTCATGTAGGACTAATATTCCTTCATTGGTTTTCTTTTACAATGTTTCAATGTTTTTCTATATGTTTTCATCTACTTCATTTCCCATATGAACTTTTGACCATAATTGCTCAATTTTAGAAAATGGAACAAAAACACCAAACCAGTGTTTGATATTACATTAATTTATTATTTATAAATTGTTTAACTTATAAATTAACTTTAGGGAGAATCAACATCTTTCTATTGTTGAATCTTCCTACCTAAAATCTGATATATTTTTCCATTTATTCTATTCTACTTACATCCTTCAGAAAACCTATAGTTTTATTTTAGGTTGATTTCTATCTATTGTAAGTGAATGAAGTCTTTTTAAATTTTACTTTAAAAAAATAAATAAATAAATAAATTTTACTTTCAATGGATTTTTGTAGATGTCTATTAATTTCTCAAGACTAATTTTATATCCAAATAATTGTTTCTATTGCTTTTCAGAACATCGTCCTGGGATTACAGGTACACTTTCTTATTGCCTGCTATATGAAATATTTTTGCCTTCTCATTCAGCATTGTTATTTCTTTCTCATGTTAATCTCACTGGCAAATGCATCTTAAACAATGTTAAATAGCAGTTGTGGTAGGGAGCATTTTG
Organism: Nycticebus coucang; assembly: GCF_027406575.1. Taxonomy (NCBI): domain Eukaryota; kingdom Metazoa; phylum Chordata; class Mammalia; order Primates; family Lorisidae; genus Nycticebus; species Nycticebus coucang. The sequence continues at coordinate 27,348,673 of NC_069804.1, read as the reverse complement.
TGTTCTCCTTGATTTAACTGGAACACTAGCAATGCATCGTAATCAAATAAAATGTTTGCTCAACATTATTAAACACACAGACAACCCTTGACTTCGAATGATTCAACTTAGGAGTTTTTAACTTTATGATGCTGTGAAAGCAATACACATAAGGTAAAAACCATATTTTGATTATAAATGGTACTTTTATTATAAAATAAGCTTTGTGTTAGAAAATGTTGCCCAATTCTAGGCTAATGCAAGTGTTCTGAGAATGTTTAATATGAGTTATGATATAATACAATGTTCCATAGATTAGGTGTATAAAACACATTTTTCACTTCCAATATGTCCCATTTATGATGGGTTTATCAGGCCATACCCCCATGGTAAGTCAAGAAGCATCTGTATATAAGTCATTTAAATGAAATGTCTGTTGAATCCTATTTTATCAGGGTGTTTTATTTTGTTTTATAAAGGAATAGTTTTGAATAAGGTCAAATTGTCTTTTCAACATCTTTGGAGATCAGTTATATGAATTTGCATTAAATTGCATCAATGAGATGCATCAGTGGGAGATAAATGAGAATTTTCTGTGGTTTTCCTTTTTTTGTGCTTTTTCTCAGGTTATGGATATTATATCTTTTATACTTGATGAGAATAATTTTAATATATTCCTGCTTTTTATGTACTCATGAATAGGTGAATTACCATCAGAATTATCTGTTCTCTGTGGATTTGGTAGGATTTCACGAGAAATCATTTGTCACAGAGAGGAGGACATTATTTTATTTACAAATTTCTCCAATTATCTGGGGAAATTATCTGTTTCAACTTTCTCTTCTGGTGATGTTTCTTGTAGATGTTATTTTTCTAGAGAATTATCTATTTTATTTAGAATTTTGCATAGGACTGCATAAAATAGTTTGTGAGTGATTTTTTTAAATTCCCTTAGTGACGCTGATTGACTCTAGTTTTTTATTTTGTTTTAATTCTTGTTCTTTCTTTTCTAAGGGAGATAGAGGTTTACTTTATTATTTTAAGCAGCCTTGTTTTTTTTTAATTTTACAGATTTTTTTCTAATTAATTTCTCTTGTCCATCAATTCATTTTCAATCATTTGTATATTATACACACACACACACACACACACAGTGTCCATAAATTTCTTGTGCAATTTAAAATAGTGTGCCATTTAAAATTGCACATGAATTTCATGGACACCCTTTATATATTCCATACAGTAGAGCTAGGTTTGCTTTTTGTTTTAATCCTAAACTTTAAAAAAAAATAGGTGAGTTATATCACCTATCAAAGAAAAATAGGTGAGTTAGTGTTTTACAGTTCCGTCAATATTTAGGACCTTGAAAAAAAATCTTTATTTTGTTGGTTACTACAAAACTTATCCATTTATATAATATCCTTAGTTTTTACTTTCTTTAGACAGTATACATCGGTACATAACTATGAACAACAGTGAAATTAATTAGCTTTTAACTTCTCACTCTTTTTCCTCTGTTCACACACCAATTTTTTCAACAGTATTATCTACCTTTAAAATACGTACTTACTGCCCTCATATTCAACATGGGACTAGAAGTTCCAGGTAATGCAAAATGATACAATCAAATTATTCATTTATGGATGAATAAATAAAAGGCATACAATTTGATTCAAAAAAGTGAAACCATCTTTGTTTGCAGATGATCTGATTATGTATGTGGAAAATTCTTAAAGTTCTACAAAATGTTAACAACAATTAATAGTAACATTTTTCAAGGTTGCAATTTATAATAGTAATGCACAAAATTATTTGTATTCTCATAAAATGGAAGTGAATATTTATGAGACAAATTTTTAAACTCAAATTTTAATAATGCAAAAATATAAAATATAAGTACATTTAATAAAACATATACAAGGTCTGCACACTGAAAAATTACAAAATACTGCTGAGATTACATTAAGGAACACACAAGTACATATAGTATTCATGAATTAGAAGATTTAATGTTGTTAAGATGTCAGTTCTTCCCAAGTTGGTTTATAGATTCAGTGAGATTTCAATCAAATCAATAGGCTGATTATAACAACTATATGAAAATAAAAAGAATCTACAATAGCTAAAATGGCTTTGAAAAAGAAGAATAACTTTGAGAAACTTGCACTACCTGATTCAAGACTCACTGTAATGCTAAAATAAAAATAGTACAGGGAGGTATTGGTGTAACAGAGAGATATAGATCAATGAAACAAAATCAAGATTTCAGAAATAGACCCACATATATACAGCCAAGTGGTTTTTGACATTGGTGTTAAATAGGAGAAGAACCATAACAGACTTACACACAAATTTTCAAAGTAGCATTATTTATATTAGTCCCAATCTGGGGAAAAATGTGTCCTACAAAGTGGTGATTAAATAAATGAGGTGAAAGCTATGTTGATTAGTATGATGTAAGCACTCCAATTTGTATAAAGAATCAATACATGGAAAATCAGAGTATGTTCAATACATTGAAAATCAATGTATTTATGATCTATGTACAAAAGACTTAACCATAAAAAATATAGAAAAATAAATAAATAAATGAATTGTAGTATATCCATACTATAGTACACTACCCAGTAATTGAAAAAAACAAAATATTGGTATATGCAGTGACATAGATGAATTTCCATAAACATGATGCTAGGTTAGAAAGTAAGACAGGGAAGAATGCACAGTATGTGATCTTATTTATATGAAATTCTAGAGGAAGCAAAACTATAGTGACAGAAAGCTGATCAGTGGTCGCCTGGGGTGGAGGATGAGTGGAAGAAATCTAACACAAGGAGTCACTAGGGAACGTTTTGAGTTGATTTAAAAAAATCAAAAGATTATAGATGAACAACTACAGGCTCACAGGAGAGAAAAACACAATTAAATTTTAGGCGGGTAAGGGGGAGAGGGGAGTAGGAAGAAGGTTCTGTAAGCTTTCACCTAATGGGCACAATACAGTGGTACACGTCACACCTCCTGGGGAAAGGGCTCAACTACAACTCGGACTTTCTCTATCAAACGCAAACAATGTAACCTAATCATTTGTACCCTCATATCTGAAATTAAAAAAAAATTTATGTCTTGTTTGTACAGTTGGATACACAAACATATATAATCACTAAAACTCACTAAACTATACACTTACTATGTATTGGTTTTATTGTATATAAATTATTTTTCAATAGCTGGTGGGGGAGAAGGATTATCTTAGTCCATTTTGCATTGCTATAAAGGAAATACCTGAAACTGGGTAATTTATAAAGAAAAGAGGATAACTTGCCTCATATATAGTTCTACAGACCATACAAGAAGCATTGCCCCAGCATCTGCTTCTGCTGAGGGCTTCAGGGAGCTCCTAAACAAGGCAGAAGGTGAAGGTAGAGCAAGTGTGTCACGTAGTAAGAGCTGGAGGAGAACTTTTTAAACAACTAGCTTTCTCATAAACTAATAAAGTGAAAACTCATTATCACAGGAGGGGCACCAAGCCATTGATGAGGGATCCACTCCATGATCCAAACACCTCACACCAGGCCCTACCTCCACCAAGGATCAAATTTCAACATGAGATTTGGAAGGCACAAATATCCAAACCATATCAAGGATGTTAATTTTAACATCATTTATGAGAGTAAAAATAGAATATATTAAGGAAATGACTAAGTTATGATATATCAATTGCATAAAATATTATGCACTCATGAAAGTGACAGACTTTAAAATGCAATCAGAGGCTCGGCACCTGTAGCTCAGTGAGTAGGGCACCGGCCACATACACCGAAGCTGGCAGGTTCCAGCCTGACCCGGGCCTGCTAAACAATGACAACTGCAACCAAAAAATAGGTGGGTGTTGTGGTGGGTGCCTGTAGTCCCAGCTACTCGGGAGGCTGAGGCAAGAGGATCGTTTTAAGCACAAGTGTTTGAGGTTGCTGTAAGCTGTGATGCCACGGCACTCTACCAAGGGTGACATAGTGAGACTCAGTCTTGAAAAAATAAAATAAAATAAAATAAAATAAAATAAAATAAAATAAAATAAAATCAGAACCATACATGGTTTGTACACTGTGCTTGTAACTATTCAAAAACTACACATTTCACTAGAGACTAAAAGGAGAATATAGATATTTTCAAATAGTTGTTTTAAGGAAGTAAATACTTTTATATTTTAAATTTTTATTTAGAATTTTTTAAGGGGGCTGGGCACAGTGGCTCATGCCTATAATCCTAGCACTCTGGGAGGCCAAAGCAGGTCGATTTCCTGAGCTCACAAGTTCTATACCAGCCTGAGCCAGAGTGAGACCTTGTCTCTAAAAATAGCCAGGTGTTGTGGTGGGTGCCTGTAGTCCCACCTACTGGGGAGCCTGAGGCAAGAGAATCGCTTAAGCCCAGGAGTTTGAGGCTGCTGTGAGCTATGATGCCATAGCACTCTACCAGTGGTGACAAAGTGAGACTCTGTCTTAAAAAAAATTTCAAGAATAAATACGATCTGAAATAAATAATAATAATAAATTAGTTTGACATCACAAATTTCACAGCCTCAGAAATACATCTAGTCTCAGTTTCCTCTCTTTACGATTGAATGATACATTTCCCCAAGGAGCTGCTGATAAGGCTTGGAAAGGCAGTGATGCAAAGACTGCAGTATTTTCAACTCTTAAAAAGGTAAAGACTTTATAAATATGAGCAAAATACAAACACATAAGGAAAAGGTTATTTGATTTATTTCTGATTTATTTTTTTGAGAAAGAGGCTCACTTTGTCATCCTCAGTAGATTACTGTGACATCACAGCTCACAGCAGCCTCAAACTCTTGAGCTCAAGGAATCCTTCTGCCTCAGCCTTTTGAGTAGCTGGGACTATAGGCCTCCACACCAACTCCCAGCTATTTTTAGAGATGGTCTTGCTCTTGCTCAGGCTGGTCTCGAAGCCCTGAGCTCAGCCAATCCATCTGCCTTGGCCTCCCAGAGTGCTAGGATTACAGGCGTGAGCTACTACGTCTGCCCCTATTTCTCATTCTCATCCCATTTGATGACAAGATTTCTCTTTCTGCCTTCCAGCTGCTTTGTATCTTTCACGACATACCATAGTTCATGGGAAAATGTTTGCATCTGACACTAATACTCAAGTACTTTTATTAGGTACGCTATTATTATTTGTAATTCCCTCGCGGTTTTACAATTTAGTTAGATTCTCCCTGCGCCAAAATCATTCTCTGTTAATGACTTAGGCCTTGGAGACACTTTCAAGCTTTTTAACCACTAAGAAATCACAGGTCTTTTAGGAAATTGCTGCTGCGGTGCATAATTTGGTGCCCATGGCACTCACCTGTGCCAGTAGTGATTAGCGATTTCCCCACTGATTCCACAACATCCTGAAAGAGTTAATGGACCTCTGCAATAGTGCAATATTCAGGATCAAAATAAATTGTTTCAGTGCAAATCTAATTAGACTTCTTAATAAAAATAATAAAGTAGGGGCGACGCCTGTGGCTCAAAGGAGTAGGGCGCCGGCCCCATATACTGGTGGTAGCAGGTTCAAACCCAGCCCAGGCCAAAAACTGCAAAATAAATAAATAAATAAAGTAACTGAGTCATTGGCATTTCAGTTTACCCGATACCAATGAAGAGGGAATATGATAAAGTTTAAGGTTATGCACTGTGTGCTTCAAAAATATTTGATAATAATAATACTGAAAGCTCTGAGATAGAAAAGCAAAAATATTTATTTTTATCCATTCTGAAGAAAAGGATATTATTAATCTAGCCTTAGGCATTGCAAATTTGGATGTACTTGTACAGTAATTGAGACAGAAATGACCTGAAAGCATAAATATGATTGTATTTCCCTACTTTTAGTTTTTAGTAAGACATAGCCTGATGCAATGATGCCCTAAACCCTTTTCCTATGCCACTTTCTTTTGCATCAATAATTTCCCCTCATGCATTATTTATTTCTTTTTATTTAACTGACACTTTTCGTGCTAGGCAATGTTACAAGTTTTTTGACAAATGCTAAAATACCACTCCTTGTAATAGCCCCAAGAAGTGGATATCACTGATATTTCAATTTTACAGATGAGAAAACAGAAATCCTGAGACATTAAGTAACTTTCCCAAGCTTGTGAGTCCGAGTGCTGAATCTATGTTCTTAACCATTAAGTGAAAGTGCCTTGATGGTTTATTACTTTTTTCCAGTTCTACCCCTGATATAGCTAGATCTACTCTTGGTTACTTTTGACTCTCATTTTCTCTCAAATGTCATTTTCCCTGGGAATTATGGAGCATCATACTTTGTGGAAGGAAAAATTATTTGTACCATGGTAAAGGCATTTTATGTCCACAATATACAGGTAAGGAGCTATTTTCAGAACATTCTGTCTGATCCCAGAAATACCTCCCTATGGATTTATTTTTTTTAAAAAAAATCTATCTATGTTGTTTCTACTTTAAAGATGTTTTATAAGGTGGCTGCAGGCTTCCTACCTGTACGAGTGAGGTAACATGGCCTCAAACCAAATAGGGTCCAGGTCATTGACAACTGTAATTACTTCAAAATTTGGAGGAACAGGGAAGATGGGAAGGCTAGAAAGCACTTGTCAATATATTCAATCTCTCAGAAAACATGATTTTCTCAAATATCTGTATTCTCATTGCTATCACTTTTGCAATCTCTATAGTTTACAGCACCTTCTGTAATGCGATGTTGCTGCCAAAGAAGTACTCCTTTGCCAAAATAGAATGCTTTCCTAAATCTTAGTGATGTTAAAATATAGTCATTTTATGAAACAGGAATAAACATTTCTTTACTAAACTAAGCACATTTAGAGAAAAGTTTTTGAAGTAAAAAAAATGGCTGGGAAAGGAAACAGGTTTCTTTGCCTTTTTATTACAATATAAAAACTTAGGAACAATATGTATTAGGTGCACTTTTCAAAGAGTCTCAAGTGAAGAAAGAAACCCAATGGGTGAGCATACATTTAGAAACGGGATTAGTACAAGTAAGAGTTCAAAATAATTCCAACAGCTTGATTTCTTCACTGAAATCAAGATATTTAAATATTTAATAAATAAGAAGCAGAATTGGGGTTATGTGAGAACCCATTGAAAGACATTGTTTTCCATTTTCCTCTCTTTCCCCTAGTATAAAATTATTCTGTTACTGTTAGCAGGGAGAAAAATAGGAGCGGACAAAGCTGGAGCTATTCACCAGAGACGGATGGATAATTACATTCAGGTGGGTGATTTAACATTTCCTAACGTGGGAAAAGAGAAGTAATCAAAAGAAGCTTTACATACTTATACAACCACCATTATACCTGTATCAAAGCCCATATTTTACATTAAATTATATTAAAATGGAAGAATTTTCTTTTTCGGATCAAATAATAATCTCTGTGCTTTTATTCTGGATCCTATTAAGGCTTGCCTACTCAAGAACTTTGTTACTGATATTAGCCTATTTTCTCCTATATCAGGGGTCAGTAAAGTAAGGCCCACAACCCAAATCCTGTCTTTCATTTGTTAGGAAAGGAAGTTCACTGGAACGCAGCAATGGCTATTCATTTACATATAACTAATGGCTGCTTTTGTACTACAATGGCAGAGCTTAGTAGTTGTGACAGAGATCATATGGCCCCCAAAGTCTGAAATATTTAATAACTGGCCCCGTAGACAAAATGTTTGCCAATTGCTATCCTATATCTTCAACTTTTTCCCACTTGGTTAGATTATTTCTGTCAGAAAATGAACTGTATAATGTTTCTTATAAAATCAATACCTTTCTTGACTCCACTTTCCTCCCTCAATTACCATCCCATTTCTCTGCTCCCCTTTATAGTAAATATTCTCAAAAAGTTTGTATACTATCCTAGTTGTTTCCACCTCTCTTTGCCCATTTTTTTTCTTGAATCCCTTAAACTGTTTCTTTCAACTATTTCGTACACACTGCTCTTTCAAGGTCATCAATATATAATTATTATATGTATATAACGTATATAATTCCAATTGCATTTATATATAACCTATATAATTCCAGTTTCACTGGCCAATTTTCAATTTTCATATTATTTAATTCATTAGCAACTTGTGGCATTATTTTACTTCAATTTTTTTGAAATATTTGATTCTCCTCATGCCTTGCAAGCCAGTTATTTTATTCTCAAGTCTTCTTTCCTGGTTCCTCTTTTTTTTTATGGCTCCTGAACTCTATAGTATGCCAAGTTTCAGTCCTCAGACCTTAGAACTCTATTATCTACAATTATTCCCTTCATGATTTTATTCGGAGTCACTAATTTAAATAACATATATTCTATACAATGGTGATTCCCGAAATGCTACTCGTAACTCAACTCTCTCCATAAATTCCATACACCTATCAAACTGCCTCAGCGTATCTGCTTATATCATAGTCATCTCACTGTTAATTAATCCTGATGGGTCCTCTTTTCTGAGGCTGAATCCCAGATGAAAGCAGTCTATCTCTGTAGAAACAGATATTAATAATTACCTATTTTAAAGCTTCTACTAGAGCTTCCTACATCCATTACAGTAGAGTGAAAGCCTTAAATATTGATCTTCCCCCAAATACCAGCTATAAATGTTAGACTAAAATAAACAAAAATACCCAGGGCTCTGGAGACTGTACAAATCTAAACATATTTGTAGAAGAGACTTAAAAATTTGACCAAATGACCGCTCAGAGTGAATTTTCTGTTTTTTAACTGTTTATCTTAGGATAGCTTCAGTCATAGCTGCAAGGAAGCAGCTATGTTAGTAACCAGAAGGGTTTCTGGGAGGAGACTGAGCAAAGAACCCTGGGAAAGAAGATAACTAAACAAGGCAAACCGGCTTGGCACCCAAAGCACAGTGGTTACAGTGTCCGCCACATGCACCAAGGCTGGCGGGTTTGAGCCCAGCTTGGGCCAGCTAAGCAATAATGCCAACTGCAACAACAAAAAATATCCAGGCGTTGTTGTGGGTGTCTGTAGTCCCAGCTACTTGGGAGGCTGAGGCGAGAGAATCGCTTAAGCCCAAGAGTTGGAAGTTGCTGTGAGCTGTGATGCTACAGCACTCTACCTAGGGTGATATAGTGAGACTCTGTCTCAAAATAAAGAAAGAAAGAAAGAAAGAAGGGAAACTCTAAATTTTGTGTTTAAACTCAGCTAAACTGTGAAACATATACATGTAAGATAAACTGGAAACAGCTTCCAGCTAAGGCTCACAGAACAGGACTAATATTTAAGCCAATACTTTCTTCATTTAGAATACTTTACAGTTTAAGTCTAACTATTTTAACTATCTACTGGAAGAAAAATAACATGACATTCACAATGGCCATGATACAATTCAATCTTATCTAACATATAAAAAGCCAAGAATTGAGACTCAACTTCAATGGTAAAGACAAAACAAGGCAAACCAGCTTGGCACCTGAAGCACAGTGGTGCCAAGTTGTCAACCATTAGGTGACTCAAATGCTAGAAATACGTCGATTGGAGTAAATGCTCCAAATAAACACATATATTACTAGATTGCATAAAAAGTAAGACCCAGCAGGCTCAGTGGTTCACGCCTGTAATCCTAGTACTCTGGAAGGCCGAGGTGGGTGGATTGCTTGAGCTCACATAACCAGCCTGAGCAAGAGTGAAACCCATCTCTACTAAAAAAGAAAAACTGAGGCAAGAGGATCGTTTGAGCCCAAGAGTTGGAGATTGCTGTTAGCTATGACACCACAGCACTCTACCAAGGGCAACAAAGTGAGACTCTGTATCCAAATGAATAAATGAATGAATGAATGAATGAATAAATACCCAGCTATACGTTGTCCATTACAAACTCACTTTAAATATAAAAGAAAACAGATCATACAAATGGGAAAATATATGCCACAAGAGTAAATATAAAATGGGTAGAACTATATTAATTTTACATAAAATAGACATTGAGGCAAATATTTCTAACAGAAATACAGAAGAATGATTCATAAAGTGTCAATTTATCAGGAAGATGTAGTGATTATAAATATTAATGTATATCCCTAATTATATAGCCTTAAAAAAAGTAAAAATCGAGAACATTAAGGAGGAAAAAAGTTACTGCCACATCCATAGGAGATTTTAACATCTTTTTTCAAAAATGATCATATGATAATCAGCCTAAAAATACTCAAATCATGAACATTTGGAATGATACTATAAATGACAGAGACTTTATTTATATTTATAGAACACTATACCAGACTATTACAGGATGCTGGGCCATAAAAAGAGTCTCAAAAGTTAAATAAAGTAAAATCATGTAGAGTATATACTGTGATCACAATTGAATTAAATTAGAACCAATAATAATGAGACATCTAGGTAAAACAAAACACTAAAAAAGAAATAAAAAACAGCTTAGAGGAAATATTATACCTTAACACACATTTTTTTAAATTTATTTTTTTGAGACATATTCTCACTCTGTCTCCCTGGGTAGAGTGCCATGGCATCATCTTAGCTCACAGCAACCTCAAACTCTTGGGTTCAAGCAATCCTCTTGCCTCAGCCTCCCAAGTAGCTCCTCCCAAGTAGTAGGAGGTGCCACCACCACACCCAGCTAATTTTTATGTTTTTAGTAGAGAAGGGGGTCTCACTCTTACGTAGGCTAGTCTTGAACTCCTGAGCCCAAGCAATCCACCCGCCTCAGCCTCCCAGAAGGTTAGGATTACAGGTATGAGCTACCATGTTCTGCCTTAGCACACATTTTTAGTAAAGAAGTAAGATCTAAATTTCTTCAGCTAAGCATTTATCTCAAGAAAGTAGAAGAAGAAGAAGAAAAAAATCAGCCCAACGTTAGAATGATAAGAATATAAAAGGTAAGAGCAAAAATCAAAGGTATGTAAAATAGATTAAATAAAGGAGATAACAAAGCCAAAATCTGGTTCTTGGAAAAGATCAACAAAATTTACAACCCCTAGATCAAGAATAAAAAATGATAGAAAGCAAACCCAAGTATCATAAATTAAAAAATGAATATCACTACCTATCCTGCAGACATTAAAAGGATAATAAGAGCCTGGTGTGTTGGGCGGCACCTGTGGCTCAGTCGGTAAGGCACCGGCCCCATATACTGAGGGTGGTGGGTTCAAACCCGGCCCCGGCCAAACTGCAACCAAAAAATAGCCGGGCGTTGTGGCGGGCACCTGTAGTCCCAGCTACTCGGGAGGCTGAGGCAAGAGAATCATTTAAGCCCAGGAGTTAGAGGTTGCTGTGAGCTGTGTGAGGCCACAGCACTCTACCGAGGGCCATAAAGTGAGACTCTGTCTCTACAAAAAAAAAAAAAAAAAAGCCTGGTGTGGTGGCTCACGCCTCTAATACTACTACTCTGGGAGGCCAAAGCCAGTGTATTATCTGAACTCAGGCGTTCAGACCAACCTGAGCAAGAGTAAGACCCCTCCTCTAAAAATAGGGTATTGTGGCAGGAGCCTTTAGTCCCAGTGACTTGGCAGGCTGAGGTGAGGGGATCGGGTAAACCCAATCAAGAGTTTTAGGTTGTTGTTAGCTATGAGGCCGTGGCTCATAGCTAACCTCTACTGAGGTGACAAAGTGAGATTCTGTCTCAATAAATAAATAAATAAAAAGAAAAGATCATTAAAAACTGCATGCAAACAATTCTAAAACTTAAATGAAATGGATAAATCCCTTGAAAGATATAAGCTATCGACCCTCACTCAAGAAGTGATATTTATGGAGATAACATAAATAGTGCTAATTTTTTTTAGTTGAATTCAAAGTTAACAACCTTCCCAAAAAGAAAACTTCAAGGTCTGATAGTTTTGTTGTTGTTGTTGAATCCTAATGAACATTTGAGGAAAAAAAAAAATGATACCAACCACAGTATCTTTTAGAAAATATAAGAGGAAGGGACACTTTCCACCTCACTTTATGAAGCCACTATTAATATCATGATACTAAAACCATGAAATTATATTACATGAAAACAATATTTTATTTTAGTTAATTATCTTTTATTTAAATAAATTTTATTATGTGTAATGGGTTTAAAACATAGTATTGTGGGATACAAACAGTAAAATGGTTACTATAACAAAGCAAATTAACATATCACCTTATATAGTTGCTCATGTGATAATAGCAGCTAAAATCTACTTATTTAACAAAAATTTCTAATAGAATTTATATATGTACATACATGATGGTATGCTATTCAGCCATAAATAAGGAGATCCTGCCATTTGCCACAACATGCATGGACTGGGAGGATGTTATAGCTAAGTGAAATAAGCCAGACATGGAAAGAAAACTATTACATCATCTCATTTCTATGTGGAATCTAAAAAATAAAAATCTTATTGATTTAGATACAAAATATTACTAAATATAACTCCACAATATATAAAAGATAATACATCATGACTAAATAGGGGTTATCTCCTGTATTCAAGTTTTCATTAATATTGAATAATTAATGTAATTAGAAAGCATTTTACGAAAACAAAAGAGAAAAATAGTTTTGTAATTTTAAGAGATGCAAAATACCATTTTGCAAAATCAAATATCCATTCAGGATAAAAAACAGATATCAAACTAAGAATAGAAGAGAACTTTCTCAATTTGATAAAGGGCATCTGTAAAAAATGAAAATCTTGCTGCTAATATCAAACTTAATGAGGAAAGAGTGAATGCTCCCCCCGAGATCAAAAACATGACAGCAGTGTCCTTTCTCACTGCTGACTTGTGTTAAACTTTGTTTTGGATGCCCTAGCTATCGCAATGAAAGAAGTAAAATAAATGGAAGTAATAAAGCTGTTAAAAAAGTGACACTATTTCCACATGCAGATGACACAATTGTTTGATACAAGAATGCTGAGGAATCTACAAATGACTATAAAAAAATAAGTGAATTTAGCAATGCCACAGAATAGAAGGTTAATATACAAAAATGAATAAAAATTTAAAATTTGTGTTTATACTAGCACCTCAAATCACCATACACTTAGGAATAAATTTAACAAAAGACATGCTAAAACACAATAATTGAAACTAGAGAACACTGACAAGGAAATTAAAGAATATTTAAACAAATTAGGAAATATGCTATAATTCCGAATTGAAAAACTAAAATAGATACCATAACAGTTATACCCAAGCAAAATTACTGCAGTTTTTTATCTTTTGGTAGAAATTGACAAGTTGATTCTCAAATATACATGGGAATCAAAAAGCCCTAGAGCCCAAAGCACTTTTAAACTGAAGAACAAAGTTAAAGGATGTTGTACTACTTGATTTGAAGGCTTACTCTCATGGTGCATCATAACATTGGGCTAAAAGATAGGCATATAATCAATGGAACACAGTATATTATACAGAAAATGACATATAATCACATGTCAATTGATTCTCAGAAAAGGTGCCAAGTCTAATCAATGAAAAAAAAGAATCTTCAATTGTGCTTAGACAACTGGATATCTCTGTGGGGAAAAAAATACAAGCATAGACCCTTAATACAAACTATATGCAAAAATTAATACACAAAATAAATTAATGTAATCTGTCATTTTCAAATTATGCTGTCAAAATGCAAGGAAAACAAACACAAATGAAAGTCCCTAGGTTCCAATGAATAAAACTAGCCTGGTATGTAGTAGAATGGGTAGGGACCAAGTTTAGAGGCAGGTTGAACTATGAGAAACTTAACTGAGCTTCTGGAGAAAAAAAACAATGGAACATTATGGGCATTTTCCAGTAACGTAGGAGTAAGTGAGTAGTAGAAAGAAATGCTACTTGGGATCGGGAATATTAAATAGCAGAGGATAATTTTACTGGTAGGGGCAAAACCTTAGGAAATATCTATAGCAATGTCTTTAGCAATCTACTAAGGAACACTCTATCTAGGCTGTAACAAATAAGTAGGCGATAGTGCAAATACTCCTTGAAAGTTTCTTAAAGAAATTTGTATATATGCAAGCACTTACACAACCAGAGACAGTAGAGAAAGACCAAAAATATCACTTCATAGTGTTAAGTGTAGCACTGTGTGACAGAAATGTGGAACTCACAGAGGAAACTTACATTAAAAGATTTTGAACTTTGGCTCGGTGCCTTTGGCTCAAATGGCTAAGGCGCCAGCTACATACATCTGAGCTGGCAGGTTCAAATCCAGCCTGGGCCTGCCAAAACAACAATGACGGCTGCAACCAAAAAATAGCCAGGTGGGCGGCACCTGTGGCTCCGGCCCCATATGCCAAAGGTGGTGGGTTCAAACCCAGCTCCGGTCAGAAACTGCAAAAAAAAAAAAAAAAAAAAAATAGCCAGGCATTGTGGCAGGCACCTGTAGTCCCAGCTACCTGGGAGGCTGAGGCAAGAGAATCGCCTAAGCCCAGGAGTTGGAGGTTGCTGTGAGCTGTGATGCCATAGCACTCTACCCAGGGCAACAGCTTGAGGCTCTGTCTCAAAACAAAAACAAACAAACAAAAAAGAACATTTGAGTGGGACCTGTAGCTCAGTGGGTAGGGCACCAGCCCCATATACCAAGGGTGGTGGGTTCAAACCCAGCCCCAGCCAAACTTCAACAAAAAATAGCTGGGCATTGTGGCAGGCACCTGTAGTCCCAGGTACTTGGGAGGCTGAGGCAAGAGAATCACCTAAGCCTAGTTCGGAGGTTGCTGTGACCTGTGACACCACAGCGCTCTACCGAGGGCGATAAAGTGAGTCTCTGTCTCTTAAAAGAAAAAAAAAAGATTTTGAACTTTGTTAATGGGAAAGAAAAGCACCTCAAAGATGTCATTTTTAATTACTAGAGCTTCCATAATTACCAAATTTAACTTTGTCCAAAAAACAAATGCAGCAGTGTTTCAAATACCCTTCTCAGCAAAAAGATATATCAATAGGTGCATTTTCCCTTCACCTGTGATAAACCTCCAATGCAAACATGAATAATATCTTATGAGGACACAGTTCCCAACTGTCTTAAATTCCAGGAAACAGTAATAGGCTAACTAGCATCCTAGTGAAATGAAAAATTTTCCATAAATAATACTGAGTCTTTGCCATGGGTGGTAATACTCTGTTCTGAATTCTAGGGCAATTTGCTTTGAATTACTTTTTTAAAGTATTTTTCCAATATTATACACATATTTGAAATTTTCCAAACATATGGAAATGTCATATCCACATAACCACGACCTAGATTTTGCTTTGTTTGCTAGATTACATACCTGTGCCATTATTGATCCATTTATCTAATTATTAATTCATCACATTTTGATGAATTTCAAGCTAAGTTTCAGACATCAGGCCACCTCACCTCTGAGCCCTACAGTATGCACATTATTGATTTTCCTTTTTTAAAAACATTAAGACAGAGTTTCGCTTTGTCACCATTGGTAGAGTGCTATGGTTTCATAGCTCACGGCAACCTCAAACCCTTGGGCTCAAGTGATTGTTTTGCCTCAGTCTCCCAGATAGCCCAGACTACAGGTGCTGGCTACAAGGCCCAGATATTTTTATAGACAGGGTCTCGTTCTTGCTCAGGCTGGTCTCCAACTCCAGAGCTCAGGCAATCCACCTGCCTCTGCCTCCCAGAGTACTAGGATTATAGGCCTGAGCCATCGTGCCCGGCCATTATTGATTTTTAAACAAATTGAGATACTCACATAATTCATATTTGATAAAAAACCATCTACTTAAATTCTACAATTCAATGTTTTTTAACCTATTCACTCACTTATACAACTATCACTGCATTCTAATCTTAGGGCATTTTCTCCACCCTGAAAAGAAATCCGATACCCATTATCAATTGCTTCCCATTTCCCCTAATTCCTCCATCCTCTAGCTCTGTACATTTTGCTCATTCTGGACATTTCATATAAATTGAATCATATAATATGTGGTCTTTGTGACTCTTTCATTCACATAGTGTTTTCAAAATGCATTCATATTGTAGCAAGTATTAGTATATCATTTCTTTTTTTGCTAAAGCTCATTCCATTTTATGATATACCACATTTTATTTATCCATTCATCAGTTGATGGACATTTGGGTTGTTCTCACATTTTGAATATTATGAGTAATGTTGCTATAAACATTCATGTACAGGTTTTTGTGTTGGCATATGTTTTCATTTCTCTTGGGTATATAAGTAAGAGTGATATTGCCAGGTCAAATAGAACTCCGTGTTTAACTTTTTGAAGAACTGCCAGACGGTTTTCCAAAGCAGCTGCACCACTTCACAATCCCATCAACAATGTATGAAGGTTCCAATTTCTTCACATCCTTTCCAACACTTTTTATTGTGTCTTTTTAATTATAGCTATTTTAGTGGCTGTGAATTAGTATCTCATGGTGGTTTGATTTGCATTTCCCTAATAATGATGGTGTTGAGCATGGTTTCATGTGTTCGGTGTCCATTTGTTTATCTTATTTGGAGAAATGTCTATTTAAATCCTTTTTCCATTTTTAATTAGGTTGTCTATTTTATTGTGAGTCTTTATTTTTAATTTATTTTATTATATGTATATATTTAAGGTGTACAACATAATGTTTTGGTATATACACACATAATGAAATGATTACTGCAACCAAATCAATGTATCCATCACCTTACACATCACCTTCTCACTTTTTGAGGTAACAGCACCCAAAATCTACTCTCTTAGCAAATTTTCAGTAGAGTACAACATTATTGACTATAATCCTCATGCTGTACGTTGCATCTCTAGACTTACTCACACTACATAAGTTTTTGTACCCTTTGACCTACTTCTCCCCATTTGCTACTCCCTCCACCCCTGGTAACTGCTATTTTAGCCTTTGTTTCTATTTATTTGACATTTTTTTTTAAAATGCACATTTAAGTGAGAACATAAAATATTTTTCTTTTTGTGTCTGGTTTATTTCACTCAGCATGATGTTCTCCAGGTTATTCATAGTGTTGCAAATAGCAGCTTGTCCTTTTTTTTTTTTTTTTTTTTTGCAGTTTTGGCCCGGGCTGGGTTTGAACCCGCCATCTCTGGCATATGGGGCTGGCGCCCTACTCCTTTGAGCCACAGGCACTGCCCAGCATGTCCTTTTTTAAGGCTGAATTGTATTCCAGTGTATGTAAGTTGCAAACAGAGCCCAGGTAAGTAAATCTTTCCCATGCTCTCACCAGAGGGAGCACAGGAAATGACAAAATGAAAAAAAAAATTATTTTTATTATTAACAATATATTATCAATATACACAGAGAATGTATAATTATTCACAATAACCACGATATGGAAAAAACTTGTCCATCAATGGATGAATGGATAAAGAAAAGTAGTATAAATAAATATACATGTATGTACATATATATTTATGCACATACACACACAATCGGGGTTTTTTATCATATTGAGTTATAAAAGTTCTTTATATGTGTTGGATTGAAGTCCCTTAGCAGTATATGATTTGCTAATGTTTTCTCTCTTGTCTTTTCCCCTTCTTTATGGTGATATTTGAAGCTCAAATATTTTTGATTTTGTTGAAGTTCAACTTACCTATATTTTTATTGTTTGTGCCTTTGGTATATCTAAGAAGGCATTGCTTATTCCAAGGTCACAAAGTGTTATTCCTATGTTTTCTTCCAATATTTGCATTGTTTTAACTGTTAAATTTATACTTGGGATGCATTTTGAGTTATTTTGTGTGTGTGTTATATGAGTTAGAACTACAAATTCATTCATCCTTTGGCATATGGATATCCATTTATGCCAGTACCATTTGTTGAAAAAAAATATTCTTTCTGTATTCACTTGTCATGATACTATTGTCAAAAATCAATTGTCATGTAAGGCAGTGTTTTTCAACATTTTTTTTTTTTAATCTCACAGCACACTTGAACCTATAGGGTTAAACTTCCATGCCACACTTATGCTGATCAAAACAAAGAGTAAAAAAAAAAAAAATTATATATATATATATATACACACACATACTGTGCTTTGAAATTTTTTCAAAAATAATTTAATTAATGATCTTTAAATTTTCACAGCAAACCTAAGATCCTGTCACAGTACACCAATATGCTGTGGCACACCTGTTGAAAATCACTAATACAGGGATTTCTTTCTGAGCTCTCAATTCTATTCCATTAATCTTCATGTCTAACCTTATGTTGGTAAGCTGCTGTTTTGAGTATTGTAGCTTTGTAACATGTTTTAAAATTGGGAAATGATGTCCTATGACTTTGTTCTTTATCAAGATTGTTTTGGGTATTTGGGGTCCCTTACACTTCCATGTAAAGAGGTCATGCTCACAGACCCAGCTCATCTGTGCCCCTCCACACCCTCCTGTTGTGTGTGGCTGGAGGGCTCACTCACCACTCAAGCCTGAAGCTGCAACCTCTCCTCTATGTCTCCCACCCCACTCTCATCACCAGAGAGCACTGGGTTTGGCCTGCCTGTCTGACAGGTGATCCTGCCAGGCCCCGGTGGGCAAGAAGATCACAGACTGAGGCTGTCCCACAGGCCCAGTCAGGAATGCATCTTTGAGAAGCAGGCCTCTCAGCACAGAGCACTCTAGTGCCACTATGGTGTGGGGTGGGGCCATGATCTCCCTGCATCTCTTTTGTGTCCAGGAGCCACTAGGTCCTGCCTGCCTGTCCAAGCCACTAGCAGGCAATCACATGATATGCTGCCAGGGTCCCACGAAGTCATGTCTTTCTTTTAATCTGTTTTTACTTTGTTTTTCTTGCCTAATTTTTCCTGTCTAAACCTTTCACTATATTTTGAAGTGGCAAGAGCAGACATCTTTGTCTAGTTCCTGGCTCCTGATCTTACCGTTTAGTACCATATTAGTTATGAATTTTTTTGTTGTTGTTGTTTTCCTTTTTTTTTTCCAAGACAGAGTTCTACCCTATGCCCTGAGCAGAGTGCAATGGCGTTGTAGCTCACTGCAAACTCAGACTCAGGCTGTAGGCATTCTGCTGCCTCAGTTTCTGAAGCCGCTGGGATTACAGGCACTCTCTGTGGAGCCCGGCTGGGTTTTTCAATTTTTTCAAGAGTCAGGGTCTCACTCTTGCTCAGACAAGCCTTGAACTCCTGAGCTCAAGCAATCCTCCCGCCTCAGCCTCCCACAGTGCTGGGATTACAGGCATGAGACACTGTGCCCAGCATTAGCTATGAATTTGTAATAGAGTTCCTTTATTAATTTGATAAAGCTTTTCATCACTAGTTTTTGTCATGTTTTAATGTGAAATGGTGAGGTGTATCTATTAAGATGATCATGTATTTTTTGTTCTTCTTTCCTGTTGATATGGTATATTAAACCAAATGCTTCTCAGATGCTAAACCAAACTTGCATTTCTGGGAAAAATTATATTTGGTGATGGTGTGTAATCCTTTTTCACATATGCTAGATTCAGTATGCTAGTATTTCATTGATGATTTTGCATCTCTAATCTTAAAGGATATGGTTTGTAGTATTCTTGTGGTGTCTTTGTCTGGAATTGGTATAAGAGTAATACTGGACTCAAAGAATTATTTGGGAAGTACACCGTCTTATTTTTTTTCCAAGGATTTGTGAAGGAATTTGTATTAATCTTCTTTAAATGTTTGGTAGAATTCACAATTGAGCCACTGGGCTTGAGATTTTTTTTTTTTTTTTGGTGGGGAAAGTTCATTACTAATTCAACTGCTTTACTTTTTATAAGTCTGTTCAGATTTTCTATTATCAGGTTCAGCCATTTTCTTGAAATCTATCCATTTCATCAAAGTTAACCAATTTGTGGCATGCAGTTATTAACAGCATTTCCTTAAAATTCTTATGTATGTAAAGTAAGTAATGACATCCCTTATTTCATTACTGATATTACTATTTTGAGACTTCTTTTTTTGATAATCTAGCTAAAAGTTTGTCAATTTTGTTGATCATTTCAAAGGACCAGCTTTTGATTTCATTGATTTTCTTAATTATTTCTCTACTCTCTATTTAATTTAGATCCACCCTAATTTTATGTTTTTATCCTCTGTTTTCTTTGGATTTAATTTGCTCTTATTTTTCTAATTCCTCAAGGCAGTCATTTATATTGCTGATTTGAGATTTTTCTTCTTATTTTCTATTTGCATTATAGTTATACATTTCCCTCTACGCACTCCTTATAGCTGTGCTTTAGCCACAAATTTTGATATTTTTTTCTTTTCAAAGTATTTTCTGATTTCCCATGTGATTGTCCTTTGACCCACTGATTATTTAGAAATGCTGTTTAATTTCCTCATATTTGTTGATTTTCCATATTTACTCCATTATTGGTATCTAATTTAATTATGTAGTAGTCCGAGAACACATATCTTATTGATTTCAGTCCTTTCACATTTATTGAGGTTTGTTTTATAGACTGGCATCTGTTTTATCTTGAAGAATGTTGAATGTGTACTTGAGAAGAATGTATTCTTTGGTTGTTGGGGGGAGTGTTCTGCAAATGTCTGTTAGGTCTAATCATTTGATACAGTTGTTAAAGTCTTAAATATTCCTGTTAGTCTGACTTGTTCTATCCATCATTAAATGCTTTGGATTACTTTTCTTCCTAAAATTTGCAGCTGTGGATACAATGTCATGGTAATCTTTTTTGTCCCTTTAATTTGCTGTGTCTTTTGACTCTTTAAAAATTAAAGCTCATTAGAATATTGATGTTGAATTACTACTTCTGCCCTGAACAAATCATACTCATTCCAGTAAGAAGCATCCCATAATGAAGCTGCTAAATGAATTTCAGTTGGGAACCATCATGAAGAAGCCTCCTGAATGAGATTTTTGCAGGATGAGAAATTGGGGATATAAATTATGAATTTTAATTTCTTTAGATCTTTAAACTCATGAGAGTAAGGTCATTTGATTGGTGAGGTTTATTCTGGATGTTACTTTACACAGGGTTATTTAGTCTGTGGACTCTAATTTCTCCTTGGGAATTTTACATGGGAATAGATTTTTATTTAAATTCACGGCAGCTTTATATTGTCATTTTATTATTGCACTACCTTAATGATGCCATTTTATTTTGTTGCAGAAAGTTTGGCAATGTGGCTAGAAATAATTTGGGGTGGAAAAAGAAGAGGCAGTCAGTGGATGTTGGATTGGGGTATAGAGCAAACTCAGAGCATAATAAATGTAATGTAAAGAGAAATTTCAGAGCTTGTGGGAGGGGACAAAATACATATTTCCCAATAACTGTCTCAGGAGGATAACCAAGGAAACAGTGATTGCTATCCAAAAAGCAGTGTCATGAATATGGGAGGATACAGTCCTCAGAAATAATTCACTCTAACAGGAGAATGTAAAACCATTGCTCAACTATAAGTCAATGGCTTTCCCAAATGGTTAATAGCATAAAGAATATTATGAAGGAACGTTCATCCTCAGTCTTGATTTGTCCTTTCCCCTCTTATGATGATGAGGACGAATTTTTTCCTTAACATTTATGACCCATTTTTGGATGTCTAAAGCTGAAAAGAAGGCTGCTGATAAAAGAAGACCCTCTTGTGTGTCCTTTCCATTTATAAGACAGAAATTCAGTCTCAGAAGTCTGCTACTGGCCAAACCCTCATATGCCAAAAGCAAGAGAAATTTGTACCTTGGCCCAGAAGGTTCATTTTCTGATACTTTTAGCCTCTATACTGGTCAACAAATCAAGAGAGAAGAAAAACGCGATAGTTGTTGTATCAACACCTAGCGGTGCCTGCCAGGTTACTAAGATTCACTAATAAAATAAAAGCCTTCTTTGAATTCAATACCACAGTATTAAAGAAAATGCATCAGATATGGAAAACAATCAAGTTAAGTACAAGGTCTGACAATTAAGTTTGCAAACTCATCCTAGAAAAAGTGCTGCATACTTCATTTTTGACTATCACTATGGTCACCTTTAAAGTACTCCCCTTAAGAAGCCATGCACCAACGCCAGTGCCTATTCCACCCTTCAAGGCAATTTTGGAAATTGAAGATAGTGACATTCAGCAATGAGGTAAGAAGCACTTTTTCTAGGATGACATCGTGAACTTAATTGTCACACCCCTGTACCTTGTAAACATATTTTGAATTTTAAAAGCATTATGCCAGTAAAATTAGTTTTATCCTACCATAAGCATTGGAAAAAAATTATCCTGCATCAAAGACAAGGTGATTATAAGAATAAAATCAAAGAGTAAATAGAAAAATAATTTCAAATTCATTTAAAAAATTCGACTATGTATTTTTTCGTTAACTCCCCTGCTCCTGAATGCCCAAAGTTCTTATATAGCACATATGATTATGACAGTTGTCATGAGTCTTACACATTTTATGCTAATATCATGTTTCTTTCATTCTTTCTTCTTTCCTTTATTTATTTCCTTAATTGTGTTATAAACAATATTTGCCCTCATTGCCTAGTAGAGCTACTATTTATAAAGAACTTCACAATGGGAGGGGAGCAAGATGGCGGCCGAGTAACAGCTTCCTTGCATCTGGGCACCGTGAGTCTGGGGAGATAGGACTCCAGACATCTCTGGCTGGTGGGATCTGCCTATCATCACCCCTGTGAGGATACAGGGAGTCAGTGAGAGACTTCTGGACCCCAAGAGGAGGACTAAAACAGTGGAAAACCGGCAAGTGGTCGCGTGTGTTCAATCGGTCTAAACCCGCCCACAAATGTAAGTTCAGTAGCAGCGAGACTGCAAACCGGAAAGGCCTTACCCTTGAACTGTTTTGGTGTCTTTGGACTTGGCACTCAGTTGAACTGCCTTGGGGAGAGCCTGAGCGGGAGTGCGGAGAACTTTGGCCGTTGTCTAGGGCCCCAGTCTGAGCCGCTGAGCCAGACGGAGCTAATAGTGTTTGGCTGCGGGCCACAGGAAGCCATTGTGAGTGATCTCCACCAGCAAGCTCTGCCCTCAGGGTCGGAGAGCTAGAATCGGGTAGAAGCTGGTAACCTAGCGACTGAGTAGCCTAAGGGTGGGGCTGAGCCGCCTTGCAGCCCTAACCCTCAGGGTCAGAGTGAGACCGGTTTTGGCACACTGGGTAAATGGATAGCCACTTCAGCAGTGATTCCAGCAACAAGCACTTTCCTGGGAAAGCTTCTGCTCAGCAAGTTTAGAAGTTCAAAGTGACTTTTAAGTGGGCTGAAGAGAGATTTAGGGTGTCTACCTGCTGGGGTTTCAGAAATCAGCAGCCTCCAGTCCTATCAGAACTGTGATTAACATCTCAGACCCCAGAAGACCACGTGTTGCCCAGACAATAGTCAACAACATATACATATTGCTTTGTTTTGGGTTGTGTTTTTTTGTTGTTGTTTTTTTGGTTTGGTTGTTTTTTTTTGTTTATTTTGATGTTATTGATGTTGTTTTGTTTTTTAATTTCAACCTTTTCCGTACAGATCTTTTTTCTTTCTCAATTTTTCTAGTTTAATTATAATTTCCAATTGCTGCCTTTTTCAATAACTAGAACTTCATTTCTGCTAGAGTTTCGACCGCTATTATTTGGTTTTTCACCGAATTTTATCCCATAAAATTTTCTGTTTGCTTGTTTTGGTTTTATTTATAGCATTTTTGTCTTTCCTCTCTACTTGGTGGAGGTGGGGTACTGTGTCTGATCAGGTTAGCAAAGAGCTGCTGACCTCAAGGGAACCACCCAACTGGGCACCCCGAGGAGGTGGTTTTTTTTTAAGGTTGTATCAAAGTACCCTACTGTACACCTGTATTGCTCTCTCTCCCTCTTTCTGTGCCTCTCTTCTTTTTGTCAATATTCCCTTTACCCACCCCCTCTCCTTTCTCTATTTTTTTTCCTTTTCACTGAGTCCTCCTTTCTTTCATTCCTTTTTTGCTCTTCAACCTTCTCACCCTTCTGGTCCTGTACCAAAAGGACTCATCGAACCCTTAGTCCACAGGCACGAGAACTTAAAGAGTAAGAGGAAGGGAAAGGAAAATAAGGGCAAGGAAACAGATAAAAGAAATCACTCATAGGCAGGGCCTGTGGCTCAGTGAGCAGGGCGCCGGCCCAATATGCCGAGGGTGGCGGGTTCAAACCCAGCCCCGGCCAAAACTGCAAAAACAAAAAAAAATAGCCGGGCGTTGTGGCAGGCGCCTGTAGTCCCAGCTACTTAGGAGGCTGAGGCAAGAGAATCGCCTAAACCCAAGAGTTGGAGGTTGCTGTCAGCTGTGTGATGCCACGGCACTCTACCGAGGACAATAAAGTGAAACTCTGTCTCTACAAAAAAAAAAAAAAAAAAAAAATCACTCATGAGGAAGAATCAGCAGAAAACTCCAGGCAACATGAAGAACCAGTCCAGAACAACCCCACCAAGGGACCATGAGGTAGCTACTGCAGAGGATTCCACCTATGAAGAAATGTTAGGAATGACAGAAAGGGAATTCAGAATACACATGATGAAAACAATGAAAGAAATGATGGAAACAGTGAAGGAAATTCCTAATAAAGTGGAAAATAACCAAATGGAAATCCAAAAACAGAATCAAATAAGAGATGAACGATATGAAGAACACAGAAAGGATATAGCAGAGCTGAAGTAACTGAAACAGTCAATTAGGGAACTTAAAGATGCAATGGAAAGTATCAGCAACAGGTTAGACCATGCAGAAGAAAGAATTTCAGAGGTAGAAGGCAAAGTTCTTGAGATAACTCAGATAGTAAAAGAGGCAGAAAAGAAGAGAGAGAAAGCAGAACGTTCACTGTCAGAATTACGGGACTTTATGAAGCGTTCCAACATACGAGTTATAGGAATTCCAGAAGGGGAAGAAGAATGCCCCAGAGGAATGGAAGCCATACTAGAGAATATTATAAAAGAAAATTTCCCAAATATCACCAAAGATTCTGACACACTGCTTTCAGAGGGATATCGGACCCCGGGTCACCTCAACTCTAACCGAGCTTCTCCAAGACACATTGTGATGAACCTGTCCAAAGTCAAGACAAAAGAAAAGATTCTGCAAGCTGCCAGGAATAAGCGCCAGTTAACTTATAGGGGCAAATCCATCAGAGTGACCGCAGACTTCTCTAATGAAACTTTCCAAGCAAGAAGACAATGGTCATCCACCTTTAATCTACTTAAACAGAACAATTTCCAGCCCAGAATTCTGTACCGTGATAAGATAAGCTTAAAAATTGACGGAGAAATCAAATCATTTATGGATATACAAACATTGAGGAAATTCGCCACAACAAGACCAGCTCTACAGGAAATACTTCAACCTGTTCTGCACACTGATCACCACAATGGATCAACAGCAAAGTAAGAACTCAGAAAATAAAGGACAGAACCTAACCTCCACACTGATGCAAAAGATAAAACTAAGCAATGGACTCTCACCAAATAAGACGAATAGAATACTACCACACTTATCAATTATCTCAATAAATGTTAATGGCTTGAATTCCCCACTGAAGAGACATAGATTGGCTGACTGGATTAAAAAACACAAGCCATCCATTTGCTGTCTACAAGAAACACACCTGGCTTCAAAAGACAAATTAAAGCTCCGAGTCAAGGGTTGGAAGACAATTTTTCAGGCAAATGGAATTCAGAAGAAAAGAGGTGTTGCAATCTTATTTTCAGATTCATGTGGACTTAAAGCAACTAAAGTCAAAAAAGACAAAGATGGTCACTTTATCTTGGTCAAGGGAAAACTACAACAAGAAGACATTTCAATTCTAAATATTTATGCACCCAATTTAAATGCTCCCAGATTCTTGAAACAGACCTTACTCAGTCTGAGCAATATGATATCTGATAATACCATAATAACAGGGGACTTTAACACTCCTCTTACAGAGCTGGACAGATCCTCTAAACAGAAATTAAACAAAGATATAAGAGATTTAAATGAGACCCTAGAACAACTGTGCTTGATAGATGCATATAGAACACTCCATCCCAAAGATAAAGAATATACATTCTTCTCATCACCCCATGGAACATTCTCCAAAATTGATCATATCCTGGGACACAAAACAAATATCAACAGGATCAAAAGAATTGAAATTTTACCTTGTATCTTCTCAGACCATAAGGCACTAAAGGTGGAACTCGACTCTAACAAAAATGCTCGACCCCACACAAAGGCATGGAAATTAAACAATCTTCTGTTGAATAACAGATGGATGCAGGAAGAAATAAAACAGGAAATCATTAACTTCCTTGAGCATAACAACAATGAAGACACAAGCTACCAAAACCTGTGGGATACTGCAAAAGCAGTTTTGAGAGGAAAATTCATCGCTTTAGATGCCTACACTCGAAAAACAGAAAGAGAGCACATCAACAATCTCACAAGCCATCTTATGGAATTGGAAAAAGAAGAATAATCTAAGCCTAAACTCAGTAGAAGAAAAGAAATATCCAAAATCAAATCAGAGATCAATGAAATTGAAAACAAAAGAATCATTCAGAAAATTAATGAAACAAGGAGTTGTTTTTTTCTTTTTATTTATTTTTATTAAACCATAGCTGTGTACATTAGTATGATCGTGGGGCACCATACACTTGGTTCATAGATCGTTTGACAAATTTTCATCCCATTAGTTAACATAGCTTTTGTAGCATTTTCTTGTAAAGGTCTTAGCAAAATAACTAAGGAGTTGGTTTTTTGAAAAAATAAATAAAATAGATAAACCATTGTCCAGACTAACAAGAAATAGAAAGGTAAAGTCTCTAGTAATGTCAATCAGAAATGATAAAGGGGAAATAACAAGTGATCCCACAGAGATACAAGAGATTATTTCTGAATACTACCAGAAACTCTATGCCCAGAAATTTGACAATGTGAAGGAAACGAATCAATATTTGGAATCACACCCTCTCCCTAGACTTAGCCAGGAAGAAATAGAGCTCCTGAACAGACCAATTTCAAGCACTGAGATTAAAGAAACAATAAAAAAATCTTCCAACCAAAAAATGCCCTGGTCCACATGGCTTCACTCCAGAATTCTATCAAACCTTCAAGGAAGAGCTTATTCCTGTACTGCAGAAATTATTCCAAAAAATTGAGGAAGAAGGAATCTTCCCCAATACATTCTATGAAGCAAACATCACCCTGATACCAAAACCAGGAAAAGACCCAAACAAAAAGGAGAATTTCAGACCAATCTCACTCATGAATATAGATGCAAAAATTCTCAACAAAATCCTAGCCAATAGATTACAGCTTATCATCAAAAAAGTCATTCATCATGAACAAGTAGGTTTCATCCAAGGGATGCAAGGCTGGTTTAACATATGCAAGTCCATAAAGGTTATCCACCATATTAACAGAGGCAAAAATAAAGATCACATGACCCTCTCAATAGATGCAGAAAAAGCATTTGATAAAATCCAGCATCCTTTTCTAATTAGAACACTGAAGAGTATAGGCATAGGTGGCACATTTCTAAAACTGATTGAAGCTATCTATGACAAACCAACAGCTAAGATTTTACTGAATGGAGTAAAACTGAAAGCTTTTCCTCTTAGAACTGGAACCAGACAAGGTTGTCCTCTGTCACCTTTACTATTCAACATAGTGCTGGAAGTTCTAGCCAACACAATTAGGCAAGACAAGGAAATAAAGGGAATCCAAATGGGAGCAGAGGAGGTCAAACACTCCCTCTTGGCTGACGACATGATCTTATACTTAGAGAACTCCAAAGACTCAACCACAAG
Organism: Nycticebus coucang; assembly: GCF_027406575.1. Lineage (NCBI taxonomy): Eukaryota > Metazoa > Chordata > Mammalia > Primates > Lorisidae > Nycticebus > Nycticebus coucang. The sequence goes on along the minus strand of NC_069804.1, from coordinate 27,321,008 downwards.
ACTCGTAGAAGTCATCAAAAAATACAGTAATGTTTCAGGATATAAAATCAATGTCCACAAGTTAGTAGGCTTTGTATACACCAATAACAGTCAAGATGAGAAGCTAATTAAGGACAAAAAACTCCCTTCACCATAGTTTCAAAGAAAATGAAATACCTAGGAATATACCTAATGAAGGAGGTGAAGGACCTCTATGAAGAAAATTGTGAAATCCTCAGAAAGGAAATAGCAGAGGATATTAACAAATGGAAGAACATACCATGCTCATGGATGGGAAGAATCAACATTGTTAAAATATCTATACTTCCTAAAGCAATCTACCTATTCAATGCCATTCCTATCAAAATACCAGTATCGTATTTTCAAGATTTGGAGAAAATGATTCTGCGTTTTGTATGGAACCGGGAAAAAACCCGTATAGCTAAGGCAGTTCTCTGTAACAAAAGTAAAGCTGGGGGCATCAGCATACCAGATTTTAGTCTGTACTACAAAGCCATAGTGCTCAAGACAGCATGGTACTGGCACAAAAACAGAGACATAGACACTTGGAATCCAATTAAAAACCAAGAAATGAAACTAACATCTTACAACCACCTAATCTTTGATAAACCAAACAAGAACATACCTTGGGGGAAAGACTCCCTATTCAATAAATGATGTTGGAAGAACTGGATGTCTACATGTAAAAGACTGAAACTGGACCCACACCTTTCCCCACTCACAAAAATTGATTCAAAATGGATAAAGGACTTAAATTTAAGGCATGAAACAATAAAAATCCTCAAAGAAAGCATAGGAAAAATACTGGAAGGTATTGGCTTGGGGAAAGACTTCATGAAGAAGACTGCCATGGCAATTGCAACAACAACAAAAATAAACAAATGGGACTTCATTAAACTGAAAAGCTTCTGTACAGCTAAGGAGACAATAACCAAAGCAAAGAGACAACCTACACAATGGGAAAGGATATTTGCATATTTTCAATCAGACTAAAGGTTGATAACTAGGATCTATAGAGAACTCAAATTAATCCACATGAAAAAAGCCAGCAATCCCATATATCAATGGGCAAGAGACATGAATAGAACCTTCTCTAAATATGACAGAAAAATGGCTAACAAACATATGAAAAAATGTTCATCATCTCTATATATTAGAGAAATGCAAATCAAAACAACCCTGAGATATCATCTAACCCCAGTGAGAATGGCCCACATCACAAAATCTCAAACTGCAGATGCTGGCGTGGATGTGGAGAGAAGGGAACACTTTTACACTGCTGGTGGGACTCAAAACTAGTACAACCTTTCTGGAAGGAAGTATGGAGAAACCTCAAAGCACTCAAGCTAGACCTCCCATTTGGTCCTGCAATCCCATTGCTGGGCATCTTCCCAGAAGGAAAAAAATCCTTTTATCATAAGGACACTTGTACTAGACTGTTTATTGCAGCTCAATTTACAATAGCCAAAATGTGGAAACAGCCTAAATGCACACCAACCCAGGAATGGATTAACAAGCTGTGGTATATGTATACCAGGGAATACTATTCAGCCATTAAAAAAAATGGAGACTTTACATCCTTCGTATTAACCTGGATGGAAGTGGAAGACATTATTCTTAGTAAAGCATCACAAGAATGGAGAAGCATGAATCCTATTTACTCAATTTTGATATGAGGACATTAATGACAATTAAGGTTATGGGGGGGAGGAAAAGCAGAAAGAGGGACGGAGGGAGGGGGGTGGGGCCTTGGTGTGTGTCACACTTTATGGGGGCAAGACATGATTGCAAGAGGGACTTTACCTAACAATTGCAATCAGTGTAACCTGGCTCATTGTACCCTCCATGAATCCCCAACAATAAAAAAAAAAAAAAAAAGGCAAAAAAAAAAAAAGAATAAAATAAGGTTTTATTAAAAAAAAAAGAACTTCTCAGTGAATACACATATTTGGAGGATTATTCATTCTACTCTCCAAGGTAGGTATCTTGTCTAGAGATAACCTACAGGGTTCCCCCAAAGATATAGCCCCTAATGTCACCATTCATAGGGAAAATAGGAAATTGTAGCTCTACATACCTTTATTTGCAAAATATTCTTTACAAAATTTTACAGAGGTGACCAATGCACAGAGAATATTTTGTAAATATTTTGTAAAATCTTATAATGAATATTTTGTAAATAAAGGTACATTTAGTCACAATTTCCCATTTTCCCCAAGTATAGCAATGTTAGAGGTGACTTTGGGGACATTCTGTATTTTCAAAATTGTAGGAGTCTCTTTGCTTTATGTTAGACACTAAGGGAAATATATTTAATTATGTTAGTAAAGAATAAATTAAAAAGAGCTGTTCTGTTGTGTTTCAGTTGCATCGTTTTGTATAGAGTATGTGTGTTTCTAATTTTGTCATACATTAATGGATGTTATTTTATTTTTCCAGCCCCCAAAGCTGTCAGGAAACCTAAATACCTTTATGTAAAGGCTACATATATCCAAACCTCTATTTTTGAAGGAGAGAATAATATTAATGGTGGAAAATGCTATAAAGTACAAATTTTAAAATTACAGGGGTGCTTTAGCATTTATTAATAAATTAACCATTGCATATTTTTATCACCTTTTTAAAGTTCTTTTTATACCTTTATTCTGTCAATCAGAAAAATGAAAAACTATCACCTCAGTTTATTTTGCTGGAAATTTTTACCTGAGAAGAAGTGCCATTCTGCTTTTACCCAAGCATCAGGGGTTAGGTCAGGTTAAAAAATATATATTTTATACATTTTTTAAAAGAAAATATTTTCAAGCTCTTTATAGCACATGCAGTGTTGTACTCTTCAATCCTTTCTGATCCCAATTTAGTTGTAGAAATCTCATTTTGGGGATATTATTAATTCTATGCTTAAAAAAAAAATGTTGCTGCTTTTAAAGGACACAGGGTTTCCAGTTTGACTCAATGTGTCTTCCCTGCCATTGTGTTCTTTGTCTAGGCTGCCCTATGGAGTCTATTTAAAGAGAGAATCAAGAATCAAACCTTCTGACAGTCGCTCAGAAAGATTCGCTCTTGCACTTGACAGGAAGTGGCTTATCAATCATCTGAAGACCTTTTGTTTGAAAAACTAATATTTAGAAGGAAAGTAAAGTAAATCTTGACAACCATTTGCTCACAACTTGTATGCTCTAAATTATTCCTTTTGTTAAAGGGACATCTACCATCTACACATAAATGTAGATTTTGGTAAACTATAATTATCTCTTAAATAGTAAAAATAAGGACTAGCGGGGGCGGCGCCTGTGGCTCAAAGGAGTAGGGCACCGGCCCCATATGCCGGAGGTGGTAGGTTCAAACCCAACCCCTGCCAAAAACTGCAAAAAAAAAAAAAATAATAATAATAACAATAATGACTAGCTATCATAAAGTAATAGATTTTTTTTTTTTTTGAGACCGAGTCTCACTATGTTGCCCTCGGTAAAATGCTGTGGAGTCTCGGCTCACAACAACCTCAAACTCCTGGGCTTAAGCGATTCTCTTGCCTCAGCCTCCCAAGTAGCTGGGACTATCGGCACCCGCCACAACACCTGGCTATTTTTTGGTTGCAATTGTCATTGTTGTTTAGCAGGCCTGGCCCGGGCTCGAACCCACCAGGTTCGGTATATGTGGCTGGTGCCCTACTCACTGAGCTACAGGCGCCGAGCCATAAAATAATAGAATTAAAACAGCAAGTAGCTTGTGGAAGTTTCCAGTCTGAATCTTCATTTAATTAAAAACACACAGCTGAACAAGATTCAGCATTTTGTCCAAGGCCCCACAGTTTGAGTTAGGTTTGGCTGTATTCTTTCCAGAATTCTACTCAATACTTTTCATGTTAATTTTTGATAGCAATATTAGTCTACTTATACTAGATTGTAAAAATTTACAGTTACATGTGAATTCAAATGTAAATGGTATAATGTTATATTTGAAATTTGAATAGGAGTTTCTGGTACACCAGTGAAACTAAACTGGAGAGATTACCTTATAAATTTATATCCAAAGGCATTAAAATATCTATATGAATCAGAACATAAATGTTGATTGCTTTCTTAATTATAGAGAAGATTATAATATTTATAACTGTTACTAACTGTCAGGAACTATGCTTGCCTATAAACATATTTTATTTTGAAAAGTAGGCATTGTTGGGCACACATTTTGGATGAGGACATTGAGACAAAAGGTAAAGGACTTCTCAAAGTTAAGGAGTAAATGATTGACAGATGACTGATTCCACTTCAAAAGTCCAAGCTCTTATCCATTTTTATAACTCCAAAATGCCACTCTCTAGCCCATTCCAATAGTAAATAAGAACTTATTTCTCCTCCGGTTTAATTTAAAATGTGTTTATATACTTTTATTTTCTCTTGGAAAGTAAAGTTGTTCTGCATAAATTCTTATGCATTACCATAATCCAACTTGCAAAAATAACAGTAACCTTCCTAAAAATGGTTCTTAGGTCATCCCTTAGCCTTCTCTTAATGGAACGTAGAACAGTATAGCAAGACAGAATCTTTGACTTTATGAAATAAAACTCAATAATTTTCACAAGGGGAGGGCAGGGCACAGTGGCTCACACCTGTAATTCTAGCACTCTGGTAGGCTGAGGTCAGTGGATTTCTTGAGCTCAGGAGTTGGAAATAGGCCTGAGCAAGAGGGAGACCCCATCTCTAAAAATAGCCAAGCATTGTGGAGGGTGCCTATCATCCTAGCTACTTGGGAGGCTGAAGCAAGAGGATCGCTCATGCTCAAGAGTTTGTGGTTGCTGTGAGCTATGATGCCATGGCATTCTACCCTGGGTGACAAAGTGAGACTCTATCTCTAATGATAATAATAATAATAATAATAATAATTTTCACAAAGGGAAACCGAGACCTATTACCATGAAGGATCATGAAACCAATTAAGTTTTAGGAATGTGTGAGCACTCCCAGAGGGCCAGATCTGAAAACCACATCTCTGGAATCTTCTGTCTGCTTGGTAAGCTACACAAACTGGTATGGTTGAGACACGAAAGAAGAAAAAAGAGCAATTTGGAGCCCATTATGTAGACAGAATTCAACTCTACGAAGTGATCCTTCCCGAATAAAAATATGGTACAATGTAGTTGGAGTGTTATTATAAGATGCATGTTTACATTTCAAGTACAGTCGTGTTTCTATTGTCATAATAATGAGAGAAAAGGCCGGCATAAGATGCTTAAAACCTCATATATGTGTGACAAAAATAATAAATGTGACTATCTCCAACCTAGTTGATACCTTTACATAACTGAAAATTATCTGTAGAATATTATTTAAAATTGCAAATTTGTTTTCACTTACTTTTAATAGAATTACCAAAACATGAAAAAGAAAAATATGATCTTTAGTGTTTAATTAGGCAGAAAGAAAGGGAATCTTTTCAAATAGTTAAAAGCTCAATGTTCATTTGGCAGTAGCTGTTACTAGTTATGTTTTAAAGAAACAACAGTAACATCATCTTTCACATATGCATTAATATCGAACCACATACTTATTAAGAAATATTACTCATCTGTGATTTCTTTATCTTACTAAAAGACCAGTTTAGGGGCAGTGCCTGTGGCTCAAACAAATGGGGTGCCAGTCCCATATACCAGAGATGGTGGATTCAAACCTGGCCCTGGCCAAAAACTGCAAAAAAAAAAAAAAAAGATCAGTTTATAGAAATGTTAACACTTTTAAAATTTTCTTTTTTTTTTATAATTTTTTCTTTTTTTATTAAATCATAGCTGTGTACATTAGTATAATCATGGGGCACCATACACTTGGTTCATAGATCGTTTGACATATTTTCAAATAAGTCTAAGAATAGTTATATGCCTATTAAGATGAAAATATTAAAAATATAGTTACAAAATTGTAGAACAGTTTTCTATATGTATAGGGACATAACCAACAAAGGAAAGTACTTATTTTAAAATTGAATTATTTAACTAGGATAAACTAAAAGTAAAAAGTTATGGATCAACTGAAAATCTGAATGATTCTAATATGAATATAGTAAAAATATAAAGTAATAATTTATGGAGAGCTGGATTTTCTTTCTTCCCCTAACATTTTATTTTTAGTTAATTTCAATACTTATTAGACATACAGTAGTGATTGTCCTTGATACATTTCCTGATTCATAGAGCTAAGTTTCTCTTTTTTTGTTAATAGGTTCCACGGGTTTGCTGATGTAACCAAGCACGTGTGTGTGTGTGTGTGTGTGTGTGTGTTACATTTTCTTTATCCACTCATCAGTTTATGGACACTTGATTGATTCCATATCTTTGCCACTGTGAATTATGTCGTGATAAGCATTCTGACACAAATGTGTTTTTGATAAAATGACTTTCTTCTTTGGGGTAGATACCCAGTAGTGAGATTGCTGGGTCAAATGGTAAGTCTATTTTTTTTTTTTATTTCTTTGAGGAATCTCCATATCACTTTCCATAACTGTTATAAAAGTTTACATTCCCACCAACAGTGGGAATTTTCACCACAACCACAGCAGCATGTCTTGTGTTTTTTTGTTTGTTTTACTTTTTAATAATAATGATTCTGACAGAGGTAGTGATATCTCATGGTGGATTTAATTTTCATTTCCCTAGTAATTAGTGATATTGAACATTTTTTCATATATTTGCTGACCATTTGTCTAATTTCTTTTGAGAAGAGTCTATTTGTGTCTGTTGGGGAAAGGATGTCCTATTCAATAAATAGTGCTCATAAAACTGGATAGCTACACGCAAAAGAATGAAACAGGATCCTTATCTCTCACTATACACAAAAATTAACTCAAGATGGATTAAAGACTTAGATGTAAGCCCTGAAATCACAAAAATACTAGAAGAAAATGTAGGAAAAACATTTTTTTTTAGCCTTCCTGGCATTTTCTTAGGAAAAACTTTTATAGACATTGACCTAGGCAAAGACTTTATGAGTAAGACACCATAAGAAAATACAGCAACACCTAAAATAAATAAATGGGACTTAACAAAACTAAAAAATCTATGCACAGCAAAAGAAATAATCAACAGTGTAAGTAGCTTACAGAATGAGAGGAAATATTTACAAACTATATAACCAACAAAGGGCTAATATCCAGAATCTACAAAGAATGTAAACAAGTCAGCAAGAATAAACAAAAAAGATCTTTTAAATTCATTCATTCCTTTTTGTTTAAAAGGTCTTGTTTAGACAATATTTATAAATAATAGATTGGAATGGTAATAAAGAAGAATTGTGTGAAGATGAGGGAAATGCATATTTTTGAGGCACTTAGCATGTTACATTCTTTTACAAAACCCAATGGCACATCAAGGAATCATTTAAACTGCCTATCAAGTCACATCCTACACCTGCAGATGAATAAATCCTGTCCTCACTATGGAAGTCCATGTCAAGACGTGACATTCAGGCTCGGTGCCTGTTGCCCAGTGGTTAGGGTGCGAGCCACACGCACCAGGGCTGGTGGGTTCAAACCTGGCCCAGGCCTTCTAAACAGCAATGACAACAACAAATAGCCAGGCGTTGTGGTGGGGGCCTATAGTCCCAGCTACCTGGGAGGCTCAGGCAGGAGAATTGCTTAAGCCCAAGAGTCTGAGGCTGCTGTGAGCTATGATGCCATAGCACTTTACTCAGGGTGACATAGTAAAACTCTGTCTCAAAAAAAAAGGACTTGACATTCATATTAATTTAATGTTCAACTTTAAGTACATACCTCCCAGAACGCAGAAATCTGAATGTAACGTTTTCAGTGACAAGGAATTTCATAGTAAATCTAGGTATGTTCATACAGATAAAACAAAGAGGAGATCTGTATTATTTGGAAGGTAATTTGGAAGATGCCTGTCACTTCTTAATATCAACTATACCCCAATCCCCTGGAATGACATTTTATTTATTTTTTATTTCAGGTTAATGCGAGGGTATACACAACTAAATCACAATGTTTGAAGTCGTTAGGTAGAGTCCCTCTTATAGTTATGTCCTGCACCCAAAAGGTGTGCCACACACGCCTACATTGTGTCCATTCAGTGGGAGCATCTTAACCCCTCCTTGTTCCTCCTCTCCTAAACTTAAATTGAAATGAGTTCTTCTCCTACGTGGTTGTGAATTACATCGTCTACTGGCTTCATATTAGTATTGGAATGACATTTTAAATCAATTCTCTTACATTTTCAGCTGCTTACAAAATACAGAGTGACCATGAACATTAACATTGTCCAATTTTTTTTTTGCAGTTTTTGGCCAGGGCCGGGTTTGAACCCACCACCTCTGGTATATGGGGCCGGTGCCCTACTCCTTTGAGCCACTGGCACCACCCCATTGTCCAATATCTTAATAATAACATCTATATTTGTAATGAAAAAGAGAAATAACAGAAATAGATGTTTCAATGAAGATTAGCTATCATCATTAATTTTTTTTTTATTGTTGAGAATTCTTTGAGGGTACAAAGAACCAGGTTGCACTGATTGCATTTGTTAGGTAAAGTCCCTCTTATAATTATGCCCTGCCTTCAAGATCACTATTAATTTTTATAATTTCTCTTACATATAAGCAAATCTTTCCATTCCAATAACCAATAATCTAGTTTGGGCATACATTAAATGATTTAGATATAATTTTTAAAGTGTGTTTTACTTCCTTAGTGAATTGCAATTATGTCTGTTTGTTTTGTTTTGTTTTTTTTCATCTTGACATGGGTGTAAATTCACTCCATAAATGCTTAGGAAACATGGAATACATTTCTCTTAAAGCAACTTTTCAGAAATAAATGAGGCAAAAATAAACCCCATGTCTATTTAACATAAAAAAGAATTTATAGTATAAAATCAGCTACTTTATGAAGAGTTATAACCTTGGTAGGTTCATATGTTAATGAGTTGCTGCAATTTGATTCAGATCTTAAATGTGGTATTTTGTTAGTTTACTCCTTAATATATTAAATGTCATTCTGATAGAATGATAAATGTGCATATATCTAAAAAAGTTTCAGGTAAATGTGCAGAGAAATACAGAAAAATTGTTGGCACAGGGAAATGCTTTTTTGTCCATCATTTTAAAATTGCTTATTTCAGTGCTATTGGATAAAACATGGGAATATTAATAGACACGAGCTTTGATGCTCTCAATTTGTAGTTCCCATCTCAGTCAAGAAAAACTTCAAACTATTTATAACTTAAGGATATTAGTTGTTCTAAAAGAATTACTTTCTATATGAATTCAATTGAGTTGTAAATAGTTTATAAGAGAGACTACTAAATGTGCAGTTTAAAAAAAAAAAAAAAGAACAAAACTCAGTTTGGTGTGCACTAGCCAGTGAAGGACAAAGTGGAAACAATGAGTAAAGAAAGGTAAACAGGCCCAGACAATAGAAGATGTGAAAGCCATTGAAATAATCTGGCATTATGCTTATTATGCTTATTCTAAAAGGCTATTAATTTTTTTTCTTTTAGCAGTGAACAATTTAATGTAATTCATGTGTTCAGCAAGATCACCTCACAAACATCTTGTGGGCAGACCTTGGTGGGAAACAGTGCCAAATACTACTGACAACTCTAGCAAGATGAGGACAGAGAATTAAAAAATTGTATCTCTTTCTACCCTTTGAAATTGATTTGTTTGAAAAAAAACTAAGTGCCTATAATCAAGGTCTGTGTCCTGTAGATCATCACGTGCTCTGCAACTCCCCATACTTTTTGAGCCAGCCTGACTTACATATTTGTGCTATTAAAATGCTTATGGATAGCATCTGAGGTTTCAACCTAGATAAATGTTCAAGTAGATCAAGATAGAATGATCGTCACTGACGATCTAGATTGCATGCTTCGAACTTCCTGACCTCTTTGAGTTTATCTTGTTTTATAATTCAGAAAATAACATGTGAATGTGGCAAAAAAAAAGTCATGATGTGCAAAACTAATGCCCCAGAAAGCCATAATTTAACAGTATTAACATTTAATTTTTTCTGTCACAATTTAATGTCTTGGCATATCTTCAGAAGTATCCCCTGCTAACTGTTGTATGCCTCCTCAAAAAGTCTCTTGGATAGATGCACATACGTGATAATATATGTACATTCTCTCTTTTTTGTAATTTTTGAGACAGGTCTCACTCTGTCACCCAGGTTAGACTACAGCAGCAGTATCATACCTCACTACAATCTCAAACTCCTAGGCTCAAGCGATTCTCTTGCCTCGGCCTCCTAAGTAGCTGGGACTACAGACATAAGCCACCACATCCAGATAATTTTTCTATTTTTTGTAGAATCTGGGTCTCCCTCTTGCTCAGGTTGGTCTTGAACTCCTGAGCACAAGCAATCCTCCCCACTTGGCCTCCCAGAGTGCCTAGCCATCTCTATCATTCTAAAGAAAGCAGAACAATAGGGGTAGGCAACGGGAAGAAAGTATTGTCATGAATTGACCAGGATTTGGGGTAAAGAACTAAACGATTTTGAACAAGACTTTGTCTCATAAGACAATTTCATTCAATTGCTATATTAAATAATGGTATAAATCCATGCATTTACAACCAACTCATTTTTAACAAAGGCATCAAGAACATACATTGAGGAAAGGACATTCTCTTTAATAAATAGCGCTGGGAAAAATGGATAGACACATGCAGAAGAATGAAATTAGATCTGGCTGTGGTAGACTCTTATAGTCCCAGCTACTCAGGCTGCTATGAGCTGGGCTATGCAGAGTAAGACTCTGTCAAAAAAATGAAAAAGAGAGCGAGAGAATTATAGAGGCAGAATTAAACTCTTCAATCTATTCACTTAACTTTTCCCACCTAGGTTAGTTTTTGCATTTTTTTTTCAATTAGGATTGGAAAACAAAAACCTCTTCTTCAATTGCAAAGTTTAAAATTTCTTTATAATACCCTAACTTACACAGAAATACTATGACACCTCAGTTCAGTGCACAATGCCGATGATTCTGCATGCTGTTCTAAAACTCACTGGTTACGGTGATTCCAGAGAATACTAATCAAAAGGGCCTCATCATAAAGAGAATGTTAAAGTAAACATGAGTTGGCTTGCTAACAAGAAAAAAAGTAAAGAGAAATATATAGTTGTTACCTCTCCATATTAAAAAAAAATAAAGTTAAAGGCTGGGTACAGGGGCTCACACTTGTAATCCTAGCATTCTGGGAGGCCAAGGCGGGTGGATTGCCTGAGTTCACAGGTTTGAGACCAGCCTGAGCCGAAGGGAGACCTCATCACTACAAATAGCCGGATGTTGTGTTGGGTGCCTGTAGTCCCAGTTACTTGGGAGGCTGAGGCAAGAGGATCACTTGAGCTCAAGAGTTTAGGGTTGCTGTGAGCTATTATGTCATGGCACAAAGTGAAACCGTGTCTCACAAAAAAAAAAAAAAGGAATCAGAAATAAATAACTTTTTCCTTATGTGTTTGTATTTTACTCATATTTATAAAAAAATCACCCTTTAAAGAGTTAAAAATACCACAGTGATACTGGCATTACAGTGAAGTTTCTACAATAGATGTGCCTTCAAAGTGTAGAATAATTTAAGGAAGTAGTCCCGGGGAATATTCTAAGACAATGGAAACAAGGAAGGGTACAATCTCAGGCGAAAATCCCTCAGAGGATAGTTTCAGCATGATACTCTTGGGGACTTCTGGAGAATAAGTTATGCCTCAGAGCTATTCTTACACGGGGCAAGGAAGTTGAACTTACAGATTCCTACACGGTTCAGTCATTGGTTAAGGGCCACCCAGATGCTCCATTAATGCCCAGATGCTCCAAAACCTCCACCTGTGAGCAAAACTTGAGGACACTTGGGTAACTTGAGGACAGAAGAGGCTGTGCCCCAGTTCTTGGGCTTGAAAGGGGGAGAGATATAGATAGTGGAAAACAGGATTTGAAGGCATCTGGCAGGAATATGGAATGAACAGCTATAGAGTACCTAATAAAATGACTATAGGGAAGGCTTTGTTGCTACTTTATATGCTGATGAAAGTAAAAGAAAAAAAAAAACTCAACTACAACTTTTAAGAAGTGTATAGAAACATGGTTTAGAAGGTGACACTAAATCTAAAGTGACAGTAAGCAAATGCTACTCACTTCCCACATCTTACTAGATGATGGTCTAAACCTGTCAGTTGCCACACCCTTCTTCATGCCTTCTTGAATGAATAATCTGGTCCACTGTGGTGGAGAGCAGGGACTGGCAGTCAGAAGGGCATTTGAAGCTCTTAACGATGGCCACTGGCAAATCAGCACAGATAAAGTCAATTATTTTTACTTTCATGTCATAGCACTGAAAGGAACATACTCCAGTACGAAATCAAATTTTAGATTAGGAATGCTCAAAATCAGAACGAAACTTTGTAGAAGGACTCAAAGCTCAGCTATTAATTTGTTCTTTTTGAAGACTTTAATTTCAAGGAACTTGTGTTTATACTGACCTTTGGACAAATTCTTAGATGTTACATGTGAGGTGTGGCTACGTATCATTGTAATAGCTGCCAGTTCCTGCCAGTTTCTGAGGACTAAAGTTTTAAAGGATTATTCAAATGAAGCAGTGACCCAACTCAGAACCTCCCATTCAATATCCCCTGGCTTTAACAGGAACTATTAAGTATGTCAGAAAGACAAAGAGTCAATATAAAGCGCATAAAACTTTACAAGATTTTTTTCTTGAGAAATACAGTCTTCTTCCTTTACATAAAGGACTTTAGGAAGACTCTTGGCAGCTTCAACAACATATAAAAATACTCATTTTGCTAACACTGTGAACTTGTGCTGACTCGAATCACAGTGACCCATAATCTTTTGTCATATGGAAATTTAATCTCTATTACCTACAACCACAAACAATATAATTCCATTACATAAATTAATTCCATTGACAACTGTGAGATATTTACTCATTAAAAAAGACAGAAAAGCTTTTGAAGAAGATGTAAACAAGATAAAATTAATTACTCTAAAGTAGAAGGTAATAATCCATCTTTATTATATACTCTTTAAAACAAATTATTGTATTTTGGTTTCTCATATATCCTTTTCAATATCTGTCTTTCCTGTCCCTAATTTCATAAGATATTTCTATATTCAGAGGCCATTCTTAGAATTCCTTTAGTAAATATGCCATCACTTTGACCTTAAAAAAACTATTTTAAGTGTCTGGCAAGTCTCATTTTAAAACTAAAACCAAAACAAACAACAAAAAAGGTGACATGGTTTTATTGTGTTATTCTACAACCAGAAATGATTCTCTGAATTTCTACAACATATTGGTTATGTAATGAAATTAATTTTTGTAGTTTAAATGTAGACTCTGAGAGTTTTAGATCAGAAAATATGTAGTATCTGAGCAATCATATAGTTTAGATCAGCAGTCTCCAACCATTTTGGCACCAGGGAAGACAATTTTTCCACAGATTGGAGGGGGATGATTCAGTGCATTACATTTATCGGGCACTTTATTTCTATTATTACTACATTGTAATATATAATGAAATAATTATACAACTTAGCATAGGGCAGATGCAGCTTGTCACTTGCCACTCACTGATAGGGCTTTGATATGAGTCTGCAAGCAATTGATTTATTATGGCAATAATCCATCTTTATTATTGCCTAATTTCTCTCTGTGGAAAAATTGTCTTCCCTGGTGCCAAATGGTTGGAGACTGCTGATCTAAACCATATGATTGCTCAGATACTACATATTTTCTGATCTAAAACCCTCTTGGTCTCTGCGCAGTCCAACCTCTCTGCTAATGATAATCTGTATTTGTAGCTGCTCACCAGTGCTAGCATTACTGCCTCACCTCCACCTCAGATCATCAGGCATTAGATTCGCATAAGGAGCATGCAACCTAGATCCCTGACACTTGTAATTTACAGTAGGGTCACATTCCAATGAGACTCTAATGCCACTGCTGATCTGACAGGAGGCGGAGCTCAGGCAGTGATGCCAGCAATAGGGAGTGGCTGTAAATACAGATGAAGCTTCTCTCATCTCTACTATTTGTTCATCTCCTGCTGTTTGGCCTTCTTCCTCACTGGCCATGGACTGGCACAGGTCTGTGGCCTGAGGGTTAGGGAACACAGGTTTAGACTACTTATCTTATAATAAAAGAAATCTGGAGTCCAGAATGATTCAGAGAATAAAGGCTTAAAATGTCGACTACTTCTGAAAGATATTTTAATAGCAAATTGCTCATAGAATTGATATATTACATTTATGACTATATAATTTTAATCAGTCATGTAAATATTTTTAATGTTGTAATAAAATGTATTGCTACTAACTGATATATTCCTCTGTACTTAAATGCTGTACAGTAAATGATTCATATGCTTGAAATAGATATACTGTTGTTGTTGTTGTTGTTGCTTTAGTTTGTTTTAGTTAATGGGATTTAGTTTGAGAGTGGACTTCCCAAAAGAACATGAATGACATTTGGTGTGGCACAGCTCTAATGAATGTCCTGGTTATAAATAAAGAAATTTGCCAATCTTATCACTCATTCAAGAGAAGAGACCTAGTGTTTTACAATCTAGGGATACAATATTATCCCAGGATTATTACCTGTCTCTGTTCCTACTTATTGCTCTTTATTTTGCCACCACTTTACTCATACCTTTATTGCCAGGCCTATATTGACCCACTGATGCTGCTTATTGATATGGAGCGTGTGTGTGTTTCCTTTTGTGTATGTGTGTTTTTAACTTCTGCCTTTGCTACAGACTGCTGTGTCACTCTCAAACTTACCCACACAAAAGATTTGATTGCTTCCTCTAGTCACTGCTAAATATAAAGGCTCTTCCATTAGCTAACCTATGGATATCCACCACTAACACAGTACACTAAATTAAGTAATCTTTGGTCAGGGAAGCTCTTGCTGTTTCTCTAGCTTTATCTTCATTGTAACCTTCAGCAAAGCTATCCTTTAATGAGCTCATCTCCCCAAGATGTGTTTCTATGCAAATAAGAATGCAGATTTAACCTTCTGGATCCAGCTATACAATCGCCTAAAATCAAGTAAATCAAGTTTATTTTCATAGACAAAGATTTTCAAATATATTATCATCTCAAAATGTATCTCCACTTGCTTGGCAATGCCTGAAGTTTCTTTATTATGGGACACAGCTTTTCACTTAACAATTGAGAGCATTCAAGTGTCAATTCTTGGTTGAGGTAATACAGGGAGGCCAATTAGCCTATTGTTCAACTACTCTAACTGCTTGAATTTTGATACTTTCTAGTTTCAGCGAGGAAGTGGGTACTGCACATTGGATGAGCAGAAAAATGAAGAATGGGATATATATACCTGCGAAGTATAGAAAAAAAAGTTGAAAGGGAAGGCGAGGCCTCTGTGAATACAATTTCCAGTACTTATTATTCTTATTGTTATTATTGCTTACCTCCAAGTTTGCACAAAAGGAGAAAAATGATCTCGAGTGTGTTTTTGTTATCTCTTCTCATACACATTCATATTCATGCTTATTTTAACAGGGCTACTAAGATCCTGCATGACTGCTGACAATGGTTGACATGCTTTACAAAGCTTATTTTTCCTAACTCAACTACATTTTACAATGGTTTTATTATCTTGGGACTTGGACGGCAGGAGCAAACTTCTCTTAACCTCTACCTAAGAGATATCTCTTAGGCTCTGTGCCACTGTTTAGTCCATAGGGACCCTAACAACTCATCTTCTTATAGATCACTGTGATGGACCTCTATGGTAATAATGTTTTGCCATACAATCTAGGAAGAAAGAAGTAAATGGTACCCTAAGTGCTTGACTATGGTGCCAGGGATGAAGAGGGACAGGAAATTTTTCTGGAATTTCATTCATCTGATTCAAAATAAAGGATACATTTATACATCTTGATTTCTTTACTATTAAACATGCTTGGGAGATCTTCAGGGGTCCTCAAACTATGGCCCGCGGGCCACATGCTGTGGTGTGATTGTATTTGTTCCCGTTTTGGTTTTTTTACTTCAAAATAAGCTATGTGCAGTGTGCATAGGAATTTGTTCATAGTTTTGTTTTTTTTTTAAACTATAGTCTGGCCCTCCAACGTCTGAGGGACAGTGAACTGGCCCCCTGTTTAAAATGTTTGAGGACCCCTGCTTGAGATCTTTGAGAAATAAACTACATTATGTTATTCTAGCTAAATCTATTTATTGGATAAAGACAAAGCTTATTTGTTTTAGTGGGGCACAGAGCAAAGAAAGCCTCTCTAGTTGGTCCAAGGTACAGGACAAGTAACTTTGTCTACTGACCCTTATAAGCAATTGAGGATGTGTTATCAAGCATACTATAAACTATGAGAGAAGAATCATGGAGGAGGATGCTAGACTTTTGTAGCAAAGTCATACCTGCTATATAAAGCTTATTCTTCTCTTGAGAAGGAGCTCTGAATCAGCTCACAAATGCTGAATCCCTGGCCTGGGAACCATGGGGATATCTGAACTCCAACTGTTTATCATGAACTGGATACAATCTGTTATTCCTAACCATAAAGTCTAGTATATTAAGAGTCTCTTAAACATCAAATGAAAAGATACATGTACAACACTGAGTCCAAGAAGTTTCTAAAGGCCTAAGCAGTTTACACAAGCATGTAACTCACACATCTAGGAGTGTCTTACTCCTGCCAAATTACTTTCCCTTCTTCAAATCACATCTACGGCCTGATAGGGAATTTCATATGACATATTAAATAGGAACAAAAGCATAAGCTAGAATTACAGAGATCTTTGCTTTACAGCAAAAATGATATAGCATTACAGCCCCAAAGAGGAACATTTAAAATCTTTAAGATAAATAGGCAACAGAATCCTTCCACCAAGAGGTATTCAAGTAGCAGTGAAACACTACTGATACCTAGCTCCTAGAAATATTTGCTCCCCTTAACTTCCCTTATATCAGTCTCTTTTTGTCTTCCTGTCACACTCTGGCCATCCCTTCCCTGTCCTTTTCAAAGACCAATCCTCCTCTACATAGCTATTAATATTTGAGTTAATCAGGTTTAGTTCTAGACTCTCTTTTTTTTCCATCCTACATTTAAACTAGGCAATTTTGTATGGCTTCATTTGTCATAAATTCAGTAATGATATTTTAATTTACCTCTTTAGCCTAGAGCTCTGAGCTCCAGCTCCACGTACATTTTTATTATGGAACAATAAAGATAACATAAAAACTACCATTTTAACCATTTTGAAGCATATAGTTCAGTATCAGTAAGTTCATTCACATTATTACACAACCACAAGTAACATTTATTTCCAGAAATTTTTCATTTTCCCAAACTGAAACTCCATGCCCATTAACAACTCCCCTCCCAACTTTGGCAACCACCATCCTAATTTCTGTCTGTAAGAATTTACCTATTCTAGTTTCTTCATATCAGTGGAATCATGCATTTCCTCTCTTATATCTAGCTTATTTCACTAAGTATAATATTTTCAAGATTCTTCCATATTGTAGCAAGTATCAGAATTTTATTCTTTTTTTTTTTTTTTTGCAGTTTTTGGCCAGGGCTGGGTTTGAACCCACCACCTCCGGCATATGGGGCTAACGCCCTACTCCTTTGAGCCACAGGCACCACCCAGAATTTTATTCATTTTTAAAGATAAATAATATTCCATTGAATAAATGTAACACATTTAGTCTATTTATTTATTCACCTGTCAGTGGACATTTGGGCTGTTTCCACCTGTTAGCTATTGTGAATAATGCTGCTCTAAACATTCGTGTACAAATATCTGTTTGAGTCCCTGATTCCCTTTCTTTTGGGTACATACTCAGAACTGGAATTGCTAGATTATATATGGCAATCCTGTTTAATTTTTTGAAGACCCATCATGTACTTTTGATGTATTTATACATCCTTTAGATTGAATGTAACACAGATACACATACATATAAAATAAAATGTTTTCTCTTTCTCCAAAATCATAGTCCTTCATTACTTTTCTCTTGGAGAACGGTACTACCAACTGGACAGATATGCAAGCCAAAAAATAAGAAGTCACTGTTAATATAACCCTCTTTCTCACCTTTCATATCATTTTCTTGTCAGTTTAAACCCTGATGTATTTCTTGAATCCATCTATTTATTTCTATTTCTATCATCACTTATCTAGAAAAATTCTCACTACCATTTATCTGGTTATTTAAACAGCCTCTTAATGGGTTTATCTATGTCCATTCTTACCTCCTTATAAACACTGATCTGTAGTATAGTCAGAAACTTTACAATGATTGAGTCACCCACCTGCTGAAAAATATTCAGTAGTTTCACAGTATAAAAATCAAGACAATTCTTGACATGGTTTACAAGGCCCTGCATGCTCTGGTCTCTACTTCCCAAGCTTTGTCTCTCACAAATCCTGCATTATTCTTTGACCTTCTATCATAGTGAACATCCTTGGATTTTTCATTAATTATCTCTGAGAGGTTTAGGGGTAATGTCTGGGTGAGGGTCAGCAAGAAGGACAGGAGGCCAGTCCAGAGATCAATGAAAGGCTTTATTAGAAAAGAACAGAGTATTTTATCATTTGTATGGGTGCGTAATTGTTTATATATTGGTTTCATGTTAGTATTGAGTACATTTGATATTTTTTAATTGAATAAATAAAGAAAAACAGAAAAAATGGTGAAATTAAAAAAAAAAACAGAACAAAGTAGAGTCTGAGCAGGAATCAGTTCTCAGCTCACAGTTTCAAGAGACTTATTGGTGTAGTTGGAATTTGGGGGCATGTTATGGGACGTGAGGGAAGTAATTTTTTTTCTGCAGAATAAATGATACTGTGTCAAAGACCAATCTTAGAATTACTTCCTTCCACCAATGTGTTAATCTTGCACCACAGCCTTAACTCTAGTGTGAGCCAGGACCAGGGTAGGAGATTGGTTACTCTTAGGTTTCCCAGGAACACTGGCCTTGAAGCATTCTAAGAGTGTAGGAGGGGTGTGCTGTACCCTTGTCATTTGATCTCTGTCCTGCTTTCTATTACTAGCTGTCCTCCCAAAATTGTTGTACTCTTGTCAGTGTCATGAGCATATCTTTTCCACAACTCTCTACCTTTTATTTTAAGGTATCTTAAAATATCTTTCAAAACTGCTTCCTGCTGGACAGAGGCATAGACTTTTAGAAGCATGGGGGTAGGTATTGGGGTTTAGGAAGGTTTTGGTGTCATGCAGAGCAAGTCACAAAGGACCTGGGTGACATGTTGTTGGATTAAGCTGAGAACTGTGTTTTGAATGAACTGGATTGCAGTACGTATAAGGAATGGAGCTAAGGGAACACAAAGTAATATAAGAATTAAAGAAGTAATTAGCGGCAAGACCCAGGGGAGCCAGCTTTGTAAGTCAAACCAGGATTGCCAGATGTTTCCTTTTTGTCTTCAGAGGTTGGCAGCCTGTTCAGCTAATTTCTTGGCCACATCTCAGACGAGTGGCCATGACCATGCCATTTGGCTTCTGACCTGCTTTCTATCACTAGCTGCCTCCCAAAATGGCTATACGCTTTTCAAGGTCATAAATATTTCTTTCCCACAATCTCCTACCTGGAGCAGGGCCAAGATGAATGATATTCACCCCTGCTGGAAAATTACCCCCCACCCATTCCTCATCACCACATGGAAGCTACCCCTCACCTTTAAAAATCAGGTTAAACTCCTCTATCAGGTTATCGTTAATACTTTTCTCTTTCTATTAACTTATCATAGAGTCATTTCTACATTTTATTTTTCTGAGTTTTTGATTAAAATCTATCTTCCCCATTAGAAAATAATTCTCAAGTGGGCATCAACCATGTCTTCTTTGTAGCATGGTCCCAGGAACAGAGCAGACATTCAGTGTTTGTGGCATGAAGGAATGAATCAGTTCATACCTCTATGTTTCTCGCTAGAATTCAAGCACCTTTCTCAAGGAAGGAACCAGGCATTTATTTATTCATATTGTCATCTGAAAGTTCTGGACCCAAAGATAAAAGATTATTTTGAGGTGCCAGACAAAAGGAAGGCGGAGTCCCAGTTTGTCTAATTAAAATGGCTTTTATTCCACTAGTGCAGATGGGGTGAGATTCCTGACCAGGAAGAAATCCACACGTGGACTATGGAGGATGGGGATTTTAAAGGGTTAGAGAGGCCAGGACTGGTCTGTCCACCACTTCCTGGGAGGGACATACACTTGATTCTTCCTGGGCAGGTTAGTTCTACCTGGGCAGGTCAGTTCTCCTGTGTGGGTTGACCCTATCATCCCAGTCTCTTTAGTCTATTGTAAGGACACAGGGTGATGTATGTGGTGTCTCTTTGCTTCCTGTGGGGAAGGGGCTGCATGGGCTGCCTGTAAAGATAACAACAGGGGAAGGGGAGAATGGGGAGGAGGGAGTGATGTTAACAGGAACACTTTGACTTTTCAGTTTGAACTGGTTGATATCTACATAGGGCGAGGATATGAGCAGTTGTTTTCTGGCGACTGGTTAATAAACTGAGAGATGAGGTAGAGAATTACTGGTCCACAACTGAGAATGAGAAAACTTATAATTATAATTGTCTGTGGCCTTATCACAGACAGTAACTAAGGAGGACAATGGACAATGAGAGGCAGAAGCCAGCGGGAATTACTAGGGCCGCCAGTAATCCTGAGAGGACGTTAATACCCATCACCAAGACCTCTGACAGATAAGATGGAAGTGTTGAAAAGGTTTTTCTTATGTTTAAAAAGGAATTGGCTTACCTTCCACTAGCAAAAATACCCAGAATTTAGTTTTCCAGGACAGCGTCTGGGGGCATCTTGATTTTCCAGAGATTGTCGGTCTTTTGTAGGAGGTTGGGAATTTCACTAGGCCCTAGGAACAACTGTGAAACCAGATCTTCAGAAACCAGAAACCAGATCTTCAGAAAGACAGAAGGTGGGTAATCAGACTTCTAGTGAAGATCTTTGTAGGCTGGCTGCTTTGCCTAAAAGCCTGGTCTGCTGCACTTAAATCACGGTCTTGAGGAAGATTTTGTTTTTTACAGAGTGACCCATGGGGTTTTAAGAAGTAGTCCTGTTTTGCCTAATGGCGGAAACCAATAACTGGAGCTCTGAGAGGCGCTGCCACATCTTGAAGGCCAGATCAATGAGATCTCATTGGGGGTCTGAAGGCCCTGGGGGAATTCTGCCATTTTTTTTTTCTTTCTACCATGTGCAGTGGAGGGCCGGTGGGAGGCTGTGGCGGGGGATGGGGTATTGTTTAAGGGAAGGACATGGATGTGGGGGGTGGAGGGAAATGAGAATGGGTGAATGATGGGAGGCCATAGACGGAAGAGAAGTATCTCACACAGAGGAATTTACCAGGTGATCTGATTGAAAAAATGGAAGGATTGTAGGTGAGGGGTAGGAGAAGAGCAGGAGGGGCTATGGAAAGGTGGAACGGGGAGGCCTGTCTGCCAGGTTAGGAATAAACAATGGAGATTCTGATGGGTCAGGGAAAAACAGTGTTATCTGCGCCCGGAGAATCTGGGAGGGTTCGCAGAGGAGGAGAAAAGCCTGGATGTAGGGAATTTCTGACCATTTGCCTAATTTCTGACAGTTTAATTATTGAGATCAGTGAGGATTGAGAAGTCAAAGGTGTCATTTTCAGGCCAGTGCTAGCCATTGTCCAGTTTGTACATAGGCCAAGCAGTATTATAGAAAAATATGAAGCGTTTAGATTTGAGGTCAAGATAGAAATGTAGAGACTTGAGGTGAGTTAAAAGATAGCTTAAAGGTGAACAATAAGGAATCTGTGACTGACCAGTGCCCAAATTGAAAAATGGAGGTAGAAAATAAATGAGATTTAAAGCGAAGATGTAAAGAGAACTTTTGAGGGGGGAAAGGAGGAATGAAATGGCCAAGACTGTAGCCAGAGAGGACCTGGCCTGTGAGTATGGCTGTCAGCCAAAAATTGATCCAGACCTCCAGGAGGGTAGTGGTCAGGTGAGTCTTGGCTCATGGAACTACTGAAAATGGTCCAGCCCCATGGTAGGGCAATGGACTGACAAGCTCGTCGAGGCTGGGGTTGAGAGATTACCTGGAACGTCCGCATATGACCTTGGTCAAAAGGGCCTGACTTCAGCGTGTGACCTCAACCAGTTGGAAGGGTCTAGGCCCGCAGTAGGGCACCAGACAAGAGAGACTAGGGTCAGAGAGGACCTGGCCTCCATGTGTGACTGCCAGCTGGCAAAGTTAGCCCATGACCAAAAAAGACACGGACCATGAGAACTTTGAGGGAGGAGGAAGTTTTACAAGGTGCCAAAACAGAGGCTGGGGAGAAGAGAAGTTAGAGTAGGAAGAGTCATTGACGAGGCCAGGGAAGATAATCTTGCCTTGCCTATGCTGCCCTTCCCCTATCCTCCTCTGGCAGTGCCACTCCAGCAACCCAAGTGGAGAAAGAATTTGTGTGCCTCAGGGAAGGAGAGTGAAATAATTATGGGACTTTGCACTGAATCCTAGGACTGCCCCAGCACAGGGGAACACAGCACAGGGCAGAATTCTCAAACAGGGAACATTTGGACCAGTCCTGCCAGAGAGAAAGCCTCTGCCTCAAAAAACTGAGTTTCAGCTAGCCCCACAACCAGCTGACAAAAAGCAGCCCAGGAACTGGGCCAAACAAAATTCATAAGGTAGTGGGGCCATAGAGGCAGCATTTTTTGGGTAATTCCTGCAGGTATGCTGGCAGAAAGCCAGTGAACTTGGGGTACACATGACCTAGTGAGATACCAGCAGTCGTGGCCAAGGAAGTGCCTACATCACACCTCGCCCAACTCCAGACAGTGCAGCTCAGAAAATCTTCCACTTGGGGAAAGAAAAGGGAAAAGTTCAGAGGATTGGTTTTTCAGCTTGGGTACCAGGTGATTATTTACCACAGTACATAATCAAGTATAAAGCCCCTGAATCCAGGCCTTAGTTCCTAGAGGGTGCTTTTGGACTTATCCTGGACCAGAAGGAAACATGTGACCCTGAAGGGAGCACACTAGTCCTTATAGGATTCACCACTTGCTGACTGAAGAGCAAATAGGTTTTGAATACACATCAGAGGTAGCCTGGCAACCTGTGAGGGAAGAGAATGAGAAACATTGCTTCCCATATCTTACTTAAGCCCACCAAGCTGGTACCACCAGGAATCTGTAAGAGTCACAGCATTACTGAGCTTGAGACACCCCAGTTCTGAGATGGCCTCAGTGATGTAAGACTTAGATCACAACATTCAATTCCCTTTTAATACCCGGAAAGCCTTCTCAAGAAGGATGGCTTCAAACAAGCCCAGATAGTGACGATTAAAATAAATACCTAATGCTTCAATGTTCAGACATTAATGAATATCCACAAGCATAAGGAAGACCTAGGAAGACATGACCTTGCCAAATGAACAAAATATAAGGTACCAGTGACAAATCCTGGAGCAATGGAGAAATTTCACACAAAGATTTCAAAATAGCTGTCCTGAAGAAGCTCAATGAACTTCAGTACAACACAGAAAAGGAACTCAGAAGCCTGTCAGAGAAATTTAACAGAGATTGAAATAATTTGAAGAAAAAGAAATTCTGGAGCTTAAGAATGTAATTGACACACTGAAAAATGCATCGAAGTCTGTCAACAGCAGAATTGATCAAGTAGAAGAAAGATTTAGTGAGCCTAAAGACAGGCTACATGAAAATACACAGTCAGAAGAGAAAAAAGAATTTAAAAAGAATAAACCATGCCTACAAGATCTAGAAAATAGCTTCCAAAGGTAAAATCTAACAGTTATTGTCCTTAAAGAGGAGTTAAAGAAAGAGATTGGGGTAGAAAGTTTATTCAAAGAAATAACAAAAATGGACATTCCAAACCTACAGAAAGATAAAAATATTCAGGTACAAGAAAGTTATAAAACACAAATCAGATTTAACTCCAACTTGACTACTTCAAAGCATTCAATAATCAAGCCCCAAAGGCCACAGATGAAGGAAAGGTCCTCAGGGAAGCAAGAAAAAAAAAAAAAAAAAGCATATAAAGGAGCTCCAATATATCTGGCAGCAGACTTCTCAGTGGAAACCTTACAAGCCAGGAGAGAGTGGCATAACATATTCAAAGTGTTGAAGGAAAAACACCTTAACCTTACAATACTATCCCTTGTAAAAATATCCTTCAAACATGAGGGAGATATCAAGACATTCCCAGACAAACAAAAGCTGAGGGATTTCATCAACACCAAACCTGTCCTATAAGAAATGATAAAAGGAGTTCTTCAATCTGAAAGAAAGTGCCATTAATGAACAATAAGAAATCCTTTGAAGGAATACATATACAACTAACTGATGAAGTAAGCACACAGAGAATACAACCTCCATAGTTGACCACCTCCCTACATTGACCACCTCCTTAAGTTGACCTAATTTTCATAGAATGAACATGCACCACATGTACATATCAGTACAGTAGGACTGGTTCCTTATGCTGACCACCTCTATATATTGACCAGTTTGTTACAGTCCCTTAGGTGATCAACCTACAGAGAGGTTCTACTATACAGATTACTCTATTGCTGTAATTGTGGCATATAAACCATTTATATACTAAGAGACAACCCTATCAAAAATAAGTACTACAACTTTTTGAAAGATAGATAGTATGAGATGATATGGATGGAATCAACAAAAAGTTAAAAAGTGGGACAAGATTGAGTCAATGGGTAGAATTTCTGTAAGCTCTCTCTTTGCTTGTTTGGTGCAAGCAGAGTTGTCATAGGCTTAAAATAATTGCTCATAAAATGCTTTTGGCAAGCCTCATGGTAACCTCAAATCAAAAAACCTACAACAGACACACAAAAAGTAAGAAATTAAAACACAATACTAGAGAAAATCATTTTTAATAAAGGAAGAGAGGAAGTAAGAGAGAGTACCACAAAACAACCAGAAATCAAATAATAACATGGCAGTAGTAAGTCCTTACTTATCAACAACGTTGAATA
Organism: Nycticebus coucang; assembly: GCF_027406575.1. Classification (NCBI taxonomy): domain Eukaryota; kingdom Metazoa; phylum Chordata; class Mammalia; order Primates; family Lorisidae; genus Nycticebus; species Nycticebus coucang. Next base: position 27,295,997 of record NC_069804.1, on the reverse strand, counting down.
TGAATGGACTAAACTCTCCAATAAAACGACATACCCAAGCTGAATAGATTTAGAAGGAAAAGAAAAAACAAAAACCAAAAGCCAACCATATGTTGTATGAAAGAAACACTTCATCTATAAAGACACACATTGACTGAATATAAAGGGATGGAGAAAAATATTCTATGCAAATGGGAGCCAAAAAAAGAGCAGGAATAGCTATACTTCTATGAGATAAAATAGATTTCAGGACAAAAATTGTAAAAGGAGACAAAGAAGGTCATTATATAATGATAAATGGATCAACTCATCAAGAGAATATATCAATTCTAAGTATATATGTTCCTAACACTGGACCACCCAGATATATAAAAGAAAATATTATCTGGTCTTAAAAGAGAGATACACCCCAATATAATAATTGGTGGAGGCCTCAACACTCCACTTTCAGCATTGGACAGTCCTCCAGACAGAACATCAACAAAGATGTTGGACTTAACCTGCACTATAGACCAAGCAAACCCAATAGATATTTACAGAGTGTTTTTATCCAATAGCTGCAGAATACACGTCCTTTTCCATTGCTCATAGATCATTCTGAAGGATAAACCATATGTTAGGTCACAAAACAAGTTCCAAAAATTTCAGGAAAAAAAACTGAAATCATACCAAATATTTTCTCTGACTACGATGGAATAGAACTGGAAATCATAACAAGAGGAACACTGGAAAACATACGAACACATGGAAATTAAATAATATGTTCCTGAATGGGTCAATGAAGAGATTAAGAAGGAAATTTAAAAAATGTCTTGTAACAAATTAAATGAAAACACACCAAAACCTATGGGATATGGCAAATGCAGTAATAAGAGGCAAGTCTATAGCAACAAGTGCCTACATTAAAAAATAGAAAAGCTTCAAATAAGCAATCTAACAAGGCATCTGAAAGAAGTAGAAAAACAAGAGCAAACCAAACCCAAAACTAGCGGAAGTAAAGAAATAATAAAGATCAAAGCAAAAATGAATGAAACAAAGTACAAACGATCAATAAACTAAAAGTTGATTTTTTTAAAAGATAAAAAAATTGACATACCTTTCACCAGACTAGGAAAAAAAAGAGAGAAGACCCAAATAAATAAAATCAGAGATGAAAAAGAAGACACTACAACTGATACAGCAGAAGTCCAAATGATCATTAGAGATTACTATGATTATGCACATTGAATCAGATTTAAGGTGCCTTATGATTTAAGGTACCTTAATTAGGCATAGCCATGCCACCCTTTGACAGCTGATTGCCATGCTTCAGAAAAGCAATTCAATTTTTATCATCTTCAGTATTTGTGAGGGTGGTTCTCTTCTCTCCAGATGTTAGAAAACGCAAGTCCCTTGATTTCTCAGCTTACTCTTAAGAAGCATAAAGTCTTATGTTTACTCTAAGTCACAAATAGAGCTTTAATTTTGCAATTGAAAGCATTCAGTCCAAAATACTGTTCAATCCTTTCATCTCAATTTGTTGATAAACCTTTGACCTTTCTATCGCGGTGGGAACCTGTAGTTTGCCAAAGGGAGTAAGGGTGGTATCGTTTTCTTTGCCTGCCTAGTATTTCTACTCCTCCTTCAGATTCCTGAATGCATACCAATGTCAAAGCATTGGAAGAGACGAACAGTAAGAGAAGTGGGAAACATCTTCCTTGCCTGACATTATTGTACAATAGCTACATGCCCCTGTACCTGAACATGAGAAAGTCAGCGTGTATACCTTTACAGGTTGTTCCTTTACAGAGGTCCTACTGCTGGGCTCTGTGACTCTCTCTCCATTGGCAGAGGTGATACGTTCCATTTCTCCAGTTTCTATTCCCTACATGGAGCCCTACTCTTCTACTATTTTGCTATTTCTAATTTTACCTGAGCAGAAAAAGCCCATGTAATTAATAATTATTATTTTTAGCCAATGTGAATTATATTTTTACTGGAAATGGGCAGGCGGAGGGGGCATAATAAATAAAATAAATACCATTTATTGAAAATAATAAATGCTTAGCAATGTGATGTTACATGCACATATTCTTTAGTTAAACACGTGCACAATAACATATGTTTATTTCAATTTTACAGAAAATTAAATTGTTAAACTGAGTCACAAAAAAAGTTAACTTGCCAAATGTCATTTGATATAATAAGTGGAAAAGGATGTCTGACATAAAAATCCATGCTGTGAATGACCATGCTATCCTAACTCACTAAACAAATAACCAGTTTAAGTCTAAGAAACATTCATATTTGGAAAAGTCTGGCAATTTGTAAGTTAAGATGAATGATTAAAGGGTGATTAGAGGCTCCAGATGCAGCCTGTCTGGTCTGTCATTTCAAATCTTCTACTTTTTAGCTGTGTAAACTTTGGCAAGATATTTAAACATGGTGACTTAGCAACCTTATCTATAAAACAGGGGTACACACATACAGTATCTTATCTCTTAAGGTGCTTTTATGAAAATTAGGTGAACTATTAATACATGTAAAGTATTTTTAAAAGTGCATAGCACATAAATATTATATATACTTAAATATATTTATATATAAATATATATTATGTGTGTGTGTATGTGTGTATATGTGGGGGGGGGAGAGAGAGGCCTAAAAAACTGTCACATAGATAGGACTTAGTAAAAGTTAGAAATTATAATTATTACTAATATTATTCCTAACTGCAAGTCTTATCTAGAGCTGCAGTTGATGTTTGTATTCTTTAGAAATTCTGAGAAAATATAGTCACGTAAATATAATATAAATGTAACATTTATATTTAATACTTTAATATAATCATTTGACATATATGTATTATATACATATATAATATTTCCTTGCTGCTTTGCTTTTAGGAGTGATGTGTCTATGTGAATGTGTGTGCATGATTTTGCGTGGATTTGTAGAGGAAGTAGGGGTGATAAAGTTATCCAAAACTTCTTAGGGGACTGGGGGGACTCTGAAAGGCCTTAATTGCGCACTTAAGTCAAGATTTCCTGAGAAGAAATTTCATCTCTCTTCAATCTAAAATAGTACAGAAGCAGTTGCTAGCTTTGTAACTAATTCAAATAATATGCAGACTTTTTTTTCCTTATCGCTCCAACTGGAAATTCAAATTTGACACGTTAAAAGGCAACGTGAGAGATTTTGAGGAAATAACCATGAAAAACAATCTGAAATTGAGGGATTTCATTTATCAAATATAAAGGTTTTTGCCCTATAGTTGTCTTGGCCTCAAGTCTTCAGACTGCATTAGTCAGAAATAACTTTTTGCCAACCTTGTTTATTTCTGCTATAGGCGAAGCCCATTTTCTCAAAGTGATTAACTGGCCGTAGGACTCAATCCATTTATCCTTCTTAGGCTTCCCTATTGTAATGCACTGCAATACTCTCCTCTGTCTGTGAAGCTACCAACTCAGTGGCTGCGAACACTTGCAGGTGGGATTTCTTAAAATGAAAGTGCAATACCTAATGAAATTGTTCCAACATTATGTTGGGAGTGTGTAAAAAAATGCAGTGTTCTTCATCTTCTTGAGTGGTCTGCTTGGCAGATGTTGTATTTTAACTGATTGCAAGCCAGGGAATATGACGTGAATGTCACTGAATAATTAATTAGGATAGCCAAAGGAATGTTCAAAAGTGATTACCCAAATAGCCCAGTCCCTGTGTTTTGCATTACCTCAGCCTATGACTACTTTTGGAAAGCTCATCTGTACAAAATGGCAGTCTCAAAGAACATTTCCACCCTAATAATGTTAATAGATTATTTTTATGGGCAATGCAGCCCAGAGCAAACACTCTTATTTGATATGGAATCTTTATACATGTGGAAATTGCTTTGATATATTTCAACATGGGTCCCTCTAGATTATGTCAGTTTCCAACGTTGTGTATATAATTTTGTTTTCCCTTAGGAAGTTATTTTCATTTTGAAGATTTCCATCCTATATTAAGATAGACTGTTTATGAGCTTAATTAAAACTTCTTTTAGTATAGCATGTAAATTTCAATACTTCATCTTGGGCTCATTGTTCTAAAATTTGACGTGTTTTGAGGTTTCAGTAAACACAATACATGACTTATTCAGAAAATTATGCTCCCTAAATATATTGATACTGTTAATTGTATATTTTTGTTAGCATTATTTTAGTTGAAAATGACAGAAAATAGAGACAAAATTAGCCTTAACAAATAGAAGTACACAAAGTCAAGAAACTGCAAAGAGAAGGTGTGTCTTTTTAGATGCTCAGGAATATCTCTGGGCCTTGGATTTCCCCTATCTCCTGATTCTTCTTCCTGTGGGTTGACATCATTGAAAGTAGGTTCTTACCTGATTGAAGGTTGGAAGCTGTTACCAAAAGAAGGTAAAATAGATACTAGACAGATAAAAATGTTCACCATAAGATTTAGAAAGGGATTTATTATTATTATTATTAGGGAGTGCTTCCCATTTAAGGGGGCAAATTTGGAGTGTGGAAGAAAAGAAAGGCAAACCAGAAATTGCTCACAGATAAATTTCTTACATAAATTGTACTTACTAATTTCACATGTGTTATTACTTAATATTACTTAAGGATTTGGTATACTAAATGGGAAACACAGCAGTATTTGAAGAAGAATGAGGATCAGTTAGGTGAAAAAATAAAATTGCTAAAGCTAATAAAATAAAAGTAATCAGAAAAATTAGAAGATTTACTTTTATGATTTTTTTAACAGTTACAATATGATAATGAGGTACCTATAAGTAACCAACTACTAGTAGAGTTCACCCTGTTACAGTGGTAGACAAAATTAGTATGACCACCTGGATTATGGTTTGCCGAACGGCCATGTCTGTGATTATGGTAATACACCAGGATCTTCTGGACCTGGGACTAGGAACATAACCCACATTCAGCAAACTCAGATCTTCATACCACTCTCTGCCCAATGTGTTTGATCTAAAGGAAAGGATAGACAGAGGACCAAGCTGGGCCATGTAGATTCCTTCCCTGATGTTTTTTAACTGGTACCATGAAAGATAAACCAACCCTGTCAGCACCAGTCACAACATTAAAAGAATATAAGCTCAAAAAGGTCCATAGCAATAACCCACTTCATGGGAAGATATTGTTTTAAGGACATAATTTGGCACCTGGAGATAAGCAAAGATGATAGATGGAGGGCAAAGTCCAGTGGCATTTCACTTATTAATTCTAGTGCTCTCTCAGGCCAGCCCCAACTCTACCCTCCCTGGATATCCCAGCCAATAATATCACTTTAGTATAAATCAGTGGTCCTCAACCTTCCTAATGCTGCAATGTATTTTCATTGTTAAAAAGGAGTCACGACCCACAGGTTGAGAACCGCTGGTATAAATGAACTTCAGTGGGGTGTTTGTTACTTGACGGAACAAATCAACTGGAACTGTCAAAAACATCAGGGAATATTTTAAGAAACACTAAACATAGACCTCCCATTTGATCCTGTAAGCCCATTACTAGGCATCTACCCAGAAGAAAAAAATCATTTTGCCATAAGGACATCTGTACTAGACCATTTATGAAGGTTCAATTTACAATTGCCAAAATGTAGAAACAACCTAAATGCTCTCCAACCCAGGATTGGATTAACAAGCTGTGGTATATGTATGCCATGGAATACTATTTAGCAATTAAAAAGATGGAGACTTTACATCTTTTGTATTAACCTGAATGGAGGTGGAACACATTCTTCTTAGTAAAGCATCACAAGAATGGCAAAGAAAGAATCCAGTGCATGCGATTCTAATATGAAGACAATAAATGACTTACTACATGGTGGGGAGTAGGGGAACGAGGCATTGGGGAGAGGGGAGGAGGGAGGGAGATGGAGGTCATGGTGTACGGCACATCTCTTGGGGGCAGGACACAATTATAAGAGGGACTTTACCTAACAAATGCAATCAGTGTAATCTAATTCTTTGTACCCTCAATGAATCCCAAACAATAAAAAAAGAACTCAGGAAAAAAAAAGAAGCACTGAGCAGACAAAGAAAATGAAAATAAAACAAACTCAGGAAGTACGGTAGTTACAAATTTGAAAAAAAAAAAATCATGAAACAAAGATGGAAGAGTTATGCAATTGGGACTAAAGAAACTTATTCTTTGCTTTTTTTTAGAAATATTAAGTAGGTGATTTGATCCAAGGAATCCTGGGTAATTAAGTAATTATTTTCTAAAAAAAAAAAAAAAAAAGCAGTAAATTTCTGTGAATGAAGCTTATCTTTGAAAGAGTTTGACACGGGCACTGATGGCTTTGGGAATGGGAAGGGCCAAGACCCAGGGATCCCTTTCAACTTTATAGTTAAATAGTAACTGTAAGTGTTTCCTATTATTAATTTGGCAAGCATGTGATCATTTTCCCCTTAGTGTTTGACAATAGCTACTTTTGTGATGGAATGAGGCAACATGATTATTAATTATTTTTTTAAAAAATAAGTATTTCTTTTATGGTCTTGTATGTAATTGGAAAATGTAGCACATTCTGTGTTCTGCACAGGTCCTACCAGGCCCCCTTTGCTGTTTGGGTGCACGTGTCTTCTCAGTGAGCTTTCACTCTGTCAGCCAGTACCTCTATCTGTCCGGAAAAAAAAAAAAACCTCCTCTCTATAGAACTGTAGAATTACTTGGCCTGAGCAGAGAGAGCCAGAGTGCCTGATAGTTTATTTTCCCCAAAGTATAGTCCTTAACTATTGAAGGCTGGGCAGCTGGTGGCAGGGGTATAAATACTTCAGCTCCTTTTGCCTCTGGTTGAGACAACTCTAGATGTGACGTACACTGTGTCCAGAGAACAGTAACTTTAAGGTTAACTTAGAGTTACCCTCTAAGGGATTTTGCTTACCTGACTGACTTTTTTTTCTGGCCTCTTATTTTCCCCTGTCCACTTCCTTCCCATTCACCTACCATTTGTGTTGTTGTTGTTATTTGTTTTTCTTATTGTCAATTTGCTTATTTGACTTCCTAGTAAGCCACTTTCACACAAATACTCATCTAGGATCCACTTTTGGAAACCCAACTAAGCACAGGATGCATCCTGTAGGCTGACAAATTTGTTAGCTGGCCGGATGTATGCAAGATTAGGTCTTACTGCTTTCCTTTTTCTCATTTCATGTAGGCTATTTGTCCCTACTAGAGATTTTTTTCTCATGCCTAGTAATCTTGTGGTTTTTATATTGGTAAAAATGCAATGACTAATTACATTCCTTGCTTGGGAAGGAACATTACTACCAGGAACTACATCTTCATTTTGAAAGCCTTCAGAATCACAGCCATCACCTTTAGAAGGAATATGGTATGCCTTGCAAATTCATTCTTTATTAGTGAAAGAACATCATGGTTTCTATCTATTCAGTTTATAAACTTGAGTTCTAATTCATGCCATAGAAGTCTTATCTTTCAAATGGAAAATAACAAAGCAATAATATTTGAACTTGATAAATGGATAGTTATTGTAATGATTATTCAAGAAAAGCATTCCTGGAATTCTCTTTCACACCATAAAATACTCACAGAAGAACAAAGATGATTTACTTTTTATTTTTAAATAGCTTCACAAGCAAATATTCTCCTTTTCAGTCCCTGCTGTTATCCAGTATTTTAAAAACAAAATCATAACTCCAAGCAACAATTTATTAGCAAAATATTTGGTCAGCCTGGATGCCATTTGTTCAAACTGAACTCGACTTTGTGGCATCTAGTTTGTCTTTGCCTTCTCACTATTGCACATGAGCTACCTGGTGTAGTGTCCTCTGCCTAAATATCTATGATCTTACAAACAGACCTTTGAAAACAATTTTTGACTTAATTTTTTCCTATAATACGTATTACTTTCTGCTTTCTTTTTAGTTAGTACTTTTATTTACTTATTTATTTATCTATTTATTTATGGGATTATACAAAAAAGTACACATGTTCACTTACTAACTTTATGTACAACTTAGCCTAGTTGTAGCTTACCATCCTAGAATGGATATCTTTCTACATACTTCTAATAATCAAATGATTAAAAACAAAACAAAGCACCAAATAATCACTAACAGAACAAAAATACTAGGTCAATAGCTATACTTGTCAGATGAAAGTTTTAACATTTTTTTATCAATTGCCTTGTGTCTTTCCTTTAACAACCTCCCCCACTTTCCCGCTACACACACACCACACACACACACACACACACCATGTATTTTTTAATTTCAGAGGCACATTGCTCCAATGTGGTCTGTGAACCAACAGAAAGTACCATCAGGAAGTTGGTTCAAAGTTCAGAATCCTTATCCCCTACCCAGACTTACTAAATCAGAATCTTCATCTCAGTAAGTTTCTCCAGTTGATTCATGTGTACATTAAAGTTTGACAGCACTGGAAGATAAGATATAGTCTTTATGGCTGAAGCCAATGAGACCCTTATATCTCTTATGTTGGTAATATGTTATAATTAAAGGAAATAGCATTAAACTTGTATTCATTTTAAATAGGCATTAGTTTAAGGCATAAATATACCATACAAAGAACAGAAGGTACATGCTGAGAATAATTCTATTTCAAATTTTACAGGTTTTTGTTTTATATAATTGAAGCATAGAAAACAAAACTATCTTTAAAACCAGAATTCAAAAAATTATTATCTTGCAATTGCTTATATAGCATATTCTTCAAACTAATACTGATAAACAAATATTCTGTGTTACAAGAAAATTTGTCTGAGTTAGAAAGATCTAAATTATTCAGACTATCTTGACACTTTTATACTGCAGAATATTTTCCATCCAAGCTAAAATATGATATCCATTAGTTCCATAGATATGATCTAAAATCATGTAGCTGTTTACTTGTAAGGTTAAATAGCTATTTCTTATACTACACATATTATAAAGTAGTACGTGTCTCTTATAGCAACCACATGTATTCAAATATAATGCTGGCCTTTCCAGAAGAAACAGTTGGGAAAGAAAACTTCCAATTTTCTCTGAGACTCCTTATTGAATAAAACTATATTTGCTTTATTGTCTAAAATGTTAGAGGCTTTACAGAGGTTGCATACAACTTAAGAAAAGACTGGTTCCTTATTTTTGCTGCACGTTTTAATAAGTAAATTATAAACATAATTTCATATTTTTAAAAGTCAACGTTTAAAGTCAAAACGCAATAAAATACAATTATCGATGAAAGAGGCTAACACTAATTATATTACTGTTTCATTATTTGGAAGACATAATGCATGAGCTTTTATTTCTTAATAGCACATATATAGGCATACCTCAGAGATATTGTGGGTTTGGTTCCAGATCACTGCAATAGAGCAAGGCATGTGAAATTTTGGGGTTCCCAGTGCATGTAAAAGATATGTTTACACTACACTGTTTTCTATTAAGTATGCAACAGCATTTCGTCTAACAAAACAATACACATACTCCTTAAGTAAAAATACTATATTGCTAAAAAATGCTAATGATCCTCTAAACCTTCAATGAGTCATAATCACTTTGCTGATGGAGAGTCTGGCCTTAATATTGGTGGAAGATGAATATGATCAGGGTAGTGGTTCCTGAAGGTTGGAATGACAATGGCAATTTCTTAAAATAAGACAAAAATGAAGTCTGCCACATTGACTCTGCATTTTGTGAAAATTTCTCAGTAGCATGAGATGCTGTTTGATAGAATTTTGCCTACGGTAGAATTTCTTTCAAGGTTGAAGTCAATGATTTCAAAACCTGACCCTCCTTTATCAAGTAAGTTCACGCAGTATTCGAAATCCTTTGCTATCATTTCAACAACATTTATAGCATCTTCACCAGGAGTAGATTTCATCTCAAGAAACCACTTCTTTGTTCATCCACAAGAAGCAATCCTTCATCCATTCAGGTTCTCTCAGAGATTTCAACAATTGAGTCACATCTTCAACTGCCACTTCTAATTCTAGTTCTTTTTCTATTTTCACCACCTCTGGGGTGACTTTTCCTGAAGTTTTGTTTTGTTTTGTTTTTTAGACAGAGTCTCACTTTGTAACTCTTGGTGGAATGCTATGGCATCATACATAGTCCACAGCAACCTCAAACCCTAGGCTCAAGAGACTATTTTGCCTCAGCTTCCCAAGTAGCTGGGACTACAGGCACCCGCCAAAATGCCCAGCTATTTTTAAAGATGGGGTCTCACTCTGTCTCAGGCTAGTCTCGAACCTGTGAGTTCAGGGCAATCTACCTGCCTTGGCCTCCCAGAGTGTTATAATTACAGACATGAGCCACCACACCTGGTCTACTTCTCCTGAAGTCTTAAAGCCCTCAAAGTCATTCATGATGGTTGGAATCAACTTCTTCCAAACTCCTACTAATCTTGGTATTTTTAAATCCTCCCATGAATCCATGATTCATGGATTTTTCTTAATAGCATCTAGAATGGTGAATCTTTTCCAGAATAACTTCAATTTACTGTACCCAGATTCATCAAAGGAATAACTTTCTATGGCAACTATAGCCTTGTGAAATATATTTTTTAAATAATAAGATTTGAAAATTGAAATTACTCTTGATCTATTGGCTGTAGAATGAATGTTGTAGGGTTTTTTGTTTGTTTGTTTTTTGTTTTTGAGACAGAGTCTCATTATGTCACCCTCAGTAGAATGCTGTGGCATCACAGCTCACAGCAATCCCAAACTCGTGGGCTCAAGCAATTCTCTTGCCTCAGCCTCCGGGTAGCTGGAACTACAGGCACCCGTCACAATGCCCAGCTATTTTTTTGTCACAGTTGTCATTGTTGTTTAGCTGGCCTGAGCTGGGTTAGACCCCACCAGCCTCCGTGTGCTCTAACCACTGAGCTACGGATGCTGAGCCAGAACGGATGTTTTGTTAACAGGTATTGTGAGAATTGCTAAAATGTGACAGAGACAAGAAGTGAGCACATCCTGTTGTATAAATGGAACCAACAGACTTCCTTGATGTAGGGATGGCACAAAACTTCAATTTGTAACAAGTGGGATATCCACAAAGTGCTATAAAATAAAGGTATGCCTCCATACTTTTAATGAGTTTTTGCAGTTATTGTTGTTATAGTTTCTTTCATTGCATTCCCTTTTCTCTATGGGATACCATTGTGAACTGCTGGCAGATTGCCACTAACTGCTATAACTTATCTTATTCTGTGTCTATCATATGAAAATGTACATATAGGCTTGGCACCCGTAGCACAATGGTTATGGAGCCAGCCACATACACCAAGGCTGGCAGGTTTGAACCCGGCCCAGGCCAACTAAACAACAATGACAACCGCAACAAAAAATAGCCTGGCGTTGTGGCAGGCACCTGTAGTCCCCACTACTTGGGAGGCTGAGGCAAGAGAATTGCTTGAGCCCAAGAGTTTGAAGTTGCTGTGAGCTGTGACACCACAGCACTCTGCCTAGGGCGACATGATAAGACTATGTCTCAAAAAAAAAACGGAAAAAGAAAATGTACATATAATTTATCTTATTCATACATCTATCATACGAAAATTTACATTTGATAATGGGAATGAAATAATAAATAAAACATAGTCTCCACCTACATCAACTCGTACTATAATTGGAGATCAAGGTCAAGAAAAAATAGAATTATTATTGGATACTATAAGCCTTGGATCATCATAGACAAATGTGAAAGGTACTACATACACTGAAACTTCTATGAATCAAATCAAATTTTTTTTTTTAACAACGGAACACTGGCTGTGCTGCCACCCCAGTCCCGGAGCTGGTGCGGCTGCTGCAGCTGGAAGGGGACCATGGCCCTGAGCGGCTGCAGCCCAGCCCGAGGAGAGCCGGCTGGGGCTGGAGGAGGGCAGCCCGGCCGGAGCTCCCCTGGCGTCTCCGTGCCCCCGGCCCCATGGCCCCTCTGCCTCTCCCGCCGGCTGCAGCCCCCGCTGCGGCCCTGTCACCGCCCGCCGACTGCCTGCCTTGGCCCCACAGGGAGCCCCACACCTCAAATAAATATTTTTCTTTCCTTATTCTCTGAAACACAATTTTAGGAATAATCTCTTAATACCCTTATATGGATCAGATTGATTTTCAATTGTATAGCCATTCTGTAAGATATTTGGCCACAAGAATCACAGATGTTTTCAACTGAATGTTTGAATCATTTACTTTCAAACAGTAGTTCCACATCTATGAATTTCCATAGATAACAATGAGATGTTTTCACAAAAATATGTGTATAAGAATATTCACTCCAGTACTGCTTACAATAATGAGAAAATGCCACAGCTCTGTGGCCCTGTGCTACAGTTAAGATGATGCTATGCAACATATTTAATGGCATTGAAAGGCATAAATAATATGTAAATGAAAAATTTGTAAATTAAAGTAGACAACATTAACTTACTTTTGAAAGAAAAAAATGTATGTGTGTAGAAAATGTTAAACAGTATATACATCAAAATGTTAAGCACAATTAGATGGAAATATTGAGAAGAAATGGACTATTCATCTCTATTTGATTTCACATAATACATACATTATATATATACACACATCCTCTATATATATTCTTCCTGAGAAATAAACAGATTTTTAATCTTTTGACACTGTATCAAGATATTTTATTTGATATTTGTCCATAAGTAACTTCTAACATGTGTAGCTCAGCTTCCCTACGGAAGCAAATTTCTTCTTTAATCTCTTTCTCTCCCCTTTCTCAAATGCTCTTCCTTCTTTACTCTCTGCTCTTCTATCCTCATCCTGTTCTGACAATAGTCAAAATCCCAAGAATAAGTCATAATAATCAGTCCTAAGTGTCCTACATATTTCTTACAACACATTTTGAAATTGCCAAAATTTGAAAATATTCATTGCATCTATATCTAGTATAATTAAAACATTTCTATAACTGGTCTCAATTGCATTTTATTTTCCTACCTGTCTTTGCTAGAAAGCACCCTTAGCCATTTTATTACAGTGTAGTAAAGGCCAAGTCTCATGTAAGTTTCCAGATAGCCTGGGAAGTGTTATTTACTCAAAATCATTGCAGTATTTTTGTGACCCTCTTGCCACTCTATCAGTAAAATGTTTCTTGCTGATATTTTCCTTTACTGTCTGATAAAGGGTTATTACTATTGCTCTAGATCTAAGACACAAAATGTTTTTCAATGTCAAGTTAGCTTGTTAGTGAATCTTGGCCATTCTACTTTCCTAAAAGCTAAGAACTTATAAATCTAATCTATGGGATATAGAAAAAGCAGTACTAAGAAGGAAGTTTATAGCAATAAACACATCAAAAAAGTACAAAGATTTTATATAAACAACCTAATAATACACCTCAAGAAACTAGAAAAGCAAAAACAAGCCAAATGTAAAATCAGTAGATCAAAGCATAACTAAACTAAACAGAGAAAAAAAAAACAAAGATAGATGAACCAAAAAGCTGATTTTTGAAAAAATAAACAAAATCCACACACCATTTGCTAGGCTAAGAAAAAAATAAATAAGACCCAAATAACAAAATCATAAATGAAAAAGGAAACATTACAACTGATGTCAACATAATACAAAGCATCATTAAAGACCGTGATGAACAACTATACACCAACAAATTGGAATACCTAGACACCTGATATTTAGCTAAAATTATTAACATAAGCAAATGCACTTTTTATCTGGTAAAATAGATTTTCATTAGATTCTTTAAAGCAGTGTTTTTTAACCCTGAATTACATACCAGAAATAGTGATAGAACTTTTAGAAATGACCTATGCTAGCAAATTATTTCAGATTAATTAACTTGTGATCTCTGTTGATTCTCTAAGGCACCCAACTCCAGAAAAATCTTAAACAAGTCATTAAAGATAGTGGAGTCCATATTAACAATGAACCACACGGCACCAAGTATTCAATACTCTGCAAACCCAGGGGCTTATCTCTTCCCTCCCCCCACCCAGAAAAAACATTCCAAAAGGTCATGATTGGAAGCAAAATATAAGCAAGTTTTCTTCTCTCATATTTGCTGAAATCCACCATAAAGGAGGGAGACAGGAAGTGATGTGCGTGTGCACACACGTGTGTATATGAATTCTCCCGATGAGATGTATGTAAAAGCATTGTTTCTGTGTCAGATAGTAACCCCTATCCTCTGGTCATCAAGCTGATTTGTAATTAAGCTTTAGAAAAAGACAGGGGCTTTAAGACTGAAAGACAAAGATGATCCTCCTACTTGCTCCTCGAATACATGAGTTTCATGTTACTGAGGACTTCAGCTAAAGCAGTGCCCTTTTAATACTCTAAGAAACTGTAACATTAGGAACAAGAGATAGGAATATAGGATTCAGTATCAGCATCTCCTGAGTGGTTGAACTGCAGCAGTTGTAGCCAGCTGGAGGGAAGAGCCATTCTCTTGCATTGTTGCAGGCCATGAGCAACAGTGAAAGGATTTGAAGTGGAGAAATGAAAGAGGGCCTCTCAGGAGCTCACTGAAGACACTCACTGTGGATATCCAAACTTACCTGGGAGAGATCTAGGAAGAAGGGGCTTGGAAATTCTTCTCAGCAGGTGGGGGGGCCAGATTCATTAAAATCTGTATTAATAATAAGATTCCATTTTAATCCATCAGTTCATTAAGTTTGGGGAAGCTTGGTTAGAAATAGATGTTTTCATTTTTTCCTCTAAACCATTTTGTGACAGAGGTAGGTTTTATCCGCACTTTTACAGATTAAAGTAAACAGAACTGGCCTTGGTTGTATAAAATAACTTGAGCAGGGTCATTTGATTAAATGTAGAATATAATTGTCTTAACACAATAACTAAGAAAATGCCAGAAAGGCTATGTCAACCAGTGTGATGAAAATGTGTCAAACTGTTTATAAAACCAGTGTATGGTGCCCCATGATCACATTAATGTACACAGCTATGATTTAATATTAATTTAAAAAAAGAACCCAGTTCTGTTTGAGTCTAGTGGTGAAAAAAGCTCATAATACTGCATTCCTCAAAATATTTACTGAATATTCATTACATACAATGCTTTTTCCTCAACAGAACAAACAAAACAAACTTAGACATGCTCTCAGCTTCCTAGCTTCCAACCCACACTTAATATGATGCTGAAATGTTTTCAGTGTGTGCTGAGGGAAGTGGACCAAGTGTGAGATTCAGTACAATTTTTAACTTCAAAAAACACAACATCTCTCTAAGACAGGGTTATATATTTTCTTTCAAATAAACTACACATAGATGTTCATTTCACTATTTTAGTATTCCAATTTCTATGGATACTGATCTTACTCCAAAACAAAATCTGTCTATCCTCTGTGTATGCCTTAACCCTGGGGAGGAAACTGTGACATAGAGATGAAATTAATGTTAGTGTCCATCATTTTTAATCTTTCCATGTTGTTTTGATATTTAGTACCAAATATTACATTCTTTTAACAATTTGTGCTATTTACTAAGCCACACTTTATACAATGAAGAACAGTATGAAGGCAGTTTAGAATTAGCTCTAGTTCTGTGGTATAGACCTGCTGTCTGGATTCAACTAAACCTCTTCCAGGTTTCTGAAGATAATTGTTAATCAATAAATGAAAATCTGGGCAGGGCACGGTGGCTCACAACCATAATCTCAGCACTTTGGGAGGCCAAGGTGGGAGGATCCCCTAAATTTATCAGTTTAAGACCAGCCTGGAGCTAGAGAGAGATCCCATGTCTAAAAATAGTTGAGCATTGTGGTGGGTGCCTGTAGTCCCAGCTACTCAGGAGGCTGAGGCAAGAGAATCACTTGAGCCAAAGAGTTAGAGTTTGCTGTGAGCTATGATGCCAGAGCACTCTACCGAGGGTAACAAAGTGAGGCTCTGTCTCAAAAAAAATAAATAAATAAAATAAAAAAATAAATGAAAATCTGAAAAATCATGAAACCATAAAAGTATATACATATTTTAAGACCACATTGCTACTGATTACCAATAAGACAATTGGAAAATGCACCGATTAGTTCTTTGGTTATATTTCTACTACCACTGAAGCAATTATCATTGTTCATTTAAGTTCTGTTGTCATTATTACAGCTATTTGTGGGTTTTAATTAATAGTATTAGAGTCTACAAAACTACCACTGTGTGGTATATACACTTTTAATAAAAGATAATCAGTTATAACTTTTATATGAGGTGTTTGTTGTCAAAGAAGAGAGTCTTTCTTGTTCTAAGAAATAATTATTTATCATAAAAGAACTATAAATGGAGATTTAATTCATTAATTGTCCTGTGGTTCTTCCCTGCTGAGAATATTATCCTTATTTTGTCTCATGTGTAAGTGAATTTTAAAGATAAGATGACAAAGATGGAGACTTTACCTCTTTCATGTTTACATGGATGGAGCTGGAACATATTCTTCTTAGTAAAGTGTCTCAAGAATGGAAGAAAAAGTACCCAATGTACTCACCCTTATTATGAAACTAATGTAGGACCTTCACATGAAAGCTATAACCCAGTTACAACCTAAGAATAGGGAGAAGGGGGAAAGGGAGGGGAGGGAGGGGGGAGGGAGGTGGAGGGAGGGGGATTAATGGGATTACACCTGCGGTGCATCTTACAAGGGTATATGTGAATCCTAGTAAATGTGGAATGTAAAGGTCTTAGCAAAATAACTAAGAAAATGCCACGAAAGCTATGTTAACTAGTGTGATGAAAATATGTCAAACGATCTATGAACCAAGTGTATGGTGCCCCATGATCATACTAATGTACACAGCTATGATTTAATAAAAATTTAAAAAAAGAAAAAAACAAAATGAATATTTCAGCAGAATTTTTGTTACACTTTATTCTAATTCATTATCATTATAATAACAACTGAAAATTATATTTCACACCTTCATAATCTCTTCACTAAATATAGAAATTATTCTTTGAAACCAGGTGGGACGAAGTATTTGGGAAAATGTACATAGTGTTCACGATCTGCTTAGGGGTCAATCATTGCTTTACCACACACTGACAGTGTGATACCAGACAAGTTACCTAACCTCTCTATGCCTCGATTTTTTGGTTGTAAAATAATGATGACAATAATATGTGGGGCTGCTCTGAAGACTAAATGAAATGGTATATGTAACATGCTAAAAAAGGAGTACAGGCCGTGGTGTAAATAGTAGATTACATTATTGGTTTTAATTTTTCACCCCTTCTTTTGTCCTGTGACTTTTCAATTCCTTTCACTAAAGGGATAATGTATATTTTCCTGCTATTTGATTTTGACTGATAGTATAAATGGAAAATGAGTGTCCTGGATCTTAGCCTAAGTCTTAAAGTCTCATATGTTCCATTTACACACTTGTTCCTTTGCTAACCCCAAGAATAGAATATTACTTTGTTAATATCACTAATGAAACAGAGTCACTCCAGCCAACCCATACATCTTCAGTGAGAAGTAGGTCTGTTCCAGCTCCCACAGCCTGAAAATGAAGTAAACTGAACCTACTCCTAGATTAGCTAAAACCCAGGCAACCCATAGACACGTGAGCCGTAATAGTTTCCTGTTTTAAGCCACTGAATTTTGGCGGTACTTTGTTAAGTAGCAAAAATTGACTGATACAGCACACGATCAATAAAAATTAGCTACTATTTACTTTCATTTAAAACAGAGGCTCAATAAAAATAAATAAATAACAGCAGTATGATAATCAGTAAGGTTCAGAACTCTGTTTTCTAAACCTGAGGTTGTTCATAAAGAAATCATGTTTCGTCTACCCTTGTTTGTTTTCTGATACTGCTGCTGGCAGACAGCACCTTCTTCAAGAAAAGGAAATGCAAGTTCGGGGAGGGGGGAGTTTTGTCTAACCTGCCACTTCTCCAAGGAAAATAGAATCCTATAATAAACAATCTTGTGATCACAGATGTATAAATGTAATGGCGATGCTACAAATATATTACACATGCAAACTTCAAATACATATCTCCCTCCTACATATTCTTCCACAAATATTCTGCTGCATCTCTCAGAATGAATTGCAAGCATTTCATCCCAAAGCCTCCGTGTGTGGCTCTCCCCAATGAAGCCAAGGCAGAAATACCCATTAGAGCTGTAGCAAAGGGTGGGGTCAGGAGACAGGTTTTTATGAGAAATCAAAGGGCAAAGGAAGTAGAAAAATGAAGCAGAGATACTTAACTATCTGCACTTGTAACAGGTCACAAATTTGAAGTGTTAAAAGCATATAAAAATAGATGCCCTTGAGCTGAATGCAGTGTACAAGTTGAGTTTCTCCTTTTGGGGTGCATATTGTGTAGGTATTTAGCATGTAAGCTGGAGTAGTTTGTAGTTTCTGGTATAAAAGAAGACTGTATGATCAAACCTGGCTTAAAATACAAATAAAAGATGTTCTGTAATCCTGCACCACTATGACTAGATACTCTAAGAAATGTAGAACAATCTTGTCCAAGAGATGAAATAATAATGATAATAATAATGATAAATGGCTTAAAAGCTGTCCAGCTTTAAGTTAAATTGTGAATTGCAGAGGGAAATTGCAGTTTGTTTCTATATATTGCTTTGCCCTTCAGCTCAGCTGTTGGCCCTGGATTAATATTCAGGCAGCATCAGTGCCAGTCCTGGTGATTCACTGAGGTATTATGAATATGCAAATGAGCAAGAGCTTTTTATGTCTATGGGTTGTCTTTCTTACATGTTTGAAGAAATAATTGGAGCCAATCAGCTACTGATAACTTGCATATAGATGACTATTGCTCTGGAAGTTAGAATCACGTAATAATTCTTCTTATGCCAGCCCAAAGGTTTGATTTCAATCAATCTCTTGAAAACAGTATTCTCAGTATCTCTTAAACTGACTGATTGAGAGATTAAAGTGTCATAGTAGTTTAACTTTCTGGATAATGGTAACAGCATTTTGGAGTGAGCATTATACAAAGAGTTGGGTTTGTATTCATCAATTACTTTTTAATTTATTCCCTGGGTATCTATCCATTTTCCTTGAGTATTTAAAAATCAGGAATACAGGAGTTGGTAGAGTATTCTAGGTAGATGAACTCTAGAGTTCCTGAATCATAAAGATAGACTAGACACTATCTATTCACTGTGGATACTGAGGGCTCTAGGACAAGAGGGCCTTCGGATTGACATGTGTTCCCTTATTTGTCATGTCAGCAGAACAGTGGTCCTGCAGGGTCTTGAACCATCAATTAAATGCTCAAGCCTTAAAGTGATACATGTCATCTGTGTCTACCAGTCGTTGACTAAAATAGTCACATGGCCATGCCCAACATCAAGGAGTGAAGAGGAAATAGAATATTTCCATGTGTCTGGAGGAAAAGGAGAAATGAAATATTTATGCACATTAATAATTTCAGCCCCATGACAATGCATTCCTGTATCTTCAAAATAAACAACAGAAAGGCCAAGTCATTTGTCAACAGCATATTTCAAATTAAAGGAAAAAAACACATAAGACTCACAGGAATTCTCACTAATTATAAAAGCTGAGACATACTAAAATCTTTCTGGAGGTCAGATGTGGTAGCTCATACCTTTAATCCTAGCACTCTGGGAGGTTGAGATGGATGGATTGCTTGAGCTTATGAGTTTGAGACAGACCAGCCTGAGCAAAAGCGAGACCCCATCTCTACTAAAAATAGAAAAACTAACCATGCATTATGGCAGGTGCCTGTAGTCTCAGCTACTTGGGAGGCTGAAGCAAGAGGATCGCTTGAGCCCAAGAGTTTGAGGTTTCTGTGAGCTATGACTCTATAACCCTCTACCCAGGACACAGAGTGAGACTCTGTCTCAAAACAAACAAACAGAAAATCTTTCTAGAAAAATATATTGTGTGTATCTGTGCATGTGTGTATGTGTGACTATATGTTATTACTGCATGTCCTATGACTTACTAAAGATATATTTTTATAATAGCATATAGAATTATATATATGTGTGTGTATATTCTATATTTAGAGATGGAATGAGTTGGGAATAAATATACAAGTGCTCAGTAAGACAATCTATTACAAAGGGAACCTAAAACATTAATGGACAAAAACTTATTTTCCAGACCCCCTCTTTGGAAGAATACTGAGTACAATTATAGGGCATATTTTGTTTTGGCAAATCACTCGAAGAGAGACTGCTGTAAGGGATGAATACGGTAATTTAGAACTGGTTTGTCTTTGACAAGTAAATTTGCCTTTTTTCTGACTTTCATTCTTAAGTCAATGACATTGTAAATTAATGCAGTAGATCCATATAAGAAAATAGTTAGATAAAAAGCAAAAAATAGTGAATATAAATGAGCTTCCTTTCTGTCCATTTATCCCTTCTTATTTTCCATTTCATAGTAGCTGAATTCCTAATAATCATAGTAGGAAATTTTTATGATAATTGTAATTAACTTAAAATAATTCAACATAGATAGCATATGCTTTCTAACCAGGAATCTCCATTCAAGGGATAGTCAGATATTACTTTTTCATTGAGGACACTCTTGCCTCCAGAGGCAATAATCACAAACACACTTGCTATCTGTGTCTTTAATCATGTTCAGATGTCTTATCAATCACCATATTTCATGTCAGAAGAGGATTTTCATTGATTATAATAGTGGCTTCCTTATTCATTAGCATATGTTAAAAATGGATTCTTATTGGTGAAATTAAGCTTTCATATAAGCTTTCAACTTACATGAATGAGCAAAGATAGTTTAAACACACTCCCCAACCTCAAATAAACAAGACATAAAAAACCCAGTAAGGTTTATAGCTTCCATCCTTAATATCTGTGCCAAAGACTTGGTCTGGTCTCTAAACTATCCTCTACCAGCCTTTGGCATAGAGGATTCTGGCTGCCTGATGCTGGCCATTAAGAATAACTGAATTCTACTTTAGAAATGTTGTTCAGTGTTTAGTTAATCTTTCTTATAAGTTGAGGGTCAAAGGTCAGATAAATCATGTTTGCCTCTGCTAATAAAATTTTCCATTGTGACAGAGCTTGTCTGCACATGACTTCATAATAACCTGGTCACAGTGTTGGGGGGTGGGGGTGGGGATTTAGTCAGCTGCTGTTACTTTTCAAGAAGTAAACCAACAGAGAGTCTCAGCCTCGCAGCTGCCACCACCAACAGACTGCTGCACTCCATCCATTTGTCTGCTGTCACCTACTCCGGACAAAGAACATCCAATCATGGATAGAAATGAGCTGGTTCAGAGGGCCAAACTGGCTGAGCAGGCTGAGCGATACGATGACATGGTAGCCTTTATGAAGTCTGTAACTGAACAAGGAACTGAATTATCCAACGAGGAGAGGAATCTCCTCTCAGTTGCTTATAAGAATGTTGTAGGAGCCCGTAGATCATCTTGGAGGGTCATCACAAATATTGAGCAAAAGGCAGAAGGTAATGAGAAAAAGCAGCTGATGGCTGAAGACTACCGAGAGACTATTGAGACTGAGCTAAGAGACATCTGCAATGAGGTACTATCTCTTCTGGAAAGGTTCCTCATCCCCAGTGCTTCCCAAGCAGACAGCAAAGTCTTCTATTTGAAAATGAAAGGAGACTACTACCGTTACTTGGCTGAGGTTGCTGCTGATGATGACAAGACAGGAACTGTGCGCCGGTCACAACAAGCATACCAAGATGCTTTTGAGATCAGCAAAAAAGAAATGCCACCAACACATCCCATAAGATTGGGTTTGGCCCTTAACTTCTCTGTCTTCTATTATGAGATTCTGAACTCATCAGAGAAAGCCTGTTCTCTCGCAAAGACAGCTTTTGATGAAGCCATTGCTGAACTTGATACATTAAGTGAAGAATCATACAAAGACAGCACACTAATAATGCAATTGCTGAGAGACAACTTGACGCTGTGGACATCAGACACCCAAGAAGAAGAAGCCGAAACAGGGGAAGGAGGGGAAAACTAATGGGCCTTCCAAATTGGTCTGAAATCTGAAGACAAATTTCATTCTGAAATTTACACAATAGACCATTTTGTCATCCATACTGTCTCCAGATTGGTTTTCTTCTTTACAATTTATGACTGGTTTGTGTTACTTCTAGTTGAATTTTTATTTGTTCCCATGTGGTTTTTATGTTTAATGCTAGAGAAGTAGAGTTAGTTAACATTTAGGGTGTTGTTGAGGTGGCTGATATGGGGATGTGGAATTTTTATACAAGTTATAAATGTTTGGCATAGTACTTTTGGTACATTGTGACTTCACAAGGGCCAATGTTAAAACTGCTTCCCTATCTAAGCAAAGAAAACTGCCTACATATTTGTTTATCCTGGTGGAGAATAAAAGGGATAATTTGGTTCCAGTCACCAGTGCAGTTATTGTGGGTACTTAGATTTTGTAGCTAGATTTCAAAACCATCTTTAAAGTATCTGTGTGTCATAATGATTTGACTAAAAGGCTTTAGAGTTAAAAAGAGCAGGGTATGTGATCCCATATAAGTTAGTTAGCCTCTCTGAGTCTAATGTTTCCTCATTTTAAAAAATAATTATGTTATGAAGATTAAATGGAATAACATACATGAAATGGTTATGTCTGTCACATAGTAATCAATCAACACATGGTAGCTATTATTTTATTATAGACAGAATCTTAATTTGGGGACTTACTCTCAGAAGCTAGTATTAGAACATGGCATTTCATATAAACTTCATGTGTTAAAAATATTAGAAATTAAAGAAGAGAGCATTTGGTAAGAACTATGAAAAGCATGGAAATGGGAGAAAAGAAAAAATAGGAGCTAGCAGCCATTTATTTTATTTTATTTTATTGAGACAGAGTCCCACTATGTCACCCTCAGTAGAGTGCTGTGGCATCACAGCTCACAGCAACCTCCAACTCCTGGACTTAGATGATTCTCCTGCCTCAGCCTCCCAAGTAGCTGGGACTACAGGCACCTGTCAAAATGCCCAGCTATTTTATTGTTGTTGTTATTGTTGTTCTCATTGTTGTCTGGCAGGCCCCAGCTGGGTTCAAACCTGCCAGCTCCAGTGTATGTGGCTGGTGCCCTAGCTGCTGAGCTACAAGCACCAAGCCCATTTTTTAACTTTAAAAAAAAATCTAACACCACTAAATCAAACTTAGGTTCTTGGCACAGTATACTTGTAGGATTTCTGAAATAAAATAATTATCTGGCATTAGAATGTGTACTTTTAATCCTAGTTTCATATTTTATTAAAATACAAATGCTGATTCTATACACATCAAGAAGACAATTTAGACAAATATCAAAACAAAAACAAAATGATAAACTTTGACTTATAACACAATAAAGAATTGTGTTAAATGCCAATATCTGAGGAGTTTGAATGATTTAGTGCAGTCTAATATAATTCTTGTTATTGTGCTTTCTTTCCCAACCTATTCTTGATGTTGAACCAATGCACCATCTGTATAGTTGCAGACAGTCTGTTTTTCTGCCATCAGCTGTAGTTTCTTCAAATTTCTCTCCCAAGACACAAGAACACTGCGTTGTTTTCAAAGTGCTCTCAGTTTTTATAGTGAGGTTTTTGCCATCCCAAGTCGTGATACAATCTGGTTTGGCCATTGCACCCATTTTTTTCGCAGACCTAGCCCCACTCCTAGTTCCTTCCTGTATTCATCAAAGCCTTTGCAGTCCGACAGGAGCACAGTGGGCGCGTGCAGGTGGATGGGCTGGCGGGCGCAGGCAGGTGAGCGCGCGGGGGCAGGGTAGGAGAGCGCGCGGGAGGGGGGCTGGGCGCCGGCTGGCGAGCGGGTGAGTGAGCGGTCGGGCATGTAGGGAGGGCGCGCGGACAAGCAGGTGAGCGCGCGGGTGGGTGGATAGGTGAGCGCGCGGGCCGGCGGGTAGGTATGGCGCGCGGGCAAGCAGGTGAGCGCGCGGGCCGGCAGGTGAGCGCGCGGGTGGGTGGATAGGTGAGCGCGCGGGCCAGCGGGTAGGTATGGCGCGCGGGCAAGCATGTGAGCGCGCGGGCCGGCGGGTAGGTGAGCGCGCGGGCCTGCAGGTGAGCGCGCGGGCGGGTAGGTGAACGCGCGGGTGGGTGGATAGGTGGGCGCGCGGGCCGGCAGGTAGGTATGGCGCGCGGGCAGGTAGGTGAACGCGCGGGTGGGTGGATAGGTGGGCGCGCGGGCCGGCGGGTAGGTATGGCGCGCGGGCAAGCAGGTGAGCGCGCGGGCAGGCAGGTGAGCGCGCGGACCGGTAGGTGAGCGCGCGGGTGGATGGATAGGTGAGCGCGCGGGCCGGGGAGTAGGTATGGCGCGCGGGCCAGCAGGTGAGCGCGCAGGCTGGGCAAGCAGAAAAGAGTCCTGCATGCGGCGCTTCACTTAAGACTTTTAATTGAGTAAATTTATCCTGGGATAAAACTGTATAGAATTTGGTATCTCATTTCAATTGCTACAAGGAGAAAAATTATGAGAAAGGTTTTACTCAAAACTGGGGATTTTTTTTCAAAGGGAAAAACACTTCTTCCTTAATTATCTGACCAATCTCTCACTTTGCTTCCAGTATTCCTCTCACCCGGAGAAAATAAATCATTTTTTTATGGTACAGAATAACAAACTAAATTTACAGTGTAAATAAATAGTCATGTATTTTGGGTAAATGTCACGGTGATTTAATTTATTACTGTATTGTGTTTATTATTTCATTTAGTAAAAGGTAAACACACACAAACACAGAGCACAATGTCATGGTTTTTACATATTCTCATTTCATCACAGTCTGTTATTCTTATTTTTACTCCATGATTTTATCTTCCATAGCGGAAAAATTGTTAAGGGAGTATTTTAAAAACTGTATTGAGTCCCAGAATGTCCAGAGATCTGATATGAGGTTATTTAAATCTTATATATGAAATGAGTCCTGAAAGAAGAGTCAGAATCTTCTAATACTATTCTAAAATTTTCATGGAGATTCATAACATGCAAATTCTGAAGGTTGTCTGTTTGCTTTGGTTGTTTCTTTAGCTGTACAGTTGTGTTTTTTTGTTGTTGTTGTTTGTTTTGGCTGGGACTGGGTTTGAACCCACCACCTCCAGTATATGGGGCCGGTACCCTACTCCTTGAGCCACAGGCGCCACTATACAGTTTAAGTCCCCTTTGCCATGGAAGTCTTTCTTCCTAAAATCTTTCCCCAGATCTGTATCTTCAAGTGTTTTCCCTACACTTTCTTCGAGTATTTTTATTGTTCCATGCTTTAGATTTAAATCTTTTATCCATCTTGAATCAATTTTTGTAAGTGGTGAGAGGTGTGGGTCCAGTTTCAGTCTTTTACAAGTTATCTAGTTCTCCCAGCACCACTTATTGAATAGGGATTCTTTTCTCCAATGTATGTGCTTGTTTGGTTTATCAAAGATCAGGTGGCTTTAAGAGGTTATTTTCTTTTCATGGATTTCTATTCCATTGCATATTATGCATATTTGCATATATTCATAATTGCATATTATGAATTGGACAAAAACTTGATAGCTAGGATTTACAGAGAACTCAAATTAATCAACAAAATAAGACTCAACAAACCCACCTATCACTGGGCAAGAGACATGAACAGAACCTTTTCTAAAGAAGACAGATGAATGGCTAACAAACATTTGAAAAAAAGCTCATCATCCCTAATCATCAGGGAAATGGAGATCAAAACTGTCCTGAGATATCTAGATATCTGGATACCTAACCCCAGAAGATATCTAGATACCTAGATACCTAACCCCAGTGAGAATGACCCACATCACAAAGTCTCAAAGCTGCAGACGCTCTCATGGATGTGGAAGGAAGGGAACACTTTTACACTTTTGAAGGGACTACAGACTAATACAACCTTTTTGGAAGTATGGAGAATCCTTAAAGAACTCAAATTAAACCTCCCATTTGATCCTGCAATCCCATTACTAGGCTTCTACCCAGAAGGAAAAAAAAAATCATTTTATCATAAGGACATTTGCACTAGACTGTTTATCACAGTTTGATTTACAATCCTCAAAATCTGGAAATAGGCTCAGCACCTGTGGTTCAAGCGGCTAAGGTGCCAGCCACATACACCTGAGCTGGTGGGTTCAAATCTGGCCCGGGCCTGTCAAACAACAATGATGGCTGCAACCAAAAAATAGCCGGGGGTTGTGGCAGGCGCCTGTAGTCCCAGCTACTTGGAAGGTAGAGGCAGGAGAATCACTTGAGCCCAGGAGTTGGAGGTTGCTGTGAGTTGTGATGCCACAGCACTCTACCCAGGGTGACAGCTTGAGGCTCCATCTCCAAAAAAAAAATCTAGAAACAGCCTAAATGCCCACCAACCCAGGAATGGATTAACAAGCTGTGATATATGTATACCATGGAATACCATTCAGCCACTAAAAAAACACGGAGACTTTACATCTTTTGTATAAACCTGGGTGGAGGTGGAATGCCTTCTTCTTAGTAAAGCATGGAGAATCTTGAATCCAATGTACTCTATTCTAGTATGAAGGCAGTAGATGAGCCAATACAAGGAGGGGGGGTTGTGGAATGAGCAAATGGGAAGAGGAGATGAGGGAGGGGGGATCACGGGGTATGGCACACCTCTTGGGGGTGGAACACAATTATAAGAGGGACTTTATCTAACAAATGCAATCAGCGTGACCTAATTCTTTTTACCCTCAATGAATCCCAAACAATAAAAAAATTCCTCTATCAAGATATTATCTGAAATTATATTACTCTTTTCCCCCTACCTCCACTCTTTCACAGAGGTATCATTATCTTTAATTCAATGTAAGCATTGAATATTTTTCATTTTATTATTTCCATATTGACATGTCCCTAAACAATATAGACTATTATTTTGTATATCTTTATGTTTTATGTTGTATTTACCATATGTGATAATCATCTTTAGATTGTTCTCAGTTTTATCTCTTTAAACATTTTATATATACTTATTTTGTCAGCTTCATTGGTTAATTTTGATATTTAAATTTCTTGATCATTCAAATCTGTCCTTGTATCTCCCCCCTCCACTTTTGCTTATGATACCTTGTTTCTTCTGCTGCTGTGTGATTTTAAATTCTGAGCTTCAGTTCAGGGAATCTTTGTATGAGGACGATTGTGATGGTGTAAGACTCTTGGATAAGAGAACATTCTGGTAAGTAAAGTATCTCAGGAAGGAAATATCAAGCATCCTGTGTACTCAATACTATGTTGAAACTAGTAGATCAACTATAGGCCCACATAAGTGAAACACACAAATTCAAGAAGGAGGAAGGGAAAGGGGACATGTTAAGTTCCCACCTAACTGGTACAAAGTCGGGGGATATTACACACCTCCTGGGTAAAGGGCTGATCTACAACTGGAACTTTACCTTACAAACAATGTAACCTAATCTTATGTACCCTCATATTAATCTGATATTAAAAAAAATAGAATGCCCCAAGTAGAGGTAGTTTCAGCTTTATCTTATCACTTGGTTTCTAGGTTCCTCTTCATATTTCTATGGCTCCTGAGGATTTCCCTTAGCTTCCTGAGAGCTCAGCTATGTAATTAAATTTATCCAGCATGTCTCAGAGATCTGTAACAGGAGCTTTTTCAGAGGAGTTAGCTTGACTTATCACCAAAAACAGATGTGTCCTATATTACCAAGAGTCTTGATGATGAAGCTTCAGGTAATGAAGTGTATCATTCACTTCTTATTTCATGTAATTCATTCACTCAACAAATAGTAATAGAATATCTCCTAGTGTCTTTCTTCTGTACCCCAGGGATACAGTGATCATCAAAAGCTGTTGCTACTGTCAAGGAGCTTACATTCCAGTGGGAGAGATAAATGACAAATTAAATATTTCTGTGTATACGTGATGCACAGATATGTGCTATGTACACACATACACATGAACATATATCCTCAAGTAGTTGTCAGTGATCAGAAGCAAAGTAAAGCAGGGCCATGACTCAGGATGTGATGAGTAATATTTTAGATATGATGGTCAGTGAAGGTTTCCTAGAGGAGACATTCATCAGGTAGAATAATAGTGAGGGAGCTAAGTAGATGGAGATGGGTAGGATGAGAGCTCTTGGCAGAGGCATATTAAATACAAATACTTTATGATGGAGTTTGGGATATTTTTATGGGGTTAAAGAAAAACTCAGGAGAATATAAATTCTTTTATAGGGAACAGAATTTCTGGAACACTGAGTAAGTCAGTTGGTAGCTGAGATTTCCAAATTACTTCATTCATAGTCCAAAAAATCCACAAAATAAAAAAAAAATTGAAATTGAAGACTTTTTATATTAAGTATTGCATGAGACACAAAAGTTAAACACCAGTAACTCAATGTGCTCACAGTTTAACTGGGAAGGCAAGTGATAACCTCATGAAAAGTCACAATTTAGTTTCAAGAGATATTGAATTACATTATCCTATTACTTCCAGAAAAATAACATTGGCTATCATGTTTTACTTTTTTTCCAATTACAATTTTAACTATATTATATGTGTATGTAAGCTTAATATTAGATGTATTGTTTTTCAAACTGGTGGAAATTACCAAAAATTACTAGGATTATTTTAGCAGTTTCTCTTGGATTTTGGTCTCCACAACACAGCACAGATTACCTCTAACATTTTTCCCAAAATAAAAGAGAATACAAAAATAAGAATAGGGCTTTGTAGACAAATGCACATAGACATTTCTCTAAAGAAGACATAGAAATGGCCCACAGGTACATGAAAAGGGGCTCAACTTTCCTAATCATCTGAGAAATGCAAATCAAGGCCACCATGAGATATCACCTCACACCTGTTAGGATGACTACTGTCAAAAAGTTGAAATATAACAAGTGTTGGGGAGAGTGTGGAGCAAAGGGAATCCTTATGCACTGTTGGTGGTACAAGCAGTAGAAAAAAACAGTATGGAGGTTCTTAAGAAAATTATAAATTGAACTACCACTGCTGGGTATATGTTCAAAGGAAATGAAATCAGCATTGTGAAAAGATATTTACACTTCCATGTATACTGAAGCATTATTCACAGTGGGCAAGACATGAAATTAACCTGTGTCTAATCTACAGATGAAGGCATAAAGAAACATATGTCACATGAAAAGGAATGTCATTTAGCTTTAAAGAAGAAGGAAACTCTGTCATTTGTGACAGCACAGATGAACCTGGAGGACATTATGTTAAGTGAAATAATAAACCAAGCTCAGAAAGATCAATACTGCATAATTTCATTTACACGTGGAATCTGAAGAAGTGGAACTCACAAAATCAGAGAAAAGAATGGTGGTTGCCAGAGGCTGGAGGTTGGGGGGAAAGATGAGATATTGGTCAACGGGTACAAAATTTTAGTTTTGCAGAATAAATAGGTTCTAGACACAGCATGGGTCTATACTGAGCTGACTGGTTCCATGCAGTATTATTAACTATAGTCCCATGTTCTAAAATTAACTGTGGTGATGGTTGCATAACCCAATGAATGTACTAAAAGTTGCTGAACTATACACTTTAAATGGGTGAATATATGGCACTATACAATTTAAATGGGTGAATAATATCTCAATAAAGCTATTACTGCAAAAAAAATACTGCATTGTATAATTGAAATTTGCTAAAAGAGTACATCTTAAATTTTCTCATCACACACACAAAAAAAGGTCATAACTAACCTAGGTATGTGTTAATTAGCTTGATTATGGGAACCATTTTACAATGTATACATATATCAAAACATTATGTTCTAAAATATATAGTATTTTTTAAAATATATACTATTTTTATTTGCCAATTATATATAAATAAAGCTAGAATTTTTTAAAAAACACAAATAAATAAACTTTAAAACACCATTAAAATAATTTTATAGAAAAAACACAATTTTCTACAAAATTCACATTGAGAGTTAGCAGCCCAATTGTTAATACTACCAGACTTAACACAGTTCTAGATCCCTATAGCCCTTTTTTCTCCTAAGTGATACAAATATCTCCCTCTTAACATGAGTAACACATTTCTGAAGTGAGAGGTTCTAAGTGGAAATGCTAACTAGAAACCTATTTCCATTTTTGAAATGGAAAATATTAATTTCCTTATCACCCCCAAGCTTAAATCAATTTATTAAAATGTAACAAACACAGTAAAAGCATCTACATAAAAACAGAATGCTATCATTATCAGGCAAAATGATGAAGACATCTTTTGATTAATAAACTAATAATATGACAGAGTTAACAAATAATGGTATGGTTTTAGTACTGCTGGGATGCTTGCCTTGTCACCTGCAGCATCCAAGGTGTATGTTCCTTTTATTGAAACTACGTGTTCTTTTCAAGATGATTATATGATCTTGTGATCCTGATAGTGTACCAATTATATTTGGAAAATAATGCAAAACTTAACCTGTGTATCTTATTGTTTAAAAATTTGAAATTTATACTAAGTTTTGGGTAAATATAAATTTTATCACATGAATATTAGTGAAATCATTTGCAAAAGACATATACATTGCATCAAGTTCATGTATTAGAAAATCAGAGGAGGTGCATCTTACAAGGGTATATGTGAAACTTAGTAAATGTGGAATGTAAATGTCTTAGCACAATAACTAAGAAAATGCCAGGAAGGCTATGTTAATCAGTGTGATGAAAATGTGTCAAATGGTCTATGGAACTAGTGTATGGTGCCCCATGATCACATTAATGTACACAGCTATGATTTAATTAAAAAAAAAAATCAGGAGGCGGAGCAAGATGGCGGCCAAGTAACAGCTTCCTTGCATCTGGGCACCGTGAGTCTGGGGAGATAGGACTCCAGACATCTCTGGCTGGTGGGATCTGCCTATCATCACCCCTGTGAGGATACAGGGAGTCAGTGAGAGACTTCTGGACCCCAAGAGGAGGACTAAAACAGTGGAAAAACGGCAAGTGGTCACGTGTGTTCAATCTGTCTAAACCCTCCCGCAACTGTAAGTTCAGTAGCAGCGAGACTACAAACCAGAAAGGCCTTACCTGTGAACTGTTTTGGTGTCTTTGGACTTGGCACTCAGTTGAATTGCCTTGGGGAGAGTCTGAGTGGGAGTGCAGAGAACTTTGGCCATTGTCTAGGGCCCCAGTCTGAGCTGCTGAGCCAGACGGAGCTAATAGTGTTTGGCTGTGGGTCACAGGGAGCCATTGTGAGTGATCTGCCCTGGCAAGCTCCGCCCTCAGGGTCACAGAGCTAGAATCGGGTGGGAGCTGGTAATCCAGCATCCGAGTAGCCTAAGGGTGGGGTCTGAGCCGCCTTGCAGCCCTAACCCTCAGGGGCAGAGTGAGACCGGTTTTAGCACACTGGGTAAGTGGATAGCCACTTCAGCAGTGATTCCAGCGACAAGCACTTTCCTGGGAAAGCTTCTGCTCAGCAAGTTTACAAGTTCAAAATGCCTTTTAAGTGGGCTGAAGAGAGATTTAGGGTGTCTACCTGCTGGGGTTTGAGAAATCAGCAGCCTCCAGTCGTATCAGAACTGTTATTAACATCTCATGCCCCAGAAGACCATGTGTTGCCCAGACAATATTCAATAACATATACATACTGCTTTGTTTTTGTTTGTTTTTTTTGTTTTCTTTTTTGGTTTGGTTGTTTTTTTTGTGTTTATTTTGATGTTGTTGATGTTGTTTTGTTTTTTAAGTTCAACCTTTTCCATACAGATCCTATCTCTTTCTCAATTTTTCTAGTTTAATTATAATTTCCCATTGCTGCCTTTTTCAATAACTAGAACTTCATTTTTGCTAGTGTTTCTACCACTACTATTTGGTTTTTCACCCAATTTTATCCCGTAAAGTTTTCTGTTTGCTTGTTTTGGTTTGATTTATAGCATTTTTGTCTTTCCTCTCTACTTGGTGGAGGTGGGGTACTGTGTCTGATCAGGTTAGCAAAGAGCTGCTGACCTCAAGGGAACCACCCAACTGGGCACCCCCAGAAGGTGGGGTTTTTTTAAGGTTCTGTCAAATTATCCTACTGTACACCTATATTGCTCTGTCTCCCTCTTTCTGTGCCTCTCTTCTTTTTGTCAATATTCCTTTTACCCACCCCCTCTGCTTTCTCTATTTTTCTTTGTTTTTCTTATCACTCGGTCCTCCTTTCTTTCATCCCTTTTTTGCTCTTCAACCTAGGAATATACCTCATGAAGGAGGTGAAGGACCTCTATAAAGAAAACTATGAAATCCTCAGAAAGGAAATAGCCGAAGATATTAACAAATGGAAGAATATACCATGCTCATGGACAGGAAGAATCAACATTGTTAAAATATCTATACTTACCAAAGCAATCTACCTATTCAATGCCATTCCTATCAAAATACCAACATCGTACTTTCAAGATTGGAAAAAATGAATCTGCGTTTTGTATGGAACCTGAAAAAACCCTGTATAGCTAAGGCAGTTCTTAGTAACAAAAATAAAGCTGGGGGCATCAGCATACCAGATTTTAGTCTGTACTACAAAGCCATAGTGCTCAAGACAGCATGGTACTGGCACAAAAACAGAGACATATACACTTGGAATCGAATTGAAAACCAAGAAATGAAACTAACATCTTACAACCACCTAATCTTCAATAAACCAAACAAGAACATACCTTGGGGGAAAGACTCCCTATTCAATAAATGGTGTTGGGAGAACTGGATGTCTACGTGTAAAAGACTGAAACTGGACCCACACCTTTCCCCACTCACAAAAATTGATTCAAAATGGATAAAGGACTTAAATTTAAGGCATGAAACAATAAAAATCCTCCAAGAAAGCATAGGAAAAACACTGGAAGATATTGGCCTGGGGAAAGACTTCATGAAGAAGACTGCCATGGCAATTGCAACAACAACAAAAATAAACAAATGGGACTTCATTAAACTGAAAAGCTTCTGTACAGCTAAGGAGACAATAACCAAAGCAAAGAGACAACCTACACAATGGGAAAGGATATTTGCATATTTTCAATCAGACAAAAGCTTGATAACTAGGAACTATAGAGAACTCAAATTAATCCATATGAAAAAAGCCAACAATCCCATATATCAATGGGCAAGAGACATGAATAGAACTTTCTTTAAAGATGACAGACAAATGGCTAACAAACACATGAAAAAATGTTCATCATCTCTCTATATTAGAGAAATGTAAATCAAAACAACCCTGAGATATCATCTAACCCCAGTGAGAATGGCCCACCTCACAAAATCTCAAAACTGCAGATGCTGGGGTGTACATAAGGACACTTGTACTAGACTGTTTATTGCAGCTCAATTTACAATCGCCAAAATGTGGAAACAGCCTAAATGCCCACCAACCCAGGAATGGATTAACAAGCTGTGGTATATGTATACCATGGAATACTATTTAGCTATTAAAAAAAATGGAGACTTTACATCCATTATTCTTAGTAAAGCATCACAAGAATGGAGAAGCATGAATCCTATGTACTCAATTTTGATATGAGGACAATTAATGACATTTAAGGTTATGGGGGGGAAGCAGAAAGAGGGACGGAGGGAGGGGGGTGGGGCCTTGGTGTGTGTCACACTTTATGGGGGCAAGATATGATTGCAAGAGGGACTTTACCTAACAATTGCAATCAGTGTAACCTGGCTTATTGTACCCTCAATGAATCCCCAACAATAAAAAAAAAAAAGGAAAAAAAAATCAGAGGAATTCTATGAGAGATATTAACAGAGAGATATTTGTAAAGTGGGTTTATCCCGTCTTGATTTTAACTTACTCTAAAAGATATTAGAACATATTTCTCCTCCTTCATGCAAGGCTAAAAAACTAACAGAAAGTTAAAACATTCATCATGATTACAAATGTTCCTATATACACAAATACACATACATATGTATAAAATGTCTAGTGGTAGAAGATTATATACTCTTAAATAAATGGAACAAGCAATTACAATATAAATGTTCCTATATACACAAATACACATACATATGTATAAAATCTCTAATGGTAGAAGATTATATATATACTCTTATATAAATGGAACAAGCAATTACATGACTGAGAAAATATTTAGTAAATTTTCTAAAAGTCAGATTCCTTGAATATTAAAAATCAGTGATTATCAAACATGTTTATGCAATAATACTTCGCTTAAAGGCAAACATTCAACAGGAAACTTCATTATTTGGAAATTAGTGTATAAAGTTTTAAGTCTAATATATTTTAAAATCATAATTCAGTTCCCCACAGTTTTACATTTCCAAATGTGGTCTTTAAAATGATAGCGTGGAAATAATATTAATTACTCTTAAATATTTTAAATGTGATTTAATTAAGATGGAGAAAATACAGATGAAGAAATTAAGAGACCCATTACAGGCACTATCCCAAGTAGTTTACATATGTTATTATATGTAATTCTTATACCAACGTGATGAAATATTTATTAACATTTCAGGTATTATAGACAATAATGAAGTAAAATAAAAATAGAAGAATAAATTTTCCAGTAAAGCTGGAAAAATAAGGACAGATTTACTTTATTAAACAACTAAAAGAGTATAAAAAATATTAAACAATAGTTTTCAGATATTGGAAAACAGGCAGTGCAAGATAGTGATGTCTGAAAGAGGAGAAACCAGTGAGGAGAGCCCCATGACTGGCCAGCACAGTATGTGGAGAGAGTTTCTCTCAGGCCAGAGAACAGGGTGAGGAAACGCAGGGATAGTCCAGCAAGTGTCCTTGAGTTGAAGAGAACTTGGGAATATGGAAGACGAAGGAATCTGGAGTTCAGAGGGGAGAACAGAAAAGAGAAAACTACAGTGAAAGAAAGCTCTGAAGGTCTGCAGCAGGTCCCCTCTTTCTGAGTCTTCATATGAGTACTGACAAAATATGCATGTGAGGAAACTACCTCAAGGCTAGGAATCAAACCCTAAGAAAAAAAAGTGAAGTTCATCAAGAAACATGCTAATCAAACTGCTGAAAACTGGTAAGGAGAAAACCTTAAAAGTAGCCAGAGGACAGGGTAACACGCTATGCAGAGAGAAACAAAAGTATAAACATAACAGACTTTTTGTCCATAACAGTGCAAATCAGAGGACATTGGAGCAATATCTTCAAAGTACTGAAAGAAAATAACTATCAACCTTGAATTTCATAACCAGAAAAAGTATATTTCAAGAGTAAAATTGAAATAAATGGTTATTCAACCATAAGAAGTGAAAGAATTCATCACCAGTAGACATGCTATTTTAAAGGAAGTCCTTTGGGTAGAAGGAAATAATAACAGATCTGCATCTACACAAAAGAGAGAAAAGCACCAGAAACGGTACATGAGTAAATATAAAATGATCTTTTCTTCTATTCTAAATTAACCTAGAATATAAATAAATCTTTAAATAAAAATAATTTTTAAAAGAATGTGCTAGCCATGAAAAAATGTTCATCATCCCTATCTATTAGAGAAATGCAAATCAAAACCACCCTGAGATACCATCTAACCCCAGTGAGAATGGTCCACATCACAAAATCTCAAAACTGCAGATGCTGGCGTGGATGTGGAGAGAAGGGAACACTTTTACACTGCTGGTGGGACTGCAAACTAGTACAACCTTTCTGGAAGGAAGTATGGAGAAACCTCAAAGCACTCAAGCTAGACCTCCCATTTGATCCTGTAATCCCATTACTGGGCATCTACCCAGAAGGAAAAAAATCCTTTTATCATAAGGACACTTGTACTAGACTGTTTATTGCAGCTCAATTTACAATCGCCAAAATGTGGAAACAGCCTAAATGCCCACCAACCCAGGAATGGATTAACAAGCTGTGGTATATGTATACCATGGAATACTATTCAGCTATTAAAAAAAATGGAGACTTTACATCCTTCCTATTAACCTGGATGGAAGTGGAAGACATTATTCTTAGTAAAGCATCACAAGAATGGAGAAGCATGAATCCTATGTACTCAATTTTGATATGAGGACAATTAATGACATTTAAGGTTATGGGGGGGAGGAAAAGCAGAAAGGGACAGAGGGAGGGGGGTGGGGCCTTGGTGTGTGTCACACTTTATGGGGGCAAGACATGATTGCAAGAGGGACTTTACCTAACAATTGCAATCAGTGTAACCTGGCTTATTGTACCCTCAATGAATCCCCAACAATAAAAAAAAAAAAAAAGAATGTGCTAGTAATAACATATAGAAATAAACTCTTTAACAATAGTACAAAGGCCTAAATCATACTATTTTAAGGTCTTTCTATAAATGCAGTGGGACAATAGTATTTGATGGCAGACTATCATAAGTTATCTATACTAGAAACCTGAAAGCAAAATTTCACCAAAAATGTATGAAAGGCAAATAGGCATATAAGTGGATATCAACATCATTAGGGAAATTCAAATTCCAATTACAAGAAAATACCACTACATACTTATTTAAATGGCTAAAATATTAGGTGCAGAGAAAGATGTTAAGCAACTTCATCTCTCTCTTATACTTATTGTGGAAATACAAAATGTTACAGCCACTTTGGAAAAACAGTACAGAGGTTTCTTATAAAACTAAACATATACTTGCCACGTGACCCAGAAATTGCATTCCTAGGTCTTTACCTAAGTGAAACTATTACATTCCTGAACATTTACAGCAGATTTATTCATAATTGCCAAAATTTGGAAATGGTGAAAATGTCCTTCAGCTGATGAATGACTAAACATAGCATGGTACACAAATACAATGGAATACTACTCAGCAATACAAATGAATGAAACGCTGGTATATACAAGAACATGGATAAATGTCCAATGTATGTTGGTAAGTAAAAGAAGCCAGGCCCAAATCTACACAGTGTATGGATCTATTTATGATAACATTCTGGAAAAGGTAAAAGTACAGGTACAAAAAATTGATGAGCAATTGCCAAGGGCTTAGGGTGGGAGAGGTGATGAGTTAAAAAAAACAAAAAATAAATAAATAAATAACAACAACAAAATGAGCCTAAGAGTCTCATTCTTGAACCTACACTTGCTTCATACCACAGCTCCTGTCATCTTAACAATGATCCTATGGTGATATATGTTCAAGGCTAAAGAGAGGGAAGTACTAAAGCAATTATTTGGGAAGCTGATATTCTAAAATAATACTATTCTTGTTTACTCACTTGGTTCTCCAACTGTGCTACTAGACCAGCAACATCAGCAGCCCCTGGGAACTTACTGAAGGTACAAGTTCTCAGCCTCCATCCCCAGACCTACTGGATCAGAAACTCTTTGGAGAGTAATCTATGATTTAACAAACCCTCTATATGATACTGATGTGCACTAAAGTTTGAGACGTTCTGATTGATGTTAACTCATTAGCCTTCATTATTTCAAACAATAAATATAAATGATTGGGCTACTCTCAATTAACTGTTCATCTTACAGATGCCAACTCTGTGAAATATCCTCCTCCCAGCTCCTCTGTAATACATTGTTTACATCTTTATTAAGCACGCATTCCCTTTCACTTTGCATTATATTTCATTGCTGACATGTCTATAGCCTTCACTAGAATCCCAGTTCCACGGGGCATGGATTCTCATATTTCAAGCTTTATAAAGCTCATAGCCTGTATAACCTAAGGGCAAATCTGGCTGGCCATGAAGGTTAAAACAATTGGGAAGTGTCAGTTTCCAAGGTACCAGGCTTGATTCAAGTAAATCATTTACATTTAGTGGTCATCATCTTTTCACAGTTACCATAATGAAGGTGGGGTGTGACAGCCATGAAGATGTTGCTCTCCAATATCCTGCTTCAGGGAGCCTAATTAAGCAATGACCCCAGCTATTGAGTTCTGAGTCCATCACTGCACTTTCCACACGCTCTTTCTAGCCAATGATGGTGTGCAACAGAGTGCTAAACAAAGGTTTTCCAGGCAGGTACAGTGCTCATGCCTGTAATCGAATCACTGTGGGAGGCTGAGTCAGGAGGATGGCTTAAGCTAGGGAGTTTGAAACCAGCCTGAGCAAGAGACCCCCATGTCAAGCAGGGTGTAGTAGGAGACGTCTGTAGTCTCAGCTATTTGGGAGGCTGAGGCAAGAGGATCACTCGAACCCAGGAGTTTGAGGTTGCTGTGAGCTGTGACACCATGGTACTCTACCCAGGCTGACAAAGTGAAACTGTCTTAAAAAAAAAAAAAAAAAAAAAAGGGCAGTGCCTGTGGCTCAAGGAGTAAGGCACCAGCCCCATATACCGGGGGTGGTGGGTTCAAGCCTAACCCCGGCCAAAACAAACAAACAAACAAAATTTTCCAACAAGATATAGGACTTGTGTAATGAACAACTTTGGCTCTAGGATTCTTCATCAGCCTTGCTAAAAGTTTCTTGAAACCACACTGCAAGCTAAGACTTTTCCTACCCAACCTCTTTCCTTCCATCTCTCCTCCACAGAGTTGAAATTACATTCTAGTCTGATAGTTCCCTCTGCCTTTCTTTCATAGCCATTCTCCCCAACAAATCTCTGCCTTGTTTAATCCTATCTTAGTGTCTATACTGTATTTCTGTAAATCTGAACTAACACTGAGGAAATCCTGTCTAATTTGAGTTCCACGAATTGTTGTGCTTTCCTAAGCAATTATTTTTGTTTTTAATTTATGGGAATATTACCTGGAGAAATGGACATTTCCTTTGTAGATTACAGGTTGGCTTCTAGGATAATTAAGAACAGAAAGATGATTCTATTTTGTTTTTCTTTCAATTTTGATACCCCCTTTATTCATAAAATTTTATTTTTAATTTCAAAGATTTTTGTGAGTTTCTCAAATTATTTCTGAAGAAGCCAGAGTAAAAATAATCCAAATAATGGCCAAATATGAAAAAGTGGGGTCAGGGTTGCCATGTTCAGCCAGCCTCATAGGCTATGTTCTCCATGGTTAGAGCTGGATGCTCAATGTGAATGATGTCATCTGAATTTGTATGATGGTCCTGGTTGACATGTGCCCAAATGTAGAAAGAACACTAATGGAAAACTCAGATAGTGACATGTGAAAGTCTACTGAAACAGACAATTTATAGGCAATTCAATTAGGTAATAGTATATAGCTGGGTAATGGTAACCAAACTAGGAAATTAGAAATAGGGATCCACTTCTCAGAGTTACGCTAATGAGCTATTTAGATGCCTAGAATAGGGACTCACAGTAAAGAAAGTTTCAGAAGCCCTGAGTACTAGTAAGAAGTTATACACATACATACATAGATACATACACATGCATACGTATATATAACAGATGCATCTGAAACAAAATAGCTTAAGCCAAAAGGTTAATTTATTTATTTTTATTTTTTATTTCAATAGATTTAGGGGGTACAAGTGGAGTTTTGTTACTGTATATTGTACAATGATGAAGTCTGGGCTTTTAGGGTATTCATCACTCTAATGTACATTGTACTCAATTAGTAATTTTTCATCCTTAACCTCCCTACCCACTCTTCCCCCTCCTGAGTCTCCAAAGTCCATTATAACAGTGTGTATGGACATGTGTACTCGTAGCTTAGCTCCTACTCATAAGTGGAAACATGTAGTATTTAGTTTTCTATTCTTGAATTACTACACTTAAAATAATGGCCTCCAGTTCCATCCAAGTTGTTGCAAAAGACATTTAATTCTAAAAGGTTAATTTTTTTTAATTTCCATCACTATTTAACATTGTTCTGAAAGTATTAATGTAATTAGGCAAAAGAAAGAACATAATATTAATATTGAAAAGGAGGCAAGATTATTATTACTGCAAAGGACACAAATCTAAGAGAACCAACTAAATGAAACAAATCTAAGAGAATCAACTAAAAACTGCTTGAAACTTTAGGAACTCAATAAAGAGGCTGATTGTGAAATCAATATGTGAAAAAAATCACTTTCACATCCACTGACTTTCATATATAATAATAAACCAAAAATGTAAAATAAAAAAAAATCCAACTTACAATAGCCTGGAAAAAGATAAGCCACTTAAGAATAAACAAAAAAAAAAATTGTAAGACATATCTATTCTCTTTTTCATTTCAAAATATTAAGAGGGCACAAATTTTTTTATTACATAGACACATTTCCTGTGTATGCTTGTCACTAGGATAGTGTTCATTTTACTCAATAGGTAAGCTTTTGTCCTTCACCCTGCTCCTAACCTCCCCACTTCTTGGTTTCCAACATGCTTTACATCTCTTTGTGCCTGTGTATACCCATCACTTAGCTATCACTTATTAGTGTGAACATGTGGTGTTTATTTTTCCATTTCTAAGCTACTTTACTGAAGATAATGGTTTCCAGTTGTATCCGAGTTGCTACAAAAGACATTATTTCTTTCTTTTTTATAGCTTAAAAGTACTCCATGTATATACTACCTTTTCTTTATCTGCTTATGAATTGATAAGCAATAAGGTTGATTCCATATCTTTGTGATAAATATTTGAATGCAGGTATCATTTTGGTAAGATGATTTCCTTTGAGTAGAAACTTGATAGTGGGATTGCTGGATCAAATGGTAGGTCTACTTTTAACTTTTTGAGGACTCCCCATACTGTTTTCCATAGAGGTTGTACTAATTTGCAGTCCTACCAACAGTATATAAGCATTTCATTTTCTCTGCATCCACACTAGCATCTGTTGTTTTTGACTTATTAGTAATAGTCATTCTGACAGATGTAAGGTTGTATCTCACTTGTAGTTTTAATTTGCATTTCCCTGATGAGTAGTGATGTTGAACATTTCTTCATATATTTATTGGCCATTTTTCTATCTTCTTTGGAAAAGTTTCTATTCATGTCTTTTTCTGATTTTTTTAATGCAGTTGTTTTTTCTTACTGATATGAGCTCTTTATCAATTCTGGATATTAGCTGTTTATCAAATGATAGTTCACAAATATTTTTGTCCATTCTGAAGACTATCTATTTGCTCCATTGATCATTTCTTTACTATGAATATCATGCAATAAAAAGAAATAAAGGACATCCAAATTGGGAAAGAAGAGATCAAACTATCCTTGTTTGCTGATGATATGATCTTATAACTAGAAACCCCTCAAGATTTCACCAAAAGACTCTTAGAATTCATACATTAATT
This sequence comes from Nycticebus coucang, assembly GCF_027406575.1. Classification (NCBI taxonomy): domain Eukaryota; kingdom Metazoa; phylum Chordata; class Mammalia; order Primates; family Lorisidae; genus Nycticebus; species Nycticebus coucang. Next base: position 27,254,981 of record NC_069804.1, on the reverse strand, counting down.
CAATAAAGTCTCAGGTCACAAAATCAATGTACACAAATTAGGAGCATTTTTATATACTAGTAACAGTCAAGCTGAGAGTCCACTTAAGGGCTTAATACCATTACAATAGCTATAAAGAAAATAAAATGCTTAGAGATATACCTACTCAAGGAGTTGAAAGATCTCTACAAGGAGAATTACAAAACACCGATGAAAGAATTTGTAGATAAAACAAATGGAACGGTATCCCATACTCATGGATTAGTAAAATCAACATCAATAAGATATCCATACTGCCCAAAGTGATTCATAGATTGAAGACAATTCCCATCAAAATATCAACATCATATTTCACAGATATAGAAAAAATAGTCCTAAACTTCATTTGGAACCAAAAAGAGTTCCAATAGCCAAATCAAAACAAAAATAACAAATCTACAGGCATCACATTATCTTATTTCAAACTATACCACAAGGCTATATTAACTAATGCAACATTGTACTGGTACAAAAGTAGAAACATAAACCAATGGAACAGAATAGAGAGCCCAAAAATAAAACCATGTAGCTACAACCAACTGATCTTTAACAAAGCAGACACAAATATACATTGGAGAAAGGATGCTCCATTCCATAAATGGTGCTGAGAAAACTGGATAGCTACATACAGAAGAATAAAACAGATACTCAGCATATATAAAAATTAATTAAAGATGGTTTAAAGACTTAAATGTAAGGCATAAAACTGTAAAAATTCTAGAGGAAAGTGTAGGAAAAACTCTTCTATATATCAACCTAGGCAACACATTTATGACTAAGACCCCAAAGGCAAATATAGCAATAAGAAAAATAAATAAATGGCTTAGATGACTTGTTTAAACCAAAAGGTTAATTTAATAAGCTGCATAATCAGATTTTTCACAAAGAGGCTTTATGTGAAGCTCTATGTATGACTCAAACAATGTGATTGGGACTTCATAGAGTCTATAGTTGCCATTTTTGGCTGCTCAGAAAATGAAGTCTTTCTAGTAATGGAGACCCCTCAGCCTTAGATTCTCAGTAGGTAATAGGGTATCTCCCAATGACAGATATTTAATGGTAAAATTTATTCTCTTCCCATGTCCTGGTAGCCAGAGCATGAAATCAACACTCAGATATTCTCATCTTGGATTCTCTATCTTCAGCTAGTGGACTGAAGGAAAATGATTTGATTATTTGGTTGCCTGCATATTGCTGCATACATGATACTACACAGTTTACTGTAGTGGCAGCAGATAATTTGTATATCACATTTTTTTTTTTCTGAACCATTACTTGACTCTTTAGTTCCTTCTTATTTCCTGGCTTGATTCTCCAGTTGTCCCCTAAACTCTTTAGCTACCCTGTTTCCCCAAAAATAAGACATCCTCCGAAAATAAGACCTACTTACAGGAAAGATAGGATGTCCCCTGAAAATAAGACCTAGCGCATCTTTGGGAGCACACCTTAAAATAAGACACTGTCTTATTTTCAGGGAAACAGGGTATTACTAATATTATTCCAATAAAATTTTTCTCCATTTAATTTCACGGAAGTGGTTTTGGGCGCATTCAGACAACTTGATATATCTGGGTTCTCTGTCTGTCAGTCTCTCTTCCTCAATATTAGAACCAAAACAACTGCCAGCACTTCTTAGGGCTACGCACTTCCTTGGTCCAGTTCAGCAGGAAATAAGTCTGATTCTCCAGAGTTACATACATAAGTGAATAAGCACACAATTTTTCTACTTTAAATTTTTTGAAACTATTTGAAATAAATGTGTGGATAACCAAATGTTGGTGGTTGATTTAAAATACAATAGTAGTAGACTTTAGGTTATAATAACATAGGTTTAATAACAAATTGTTACTATTTTAAAATAAAATCCCTAAAGCTCATAGAAAAATTTTGTTTCTAAACATGGAAAATGGGCCATGAACACAGAGGAGATATAAGGCCCAGATGTTCAAAGTAATTTATTCAGCACCAGGGCTTTCATGCAGCACAATTCATTCAGAAAACAAAATAACTGAAATACCTTATAATTCTGTTGACATTAATAGAAACTACTTTCATATATCAGGTATTGACTATTGTCTGGAAATACTGAAATAATCCTTCAAAAAGTGTTCATTTTAATTTGAATTTTTGAAGGCTGACGCATTCTGCTTTTCTTGTAACTGTTAAACATGAAAGTAAAATTGGCCAGTTGGATCAAATGGTGAATTGTCAGGGAAACAATGAGTACGTTATGTTCTTGAGACCCTCTATGCTAATGATAAAAGAAATTACTTGATTCTTCTGTAGCTGGGCTTGTCCAACTCTTAATAGTATCTATTTCAAAAGGTTGGTTTTGAAGAAAATATTATACTGAATAGTAAATAGCACATCTCCTAATGATGACTATCAACAGTTATTTAAGCATAATACTTTAAAATCATCATGAAATTTCTTGGGCAGGCATTAAGAACTAATTAGAGATGTTGATAGAATCATTAAAAATATTTCAGTTTATTTACTCAGTCATTAAAAATTATTCATTGTGTTCTACTGAATATTAAACACTGTACTAGGTCAAGCAGACGACTAAGTAAAAAGTGTCTATCTTTAGTTAGTTCATGGTTTAGCCAGGAAGTAAAAAGAATTAAAAATCAACGTTAAACAGCAATAATGAAATTATGTCATGAGCTCTGTTTAAGGGTGATAATAAAAGAATGATAATAAAAAATAACAATGTCAATATACTATATTACTATTAAGAGTTAACATTTATTGAGTGCTTACATGAGACAGGTACTGTTCTAAGCTCTCTCTAAAAATGTATATACGTGTGTGTGTGTGTATATATATTTCAGTATATATATCTCAGATATATATATACACACACACATATATATGCTGAATATTCCTTATCTGAAATGCTTAGGACTAGAAGTGTTTTAAATTTCAAATTTTATTTGGATTTAGGAATATTTGCATATACATAATGAGATATGTTGGGAATGGGACCCGAGTTTAAACACAAAATTCATTTATGTTTCATATATACCTTTTATATGTGTATAAAAACCTTATACACATAGCCTAAAGGTAATTTTATAACATACAATATTTTTAAATGATTCTGTGCATGAAACAGTTTTGACTGCATTTTGACTGTGACCCATCATGTGAGATTATGTGTGGAATTTTCCACTTGTGGTGTCATGCTGGAACTCAAAAAATTTCAAATTTTAGAGCATTTCAGATTTCAGATTTGGGGATTAGGGATCCTCACAATTCTAAGAAGATGCTGTTGCTTTCTTTAGAGTTAACAAAACTAAGATACAAAGAGGTTAAATAACTTGTCTAAGATTGTCCATCTATTAAAAGACAGAATAAACCAACCCCAGTGATCTAATTGCAGAGCCTGAGGCCCTTATCCTTAAAGCTATATTGCCACTCTGAGACATCAGAGATGCCTTTGTAGAGGCAGTAATACATGAACTGGATCTGGAAGGATTTACAGGATTGAGCCAGGCAGATATAGGTGAAAGATATTTCAGGAAGAGGGAGTAGCATGCATATGGATAGATAGATCAAGTTATATCCAGAGTACTTATAAGTAATTTATTATGTCTGTAGCCCAAATCAGTTATGAAGAAACCAAAAGTGGAAACACTAATTAGGAAGTTATAACTCTAATCCAGGTAATAAATAATAAGGGGCAAGACTATGTTGGTGCTAGCTGGATGCAGTCTATTGTATGTGCTAAATTCTGCAGAAAATGTAAAAATGAATGGGACATGACCCTGTTCTCAAAGGGTTTATACTCGTGTATATATAGGGATGAGCTATTATAGATTTATTAAAGTTTGATGGAAATACAAGCCTTGACATGACTGTCAAACAGCCTCTCCAATAAGACAAGAGGGAAAATTGACCTTCACAAGTAGAAAGAGAGAAAAATATGCTAATTTTAACATTGATAAGTATAGGATAATTTTAAGGATAAAACATGATTTCCATGACTACACAATCAGAAATAACCGGCTTTGAAGCAGTTGCCAGAAAAAAATTCCAAGGTTTATTATGGGCTCAAAGTTAAATTTGTCAGCAATATAATTCTTTTAAGAAAGGAGGGATGAAAATGGGATATGTACACTGAAGCAGATGCTCTAAAAACAGCAAGTTTTCTTCCCACAGCTGTCAGCAGTGGTCAAGTATTATGAGAATATTATGTCCGCTTTGGAGCTTTGAAATCAATATTGGCAACTTGCAGAGGGTACAGAAAGCAATAAAGGGCTTAGAAAATATGTGCACAGAGCAAAGGTTAAAGGTATTCTGAGCTACACTGATGTGTACAAACATGCCAATGACAATTTCACATTGAGAAAAGACATGGGCTCTATTGGGTTATATTTTTAAAGTTTTAACTAGTTTAACTGGAAATTGCTTGGAATATACAGTCTTATTTTATGCTTTAAGATTTTCTGGAAAATTAAATACAACATGCATTTTAAAGAAGTGCTATAAGTATTAAAATTAAAGAGAGAGGGCTTGGGCATCAAGAAAATTAGAATTTTCTCTAATATCATTATCTCAGCCCAAATGAACACATCTCAGATTTTATATCACTATTTAAATACTTTGAAACAAATTAGCATGTGTTAAAAAATTTCATGACATAAAAAAAAAAAACATTTCATGACATTTCATTTGGAAAACTCTGAGTTGGCAGTTTTCATGTTATATTCACAATCAAATATGTTTACTCACAGAAGTTTAATCATTAAAATCACACACGTACATATGCACATACATACATTTTTACATCATAGACATATGTTCTTGATTAATAAACATTGGCTGATATATTCACTATATATTTAAAAGGGTATATTGTGTGTTAGGCACTATTCAAGGTGTTTAGGAGATCAGTGGACACAACAGGTGAAATTTTCTGCCTTCCTGGAGTTGACATCTACTGGGAGAAGATAGACATTGAAACATAAATACGATAAAGAGATGATCTTGCCTATTAAAGCTGATGATCACTGTAATAAAAAGGAAACCGAATGGAACAGGGTGAGGGAAGTCAGGAGGGCTGGAGGGTGCAGGGAACGGAGTGCAGTATTAAATAGAGTGGTCAGAGTAGACATCTTTGGAGAAGTGTGACGTGTGCAGACACAAAGGAGAGGAGGAACACGTCCGTCAGGCAGGTACACACTACTTTTGCATAGGGATGCTCTAGGCAGAGGAAACAGCTAGCGAAGATCTTAAGTCAAGATGCTAGAGCAAAGACCTGAAGGTGTGTCATGCTTGTGAGCAACAGCCGATGTGGCTGGTGCTGAAGGAACTCGGAGTAGAAAAATAGAAGATAAAATCAGAGAATTGGGGAATGCAAACCATGAAGGGCTTCAAAGGCCTGTGTAAGCTCTGGCTTACTCTGAATAAAGCAGAGTCTCTGGAAAGTTTTAAGCAGTGGACAGGTGTGATATATCTTCTGTTTTATTTATTTATTTAAAGACAGAATCTCACTGTGTCACCCTCCATACAGTGCTGTGGCATCACAGCTCACAGCAACCTCCACCTCCTGGGTTTAAGCGATTCTCTTTCCTCAGCCTCCCAAGGAGCTGGGACTACAGGTGCCCACCACAACCCCCGGCTAATGTCTTTTGTTTTAAAAGGACCATACTGGGGAGCAATATCAGAAAAATGGCACAATTGGACTTTTCAGCCCTTGTCTCCCTACAGAAACATCGCTTTGAACCATAATGCATGCATGAAAATACCTTTATTAGAGCTAAGGAAACCAAGTGAAAGATTATAGTATGTGAGTATGGCATAGAAATTTTAAAATGACACATTTAAAAGGACAGGAAGGACAATCTTACATAACCCACATCACTCTTCCCCCAACTCCAAACAGCACAGCATAGAAAGAGATTCCTTCTACATGAGGAAAAGAGGTAAGTGAGTACTGGACTTTGCCTAGAATTCCAACACCAGGCCTTCTCCAGAAAAACTCAGTACTGGGCAGGTCCCCATCGCCAGAGACTCCAGGATGTAGCTGAGATTGAGCCTCTGGGCCGGCCCTGGGCACCAGGTGGTATCTCACAGCCCCCCCCACCCCCCACCAGGTACCAGGTAGGCCACCCCAGCACCAGACCAACTCCAATGATTCCAGACTTCAAATTAATCCCAGCACTAGGCCAGCCCCAACAGCTCTAGCTCAAAAGCATATCTCAGCACACGGCTGTGACAGCCCCAGGTATTATAGGACCATCCCAGCAACAGGCTGGCCCCGAAGTCATAGTCATCAAACTATTTGTCTGTGAACCAAGCTTCCAGGCCAGCCTCTGCAAATACAGGTTCTAGGTTCACCTAGTTCCAAGTCAACCCCTGTGGCCTTAGGCTCAGTCCCACCCCAGGTTTCAGTTGAGCCCAGAGCCAGTTTGGCCCACACAACCCAACCCTAGGATTCACACTCCCCCCAGTGTCAGGTCTACACCTGGGCCTCAGACACCAAGCTGGTACCCACACACCTAGGTTCTAGCCCTGTCCACTTCCAGGCTGGACTTTGTGGCCCCCACTTTCTAAGATAGTCCTGTGACCTCATTCTCCATCAGATCCAAGGTACGAGTCTGCTACAGCAGACCTAGAATCCAGGCTCATACAAAGTAGACTCTGGTACCAGGTCAGTCATCATGGACTAAGGCTCTAAGTCCACCCCCTGAAAATCCAGGCCCCAGGCACATCCATGTGGTCCTAGGCCCCAGGTTAAGCTTATTGCCTGGTTATCTCCTATGGACTCAGGCTCCAAGGCAATCCAAGAGGATGCAGGTACCTGGCTCATCCCACCTTTTGGGTAGCCTATGCAGACTCAGGCTCAAGACATAACCCAGTACCATGTTAGCCCATGTGGACCCAGGTTTCAGTCTGGCCCTGTGGACTGTGGGCTCCAGGCTTGCCTATACAGACCCAGGCTACTAGCCCACCCTAGTTGACTCAATCAACAAGTACATCCAAGTTAATCCAGGTTCTAAGTTCAACTCCAAGGACTCCAGTGTCAGGCCCACACATCTGCTGACCAAGCAACAAGCCAGCCTATCTGAGTACTCCAGCAGCAAACCCATTCACAGACCATACTGGATGGCCTGCACGGAGTCTCTGCCCAGACTGACTGGTGAAGGGCTTTCCCAGACAAAGCCAGTTTATAGTGAGTGGGATAAATCTCTATTTCTCCAGATACGCAGAAATTACCATAAGAAAACAAGCTCAAAATGGATTAAAGACTTAAACATAAGACCTGAACCTGTAAAACTCCTAGAAGAAAATGGGGAAGAGCTTCTTTACATTCATTGTGGCAATAAACTATTGGCTATGACACCAAAAAGCACAGGCAATAAAAGCGAAAATAGACAAAGGGGATCACATAAATCTAAAAAGCTTCTGCACAGAAACAATCAAGAGAATGAAAAGACAAGCTATAGAATGGGAGAAAATATTTCCAACCATATATCTGATAAGGGATTGATACTCAAAAGATATAAAGAACTCATATAATTTAATTGGAAATAAAAAAGCAATTAACAAAAATTAGGCTAAGGACTTGAATAGATGTGTCTCCAAAGACATACAAATGGCCAACAAGTAAATGAAAAGATGCTTGATATTATCATCAGGGAAATACAAATCAAACCTACAGTAAGATACATATGTGTCACCTCACACACGTTAGGATGGCTACCATCAGAAAGACAAGAGATAACAAGGGTCAGCAAGGGTGTCGAGAAAAGAGAACACTTGTACCCTGTTGATAAAAGAATAAATTTGTACAGCCATTATGGGAAAAGTATAGAGGCGTCTCCAAATCTAAAAATAGGACTACCAAATGATCCAGCAATCCCTGTGTGTATATATTTCCAAAGAAAATTAAATCAATATTTCTAAGAGCTATCTGCATTCCTATGTTCATTTCAGCATTATTCACAATAGCCAATATGTGGAAACAATCCAAGTGTCCACAGACAGGGGAATGGGTAAGGAAAATGTACACATGTATACAATGGAATTATCTTCAGCCTAAAAAACGAAGGAAAAGCTGTCATTTGCTACAACATACATGAACCTAAAGGATAAATACTGCATGATTCTACTTATATGTGTGTTAGGTATCTCTAATAGTCAAACTTGTGGAAGGCAAGGATGCAATAGTGGTTACCAGTGTTAGAAAGTAGGGGATACTGAGAGTTGTTTTTCAATCGGCATAAAGTTTCAGTTATGCTAGGTGAATAAGTTCTAGAGATCTGCTGTACAATATAGTCCCTACAGTTAAAAATATGGTATCATGCACTTCAAAATGCATGAGAATAGATCTCATGTTAAGTGTTCTTAACACACATACCACACACACACACACAAAAAAAAAACATAGGCCAACCAATTAAACAAACAATAAACCAAGAGACTCAGGAAAACTTCGGGAGGTGTTGAATACGTCTATTACGTTGATTTTGGAAATAGTAGCAGAGGTATTTGCAAATATCCAGGCTCAACACATTGCACACACTAAATGGTATTTTTTAAAAATATATCAATTATACCTCAGTAAAACTGGTTTTTATTTTATTTTATTTTTTTATTTTTTCTTTTGAGTCAGAGTCTCACTATGGCACCCTCGGTAGAGTGCACGGGCGTCACAGCTCACAGCAACCTCAATCTCCTGGACTTAAGCAATTCTCTTGCCTCAGCCTCCCAAGTAGCTTGGACTACAGGCGCCCGCCACAACGCCTGGCTATTTTTGTTGTTATAGTTGTCATTGTTGTTTGGCAGGCCCAGGCTGGACTCGAACCCACCAGCTCCAGTGTATGTGGCTAGCAGCCTAGCTGCTGAGGTACAGGTGCTGAGCCTGGTTTTATTTATTTATTTATTTATTTATTTTATTTATTTTTTTGAGACAGAGTCTCAAGCTGTTACCCTGGACAGGACGCTGTGGCATCATATCTCATAGCAACCTCCAACTCTTGAGCTCAAGCCGTCCTCTTGTCTCAGTTTTTTTTTTTTTTTTTTATTTTTACTAGAGGCAGGGCCTCATTTTTGCTCCGGCTGGTCTCGCACTCATGAGCTCAAGTTATCCACCTGCCTCAGCCTCCCAGAGTGCTAGGATTATAGGCATGAGCCACCGCACTCAGCAGTAAAACTGGTTTTTAAAAAGAAAAAGAAAGAACTATTCTACCATGCCAAAAAATTCTATTGAATAGCACTGTCTAGGTTATTATAGTGAACATAATGTATGAAATGTTTGCCAGATGTACCTGATATCCCTCTTTTAGATTTTGTAGGATTTGATACAGAAAAAGAACAGAAGAGAAAGCATAAATTTTACATTACTTATATATTCTAATGAAATATCAGCCTTGTATTTTCCCCACTTCTTTTGTATTTGTCTTTCACAGCTTTTTTTTTTTTTTTTGGGTCTTGCATTTCTTGGTGGAATCTATTTTTTCCACCACCTAGAATTAGAAATCAATTCTTTCGTTTCAAATGTGAATCCCCCCCAATTATAAGCTGCTACATTATATAACAAAAGAATTGATTTCTGAGAGCTCTATTCAGACATTAGCAAAACCAACAATTGGAATTATCATTCAAATCAATGTCCCTCGTAAGAATTAAGGCAATATAGCCATATTTTTAGACTCTTCTCCACATTAATCTACTTTATGCCTTTGAATCAACCCTACATCTTTACTTGACTCCTACATTTCGGCTTGCTTTCCTATTCTTTTCTGGCAGTGCTACTTATTTAGATTCTTGATAACTGGGACAGCAAATATGTATTTGTCGAAGCTACATGGTGATTTATTTTCTTAAAATAAATAGTAAATGAAATAAATAGTAAATGTTACATATTAAATGAATCATTCTAATATGAGCCAGCTTAGACACTGCAGGTAATTTCTACTTACCATCTCCTTTAGGGGATGGGTTAATCTGAGGGAGCCTAGAAAACTGGCTTTGTGATTTGATCACTTTTTTTTCTTTCTTTTGTGTGTGTGTTTTGTTTGCTTGTTTGTTTGTTTGTTTGTTTGTTTCAGATTAATATGAGGGTACAGGCCTGGCATGGTGGCTCATGCCTGTAATCCTAACACTCTGGGAGGCCAAGGTGGGTGGATTGCTTGAGCTCACAAGTTCAAGACCAGCCTGAGCAAGAGCAAGACCCTCATCTCTACTAAAACTAGAAAACCTGAGGCAAGAGGATTGCTTAAGCCCAAGAGCTTGAAGTTGCTGTGAGCTATGATGCCACAGCACTCTACTCAGTGCCATCTCACTCACTACCAGAGTGATACCGTGTCTCAAAAAACAAACAAAATGAAGGTACAAATGTTTAGGTTACATTATTTCCAATTCTAAGGTGAAGTTCAAGTTGTAGTTGAGCTCTTCACTCAGGGGGCCTGCTGAATACCTTCACATTGTGCTCATGAGGTAAGATCCCGCCAATAGCCCTCTGTCCTTCCCCCTCCCTCTCCCTTTCCCCTTGTTAGACTATCCTTGTATTTTTTCTTTCTTGTGGGAGTGTAGTTGTTTACATATTGGTTTTATATTAGTATTGAGTGCAGATACTTTTTTTTCCATTCTTAAGATACTGTACTAAGAAGAATGTGTCTCAAGTCCATCCAGGTAAACACAACACAAAGGATGTAAAGTCTCCATCTTTTCTTATGGCTGAATAATACTCCATGGTACACATATACCATAGTTTGTTAATCCATTCATGGGTTGATGCGGATTTGAGTTGCTTCCACTTCTTGGCAATTGTGAATTGAGCTGCAATAAGCATTCTGGTGCAAATGTCTTTGTGGTAAAATGATTCTGTTCTGGGTAAATACCTAGTAATGGGATTGCAGGATCAAATGGAAGGCCAACTTTTAGTTCTCTGAGAATTCCCAATACTTCTTTCCATAGAAGTTATAATAGTTTGCAATCCCTCCAGCAGTGCAAAAGTGTTCCCTTCTCTTCACCTCTATGCCCAGCATCTGCAGATTTGGGACTTTATGATGTGGGCTATTCTCACTGGAGTTAGGTGATATCTCAGAATGGTTTTGATTTGCATTTCTCTGATGATTAGGGATGATGAGCATTTTTCATGTGTTTGTTGGCCATTTGTCTGTCATCTTCAGAGAAGTTTCTGTTTAAGTCTCTTGCTCACTTATAAATGGGGTTATTTGGTCTTTTCTTGTTGATTCACAGAAGACTAAAACTGGACCCACTCCTCTCACCATTGGCAAAAATTGATTCTCACTGAATAAAAGATTTAAATTCAATATATGAAACAATAAAAATTCTAGAAGAGAGTGTGGAGGAAAAGTTTTGACAAAATTGGCCTGGGAGGAGATTTTATGAAGACCCACTTGGCAATTGCAGCAATTCCAAAATAAATAAATTGGACATTATCAAGCTAAAAAGCTTCTGCACAGCTAAGGGTATCACAGCTAAAGCAAACAGACAGCCTTTGGAATGCATACTATGAATATGACAAGGGCGAACAACTAGGATCAATTTTTTTTCTTACTCTGAGATCCACCTTCCCTTCCTTTTCTGTGCTCTGCTCTCTCATAACAGATCATAGAACGATGACTCCTTTAGCCATTTCCCAGATCCCAGTCAAATTGCTTCTTTAGGCTCACCTTGGGTCCTTGGAATCCACAGACCACTGTGAGTAAATAAAAGGACATTTTTTATTGGTAAACAAAAGAGGGGAGCAGTGTTTCCAGCTTAGGTAGAATCCAGTCAGACTTGTTTTTATGAGCCTGTTTTGGGGCTAGGGAATCTGGTCTGTGTTCAGGCTGGTCTGTGGGTCTGCTGAAGCCCAGGGAATGGGGGTCCCTTTTCCTGCTCTGTACTGGGGAGATATTGGCTGGAGATTGGAAGTGAGAAGCCAGGCTATGGCTGTTGGAAATACCATTATCAGTGTTTGTAGTGCCCACAAAGTAGCAACTTCCTCAGTGGTACCAGGGTCTATCTTGCAGCTTCTTCTAAGATTCCAGCTCCTGAGGGGGATCGGTGGGATCACACCTGTGGTGCATCTTACAGGGGTATTTGCGAAACTTGGTAAATGTAGAATGTAAATGTTTTGGCACAGTAACTGAGATAACGCCAGAAAGGCTATGTTAACCACTGTGATAAAAATGTGTCAAATGGTTTATGAAGCGAGTGTATGATGCCCCATGATCATATCAATGTATACAGTTATGATTTAATAAAAAAAAAAAAAAAAAGATTCCAGCTCCTATCATACGCGTTCTCCTCCAAGGTTCCAGATTCCTCTTGGTAGTCCCCCAGGCTGCTCCCTCAAATAGTCCCTCTTCCAAGTTCCCAGCTCCTGTGAAGGGCCGTGGGCTCTGGTAACACCAGCTCCTTCTATTGCTCTCCAGCCCTGGGAATGGAAGCAGCTTCCTGCATTTGACAACCTGTGAGCTATCTCCCCTCACCCTGTTACTGTGTCAGCTCTTCAAACAATTTGGAAGTGGCTTCCCCTACAACACTCCCATTGTTAAACCTCCCGACATGAGTTTGAGTTTTGTTTTCCTGACTCCATTGTGACTGAGAAATTCTAATAGCATGGTTTCAAAAAGTAGCAGATAGGTAAAAGAACAATTGGTCTTAGGGTCAAAAGAACTATATTTAAATTCTGAACATTATAATTCCCTAGTGTGTGACTAGAGAAGACACCTGTGCTTGAGTTTCAATATCCTCATCTGAAAGATCAGAAAATAATTGTCATTCCATTGGTAGACCATAAATATTGAATGAGATAAGTCATGTGAATATACATAGAAAAATACCTAGCAAGAGACAGTCAATGAATATTCAACATATTGTAAAAGTATTTTATTCATTTTAGGAAATAACTTCACTGTTGAAGCTTTAGCTCTTGGATCTTTATCTAGTTGGCAGACCTCAAACAAGACTGGTATGAAAGGAAATATAATCCTTTCAGGTTCACATGTGTTTAAAACTGCATTGCTATTTTCTCAAAGGTTGTTTGAGGGATATATCCTTGCTATTTAAAAAAATGATGTCTAATTCATCAAAAAAGAAATTATACTCTGGCTGCTGTGTAATCTTTTTGCTTTTTCATTTAAGTAAAAATATATTTGGTTTTCTCTGCCAGTATTAATTTTCTTATATGCACTAAGTAAAAAGTTATACCTCGAAACTTTCCCAAATTCTTTACTCTCTGAGGTTTTACTTAAAATATTTTATAATAAATATTTTTTTTATAAAGTCTTCTTTTCGGATTTTTATTTTCATAAAATACATACATATATGTATTTTTTTCTTTTTGAGACAGAGTCTCAAGCTGTCACCCTGGGTAAAGTGCTATGGCGTCATAGCTCACAGCAACCTCCAACGCTTGAGCTCAAGTGATCCTCTTGCCTCAGTTTTTCTATTTTCAGTAGAGACAGGGTTTCACCTTTTGCTCAGGCTGGTCTCACACTCATGAGCTCAATCTCGGCCCCTCAGAGTACTAGGATTACAGGCATGAGCCACCATACCCAGCCATGTATCTTTGAACATATACATTCACTGAAAGCATTCTTTTTTTAATATTTATACAATATTCCTCCAGTGTGACTTTTTACATGTACAATAAATTAATACAGCCTTTTTCACCTCTCCTACATTCATAGTTTCTCTCCAGTGTTGTCATGTTTCCTAATGACATGCAATTTTTTACAATAAAGTATATATTCTAGCACTCCTAAGTTTTTCAGTCCCTGAAGAGCAGTGAGAGAAATCTACCCTCCATTTTATTAAACTCCCCCTTTCTATTGTCACCAAAACATCCCTATTGGTTGCTTAAAAATAAGTGGTGTGAAATGTAGACTACATGATGAGCAATAAGTTTCCACCTGTGAGCTCAATTTTCAGCCACCTGTCATTGAGACCTAATTCTTGTCATCTGCAAATACATTTATAACTTCCTTGTTCTAAGCAAAAGTGTTTTCCTATAATTAGAGTAATTCCAAATATTAGAGAACTATATTTTAACCAACTACTTTGCATTTTAATTAAATTTTATTGTGAACTACAATATTCATTGAGGAAAATGTATGAAGCAGGAATGTATAACACAACTCTTTCTCATGCTGTGAACTTCTGTTTTATTATCCTCAAGATTAAAACATAAAACAAAACTATCAACCCAAATATACCCTTTGGACCCTGACAAAATCCCTACTTTTCTGTTCCAAAAATAAGCTGAATTTTATGACTGTTATTTCTTTCTTTCTTTCTTTTTCTTTTTGGATGTATCTCCTAAGTACATATCCTTAACATTACAATTTATGTGTATCTGATTTTTTTTTTTTTTTAGACAGAATCTCACTTTGTAACCCCCAGTAGAGTGCTGTGGCATAATATCTCATAGCAACCTCAAACTCTTGGGCTTAAGTGATTGTCTAGCTTCAGCCTTCCAAGTAGCTGGGACTACAGATACCTGCCACAACGCCCAGCTATTGTTCCAGACAAAGTTTCACTCTGGCTCAGGCTGGACTTGAACCAGTGAGCTCAGGCAATCCACCTGCTTCAGCCTCCCAAGTGTTAGGATTACAGGCATGAGCCACCACACTCAGCCTGTATCTTATTTTTCCTTATACTAAGGAGTCCTATTTTAGTGTTACTTAAGTGAAATAATCTAGAAGTGTCCAGGTTCTTCTGTTCAACATTATGTTTATGGAAAATATGTGTGTAGCTCTGATTCATTCATGGCATTTCACTGCTTGACTTACTACAATTTATTTACCCATTTTACTTATTTATTTATTTATTTATTTTTTAGACAGAGTCTCAAGCTGTCACCCTGAGTGCTGTGGCATTGTAGCTCACAGAAACCTCCCACTCTTGGGCTCAAGTGAACTTCTTGCCTCAGTTTTTCTATTTTTAGGAGAGACAGGGTCATTTTACTTTTAAATGGTTTTTAGAACATTGCCAGTTTGAGATATTGCAAATAACGATGTTAAGAATTTTCTTGTACACACTGCGTGAATCCAAAGGGTAGAGAGAAGAGAATACTTATACTTGTGTATTGGCATAAAAGAGGGGTCTTTTTTCACTGGTAAGAGTGAGACCCATTTCCCTTCTTTAGAAATGCTCTGTGCTTAAAATAAACTAATTTTCTGCTGCATTGAGAAATCTCGGATTTTACTTTCATTTTTCATCTGTGTTGCCTCTGTTACTTCTCAGCTGAACTTTCTAGTTCTGCCAAGTATCCAAACCAGGTCCTTAGAACTGAAGACAGCAAGGGATTCTCTCAGAGACCCTCAACAGTCAACAGATTTTCAATAAGCATGTCAAAACCATGCAATGGGAAAAAAAGAGTCTTTTCGACAAATGGGGCTGGGACAACTGGATATCCACATCCAAAAAAATGAATCTGGACTCTTACATCATACACAAAAATTGACTCAAAATAGATCAAAGACCTAAACTATACTCTTAAAAAGTTGAAGGGGATGTCTTAGCATATACAAGACCCCTGAATTCCTAAGAAGACAATCATTAAAGTGACAATCTCCTAAATATTTTTTACCCTCTTGTATACGTGTTACCATAACATCCAGATTATTTGACATTTCTTGCTTCAACTTCTATTAAATTGATATCATCCCTCACAACCTTATGACTTGGTAGATTAGAAAAAAACTCAGTAGTGAAGAGTCCCTGTTGCCTTCGTCATGAATGGAGTCGAGTGTTAACAACTGGGACCAGTGTTATGTTCTGCAGAAAAGCCAGATGATTGAAGTCTCTTGGAATTACGTTGTGACAGAGAACAGGTGAATGAAGATAGCTCTCAAATAAGACTGTGAATGTATATTGCTCCAAGTGAAAGAAAATAACTTCTTCCCCTTCTTGCTGATGGGGTTGAAATGAATGCATTTGCCATATCAGTAGCCATATCCAAAGTCCATGGACCATGTTGATATACAGTAATAAATACACCATATCAGAAAATGTAACTGTTTTTAGGATTACTATTTCAAAGTGTACAGTAGTCCAAAACTATCCATTATATTGTATCAGTTTTTTACATGGAATGGGTTGGTGACTGAAAAAGCTCAGGAAATTTCACCCTAAAATAGGACTCCTTAGTATAGAGTATTTTGAATTATAGGCCTTTGAGATAAAAAAAAAGCCCTGGAAGTGGCTTTCCCTCTATTTGAATAAACCAGATTGGCAGATCAAAAGAAAGACAGATTTCCCTTCCTGTCTCTGTTCAAGGAAAGAAGATCAAGAATTCAACCAGACCTGCCCACATCATTTAAAACATAGTACCTATCTCTCAGGTTAATTTATAAGTCATTCTGTTTCCCTCATCTATTCATTCTCCCCAGAAACCCCTAAACAGAATTACCTACACTCCTTGAAGGAGCTAAGGAAATTTTACCCCAAAATATGAAACATGACATAAAGAATATTTTGATTAAAGGCCATTCACAATCCAAAAACATTGGAAAGGGATTTCCCTCCATCTGCATAAAATCAGACTGGCCTGATCAGAGGATCAAAGAGGGCAACTTCCTTTCCTCCCCTTCCTCTAGAAGACCTGGCCCAAATCATTTAAAACACAATACCTGTCTCTCAGGTTAATTTACAAGTCAATCTATTTCCCTCATCTATTCATCCTCCCTAGCAACCACTTGCTGCACCCATACTCCACATTCTCCCCCCTCCCTTCAAATAGCATCTGTAAAATTATCTGACCATCACTGAAACATTGTGTAATTATTCTTGTGGTTCCTCCCATGTGCATGGCATTTGAAATAAACATTTCTCTTTTTTTGCAAGGGGAAGGGGTCACTGAGTTGGGCTTACTATCTATTGCTTTGTTCCTTTTAGGAACACTTCTGAAGGGCTAAGGACCTCTAAAGGGCAGAACACAGAACTCACTAAACTACAGAGATTAAAAAGGAAATAATCTATACATAGTGTAATTATGGGTATGTTATTAATCACCTTTCTTGTGGTGGGGAGTATGGGCCTATGAAAAAAACACAACCAATAGTAGTAGTCCCACCCCACTACTGGGCCTACGAACAAATAAAAGTCTATATTTTTCCTCTTTTGGTCAGAAATTTTTGAGAAATCTCAACTTTAAGATATCTCTAATCTCCATCCAAATTGCCCTTCTTTTAGTTTTATTAAATGATACTGTTTAAGTCTCCCACGTCAGTGAAAGACTCAGGGGTTTCAGGATTAATAGAAGACACTGAATTCATGTACTTGGAAAAAAAGAGTTTTTATTCTGAGGTGAGGTGTCTTTCGGAGATTAAGTGCTCTATATTATTACTAAATGAGACTTAATCTCAAACAAATATTCTGTATGATACTAAGTATTCAGATTATTATGATAGTACTTTAACATATATAAGTTACAAAGCCTCTTTATGGGAGCAAGACATGATTGCAAGAGGGACTTTACCTAACAATTGCAATCAGTGTAACTGGCTTATTGTACCCTCAATGAATCCCCAACAATAAAAAAATAAATAAATAAAAGTTACAAAGCCTAAGATAAACAAGCAGCAAATCTTATTCCACAACTCAGAATTCTAACATTTTCACATGGCATCATTTACTATGAAATGCAAATAGACTACTAATGTTTAAGTGGAATGATCTCTAGCCTGTACATTACACTCCTGTGACCATGATTACATACTTGGAAGACTACAGAACATGAGTAGACACAGAAAGCTATTTTTCAGGACTACCTTTTCAAAGCTTGAAAAATTAACTGACCATCATTTTAGGGGGAAAAAAAAAAAAAAAGGTGAGTATGGATTAGGAGGCTTTACATGTAGAAAAAAATTCTTTAAAATATTTTAAATAGACTATTTTATGTGTTTATTTGATACTGGAAGTATGGTCAGCTATGATCAAGTATTTCTCTTCATCACAAAAATTCCGTATATTAAGAATTTATGCAATCCAGGGAGGGGGGAAAAAATCTAGAAACTTTTTGCCTGAGCAAGAAATCTAAAAAGGCTCTCCAAACTCTTGAGTTAAAGTATCATACTCTGCAATGAAATGCTTGAGTTCTCCAACACATCGCTCACCTATTCCATGTAAATTCTGCCTCAGTGCAAACTGTATAGACTTTTCTTTTTTTTTTTTTTTTTTTTTTTTTTGTAGAGACAGAGTCTCACTTTATGGCCCTGGGTAGAGTGCCATGGCCTCACACAGCTCACGGCAACCTCCAACTCCTGGGCTTAAGCGATTCTCTTGCCTCAGCCTCCCGAGTAGCTGGGACTACAGGCGCCCACCACAACGCCCGGCTATTTTTTGGTTGCAATTTGGCCGGGGCCGGGTTTGAACCCACCACCCTCGGTATATGGGGCCAGCGCCCTACCGACTGAGCCACAGGCGCCGCCCCTGTATAGACTTTTCTAATGAAGGATCTTTTTCAATCGGCATTTTCACCACCATCCTGAAAATTTCACAGTCTTGTTGGTAAGCCTGTTCAATCTCTTCGGCTTTTAATGCGATTGCTTTAGAGCGACTGGCTAGCTGACTGTCTTCAAATAACTCTATGCCATCTGCTGCATTTGCCTCAGGTTCTTCTAGCTGGTCAATGAACAATGGTGCTGTGGATCTCACCTCAGAAACAGAAATTTCAGTCAAGTTACTGTCATCTGACTTCTCTAGCTTTTTAGCAGCTCACTCGCTTGCAGCCTCAGCAAGTTCTTTCTCAGTTAGCCACTAGGTTTGTCTAACACCTTTAATGATGAAAATGCTGAAGAACTTCAGGGTGAAGTATCTCTTGATGTTTTCCAAGATTGTACAGGAGAGCCTCATCCGTTTCTGGCTTTCTTTAATGCTGCCGTTAGTAGGAGACATCAACGCGCATGGGCTTTCTATATTGAGACTGATGGAAAGAGAATGGTTTGCTTCTTTCTGGAGAGTAGCTTCTACTACTGACACTGGAGCCAGATCTGCTGTGCGGAGAATCCTTTCGGTCTACAGGTGATTCTCTGAAGAACCAATTATCCCTTTTATGAAGAGACCAGTCTTTCCCATAATGGGAAGAGTAGAAACCTTTTCTTCTAAATCCATCTCTCATGTCCCTGTATTCAGGCTGTCAGTCATCTCTTGCCTTTCTGTAACCAGATTCATCTCCTCTGTTAGGTTGACCACTTCCTTGATCATGAGAAAAACTGTGGCCGTCATCATAGTCTTGGTAATTAACATGACTGTAATATCTACAGCAGTGGCTTCCTTCACCAGGTCTGTCTAGCAGTGGTGATTTCTTTGGCACAATATTAACTACTCTATGGTAGCCATCACTGGGGTGGTTTCAAGGAGGTGTTCGTTCTCTTGAAAGTCTTTCATAGTCATATCATCCCTCCGACCACATTGCACCAGGCTATAAGCCATGACTCCAGGCTACCACGAGACTCATAAACAGAGCAGCTCACGCAGCTATCCCAGGTGGGCACTTCCGGCGTGCGTGATGACGTCAGTAAAGCCTAAACATTTCTCTTATTAATCTGCCTTAATTGTTGAGTTGATCTTTCAGTGAACTTTCAGGGGAAAGGGGGCAAGTTTCACCATGATCCCTACATCAACAAAAGGCAGGTATAAAAATATCTGGATCCCACTGGGATATTGGGTAATCTTCACAGGCACATGATAAATAAATCTTTCTCTTATTAATCCACCTTAATTGCGTGTTGATTTCTCAGTTAATTTCTAGGAGAAGGGCAAGTTTCCCCTCACTCTTAGGTAACTCTGCCTCCTTTATTATCTAAATCCAATCTTAACTAGTTCTCTTTAGATGTGGCATTGCTTCAGAATTATTATTCTGTTGGACTGGGCCATTTTAGGCACTTAGACTTGAGCGAGTGTTCCCGAAAGCACATGCAGTGAGAATTAGATGTCTGTCAGGCCTGGGCAGAGATGACACAGCTGGTTTAGTCGGTTTAGGTCCTGCCTGACCTTCACCCATATCTGCCGTTTCACTGTTTTATACATTTAAACACCTAAAGATGCCTATCTTTATTTTAGGTAGATTGATTTAGAAGATTAACTTTTAAATTAAAATGTTGTTTTGGGTCATGGGTTATATTGATTATTGTTTACTATGGGTCATGGGTTCTGCCAATTATTGTTTAAAATAAAAGTTAGCATGGTCTTCACTTTGAACACAAAAGTATAAAACTATAATTTTAGAAATAGAAGAATCCTGGCCTTCTGACAAATAAAATTTGGTGGACCTATCCCCTTTTCTACATAATAACTGACAGTGACAGTTGGCCCCGCTTCATCCAATAACAATGATACCACAGCACTCAACCCAGGGCGACAGAAACTGTCTCAAAAAAATTAATTTAGGGCGGCGCCTGTGGCTCCAAGGGGTGGGGCGCCAGCCCCATATGCCAGAGGTGGCAGGTTCAAACCCACCCCCGGCCAAAAAGTGCAAAAAAATATATACATATTTATTAAAAAAATAAACAAAATTTAAGATTTGGGCTTTAAATGAGTTCATTGATGCTTGAGTGTCATTGCTTTCAGCTCCTTTCAACAATCTATATTTCTATTTGTGTCTATATCTACAGGATATCCCACTAGTTGCCATAACGAGGGAAAATGGGAAATTGTAGCTAAATGTACCTTTCTTCACAAAACATTCACTACAAAATTTTACAAAGAAGTGGCCAACACAGAGAATATTTTGTACATATTTTGTAAAATTTTAACTATATTCATCATAACATTCTCATACTTTCTAGACTTAATACCAAAATCATTTACCTAAAATTGATTTATCTCTCATAGAGCTAGTTTTCCAAATAAAATTTTTGTGAAGTGTGTGTGTGTGTGTGTGTGTGTGTAGCAATATTCCAATCCAAATGGGATAGGTTTAATTATAAAAGAGTTATTTTTCATCTTTCTCAACATTGAAATATAAAGGCCATCAATTTTGGATAATCTTTCTTATTAAAAATAAAAAGCCTTTTGCTAAAGGTTTACTCCTTTTGGTCTATGATCAATAAAGCTAGAAATCTAATAGCTATTAGTTTGCCTCTTTCTTTTCTATTAGTATTAATAGAACCCACACTAACTAGGAGGGTTGAGTCCTGAACACATATACAGGCCATTCACGTCATAGAGACAAACAGCCAAGAAGGCAAGTGGGGATTGAAATCAATTCCAAACTCTTCTAAACATCATTTGCTTCATGAGCCAGAGCTGCATCTGCCTTGAGTAAGAAGCATCTTTTTAAATTACCGTAGTACAAAGGCTCCATCTGCACTCCAAGATGCATGACTAGGGGGATGTGCATTTCTGGAGAAGCGTCTATATCTAATCTGATTGAAGACACCATATTTATTTCTGTTTGATGCACCTGAAAAATTTATGAAAGGTTTCTTATTTTCATTTTGTCAATAAGAAAATTGGTTTTGAAGAGGATAAGTAATCTACTCATAATCCCACAGCTAGTAACCTTAGTCCAAGGTGCATTTATTTCTTTTCCATTGGTAATAGACTGTCTTCTTACACTGTGTTACTCCCAGGCACTGTACTTCTTCATGTGTTTTTTAAATTACTTGTAACTGCTTGCTTTCTAGTGCATGCTCTTTAAAATCTAGATTATGATTCCACTATGACCAGTAGGAAATGAATAACTTTCATTCTACTGTGTATTGTTCAAATGTTTACTGTATATATGTAATTTTAAAGTTAATTCTGTAATTTTTTTTTGAAAATTCATTCCACAAACTTTATTGAATTTTCTTTAAACTCCTCTGTTTTTCTAGCAACTTTATAACTGTCTACAACCAATCATGGAATAGAAAAATATACCTAAGTACCCAATACAAAGTTTCTAAGCCATATGATTTACAATATAAAATGCTGCCCTGTGCTAGAACCATAAATAACAGAAGTTGTGCACTAAAAATTGTTTTATTTTTAAAACAGTGCCCATTTGTATTCTACATTATTGAAATAACATTATACTTTTAACAAACATCTCTAGACATAACTATTAGTTCCTTTATCCCATATAAGGTTGTGATCCCATAAAGGGATCACATTTTTATTTTTTACCTGATCATTAAAAGGCAGTGATTTTTCTTTAAGACCCTAAGTAGAAAACCTAATAAATGAGCAATTAACAAATGCATGGACTAATCACCAAGTGGGCAGACAACTTGATATTTTGGGACTATGATAGCATCCATAGATTGTTGGCAATAAAAAAAAAATCAGAAACTTATAAAAAGGCATACTAATGACAAAAGACATTAATTAATGTCTTCTTCAACACGTTTTTACTTTCCCAAATATGTTACGATCTTGAGTAAGCAAATAAGTGAATCATGTTCATTGCTATGTAACATGTGGTTTTAAGATTCCATGAAAGAAAATGTTTAATTCATTCAGGCAAAACACCATGTGGTACAGATGTGGTCTATTGGGAGAAAACTGCCAAGCAGAGAAGTGGTAGAGCACACACATTACCTGGAACTCTACCTGTCCCACAGTGAAGACTAAGCATAGGTCTGCACACACCCCAACGTACTAGACAAGAGGAACCATTCTTCTTAAACCTCCAAATATCTATATATTTATAATGAGGGTTAGGAGGATTCTATATAATTACATAACAGAAAAATTCTTTGGGGGGCGGCCCCTGTGGCTCAAGGAGTAGGGCGCCAGCCCCATATACTGGGGGATGGCAGGTTCAAACCTGGCCCCAGCCAAAAAAAAAAAAAAAAAAACTGCAGAAAAATTCCTTGGGCTGGAAGTAGCCTTGTTAGAAATGGGGACTTCCTGGAGCTCCACAATTGATATCACTGTTATAACTCAAACTACTTGAGCCATTCTTCTAAACTATCAGAGAAAATGAGATTATCACCAGAACCTTCCAGATTTGTTGGTCCTTATATATTCAATAACTATAGCTTAAAACTTCAGTAGGATACTTCGATGGCTTACAAATAAAATGGTTTATTTATAGTTGTAATTTATATCATTTTTGCTTTTATTTTCCTCGCTCGTCCATGATTTTATCGTTCTTCTAGAAAGAGAATTGTATTTCCACCCTGCCCTTGGGGATTTCCATTCAATAAGATTTTGATAGGACTAATTCTGCCCTCAGTATTTTCTTCCTCCACATCCTGGGTAACAATTGAGCCAGTGGTTACTGCAAGACCAGTTGTGTCCAATCAGTTTTCCCCAGGACAATTTCCCCCAGGCTATCACAGACAAATATCCTATTTCTGATAGGAATGATGAGCTATAGACTGAATCTAGGGCTTCCAGCCGTAATTCCATCCTACCTAAGAGACAATCAACATAATAAGGTAAACAGTGACAACAGACGGACAGAGAGAGGAAAAAGAACTAATAACATTGTTTAAGTTTTGTATTTAGTTATGAGTGAACCCAAGTCCACATTCCTTTTGTATACACAAGTAAATGCATGTATTATCTTTAATTAATCTGAATCGAATTACTCTTTCCTATATATAAATGAGCAATAACTGGGGTAATAATTTTAAAACTCTGCTACTTCCAGTTTTTGCTATCAGAATCAGTTATTCCAATTCTCATGGAGAATGTAAGACTTATACTTCTACCTTTTGAGAAACTGGTGTACCAGTTCTGACAATTAAGTTTACAAATTCATCCTAGAAAAAATGCTACATACCTCACTGCTGAATATCACTATGGTCACCTTCAAAGTACTTTCCTTGGCTATCTGGTGACCATATTGATATTCAGCAATGAGGTATGTAACACTTTCTCTAGGATGAGTTCACAAACTCAGTTTTCCAACTTTGTATAAGAGTAGAGAAAACCAAATGATGAAAGCTTCTGAAACTGTCTTTCCTCCCTGGCCGAGAGAGTACATCAAAAACACTGATACAGGCAGCACCTGTGGCTCAGTGGGTAGTGCACCGGCCCCATATACTGAGGGTGGCAGGTTCCAACTTGACCCCAGCCAGCTAAAACAGCAGTGACAACTGCAACCAAAAATAGCCGGGCGTTGTGGCGGGCACCTGTAGTCCCAGCTACTTGGGAGGCTGAGGCAAGAGAATCCCTTAAGCCCAAGAGTTGGAGGTTACTGTAAGCTGTGATGCCAGGGCACTCTACTGAGGGCAACATAGTGAGACTCTGTCTCAAAAACAAAACAAACAAACAAAAAAAAAAAACCCAAAACAAAACACTGATACATCTGGAAGGGATGCTAGAAACTAGAGCTACCCCAATGATCTAAATGCTACTAGTACAAGAATGGTGATCCCTATTGTATTAATATTTCTCTCTAATTCGCTGAAACTGGATGGACACAACAGGATAACTGTAGACTACTACAGACTTCAACAAGTAGTAGCCTTCATTACACCTGCTGTGCCAAACATGGTGGAGCAGATTAATATGGCCTCAGGTACATGGTATGTGATCACTGATTTGGAAAATGTGTTCTTTCTGTTTTAATCAGAAAAAAAAGATCAGTTACAGTTTGAATTCTTGTGGAACAGACAAATGAATTCATTAACACTTTTGCCTTAGGGCTATGTTAACAGTACCACTCTCTATTATAATATAGTCTGAAGAGCTCTGGCCTATCTGAATATCCCATAATATATCACATTAATTCACGGCATGAATGATATTATGTTGATCAGGCTGGATGATCAAGAGGTAACTGTTGCAGGCTTGGTGCCCGTAGCACAGTGGTTATGGCACCAGTCACATACACCCAGAGTGGCGGGTCCAAACCTGGCCCAGGCCAGCTAACAACAATGACAACTGCAACAAAAAATAACTGGGTGTTGTGGTAGGCACCTGTGGTCCCAGCTACTTGGGAGGCTGAGGCAAGAGAATCTCTTCAGCCCAGGAGTTTGAGGCTGCTGTGAGCTGTGACGTCACAGCACTCTACTGAGGGCAACATAAGACTCTGTCTAAAAACAAACAAACAAAAAAAAAAGAAGTAACTATTACAATAGAGACATTGGTAAGTCAGGTACACTACAGGGAATGGGATATAAATCTAAAGAAGATTCGGGGGACTGCCATATCTAAACGATATTTATGGATCCAGGTGTCAGGACATATATTCCAAAATAAAAGAAAAATCATTACATGTGGAGCCCTTGGGTGAACAAAGCCAAAGCCTGGTGAACTTCTTCAAGTTCTAGGTATCATGTTCTACACCACACCTAGCTGTGGTGAAGTGTGAGAACACCCTTCTCTTGACCATATAGGCTGCTGTATTTGAAACAGGTCTAGAGCAAAAATGTTCTGCATCAAGTCCAAGCTATAGCGTAAGCATCTCTATTTTGCTTCATATGATTTGCTGTATCCAATGATGGTAGAGATATTAGTGATGGGGAAAGATGCTGTGTGAGAGAGAAGAAAGACAGGACCTCCCAAAGAGGAAATTGAAGGGTTGTTACCCTAAAAATGGAAAATGAATGCCAGACATGAAAAGACAAACAGATATCCAACTTATCGTTCCTGTAGGTATTGCAGGTATTTAAAGGAGATGTCTGATTTTTGTTTGCCTTAAAAAGTCAAACCTTTTTTAATGAATAGTTTTGAAAACTTAGAACATGTTTGAACATAATGAATCAATATAATTTTAAAAGTATATGAAATAACAAAGAATAAATGACTTCATTCTTAAATGCCTTCAAATTTCCAATGTGTCAGAAGGTATAAATATTCTTGAAGTTTTTCTTTACAATATGATTAAACTCAGAAATAAACTATGTCATAGGAGATTACAATTCATTAATATATACATCAATGATCTGAAAAAGTATCCTAGAAATAGATTCACTGCTCACCAAACTTTTCAATTTAAGAAGTCTGTACTATATACTAACTCTTCAGCATAATTCCAATAATAATAATAAAACTTTTGTTCATTACTATTTTTAAGCTTTTTCTAATTAACTCTGAACAGAATCATTGAAATGGATCAGAAGACAAAATTAAAATTCTAAGTTCTTAATCACTTAAGTCTGCAATATTCAAAGGTCTACAAGGGCATGGAAATCTCTTAACATTTATGAACTTCAGAAATAAATAATAAAATAAATGGCACTAGAAACATTTCTTTTTCCTTCATATCCCATATGTCTGGCAGTGTTCTTTTTATATTTTTTATAAAAATAGAAATAGATATATAATAAGATAGCTGATAAATAGATTTATGGAGTAAAGAATAGCAACATAATTATCTGAGAAAACTGTTTTAGGCCCAAGTTCATCCCTGTAATTCCAGTGCTTTGGGAGGCTGAGTTGGGAGGATAGCCTGAGGTCAGGAGTTTGAGAAATTCTTTTAAATTTTCAGCTACAATATTTTATAAAACTAAACAAAATACATTGTTAGTACTCTTTCCCCCCTTTAGCAAGGTAAAAGTTGAATGCTTGCTTTACATGATATTTTTTAAACGAAAAAGTACATATGAAATTTCTATGGAATATTTCGTGGCTGATGATACTATTGCTTCTATTTCTAGTATAATTATGTGTAGTATTATGGTACCCTCTAGGTTTTTTAATGCTCTCCTCAAGTGTTGCAATATAGTGTTCTTTTTGGCCTTTCCAATAATGAATAATCCTCTGGTAGTACACTAAGTTTTTTGGCTTCCAAAAGACCGGTCATCAATCATAATAATAGCACAATTAGAAAGTATGGGGTTGGACAATTAAGTTTGCGAACCCAGTCAGAAAAAGAGCTACATACTCATTGTGGAATTATCACTACGGCCACCTTGGAAGTACTGCCCTTAGGAAGCTATGCACTGACACCAACGCCTAGTCGATGTTTCAAAGAACCTTTTCCGGGATGAGTTCACAAGCTTAATTCTCAGATGTTGTAAGATAATGTCTCCGATCACCATTCCAGACAAAGAGTTCCAGAATTGCTTTGAAGGTGGCCATCGTGATATTCAGCGATGATGTATATAGCTCTATATACATATACTGCAGGAAGGTTCCTGAACTGGGGAATAAACCCATTATAACACTTAATATGACACCAAATTTACACAAAGGGTATAGGGCAGCTTATTCATGTAGCTTCAAATCCCATACTTAAGCATACGGGGGTAGGTTCTTATGCATATTGCTCAAACGTTTCATCTTAAGAAAAATCATACCTTATTTTCATCATTCCAGAACACTCGGAATAATCTCATGAAGCCTAAAAGCATTCAATGAGTAGTTTTTGATGGTAGGCATGATTTGAGATAGTTGAATGCCTGGTCTATGCCACCCACCCAAACACTTTAATATATATGGCTTAACAATATTGCAAGCCTGATTTCATTTTAATGGTGCATTAGCTGGATGAGTATGATTTATTATGACAGAGTGTAAATTCAACTATTGAATCTTTAACAATAAATAATGAACAGAGTTTGTAACAGAGAACAATAAAGCATTATGTTGATAGAGGCAAAATTGAAATGATGATAAAATATAAGACTCTAGTATCAGACAACATAATTAAAGTTTAGCTGTGGGGTGCCTGAATTCTATTATTTTAAGGTGATTGGGTGTGTGAGTGTAAGCTAGAAGCAATTATTCTCTATTGGACAACAGTGTTTTGGTTTCTTGTTAGAAATGAGTAACTATACAAATTTTGTTTAAAAGCATCAGACATATGTAGTAAGCTTTAGCACTAAAACCAAGTCATTTAGCAGGGAATCCAGTGACCTAAGGATGGACATGCTGATGATGGACTATAAAGCATTTGAGGGGCCTGCCAGGACATACTCCTAGATAACTGGCTTTTGCTCGCACTGGACACATGGGAATTCATTTGATTTGTTTCATACATGCAGACAGAATTTGCAGAACAGCCCATTGTCATCAAAGACCTGGAGGATATAACTGTCATGAGAATGACAATGATAATTCCAGTGGTATCTCCCACACCTATGCCTCCCATCAGGAACTTGGGGAGCTCTGGGAAGTCAAATATCCCTCTGCTCTTTGTAAGCTTCTGTTTTGTCTCCATTAAAGAAATTTACATCCTATAACTTTGTGGCATTTTTTCACACCATTCTGAGCATTATGGCACAATATCTCACCTGTATTAATTTTTAGTTTCTTCATCTATAAAATGGATAAGGCCCTTGTAAGGAAAACATGAGATAGTAAGGCTCTACCCACGGTTCCTGCCACATGGACGTAGTACATGTTAAATCTTCAGCACCACAACTTCTTCAGATAAGCAACCATAATAAGAGGGGCCTAGTTATAACTTTCAGGATGTCAGGTTAGTTTAAAAGAATCTCTTTTGGGCGGCGCCTGTGGCTCAGTGAGTAGGGCGCCGGCCCCATATGCAGAGGGTGGCGGGTTCAGGCCCAGCCCCGGCCAAACTGCAACAAAAAAATAGCCGGGCGTTGTGGCGGGCGCCTGTAGTCCCAGCTGCTCGGGAGGCTGAGGCGAGAGAATCGCGTAAGCCCAAGAGTTGGAGGTTGCTGTGAGCCGTGTGACGCCACGGCACTCTACCCGAGGGCGGTACAGTGAGACTCTGTCTCTACAAAAAAAAAAAAAAAAAAAAAAAAAAAAAAGAATCTCTTTTCTCAATGAAGTATTCCCCCAATCCTTGTATCTTACCATAGTAACAGTATACAATGTCATTCTCTGTGCTATTGATTGGACCAGTGTTGGACACCTGAGTTGATCAGATGCCCTCTCCTGGGAATGTTAAATTGCCATGCAGTTATGCTCTGTGAATGCTGGAAAAGAGGGACTCATAAATCTTAGACAGAGAAGGAGCCTTCTTTTGCAAAAAGTCACAGAGGAAAAAAAATGTTTAGTAAGACTGAAGCAGATAGAAAAATAGAAAGAATGGACTGGGAGAAGGTCACCCACATGTCTATAACTTCTCTAATTCCTGGTTCTGGTCTTTCTATGCCGGCTCCCTTTGAATTTTAGGAGAAACTGCAGTATCCACGTTGTAAATATACATTGTTCCTTAAGTTAACTGGAGTTATCCCCTATCGTGTACATTCAAAAGAAATTTGGGAGTTTTCAGGTGAAGGAGGAAGCACCCTCCCTGTTTCCTCTGCTCCAAGGGCACTTGGTCATGCTGCACTTTTCCCACTTTCCCTTTCCCCAGGGGCAGCCCACCCTGAGGGTTAGAACTCTGGGAACACTGTAGCTCCCTTGGGTCCCATCGGCCCTTTGTGGTTGTCACAGTCCCAGTGAGTGTATGTCTGTGGTGTATCCTGTGAGGCAGAGACAGAAGAGGTGACACTCCGTGGGCAAGATAGAGGCCCACCGTGGACACATAAGCAGTACGGTTCTCACACCTTCAGCTTGAGTTTGGGGAGAGGGTAAGTCACCTGCCTGGGCTGGCAGCCCAGTTCTCTACTCTAAGAACTTCCCAAACCACTTACCACAGAAGAGCTCCGGCTCCTGAGGGTAGAAGAGCTCTCTGACAGTTTGGAGCCCCCAGTCTGCTGTAGGGGTGAGAAGAGCAAATGCAAATACTTCCACCTACCTTTTCCAGGGGACTTCAAGTTCCTGAAGAATTGATCTCTGCCAAACTCCTGCTTCCTTCTAGTTCCTGCCTCAGCTTCTTCCCGTGGGTACACTGATAGGTTCTGGAACTTTTCCCTCAATGTTCCAATTGGGCCAGGCTTATTTAACTGTAACTTTGGTTCTTCTTTATGAGGATAACTGCCAACTAACATAGTCAGCCATCTTGAAAAAAAAAAAAAAAGGATATATTTAAGTAAACGGCAACCTTGAAAACAATCTTCCTGCAGAGAAAATGGGTAAATTTTGATACCAGAATAAAGACTTTTACTTTATATCTAAATAAAAAGTAAATTAGAATAGCTTCAAAAATATATTGGCTCTTTTGCTATTCTAGAGCAAGAGAAATATAACTTAATATAATTACCTAACAGAAAAAGTATATAGGGCGGGGCCTGTGGCTCAAGGAGTAGGGCACCGGTCCCATATGCCGAAGGTGGCGAGTTCAAACCCAGCCCTGGCCAAAAACCACAAAAAAAAAAAAGAAAAAATATATAATGATTTAAATAAATTGATCTGTAACATACAACATAAAAATACTGCTATTTTTTCCCTTAGAAACAAAGAGCCATGTCATAACTTTTTAGTTGTATTAATAGCTAAATTATTTCTTCAAGTTCTAATACATTTTTCCAAATTGCACTCTATTTCATCATCCATTATCTTGGTGTAATTACTGGAGTTTTCAATGGCAGTTAACACAACATGACAGAAAAAGGAAACAAAAAGTAAAAATAACGTAGTTAAAGAAGAAAGAAGGCTTGGAAAATATTACCAAAAATAATACAGCGACAGAAGTACTACAATAGGGTTTCAAAAGAAAATTAAATTCAGTGTTGGCAAAAGAAGTCATGATCATTTGCGAAAACATGTGCAGAAGATAACTTCCACTGAGTTAAAAACCATGGTTCGCATGCAGCAAGAGTGCTGGTTCTTGCCTCTGTGGCATGGTGAGTTAGTATTCAAAGTGAAAATGCCACGAAACACAGTTGGAGATTAAATCATTCTCTGTTAAATAATCATAGATCTTGTTTAACAGACTCAACCTATCTTAGAAGACTATGAAGAATAATGACAACCACTGAGACCACTGAAGCTCTGTTGTAGAAAGTAACAGAGCAAATCTCAGAGGAAATTGGATATCCTCTACACTGTAGAATCTACAGGGCAGGGTACATGAAAAAATTACTCGACAGTAATTCATGCTTCATTATTTCTGGTATCATGTGGTAATGATACATTGAAGTTAGCTTTTATCCAACACGTAAAAACAAGACCCATACTATTTGTATGCCATTCTGATGCATACTGTTCTGAAATGTTTAATTCTTCCTCTTTACAATCATAAGCAGGATAATTAGCAAAATAATATCTGTTATAATTTACAAATATGATCAGCCATATTGATTTTATATTGCTATGCTTTTCAAGTTCCTAATCATTTTTAATTCTGTATATGTCTAGCCCCCCTTCTAGACTTAATTTTGCCAACTGCCATATTTTTTGTACATAGACTCCTATTGCTGAAAGTTTCCTTCCTCTAATTTGATGTTCCTAATATAGTTTGGGGGATCAGGAAAACAAACTATTGTGACTAGAATATTGCATAGGATATGACTAGAAGTACCCTCTTTCAGCATTCTGATGTTCCTAATATAGTTTGGGGGATCAGGAAAACAAACTGTTGTGACTAGAATATTGCATAGGAAGGGTGGCGCCTGTGGCTCAAAAGGGTAGGGCGCTGGCCCCATATGCCGGAGGTGGTGGGTTCAAGCCTAGCCCCGGCCAAAAACTGCAAAAATAAATAAATATAAATAAAAATTAAAAAAAAAAGACTAGAATATTGCATAGGATATGACTAGAAGTACCCTCTTTCAGCATTCTAAAGGTTTTCTAGAGTTAAGTGTATATAAACAAGTAAATGGGCTTCATTTTGACTTATCAGAGAAAATTTCTAATTTGAATTACTCTATCACTGCTTGATTAGAATTGTTTACAAATCAATGAATCCCCAACAATAAAAAATAAATAGATAATAAAAAAATAAATAAATAAAAGAATTGTTTACAAAAAAAATTGCTAGATGTATGATGTACTCATATAGGAAATAATGCACCAAAATTTAAAGAAGAAAGTCCACAAAACATATGAACTTGGGAAGTAAGTTACTGGGAATTAGAAACATCATATAGTTCTTATCTAACTTCTTGAGGACTACCTTCCACATCATAATAACGTATGTAATGTGCATGACCTTGTTAAATTTTTAAGACGATCTGTGCTTGTGTAGTTCTTCAAAAAGAAGGAAAAACTTCCATTCTCGAGACACTTTACTAAGAAATGTTAACTAGTGAGATGAAAATGTGTCAAACGGTCTATGAACCAAGTGTATGGTGCCCCATGATCATACTAATGTACACAGCTATGATTTAATAAAAAAAAAAAAAGAAGGAAAAACTGTCTCTTTGTGGCTTTGTTCATATCAAGACTGTACCCACTCTTCTTCATCTAGTGGGCAGAGACTTTTCCTCAAGGAACTCTGGAAGTGGTGGTAAATTAAGTCAGTCTGTGTCCATCAATATTAAGTCTACCAAATCAAGAAAGAGTTGGGAAATGTACCTAACCCCAGACTTCTGGGACCTGTATAAAGAGTTTGAGATAGGTAAGTCACCTTCTCTGTGCTTCAGCCTCCTCTTGCATCTCACTGGTTGTTTTCCTCAGAGAACTGCTACTCTAGTCTATTTTATTCTTCATTTCTGGGAAGTCAGATATATTGCTTTTGTTTCAAATAAAGTACAAGATTATTCAGTAAGCCTTCATTGTAAAAAGCACCTCCAAGAACCTGGTCCCTTAGAACCCCTTTCCACTGCCTGTGACAAATGTCATCCTGTAGTAGTTACTCTGATCTGAATAGATGAAAGCAGCACTTTTGCTATTCTGGTAGATGTACAAGGATGAATTTAACTCACATATTCTAGTTTCTGTGAAGCATGTCTTCCCATAAAGAGGGATCTGCTTAAATGTTGCCAAAGTCTGCAGGACTCCAAATCCCAAGCCAAAATACTTGTGAAATATGTAACATAATATTACATATATATAGGAATTAAAGAAGTAAAATAATTAAGTTTCGGTTTCACAAACATATTCACAAAGGCTTCTTCAATTGTGTGGCTTCAGACACAGAACTAAAATTTTTCATCTAACACCAAACATTCTCCTCTACCAGTTACACAATAGCTATTCTATATTGGTTATATTACAGGAAACGAAATAGTCCAAAGTTCCTTGCAAGAGTGAAATGAGAAGATTGAATAATGAGGTCTTGGCTTATTTCGATGATTATTATGTTCTTACATGCAACAAACTTTTGCACATCACACCCCAAACCCCTGATGACAGCTTTCCAATCATAACCCATAGATAAACAGGTCCAGCCTCCCAGCCAAATGATTCTACACACCTTGATCCAATGTGTACCTCTAATCAACATTTTCAAAATGGAAGCCATGTAGAAGTTCCCCACAATGTTTCACAAATAAAATACCCTAAAAATACTGATTAGACATCACAAGACATCATTTCCTCTCCCTAAATTAAAGTTGATAAGACAAATGCCTCTTAACCTTTGTACCTGGGCGGCGCCTGTGGCTCAACAGAGTAAGGCGCTGGCCCCATATGCCAGAGGTGGTAGGTTCAAACTCAGCCCCAGCCAAAAACTGCAAACACACACACACACACACACACACACACACACACACACACACACACAAAAACCTTTGTACCTATCTTCAACACTCTCCACTGAGTTTGTTAACCATCAGACTGACTTTTATTTCTTCCTCTATTATCTGCTGTCTTACAGAAATACATTTAGAATTTCTACCTCTGCCTATCAGCCATGTAATGTAATATCATGTTAGAATGAATATTTGCAATAGAAAGCAAGGGGAGGCCTCTACTTTCACTTCAACAATTTCTCTTAACATTCATGGAATAGTTGGTCAATAGAATTCTTCATTTTTTCACACCAGTTCAAAGACAAAGATTTTTATTAAATGACTTTTCTTGTGTTTTTCAGATTATATCACATAGGTAACATTCTTCATTCATTCACTCACAATATATTTACAGAGCTTCCGCAGTGTGCATACCTCCATATTAGGTACTAGAGAAGATGGATATGAAACAGTGAAAGATGTCACGTGTAGTCTGCATCCTTCAGAAACATATTGCTATGTTAAAGAGACAATCTTGGGTCAGACCTTCTTGGGTAAGACTAATTGAGACTAGCAGATCAGAGTAAGTACATGACATAAAATCTAGAAATGACCTACTATTATAGTTTGCACTTACCAAGTTTTCTTCTTGACTAGCACCATAGTGCCCTAAACTATGCAACTTATTACTATGTATTGAATTTCATCTCCAAATGTAGAATAGAGGAACAGTTCATTATGCATGGTAAGTAAAATACAAGGTCATGATTTTGCTACCTTAAGAAAGAACAGGCCCCAAAACTCAATATCTT
Source organism: Nycticebus coucang (assembly GCF_027406575.1). Taxonomy (NCBI): domain Eukaryota; kingdom Metazoa; phylum Chordata; class Mammalia; order Primates; family Lorisidae; genus Nycticebus; species Nycticebus coucang. The sequence goes on along the minus strand of NC_069804.1, from coordinate 27,220,888 downwards.
CATGGTCAATGTCATTAAAGAAGGCCAGGTGTGGTGGCTCATGCCTGTAATCCTAGCACTCTGGGAAGCCCAGGTGGTTAGATTGCTTGAGCTCAGGAGTCTGAGACAGGCCTGAATGAGAATGTGACCCCATCTCTAAAAATAGCCAGGCATTGTGGCGGGCAACTGTAGTCCCAGCTACTTAGGAGGCTGAGGCAAGACAATCACTTGAGCCTAGGAGTTTGAGGTTGCTGTGAGTTGTGATGCCATGGCACTCTACTGAGTATTACAAAGTGAGACTCTGTCTCAAAAAAAAAAAAAAAAGTGTTATTAGAGAGTATGAAAAGCTGAAGGCAGAAAAACATTCTTGCCCATATATGAATGCAAAGAGCAGTTCTTTTGCTTGAATCTCTTGTAGAAGGGTTAAGTAAAAGTGTGCTGCTGCTGTCAAATACAAGGTATTAGAGTATCAGACAATATCACAGTGCAGTTATCAAAAATTCTTGTAACCAATTAATGAAAAATCGGGAAAGATTTTTCTTTAGGTGAAAAGATATGAATGCCAACAAAATAGCCGCTTAGTTGTTTTAAATGTTATTGCATTTAAAAAGGTTCAAGGTAAATCTCTCAACATGGCAAAGAGTATAACAAATAAATTGCAAATAGTCACACACAGAGTGCCTTTCAATTCCTATATCTGTTAAAGCTATCTAGCCCTCTAAGTCCCCAGCTAATAATAACATACATTTCATATATTCATTTGAAACAAAATACCTATGGCTATCAGTGTTGATTGATGTATCATTGAAATAACTCTGTTCCAGCACACTGTACTTCAGAAATATGCTTTATATACATTGTAGGTCTGTGATACCAGTTCTTATTTAATGATTTCTGCTTCTAGCTCTATGCAAACTTCTCAGCCAAATCTCCACTACATGATATATGACTGTAGTTCCTTTGCTTGAAGTCTCCAAATGTATTTTGTGTGATTTTTATATCATTTTGAACTTTATAACACACCCTATGAATAATTCACTTTGGTTGAAACTTAAGTGGCATCTAAAGGTGAATAAGTGAATACCTAGAATGATGAATTTTAAATATGGTCCCTGGGCACTTTAAATTCCTAAGCTGTTTTGTAAACTAAAAATAAAGTATAAAAAAGGTACACTAAAGTTTGAAAAGCTCTCATCCAGATCTCAAAAATAGTTACAGAAACTGAAAGCAAAACAATTAAACAAGAAACAATCAGCCCAATAGAAAATGTACAAATAACATAAGGTAATAAGAATGTGAGAATATACTGATGAAAATATAAAAAATTAAACCAAAAAGAGTGAATTTTCCTTAAAGAAGATAAGAAGGCTTGTGTTCTAGAAATTGCAGAGAATCCCAAATATCACAAAACAAACCGAAAATTTCTTAGAGGACATGTAAGTGCATCTGTTACTTGTAATTTTGTTATTATAAAGAATACTTCACCAAATTTAATTATGTTTTCAAAAAGATAGTTTGAAAATTTTTCAGTTTCATCAAATGAAAAGTTCGTGTTATCTTTTAATAGATAATTCCTGGGAGAAAAGCATTTTTAAATCATAAGAAAATTATTTTAATTTTAACTTTGACATTTCTCAGTATTCATGTGTTTCAGTGAAAATGTCAAATTATTTACACTTTGAATGAAATTATATTTTTAAAATCCTTTAGGTCATTTAATATAACAAATTAAGTGAAAATTAAGTTATACGACACAACTAGTAATTTTGCTGATATAAAGGCAGAGAATGCATATTTTATACAATAGATATACGACCATATAAATTATGTCCTTATTACTTACCTAATCATTGCTAAACCATCCACATATGCTAATGATCAAATTTTGATTAACTTCACTATTTTATCACTTTCAGTCATATGAAACCCAAAGTGTAACATAAATTGTTCTGTTTTGAATATTTCTGAAGTTAAAAGTACAGTATATTTTCTACAGTATTTTTATCTTGAATCTCAAGTTCAAAATATTAGGACATATGGGATATAGATTTTTATCCTTGCTCAGGGTCTTACAAATGATGGGAGTGGGCCTACAAAATGACATCATGTCTGTTTCTAGAAAAATGACAAAATTATGGCACACTTTAGAAAGAAACTGATAGTATCTTATCTGAAAATATATCATTTGGATTTAAATAAAAGTAATCCAGGCCAGGAACAGTGGCTTATGCCTGTATTTCCAGCACTTTGGGAGGCTGAGCCTGGAGGATAACTTGAGATCAGAAGTTTGAGACCAGCTTGAGCAAGAATGAGACCCTAGCTCCACAATTTTTTTTTTAATTTTTTAATTTTCTCTATACATATATATGTGTTTATTTGGTTTCCACTTTTTGCCTTCACAAAATTAAAAAGGCTTAAAATTTAATAACAATAACAGTGTTTAATGCAATTTTTTTACATTTCAAATTATTACTGGGATACAAATGTTTCTGGTTACATAGATCACTTTTATAATGCTTGAGTCATGGTTATAAGAGTGCCCATCACCCAGACAGTGCGCACTGTAGGTTTTCACTCATCCTCTCCTCTCCTTGGCCCCCTGTTTGATTTCTACTAAGTTTTACTGCCCTCTAAGCATGTGCGTGCTCTTCAGTTAGTTCCCATTTAATAGTGAGTAGTACCTGGCAGGGCATGGTGGTTCACACCTATAATCCCAGTGCTGGGAAGTCGAGGCTGGTAGATTGCCTAAGCTCATGAGTTCAAGACCAGCCTGAGCCAGAGCAAGACCCCGTCTCTAAAAATAGCTGAGTGTTGTGGCGGGTAAGTCTCCTATCTCAGCTATTTGGGAGGCTGAGGCAAGGAATCCCTGGAGCCCAAGAGTTTGAGGTTGTTGTGAGCTGTGACTCCACGGCACTCTACCAGGGGTGACATAGTAAGACTCTGTCTCAAAAAAAAAAAATAAAAGTGAGTACCAGTGGTATCTGTTTTTCCATTCTTTAGATACTTCACTTAGGAGAACGCTCTCCAGTTCTTTCCAAATTGTTGGAAAAGGCATTAAGTTACTGTTCTTCATGGCTGAATATTATTCCACATAGTGAAATGTAGACATATACCACGTTTTGTTAATCTACTCATGGGCACTTAGGTTGATTCCAAATCTTTGCGATTGTAAACTGTGCTGCAATAACATTCGAGTACAGGTATCTACAAAAGAATTAGCCAGGCGTGGTGGCATGCTCCTATAGTTCCCACCACTTGGGAGACTGAGATAGGAGAATCACTTTAGTCCAGAAGTTCAAGGTTACAGTGAGCTATGCTCAAGCCACTGCACTCCATCTTGGGCAGTAAAGCAAGACCTTGTCTCAAAAAAAAAAGGTAATGCACAGGAAACTTTTCAAAATAGTGAAGAAACTGGAAAGGCATAGGACAATAATTAGTGATGGTACTGTCAATTTTTATTTGTGACATGACTGTCATCCTTTATCTTCGATGTATTCCTTTATTAATTTTTGTATTTTCTAGATAGTATGAAGTAATCATATGGGATTTCATCAATATGAGATTATAATTTAAATATGCCTACTATTTTATTACCAAGATACACATAACTTTGAGCATTTCCATTTCCATGACCCCAGTGGTCTTCTATTCAGTTATTTGAATAATGCATTTCCTTAAACAAGATCTTTAAAGCAAAAGTAGTGATGTAAAATGTCATATTCTCTTTCCCTTTATATTAACTGGTCATAAAGAGTATTTGAAAAATTTAGTGGAGAAACTTCCTTAATTTTATGTTTCCTTTTTTTATCCTTTCCCCACCCCTCCTCTCCTTTCCTCTCTTTCACTCTTCAACATATACTAGGGTACCTTCAACAAATTGATCGCAACCCCTTTCTTTTATTTTCTTAGGACAAGAAAACAAAATCTGTCTTGCTTTGGTGACAATAAGGGTCTTATAAATTAAAGGTACATAGAGAAATAAGATACTGAATTTTGATGTTACAAATTTCTATGAGATTTAGAATCAAATACTACAAATATATTTTCAAAGCTGTTTCTTTAACTTTACCATTACAAACTTTAAAGTACAAGCTTCTCAGAAGCATTCATTCTTAACTGAAGGGCTTTCAACAGTACTAAAAAAACAAAAGTTAAACATTATGTTAAGTGAAATAAGCCAGGAACAAAGGTCAATTCTGTATGCTCTCACTCATATGTGGGAGCTAAAAAAGTTGATCTCATACAAGTAGGGAGTAGAATAGTGGTTACCAGAGCTGGGGAGGAAAGGGAAGAGGGGGATAGGGAACGGTTGGCTAATGGATACAAAATTACAGCTATATAGGAGGAATAAGTTCTAATGTTCTAATAGCACTATAAGGTGACTATAGTTAACAATAATTTATTATATATTTTCAAATAGCTGCATAAAAAGGCATACTATTCTAAAAGTGCCAATTATTTCTTAATTTCTTCAAATTCTATGTATCTTCAATAATATCAACATGACCTTTCCCCAGATCTCTGTATAACTCATTTTCCCTCCTCTTTTTCCAATAGTTGACTTTCTAACACTTGTCTTTCACCAAAAGCTTTTCCTGACAACTCTAAAATCCCTCCAACTGTACCTATCACTTGCTATATTATTTCTACAGTAGTTACCATAATCTGACATTTTATATATATTATTTATAGTATCATTTTTCTATCTAAACCTCCCCCAGCCTACCACCAGAGTAAAAACTACATGAGAGTAAGTGTTTTTTCTGTTTTTAATTTGAGTGTCTCCAGCATCAAGAACAGATCCTGGCTGTGCCTCAATATATATTTTGAATGAATGAATGAATAGGTACCACTGGAGATGTCTGGAGAAGAATGGGAAGGACATAATAGTTGAATGAAACATTTCCTACAAATTATTTGCCTTATTCCATTCAAAAATAGACAATGTATATGAGAAGTTCTACATAGTAATTGATTTTGTGTAGTAAGAATGATCTTTTTATATGGATATTAAAATTTATCAAAATTAACATATGAAAAATTACTCTCAAAAAACAAAATAAAAATAATTACTGATACAAAGGATATGTGCACACTTGAGATCCTCATTCAATAGCACCAGATTTTCAAAAATAGAAATAACCTAGGGCTCAATAATAAGCTAATATTTTAAAGATAGTATAATAAATCTCTGATTAAATTTTATGCAGCTACTAAAAGGCATATGCTACCATTCAGAATATCTAATGAAATGGTAAAATGTCCCCTGGGTGAGAGGCTCCTCTACAAAAAGAACTTTACCCTGTAAGTGAGAACAATGTAACCTAAAAATTGTACCCTCATATTAATTTGAATAAATTTTTAAAAAAAGAAAGATTGGGCAGCACCCATAGCTCAGTTGGTAGGGCACTAACCACATACACCAAGACCGGTGGGTTTGAACCTGGCCTGGGCCACCTAAAACAACAATGACAACTGCAACAAAAATATAGCTGGGCGTTGTGGCAGGTGCCTGTAGTCCCATCTACTTGGGAGGTTGAGGCAAAAGAATCGCTTAAGCCCAAGAGTTTGAGGTTGCTGTGAGCTGTGACGCCACGGTACTCTACCCAGGGGGACAGCTTGAGACTTTGTCTCAAAAAATTAAAAAAAAAATCAAAAATAAAGAAAGAGATTTTTTAAAAAATGGTAGAATGGTCTAGATAAAATCTGAAGTGAAGAAATAGGTTATGAGGTGGTATACAAAGCCAGGCTTCAAATATACGTAAACAAGAAAAAAGACAATTTTTTTTTTAAGAGACAGAGTTTCACTTTGTCACCCTCGGTAGAGTGCTATGGCGTCACAGCTCACAGCAACCTCCAGCTCTTGGACTTAAGTGATTCTCTTGCCTCAGCCTCCCGAGTAGCTGGGACTATAAGTGCTCACCAGAACACCTGGCTATTTTTTGTTGTAGTTTGGCTGAGGCCAGGTTTGAACCTGCCACCCTTGGTATATGGGGCTGGTGCCCTACTCACTGGGCCACAGGTGCCACCCAGGATTGCTTTCTTGATTCCTTTTTCAGATAGATTGTTATTGGTGTAAAGAAATACATGTGATTTTTGTGTGTTGATTTTATATCCTGCATCTTTACTGAATTTATTTATTGTTTCTATCAGTTTCCTTATGAAGTCTTTAGGGTTTTCTATATTTAGGACCATGTCATCTGAAAAGAAAAGGATAATTTTACTTCTTCCTTTCTGATTTGGGTGTCTTTTGCTTCTTTTTCTTGTCTAATTTCTCTTATTAGTACTTCCAGTACTATGCTGAATAGAAGCAATTATAGTGAGCATCCTTGCCTTATATGAGATTTTAGAAAAAAACTTTCAGCTTTTCCTGATTGATTATGATGTTAGCTGTAGTCTAATAACATCCTTTATTATGTTGAGAACATTTCTTTCTAAATCAATTTTTTTTGAGACAGAGTCTTGTTCTGTCACCCCAAGTAGAGTGCAGTGGTGTCATCATAGATCACTACAACCTCCAGCTCCTGAGCTCAAGTGACCCTCCTGCCTCAACCTCCAGAGTAGTTAGGGGTGAGGCATGAGCCACAACTACAGGCATGAGCCATTATGCCTGGCTAATTTTTCTATTTTTTTTTTTTAATAGAGATGGGGGTCTCACTGCTCCTCAGGCTGGTCTCAAAACTCTTGACCTCAAGCCTCACAGAATGCCAGAATACAAGGTTACACACTACACCTGGCCTCTTTCTATACCTGTTTTGTTGAGAGTTTTTTTTCTTATGAAAGGAGACAGACATATAAATCAATAGAACAGAACAGAGAACCGAGAAATTAACCCAAGTATGTGCAGTCAACTAATTTTCAGCAAGGGTACCACGAAGACACAGTGGGTAAAAGATAATATCTTCAATAAATGGTGTTGGGCAAACCACACATCTACATGCAAAAAATAAAAAATAAATAAAACTGGACCTTTATTTTATACCACACATAAAAATAAATTCAAAATAAATTAAAGACCTCAATGTAAGAACCAAACCCTTAAAACTCCTAGAAGAAAACATAAAATCTCTTTGACACTGGCCTCGGCAATGGTCTTCTGGATACCACACCAAATATTCAGGCAACAAAAGCAAATATAAACAAGTGGACTATATCAAACTAAAAAGTATTTGCACAGCAAAAGAAACAACAAAATGAAAAAACAGCCTGTAGATTGAGAAAAAATATTTACAAATCATGTATCAGATAAAGGGTTAATATCCAAAATACGTAAGGAACTCACACAATTCAACACATCATCATCATCAACATCGTCATCATCATAACATAATTTAAAAAATCAGGAAAGGACCTGAATAGACATTTTCCCAAAGAAGACATGAATGGCCAATAGGCATACATAGAGGGGCTCAACTTCACCAATCATCTGGAAAATGCAAATCAAGACCACAATGAGATAACCCCTCACATCCATTAGGATGGCTATTATCAAAAAGACAAGGAATAACAAGTCTTGGTGAGGATGTGAAGAAAATAGAACTTTTATACACTGTTGTTGGAAATGCAAATTGATATAGTCATTATGGAAAACAGTATGGAGGTTTCTCAAAAAATTAAAAATTGAATTACCATACAATCCAGGCATCCCACTACTGAAACACAGACAAAGGAAATGGAATCATCTGCACTTTCATGCTTATTGCAGCATTATTCACAATAGCCAAGATACAGAATCAACCTAAGTGTCTAACAACAAACGAATTAACAAAGAAAACATAATATTTAAATATATACACAATGGAATACTATTCATCCCTTAAAAAGAGGGAATTTCTGTCATTTGTTACAACAAGGATGAACCTGAAAGACATTACGCTAAGTAAAATAAACCAGGCACAGAAAGAGAAATACCACATGATCTCACTTATACATTGACTCCAAAAACAAATCGAATACATAGAAACAGAGAGTAGAATGGTGATGACCAGGGGCAATGTCATTAAAAAGGAACAAACTTGCAGTTATGAGCTAAATAAGTCTAGAAAGAATGAAAGAAAAGAAAAGATAAATATGTAATGTGATGGCTAAGTTAATTTGCTTGACTGTAGTAACCATTTCACTAGGTATATGTATATCAAAGCATCACGTTGTACATATATTTGAGGTTAAATATATGTAACGAAAGGAAACCATATATATATATATATATATATATCTGTCCCCCCAACCTGTGATTTCCATTAGCTAATGGAAGGCACCAGAATGCATATGGCTAGGTAGCCCAGGAGACAAAGACTCAGACATCATCTTAGCAGAGAAAGGTGGAAATTTGTTTCAAGGGTGAGGTGCATGCAAGCAAGTAACCATCACAAGTTGAATCTTCAAACTAGGTCCTACAATGACTCAACTCTTAAAACTGCATCAATACAAAATTAGAGAGCCTATACTTTAAATGGGTTGTATTTTAATAATGTCATTCCTATAAATGTGGTTTGCATAATTCCCTTTATTCAAAGATTACTGGCATGTATGAGCGAGGGTGTGAATTCGAGAGTAAATGGGATGGAGAAAGAAAGGTTATTTCACTGTGGTCAATCGATTTTTGCCAAAACTAATTGTAAAAAAAAATAAACAAGTATGATGTTAAAGTTTCCAGAACACTCTGACCCAGGATGACTGCCTCATTAAGTTTCCCAAACAGCACTGAACTTTCCATGGTTACTGCTCTCCCAGGAGATGACATATTCCTTCATCATTTAGTTAACCATCTGGTCAGAGCTTTGGATTTCCATACACTCTAAAAGTAATTTTTAGAGTATCACAGCTTTCACTAATGACAAATTACTTCCTGCAATTTTCACAAAGCTAAATAAACTTGTTAATTTTTCTGCAGAATAGTCTGAACAAATAAAACTCTTCACTCTTTTGTAGCCGTTCATTTTGCTTTATATTTCTAAGAAGTTTCTTTATGCATTAAACTCTTCCTTTTGAAGATAGTATTTTGAGAACATGCTCCAGAGATGCTTTAAATCTACTTTAAATGTCTTGATATGATATCTATAGTGTGACATTTTTGTTTCAGGCAAATTAAATAAATCTCTCATGCCATAGTTTATGAAATATAGAGATGGTCATATTTATATTATAAATTTTGAAACATCCTTCTTTTGGTAACTATACCCTTGACATATGAGTAAAAGTCAGCCTCTAAAAAGAAGAAAGTAAAAATCATTTTACCTAATATTGTACATTGGAAAAATAAATAACATTTTTATCCAGCACATTGTTTAGCCTTCACACAGTGACATCCTATCCATTTATCTTATTTTACAGTATTTAACCTTTTTATTCTGATACACATACACACAATGATGTGTGAATCAATAATGCATCAGAAAGCCAACTATCTGTAACCAATGAACTAGATGAAAAACATATTAATAACACTGAAGCAACATAGAATTTTCTATTGTGCCACCTCTGGTCATGAACATCCTCTCCTCATAAAAATAACCACTCTTGTGTCATTTATATTAATAATAATCATTCTATCACTTTCCTGCATAGTTTTACTAAATAAGCAAGTATTTTTTTAATATTTAGGTTTAATTTTGTGTTTTTTATAAAGATGTTATCATAAGTGGTCTTTAGTTTAACATATTTTTTAGAAGTTTCTGTTATTGCACGCAGCTTGTTTTTATCCATTTTCTTTTTTTATTTTTATTTTTATTGATTTATTTTTTTTTAAGCAGTTCTGGCCAGGGCTGGGTTTAAACCCGCCACCTCTGGCATATGGGGCTGGAGCCCTACTCCTTGAGCCACAGGCTCCGCCCTGTTTTATCCATTTTCATTGTTTCCAAACAATTTATTTGTATAAATTCTTTTCTATATAAATTATTTGTATAATTTCTTTCTCATATGACTTGATTTCAAATTTAGGCCAACTGTAATTTGGGTTTTTCATAAATAATGTTGTTAAGACCATCCTTTTATATGTCTCAATGCATGGGAGGAGCAAATTTAAGTTTTGAGCAGTCTAATTTTTTGATGTACTTTTCTATGAAATCTAATACAAGTTTATCATGTAACCAGTGCCAGCATCCAGATACAGAACAGCTCTTTCACCCCCTAAAACCTCTCTCACGCTATCATTTTGTAGTTACTCTATTATTAATCATTCAATTTTTTTCATGTGGTAAGAACACACATGCGATCTACCCTCTTAACAAATTTTAAGTGCACAATACAGTATTGTTAACTACAAGCACAATGTTGTACAGCAGATCTCAAGAATGTATTCATCTTGCATAACTTAAACTTTAAACCTGTTTAATAGCTTGTCATTTTTCCCTTCTCCCAGTCCCTGGCAACCATTATGCTATACTCTGTTTCTATGAGTTTGCTTATTTTACATACCTTATATAAGTGAAACCACCGGCTTATTTCACTTAAAATAATCTACAGGTTCATCAATGTTGTGCAAATTACAGAGTTTCCTTCTTCTTTGAGAAGGAATAATATTCCATTGTGTATCCACACCATGTTTTCTTTACTCATGCACCCATTGATGGACACTTGGCTATTGTGACTAATGCTGCAATGAACATGGAAACACAAGTATCTTTGAGGTTGCTTTCCTTGTTTTGGATATATACCCAGAAGAGGGATTGTTTAATCATACAGTAGTTCTATTTTTAGTTTTTTGAGGAACCTCCATACTGTTTTCCCACTGTGGCTACGTAATTTTACATTCTTGTGAGCAGTGCACAAGGGTCCCCTTTCTCCAGACACCTGTCCTTTATTTTTTCTAATAACAGTCAATAGACCAGGAATTAATTACCTATGTAGTTACATAGCGTAGTCAAGGTTACTTTTTTTTAGAAGGAAATATCTTTTGCAGCCAAGTATATTTGTGTTTTTCCAGCCATTTCTACCTTCTCTAATTCTCACACTCTTCAAATTTCCCCACTCCTTTACTCCTCTATACAGAGAATATTTTATTTTTCTTTGATTGTATCTTGTAGAATTATTGCCATCATTGACATATCAAATACTAATATTTATATTTTAAAAACAGGAAGGTAGTTTACTTTTTTTAGAATCAGGCAGATACCCATAAATCTCAGTTTTAAGAAATAGCCATAGAAACATGTCATAATGCGTGAGTGTTAACTAATAATGTCAGAAGAGAGAACACCACTTCCTGACCTTCACGCAAATTCTTTTCCTGTCCCATTGCTAAAGGACGGAGAGGCCTTTAAACTCTGCAACCTACTTAGCATGGCTGTAAATGTCATTCTTATTCATAGCAACATTTAATGCTTTCCTGGATTTTGCTAAACTATTTACCACAAAGATATATTGCAGAATTGAATTCCACAGCTTGATTGTGTACTGCATAAAGAATTGTGTTGTTCATCCGACTAAAATGGAATGCAATTCATTCTCATTGAGTCAGTTTGTTTCCATGATATGAGAATAGGAGGAGAAAATACCTTATGTTTTCAGTAAAACATTCATTACTTCTATAGCTGTTTTCCTTTTCATAGTTTACTTCTCCCCATTACTAAGTAAATCACACTGTAATGCCTTACAGTCATAATTTTTATATTTATTTTGGCCTTTTTACCCCACTTTAACATTTGGCCTGATTTTAATCTGTCACGTTTTACATAATCTTCCTTACAAATTGATTGCTGAGTGAAACTGATGTTCAAAAGAAATCTTACAAGCACTGCAAGGAAAAGCCATCAGCATTACACAGTTAGGAATAAATCAGAATTGAAAATTCAGAATTTTTAAGGTCTGTCCATATGACTTCTCCATGTTGTTTTTTCCCTTTTATATCTCCTAGAAAGTTACAAAAGAATTTCTTCTACCTGTTTAAATATATTCCAAAAACTTAGATAATTTAAAGCAAATATTTATATACAATTGACATTGAAATAAGTTCTTAGGTAATATTTATCTTTTAGACATGTGAAAGTGAATGCAAATATACTCATGTTAACTTTAAATACAAATAGCCTAGAAGTGAGTGTTCAAAAGACATTTAGAGTTTGCACTTCTGCCTATAAAAATGTTTCAAGAGCATTCTTCTAATACCAAATAAAAGGAATACAAGTATTTTAGCTACCAAAAAATTCTTGATAACATTCTTTTTGAGTGCAGAACCAATGGTATATGCATTACTAAAATATTTATTGCATATAACGGCAACTGAAAATAATTTTTAAACAACTGAAAATAAAAGACATATCACAATTTATAAATAATGTCCATAATCATATTGATACTCAAAAGAACAAAATGGCCATAAGAATTCCATGAAAATTAACTTAAATAAATAATGTACATAAATGGAGGTGAAATGGAGAGTTCATTACTATGAATTTAACTGGTTTTTGTGAGTTTTTTTTCGTATATTAGTTTGGACATTCTCCAGGGGTCCTCACACTATGGCCCGTGGGCCACATGCGACGGTGTGATTGTATTTGTTCCCGTTTTGTTTTTTTACTTCAAAATAAGATATGTGCAGTGTGCATAGGAATTTGTTCATAGTTTTTTTTTTTTTTTAAATTATAGTCTGGCCCTCCAATGGTCTGAGGGACAGTGAACTGGCCCCCTGTTTAAAAAGTTTGAGGACCCCTGCTTCATAGACTATTCTATGACCACTCAATCTAGAAGATGGCTAGGTGAACTCTTCATGGAAAGTGTAGTGCTTTTTACCCATTAAAAAAGTAATTGCTTAAACAAATCAAATGTGTATATATTAATAATATATCAAGATCTCTAACCCTCTAAACTACAATGATATAGTAATTTAACAAGAATTGCTCTGGTCTTCTACAAGCCTGTCAGTTCTAGGTTTTAATTATCTTCTCACCACCTCTAGGCCTTTTCATATTCAGACGGTATGTAAATTAATGTGGTCTTTCATTTTAAAAGAGTTAAGGGAAAAGAATTTCTCTGGAATTTTTCTCTCATTCCTGTGTTAACTACACATCTGCCTTCCTATAGAATGTAATTCATAAAGAAAATACAGAAACTTAATTCTTGAAAGTAGGATGAGTAGGAAATACACCTTGCTCTCAATAAAATAAACACCAATAAAACTCAGGACCTTCGAAGTATAATTGAGGAAAATTAGTTTAAAAATTAATTAAAAAATAATTACATCTTTGTTCAAACAGAGTTACTTGTTCAACAAACTCTTTTTAAGCACCTACATTTATGAGACACTGTTCTAAACTTGGGGCTACACCTGTAAACGAAAAGCGTACATCTTACATGGTAGGGAAGGAGACAAAAGATAAATTATGAAACACACATACATATAAAGGAAATGGGGTAATGACAGGGCGTGAATGAGAAGCAAATCTAAGGAAATCAGAAAAGTCTTTTCTTCTTACATGAAAGTTGATCAGAGATCAGTAGTAATGGAATGAGACATGGATGTCTGTCGGGGACAACACTAGAAATGATCGAGGCTGATTCCAAAATTTGGAGTCTGATTAACCAAAATGATGAATTACTATTGAATTGAATTACTATTGATGAATTGGCTAATCATCAGTCAATTACTATTGACTGAGACAAGAGCAAGTGGAGAAGAGGATTGGCAAAGCTTTGGAGTTTGGATTTGGACATGCTAATTTTGAAGTGCCTATTCCACTTTCAAAGGGAAATATCAGTTTTGCATGAGTTCTAGTAAGAGATCTACATTGGATTATAAATGTGGTAGTCATCAAAATATAGATGGCATGTAAAGCCATGAAGCTTGATGTGATCCATGAGGAACTAAGTCAAGATGAGGAGAGGAGGCCTGAAGACTGAATCTTGAAGCTTCCTCGTTATTGACAAAAAAGGAGGAGAATATAGCAATGGAGACTGAGAAAGAGCATTCATATAAGTCAGAGGAAAACCAAAGGAAAGCATTATTGTTCTGGTAGCCAAGTAAAGAAAAAACTGGAACTAAAAGAGAGTAAACAACTGTGTCAAATGCTGCTAACTGTCCAGTATGATAAATACCATATTGTGAACTGATCACTGGAACTTGGAAAATGAAGATCGTGATAAAATGTCACTAAGGCTGTTTTGATGGAGTTGTTTGATAGAAGTTTGGAGTGGGTTCAAGACAGAACAAGAGGAAATAATTAAAGACAATGTATAAATCGCTTTCTTGAGAGTTTTCTTGAGGTAGCTATAGAAGGATGCTGAGTGGAAAGTTTTGTTTGGTGAAGGAGATAGTACAACCTGTTTCAGTGCTGGTGAGAAATATCCAGAAGAGAGGGAAACTTGAGAAATATCCAAAAAGAGAAAGAGAAGAAGAGAGTTATGTCTTTGATTAGGCAAGAGAAAGTCTGATCCAGTTCACAGGTCTGAGGGTTAGACTTGGATAGCATCGATAATCATTCTTTCAAAGCAGTAGGAGGGAAGGGAAAAGATAGGTTTCTAGATGAAAGCAGATTAGTAGCTGTGGTGCTCAAAATGGAATCTTTTATCTGCTATACTCTATTTCATCAGGAAATAACAATAATAAGAGTCATTAACTGAAAGTAAATAAAACTCATCTTGGCAAGGAAGAAAAGAAAATGAAACTAAATAAATCAAAGGAAGTATTCGTACATTGGTGGGAGGAAAGAAGGTAAGAAATAGACCTTTACAAAAGTAGAAGAAATGGATTAGGTAAATCTGGTATGACTGCATTGGGTCTCATGCATTTACAATGACATCCTGTTAGGACTTTTGTGTGTTTTCCCACTTGTAGCCAAAATTTCTAGATTTCATCTATTGAAAAATGTATCCACAGACCATGTGAGTAAGTGACAGGACAGAATTATTTGAAAGATAAAAGATAGATAAGGAAGGCAACAAAGGGGATCTCAAGTGGGAAGCCCATTTGGGCTTTCTTTCTAGGGGTTTATATACTGCTTTTCCTATCTTGCAGACAGGGGGTTTTGGGGATATGGGATGTACGTCTGGAATATGTTTGGCCATCTTTGATACCAGGTGGCTATGTAAGACTTAAAAAGACCAGGAAAGACAATCGTTTGGTACCAGAGATCTGTGGGCAGAAGTTAATTTTAAAACTGCCATGGCGAAGAGGAATGCCATCTTGCTGTCTTACTCCAAGTGAGTTCTTCTGTGGTAGCTCCAGGTAGAATACTCGCCAGGCTGGTTTTTATGAGCCTGCGTCTGGAGAAGTGGTCTGCAAAGGGCCTATTTGTGCCTAGAGATGGGGTTTGTGATAAGACTGATTTCTGAACCTACTTAGGCCTAGAAAATGGGGTGTCCATGTCCAGCCCTGAGTGGGGGAACCCTATATCACACTCAGGTTTAACTGGTTAGGCACATGTCATAAAATAGGCAAAGAATTGTATTTATCTATGGTTGGAGTTTTGTTGAGTAAGTACAAAGAAGAGAGAGGGGACAAAGAAAGTGGAAGTGTATGTGAGGGAAGCTAAGCTGGGTAAGAATGAAAATGAAGACTAAAGGAAAACAGGATGAACTCTACACCTGACAAATAAATTAAAGACACAGATAGGTCCTGTCCTTTGCAGCCATCTTTGATACCATGTGGCTACCTAAGACTTAAGAAGACCAGGAAAGACATCAGGGATGGTGCCTATGTTGTGGTTTCGGAATTGTCAGTAACTTAAAAACTTCAAGTCATATTATGTTTATAAAATGTCTGAGTTATTTGTAAGGTATAATACCTTGGCTGTTTAGATTAAGAAACTGAGTCTTTTCTCTGTCAAAAATAAGATTTATGCCTTTTAAAATCTTCTAATTATCAGTTTAACTAAGTAAATGATTCGTTTTATAATAACTATGATCCTATTTTATAAAAAGTGTTTTTTTAGAAATGAAAAAAATTAAACAGAAAAAATAACGTTGTATAAAAAAAAGATCATGTGTGATAAATTTTGTCCTAAAACAGAATGACTGGTTATTTAAGAAAAGGCAGGGCAAACCAGAAGATTTAACATATTTATAAATTGTCTGTACAAGTTAAATAAAACTCATATAAAAATTTACATGTGATCCAGTTAACTATACATTGCCTTTAAAATCTTTTGGCCTGTAATCCTATTTAAACAAATGTTTTAAGCCCTTAATATTTGACAAACCTACCAAAATCAAAACTCTAAATTCAGTCTTTTAAAATATTAAAACCAGCTCAGCACCCGTAGCTCAGCAGTTAGGGCACCGGCCATATACACCAGGGCTGGCAGGTTCAAACTTGGCCCAAGCCTGCTAAACAACAATGACAACTACAACAAAAAAAAATAGCCAGGCGTTGTGGCAGGCACCTGTAGTCCCAGCTACTTGGGAGGCTGAGGCAAGAGAATTGCTTAGGCCCAAGAGTTGGAGGTTGCTGTGAGCTGTGTTTTACTTTTTTTTTTTTTTTTTTTTTGAGTTTGTCAGGTCTTTCTCTCTAAGTTTTGAGGAAAACTGGGTTACTGGCTGGAATGTACATAGGCTTTAGGAAGTAGGGTAAGGAGCCACCTTGTAAATAATTTAGCATGGCATAGTGTAGTTCAGGTGGTGGCTGGGCTTGCCATGACAGAGATGAAAAGTCATCTGCTGGAGGCCTTGAAAAAGTAAGGAAGGCGTCTTGGGTACAGAGTCTAAGGCCAGTTGAGTAAGTTTTTTGGTTTGAGTGGGTTGGTTACTGGACTGTAGGATCTGGAAGATACATCTCAAAAACAACTCCAAGGTAAAGAAGTAAACAGAGGTTTAATCTGGCTTTTTTACACTGACAGGGATGAAGTCAAGGTTGTGTCTGGGGTAAGAGAATGAAATTACTTAGTAGTCACTTACAAATATCTGTAAGTTCTGGGTTTTGAGGTTAAGATTTGTATGATGAGGACATTAGTATTTTTATTTATAGTCTTAGCACAGTTTTTAAGATAATACTTAGTTTTAGAGTCCCTATAGAACTGATCTGAAGTTCTGGGCAACTTAAGTGAAAAATTTTGAAAATTAGCTAGGTGCGGGGCCACTTGTGAGGCCCTGTTGTAGCCATTTACTGTAACTTTTTTTATTCAGGTTTTAATTTTTTTGAGGTATATATATATATACAGACACAGTAGATAGTGTTTAACATTGTATAGATTTTTCCCAGAGTGGCTAACAAGCGATCTTTGTGAGCCTTAAGGCTTTTCTAGTTTCTTTCCTATTAGTCTTAGAGACAAATCTCTAATCACACCTCTTTGGCATACAATCTGTAGACTGGGACAAATATTCACTAAACTTTTTTTTTTTTTTTTTTTGTAGAGACAGAGTCTCACCTTATGGCCCTCGGTAGAGTGCCGTGGCCTCACACAGCTCACAGCAACCTCCAACTCCTGGGCTTAAGCGATTCTCCTGCCTCAGCCTCCCGAGCAGCTGGGACCACAGGCGCCCGCCACAACGCCCGGCTATCTCTTGGCTGCAGTTTGGCCGGGGCTGGGTTTGAACCCGCCATCCTCAGTATATGGGGCTGGCGCCTTACCGACTGAGCCACAGGCGCCACCCAATATTCACTAAACTTTTGTAATGTTATTTCTGGGGCAGTCATTTTAAAATATGTCAGAGACATGTACATTGGGGTTAATATTTTTTTTATTATTTTTTTTTTTTTTGGATTTTGGCCGGGGCTAGGTTTGAACCCGCCACCTCTGGCATATGGGACCGGTGCCCTACTCCTTGAGCCACAGGTGCCGCCCTGGGGTTAATATTTTTAACTTTTTTTTTTTTTTAGTGTCTCCTTTGAAATTTAAAGTTGTTTTCTTTGTTTGTTTGTTTTTTGAGACACCCTGAGTAGAGTGCTATGGTGTCACAGCTCACAGTAACCTCAAACTCTCAGCCTCAAAGGATTCTCTTGCCTCAGCCTTCGCAGTAGCCAGGACTACAGGCACCCTCCACAACACCTGGCTATTTTTAGAGATGGGGGTCTCACTCTAGCTCAGGCTGGTCTCAAATTCCTGAGTTCACACAGTCCACCTGCCTCAGCCTCCCAGAGTTCTAGGATTACAGACCTAAGCCATGGAACCTGGCCTGAAATTAAAAGATTTTATATATTAAAACTTAATATGTTATCTCAGGGCTAAGAAGCAGGAAGAAAAAAACTACTGTATATAATTCTATATTTGTTGGCCAATCTCTTAAGTCTTCCTAACAGATCAGTTTAGTTAAACAGCTATGTCTCATTTTGTCAGCTGGCATTGCAGACCAGGCTGGAATTTAATACTGGTGGGCTCTGGTTTCTTATTTTTTGTATTATATTTTTCTCTCTTTAATTTTTCATTTTACAAAAAAAATTATAGCAGAATTAATGTAATTGTTAAAATAACTGTACTTTCAGTATACTGTGTATGATTATTTGCATAAAGTGCAATAAGAATTATTATTAGCCATATAGCCTTTTTGGTTAAATTGGTTTTGTTGGAACTTTTATAAGTAATCTCAGGTTTTAAACTATTTATAACATTCAACAATATATATACTTATAAATAAAATTTAGAAATATTTAATATCTTCTCTCCTTGATTTCTCCAGAATTTAAAAAACATTTATAAATATTATTAATTTCTTTTTTAAAATTATTTATTATTTATTTTTTGTAGAGACAGAGTCTCACTTCACTGCCCTCAGTAGAGTGCCATGATGTCACAGGACTCACAGCAACCTCTAGCTCTTGGGCTTCCGCGATTCTCCTGCCTCAGCCTCCCGAGCAGCTGGGATTACCGGCGTCTGCCACAACGCCCAGCTATTTTTTGGTTGCAGTTCAGCCGGGGCTGGGTTTGAACCCGCCACCCTCGGTATATGGGGCCGGCGCCCTACTCACTGAGCCACAGGTGCCACCCAATATTATTAATTTCTAACAATATAATTATTTACATAAAGTCAATGAGAATCTATTTTCTTTTATTAAACACAATAAAAAATACTGGTTATTTTACCAAGACTTTATCTAAAGTGACATTTTCAGAGATATCCAGACTATGTTAAAAAAATTAAAGTTTACTTTATAAAACCAATAAAAAGCCCCTTAAAAACACTGGCCAAATACCTCATCATTAACATTTCTGATCTACAATGAATAAAATAGTCACTTTCTAACAACTGCAGGAATCCCAATTTACTTTAAGATCTCGAGAGAAGAGGAATTTACCCAATAAATACAGATATCTAATGATACAAATAAAACCTAGACTCATAAAAGACTTTCAAGTCTAATCTGAGATTCCTTATAAAAGGTTTTAACAAAGCCAATTTAAAAAAAAAAGCTTAGATGACTAATAATTATTCTTACTACACTTTATATAAATAATCAGATCCAATATACTAAAAATAGTTTAACAATTAAATTAATTCTACTATAATTTATTTTTAGTAAAATAAAAAATTTAAAAAATATATAATTCAAATAATAAAAAACTATGACCCACCTATATTAAATTTCAGCCTTGTCTACACTGCCAGCTCATAAAGTAAGACAGCTATTTAACTGAACTACTCTTTTAACAAGACTAAACAGACAATAGTCAGATTTACTTTGATTTATTTTTTCTTCCTGCTTTTTAACCCTAAAATAACATACTAAGTTTTAATATATAAAATCTTTTAATTTCAAAATAAACACTGGAAAAAAAAGTTAAAAATATTTACCCCAAAATGCATGTCTCTGACATATTTTAAAATGACTGCCCCAGAAATAACATTACAAAAACTTGCTAAAAATACTTGTCCCAATCTACAGACTATATGCTGAAAAAAGTGATTAAAATTTTGTCTCTGTTTCTAAAACTGGTAAAAAAAAAAACAAAAAAAAACTTAAAGCTCAACAAAAACTACCTGACTACACTAAAAGAAATCTGTATAATATTAAACACTACCTACCGTGTCTATATAAATACCTCAAAAGAAATTTAAAACTAAGGGGCGGCGCCTGTGGCTCAGTGAGTAGGGTGCCAGCCCCATATGCCGAGGGTGGCGGGTTCAAACCCAGCCCCAGCCAAACTGCAACAGAAAAATAGCCGGGCGTTGTGGCAGGCGCCTGTAATCCCAGCTGCTTGGGAGGCTGAGGCAAGAGAATCGCGGAAGCCCAAGAGTTAGAGGTTGCTGTGAGCCGTGTGACGCCACGGCACTCGACCTGAGGGCAGTACAGTGAGACTCTGTCTCTACAAAAAAAACAAACAAACAAAAAAAAAACTAAATAAAAATTTCCCAGTCAGTGGTGCAGCTACAACACAGCTTCACAAGTAGCCTCACATTTAACTAATTTTCAGAAATATTTACTTAAATTGCCCAGAACTTCAGATCAATTCAATAAAAACTCTTAAAACTAAATATTATCTTTAAAACTATGCTAAAACTGTAAATAAAAGTACTAATGTTCTCATCATACAAATCTTAACCTAACTTATAAATATTCATAAATAACTACTAGTTTCATTCTTTTACCCTAGACACAACCCTGACTCTGTCCCTGTCAATATAAAAATGTCAAATTAAAGCTCTGTTTACTTCTTTAACCTAAACAAGTTTTAAGTTATATCTTCCAGATCCTAAATTCCAGTAACCAACCCACACAAACCAAAAAGTTTGCTCACCTGGCTTTAAACCCTCTACCCAAGATGACTTCTTCAAGGCCTCCAGCAGATGACCTTTAATCTCTGTCATGAAAAGCCTGGCTACCTCTGGAATACACTATACCACACTCTCAATTACTTTAAAAAAATAACTGTACTTGCTGTACTTCCTAAAACCTACATACGTTTCAGCCAGTAACCAGTGATAGGGCCAAATGTAGGGACCCACCCAGCCAGGAAGATATGAGTGCATGAACGCCTGCCCAGGAAGGAATGAATGCACCAGTGCCTACCCCTCTGGACTTTTATATTCCCATCCACCTTAACCCATGTGCTGACTTCCTTTTCCAACTCAGCTCTCACATCCCTGAGTGGAATAAAGTCTCTGTTGCCCACACAGAACCTGGACTCTGATTCCTTTCATTCACATCTCAGAATAATCTCTCATTTTCAGTCCTTAATCTCTCAACCAGGTTATCCTCAAGACTTAAAAAAAAAAAAGAGAGACCTGACGAACTCAAAAAAAAAGTAAGCTGGCCTCTGAGACATCCTACTTACAACCCCTACAACAGTCAAATTGTCTGAATTACATCATTCCCACTTCTAGCCTGATCCCCCTAAAAAATCCCAACAAACTCAAGATAGACCAATAGACCCTAGAACTGTGCAGAGACAAAAATTAAAATTTCAGTTGTTAAGATAAAAAATATATTATTCTCAGACATCTTTATTTGTTATCATATTTAATGTGCCCGTTATTACCTTTTAACTGTGCTACATATTGCTCCCAATATAACTTTAAAGCTATCCCTTACCCAAATAAGTAAAATCCCAAGATAAATACAATAAATCATAATCATTATTTCCATTTAAAATCTATTTCATAGATATGAAATGTAATAATAAACCTGAAAAAATGAAAGCACATATAGTGAGAATAAGATAGAGTCTGTCTGGACCACAGCTGGTCCAGTAAGTTTAAGGCCTGCCTGACCTTGACCCCATCTCCCATTCTTACTGTTTTGTAAATTTAACTCCTACCCTTGAGTAGTTTATGTGGATTGATTTAAGAGATCAACTTTTAAATTAAAATGTTAATTGTTTATAAGTCATGAGTTCTGCCAGTCATCATTTAAAATAAGAGTTAACATGGTCTTCACTTTGAATTTAAATATATAAAATTATGATGTTGGAAATGAGAGAACAGAATAGTCTTGAGAAGCCACTCTCACTGGTCTCCTGAATTCTGGCCTTCTGTCAAAGTTTGGTGGACCTATCTCTGTCTCTACACGTTGGCTAACAGTGATAGGTGGCCAGACTATCTTTGTCCGGTAATGTCCAGTAACTGAAGGAAGGAAGAAAGGAAGGGAGGGAGGGAGGGAGGGAGGGATGGAGGAAGGAAGGAAGGGAGGGAGGGAGGGAGGGAGGGAGGGAGGGAAGGAAGGAAGGAAGGAAGGAGAAACACCAAAACAGGTTTTAGTGGCAAGACAGGTTGGGGAAGGAGAAAGGAAGAGGCTTGGCTAGCAAAGGTGGTCTTGTAATGCAGATGAAACCTCTCCCCCTTAGCAGCTCTCAGAGAGAATAGATAATGTTTGTTTGTTTTTTTCAGACTCTCAGTTAATCTTTCATAGATCAGGACAAGAGAGAACCTCACAGAAAGTCTAGTGGTATCAATGTGGATACAAATCTCCCTCTACCAAAAATAGCTTTGAAGGACTACTTTTGTCTCCTTGACCCATGGCAGCCATTTCAAAAAATATCAATGAAATATATTTTGGAATAAAACACTCTGATTTCCCTCAGTGTATTCCCAGAATGGGGGTTGCTGGATCATACAGTTGTTGGATTTTTAAGTTTCTGAGCAACCTTCCATACTAATATCCATAATGAGTGTACCAATTTGTATGCCCACCAATACCATGCAAGGATTCCCTTTTGCTATCTCTTACTGATACAGGGTTCCCCTGCTCGGGGCTGGACAGGAAACCCTATTTTCTAGTCGTGGGTGACCTCAGAAATCAGTCTCGTCACAGACCTCCATCTCTAGGAACAAATAGGCCTTTTCCAGGCCACATTATCTGTGTTCCAAAAAGGAAAAAAAAAAGCAGCGGTGAGGTGATCAGTTCTGGGGGGTTCCTCCTGCAGTAGGGAGCACACACCCTAATGCCTTGCCTGAGGCAAAAACTTCAAAGATCTCATTCCTTTGCTAATTTTAGGATTATTTTCTGCCTGTAGGCTTCTGGCCAATTGTGACTCATCAGGACATACTCCTCCCCAAATACACTGCCAGAGGATAAGAAAAGCAGTATATAACCTCCTAGACAGAAAGCCCAAGGCTCTGACTTTCTCCCCTTCTTATCCCTTTATCTTTCAAGAAACTCTGTCCTTTCAATTACTTGCTTACTGGATTGGTTCATGGTTTCATTCTTCAAACCTCAATATTAAGGACTCCCTGAAAAGTTCTGGCTATAATAGTACCACACAAAGGAATTATCACACCCCAAATGCCAACCTACAAAACATGACTCATACCCAAGGTGCTGATAGATAAATGCAGGTGTTTGCTGTACACAAAATCACTGTCTCCCAGCAGCAGACAAAGGTCATTTTAAACCAGTTTCTCAACCTTGAAATATTGCCATTTTGCACTGGATAATTATTTGCTGTGAGGTCCTATCCTGTGACCTGTAGGGTGTTTAGAAGAATACCTAGCTTATTTTCTTACTTCACTCCATTGAAGGCATGTAACAATAGTCAACCAATTTCATGAGATGTATAATTACCATTGTCTTTGTATCTTTGAAGCTCAAGTACTAGAGCTATTACAGAACCAACAACATACCCTTTGCCCAAATCTCCACATGTTAAGAGTCTTTGTATTATGAAGCTAAAGCACTCCAGGCATTAGCTCTACTCCCCTTAGTACTAGAAATATGGCCCTTGTTACTATCTGACCAGTAATTGATCCAATTTCAGAACCATTGCTCCAGTCTGGTTCCTAAAACTACTGTCACTTCCAATTTTCTAACTTTGGGTTCCTTCAGCAATTCTGAGGCCAGAATTTGAGTGAAAGTGGTTTATGTGGGAAATGATCCCAGAATCTAGAAACTTTAATAGAGGAACGAAAAAGTGAGACAAAGAAAAAAAAAATCCGTAAAGAATTTGTTATCCATCAGCTAAATTACGAGGTTATCTTGGGCTCAATCAGTTGGAACTAGGCTCTACAGGTGTCAACTCAAGGATAAAGGAGGCTGCTTCCCACTGTTATTGGCTGAGGACTGTTTCTAGCAACATTAACTCCTGGGGCTTTGAGCCTTCCCCACGCATCGGCTGAGACAAAGCCTTCAGGTGGAGAGCTGCTGGAGCTCCCAGGAGACCCTTGGCACACACTGAAATGATGAGTGTAAGGGGCATACACACAACGCACTGACAGCATCTGCTACTATCTTCCACTGTCCCTGGGCTTCTCTTTCTAACACACAAATAGGATGTCATTCCCTTGATTAAAAATGTTAAATAGTTTCCGAATTTTTTTTAAAATGCAAATAACAAAGTGAAGTGTAAGAGATTCCTCAAAACATTTTCCAAATCTACCTCACAAGTTATTTTCCAGGTATCTCCTTTTTCTCTTCATTATCCACTTTAGTGAGTGACTTTTTATTTAACTTGAATTCATGTTCTACTTCCATTACCTGGCAAAGGCAGAGTTCTTTCCCAGGGAGTTAGAGAAGAACCTCATATAGTTGAGACTAAAAAGTTCACGTAAGATGTGCTTTGTCTGTCCGCGATTGAGGGGTCCAATAAACTCTCTACTAGCTTACTTAATGATCAGAAGT
Organism: Nycticebus coucang; assembly: GCF_027406575.1. Lineage (NCBI taxonomy): Eukaryota > Metazoa > Chordata > Mammalia > Primates > Lorisidae > Nycticebus > Nycticebus coucang. The sequence continues at coordinate 27,196,491 of NC_069804.1, read as the reverse complement.
AATCTGGGTGTATAATTTTTTTAAAAATAGAATTTTCCAGGAATCTTAATCTCCATATTCAAAATACAGATCTAATGTGTGGTATGTCTTATATGACGTAAGTAATTTCTGTTATTGCAATAAAATTATTGCTAGTTTGTGTAAATGGAAATAACTGGTTCCATTTTCCAGAAGCTAGGAAGGTGGGAGCGAATTCAATGAACTCCTCTTTCCCTACTGCCCCTTACTTCCACACATCATAGATGATATGCCTTGCTGGGGAGCTGCTCTTTCAGGTGGTTTAAAATAGTACTTCCCATTATGCCCTTTCCTACTAGTGGTAGGAACCACTGAACACGACAGTAATGGAATAGTTTGAGTTTCTCACATTCTCCCTGAGAGCAAAATGCTTTATTGGCTAGTTACCTGATTGAGGGCGCCAAGGCCATGCTGGATAAACGAGGAGAGGGGTAGACCCCATATTGTTAAGATTCACTCATTACTCTTAGTACCACGCTGTGGGGGTAGAAATTTCAAACTACTTCTTACTTTAATTTGTGATTTTTGATCACAGTGAAAAGGCAATACATACATTGAAATCCCGTTGGGAAAGTCACTTTGTTAACCCACTAACTAGCCTTTTGTCGTATATTCCATCATATAGTACGCCAATTTTGGATTGTTGAGTGGAAATTTTCCAACAATATTGTACATCCTAATAAAATGAAAATATTTCCAATTATTTACATGTTCCTTTATGTCTACATTTTTAATTGTCACATTTTAGTGTGTATTTGCTAATGTACAAATGAACTGAATTAAAAGCATAAAAGAAAAATATACCAAAAGTGATATAAAATGTTTAGGATGGAGAGTGTATTGGAAACCACCCCCTGGGCCTCCCAGTTCTTTCTTCAAAAGCCAACTGAAACATTCTCTTTTATGATTTTATCTTTATCTTTGCTACATTACAAAGCACAGCCCCTGCATTTCACGTCATATATTTTCTCTAAAATAAAATCAATAAACGCAGTAAAAATGAACTTCTTGAGTGATTCTTTTACTGACAATTTTCTAAGGATTTTCCAAGCATATACTACCTATTTCTTTAAGTGTAACTATGTATTTCGATATAAGAAAGGGATGTGAAAGATATGTTATTATAAAAATTCTTCATAAATATTTAAGTGACATAATATATTGCAAATATTTTTGGGTTTTTTTCTGTTGGAAAAGTGGCTTATATCAGGATTTTATACTGTGGTAATAAGTACATGTTTTTATTTATATAAAATAATTATGTTTTAGAAAAGATACATTTGAAAATAAAAATAAATCTTGAGGTATAAGACATTAATAACATGGGAATCAAAATGCTTTTTTCAAAGGCTCAAATATTTAATGTCAAGTTTGAATGTTATATCCATGATACAGCAATTAAAAGATGAACAGGCCATTATGTTAAGGTTAAATTGTCTAAAAACAAGCTTGCCGAGATCTACATAAATATTTCTGATTCCTGAATACTGAAATCCTTTTAGACAATAGCAAAGCATTTAAAATTTGATATGATTTTTTTTTAGTCCTCTTGTTTTGGCACCAAAAACAGAGCTAGAGAGTAGGAATAAAACCACAATTCAACAAGCCATTTCAATAAAGCATATTAAATATGGAAGGGTACAGTAGAGATAATAAAGCCAGTCGGCATGTGAGTGTGGTGTGGCATATCAGAAAAGCTGTCCTGGGCTCGGCGCCTGTGACTCAAGCGGCTAAGGTGCCAGCCACATACACCTGAGCTGGCGGGTTCGAATCCAGCCCAGGCCTGCCAAACAACAATGATGGCTGCAACCAAAAAATAGCCGGGCATTGTGGCGGGCACCTGTAGTCCCAGCTACAGGCAAAGCACAACACCTGCATTGGGAGGCAGAGGCAGGAGAATCACTTGAGCCCAGGAGTTGGAGGTTGCTGTGAGCTGTGATGTCACGGCACTCTACCCAGGGCGAGAGCTTAAGGCTCTGTCTCAAAAAAAAAAAAAAAGAAAGAAAGAAAGAAAGAAAAGAAAAAGAAAAAGAAAAGCTGTTCTGGAGGAACTGTAGTCCAGTGGATATTGGAGGAGTAAATAAATCATACTGCTATGAGCAATCTTATTCTTCCTGCCTTCAGTGAATAGACATAAATATTGATGTCGGATTACACATACACACACATACATATATATCATGTCCCAAAAGTTACCCCTAGAGGCACCATATCTAGAGAAAATAGGAAATTGTAGCTAAATATACCTTTATTTACAAAATACTCATAACAAAATTTTACGAAGAGTTGATAAACACGTAGAGAATATTTTTTAAAATATTTTGAAAAATTTTGTAATGGATATTTTGTAAATAAAAGTGCATTTAGCTACAACTTCCAATTTTCCTATATATGGTGACTTTAGTAACTTTGGGGACACCTGTATATGTTCAGTTTTAGTAGATGCTGCATAACAGATTTACAAACATTTTTCCCAAATTACACTCATAGCAGCAGTAAGGGACAGTGTCATGTGTCAACCTTGTTACTTCTTAGGAGATGAAATAAGGGCAAAGGAAGGTAGAGACTCCTTGAGGTGGAGTTTGGAGCTGAATGGGGTGCTCCAAGTTGACGGAAAGTACCTGCAAAGGCCTACAGAGAAGGGAAAAACGTGGTTTATATGAGCAACTGAAGGTTGCATGATGATAAGCATTGACAGAAAATGGGACTGAACAGTAAGTAAACAAGCATGAGATCATGAGAGGCCTTTCGCATCACATGAAGAGGTATGAAATTTATCTTTAAGATACCCAGGAAGAGTTTCTTACTGAGAATTCATTCATTAAGGGGGTGAACGTAGGCGCTAAGAAGGTAAGAGCCATAAAGACTAATTAAACCGTGATAAATATAGATGAGAAAATTATACCCTGGATCACTGTACTGTTAAGTGGGGACTTGATAGCTCTGTAACAGGAAAAGTAAATAAAATGTATTATACTTAGCAGTTGTGAGAGAAGGAGGCTCAATATTGTTCATACTGAGTTTGAGCTGCTTCTGAGACACTTAAACAGAAATCTCCTTTCTAGAGACCATAAAATATGAAGATCTGAGGCCCAGGAAAGAGATCTGCACTTGTGATTTTGGCATGTGAAAGCTGCTTATGGAAGTCTGAAATTATGACTGTGTAGAACTGAGCTGCCCAATATGTTTCCATAAGCCTCATATGGTTATTGAACACCTGAAATGTGATGGGTCCAAATTAAGTCATGTTGTAAGTGTAAAATATATGTCATGACTTAATATGAAAGAAATGATGGAAAACATTTTATGCATTTATTACATGTTAGAACCATAATATTCTGGGTATACTGAGTTAATATTAACTAATTTCATCTAATTACTTTACTTTATAAAATGTGACAACTAGAACACTTAAGATTGTTTCCTGGTTCACATTTTATTTATGCTTGAATTGTGTATCAGATAGCATTGAGACAGAAGATGAAATAGAACTATCTTCAGCATCATTGAGGGTCCTCTCAGTAAAACTCCTTTTTTTTTTCTTTTTGAGACAGAGTCTCACTCTGTCACCCTGGCGTTGACCACTATGGCATCATACTAGCTCACAACAACCTCAAACTCCTGGGCTCAAGTGATTCTCTTGCCTCAGAGCCTCCCGAGTAGCTGGGACTACAGGTGCCCAGCTATTTTCAGAGACAGGGTTTGGCTCTGGCTCAGGCTGATCTTGAACTCCTGAGCTCAAGCAATCCACCTACCTTGGCCTCCCAGAGTGCTAGGATTACAGGTGTGAGCCACCGCACCTGGCCCTCTAACATTTCTTTTTAACATTAATGAATTCTCTAACATTAAATTTCCACTGGACCCAGAACTGAAGTTTTCATCAACTATATTCATTCCAAGACATAATGTTGTGGAAGAACATGTTGAAGCTATTCCTAAAGAATCTGATTATGTACACTGGCAATCCTTCACGGTATGGAGTGATCTGCCTTCTAGGAATTGACAGGTCTCAGGTTGCAGTTTTTTGTCTTTTGCAGTATCTAGCACAGAATTTTGTTTTAAATTTTGTTTTAGTTTTGTTTTAAAAGATTACCTGACTTTTGTTAGACAGTGGCCAGTTGCTGGGGGCTTTCGGACAAAAGGAACATAAGGAGAAAACAGCTTAACTCCTCTTTATGCTGAAACCTTATCTTCCTTACTATTCTTAAATCCTGATGAAACAGAGAAGATACCAATAGACTCTCTTTTTTTCCCATTGAAATCCAGACCAACAGAAAGCCTCCATTAACCAACTGCCTCTTGTTGCTTTCACTTGACGCTGCTTGGCCCTTCCATGACAAGGGCCTTATAGGTGAAAGATTTACATTTAACTTAAAATCCACACTCAACACATCTCACTTGAGTCCTAGATTAGTTATCATCAAAATTACTGATGACCCAAAAGAGGATTAATGAGGATTATAACTATCTATAGTTAGCATAGTAAAAAATAAAACAGAAATTTAAAAAACATTTGATAATTATCAATTCATTTAAAGGGATAATAAATCCATTCAATATGTTTATAGCATATTTTTAATAAAAATATCTACTTTTAAATGAAAGATTAATAAAATTAGTAAGAAGAGGGGCATTGATTTGTATTCTTAAAAATTTCTACATCTGGCTTAATGGAAGACAACCAGAATATCATATATCTGCTACTGCATTTAAGCTGGTGTAGTGTATAGCTTCAGCTGATAGATATGAATAATATGTAGCCTCCCACGGATGTAGAGTTTGAAAAGGGAAGAGTATTTGAATAGTCTTTTTAGGTAAATTATATATACTATATATACATGTTTACATATATATATGTACATACATACCAACATACAGACATATATACTTCTTTGACACTACATCCAAATGGGCTAGTGGCAGTTTCTTAAAGGTCAGTTGTAATGAGGATTTTGAAAACATTACTGATCTCTTCATTCTCAGTTACATTACAGTCTTGCATGTTAGATCTTTTGACGTCACAAATTCCTTTTCGTGAGTATCATGGACTTCATGTAGCACAATTAGAGAACTGCCATCCTAGACAAAAATGAAGGCCTAAATAACATCCTTGGTTCCTTTCTCCCTGAATGTCACCCTTTTCGTGTCTAGATTCTTATTATAAAAGATTTCTCCCTCAAAGTAGTCATAAGAGAGAAAGATATTGGCCAAACACAGAAGACAAATCTTTATCATATCACTTCTCCCATAAAAATCTTCCTTCTTTGCATAGTAAGTCAGAGAATCATCTCAATGACATAGACCAAAGAGTGGGATGGATATCTTGGTAAGATTATGAATATTAGTATAAATAATCAATAAGCAATTGCTAAGTATATAAATGTGATGTTTTCACTAAGTAATCTTCAGTCTTGTGATTACGGGTCTTATTTCATGTGAAAACACTGAATTAGTTTCCTGCCATGAAAAACAATGAGTTAAAAATTAAGACATTCATGAGAAATGCAAGTATAAGAGAACTTAACTTACTAGTGGAATTTAGTAAAGAAAGATGGCCATATCTTATTTACACATGTCTCTTCCCACATGTGTACTTTGATTTATAGGTAGTCCTCTATCTAAATGAGTTCTTCCATAAATGAATTCCTTTAAGGAAATCATGAATCTCTAATATAGGAATTTTCTAATTTAATTACTCTTCATCAATTCCTATTGTATGTCTTTAATATTGATGCATAAATCTTGCTTTTAATATTTTTTATTATTTTATATCATGCAGCATTCCTAACATTTACAAGGTAGCATTTTTGTCTATGCATTTTCTAGGGGAAAGATGAGTGAAGCGCAGACCCAGCACTTTCTTCTATTTGGTCTTCTGTTAGACACAACTCTTAGTGATTTTTTCTTTAATTTAGCAAAGATCTACCGAAGGTCCACTCTGATCCTAGAATGGGCTGGTCATACCAAGAGCCACAGCTGCTTTAGGCTATCATGTTTGAGTCATTCAATTAAATCCCATCCCCCAGGATTTTCTAATTGTAGTTGACTGCCTTTGGAGTTTTTCCACAGGGAGACAATCTGCTGGTCTGGCTGACCTGACTGTCTTGTTAGGCTGACAGTTGTTATCTCTCATTGTAAATTAATAGATCAGTATTCAGTCTTGCTCTGAAATATCCTGGGAGTTGCATAGCATGGACCAACATCCCTAAGTCTGATAAACACTAACGCAATGAAAACATTGAGTTTCTAGATGTGTCATGATAAATGCATTAAGGAATCTCCACTGGGTGAGAGCCCCTACCAGCCAGTTTTCTCTGTTTATGTATCAGATTGCCATTTACCTCTTTTCACAGATCTCTGTGATAATATCCATAGTTGAGATATAGAAGATAGTTTAAGATCAATCTTATCTATAAAATTGTTCTTTCCTCATTATAAACACTTTTTTTTACATAAAACCACTTTTGAATAGGCTTAATGTATCTTTAATATGACCAGGAACTGCTATTTCCCCAGAAAAGATATTTTTAAAACTCACTGAATGCATTATAATTTTTAAAAGTTTTTTCTTTCTATAGTTTTGCTCTGCCTGATTTAAGGTAAATTTTAAAATTATGTGTTGAAAAATAAACCTGCAGTCATTATTTGTGCAGAAAATATAGCCAGATTTTCCGCATGTGGAGAACAATTTAGTAGGTAAATAGAATGAGATAACATTTTCCTTTTTAAATCATCATCACTGAAGGCTTACTAATAACACTAGGCAGCATTCACAGGGCACAAATACTTGTATAAATATTGTCCCACATTTCTCTTAATACAACCCAATGGATGAGTAAAACAAATGTTACTTCCGATATAGAGGTAAGGGAATGTAAGTCCAGGTGGTTCCATGAATTACCCAAGTTTATATAGCTAGTAGGAGCCAAGTTAAACCATGTGTTTAACCCTCCATACCTAATTTCTCTGTACCTCCTACTCTCAGTAAGTGGAATTATTAATGGCAGTATATAAGTCAAATAAATTGCATTGTATATTTGTGAAGGAAGAATCTACAGATAAACAATTCAAATAAATTCAAAATTACAGCTACATTGCATTGAACTAAATTTATCTATAATTAAATTACTCATTTACCATACATACTTTGACTTTTCTTTTTCTTAAGACAGAGTCTCACTTTATCACCCTTGGTAGAGTGCTGTGGCATCATAGCTCACAGCAACCTCAAACTCTTAGACTCAAGTGATTCTCTTGCCTCAGCCTCCTGAGTAGCTGAGACTACAGGCACCCGCCACAACACCTAGCTATTTTTAGAGACAGGGTCTAGCTCTGGCTCAGGCTGGTCTCAAACTCCTAAACTCAAGCAATCCACCTGCCTTGGCCTCCCAGAGTGCTAGGATCATAGGTGTGAGCCACCACATACTTTGACTTTAATTATTAATAAAGGTATATTAGGTGATATACCACTGAAACGGTTTTTTTTTTCTTGTTTTGTTGTGTTTTGGGCAATTTTGTGTACTGTTTCATGAAGATCTTCCAGAATTTGTTCCAAAAAAAAATCCAGGATTCTTTGTTTCATCAGAATGGATACATTAAGGCACAACTCAAGGCATTGGATGCATAAAGCATGCAACTTCCCAAACATTACAAGCTGTTGATAATAATTTTATAGCTACCACCACTGACAGGAATTTAGATAAATTCCTTTATACATGACTGCCATCAAAACAAGGAGGAAAAGTATAGTGTATTTATAATGGTATATACTCTTTTAGTTCAATACATCTCTCATATGCGGTGGTTTAAAAGTTCAAGAGTTGGTGAAAAATCTATTCCTCTAGTTCAAGAAAGCCCAAAGATTGCTTCATTTTTAAACATTCTCTGTATTTTGTCACCAATGATTCAACTGAACTGTTTTTGTTGACTTTTTTGGTCAGTGGACCTGCGGACCTTGAGCATACTTCTCCACCATCCTAGGCATATCCAGGGCCTAAATGCAAAACATTTGTCCATGTCTTTGGCTTGCCTTTCTGGATTGGTTTATTCTGTTGGGCTCAACTATGAGAGATGGGCTGCAAATGTACTCCTCAGCCTGGGTATCATTGCTTCCATGCTACCGGAAATGCCCCTGAGTAGTCAGAAGCCAATATAAGAGAGCAGAATGGAACATTGAGAATTTCACAGCAACTATCCCATGTCACTCTAACAATTAGGGTGTGTGCAGATATCTTGTGTGTTTATACGTGTGTGTGTGATTTCATAAATATATGTTCTTCATTTTCATACCATAAGAAATAGGCAGAGTAAAAAAAAAAAAAAAGAAATAGGCAGAGTAAAAATATCGAGTATGTTTTGACAAACTGAAAATAATCTTGTATTGATGACTTCTTATAGTGAAAGTTCTGTGAGCTATACTGACATACCCTGAAATATTTTCATAAAATAGGTTGATAGGAACCAAATTTGTTTATTTTCTGACTTAGACAATAAACCAATAAGAAATAAGCCTCGGGCGGTGCCTGTGGCTCAGTCAGTAAGGCGCCGGCCCCATATACCGAGGGTGGCAGGTTCAAACCCGGCCCCGGCCAAACTGCAACCAAAAAATAGCCGGGCGTTGTGGCGGGCGCCTGTAGTCCCAGCTACTTGGGAGGCTGAGGCAAGAGAATCGCTTAAGCCCAGGAGTTGGAGGTTGCTGTGAGCTGTGTGAGGCCATGGCACTCTACCGAGGGCCATAAAGTGAGACTCTGTCTCTACAAAAAAAAAAAAAAAAAAAAAAGAAATAAGCCTCTACTTCTGATACAGTAACAGTCAAAAAGATCAAATTCAATGCAGGGAGATCATCCTAGAAGTACTGAGTCCTTTCATTGTTTATAAATAATGAGGCTGGGCATGGTGGCTCACACCTATCATCCTAGCACTCTGGGAGGCCAAGGCAAAAGGACCACCTGAAGTTAGAATTTCAAGACCATCCTGAGCAAGTATGAGATTCCATCTCTACACACATAAGAAAGAAAGTAGCCAGGCATGGTGGCCCACACTTGTAGTCCTGGCTACTCAGGAGGCTGAGGCAGGAGGATCACTTGAGCCCAGGAGTTTGAGGTTACAATAAGCTATGATGATACCACTGCACTCTAGCCAAGGTGACAGAGTGAGATTCTATCTCAATAAAAAAAATAAGAGAAAGAAAGAAAAGAAAAAGAAAAAGAAGAGAAAGCAAGAAAAGAAAAGAGAAAGAAAGAAAAGAAAAAGAAAAGATTACTAAATCAGGAATCACTCCCCATGTAAAGATATGAAACACAACACAACACATCTTTTGACTTAGAACGGGTTAGAACAGAGCCATATTAATCCTGTGATTATGAAAAACTTACATTTTAACTCCTCATGGTCTCTGTAGCCTGGTGTGGTCATAGTTCTCAATTGGAAACTCAGGACTCCAAAATGAAGACACCATGAACTGCTGTTAAGAGATGAAATTGTCTACTTAGCATTTTGGTCTTTCCTAGTGTACTTGGATGAGCTAACTGCAGTATCCAAGAAGCCTAGAAACCCCAAGTTCTTGGAATACTTAGAATTGTTTGGCTGTATTATAGCAATCAATTCCTTTAAATTACCCCCAAAGTTATAGCTACAACCACAGAAAATTATCAAGAGTACGCAAGGACACTTACAGGTTAAGGAAATATTGAGGGGAATACAGAAAAGTTGATCAAGTGAAAGAAGAGATTGTGCTTCTTTTTTTGGTCTGCTTATTTATTGCTACATAACAAATCATTGCACAAAAAGCGGCTTACTAAAATAATTTATTATGCTTTCTCTTACATTATCATACATCAGGAATTTGGACAGGAGTTGATAGACAATTCTTCTGCTCCATATATCATTGACATGATGAATCCATGTATTTACCTAGTAGGGGGACTGGTCTGGAGGATCTAAAATGTCTTCACTCACATGCCTACAAACTTGCCAGGAAAAGCTGGACTCAGCTGTGTCTCTCTCCCTATCTATCCTGTCTCTATACATGTTCACCCAACAGAGTGTTGGATTTATATGGCAGCTGTGGGCTTCAAGAGGGAGGAAATGGTAGCAGCTATTCCTCTGAAAGGATAGGCCTCCAAAGGGCAAAATATTACTCCTTTCATGTTCTCTTGGTCAAAGCAGTCACAGGCCAGCCTAGATTTAAGGGGAGGAAATATAGATTTGACCTATCCATGACAGAATGTAACAAAAAAAAGATGTGGTCATTTTTAATCTATTACCTTTCTCTTTGGTGGAATAGATTTGCTCAAGCCCAAATGTTAGCCACAGAACTGAAAATCATGATGACAGAACCATTCACAAGGTCAGAATTCTAGAGGATGGCCTGTGCACCGAAGACTTATATTTTCAACAGTCTTTGTAAATACAAGTACCCAAAGTTAGACAAGTATTGGGGTTCAGAATCAATACCCTAAAACATGGCATTTTGAAATTCTGCATTGAACAGGCTTAAGGTTTTTATGACACACCCCTTTACCAACTTTACAAATTAAGGATGAAGTTATTCTCTAAATTTCTTCCATCTAACTAAAATGTTGACCCAACAAAAAAGACAGTTGTTTTTTTTATTTCCCCTCCCTATAAAACCAGGAATGTAACCCAGACATTTTTACATGATAATATCTGTCTCTCAAGTTCATTCAAATTCCAAAAAGCACTATTTACAAGTTAATCTCTGTTCCAAATGTTCAGTACTTGCCCCCAGGCTGCATCAGAATGAGAACAAGGGGTTTGAGGGGAAGGAAAGAGAAGTTTACTAATTTACTGGCAAATGAGTAGGTTATCATACTCCTATCTAAAAGTATCAATATCCTGCCTCTGAGCAAAAATACAGAGCTTTGTAAAGAGGGTGGAGCTCCCTCTTCAGACCTTTGCTGTTCAATTATAGTTTTATGGTTCTGATTCATCTCATCTTTGGCTATGACAATCTCATGACCTCCATCTGGATAATTCCCTTGAGCCATCCATCTCCCATGATAAAGGAAACAAAGGACACTCACCTGCTCCTCCCAACCACTGGCCTGAGGCAGGGATGCAAGTCTTAATACCCCAAAAGAGTGGAAGGTGTTTTAGAGAGAGAAAACATTTTTACCACTTTTCAGGCCATTCCTCCTGTTACATCCCTAGTAATTGCCTTTACTCCTCCTCAACAGAATTTCTTTTCTCTCCTCTCCCAAAACTGTTTTGTCAAGATGGTATACAAGCTTCTGGATCCTGTTGGGTGGTGAGTAATCACCCTGCAGCTCTTCCCATGTACACTTTAATAAGTTTGTATGCCTTCCTCCAATTAATCTGCCTTTTGTGAATTAATTTTTCAGCAAAGCTACTGAGGGTGAAAGGTAAGCTTTCCCTTTACACATACACAAGGAAGGATATGGAGTATGCCAAATGATTGCAAACAATAATAAAGTCAATGAAAGGCAGAAAAAACAACAAATGTCAGCTACGGACACTGAAAATTTGGATTTCTGGCTAATCTGGAATATATGATTATAAAGTAGAGATAAATCCTGTCAGCTATGACTCAGATTCAAGTTGTCAGCTCATTAGGTCCAATTGGTGTCTGTACCTGTTTGGGCTCTGGCATTCAGAAAAAGGGAGAGAGATCCAAACTACAGGTAACAGAAACAGACTTCAAAGAGATCTGAGAGCTTAGACAAATATGTGTAAATCATCATATAAAAGAGGGACACATTATTGGAGCTGGTGGTGGTAAAACAGTGGTTCTAACTGTAGGCAGAACATAGAGGGCCAGTCAGATATAATTTCATGCAGGTAGGACAATCTTTGAATTTTCTTCATCTTTGAATCCCTAACACAATGGCTTTTCATAAGGGGCATTTAATACATGGATAATAAATTGAATTTGTTTCTAGGAAGCAAACTGTTCCTAACAGCATAGGTTAAAAATTAACTTCTTTGTATGCATTTTTAAGTTCCAAAGGCTGGGAAGAGATGATTAGAATAATTAGAAACTTAGTGCCAACTAGTTCATGTCTGGTACTTGTTCTACATGCTTCTTAATTGAATAAAAATGTCATGAGGACAAAGAAAGAGAAATCCAGATTCTAACTGTTAAGTAAGTTTCAGTTAAATTACAATGCTGACTAGAGGAAAAAAATAGATATGTAATGTCATTACTCAGAAATAATTCATAAATTTCATTTTTCGTAGTCTATTATAGTATAGTAAACTGTATAATATAGTTTTTTAATTATTCATTCAAGGGTAGGACTCTGATTCAGGTCACGTTTAAAGGTCTAGTTATGGTATTCAAAATATGTTGGCATCGGCAGAGGCAAAATGGATATGCTAAAAGTTTGAGGCTTGATTTGAAGAAAAGAGTTTTATGGGAAGAAAATATTCTCTTTCTGAGAAAAATCACTAAGATTACTTCAGGGAGTTTACTATTCTTGCTTATGACATATACCTTAGTTTCAAAGAAAAAATTTTAGGTTATAACTGATGTTAAAAATTATAGGGCGGCACCTGTGTCTCAGTGGGTAGGGCGCTGGCCCCGTATACCGAGGGTGGTGTGTTCAAACCCGCCCCCAGCCAATCTGCAGCCAAAAAAAAAAAAAAATAGCCAGGCATCATGGCAGGCACCTATAGTCCAAGCTACTCGGGTGACTGAGGCAAGAGAATCGCCTAAGCCCAGGATTTGGAGGTTGCTGTGAGCTGTTACGCCACAGCACTCTACCAAGGGCGATAAAGTGAGACTGTCCTTAAAAAAAAAAAAAAAAAAATTATAGAGGCCATTGTTTTTGCCTGAGTTTCTGATCTAGGCACAACAAACTAAACTAAAAATTAAAATGGAGTCACCCATGCTAAATTTCCACATCACCAACTAAGTTGTTATCTGACCAGAGAAATCAGGAGAAAGATGTAACAATTTCCTAAACAGTCCACTTTAAATCTTCCATTGGTATGATAATGAAGTTTCTTCTGCTTTAACACTTAGCAAAATAAGTAATTTGATGTTAACTAATCAGTTATGTAGCTTTGCAATGATTAATATTAGGATAATTAGTTCTGTACTATAATGTCCTACTGTATCTGAAGAATTGCTCTACACTTAATAAACATGTTTACATGATTTCTAGGAACCTTTTCCAGTGCTCACACGGCTAAGAAGAAATCTGCACCTGAAGATCCCCACCCAGTTTATCTTAAGCAAACATCCTACTATGCCCTGAGAATACCTGCCTTGGCCAGTGCATGAAAAGCACAGCTTCTTCCATCATGATGAAAGCTCCCTCACCCCACTACCTACTCCTATACCGTAAAACTTGACCCCAAAACTGCCATTAGGGCTGCTGCCCTTTTAGCACAGCCTTTCCCTGTGTAGAAGCTGTAAGCCATCAATGCTGCTGCTTGGCTAACCTTCCTCTCCTTCTGACTCCTTTTGACTGACTCAAAGACCCTAAAAACTAATACATTACTATTATTATTATTATTTTTTTACTTCTGCTTAATTCAGCATTATTCTGTCTTCACTCCTTCTGGTCATCTCATTGGAAACACTCTATTTTATGGCTTGAGGTGTTGTTGCCCGATTCTAGAATTGAAATAATGCCAATTCGAATTTTTTAACTAAATTGGTTGTATATTTGTCCTTTGACACCATTTTCATATATATATGCAGGAGTAGCTATACTTATATAAGACAAAATTGATTTTAAGTCTATAACTGTCTCTAGAGACAAAAATAGTCAGTATATAATGATAAAAGGGTCAATTCAACAGGTACATGTAAATATATACTCACCCAACATCAGAGCATCTAGAAATATAAAGTAAATATTGACAGATCTGAAAACAGAAATTGACAATAACATAATAATAGTAAGGAACTTCAATATCCCACTTACAATAATGGATAGAACATCTCGACAGAAAATCAATAATGAAATAGCTGACTGGAGGGCGGCGCCTGTGGCTCAAGCAGTAGGGCTGGTCCCATATGCCGGAGGTGGCAGGTTCAAACCCAGCCCCGGCCAAAAAAAACAACAACAACAACAACAAAAAAGAAATAGCTGACTGGAAAAAGATTACAGACAAATATACCCAGGAAAATATATGAAACTTTCTACCCAAAAGCAGAATACACATTCTTCTTAAGTGGAATGGAACGTTCCTAGAGAGATCCTGTTAGGTCGCAAAACAAGTCTTAACAAATTTAAGAATATCAAAATCATTCCATGTATCTTTTCCAATCCCAAAACAGTGAGACTTGGCTGGGGACCTGTAGTTCAATGGTTACAGCACCCATCCCGTGCACTGGGGCAAGCAGTTTCAAACCAGGCCAGGGCCTGCTAAACAACCCCCCAAAAAAACAAAAATAAAAACAAAAACAAAAAAAGAGTGAGACCAGAAATCAATAACAGTAAGAAAAGTGGAAATTTACAATACATGAAAACTAAACATATTCTTGAATAACAACTGGGCCAAAGAGAAAATCAAAAGAGAATTTTAAAAGTATCTTGAGACAAATGAAATTAAAACACATATACCAAAAAATACAAGATTCAGAAACAGCATCAATAAGAGAGAAGTGTGATCTAAGAGACCAAAATAGATACCCCTTTGTCAACTAAGACAAAGTCTAAGGTTAAGTAAACAGAATTTACCTATGGGTCAAGTATTCAGGGCCTAGTTGGCATGTCAAATTTCTAAATTCCTGTGGCTATAAGAAATGCCATATTCTTTTTTTTTTTAATTGAGATGGAGTCTCTATGTTGCTCTTGGTAGAGTACTATGGCGTCATAGCTCACAGCAACCTCAAACTCTTGGGCTCAAGTGATTCTCTTGCCTCAGCCTCCCAAGTAGCTGGGACTACAGGCACCCTCCACAATGCCCAGCTATTTTTTTTTTTGTTTAGCAGGCCCAAGCCTGGTTCAAACTCACCAGCCCCAAAGCATGGGGCTGGCGCCCTAACCACTGAGTTTTGGGTACCCAGCCAGAAAAGCCATATTCTTATTAAACTTCCTACCAAGAGAATCAATCAGGCAAATTACTAGGCCCCTCATAATTCTGATTTACAGCCCAGACCACCACAACTCTGACTGGACAGAGGACCTGCCTTACAAACATTCTTTTCTGATGAGCATTTGCATACTTGCAGACCTTAACCCAGTTTTAGCCAGTTTATAGAGGCTGTACACAAACCGTCTTTGCATACCAGTGATAACTTTTTCATATTTCTACACAGTATTAAAAAGAAAAGATCTGGTGTTTTATATAATAGAAGCTTATAGCAATAAATGTATCTCTCTGTTTCACAGGTTAGAGTGCAAAGGTATCATCATCATAGCTCATTGCAACCTTAAACTCCCAGGCTCCAGCTATCCTCCTGCCTCAGCCTCCCAAGTAGCTGGGACTACAGGTTTACACCACCAGGCTTAGCTAATATTTGTTTATTTTATTTTATAGAGATGGGATCTTGCTCTTGTTCAGGCTGGTCTCAAACTCCTGCCCTCAAACAATCCTCCCACCATGGCTTCCTAAAGTGTAAGATTACAGACAGGATCCACCTCATCCAGCTTTAGTTTACCTTTTTGATGTAAAGAGTTTTGGCCCATACTAGAGACTATCTTTTCCTGATTACAAAATGATACTGTCAATAATGCTTTCATTTCTACTATTTAGCCATCCTGGTGATCTTTTGGACAATAGAAGCTTATAGAAAAAATGCCTAACTTTAAAAAGAAGAAATATCTCAAATAAACAACCTAACATTATACCTCAAAGAAGAAGAAAAAGAACAATCTAAGCCCAAAGTCAGCAGAAAAGAAAACAATAAAGAGTGATGAAGAAAAAAAATAAAATAGAGAATAACCCCTCCCCCCATAAGAGACAAAGAACAACAAAAGTAAGAGTTGTTTTTTGAAAAGGTAAATGAAATTGATAAACTCTTAACTAACCAAGAAAGAAAAAAGAGTCAAATAAAATGAGAAATGAAAAAAGAGACTTTACAATATATGTCACAGAAATAAAAAGGATCAAAAGGTACTATTATAAATAATTATATGCCAACAACTGGATAACCTAGAAATGCAAAGATACCTAGAAAAACACAAGCTATCAAAACTGAATCAAGAAGAAACAGAAAGCCCAAACAGAATAACAGCAAATCAGGAGATTGAATTAGTAATCAATAGTCTCCCAACAACGAAAAGCCCAGCGCAAGATGTTTCAATCAAACATTAAAAAAGGAATTAATACTAATCCTTCTTAAACTCTTCCAAAAATTAAGAATAAAGTGAACACCTCCAAACTCATTCTATGAAGTCAACATCATCTTGATACCAAAACCAGACAAAGATACTAAAAGAAAACTACAGACCAATATCTCTGAACATAAATGTAAAAATCCTCAATTAAATACAGGCAAACCAATTTAAAAAGAATATTAAAAGGATCATACACCATCACCAGGTGTAATTTATCCCTGGAATGTAAGAGTAGTTTAACATACACTACTCAATCAATGTGGTACAATGCATTAACAGAATTTTTTAAAAAATACACATGATAATCTCAATAGACAAATAAAAAGCATTTGGTAAAATTCAACATCTATTCATAATTGGCACTCTCAACAAAACAGGCATAAAAGGAACTTACCTCAACACAATAAAGACCATTTATTTAAAAAAAAATAAACACAGCTAACATCATAATCAAGGGGAAAAAATACTGAGAGCTTTCCTTCTAAAATCCGGTATAAAGCAAGGATGCCCACTCTTGCTATTTCTTTTTAACATAGTACTGGAAGTCCAACCCAGAGCAATTAGACAAGAAAAAAATAAAAACCACCTAAATTGGAAAGGAATAAGTAAAATTATACCTATTTCCAGACGACATCATATAAGTAGAAAGTTCTTAAGATCCCACCAACAAACTTTTAGAACTAATAATTGAATTAGAGTTGTAGGATACAAAATCAACATACAAAAACCAATCACATTTCTATACACAAACAGTGAGCTATCCAAAAAGGAAATCAAGAAAACAATCACATTCACAATACTAACAAAATAATTTACTTAGAAATCAATATAACCAAAGAGGGAAAAGACTAGTACACTGAAAATTATAAAACACTGATGAAGGAAATTAAAGAAAACACGAATAAATGGAAAGATATCCTATGTTCAAAGGTTGAAAGAATTAATATTGTTTAAACGTCCATACTACTTAATCAAATCTATAGATTCATTGCAATCACTATTAAAATTTCATTGGTATTCTTTACAAAAATAGAAAAATTAATCCTAAAATACATATGAACTCACAAAAGACTCTAAATAGCCAAAGCAACCTTGAGTAAGAAGATATAAGCTGGGTGGCGCCTGTGGCTCAGTGAGTAGGGCACCGGCCCCATATACCAAGGGTGGTGGGTTCAAACCCGGCCCCGGCCCAACTTCAACAAAAAATAGCCAGGCATTGTGGCAGGGGCCTGTAGTCCCAGCTACTTGGGAGGCTAAGGCAAGAGAATTGCCTAAGCCCAGAAGTTGGAGGTTGCTGTGAACTGTGATGCCACAGCACTCTACCGAGGGCAATAAAGTGACACTCTGTCTAGGGAAAAAAAAAAAAAAAAGAAGAAGATAAAGCTGGAGGGATCACACTTCCTGATCTAGAAACATAATACAAAGCTACAGCCATTGAAAGAATGCATCATTGGCATAAAAGCAGACACACATAACAATAGAATAGAATGAAGAGCCCAGAAATAAATCCGTGCATCTATGGTCAACTGATCATGGACAAAGGTTCCAAGAAATCACAATGGGGAAAAGACAATCTCGTCAATAGACGGTGTTGGGGAAACTAGCTAACCACATGCAGAAGAATAAAATTGGACCCTTATCTCAGATAATACACAAAAATCACAAACATATGGGAATCCAAAGAGGACAAACGCCACCCTAATGGCACCTCAGATTTAGAACCATTAAACTCTTAGGAACAAAACATAGGAAAAATATTTTTTTGAAAAGAAGTCTCAGCTGATGGCATCCTCAGCTTCCTGAGTAGCTGGGACTACAAGAACCCACCACAATGCCCGGCTGTTTTTTTTATTTATAATGGAGATGGGGTCTTGCTCTTGTTTAGGCTGGTCTTGAACTCCTGAGCTCAGGTGATCCTCACACCTTGGCCTCCTGAAATGCTAGGATTACAAGGAGGAGCCACCATGCCTAACCTAGGAAAAAATCTTTGTAACATTGACCTTGGCAATGTTCTTTTGCATATAACATCAAAAGCAGAGGTGACAAAAGCAAAAGTGATAAATGGGGATTACATCAAACTAAAAACCTTCCTTACAACAAAAGAAACAACAGAGTAAAAATAAAACCTATACAGTGAGAGAAAACTATCTTTTCTTTTCTTTTCATTTTAGATAGAGAGTCTTGCCCTGCTGTACAGATTGGTTTGCAGTGGCCCAATCAAGGCTCACTGCAGCCTTGATCTCCTGGGCATATATGAAGCTCCTCTCCCAGCCTTTAGACTAGCTGGGAAACAATCAACAGAGCTAGAAACATTTGGATGCTGTATATCGAACAAAGGCCAATAACCAGAATCTACAAAGAACTGAGGCAAATTAGCAAGAATAATATCAAACAACCCCACAAAAAATGGGCAGAAGACATGAACAGAAGCCCTTCAAAAGAAGATGGACCAATGGCCAACAGACATAGAATGCACCTCAAGATCAAAGTTAGGCAGCCACCACTTTTCCTCACACTCTATACAAGTGATACCAACTGCTACTTTTCCTCACACTCCATACAAGTGATACCAACAGCCACTTTTCCTCACATTCCAGATAAGTGCTTGGTATCAACCACCACTTTCCTCACACTCCATACAAGCAATATCACAATACAAAACCACACCAGACAATTTTGTGCGATACAAAAATTCATGCACAATCAAACACAAATAATATAGGGAATCCCCAACACAATCTAAAATGCTATGGCCTTACACAATCTCTTTCCAAAGCTTTTTTTCCAAGGGACTTAGAGATGGAGCTTCCTTATGTTGCAACAAAACTCATGAATAACAGACAATACAGGGGATTAAAAATGCCAGGGCCTATCAAACATATGGGAATCCAAAGAGGACAAACACCACCCTAGTGTCACCTCAGACAGTGCCCCTTATGCCCTACAGGGCTGGAAGGTAAACCCTTCCCAAATAGTGGCCTACTGACAAATGCCACTCCAAATGGCACTTCAAACAGTGCCCCCAAATGCCTTACAGGGCTAGAAGGTAAACCCTTCCCAAATAATGACCTAGTGCCATACCAAAGGGGACAAATGCCACCCCAATGGCACCCCAGATGGTACCCAAAATGCTTTACAGGGCTGGAAGGGTCACAAAAATTGCTTCCCAAAAGGTGGCCTAGTCTCCCCCATCCCCTGGAACCACAAATGAACTCTGAATTTAAACCAGGTTTCCTAGTTCCACTCATGTTTACGACTCCCATCCTCAAAAGGCACTTTAAAACAAACAAAACCAACAGGAAGGTGTGAAAATCCCCGACATGGGGAGAATCAGGGTCTCAGCATGCACATCAGGGAACTTACCCAACAAAAGGTCTGCTGTCTAGACATTTTCCAAATCCATTTCCTCCTCCTCAACTCAGTTCAAGTTGTGGGTAGTTACATCTACTTCAGGGAGAGAGTGACAGGAGTTCCCCAGAGCTAAACAGATTCTAGCAGCTGCTGAGGCTATCCCTTGCTGTCTCACCTCAAAAAGAAGTTACTTCTACCCACGAAGACCCATAGCTTTGACCTGGGGGTGCTCCCTGCCTCTCAGCACTTGTAGGGTGCCATTCCAGCAGGTGGCTGATAACCCACCCAGGTTCATCAAAAGTGCAGCACTTGTCCGAAGGCCACATCAGAAAAATGGCACAAGTGGTTGAGGAGAAGGAAAGAGAAATTTATTATTATGCTGGCAAAAGGGAAAATGGCAGTCTATCATCTCAAAGTCCAAATTCCTCTATTTCTCCTTTCCTTGTAGGGGGGAATCTCTTTTTTATTTCAGAATGTTAAAAGGTACACAGGTTTTGTTTGCATACTTCATTTTTGTACACATGAAGTCAAAGTTATGCATTTAAGTGTGCCCTTAACCCAGAGAGTGTGCACTGTACCAATTAGGTGTGAATTTACCCATTCCCTTATTCCCCCTCCCCAGTTTGATTTTCATTGAGATTTACTTCCATATGTACATTTAAGTACTGATCGATTAGTTCCAATTTGGTATTGAGTACATGTATTTGTTTCTACATTCTTGTGATTTTTTTTAAAGGAAATCCTGTTATTCTCAACAATACAACACAGATGAATCTGAAGGACATTACGCTAACTGAAATAGGTCCAATTTATCTCAATACTTCTGTTTCTTTTTTTTTTTTAAGAGAGGAGTTATTTAAATCTAAACTGTGTCCAACAGTTGTTTTATTTCAACTTGAAGGTGAAAGAAAGAATAGAAAGTTATATAAAATTATGCTTAACAAGGTTGCCTCTCTTCAAGGTTTTGGCAGAATTGAAAAGTCTTTTAAAGGAAGTGTATCCTCAAATTAGTAGTTGTACTAAAGTAACTAGGAAAATACCATGAAGGCTGCATTGAACAGTTTGATGGGAATGTTTCAGATTGTATATGAAACCAGTACATTGTACCCCTTGATTGCACTAATGTAAACAGCTATGATTTAACAATAAAAAAAGAAAAAAAATTAGTAGTTGTACAGTATCAATGGCTGTGTTCCCACAGAAGAAATGTTACCATTGTTTTCACTGGCAGTAATTTTGTTCCAGACTTTTAGGGTCAGTCATAATCCTCTTATTCCAATATTTGAGATGGAACCATTGCCCCATTTCCAGTCTCTCCCTTATCTATTCTGATAAATTCTACATATTCTATTCAAATAGACTCCTGGATATCCTGATGAGGCATTAAAGCCTGTTTTCTCTCTCTCTCTCTCTCTTTCTTTCTCTCTCTCTCTCTCTCTCTCTCTCTCTCTCTCTCTCTCTCTCTCTCTCTCTCTGTCACACACACACGCACACACACACGGGCATACACGCCCACAGAGAGTGAGAGAGTGTGTGAAAACACTTCAATACACTTTAATTGTTACACAGCACTTACCCATTCTTTTTCATATTAAAAATTCACTTTCGGGCAGCATCTGTGGCTCAAAGGAGTGGGGCGCTTGGCCCCATATACCGGAAGTGGCGAGTTCAAACCCAGCCCCGGCCAAAAACTGCAACAAAACAAACAAACAAAAAAAATTCACTTTCTTTTACCTTTCATTTCAACTCACTGGAATTCAAAATTTTCAGGCAATATGCACAAACATCAAAATAAAAGCACTGAAAGCGCAGACTTGTGTAAATTACTTAGACTAAGAGACAGTCACTGGAACCTCTTTAGCTAAAAATATACATATATAAGCTATTAAATACTGAAGCCATTAGAGCAAATCAAATGAAATGTCTACTTATTGAGAAAAAATCAAATGCATATTTTAAGAGAAAGTCATTGCCTAGTAAGCAATATATAAATGTGTATTAAAATGATTTGTTCTTGTTATTCACTCTACATAAGCATATTTGAAAACTACTTTGTATTAAGTCTAAATGGGTAGCGTACCTGCCACTTACAGTAGGAATTCTAAGACAATTTGTCTTTCGTAAGTAAATTTATTTCCCTGTAGTAAAATTGCTTAAATTGATTTAGCGTCCTTCAAAGTGCATATTGTATTACATTTTATTTCAGTTAATTCTGCACCAAAGAGAGAATGTCCAAGACATGAAAAATCAGAGCATTTCAGTGTAAGAATTGAGTATTGAATGAATCGTGTCCTAACATAAAAATGTCAAATTACAGAAAAGGCTAGAAAAATCTAAGAACTGTGTCTATGGTTCCTCCTCAAGTCTGGTGGGACTCTGGGTGAAATTTTACTTTTTATTTTGCAATAAACTTCTTTGGCATCAAATTAATTGTCACAGGCAAGAGTTTTCAAATGAGAGAAAATCATTTTAAGCAACATACACATTTGAGAAAAAGTGTTAAGCAATAAAAACAACAGGAAAGGAAGGAAGGGAGGGAGAGAAGAGAGAAGGAAATGGAAAAAGGAGGGAAGGAAGATAGCTAGATGGATAGTTTTTTTTTTTTTATTTCATTCAAGGTCAAGTGAACCTCTGAGGCTATGCAGTTTTATGTGCTACATCAGAAGAAATAAGCTCATACTTCTATTTCTACAGAATGATAAGTAGACGGTAAAAATATAAATATATGCAAATAAGAATATAGCTGAAAGGAGAACATTAACCCCTGCATATGTTATCTATCAACACTTCATATTCATCCCATAATTGCTTAATGTTTGGAGATTATTCAACATGACCACAGCTACTTAATAAAATATAATAACTACCAGGAAGGCCTCTAAATTGCATCAAAATATAATATACGTGGTAGGCATGGTAATGTGACATCCAGATCATCTGAAAGCAAAGATCTGATGCCTAGCTTTGGGGACATAAGTCAGCAATCAGACTCTGGCTGCCAGCTCCTTCCAGTTTTGCAGAAAATAACCTTACCAGAACTCACATTCTTCTTAAGGCAGCCTACATCTGGTAGCTGAGTCGGGGGGCATAAAGACCTGATCATTTTGACACAAATCAGGACACTACGATGAGCAATTATTGTTCCAGAGCTCCTCACCAGGTTGGATGAGACTGTCATACCTGCATATCAGTTTGACTTCTTCCTCTGACTGAACCTCCTTCCTCCATCTCTTTAACAGATGTCGATTCCTAACAAGTATCTTGTACACCAAATTCTGTCTCATGTCTGCTTCTATAAAATCCAGTCATCAACATTTGGTACCTGGAGTGATCTCGGAAAGCAGGCCATAAGATGGTGTGTTAAAGCTAGATCACTCACCACCCTACTGGGTATGAGGAGGACACCTGATGGTTAGTGGAGCATGGTGAGCTTTTGGTGCAAGGTGGAGGTTATAAATACTTAAAACTGTCACTAGTGGTGAATTAGGAGGGAAGCAGCGGAAGGGAATGTCCTAGAAGATGCAATGTACTATATGTGTGATATTTATGGGGAAAATATTAGATAAAAGAATGGAGCACATAAAAATATATTCAACATCATTAGTCTTAGGAAAATGCAAATCAAAATAACAATAAGATACCAGTTCATACACAGTAGGATGACTATTAAAAAATAAAGACAGACAATAGTAAGTGTTTACAGGGATGGGAAAAACTGGAACCCTTATATTTTGCTGGTGGAAATGTAAAATGTAAAAGAATTCCTCGGCTTGGTGCCCGTAGCTTAGTGAGTAGGGTGCCAGCCACAGATACAAAGTACTGAAACATGCTACCACGTGAATAAACCTTAAAAATACATGCTAAATGAAGAAATCTAGTCCATTTATATCAAATGTCCAGAATAGACAAATGTATAGAGATAGAAAGTTAATTAATTTTTTTTTTAGGGTAGCGAGTATAGTGGGTAGGGGTGACTGCTAACAGTACGGGTTTCTTTCAGGAGGAGCAAAATACTATAAAGTGACCTTGGCAATGGTTGTGCAACACTGTGAGTATAGTAAAAACACTGAATTGGACTTTCAATTAGTGAATTAGATACAGCATGTAAATTAAATCTCAATAAAGATGTTAAAATATGAAACTCACCCTGACATTGGAATGGAGTGAGAATTTCTTATTTAAAAAAATAAATAATGGGATTAGATGACTACAGAACAATAGCTGAGAGAGAATAAGGGAATCAATTGAAACCCAGGTGTAGGCTGGGCAGGGTGGCTCACGCCTGTAGTTCTAACATTCAGGAAGCCTTGGCGGGTAGATCACCTAAGTACAGGAGTTCGAGACCAGCCCGAGCAAGAGCAAGTCCCATCTCTACTAAAAATAGAAAAAACTAGCCTGGCATCATAGTGAGTGCCTATGGTCCCAGCTACTCAGGAGACTGAGGCAAGAGAACTTGAGCCCAAGAGTTTGAGGTTGCTGTGAGCTATGGTACCACTGCACTCTACCCAGGATGACAGAGGGAGACTCTGTCTCAAAAAAAAAAAAAAGCCTGGTGTAAAATCCAGGTGAACTCTTTGATATTATAAAAAGAAGCAAGACATGGCTAGCACATAAAACCTTGGAATGAGGGACCAATGCAAAGAGAGTCAGGGCCAGCCACACTCTTAAAATTGTAGGAGTCTTCTAGTCTCATGCTGGAACAGTCCCTCCAAGGTAAAAAAAAAAGCTGGTCTGGTCTTGGGGCGGCGCCTGTGGCTCAGTGGGTAGGGCGCCGGCCCCATATGCCCAGGGTGGCGGGTTCAAACCCAGCCCCGGCCAAACTGCAACAGAAAAATAGCCGGGCGTTGTGGCGGGCGCCTGTAGTCCCAGCTGCTCGGAAGGCTGAGGCAAGAGAATCGCGTAAGCCCAAGAGTTAGAGGTTGCTGTGAGCCGTGTGACGCCAGGGCACTCTACCGGAGGGCGGTATAGTGAGACTCTGTCTCTACAAAAAAAAAAAAAAAAAAAGCTGGTCTCTTTAAGTCCTAAAAGCAGCACATTCCACATTTGAGGATACTGCTTATTTTGTGGCATGAAAGGCTGCCAGCTTTGAACAGAACCTGGAAATAAAAGGGCTCTGCAGCAGTTTCATGCCGCAGAGCAAACCACCATTGTGTTTACACCATAAGATTTGGCAGGTACTATCAGGTTGAAAACATCAATGATGAGAAAAAATGTTGTATGGAGATTGTGGCAAGCTCTAATAGAAGAATCACAATACAGGCTCCTGGGGTTCTGGGCCAAGGCCATGCCATCAGCAACAAATTATAGTCCTTTTGAAAAACTACTATGTGCTACTGGTCCCTGATGGAGATGGAAAGATTGCCCATAGGATACTAAGCAGCCATATGGCCAGAACTACTCATCATGAGTCAGAGCCCGTGACAGTAACAATTCCTTTTTTAAAAAACTAGAGTATTTCCTTTTCTTTCTTTTCTTCTTCTTCTTTTTTTTTTTTTCTTTTTTTCAGAGACAGAGTCTCATTTTGTCACCATTGGTAGAGGGCTGTGACGTCACAACTGACAGCAACCTCCAGCTCTTGGGCTTAGGTGATTCTCTTGCCTCAGCCTCCCGGGTAGCTGGGACCACACCACAATGCCCAGTTATTTTTTGCTGCAGTTTGACGGGGGCCAGGTTTGATCCCATCACCCTCAGGATATGGGGCTGGTGCCCTACTCACTGAGCCACAGGCACCACCCTAAAGTCACCAATTCTTAAGTTGGGTACATCTGGCAAAAATTCAATGTTAAATGACACTGATGTATCCAGGATTTGGCATGAATAGGAGTATTGAGCACAGGAAGATAAATGGCAGGTAGCCGATTCCCACAGGAGCCATCACCTTGTGTGGTTCCCTCAGGTCACTCTTAGAGTTCCATGGAAGAATTCTATATTACCAGTTGCAGGAAGAGAGAAAAGCCCAAGATAGGTTTACTCTTGGATTGGCTTAGTATGTGGGTGCCAGTTGAAAAGTGGATTATTGCTTCACAGAGTAATGACCTTAACAGCCAGGGATAAAGAAAAATCTTCCCACTAGACAGAGCTTAAGGCAGTTTACTTGGCTTGTGTGTGTGTGTGTGTGTGTGTGTGTGTGTAATGAGAAGTACACCTCCCTTTTGTGTGGAATGAGAAATACCCCAAATTTAAAGTATATGCAGACTTACGGACAGTGGCAAATTGTCTGGCTGATGGTCAGAGACCAGGAAGGAGAGAGATTGGAAAATGGGAAAAAGAAGTTCTGAGGTAGAGGCGTGTGCATGGACATACATGAAATATAAATAGAATGAAGTATGAATAGAAGATCTTTATAGCACGTCAACACTCGACAGGAATCATCAGCCATAACAGAGGCATTAAACAGCAAAGGAGACAATGACCTACCTGGCCAGTTGATGTCAGCCAGCCCATTGTTAGCCATCCCAGGGTTGGAATGATGTCCAAACTAACAATGTAGCTACTGTGGCAGAGATGGAGGTTATACATTTGGGCAATAACATGGACTCCGGCTGACCAAGACTGATCTTGCTACTGCAGCCAATGATTGTTTGGTTCAACCTGATGGTAATGACAACAAAAAACAATTGTTAGTCTTAATGTGTAATCGTTCCCCAAGGACCACAACCAAACCCTTTCTGGTAAATTGACTACACTGGGCTGCTTCTAGTCTGGAAAGACCAGTGGCTCATTTTAATAGGACTAGACATTTATTCTGAGTGTGTGTTTGCCTTGACTGACTGCAGGGCATCAGTCAGCGCTATTGTTTAAGGGTTTACAAAACGTTAGATCTCCTGGTGTATGATTTCAGATAACACAGTGGCAGACCAAGGATTTATCTTTACAGCAATGGTGGTGTGGGACTGGACCGTTGATCATGGGATCCACTGACCATATCACAGATTTTATGACCCAGAGTCTGCCACCTGATTGAATGTTGGAACAGCCTGCTGAAGGCATAGCTGAAGCCAGGCGTGGTGGCTCACACCTATAATCCTAGCACTCTTGGAGGCCAAGGTGAGTGGATTGCCTGAGCTCACAAGTTCAAGACCAGCCTGAGTCAGAGCGAGACCTCTTCTCTAAAAATAGCCGAGCATTATGGCAGGCACCTACAGTGTCAGCTACTTGGGAGGCTGAGGCAAGAGAATCCCTTAAGCCCAAGAGTTTGAGGTTGCTGTGAGCTGTGACGCCAGGGCACTCTACCAAGGGCGACATAGTGAGACTATCTCAAAAAAAGAAAAAAGAAAAAAAAAAGCACTAGCTCAGAAATAATACTCCATCCTCCAGGATTTTGTATATGCCTTAAATTAACAATCTTTATTTGATATGGTCGTTCCAGTAGGCAGAATACCTAGAAAACAAGGGGTGGAGCCAGGAGTTTCCACCCATTTACTATTATTCCCAATGAGTAGGGGGAGGCTTTTGTGTTCCCCACTTTTGGAACTCTGGGCTCTGCATGGTTAGATATCTTCTTTGTAAAAGTAGGCATGCGTTTACCAGGGACTCAGCAAGAGTCTCATTGAATTATAAACTACAGTTTCACACAAGAAAAGGGGTTATTGTCTTGGCAGGAAAAACTGACCCTTATCTTGAGGAGTAAGGAAAGCTTTTTACTATAGTGTAAGGAATGAGTGTAGAGAAATGTGTGTGTAATCCAAGTGATCCACATGAGTGCTTCTTTATATTCCCTTACCGATTATGACTATAAGAGATTGGTATGGTTACCCTGTTATGAGAAGGGCATAGTGACCAGGCACTCTAGGATCTCAGAGGTGAGGATCTGAGTCATGCCACCAGGTAAGCCAGTAAACCCAACATATGCGGTAGCTGATGGTGGGGATATTTAGAATGAAAGTAGAGGAGGAACATAAATAGCAGTTGCGGTCTAGAGTCCAAGTGCAACACTGAAGACTATACAGTTTGTTTTACTAACCTCCATCTTCTAAGTTTCCCTGAGAAGATATTCCCATTGGAATTTTCTAGGAGCTGTTCCCCAAATGTGCAGAGAGAAATAGATCTATGCGGCGTAAAGTGTGGGCTCTGACAGACATGGAGATGCAACACTCCGATCCAGCTGTGAGGAGTGTCCACCTCCAGCTGGCAACCTCTACAGGGGCTCCTTCAGCTGTGCTGTACACAACTGCCTTGTCAGAGGTCACAGCCTTCCCAGAACAACCCACTAAGCAAAGTGGCATTATAAAGGCACAGTCCCTACAGCCCAACAGGAGACACTCTGAAAGGTATTACTCACCCCAGAACCTCCCTGCATCACCATACAATTTCTTCCTCTCCTCTTCTCTAATAAGCACCTTGTTTCCAAACTATTTCTCAGCAACTGCTCTTAGAGAATTCAACATGAGACAATAAATGTAATAGCTATTTTTATTCAGATTTAAACATACTTGTGGGAGTAACACTTACCATTATATTCCTTTCATTTGGGGAGATCCTCTCCTAGAATATGAAAATGTCATTACTTAAATAAACCTTTTAAAGAACTTTTTAGTAATTAGGATATTACCAAACTAAACATTTCAATTTTCGCATTGTTTTATCTTTTAGTTACCAGAAAGGACTGTATCCGATTCTAAAAACAAGATAATCTAACAAAAAATACCTATAATACTCGGACCATTCAAATTGATAGAAGTAGTTTTGGTACAAAAGAATTTACATTTGAGCTTTTTGGTTGATTCTATTTTTTTTTTTTTTACTCTTTTTCAATTGATTACTTAAAATATTTCAAAGTGACATGCACAATTCAAACAGAATAATTTACATCTCAGTTTGTGGAATCTGTGTTTGTATTTGTTTACAGTATTGATTTGAATACTTGAAAATATTTCAAAGTCATATACCAAGTGACAAATAATACAAAGTTAATATATTTAGGCGTTATTCAGGAGTATTTTCAAGGTAAGACAAAGTTAACATTGGGGTTTAAATTACTCACTATTCCTTTTCTCACTAACATTTACCATGCCCTCCCTTTAAAGGAGGAATTTGGCAGATGAAAAGCACAGATGACCTGTCCCATAGCACATCCCCAACAGCTGCGCCTGGAGTTGATGTTATTGTCTTGTCTGCATTAACGTTCAGCTGTGTGATAAATATCAACTGCCTGGGATTTCTAAGCTTTATAGGCTTGCTTGGGTGATTTTGCACTTCTAGTCTTTGGCTCTTTATCATGTTCTTATGGCACTTTAGTCAGAATTCTTCTTCTAAGTAAAATTTTATGACAGAAAAGGGGATGTTTCATCATATCACAGCTTGCATTTTCAACTGTCCTGCATGGGTAAGAGTGAAAATTTGGAAATAATCCACAAACCACTAGACCACTTTTTAGAATCAGGAATGGCGGTAGGATAATAACCAAACACTTTATCAATAGTTAGGTATTAAGTGTGCAAAGTCAATCATTTAGCATTATTTATATAGAAATAAAATAGATTGTATTTATAGTGCACATTACACTTAACAAAACGCCTTTACATACATCATATCAATTGAGCCTCAGAAACAACATGGGAGTTTGTTTGGGCAGCCTTCGGTATCTCAGTTTTATAGAAGAAGGTACTAGGTAGGGCCAAAGAAATTGTGAGTTAAATAGAGACAGTTTGATATAAATAATTATTAAGCTGTTAGAGAGCCATGATAAGAAGTAAGAGAACTCTGTATGGTAACCCAGGGCTGGGTGAGAGTACCCAGGGAGAGACAAAGAAAAGAGAACCTCCTTTCCAAACCTGCATGCAGACCTAGTTGGAGAAGGAGTGTTCCAGCTCACTGGATAGCAGTTTAATATGCTGGTCAGGCTGGTCCACAGTCACTGGTCAAGTCAGAAGGAAACCTGTTGATGCAGGCAAACCCTATCTGTGGGTAGGTGAGCATGTGGGTATGTAGAGAAAGCTGGGGTGTCGGTGCTGAAGGGACATCAGAGCATGAGATGTTAGTGTTTTGAGGGCCAGGGGGAGGTGATCACCAGACAGAACCAGAGCCATGAGGTCACCTAGGGACCTATCATTCTCGGCATGACGCTGGGGCAGAACACCACTGAATGTTCTTAAATTCACACCCCACACCAATAGTGCCACAGCTGGAATAGAAGCCTCTTTCTCCTGCAATGTCACTATAGTGACCTCTATTGAGAAAGCCTAACATCGTGTTTGTTATTAGGGAGAAATGCTTGTAAGAATGCTCGTAAAATCAACCCAGTTTGAAGCTCTGCTTATTTTATACTTAAGTCTTGGATGTAATCTTCAGCATTTTCTGCTGCTAGGTTATAAGAGATGAGAATCTTCATGTGGTATAAGGCCCTTTAGGTTTCACAACTCACTTTATATAGGTAATTGATCACTTTCATCCTTTAATTTTTGTAATGTAGTGGTCAGAAAATTCTTTCCATAAAGGGCTAGAGAGTAAATATTTTAGGATTTGAAGGCCACATATGGTCTCTGTTTCAAATTTTTCTTCTTTTAAAACCTTTTATAATGTAAAACAATACATTCTTAGCTTGAGGACTATAAGTTACTCTAATGCAGCAATGGATCCAAAACAATAGCCACCTGATTCCAATCTCTTTATAATTATTACCCTTGAAACTCTCAAGTGCCTGAGGCATTACATCCACTAGTGAATTCCCTTCTGCCAGTATTTCAATGTAGTTTTTCACCAATGAAAATTTTTTTTTTTTTTGTAGAGACAGAGTCTTACTTTATGGCCCTCGGTAGAGTGCCGTGGCATCACACAGCTCACAGCAACCTCCAACTCCTGGGCTTAAGCGATTCTCTTGCCTCAGCCTCCCGAGCAGCTGGGACTACAGGTGCCCACCACAATGCCTGGCTATTTTTTGGTTGCAGTTCAGCCGGGGCCGGGTTTGAACCCGCCACCCTCGGTATATGGGGCCAGCACCTTACCGACTGAGCCACAGGCGCCGCCCCTCACCAATGAAAATTTTTAACAATTTCTGTAAACCTCATAGTAACCACAAAGCAAAACCTATAATAGAGACACTAAAAATGAATAACATGAACTCAAAACATACTACTAGAGAAAATCACTTAACTATAAAGGAAAATACTGAGAGGAAAAAGCAAAAAAGGACCTTTAAAAAAACCAGAAAATAAGTAATAGAGTAGCAGTAGCAAAGACTTACCTATTGATAATAACATTGAATGTAAATGAATTGAATCCTCCAACTGAAAAACATAAAAGTAGCTGAAATAATAATTAAAAAAAAAAAAACAGGAGCCAGCCAGCACAGTGGCTCACATATTTAATCTCAACACTTTGGGAGGCTGAGGGCAGGAGGATCTCTTGAGGCCAGCCTGGGCAACACAGTGAGACCCTGTTTCTAAAAAAAAAAAAGTCAGCCAGGCATAGGGGTTTGTACCTGTAGTCCTAGCTACTTGGGAGGCAGAGGCAATAGGATTGCTTAAGCCCAACAAGGCTACAGAAAACTATGATTAGGAAACTGCACTCCTGACTGGGCAACAGAGTGAGACCCTATTTCCAAAAAATAAACAAGCAAACAAAACACAAGACCCAGCTATATGCTGCCCACAAGAAATTCATTCCATCTATAAAGAAAGTAAAGGAACGACAAAAGATATTCCATGCAAATGGAAATCAAAAATGAACAGGAAGAACTATACTTAGATTAAAAAAAAAAAAAAAAAACTTTAAGTTATGAAAGTTCTTTTTTTTTTTTTTTTTTTTATGCAGTTTTTGGCCGCGGCCAGGTTTGAACCCACTACCTCTGGTATATGAAGCCAGCACCCTACTCCTCGAACCACAGGTACTACCTTTTTTTTTTTTCTTTTGAGTAGCGTGCACATGGCGTCACAGCTCACAGCAACCAACTCCTGGGCTCAAGCAATTCTCCTGCCTCCACCTCCCAAGTAGCTGGGACTACAGGTGCCCACCACAATGCCCGGCTATTTTTTGGTTGCAGCCATCATTGTTGTTTGGCGCTCCTGGGCTGGATTCAAACCCACTAGCTCAGGTGTATGTGGCTGGTGCCTTAGCTGCTTGAGCCACAGGCGCCAAGCCCAAGTTATGAAATTAAAAAAAAAAAGACAAAGAAGGCCCTTTTACACATATAATGATAGGAATCAGTATATCGAGAGGATATAACAGTTGTAAATATATATTCCCCAACTCCGGAGCATCTAAATTATACAGCAAATATTAATAGGCCTAAAGAGAGAGCTCAACTATAATATAATAATAGTAGGAAACTTCAACAACCCACTGTCAACAATGCACAGATCATTCAGACAGAAAATCAAAAAGGAAACATCTAAGTTTAACTATACTCTAAAGCAAACGGACTTAACAGAGTCTTACTTTATCACCCTGGGTAGAGTGCTGTGGTGTCACACAGCTCACAGCAACCTCCAACTCCTGGGCTTAGGTGATTCTCTTGCCTCAGCCTCCAGAGTAGCTGGGACTACAGGTGCCCACCACAACACCCTGCTATTTTTTTGTTGCAGTTAGGCGGGTTTGAACTCGTCATCCTCAGTATAGGGGCCTGTCCCCTACCCACTGAGTCATAGGCACCGCCCAACTTAACCGACTTTTACAGAACACTCTATGCAACAGGTGCAAACTATACAGTCTTCTCAGCAACACATGGAATATTCTCCAAGATAAACTATATGTTAGGTCACCTTTAGCTAGACTGCCTTAGGAAAAAGAGAGATGAATCAAATAAATAAAATTAAAGATGAGAAAAGAGACATTATAACTGACACCACAGAAATACAAAGGATCATAAGAGAATACTATGAAGAACTATATGCCAAATTGGAAAATCTACAAGTGAATGAATTTCTGGATGTTTGTAACCTACAAAAATTGAATCATGGAAAAATATACAACTTGAATAGAATGATAACAAGTAACAAGATTGAAGGAGCAATAAAAACTTTTCCGTCAAAGAAAATCCCAAGATCTCATGGCATTACTGCTAATTCTACCAAACGCTTAAAGAAGAATTATGGTGAAAGGAATTTAAGGAGATTAAAAAAATAATAATAAAGAAGTCCTAATACCAATACTTGTTAAATTCTTCTAAAAAGTGAAGAAGGAAAACAACTTCAAACTCATTCTACAAGGCTAGCATTACCCCAATACCAAAACCAGACAAGTATACAACCAAAAAAGAAAACTATAGGCTAGTATCCCTGATGAATGCAGATGCATAATCCTGGATCTTCTTCACTGTCTTACATTCAACTTGCTTCTTTTTGTATGTATTGGTTTTTGTTTTTATTAGTTTAAATGAAGATGTAGTGATTGTATATATTTATGGAGTATGGTGTGATATTTTAATACATGTATACAATGTGTAATGATCAAATCAAGGTTATTAGCATATTCGTCACCTCTAATATTTATCATTTCTTTGTGCCAAAAACATTAAAAATCCACTCTTCTAGCTATTTGAAAATATGCAATAAATTGTTTACTATAGTTACCCTATAGTGATACAGAACACTAGAACTTTTTCCTTCTAGTTAGCTCTACTTTTGTGTCTATTAACCAACCTCTGGCTATCCTCTACTCCTCCTACCCTTTTCAGCTTCTAGTAGTGAAGACTCTACTCTGTACTCCTATGAGATCAACATTTTTAGCTTCCATATGAGTCAGAGCATGTGGTATGTATCTTTCTGTGCCCAGCTTATTTCACTTAACATAATATCCTCCAAGCTCATCTATGTTTCTTTTTTAAGGAACCTGCTTGTCTGCTTTTGCATTGAGACCACTAAGATATACGGGGAGCATATGGGCAGGAAGCATACTCAATCCATTTCTAGATCCCTGGCAATTAGCACAGTAGCTGCCAAAATAGGTGTCTGATAAATATTTATTAAATTTACTGTTTATAGGGATGGAAAAATAGCTTCTGGAAAATAATGTACTTTTCAACCCAAAGTAAGAGAAGCCCATGTAACACCCCTACTGCATCAGAAGACAAAGCAGGTGCAATTGAGAGTTGAAACAGAGGAGAGGTGTATGGCTTCCAGTGTCAGTGTCAGTTCCAGTATCACATAGACAAGTGCAACAGCTATTAGGAAGAGAAGTGGTAACACTGATTGACCTAGTAGTACATTGATTAATTCTGTATCCAGGAAGGGAGACTTTAAAGACCGAAATAAAAGCAACAGCAAGCAGAAGGACATTGATAAATTACCACAATTAACATTTCTGATAGCCTAAGGCAACTAGCGCAGCATGATAAAATGTGGGACACGGAAAGTGCAGCAGGTACAACAGGTGATACCCACCGGCCTCAATTGAGGATTGAGACCTCTATCTAGATAAAGGCTCTATAGTGCCTATGGATAAAGCAAGATCAACAACCCGTTTTTTAAAAAAGGAATTTATTTAAACTTTATGCCAAGTATACATCACATACTTTTCTGTCATTAACTTTACTAGCTAACTGTATGTGTGCACACACAGATACACAGATACATATGCACAATGTGGATTCTCTCAGAAAAACGTTTAATGACAATTTAATTTAGTTTTATTTTATTTTTGAGACAGAGTCTCACTATGTTGCCCTTGGTTGAGTGCCGTGAGGTCATAGCTCACAGCAACCTCAAACTCCTGGGCTCAAGTGACCCTCTTGTCTCAGCCTCCCGAGTCACTGGGAATACAGGTGGCCACATACAATGGCCAACTATTTTTCAGAGACAGGGTCTTATTCTTGCTCAGGCTGGTCTTGAACTTCTGAGCTCAAGCAATCCACCTGTCTCGGCCTCTCAGAGTGCTAAGATTATAGGTGTGAGCCACCACGCCCGGCTAATGACTTAATTTTCCAATAAATAGTGGAAGGACTGCCTTCAGGCATTATTAGGGAGATAGAGTTTAAACGCATGAGCCCAACTGTATATAGCATTGAATATCCAGGTGTTAAATGAGATAAGCTAGGAAGTACATCATTGACAAAAACGCACCACACTATTTCACTGACTGCCTCTCCCTCTAGTTTTAGTTTCTTAGTTTATTTTCTCTCTGCTTATACTGAATTCTTTTCCTTTTGTCTAGGTCAATCTTAATGTTTTTAAGTTATAGCCAAGGCCAAATAGCCTGTTTTAGTTATTTATCAACTTTTAAAGCTCTTCTTTCCAAAAAAGAACCACAAACTTCTTTTTAATCACATACACCCCCCAAAATTTGATAGAAATCAAATATACTCATAGTTTATAGGGAAGTTCATCACCAGCAAGAACGGGTATGGGTCATACACAAATCATTAGTATGGTTTGCTAAGTATTTGTGCACTTTAGGTACAGACTAGGATTACATTTTCCTGACACTGCTTAAGTTTGGGATAGATTTATGTATTTGCTTGGCAAAAAAAAAATGTGAAATGTACATAAAACCTGCATTTTGGTTGCAGATTTTAGAGGAAATAAGTGATTTTCAGTATTCTCTTCTTTGTCAAGTTTATTTTGGAAGAAATTGTCAAGAAAGTACAGTCTGGGACTCTAAGCGTTAATGATGAGCCAAGCTGTTAGTTGACTGTATCATAAGGCATGAGTAAAAAAAATAAATTTCTGTTTGTTAAGCCATTTAGCCTTGGAGTTTGTTTGTTACAACAGCGTAATCTAGTCCACTCCTACTGATGATACAGCTAGTAAAATGCAAAGAGTCAAAGAGTTGTGGTAGCAAAATTTTGTGGTGATATACAGGTAATTAAAAACGTTCAATGGCCAGGCATGGTAGCTCACGCTTGTAATCCTAGCACTCTGGGAGGTCAAGGCAGGTGGATTGCTTGAGCTCAGGAGTTCGAGACCAGCCTGAGCAAGAGCGAGGCCCTGTCTCTACCAAAAATAGAAAAATTAGCTGGGCGTTGTGGTGGAAGCCTATAGTCCCAACTACTCTGGAGGCTGAGGCAAGAGAACTTGAGCCCAAGAGTTTGAGATTGCTGTGAGCTGTGATGCCATGGTACTCTACCCAGGGCAACAAAGTGAGACTCTGTCTCAAAAAACAAACAGCAACAACAACAACAAACATTGTTTTATTCCTCAGCTCAGCATGTCTGGATGACAAACATGTAACCTAAAGGAAAATTTGCATACATATAATACTGGGACAGATGACTCAGGACAATGAATTTCAAACTGTGCTGGGGTGATTTTTAAGGGTTTCTCTAAATCTCATCAGAGATCACCTGAGGATATGCGATGGTAGTCCTCTGTAGACCCTAATCAAACAAACATCTGTTTCTAAGATTATCTGAGGTAATTTGTTTATAAATGGGTTTTCCAAGTACTGATGCAATTGAGCAAAGGGTCCTATGGTGATATAATATTGAGGGAAATAAACATTCTTTTGAGAGTAATAGGTGTTGGTAATGCATACCAGTTTCTTACCAGTTGCTAAATATGCCGTGTTCATTCATACCTCAGCATCTTTGCATGAACTAAAACACATTTCCTCTCCTTGCCAATCTTTATCTTGCAAATTGCTATGCACTATTTAATGTGGAGATAAAATTCTGTCTCCTCTGTAAAACCAGCCCAAACGCACATGAAGAAATACACATGTACAAACACTAGAACTAACATATGCCATTTTTCCTAATCCCCTATCATGTTCCTTCATCAGAGCACTAACCACATTTTCATGTAATCAGTTTGTGAATCTCTCTCCCTCACTAAATTATGAATGGCTCACATTATAGTCTAGAAAGATATACGTAGTTTGAAATGTCTAAAGTTATATTTAAACAATAAAGCATAATTTAGTTTCTCAATTCATCTTGCTGCATTGTTTTTAAGCAAATTATGTAACTTTAACTAAAACTTCCAAGCCTTTGCTGTATTCTGTCATTAAATATTTAACATAAAATCCACATAGGCTATAAAATTAAATATTGTGCAAATGGTTTACTACCATACTTTCACAGTTTTTTTTTTTTTTTTTTTCATTTCTGAGCTTAAACTATAATTAAGGGGATAAATGATCTGGAGTAATATAAACAAAAGCCTTTGTTCTTTATGATTTCAAATATTCTCTACTTTTCTCTACCAACAGAAAGACTTGCTAGCCAGTTCTCTATTCCATTCTGTTTTGACTTTTACAGGTTGTTGCTCTTATTGTAAATTCCT
This sequence comes from Nycticebus coucang, assembly GCF_027406575.1. Taxonomy (NCBI): domain Eukaryota; kingdom Metazoa; phylum Chordata; class Mammalia; order Primates; family Lorisidae; genus Nycticebus; species Nycticebus coucang. The sequence continues at coordinate 27,159,689 of NC_069804.1, read as the reverse complement.
TTCTTTGTATGGTCAGGAAAAACACACTCAATTTTTAAAATATACCAACTATATAAATTGTCACAATGGATTCCATTTATAGAACACCTCAACATGGCAACAAAATGCTTACATCTTTCCAATAGTAATATTTGTAAAAAATTCTTTGGTAAAGGTGCAACAAATGACAGTAATTTTGATAGAATTCATCAAATGAGAAAGGAAAAAAAATCATTCTTTAATTCCCAACTACTTACATGGAAAGAAAAGGCATGAGGGAACCCTTAAAGTTTTATCTTTATTTAAAAATACAACAAAGAAATATATGTGGCCTATAGCACTCTTTCCTCTTTTTTTTTTTTTTTGCAGTTTTTGGCATGGGCCTGGGTTTGAACCCACCACCTCTGGCATATGGGGCCAGAGCCCTACTCCTTGAGCCACAGGCGCCGTCCACTCTTTCCTCTTGAAAGAGGTGATTCTATCAGTGGATTTTCTTTTATATTCTATTATATCTATAAATAATTAATAAATGTTAAGGAGCTATAATTTAACTCTCAATTTCTTTTTTCTTTGGGGGTGGAAGGAAGTATAAGGCCTTGCTCTGTCATCCGGCTAGAGTGCAGTGGAATGATCATAGCTCACTGTAACTTCAAACTTTCTCAAACCTCCTACCTCAGCCTCACAAACAGCCAGGACTACATGGGAAAGCCACCAGGCCCAGCTAAGTTTTTCTATTTTTTGTGGGGAAGAAGGGTGTCACATTCTTGCTCAGGCTAGTGTCAAACTCCTGACCTCAAGTGATCCACCTCAGCCTCCCAAAGTGCTAAGATTACAGGCATGAACCACCACACCAGGTCTAACTCTCAGTTTCAGACAGTAAATAACCATTCCAAAGGAAGTACACCAGAAACCTAGCCCACCTTAATGCCCACTCTACCATGTACCTATAATGTAGAGAGCAGAAAATATTTGGTGAACTGCACAGTTGACTACCACAATCCAAGTTCAGGATAGAATATCAATCTGTCTCCATCCTATGGGCAAAATGGATTTACTCTTTCCTTGAGGAACATAAGAGAAGTCTATCAAATCCAGTAAAACTTAACTGCCAGTACCTCTGGTTGAGAAATCAGCAATGTCTACGACGAGACGATAGGCCATAGTTTACATTAAGTCCTGATTTGGCTTCCTCTTGATTTGAAAATTTATGACCAAAAGGAAGGTTATCTTCCCCACACTCAACCAATATACACTGGTGGAACAGGGATATGACACGTGCAATAAATATTACAATTTGGAAAATAGAAGAATGGCAGTGTCTAGTTCAGTTCTGTGATCTTGCCAAGAAGATCCCACAAGAGACTTGTATGTGTTATCTATGAGGTAATGTTCCTTTGTTACTCTCCAATTCTGTTCCCTGGGATAGTGTCCTCCCTAGCAATTGGTTCTGCCTCTAAGAGGCCCCTCCTTTTTTGTTCTCCTTCTTGGCCAAACCAAACTTGGGCATTTGAGAATATGTTCCTGTACAGTTATTTTCAGACTGCTTCCTGTTCATATAAAATTGGAGAACCAAGTGTGATTTTAAGTATCGGTCTTTTATTCCAGACTCTCTGAAAAAAATAGCTAGCTTCTTACTATTTCACTAAGCTCCATGTGCCAATAGTCAGTCACACTCCCATTTTTGTGCTAAACAAAATTCTCTCATTTGTTTTTGTTCCCTGATTTCTGGACCCTGTGCTTATACTTATAGACTTAATTTATTGCTCCAACAAACTATGATGTTATTTTCTTTTTCCCAAGACATTTTGTTAAACTATAAAGTACTTTCTGAGTACTGCAGTCTTCATTGTGAGGCTCAGATATTTAGTCTGACATAATCTGACCCATTTGTACATTTCAACAATTTGTGTGATGACCAACACGTAATATGATCCTTCATGCAATTCAATTCTGAATTTTAATCAGCCAATTTTGGCTCAAAGCATTTCCTAAACATACCTACTACTGTCTGGTTTTGAAAATCAGTTGTTTTTTCAATCCTACATGTCCTTTAATTTAAAGATTTTTTTCTATTTTCTTCATCCTGCTTGAAAATCATCCAATTATTTTGTGAACTTAGCCATGTGGTATATAACACCTTGTAAACATAATCTACAACAACCAACATTTACACGGATATTTCATTCTTTCTTTTCTTCCTCTTGGGGCTATAAGTTCATTAGGTAGCTGATCTAATTTTTTATGTTATTGCAGGTGAAAGTTTGGCCAAATGTTTTGCCATAGCATATTATGAATCACCTTCCCTTCATTTTTCGGTAATTATTTTTTAGCCCTTCACTGACTCATATGTAGGCTATTTTAGGGGTTTTGTAATAGGAGCATCATACTCTTTGCAAAACTTCAGTGAATGCAGGATGGAGAAGATTATACTGTAGTAAAAATAATCCCTGCTCCTAGAATAAAACAAAGTTTATTTCCTGCACACAATATATGTCAAATGCAGTTTGACAGGCGGTCTTGACATATTACAACTACACAGGGACCTAAGATGACAAAGGCACCATCTATACTTCATAATCACTTTAGCAAGGGAAAGATAATGAGGCCAACCATGCACAAGCTCTCAAGTTTTCACACTGAAGCATCACAAGTCACTGTCATATTTCGTTGACCAAAACAAGTGATGTGATCATAGGGCATGAAAAGTGGGCCAGTCTGGAGCCAGAAACTGGGTAATGTGATATAACCGGTAAGCAGTACTAGTGATTACTATACTTACTTGTAATAATGAGCTCATTTTTAAAGGTCAAATTCTTACATTTACGTTGGTACAGTCATGTATAGTACTATCATTTTTCCATATTTCAATTGTCTTTTTCTTAGCATCAAACAGTAATTTTAAAATGTCATCCACTGAGAGCTCAGTCAGTTCCATCTGTAGTTCTTTGGGTGCCTTGGTGATATCAACTAGGTGAGGCTGAAATGCTAATTTGAGTGTAATGACATGATTCTCAAAGTCAGTGAAACTTTCAGGGCATTCTCCAATTAATAGGTCTATAACAGCTGAGTATTCTTCAAATGATTCACATACGTCATCCTGCTCATCAATGACCTTTACTAACAATGGGAAAAGTTCATATGAAATTTCCTTTTAAGAAGTGTTTTGAAAAAGGAGAGCTTTTTTTGAAATGCTTAGATTTTTTTATCACATATATAGACTTATTTTTACCTTGCAAAGAAATATTCAAGTCATTTTGATTTGACATGATAGCAGAAAGAAATGCTACATTCCTATAGAAATCTTCTTTCAATAATTCACATTGCTGATTCTGTCCGTCATAAAATTTAACTATTCTCACGGTGATAAAATTTTGGCTAACACTCTCTCTGCAATAGCCGATGCACTTTAGAATGAAACTGCAAAACCACACTGAACACCTCACCCTTCAACTTCGGTATGTTACCAAACTGAGGATCCCATGTTGCATATGTCCAAATATAGTTAACAATATTTATAACTTATTGCAAAATGTCACTTAAAATAGTCGCTTTAGTACAGAGATTTTGCTGATGCAAGATACAGTGAAAAGAAATGAGAGCATCTGGATATGTTAATACTTTTTTTAAAATTTGTGCAATAAATCCTTCATGTTTCTCTGTCATGGAAGGTGCACCGCCCTGTAAATTTACCTTGAAAGCTGTTGAAGATATCTATTCCCTTTTTCCCCTAAGAGTGCCCAAAGTGAGTAACGGTTCATAGCAAAGAAAATCTTCTATGACCCGGATGAAGTATAAAACCTACACTGAGTCAGTAGTACCAGTTGATTCATCCAAAGAGACCGAGTGAGATATATTTTCCTTTTGAAATATTGCATTACGTTGTTGAGTTGAGAGCTAATCCATTATGGTTTCTTTGGAAGAGGCAGTCTAAGCATCCTACAAATTCAACAGTACATTCTTACACAATTTCTACATTACTGAATGGCTTCTCATCTTTCCTGCGTACATAAGGTACGTTACATGATGCTTCAGTGACATTATTTCCAGGTATTACTGCTGCTTGAAAGAACTCTTTGCTTTATCTATTCATTTTTTAATTTCTGCAACACATCTTTTGCATCTCTCCCTCTAATTTAAATATTTGTGGTCCTTATCAGTGTTATAATGCTTATGAACACTGAATCTCTTCATTGTTGATATTGCAGTATCACAGAGCCAGCAAATCATCTTATACAGGGTGGCCATAAAGTTCGTGTGCAATTTAAAATGGCACATTATTTTACATTGCACACGAACTTTATGGCCACTCTGTTTTTAGCAGAAAAAAGATGATATTGCAATTCCAAACCCTCATTTAAAAATCTGTTTTCTTCCTTCTGCATTCTCTTGGTCGTCTTTGACATGACAGGCTATTAAGTACACAGAATTAAACACTTCTGTCGAGCTGTACAACTATTCACAAACTCCAGTTCAAACAGAAACACAGTACACCACTGTCAAAAGCTGATAACAGACTGGCATACTCAGCCCCCATAAACTCTGGCCAACCAGCCTTGTGTGGTAGTGGTACCAGTGAGGCAGTGAAGTTAGAACTAAATCATGAGCATAGCAGCTGTCAGTTTAGGCCTTATGGCTTACTAATGTTCTAATCGCGCTGGTCAACCTGGGAAGATTGTTTCATTGAAGCTTATTTTATTCCTTGGTATTTGAAATACATTCATTTTAAAAATAAAATAAAAATATAAAAGACAAACAAAAATATATTAATGAAAGGATTTGTTCTGTAAAAATTGGATTCATTCAAAAAGGCTGCAACTAAAGACCTAAAAGGCCACATATGGCCTTAAAATTGCAGGTTCTCTGCCCCAGTCTCTACTATACGCAACTGAAAGGCACTTAGTTCATTTAAAGGGAGGGAGGGGCTAAAGGTAATCACTAGATTGATAACAATAAAGTTTTTTCCGTTCAAAAACTGAGAAAAAAAGTTTTGTTAAAAGATCCTAGTGTCATTTCTTGAAAAATAATATGGTGCTAACCTATTATTGCTAATATATCAAAAAAAGTTCAGTTTTTTTAATATTCGGTATCATTGCCATTAAAGTTATAAACATTATGAGTATTTATATACTGTAGGGGTGACAGCAAACTTGCCCTTTTTTCCCTGAAAGTTCACTGAAAGAGCAACTTTCCCCAGCAACCTTGTTGCACCTATACTCCACATTTTCTCTCCCTCCCTTCTAAAAGGCAGTTATCAGGTCTGGTTTGCCAGCACTCTGGGGAGGCTGAAGCAGGTGGATCCCTTGAGCTCAGGAGTTCAAGACCATCCTGAGCAAGAGCATCTAGCTGGGCATTGTGGTGGGTGCCGTTAGTTCTAGCTACTAGGGAGGCTGAGGCAAGAGGATTGCTCAAGCCCACGAGTTTGAGATTGCTGTGAGCTATGATGCCACAGAATTCTAGTGAGGGCAACAAAATAAGGCTCTGTCTCAAAGAAAAAAAAAAAAAGGCAAGTATAAGTCAGACTCAAAGAGTGTGAGAGAGCTTCCACATAATCATGGAAGGGGACCCAAGAGAGGGCTGCCAACGAAAAGTAAGGAGTGCTGGGTATATATCCTGGTGTTTGCCCTCCCTGGTCTCCACCCAGCCAATGAGGTCTGTTTATTTTCAGTCCTCCTGATTATTGGTTGTTTCCTCAATCTTTCACCTGATTGGTTCCCATCCCTGGGGAAAGTTCTGGGTGGAAAGTCCTGGCCTGACCAGGAAATCCTGAGCCAGCCACTCACAGTATCTGACATCACTGAGACTTTGGGTAATCACTCTTGTGATTCTCCCCATGCACATGGTATATGGAAATAAACATTTCTCTTATTAATCTGCCTTCAGTGTAAGTTGCTCTTTCAGTGAACTTTCAGGGAAAAAAGGGCAAGTTTGCCATCACCCCTACAGTATATAAATCCGGGGAAAATACACTGACTTGTAAATTATTCTAAGAGACAGAGTAATATATTTTAAATAATTTGATTCACCTTGCCAACATTCAGGGGAGGAAAGGAAGTCAGTTGTCTCCCTTTGATATTGTTATCAACTCAGTCTGTCTTTATGTAGATAGAGGGAAAATCCCTTATAAATGCTTTCTAATCTTGAATGGCCTTTACTTCAAAGTATTCTTTATACTAAGTGTTATTGGACTAGAGGGTCCAGCTGCCTGTCACTGTCAGCCAATATGCAGAGACCTGGACAGGTCCACCAAACTTTGACAGAAGGCCAGCATTCTGGAGAACAGTGAGAGCGGCCTCTCCAAGACTCTTGTTCTTCCATTTCCAGAATTACAGTTTTATACACAAAAGTTCAAAGCAAAGATCACACCAACCCCTATTCCAAATAATAATCAGCATAACTCAGTCCTATTACACATTCCAATTCAAAAGTTAATTTCCTAAATCAATCCACCTAAACTACTCAGGATAGGCATCTTTAGGGTGGGAGCTAAATTTACAAAATAATAAGAATGGGAGACAGACAGTGAATGTCAGGCAGGATCCAAACTGCCCAGACCAGCTGTGTTGGCAGTAGCCTGACAGACTCCATCTTATTCTCACTACTTGTACTGATATAGGGTTCCTCTGTTCAGGGCTGGACTGGGATCTCCCATTTTCTAGGCCTGGGTAACCTCAGAAATCAGTCTCAGTGCAGACTCCATCTCTAGGCAAAAACTTTTTCCAGGTCTCATTCTAGCAAGGTCATGAACAAAGCAGCCAGAAAGGATCTGGGCAGTTCTTCCTTGAGCAGGGAGCACATACCCTAATTCCTTGCCTGAGACAAAAACTGCAAGGACCAAATTCCTGTGCTTAATTTTAGGATTATTTTCTGCCTATAGACTTCTGGACAATTGTGGCATACTTTCCCCAAACCACCAGCCTACAGGATAGGAAAAGAAATATTTAAATCCCCTAAACTGGAGGCCAAGCATGGTGGTTCACACCTGTAACCCTAGCACTCTGAGAGGCTGAGGTCAGTGGATCGCCTGAGCTCAGGAGTTCGAGACCAGCCTGAGCAAGAGTGAGACCCTGTCTCTACTAAAAAATAAAAAAAAAAACTAGCCAGGAAGTTGTGGCAGGTGCTTGTAGTCCCAACTACTCGGGAGGCTGAGGCAAGAGAATTACTCAAACTCAAGAAGTTGCTGTGAGCTCTGACACCATGGCACTCAACACCAGGGCAACTGAGTGAGACTCTGTGTCAAAATAAATAAAATAAAATAAAATAAGCCCCCTAGACTGAAGACTGGCAGAGGACAGCCTTCTCACTTGGATTCCCCCCACTCCATTGCTAGGGGTTCTATTCCCCCTCTTTGGCTAATCAATCTTTCTCTTTCTATCAGTCCTTCCCTGCCAATAAACTCTATCCCACCAATTATCAGCATGGTCTGTGCTGTTATTCTTCAAACCCTGAGACCAATGACTTGGCACAGAGAAATTCTGCATTTCAGGGTGAAATTTCCTTAGTTCCTTCAATACATGTATACATACAACAACACACATATCACATATATATGCATACATACATACGTATATAAAACATTTGAAGAGAATTCTTAAGAGGAAGACTGTTGTTGAAATCAGTGTTTTTAGAACTTAAAATACTATGATGTATAATACTATTGTTATCCTATGGAGTGGGTCTCACTGCCTGTTACTGTCAGCTAATATGTAAAGAAGGGGATAGATCTACCAACTTTATTTGTCAAAAGGCCAGAATTTTAGAGATCAGTGGGAGTAGTCTTTTTAATATTTTTTTTTTTACTTTTTAAATTATAGTTTTATATATAAAAGTTGAAAGTAAAGACCACATCAACCTCTATTCTAAATAATAATCAGCATATCTCAGTGCCTTATTATAACATTTAAATTTAAAAGTTAATTTCTTAACTCAATCTACTTAACCCATTCAAGACAGGCATGAAAGTGAGAATAAAATGGAGTTTGTCAGGCTAGGGCAGATACAACATGGTTGGCTTGATTGTTTCTTGTGTGATTTTTCTTTTTTTCTTTTTATTGTTTTGTAAATTTAGCTTTTATTTTAAAGATGTCTACTTTGAGTAGTTTAGGTGTATTGATTTAGGAGATTAACTTTTAAATTAAAAAGTTGTTAATTATTTATGAGTCTTGTTAATTATTGTTTAAGATAGATTTTATTTATTTATAAACATATAAATATATTTAATTATATAAACATAATACATATATTTAAATTATTTATAAAATTATAATTTTAAAAATTAAAAAAAGGAGTCTTGGAGAAGCTATTCTCACTGTTCTCCCAAATCCTGGCCTTCTGCAATGAAGTTTGGTAGCTCTATCGCCATCTCTACATACTGACTGACAGTGACAGGTGACTGGCCCCTCTTTATCTGGTAACGTTTCTGGCAACCACAAAGGGACCCCTAGACTACTACTCCAGTCAGTGCTGTGTAAATGCTGCCTGGGAAGCCTAGAGGTCACCTGGATAGGCCGCCTGGGAGTACAGTGCTCCAACACTTCCAGCAGCGCTGCCATATTTTTCCTGGGAGTCTTGGGGCTCTGCTCTCACACATTCACCATTGTCATCACTCACTATGGTCCACCTGCTTTATTCTGGTTGCATGTTGAGAACTTTAGTTCTCATCAGTTCTGATTTTGTTCTTGAGAAATTTGGTTTTTCTGTATCTGGTGTGTATTATGGGAGCTCAGGCCTCAATCCAAAATGATAGCCCATGGGGCATATTCTGTCTGATTGGTCTCAGTATAGGTACCTACCTGTAACTAAAACGTAATGAAATTTTACTGTAACATGGCCAGGCTGATATATCTATCATCCTGACTCTAGAGAACTAAAGCGGACCTTAAATGGATCCTTGAATTATTATAATGATGTTACATTGTTTAAAATAACAACTTTGGTTAAAATACTTAAGTTTGTTTTTTCTTGGTAAAATTTATAAATTGAAAACAATAATTAAAACTATATTATATATCTAACTTACATGGTATAAAAATGGTTAACTGAAAAATAGCTAAAACCTAGGTAAACCACTAAAATAAGTAAATTCTGTAATTAGAAGATGAATAGTCTGCATATAAATATATGTTTAAAAGCCAACAAATATAAATTCTGCTTCTGTTTGTTTGCCTGTTTGTGGGTCTATACATGTCATGTGCCTGTGATATTTCACTATCAAAATATACAAAAGAGCTCTAATTAATTGTCTTTAAAAAAAAGTAAGCCCTTACATTGTGAGAGGATACTTGGAAAAAGTAAGGTATAAGAGAACAGAGGTCTTCTCAAGGAAACCCCAAGGATACACCCACCAGGTCCTCCCCATGGTGACTCAACTCTTAAGAATTTATAGAAACTTGACTTCCTGGGACCTGGAAACTAATGCTTGCTTCCACATCTGTAAAAGCCTGCAGTTTGGTACAAGCCAGAGCCTGCTTCTCTAGCTTGATTCAAACTGACCAATGAAAAAATTGCCTGTGGGCCAGAACTTTTGACTGGAGATAAAAAGGAGAAGATTGAGCCAGTTGAGGAGAGCAGCCATTTTAAATTCTTCTATGCCATGGCTCCACCTGCTGAAATAAAGCCCTCCCTCTTTTAAACATAATGTTTGGGTGCTCTTTCTCTCCACTGGGCCTTGACTTCCTGCAACAACATCAACTATTTTATCAGAAAAACAAACAAAAAAACTCAAATGTCTTTTTATTCAGGTGACTTTGATATTCTTTGATATAAAATGAACTTTAAACCTGCTATTAATGTTTAGATATTTAAAGATTATAAAGCAGCCACCGCTATAATATTTCTAAATTTCTCTGGATTTGACTGTGAACATATGTTCTTGATTTTGAGCCTCTAAATTCTGAGGTCTAAAGAAATAACTATAGTGGCCTAAAGGACATATTCTGCATACTTAAGCCAACAACTATAGGGCACAGCCTAGCCCACATGGCCCCTTCTACACTGCTCCAACTTTGCCCCTGGCTATTCTGAAACAAACTAAATGCTCCAGTCTTAATGCTTGCTGTCTTGAACTCTACATCTGGTAAATAAATTAAGGACACAGATATGTCCTTTACAGCCATCTTTGATGCAACATGGCCATGTGAGACTTAAAAAGACAAGGAAAGGCACCAGAAATGGTGCCTATGTTGTGGTTTCAGGACACTTGTTAATAACTTAGAACTTTAAAGTTACATCATGCTTCATAAAATGTCTGAGTCATTTATAAAGTGTAATAAAATGTAAAAATTTGTTTAAATTATTTAAGAAACCAAGGCTTTCCTCTGTAAAAAAATAATATTTTTTCTTTTTTTAAATTTTCTAATTATCAGTTTGACTAAATAAATGATTAACTTTATAATAAATTGGAATTCTGTTTTATAAAAAATATTTTTTTAATAAAAAAGATGAAACAAAAAATATATAACATTGTATAAAAAAGATCTTGTGTGGTACATTTTGTCCTGAGCCAAATGAATGATTATTTAAAATAATAAAAGATAAGACAAAACACAAAGTTTAAAATATTTATAAATTGTCCATGCAGGTTTAATAAAACTCATAAAAAAATTTATCAAAAAATTTACATATGATCCAGTAGACTATATATTGCCTTTAAAATCTTTTGACTCATGATCCTGTTTAAAGAAATGTTTTAAACCTTTGATATTTGACAATACTTCCAAAATCAAAACTTTAAATTCAGTCTTTTTAAAATATTTAAACCACTGCAAGTATACAAAAGATGTATTAGACTTATTTGATATGTTAAAACTATATTAAAATATTGTCAAATATAAAATAATTTTCTGTAGATTATGTTCATGTATACATATATTCTAATATTATAAAATATTAGTCTGTCTTTACATATGTTATCAGTAATTTTTAATTCATCTCAAAAATATTTTTTATAACTATCTAAATCCAAAGCTCATTCTTCAAAAGAAATAATAAAAAGTTGACAGGCTCTCTTAATTACAAATTTCTGAAAACTTTAAAAATTAAACACCACAGACTAAAAACAAATTTCCAGGACTTTAAATAAAAACCTAACATTTCCATAAATATTATTAAGCTAACTTCAAACAGAACAGAAATCAGTTATAGAAAACTGAGTTTAAAACATTGCTGATTCTTTCTGTTGTATATTCAGAAGACAAAAAAAACTTTGCCAATCTTTTGAACTATTTATAACTTTCAACAATACGTGTACTTATAAACAAAATCTCCATTTTTTTTAATAGCTGAATAGTATTCCATGGTATACATATACCACAGCTTATTAATCCATTCCTGGGTTGGTGGGCATTTAGGCTGTTTCAACATTTTGGCAATTGTAAATTGAGCTGCAATAAACAGTCTAGTACAAGTGTCCTTATGATAAAAGGATTTTTTTCCTTCTGGGTAGATGCCCAGTAATGGGATTGCAGGATCAAATGGGAGGTCTAGCTTGAGTGCTTTGAGGTTTTTCCATACTTCCTTCCAGAAAGGTTGTACTAGTTTGCAGTCCCACAAGCAGTGTAAAAGTGTTCCCTTCTCTCCACATCCACGCCAAAATCTGCAGTTTTGAGATTTTGTGATGTGGGCCATTCTCACTGGGGTTAGATGATATTTCAGGGTTTTTTTGATTTGCATTTCTCTAATATATAGAGATGATGAACATTTTTTCATATGTTTGTTAGCCATTCGTCTGTCATCTTTAGAGAAGGTTCTATTCATATCTCTTGCCCATTGATAAATGGGATTGTTGGCTTTTTTCATGTGGATTAATTTGAGTTCTCTATAGATCCTAGTTATCAAGCTTTTGTCTGATTGAAAATATGCAAATATCCTTTCCCATTGTGTAGGTTGTCTCTTTGCTTTGGTTGTTGTCTCCCTAGCTGTACAGAAGCTTTTCAGTTTAATGAAGTCCAATTTGTTTATTTTTGTTATTGTTGCAATTGCCATGGCAGTCTTTTTCATGAAGTCTTTCCCCAGGCCAATATCTTCCAGTGTTTTATACAACAAGAAGACATTTCAATTCTAAATATTTATGCACCAATTTAAATGCTCCCAGATTCTTGAAACAGACCTTACTCAGTGTGAGCAATATGATATCTGATAATACCATAATAACAGGGGACTTTAACACTCCTCTTACAGAGCTGGACAGATCCTCTAAACAGAAATTAAACAAAGATATAAGAGATTTAAATGAGACCCAAGAACAACTGTGCTTCATAGACGCATATAGAACACTTCATCCCAAAGATAAAGAATATACATTCTTCTCATCACTCCATGGAACATTCTCCAAAATTGATCATATCCTGGGACACAAAACAAATATCAACAGAATCAAAAGAACTGAAATTTTACCTTGTATCTTCTCAGACCATAAGGCACTAAAGGTGGAACTCAACTCTAACAAAAATGCTCAAGCCCACCCAAAGGCATGGAAATTAAACAATCTTCTGTTGAATAACAGATGGGTGCAGGAAGAAATAAAACAGGAAATCATCAACTTCCTTGAGCATAACAACAATGAAGACATAAGCTACCAAAACCTGTGGGATACTGCAAAAGCAGTTTTGAGAGGAAAATTCATCGCTTTAGATGCCTACATTCGAAAAACAGAAAGAGAGCACATCAACAATCTCACAAGCCATCTTATGGAATTGGAAAAAGAAGAACAATCTAAGCCTAAACTCAGTAGAAGAAAAGAAATATCCAAAATCAAATCAGAGATCAATGAAATTGAAAACAAAAGAATCATTCAGAAAATTAATGAATCAAGGCGTTGGTCTTTTGAAAAAATAAATAAAATAGATAAACCATTGGCCAGACTAACGAGAAATAGAAAAGTAAAATCTCTAGTAACCTCAATCAGAAATGATAAAGGGGAAATAACAAGGGATCCCACAGAGATACAAGAGATCATCTCTGAATACTACCAGAAACTCTATGCCCAGAAATTTGACAATGTGAAGGAAATGGATTAATATTTGGAATAACACCCTTTCCCTAGACTCAGCCAGGAAGAAATAGAGCTCCTGAACAGACCAATTTCGAGCAATGAGATTAATGGGATTACACCTGCGGTGCATTTTACAAGGGTATATGTGAATCCTAGCAAATGTGGAATTTAAAGGTCTTAGCAAAATAACTAAGAAAATGATACAAAAGCTATGTTACCTAATGTGATGAAAATGTGTCAAACGATCTATGAACCAAGTGTATGGTGCCCCACGATCATACTAATGTACACAGCTATGGTTTAATTAAAAAAAAAAAAAAAAGAAAGAAACGATAAAAAATCTTCCAACCAAAAAATGCCCTGGTCCAGATGGCTTCACACCAGAATTCTATCAAACCTTCAAGGAAGAGCTTATTCCTGTACTTCAGAAATTATTCCAAAAAATTGAGGAGGAAGGAATCTTCCCCAACACATTCTATGAAGCAAACATCACCCTGATTCCAAAACCAGGAAAAGACCCAAACAAAAAGGAGAATTTCAGACCAATCTCACTCATGAATATAGATGCAAAAATTCTCAACAAAATCCTAGCCAATAGATTACAGCTTATCATCAAAAAAGTCATTCATCATGATCAAGTAGGCTTCATCCCAGGGATGCGAGGCTGGTTTAACATACTCAAGTCCATAAATGTTATCCACCATATTAACAGAGGCAAAAATAAAGATCATATGATCCTCTCAATAGATGCAGAAAAAGCATTTGATAAAATCCAGCATCCCTTTCTAATTAGAACACTGAAGAGTATAGGCATAGGTGGCACATTTCTAAATCTGATTGATGCTATCTATGACAAACCCACTGCTAAGATTTTACCGAATGGAGTAAAACTGAAAGCTTTTCCTCTTAGAACTGGAACCAGACAAGGTTGTCCTCTGTCGCCTTTACTGTTCAACATAATGCTGGAAGTTCTTGCCAATACAATTAGGCAAGACAAGGAAATAAAAGGAATCCAAATGGGAGCAGAGGAGGTCAAACTCTCCCTCTTTGCTGACGACATGATCTTATACTTAGAGAACCCCAAAGACTCAACCACAAGACTCCTAGAAGTCATCAAAAAATACAGTAATGTTTCAGGATATAAAATCAATGTCCACAAGTCAGTAGCCTTTGTATACGCCAATAGCAGTCAAGATGAGAAGCTAATTAAGGACACAACTCCCTTCACCATAGTTTCAAAGAAAATGAAATACCTAGGAATATACCTAACGAAGGAGGTGACGGAACTCTATAAAGACAATTATGAAATCCTCAGAAAGGAAATAGCAGAGGATATTAACATACGGAAGAACATACCATGCTCATGGATTGGAATAATCAACATTGTTAAAATGTCTATACTTCCCAAAGCAATCTACCTATTCAATGCCATTCCTATTAAAATACCAACATTGTACTTTCAAGATTTGGAAAAAATGATTCTGCGTTTTGTATGGAACCGGAAAAAACCACGTATAGCTAAGGCAATTCTTAGTAATAAAAATAAAGCTGGGGGCATCAGCATACCAGATTTTAGTCTGTACTACAAAGCCATAGTGGTCAAGACAGCATGGTACTAGCACAAAAACAGAGACATAGACACTTGGAATCGAATTGAAAACCAAGAAATGAAACTAACATCTTACAACCACCTAATCTTCGATAAACCAAACAAGAACATACCCTGGGGGAAAGACTCCCTATTCAATAAATGGTGTTGGGAGAACTGGATGTCTACATGTAAAAGACTGAAACTGGACCCACACCTTTCCCCACTCACAAAAATTGATTCAAGATGGATAAAGGACTTAAATTTAAGACATGAAACAATAAAAATCCTCAAAGAAAGCATAGGAAAAACATATTGAATTTTAATATATAAAATCTTTTAATTTCAAATTTAACATTAAAAAATGGTTAAAAATATTTGCCCCCAAATACACGTCTCACATATTTTAAAATAACTGCCCCAGAGATAACATTATAAAAACTTATTGAAAATACTTATTCCATTCTTTAGAGTATATACAAAAAAAATTATTAAGAATTTGTCTCTAATTCTAACACTAATTTTAAAAACTACTCTTAAGGCTCAACAAAAATCACCTATTGACTACACTAAGACAAAAATCTATATAATATTAAACACTATCTACTATGTCTATATAAATACCTCAAAAAAATAAAACCTGATTAAAAATTTCCCAATAAGTTGTGTGACTACAACACAGCCTCACAAGTAGCCCCACACCCAACTAAATTTTCAAAAATATTCACTTAAATTACCCAGAACTTCAGATCTATAGAACTTCAGTTTTATAAAGACTCTTAAAACTAAATATTATCTTAAAAACTGTATTAAGACTGTAAATGAAAATACTAATGTTCTCATCATACAAACCATAGCCATAAAGCCTAGAAGTTTAAATGTATATAATTGACTGCCAAATAATTTCATTTTCTTACCCTGGACACAACCATGACTTCATCCCTCTCAATATAAAAAAGCCTAATTAAACTCCTATTTATTTCTTTAGCAGAAAATAATTTTTAAGATAGATATCTTCCAAAAAAAAAAGATATATATCTTCCTGATCCCACATTCCAATAATGGACCCACCCAGACCAAAAAACTTACTCAACTGACCTTAAACCCTCTACTCAAGATGTCTTTTTCAAGGCCTCCAATAAATGACCTTTTCATTTTTGTCATGACATACCCAGCCACCTCCTAAACTATACTATGCCACACTCTAAATTGCTTTAAAAATGACCCTAGGCTCTTCTTCCTAAAACCTATATACCTTCCAGCCAGTAACCAAATTATCCTCAGGTCTTAAAAAAAAAGAAAAAAGAAAAAAAAAAAACCCTGACCAACTAAAAAAATAACAACAAAAAAACCCTAACTTCTAAAACATCCTACTTATGACCCCTATAATAGTCAAGCTGTCTAAATTACATCATTCCCACATCTAACCTTATCCCCCTAAAACAACCAACAAACTCCAACTAAACTAGTAAACTACAAAACTATAGATATAAAAATTAAAAACTTCAGTTATCAAAATAAAAAATATATTATTCTCAGACATTGTTTATTACTATATTTAATATACCCCTTATTATCTTTTATTAAATGTACTACATGTTATTCCTAATATAACTTTAAACCTATCCTTTGCCCAAATAAGTTCAATCCCAGGACAAATACAATAAGCCATGGTCATTATTTCCATTTAAAATCTATTTCATAGATATGAAATATAGTAAATAAGAGTGAAAAATGAAAGCACATATAGTAAGAATAAAATAAGAGTCTCAGGCTAGGGCAGACAGCTGGTCTGGTTGGTTTAGCTCCTGCCTGACCTTTACCCGCATCTCCCATTCTTACTGTTTTGTAAATTTAGCTCCCACCTTAAAGATGCCTATCTTGAGTAGTTTAGGTGGACTGATTTAGGGGATTAACTTTTAAATTAAAATGTTAATTATTTATAAGTCATGAGTTCTGTCAATTATTGTTTAAGATAAGGGTAAACATGGTCTTCACTTTAATTTCAAATATATAAAACTATAATGTTAAAAATTAAAAAACATAACAGTCTTGGAGAGGTTACTCTCACCATTCTCCAAAATCCCGGCCTTCTGACAAATAAAATTAGTAAACCTATCCCCGTTTCTACATATTAACTAACAATAACAAGTGGCTGGACCCTCTTCTTTCAATACTAGACATCTTCAGGGTGGGAGTTAAATTCATAAAACAGTAAGAATAAGAGACAGGGTGAAGGTCAGGCAGGACCTAAACCAACCAGACTAGCTGTGTCATGTCTGCCTTAGTCTGACAGATTCTATCTTATTTTTACTATATGTGTTTTGACTCTCCATTCCTATTATTACATTTCATAGCTATGAAATAGATTTTAAATGGAAATAATGACTATAATTTATTGTATTTGTCTGGGAACTGTCTTCATTTGGGCAAGGGATAGGTTTAAAGTTATACTGGAAACAACATATAGTACAATTATAAAAGATAAAAGGGGCACATTAAATATAATAACGAAGATATCTGAGAATAATACACCTTTCACTTTGACAGCTGAAGTTTTTAATGCTTGTCTTTGCACAGTTCTGTAGTTCACTGGTTCAGCTTGAGTTCTCTGTTTTTTTTTTCAGGAGGATAAGGCTAGATGTGGGAATGATGTAATTTAGAAAACTTTACTGCTGTAGGGGTTGTAAATAGGATATTTTAGAGGCCAGTTCACTTTTTCTTGAGTTTTTCTGGTCTTTTTTTCTAAGTCTTGAGGATAATCTGGTCATTGGCCAAAACATATGTATGTTTTAGGAAGCAAGGTAAGGGACCTCTTTTTAAGAAATTTAGAGGGTGGCACAGTGTAGCTCAGGAGGTGGCTGGGCTTGCTCTGACAGCAATCAAAGGTCATCTGCTGGAGGCCTTGAAAAAGTTGGGACGGGATCTTGGGTAGAGGGTCTAAGGCCAATTGACTAAATTTCTTGGTCTGGGTGGATCTATTACTGGAATGTAGGACCTGGAAGATATCTCAGAAATTATTTTAGGGAAAAGAAATAAATAGAGGCTTAATCTGGCTTTTTTACATCAACAGGGATGACGTCAGGGTTGTGTCTAGGGTAAGAGAATGAAATCATTTAGCAGTCACCTATAAATCTCTATAAGTTTGAGGTTTTAAGGCTAAGTTTTGTATGATGAGAAAATCAGTATTTTTATTTATAGTCTTAGTACAGTTCTTAAGGTAATATGTAGCTTTAAGAGTCTCCATAGAACTGATTTGAAGTTCTGGGCAATTTGAGTATTTTTGAAAATCAGCTGGGTATGGGGCCACTTGTGAGGCTGTGTTGTAGCTACATTACTTACTGGGAAATTTGTATTCAGGTTTTATTTTGTCCTGAGGTATTTATATAGATATAGTAGACAGTATTTAATATTGTAGAGATTTTTTTTTTTTTTTTTTAGTGTAGCCAGTAGGCGATCTTTGTTGAGCCTTAAGGTTTTTATAGTTTCTTTCCCATCAGTCTTAGAGTCAGAGACAAATTTTTAATTACATTTTTTCAGCATATAGTCTGGAGATTGGGATAAATATTTGCAGCAAGTTGTGGTAATATTATTTCTGAGGCAGTTATCTCAAAATATGTCAGACATGTACTTTGGGGTAAAAATTTTTAGTTTTGTTTTTTCCATGTCTACTTTGAAATTAAAAGATTTTATATATTAAAACTGAATGTTACCTCAGGGCTAAGAAGCAGGAAGAAATAACAAATCAGAGTAAATCTGACTACTGTATATAATTTTATACTTTTTGGCCAGTCTCTTAGTCTTGTTAATAGATCAGTTTAATTAAGCAGTTATATCTCATTTTATAAGCTGGTATTTTAGACAGGCTGGAATTTAATACAGGTGGGCTACAGTTTTTTTATTTTTGAACTATATCTTCTCTCTAATTTCCCATTTTATTAAAAATAAATTATAGCAGAATCAATTTAATTGTCAAAATAAACTGTATTTTCAGTATACTAAGTCTAATTATTTGTATAAAATACAGTAAGAATAATTATTAGTCATCTTGGCTTTTTTTTTATAATGTTGGAACCTTTTATAAGGAATCTCATGTTAATCTTGAAAGCCTCCATGAGCTCAGGTTTCATTTGTGTTATTAGATATCTGCACGTATTGGGTAAATTTCTCTTCTCTTAAAGTCTCAAAGTAAATTGGGATTTCCAGACCTGTCAGAAAGTGACATTTTTTTATTTACCACACATCAGGAAATGATATTGATGGGATATCTGGACAGTTTTTCTAACGAGCTTTTTATTGGCCTTATAAAGATTTAAAAGACAAAAATCTATTTTTTGACAAAGACTCACGTTTTCAAACATTAAACAGCCAAAGTATTACATTTTACAAATGACTCAGGCATTTTATAAAACATGACTTTAAGGTTTTAAGTTATTGAAAAATGTTCTGAAACAATAACATAGGTGTCATTTCTGATGTCTTTTCCTTGTCCTCCTAAGTCTCATGTGGGCATGTGGCATCAAAGATGACTACAAATGACAGGATCTATTTGTGTCTTTAATTCATTCACCAGAGTTCAAGACAAAAAGCAGGAAGACTGGAGCATTCAGTTTCTCTCAGAATAGTTAGAGGGCAAAGTTGGAGCAGGGAAGGGGCCATGGGCTAGACCAGGCCTTATAGCTGTTGTCCTATGCAAGGAGAACAGATCCCTAAGCCTCATCACAGCCACCTACTTATCTGACCTCAGAACTGAGAGGCTCAAGATCGAGAACATAAGTTCATAGTCAAATCCAGCAAAATTTAGAAATATTAGAGAAGTGGCAGTTTTATAATTTTTAAACATCTGAACTTTAATAACAGGTTTAAAACTAATTTTATTTATCAAAGAATACCAAAGTCACCTGAACAAAAAGGCATTTGAGTTCTTTTCTGGTTTTCTGATAAAATACTTGATGTAAGTACTTACTTTTTTTTAAAGCTATTCGAGATCTTTTGTATATTTTGATAGTGAAATATCATAGGCACATGACATATATAGACAGAGACAGAAGCAAAATTTATATTTTCTGGCTTTTAAACATATATTTTTATTCAGACTATTAATTTTTTAATTACCTAATTTATTTAACAGTTTACCTAGGTTTTATTTATTTTTTAGTTAACCATTTTTACACCCTGTAATTTAGATATATAAATATATTTTTAATTACTGCTTTTAAACCCATAAATTTTATCAAGAAAAAGAACAAATAAGTATTTTAACCAGATTTGTTATTTTAAATAATGTAATGTTATTATAATACCTCAAGGATCCATTTAAAGGCCACTTTTCTCTAGACTCAAGATGACCGATGCATTGGCCTGGCCATGTTACAGTAAAATTCCATGACTTTTTAGTTATAGATTGGTACCCATGCTGAGATCAATCAAACAGAATATGCCCCAGTGGGCTGCCATTTGAGATTGAGGCCTGAGCTGCCATAATGCCAACCAGATACAGAAACACCAAATTGCTTGAGAACAAAACTAGAACTGATGGGAACTAATGCTCTCAGCATGCAACCATGAGGCCTGAGCTGCCATAATATCAACCAGGTACAGAAACACCAGGTTTCTCAAGAACAAAATCAGAACTGATAAGAACTAAAGTTCTCTGCATGCAACCAGAATAAAGCAGGTGGACCTTAATGATAGATGGCAGGTGTGTGAGTGCAGAGCCAGAAGACTCCCAGGAAAAATATGGCAGCGCTGCTAGGAGCATTGAAGCCCTTCACCCCTGTCCAGGGGACTGCTAGGCTTCCCAGGCAGCACTTACACAGCATTTACTGGAGCAGGGGTCCCTTTGTGGTCACCAGAAATGTTCCAGGATAAATCAGGTCCAGCCACTTGTCACTGTCAGCTAATATACAGAGACAGAGATAGGTCCACCAAACTTTATCTGTCAGAAGGCCAGGATTTTGGAGCACAGTGAGAGTAGTCTTTCTAAGATTGTTTTGTTCTTCTACTCTTAAAATTACTGTTTCATATATAAAAGTTTAAAGACCACACAAACCTCTATTCTAAATAATAATTAGCATATTTCAGTGACCCATTACAACATTTTAATTTACAAGTTAATTTCTTAAATCAATCCACCTAAACTACTCCAGATAAGCATCTTTAGGGTGGGAGCTAAATTTACAAAACAGTAAGAATGGGAGACAGGGTGGTCAGGCAGGACTTAAACCGACCAGACCAGCTGTGTCATGTCGGCCTTGGCCTGACAGACTTTATCTTATTCTCATTATACGTGTTTTTACTATCACAAAGAAAAAAAATAATTTGAGAAAGGCATATTCTGGTATACACAGATCATGGTAAACAAAGAATACTTCAACGTGAATAATGAGGAAGATCAGAGGTCTCAATTATTTCTCAATTTTGTTGTAATAAATTAGATTTCCACTCTTCATCATTTGATCAGAAGAGGCAAGTGGTTCTTTTGAATCACAACATTTAATAATTCCAAGCATAATAACATTTAACCATCAAACTTGTTAAATATATCTGTAATAGGGAATCATATTGCTTTAGTTACTGTAGACTCTAGATTCTAGGAACTATTTTTACTATCGGAAATTTACCTTTTTCAATATTCTTTAAACAAATCATTAGCCTTTGGATAATTAACTCACTGCTATATACATTCAGACAGTAGATGGAAAGCTAGCTAGCTAGATGATAGAGATATATTGTATATGTATGTATTTATGTTAATTTATAAGTATAATTTAGATCTTCCTAAGTCTGTCTTATGCTGCAATGTTTATTGAAGATTTAAAACCACAGACTCTGGAAACAAACTGCCTAAGTTCAATTCTGATGCCATTACATTGTAGCTGTGTTGGTCTCCTCCTTGGGCTTCAATTTTCTTTTCTTTTTTGTTTTTCTTTCTTTCTTTTTTTTTGCAGTTTTTGGCCGGGGCTGGGTTTGAACCCACCACCTCCGGCATATGGGGCAGGCACCCTACTCCTTTGAGGCTCAGGCGCGGCCGGAGCTTCAGTTTTCTTATCTGTTACTTTGGTATCATAATCATACTTTATTTAGCTTTTGTGGGAAGTAATCAGAAAAATAACTGTAACGCAGGAAACACTCAGTAACTATTAGTTAATATAAATATTGTTCATGCAAAAGCTACAGGCAGTTTATGTCTAAGTTTTCTCTCTAAAAGCTACTCAGAATGAAAGATGTCTTTAGCAGATTCAATGTAAATACTCTGAAAAGCCTTGTTCTACACTGTTCACTTGATAAGGTCAAAGAATACACGAACAGGCCAGCAAGTGCAAACATCAGCCACGAGTCTGCTGCTTATTTTATCATTGTTCATGCAGACACATTAAATTTATTTACCCTCTGGATGTCAATGTTCAATGGATTCTACTAAAAGAAGAAACAAAATTTAAAAATGCTACAGATTACTCAGGCATTTGAACCAAATTCCTAGATAGAGAAGTTTGCACAATTTCAATACTATGGCCTCCCCAAATTTTTGGATAGATATATGTATGTGTACGTTTAGGTGTATAATGTAATTATATAATTATATATAAAATGTAATAATGTAATATAATTCTATGTAATAATTTGACGTAATTTTGCATAACTATATAATGTATATGTATTATATGCAATATTATATGTATATTTTATATAATTCAATGTATATTATATATAATACAGGTTGAGTAGCCTTTATCAGAAATACCTGGGACCAGACATGTTTTAGATTTCACATTATTTTGGATTTTGGAATATTTGCATGATATACTGACTGGTTGAGCATCCCTAAGCTGGAAATTTGAAATCTGAAATGGTCCAATGAGCATTTCCTTTGAGTGTCGTGTTGGCACCCAAAAAGGTTTAGATTATGGAGCATGTCAGATTTCAGGTTTTCGGATTAGAGATACACTACTACTATTTACTGTCACATTTATATATTTATATATGACACACAAGAACAATGTGCATCTATATGCAGGCTATAGATCTCTGGATTGTACACACCTTCAAGCTTTTGGATACTCAATACAAAAGTAGAAAATGATCTTCCATTTCCATACTTACCTATCTATATATATTACAGTTGAATAAAGAGTATCAGAGTTGAAGGCAAGGCACAGACAGGTAAAAAATTTTTGCTCTGATAACATAAAAAACTGCTGTAACTGAGTGCCATATACATCACCTACATTATTTCACACAAATTAATAACTTGAACCATGCAAATCAATGAGGTGCTCACGTGTGATAATTCATTAACTCAAACATAACTTGTGAAGAAACAATTTTGTGAATTGTTTTTGTTTTTTATCTACTTGAACCATGGTAAGTTTCAAGAATTTTGTCTTTTTATACCTTACACCTAAGTTGCTGCAACAAAGAGCAATAATGCAAAGAATTTTTTTCCTTATATGTGGAAGGAGATATAAATATACTTTGAACTAACATAAAATACTTGCATGTAAAAATAGTATTTCAAATTTTTGCACTTCTTTGCTCTAAAAGGGACAACATATTTCTATAATTTTTATTTCTTAGCTGTTCTAAATTTTAAAAGATAAGCTACATAGGATTTGATAAAAAATACAAATTTGTCTTATCCAATACTCTCAAACAAATGAATGGCATTTAAAAATTTTTAACAAGTAGAGCTATCAATAGGTTGGCAGAATAAGAAATCCTAGACCCTCCTTTTTTCTACAGAGATACCACTTCAACAACAATATATGGAACCATTCCCTTCATGAGAAATATAGAAACCAATTAAGAGGATACTGCAGCCCAGGGGAATCTGAAATCAGTTACATCAAAGCCAATAGGAAAATTCATGGCACGCTTTTAGCATAGTCCTTCTCCTCAGCTAACCAGTGTGCAATCAGGAAGTAACTCAGCTCCCAGCATCTCCTTGACTTACTATTCCCTGAGGGAAGGAAAGATAAGATTGGATCACACATTTGATGCTCTGCCTTTTCAGAGTTCTTTGGCAAAGAACTGGTTTCTATCTTGTCTGTCTCCAAATAGTGATGGGACTAAGCATACTCTTGATGCCTGTGGGCCACTGAAAATTTTAAAAAGCTGGGCAGCATGCTGCAGCTGCAAAGAACCTCCAGTGGAACAGACAGAGGCAGAGAGAGCTTGGCAGCCTGACTCTCGGGGAGAAAACATTCTGACTTTTCAGGGAGCTGCTAAAGGACAGATTTCCGTCTTGTATGTCTGAGAGTATGGTCAAGAGCTGTAATAATCTGGATGCCTCTGAGCCACTGAAAACAAAAGAGATGTAGGCAATGTGCTATTGCTCCAGAGTGTCCATACCAGCAGACAGATGGTGGTACAGCTCAGTGCCCCCCACCACCACAGGGAAATAAAAGAGTGCACCCAATATTTGGGCCTTTATGCAGGGCTGCCTGATGGGCTGGGCTTTGTCTAGGACTATTAGAAGCACTGATAGGATGCAGAATACTTTATATGCTGGGGCCACAAATAACATAAAAGACCTGCATAGTATGATACTGCTTCAGAGGACCAGTAGTACCAGAAGAAGCAAGAGACTACAAGTTCAAACAAATAAACATTATTGCAATTCATGTATAATAAACTAATAAAACAAAAATTTAGAAGTTTTATCTGGTGTGACTGCAATGTAATAAAGTAAATCTGGATAATGTAAATAAAAGGTATGAGAGTATGAATAGATGGAATCCCTACTTGGCAAAAAATAAAATAATTGAATGGATATATTCACTAGAGGGGGTTCAAGAGATGACTCATTCAGGCAGAAGAAAGAATCAGAAAACTAGCATATAGGTAATTTAAAATTATCCAGTCAGAGAAGGAAAATAAAAAAAAAAGAACAAACAAAAAAGAGTAAAGAAAGCAGAAAGGACTTAAATGACATCATCAAGTAGACCAATATAAACAATATGAGAGTCCCAAAAGAAAAAAAATAATGGGGTAGAAAGGAAGCTGTTCAAAGAAATAATGGCTGAAAACTTCTCAAATCTGGAGGAGCAAATGGCCAATCAGATTCAAGAAGTCAAACAGACCCCAAATACAACAAATCCAAAGAAGTTCATACCAATATATTATAATCAAATTGTCAAAAGTCAAAAACAAGATAATATTCAAAGCAGAAAAAGCTAAGTGATACATCATGTAAAAGGAAACCCACATAGGACAGTCACTTAAGTTTTCAATAGAAATCTTGTAGGCCAGAAGATATATCCAAAATTACGGAAGAAACAAACCTGCCACCCCAAAATACAATGTCCTTCAAAAAAAAGGAAATAAAGATTTTTTTTCATTTAAATAAAGAGTGAAGGGTTTCATCACCACAAGATGTGCCTTATAAGAAATTTAAAAAAGGATCTTCACATTGAAACAATAACACAAAAATATATGGAAGTATAGACAATCCCTAACTTACAATAGTTAAAATTGATTTTTCAAGTTTATGATGGTACGAAAATAATAAATACCTTCAGTAGAAACTATACTTCTCTCACAATGCTAGACAGCAGCAAGGAGCTACAGCCCCCACTAAGCCACATGTTTTAGACCCATAATATTTTCAATTTGTGATGAGTGTATCAGGATATAATCCTGATGTAGATGGAGGAGCATCTGTAGAAAGCTTGCTGGTAAAGATAAATATAGAGAGAAACAGAGAATACTGTAACATTGCAATGGTGACGTACAAATTAATTTTAACTCTGGTATAGAATTTAAAAGACAAAAATAATAAATAATAACTAAGAATATGTCTCAGGCAAATGATGTTGGGAAAACTGGATATCTACATACAGAAGAATGAAATTAGACCTTTATCTTACACCATACACAAAAATTAACTTAAAATATATTAGAAACTTAAACATAAAACCTGAAACTCTAAACCTTCTAAAAGAAAACATAAGAAAAAAAGCTTCATGACATTGGTTTTGGCAATGACCCCCAAAGCACAGGCAACAAAAGCAAAAGCAGACAAGTGGAACTATCAAACTAAAGGTCTTTTGCATAGCAAAGGAAACAATTAAGAGCAAGTGAAGGTATAAAAAGGCACCATACAGAAAGGTCAAAAGTATTTTTCTTTTCAGACAAGGGGTTAATATTTCAAAATACATAAGGAACTCCACAAAGAGCAAAATAACTAAGAAAATGCCAGGAAGGCTATGTTAACTAGTGTGATGAAAATGTGTCAAACGGTCTATGAACCAAGTATATGGTGCCCCATGATCATACTAATGTACACAGCTATGATTTAATAATAAAAAAAAAGAACCAAATAACCAAATTATAAAATGGGGAAAAGACAGAATACACATTTCTTTAAAGAAGATGTAAAAATGGTCAACAGCTATATGAAAAGGTTGTGAACATAACTAATCATCAGAGAAATATAAATCAAAACCGCAATAAGGTATTACCTTACCCCTATTAGTATGTCATTATAAAAAAATAAAAAGAGTACCAAGTGTTGGTGAGTGTGGAGAATAGGGAACTCTGTATTTTTCACGGGAAAGTACAATGTTGTGACCACTATGGAGAAAAATATGGAGGCTCCTCAAAAGTTTAAAAATACAATTACTGGTGGTGCCTGTGGCTCAAAGGAGTAGGGCGCTGGCCCCTTATACCAGAGGTGGTGGGTTCAAACCCAGACCAAGCCAAAAACAAACAAACAAAAAAAAAAAACAAAGAAAAAAAAACAATTACTTCTGGGTATTCATCATTCAAAAGATATGTGCTCTATGAAGTTCACTGCAGCATTCTTCACAATAGCCAAGAGGTAGAAACAACATAAAGAATCCACTGATAAATGAATATTATTCCGCCTTAAAAAGAAGGAAATTCTGTCATGTGCTACAATATGGATAGCTTTGAGGACATTATAAGTGAAGTGAATCAATCACAGAAGGAAAAAGTACTGAATGATACCACTTATACAAGGTATCTAGAATAGTCACATTCATAGAAACAGAGTGGAATAAAGGTTGTTAGGGTGCGGGAGTTGGAGAAATGGAGAATTGCTTTTCAATGGCTCTAAAATTTCAGTTATTCAAGATGAGAAAGTTCTAGAGTTTTGTTGTGCCACATTTGCTTATAGTTAGCAATACTGTAATGTACACTTATAAATTTAAGAAGATAGATTTCATGTGGCTTTTTCCCCACGATAAAAAAAATGATAACAAGAACTAAAAGAGCAGTGAAGTATGACACAATAAAACAAGATAATAAACAAAATATACATAAACACCTACAAAACTACATACTGGCTTCCAGAGCCAGGTGCTCAGTAAGCTGAGGTGAGAGAATGGCTTCATCCCAAACAGGAATGCTTCTAAAATACCTGTTCAGTGAGGAGATGCATTATTTGGCAAATTTGTATACAATATTTTCTAAAGATATGCCCCCTTTAAGAAAATCATGTCTTTTCTTCAGAAGAGATTTCCTAAAATCTGTTATCTTGCACATATCTGTAGCAACATTAACCATTTCATTTACAAAGACAAGGGCAAATACGTTGTTTAATACATACTGGCTTTTTTCATTTCGATAAATAAAGATGCCTTTTTTCAATTCTGAAATTTTACTCTTCTTGGAGGTTTTTGTGAAAAGTAGGAAAATATTCTTTTTTCATTGTGAGACGACAATGACTTTGAATTTATACATAAATGCCGTCATGATGTATACTGTGACTACATTTATAAAACCGCAAAACATCAATCTTGAACTTAATAGAGAAACTCTGTATTCCAACATTTCACTGTGTTCTCCATAGTTTCCTGTGCAACCGTTGAAGTGTTTCTTCTTTTATCTTCTGTTGTAATGTTTTATGGAGATTAAAGCTTAACTTCAGGACTTCAGAGAAAGCAACAGAGAATGAAATAGCTTGGAAGAGATAGAGATGTGCAAAACCATAAGCTATTTCTACAGATGCATGGCAAAGCAGAGGACTGAAAATTGAAGTTGAAGGTGGTAACTTCTTAAGAGACACAGTGGAGTTTTTCCTTATACAGTATGCACATTCAACTTCTTTCAGAAGATGTTTTTTGAAAGAATTCTGGTGACGGAAAAAAATATTTGAAACTTGGAAATCAGGCAAAAATATGGGCAGCACATCCACTCAATATCACACAGCAGGGAAGGCCATCCAAGGATTATGTAAAGGCATGTATTTAGTTCATTTTAAATTTGTTTAATAAATTCATGTGTATGTATAAGAATAAATGAGTTTAATAAAATTAAGTTTATAATTACTGTCTTAATATTTTCATGAAAGAATTGAATTCACCGATTTGAAACTTAAACTTAGACTGCCAATTGTTATAGGATATTGGGAAAACATTCATATGGAAATACATTCTGTTTTCTTTTTGCCCAAGGGAATTGATAGTTTTATATTTCTCCTGACAAATCCTATATACTCTTAAAAATGCACATATCAGCCAGAAAGTTCTGTCCTTTGAGAATAAAACCTAATTAGATTAAATTCACATTCTCTCCAGAGATTCCTGTGAAGAGGATGGCTTACAATTCTTGACACCTCTAACTCTGAATTTAGAGCGATAGATAGAGAAATATATTCAGCGATTGACACAGTTCCTCCCCATCTAACTTTATTGGGGTGAGAGGCATTTCTTTATTATTCAACAGATAGATGTTATTATATACAACCTATCACACACTTGCAAGAGCAGAAATGGATTTTTCTATTTTACTAATGCTTTGGACTCTTTCATTTGAAGAAATGATTATTCTTTCAACTTAAAAGGCATAATAAAGAAGTAAAAACAGAAGAAATTTGATGGAAGATGAGTTCAAATAATTCATACCTTAATATAAGCATTTATGAAACTTGTGAAATGCGCTAATATTATTTGACAGGAATCATTTAGTTCTGCACTTGCCATTGATTACATTAATGTTCTCTACAGCTTTTTAAATCTCTCAATGTAATTCTAAATATAAACCTACTAAATAATGAATATTAGGATTTAATATTCATGTTCCATGTCTTTCATCTCTTCCCAAAATTAGGCCTTGAAATCAACTCGTCTCTTTAAAAACTATTATTGAAAAGTTAAAAAAAAAAAACTGACTAAATTAAATAAATTGATTTTTCTTTTAAAATAAAAAAGGTCAATCTGCTTAAAATTTTACTTTTACATCTTTATTATCCTATAATGATAGAATTTTCCAAGTGAATATAACAAAACACAGAAAATAGAGAAGTCTTATTAAATGGAAAGAATGGTATATTTTTAAAAAGTGAATTTTATATAAATACAGGAACTTTATCTTCCACCTAATTTACAGTAATCTCCCTGTTATCCACTATCCATGGGGATTGGTAGATTCTGATAAATTTAGTTTCTGGTTGCTTGAGAATTACTATCATGTGGCTCAGTGAGTAGGGCGTCGGCCCCATATACCCAGGGTGGCCGGTTTGAACCCAGCCCCGGCCAAATTGCAACCAAAAAAAAAAAAAAATAGGCTTAACTCATTCTATACCCCATGCTGTACCATACCATACCATGCACTCTGTATTGCCTTGATATTAATATTGAAATACACTCATAAAAGCAATTTTTGGTAAATAAAGACAAACTTCACTATAGCACAGTTTTACTATACTACACCAATCAATGTGTATACAATGTACGCACCAATGCCTATCCAGAAATAAAAGTCTCACAGCATTAAGCAGATTTAATTTTTTTTTTTTTTTTTTTCAGTTTTTGGCTGGGGCTAGGTTTGAACCGGCCACCTCCAGCATATGGGGCCAGCACCCTACTCCTTTGAGCCACAGGCACCGCCCAAGCAGATATAATTTACATAACTGGGTACAGGATACCAAGGTTGTAGGACTACAAGTCCCAGTATACCATATCACAGTATTGTACATGCAGTTCAGTAACACACTCTGTTATTTAACCCATATTAGTAGAGGCACTATAATGACACAGTACAGCATGCACAGAATATGACCAGTTAGAAATCCACTTATGGTCACATAAATATACCTGTACAGTATAATCAAAATGTCCCACAAAGAGCACTGGGCAGAATAATGGCAGCGGCAGAAGGAAATTCCATAGCCAATTGTGACGAGTCAGGAAAGCAGCAGGGCACCGAGAACACATGGGAGCCACCGGAGGGATGCGTGAAGCATCAGCTTACTGACAGCATGGCGCACCAAGTTTAAACTCTGATTTCTTTCCCCCTTCAGTCATGTGCCGGTTGCTTAAGTTCAATATATCACTACATTGAACAGTTTGATGAGAATATTTCAGATTGTATATGAAATCAGCACATTGTACCCCTTGATTGCACTAATGTACACAGCTATGATTTAACAATAAAAAAATAAATAAACAACAAAAAAGTTCAATTTATCAAACAGTTTACTGCATGAATATTTTAATATGTCCTACAGCTGACAATTTGGTTTAAAATTTTCAATATTATAATAAAAGTTATATAATTAAAGTACCATAATAAAAAGTTATTCACACAGCCTTTTTCATTAATTATTTAAACTTGACACAATAATTATCCTTATCTATGGGGTACAATGTGATGTTTCAATGCATGTCTATATCGTATAATGATCACATCAGGGTAGTTACCATATCTAGCACTTTATTTTTTTTTAATTATTTTTTATTAAATCATAACTTTGTACATTGATGCATTTATGGGGTTCAGGGTACTGCTTCGATATACAATGTGAAATGCATACATTGAACTAACACATCCCAATATATTTCAAAACTATTTAGAAATCAGTATAATTGTGATGCATATCTATCACTTTAAACACTTATCATTTCTTTGTGGAGACAGCATTCAAAATCTTCTCTTCTAGCTATATTGAAATGTAAACAATACTGCCATTTTCTATAGTCACCCTACTGTGTAATAAAACCCAACAATTTATTCTGTGTACCTGTAACTTTGTACCCAAAGACTAACCTCTTCCATTGCCTTTCTCCCCCTACCCTTCCCAGACTTTGGTATTTACTATTCTACTCTCTACTTCTATGAAATCAACTATTTTAGATTCCACATGTGGTATCTGTCTTTCTGTGTGTGGCTTATTTCTCTTACCATAATTACCTCCAAGGTTCATCTGTGTTGCCACTTCATTCTTTTTTATGGCTGAATAGAATCCCATTGTGTGTGTGTGTGTGTGTGTGTGTGTGTACACATTTTCTTTAGTCACTCATCTGTAGATAGCCGTTTAGATCAACTCTAAATCTTCGCTATTGTGAATAGTGCTACAATTAACATGAGTGTACAGCTATCTCTTCAAAATTACTAATTTAATTTTCCTTGGACACATACTTAATAATGGGATTGCTGGATCATATGGTAATTCTATTTTTAATTCTTTGAGGAATCTCCATACTTCCATAGTGGCTGTACTAATTGACATTTCCAACAACAGTGTGTAAGAGTTCTCATTCTCCACACCTTCTCCAGTATTTGTATTTGTTGTCTTTTTGATAATAGTCATTCTGACCGGGGTGAAGTGATACTCATTATAATTTTAATTTGCATTTTCCTAATGATTAGCAATGTTGAGTTTTTGGGTTTTTTTTTATATATCTGTTGGTCATTTGTACATCTTCTTTTGAAAAATGTCTATAGACATTTTAGCAATAGTAATTCTTCTAATCTATGAATATGGAATATCTTTTCATTTATTCTGTTCTCTTCAATTTCCTCCATCAGTGTTTTATAGTTTTCATTGGAGAGATCCTTCACCTCCTAGGCTAAGTTTATACCTAAGTGGTGTTGTTGTTTTTTTTTTTTTTTTGTAGCTATTTTAAAAGAAATTGTTTGGTTGATTTCTTTTTAGTTAGTTCACTATTGGGGTAGAGAAACACTACCAATTTTTAACTTTACTCTTATGCTTACTTCACAGTTGGCAAATAGTTTTCATATTCATTATCTCAATTTTCAGCCACATAAGCTGCCCATTAGATAGTCCGGACAGGTAAAATTGTCACCATTTTCAGATTCTGGATAAGTACGTTCAGGCACAAAATTCATAAATGACTTACCTCAGGGTAACTAAGTAATCAAGTAGCAGAGCTGGAACTTATTCTCCAGTTCAGATCGTGAATAGAAGGCCCTGGAACACATTGTTTATGTTTAGAAATGTTTTGTTATAAACATTATGTTCTTTAAAGTATTGGTCAATTTGTATTTCTCCTAATTTATTAAAGCATGCAATTCTTCTATTTTATTCAATTTACTAAAAATATTTCATAAGCAATAACAAAGATTTTATATGGAGTCAAACTGTTCTATTCCACTTATGCTTGGAAATATGAGCAGCTGTTTGGATGCACAGTTGAAAAATTTCAATCTGTGTGTAAGGGAGAATTCTGGTGATTCCAAGGATGAGAGAATTAAATCAATTTACCTTTGCAAAGGGAAACTGCTCTGGGAATTATTTAAGGTGGTTAAATTGCATAGCTTTCCCTTCACAAGCTGTCAACAACAAAGAGATTAAGACTTCATTTGCATGCTTTATCTTTAATGTAAAATGACAGAAATTGACATTTGAAAACTGTAT
The DNA here is from genome assembly GCF_027406575.1 of Nycticebus coucang. NCBI lineage: Eukaryota > Metazoa > Chordata > Mammalia > Primates > Lorisidae > Nycticebus > Nycticebus coucang. The sequence continues at coordinate 27,127,511 of NC_069804.1, read as the reverse complement.
GATACCAGTACCCTACAAGACACAAGCAGAAACTTGTACAGCTTTGGAGCCTAGCTTCTGCATATATTTGTTTCTCTTGTTTATTACAAGATCTGGTGTGCTTTTAGTAGTTGAATCTTTTAAATATTATCCCCTCTATTAAAATGCAAAAACCCTGCTTGTGATGATACTATGAAAATCAACTTAAGGGCACAGAGTACATTTTTTTTTTTTTGACTCTTAGCCCTCCTTTAAAACTAAAAGAGCCAGTAATCTCAAAGTGTAACATTCTATGAATCAGTTACTCATTTGCATAATTTACATTCCAGTGCAAAGCATGAGGCTCTGACCCAGATTATCAAAGTAAATTGTTAGCAAGCCAATAAAATATTGAGCAGATGGATGTCATTTTTCAAAATTAGACTTTCTTTAACGATAATAATTCTTGATGTTCTAAGATAATAAGAATCAGTAGGAAGAACTCATCGGGCATTTCTTTCATAGAAGTCTAAGGATGATCGACAAAGAGCAGAAAAATCCCTCCTAATTTCACAAAAGGAATTTGAGTATAAATATATATGGTAAAATAGTTCCTTGAAGTCCAAGAACATGATATATTCCTCTCTAATAAGCACATTATAGCATACTTCCTTCTTATCCTGTGAGTCTGGGAAATTTTCATGCTCATTCCCAGTTCCTATATATTGTATTTTAGAAGGCAAAAAGAAGATCATCATATTTTATAAAGAATAAGCTGCCTCTTCAATTAATGCCCCGTGCTAAATTTGAAATCTACATCCTACACACCACTCTGGTTACAAAATAATTAGTTTGATTCAGATGTTTAATTAAGCATGACAAGGAGGCTTTAGTTTTAAGCTAAGAGGAGGAAAAAAATGAAAGCGTTGCCTTGGAAAAGCCTAAAGCATATTTTGCAGAGCATCTCAGAACAAACAGTTTTAACTAAAAGACTTAGCCTATTCCTTTGATGACTTCATTAAGAAGTCAAAATCTTCAGACCCATGAGGTCTATGACAGAGAATACTCTAGTAGCTAGATGTAGGACACATAGAATTTGGATGTTTTGATCAAATTGTAATAAATATCTTTAATTAAATAGGCTTTGCCTGGAAAACTAAAGGAAAGGAAAAAAGAGTTCCTCTTATTTTTTTAACCATTATTTCCTTATTCTATGTTAACTGAAGGGATATTTTATTTATAAATATTATTATGACTTCCATAAATAGTAAATACATCCATTGCACACACACTCACTTCATTTGTGCTTTATTATGTTTTACAAACTCTCTTCTTTTATGTTCAAAACTACGTTAAAACCCAAATCTCCATGTTTTTCCCTTTACTAACATTACATTTGATTGTAAGCAAAAGAACAAAAAAGTAGAGCTTATGATGATTTATTTGATTCTCAATTTTGGTGACAAATTTACATCTGTATTCACATAGATCAGGGAGAAATCAGTGAAAATTCACAGAAACACCATAAATGTAAACTAGAATTTTTAAAAACACAATATTCATTAGACAACCTGACATTTTTTTTCTATTTTTTTTAAGTTTTCATTTACAAGATTATTTCCTGTAGAAATACAGTCTCTATTAATAAGTTGGGAAATGTCAAATTGGCTGACAAATGTTCTCACATCCCAGATTTACAGCAATGTCTATGCTCAGGGTTAAGAGAGACTTTTTAACAGGCAGCAGCTTTACACAAATCCTTACAAATTTATTATAGATACCAAGTCAGAAACTGAACTTCGTTGCAGTTACAATCAGCTGAGGGAAGGGAGGGAAATCCATGGTAGAGGTTTATGACACAGTGTTGAAATCTCAGGGTTAGGGAAGATGTTTCAGAGTTCCTGAGTTTTTTATAAGCTGTATGTCCCCCATCCAGTCCTCCGAAGGCCAATGAAAAGCCACTGTTACTAAAAGCAGAATGTTGTATCTACTGTCTGACACCCAATAGAAAAAAAGTCTTATAACTATTGTTCTATTGCCAAAATTATTCTTAATTTAAAAGTGGGTTTTGTGGCTGTCCTCTATCTTCAAAGATGTCTGAGGATTTGAACCTAGTCCATTAACTCAAGGAATTTATGAATGCATGCTGGATTCTAGAAAGTGCTTCTGAATACTGTGAGCTAGCTCGTGCATCTACATTTCATTGTCAAGATGGTTTATTGAATGATGAGTAGTTAGTATTGGTAATTAGTATTGATCTCACAAAGCACAAGATCACAGTTTTGTCATTGGTATGCATGTTATGTTGCTGTCTGTATCCCTTCTAAAGTAAACTTAATGCTGGGTAAAGTCTAATCAATCTCATGAGTTTCACTGTCAATCCTAACTTAGATCACTCCCTCTAGTTGATAAATGTGGACACTATACACTTCTATTTCACTGAGTTTCTACTTCATGTCCAAAGTATACCTTTGTCTTTCCTGTTAGATTCTAGTTTTCTTTGATTTCTCTTGCTTTTCTTTTGGTTGTACTTGAAAAGCCTCTGCTCCTTCTCCCATACCCTGAGCGTGTGTAAATTTAGCACTGAGATGAATAGACCAAAACTGTTAGACTTACAAAGATCTGGATTTGCATCCTTGCTCTGCAACTCAAGGGAAGTTTTACAAAGAGAAAATTAGTCAACCTCTTGGAGCTTCAGTCTCTTGTTGGTATATTGGGTCTTACATATCTCACAATGTTATTTAAATTATATTACACATAAAAAGTTATTTTAGGTGTGGAAATGGATTAATGAATGAGAACAAACTTAGTAAATATGCTCTCATGAACTTATATATTGCAAAAGTCAAGAGTAACTGCCATCTATCTTCGTATCTAACAATATCTGTGGTGGAGGAGCCCCGCATATATTAAGGGCATATACTATGCCAAATATTTACATAAATTATATCATACAAATTGTCAAGGGAGACATTATATTCATTTTACCCAGGCAAATTAGAATCTTTGAGTTGCTTTTAGTAATATGATCTTTATTAAATATAATTGCTAGGAATCAAGAATATTTTATGAATTTTATGAAGAGTATTATATCAACATAATCATATTTAATTTTCAAAACAACTCTATAAGTATTCTTATCCCACTGCATAGGTGAAATAAAGAGAAATGTAGAAAAATTATTAGCATGTGATAAAGCAAGATTAAAAATCCAAGTTCATCTGACTCTAAAGTGTATAATCTTTCAATTAATAATCTTACTGCTAATGAATTCAGTGCCTCGAACACAATATATAAATAATATATATTTGATGGATGACATGTAATACTTTTATAGTTTGCTCCTTTGGGTTAATATCACTTTATTCTCACCCTCTATTGGGAGTGCCCCTATCCATAAGCCTGTGGATAACACAAAAATATCTGGCTAATATTCTAACAATTTTATATTAACATAATTTATGATAAAGAATTTGCAATACCTGGATCCCCTAAAATTAGAATATACTTCAGAATTTCCTGTTTTCCCAAGGGCAGGTATAACAAAGGAAAAGAATTCTGATTTCACAGGTAAGATTTTTTAAATGCTTTTTTTAGTAGAAATGGAGCTGCTATTTTATTAAATTATATAAAGAAACTCTGCTACAACATTGATTATAATCTCTCGAAGGGTAACACAATTAGAATATTGTAAGTAAAATAGGATAGTAGACAATTACATTACAGGAAAGAGTGGGATGATAGAAAGTACAATTCCCTTGATTGGCATAGAAAAAGTTGAATGATGTAGCAAAGCCAAAGGTAGACAATTTTTTTTATTGTTAAATCATAGCTGTGTACATTAGTGCAATCAAGGGGTACAATGTGCTGGTTTCATATACAATCTGAAATATTCTCATCAAACTGTTCAATGTAGCCTTTTTTTTTTTTTAAGACCTTATAAGACAAAGGAAAAAAATGCCATTTGTCATAGGTTGAATAGTGTCTCCCCAAAAGATATGTTGAAGTCCTAACCCCAAGCACCTTTGAATGTGACCCTATTTGGAAACAAAGTTTTTGTATATGTAATCAAGTTAAGACAACTCATTCATTAAGATGGACTTTAATCCAGTATTGTTGGTGAGTGCTGCCTAGGCTTGGGCACCACCTCCTTGCACTCAACACCAGAGCACAGTCACATTCATGAAGAACAGATCCTCTATGCGCCCACAGCCAGTCATGGTCTGGCCTGCCCTCCAGGGCTGCTTCTATGCCTGAAGGGAGAGACTTGCTGCCTCAGCTCCCAGCTTCTCTCCTTGATAGGATGGAAGACTAAGGGGTATGATTAAGGGTAGAGAGTAGGAACCAAGTCATGGCTGGGGGGGCTGCTCCCCAGTCAGAACAAATAATGAGGGGCCCCTAGTGACCTTACACTGACCTGGCCCATCACATAATTAAAATTGCAAATTTAGACCCCCATGGGTTCTTCAGGAAGGTTGGGGGAAGGCACCTGGGTTTTTAAGAAGTTTTTTGTATAACCCCAACCTGCCAATTACCCCAAAGACAGGAGGCAACAGCCAATCCTGCTGGGGGAAAGGTGGGACAAACTAGGCAGCTTAGTTAGCTTATAAAAGATGGTGTGTGTTCAGACGTTGGGGTCTCTTCTCCACTTGTGAAGAGGGACCAGTGTAACTCTTCAAGAATCTCCTTGCAGTTTGTTTGCCTTTGTTCTGCAGTAAATGCATGTGATAGTGATTACCTTGTGTTTGTGATTGCTCTGTTTGGCTAGGCACCAGCGCTCATTCTTAGCACTGGGAGCCAAGAACAGGGAACATCCACCTCCAGAGGTACCTGGCAATATGACTTGTGTACTTACAAGAAGAGGAAAATCTGTGCCCGGATGCGCACACACATGCACGAAGGAGAATACTATCTGAAGACAAAGAAACATGAGAAAATACAGCCATGTGAAGACAGCAGCAGAGAAGGAATTCCTACAGCTACCAGAAGCTGGGAGAGGAAAGGAAGAATCCTCCCCACAGAGGTTTCAGATGCAGTGTGGCCTTGCCAACACCTTCATTTCCAACAGCTGGCCTCCAGAATTGTAAGACAATAAATTGTGCTTGTTTTAAGCCACCCCAAGTGTGTGGTACTTTCTTACAGCAGCCCTAGGAAACTAATACAGTATTTTTGTTGGGAAAAAAAAAATCTCCACACACTTAACTTTTCATAGGTCATAGAACATACAAAGTTGTTTTAGAATGGCAAGTTGTGTGAAACTCTCAATTTTCACTCTGCAAATATCTTAACATGGGTATGTTCTCATTCTTGACAAAGATTTGAAGTGAGAATGAAATTTTTTTCACTGGTTTATAAATCCATAATACCATTTTTCTTTGTCTTCGATGATAAACACATTTTTTTCTCATTGCTCTGTTTGTTCAAATATTGATATACTAAAAGCAAAGAAAGAGTGAGCTAACCTGTATTTTCTTCTGAATTATCAAGGTTATTTGAGGCCTCGGCCTCATTTATTTGATGATTACTTTAAATGCACACTTTAATGCAGGGTCCGGGCCAGAGAATACCACCAGAATACAGCAGTATAAAAAGCACGAATAACTTACTTGTTTAAAAGACTTATGGTAATATACTTTGGTCAAAATTAAAACCAATTTATGTGAAAATTGGTGAAAGTATATTACTGTCAGTATATGACTGAAAATATATGTTAAAGTATATTTCTTAAACATTAATTTTTAACTCAACATCTTAATTTATTGTTTAGGATAGTGTAGCCTCATTTATAAGTGACGTATGTTTGTAATTTCTCCTTTATAATAATATATTTTCTCCAACTTTAATATCAGGTGTACCCAGATCAAGTAGAATGATTCTGATATATTTCTTCTTTTTCTACTGTCTATAAGATTTAGCATGATCTGTTTTTTTAAATTATCTTTTACTTTTATTTATAAATATTAGTTGTCCTTTTTTGATACTTAAAAAATAATAAGTTAACTGATGACTCCATACTGAATCTCAGAGTCAAAGCATTTTATAATAGACATACTCTTATTTGACAATGTGAATGTTACTTTCTTTGCATTATTATTGCTTAATATTTTGATGAAGCAATTGTCTGATTCCTTTTCTGAATGTATTTATGTTTGTTCATTCTTTACAAGGTTTTTGTTTCTAATCCTTATCTTAAACATTGTTATTGTTATTAAATTTTAAGTCTTTTTAATTTTGTGAAGGCAAGAAAATGGAAACCTAATTAACACATGTATATGTAAAAATAAAAATTAAATTAAAAAAAAGACTTATTGCTGTGTAACAAATTAGCCCAAAACTTAATGGCTTAAACCAATAACACACATTATCTCAAAGTTACTGTGAGTCACGAAACCAAACATGACTTAACTGGATCCTTTGGTGTTAGGTTTCTCTCAAAGCTACAGTCATCTACAGGCTCAGTTGGGAAGGATCTGCTTCTTATTTAATTCAAGTAGCTGTTGGCAGGATTAAGCTCCTTGACGGTTATGGGATTGAAGCTTTAGTTCCTCATGAGTTGTTGGCCAGAGGTCTCCCTGGTTTCCTTGACATACGGCTCTCTCATTAGATCATCTTATAACATGACAGCTTACTTTACCATCAAGTGAGGGGGCAAAAGAAAGTACCAGAAAAAAAAGACAGCTTCTGTAAGATGCAATCTTTTGTATCACACAAGTGATAACTCATCACTTTTGCCACAATTTACTCATCAGAAGAAAATCACCAGGTGAAACCCATATTCAAGGGATGAAGAATACACAAGGACGTGAATGCCTGGAAATGTAGATCGCTGGGGCCCACGTCAGAATGCAATATTACTACATGACCAAGTGATAAATATGTCCAATATAATTAAATGACATACTTATGCATTGAAATAAAAAATAAACAATAGCTTTTCATAAGCTGGAATCAGTAAGTAGATATAATTTTCTTATAAAAATACTTTTCAAACTATAACAAAGAAATGACATAAATTATAGTGAAAAATTGAGAGTGAATAAGAATTACAAGGTAGTATTTTAGTAAATTCCCATATCATTGTCAATTTATTTCACTAACAATTTATATATTCTGTATTAGATGAGAAAAAAAGCTTTGAAGTCATACATACATGAGGTCAAGGCCAGGGTCAACCATTACTTACTAGTCGTGTTTTCATTTGTAAACTAAGGGTATTGATACCTGAACATCATATATTGAAATCTGATGTTACATATAAAGTGCTTATCCTGCATGAATATTATTGATTTTATGAGTTTTGTTGTTTGCTCTGTGATGAAAGAATTGGGAGAAAGGAGAAAGAGAGTTATGTAGAGCAGAAGAAGGGATGCTTTAATATCAGTTGTTAATGTCAGGAGTAACAATGGGCAGAGGTAAAAGCCTCATTTATGTCAAACAAAGATACAAAAAAATCAAGAAATAGGTGACAAGTTCTGTCTATAACTGAAACAAAATGCAGGTCAAAGTAAATACAGGGAATAAAGTTGGGCAGTAGAAAGTGCATTTGAGTGTAAAAAGAAGAGATCATGAAATTTGGTACTGATTCACCAAAACAATTTGTAAAAGAATAGTGTTGGAGAAAATAGAGCTTCAGATTTCAAAACATACCACAAAGCTACACTCATTTACATAAAGGGGTACTGCTATTTATTTAAACACATAGATCAAGAGAACAGAATTGAAACTCCTGAAATAAAATCCATTACATCTTTAAACCTTTTATTTTTGAAAATGTTGCCAAAGAAATTCAATGAGGAATGGGTGGTCTTTTCCAAAAACAATTGTCCCACTTGAATATTCAAGAACAGAAAGATGAATATAGACAGTTCACCCTGACAAATTATTGACTCAGAATGGATCATAGAAATGAATAGAAAAAAAATATCTTTAAATAGTGAAATCACTGAGTAAACACCTGTGATCTTGGGATATTTAGAAAGCCTTTGAATAAGATAAAAAAAATACAAATAAAAAGTTAAACCATACTTCAGCAAAATTAGAAACTTCTGAGTTGTGTGTCGGCACCCATAGCTCAGTGGGCAGGGCACCAACCACATACACCAAGGCTGGTGGGTTCAAGCCTGGCCCAGGCCTGCTAACCAACAATGACAACTGCAACCAAAAAATAGCCAGGTGTTCTGGTGGGCACCTGTAGTCCCAGCTACCTGGGAGGCTGAGGCAAGAGAATCGCTTAAGCCCAAGAGTTGGAGGTTGCTGTGAGCTGTGACACCATGGTACTCTACCAAGGGCGACATAGTGAAACTCTGTCTCAGAAAAAATTAAATAAATAAAATAGGCATTTCATTCGCATGTTCCTGGCACTGGGTGAAACACGTTATCCCTCAGAAATACAGCAGAGTCTACTACCTTGAACACAGCAAGGCCATCAATTGTAAAAGGGACTTCTCAACATTGGGGCACATGAAGCGCATTCATCCAAAAGGTGAGGGGTGGCTGGGCCTACTGGCCTGAATGTTTTTTTCCAGAGCAAAATGGCAGATCATTGACAGAGCCTCAGAGCTAGCACTGTGCATTTTGTTTAAGATCCCACACAGTTCTGTGGGAGGTATCACGAAGTTTGACCATTTACCTTTCCTATTCCATTCTTGTTACTGCAGTTCGGTAACTGCAACCATTTGCAGAACACCTTTTCTTCCTGTCCTCTTCTGGTACCTTAGTGCCAGCATTTTCTTTTTTTTTTTTTTTTTTTGTGGTTTTTGGCTGAGGCTGGGTTTGAACCCACCACCTCCAGCATATGGGACTGGCGCCCTATCCCTTTGAGCCACAGGCGCCGCCCAGTGCCAGCATTTTCAATGATGCCTTAAGTCCCAATAGAAGTTGGAAAAGCCTTTGCAGTGACATGTGCTCTAGCGTCCAGTTACCAAAAGCTACCACAGTAGATACTCTGAGTTGCCAGACGGTCCTGTCGGAGGTGTGCCAACATGCCCTTGCCTACTGCATAATACCTTCCCATAGGCCAGTGGTTAGGTAAAGTGTGTCCGTGGGCCACAGCATTTCTTCGTGGTCCTCTTTGGGGACTTTAGTGCCTGCATAATCAATGATGCCATAAATGCCAGTAGAGCGTGGAAAGGCCTTCACAGTGACATGTAGAGTGCCTTCCATTGTAGGAAGTCTAAACTAAGGAAGTTCAAAGATAAGAAACACACTGGTAAAAATGTTTAGAAATCACATAATAGGTAAAAAAAAAAAAAAAAAGTGAGTTCAGAATATATAAAGATTACTTTCAAATGAGAAAGTAGAACAACCAAATTTTAAAAATCAGTAAAATCTGAGGAGACATTTCATAAAAGCACAAATATGAATGACAAAGTTCATGAAAAGATGCCAAAAACCATTAGTTAATAAGAAATGCAAAATAAAATGAAATGAATGCAACATTTTTGCTCTGAAGAGCTGCTCTAATAGAAAACACAAGACATAACAAGTATGATCAAAGATGTGGAGTCACAGGGTCCCTTTCACCTTGGTGATGGGAATGTAAAATTTTACAGCTATTACGGAAAATAGTTTGGCAATTTCTAATAATGATTTGTGACAAGGCACAGCAAAATCAGGATTAGTAAACAACACAAAAGAAATGAAGACTTATATTTACTCAATAACATGGATATGAAGGTCATGGCAGTATCATTCACAGCATCAAACACATGGAAAGAAACAAATGCCATTCAACCAGAAATTAAATACTATAGTTTTTAAAGGTACATCCATACAGTGGAATACAATTCTGTGGAATTCAAGTTTGTGTTCATGGATTAGAAGTTTCGACATTGTTAAAATACCAATAGAGTTGAATAGATCTACAGATTCAAATCATCACTATTAAAATCCCATTTGATTTTTGGGGAAAAATTGACAATCGGATTCTAAAATTCATATGGCAATACAAAGGTCCCAGAAAAACCTAAAGAAACAGGAAAGTGAGAAAACAAATTCTTCTCAACTTCAAAACTTACTATAAGCCTACAGTAATGTAAAGAGTGTGAGGCTGGGCACAGTGGCTCATGCCTGTTACCCCAGTACTTTGGGAGGTTGAGGTGGAAGTATTACTTGAGACCAGGAGCTCGAGACCAGTCTAGGCTATCCAGAGATACCCTGTACCTAAAAAAAGTTTTAAAAATTATCCAGGCATGAAGAGGGACTTTACCTAAAAAATGCAATCAGTGTAACCTGGCTTATTGTAACCTCAATGAAAAATAAATAAATAAAATAAAACAATAAAAAATAAATAAATAATAAAGTAATTTTCAATCAAAAAAAAATTATCTAGGCATGGTGGCATGCCTGTAGTCCTAGCTACTTGGGAGGCTGAGGCATTTGAGGTTGCAGTGAGATGTAATCATGCCACTGCACTCCAGACTTGGTTCTTAAAGAAATTATGTCTAATATTTCCATTGCAGATTCTATATAATTATTTTCATCTTTTCTCAAATCACGAAAACCTTAAGTGCTCATGACTTAAAACCCTTGAAATAAACTGCCTCTCTACTCAAAATCTGCTTATATCTGCATCTCAGTTCTCTTCATAAGGACATGACTCAAACTACTGTTGAGTTTCTTTTTGCCGTTAGATTCTTTTTTTTTTTAATTGTTTTGCATTCACACCTTTCTGATTATTTCACCTTTGCTCATATTTTCTGTCATGCTGCCTTGTTCTGGTGTTTTCTTTCCCTGTCAACACATAGCTCACTACAACTCAAGATTCTGGTGAGCCAGCCCAGGGGCTCACACCTGTAATCCTAGCCCCTCCCAGCCCTTTTTGAGGCCAAGGTAGGAGGACCCCTGGAGGCCAGGAGTTTGAAATCAGCCTGGGCAACGAAGGGAGACCTCAGTTCTACAAAAAATAGAAAAATTAGGTAGGCCTGGTGGGTTATGCCTATAGTCCCAGCTACTCCGGAGGCTGAGGTAGGAGGATTGAATGAGCCTGGGAATTGGAGGTAGCAGTGAGTGATGATCACAACAATATACTCTCTCTAGTCTAGATGACAGAGCAAGACGCTGTCCCACAAAAAAAATTTTTTCTTAGAACTGCCTTTATATATGATGCACAGTCTATATGCCTGCATGTCTAATAAACAATCTTTTTTACACAAAATAAAATGGACTCATCTAAAACATACAAATCATTAGAAAATGATTTTGTGCAAATAAAGTATAATTTGTTTACACAGTATTTTCATCATGCTCACTGTTTCCAAATAAGTATGAGCTACTCCTAACTCATTACCAGTGTCTATAAAGCATACAGGAGATATTTTATTTAGCAATTTGGAAATATTAGTCATTGGTCATTGTCTTGAGGAGGGAGAATTTCTGATCTTTATGGGTTGCATTTTTGATCTTTTCAAGTTAGTACAACTAAAGATTTTACAACTTTTAAATACAAGAGGATTTGTGAAGCACTAGAGAAGGATTTGAATTTAATCTGAAAATCTCTATAAGAACAAAAATAATTTTTTAAATCTTTGAATTTTACTGAATACCAGATGTGTACATATGCTGTATCAATGCCTTCAACATTTACTGGCATTTTTGCTTATTTTGCTGTCCCTGAACAGATGAATAATATTTAATAATCCTCTAAGTCTATTTGAAATTGTTAATACTTGCTAATCTGCAAGGATAAAATACTAAAATCCTTTGATATCATGAAAAAAATAATTTTTAAAAGAATGTACCGAGATGCCAGCTATATGACTTTACCCTTAAAATGACATCCACTAGAAATTCCAAACATCAGAAATATCTGCTCATATTTTCTTATAAATTCATTTAAGGCCTAACTCATTCACATTAATTTTTCTCATTCTGGAGTATTCAACAACAGAGCTTCTAAATCCATAGAGGCCACAGATAGGTCCTATCCTTTACAACTCCAATGCATTTTCCTGCTTGACTTAAGTCAATCCATCTGAAGCAGAAAATCACTGTTTAGTAGAGGTTGTCTGAATAGAGGCCATTTCAGAACTTTTAAAAATGGTATACAAACAGGGGTGGAAAACCAAGAGCAAGTAAAAAAACCACTATGGCTTGTAGCTAGCCACACCTTCCACTTAAAACACCCAAACCACAACTGTGTGCAATAACATTTTCCCACAAGCTATAAGCCTGAGTAAATAAAGCCCAAAAGGACAAAAGTAAAATGGAAATAATGCTATTCAAATCTAGATAAAGATTACTTTTTCTACTACATAAGTCAATGTACTACAATTTAACACCAAAGTGTTTCTTAAATGGTTTTATTATAATCTTATGCTAAGTAGGCCATTCAATGGATCTAGTTTTCTTCCCCATCACCAACTGCACAGTATTTTTAAAAAATATCAGTAACTTTCATGAATTTACTACTTGAAAAATCTCCCTTTCATCGTGTCTTGTATTAATAAACAGTGAGCACTCCAGGTCCTTCCTGCATGTCTTTCTTTGTGAGTGCACATTATTTTGAGCTCTATGCACAGAGGTGGTTGAACAGTTTACTCCCTTCTGTTCAAGGTTGAACACTATCTCATATTGATGTGATTTTGCATTACTCACTCATAAGTTTTTACCAAATTTTATGTTAAAGTGACATAAAATGGTTAAGGTAAAAGAAGCAAAGATGTTTGGGTCAATGCAATGTTGTTTGAAATGCTCTCTGCAAAAGCAGCTGCCAGCTTACAGATGATAGCTATTTGGAATTTTATGTCATCATTAAATTAATGAAAATACACAACCCACCCCACACACAAACAAGCAAGCACAAAGTAAGTTGATTTGAAATGACTCTTGCAAGCACAGGGCTCTTGCTTGAAACATAAATGAGAAGCTATTGTAAATGCAGAGTGGTAATCTCAAAATAATAGATTATCTGATCTTGACAGACATCATTCTTGACATAAAGAAAGAGTTTAGAATGTTAATGAGGTAAAACTGACATGTGAATTAATCTAATAATGTGCAGTCAAGGGAAGTTATCCTCTACATTGAAGTTCTTTCCACTAATATTCTACAAAACTCTAAAATAAGATAGTTCTAAAATACTTTCAGTTTTTTGGTAAAGGAATATTCTCAAAATACTATATATATATGGCATATATAACCATAGTCAAAAATCAGATTTTCCATTCTGGTATTGTTGAAGTTGTGGAATGTCTTTAGTGACTTGACTCACATGGATGTCCACATTTTTATTCCATATACTTTGACAATATTACATCATGACTCAAGAACTTACACTTGTATTCCTTAAATTTATGCATGCCTTCTAATCCTAGCACTCTGAGAGGCTGAGGCAGGTGGATTGCTTGGGTTCAGGAGTTCAAGACCAGCCACAGCAAAAGCAAGACCCCGTCTGTACTAAAAATAGAAAAACTAAGGCAGGAGGATCGCTTGAGCTCAGGAGTTTGAAGTTGCTGTGAGCTATGATGATCCGATCCCATGGCACTCTACCCAGGGCAACAGAGTAAGAGTCTGTCTCAAATTAAAAAAAAAAAGAAGAAGAAGGAGGAGGAGGAGGAGAAGGAGGAAGGAGGAAGAAGGAGAAAGAGGAAAAGGAAGAAGGAGGAGGAAGGAGGAGAAGGAGGAGGAAGGAGGAGGAAGGAGGAGGAAGGAGGAGGATGAGGATGAGGAGAAGAGGAAGAAGAAGAGGAAAGGAAGAAGAAGAAGAAAGAGGAAGAAGAAGAGGAAAGAAGAAAGAAGAAGGAAGAAGAAAGAAGAAGAAGGAAGAAGGAAGAAGGAAGAAGGAAGAAGAAGAAGAAGAAGAAGGAAGAAGGAAGAAGGAAGAAGGAAGAAGGAAGAAGGAAGAAGAAGAAGAAGAAGACAAGCAAATATTCTTCCTGGAATGTTTTCCTATCTTTCTTACCTCATTTTGACTTAGTTAACACCATGGAGGTACTCCCCATGGTTCTAAGGACCATAGAGGTAGTCAGCAATGAGGTATGCAGCCCTTTTTCTAGGACGAGTTTGCGAACTTAATTCTCTGACCTCATATCCACATTTTAGACTTCAGCTCAAATCTAACATCTTCGAGGAAAGCTTTCCTGACACATCCTTTCCCTAACCAGGTTGAGTGCCCCAGTGTACTAGTTAGGGTCCAGTAGAAGGAATTGAAGAGAGGAGGCCAGTTATAAAGGTATTAGATTACCTGATAGAATAAGGAAAAGATGGGACACTGAGAATTGGCAACTGCAGGAATTTGCACCATGACTAAACCTGGAGTAAATAAAGTCTAGGGAATAAACTGTTTTACCGTATGTCAAAAGTTGGAGCCACCAAATGGCTTAAACCACAGAAGTAGAAGCTGCTCAGTTGAAGGTATAAACAACAAGGGACACAGCTACGGCCTAGTGACTCTCCTGAATCAGAGAAAGAATTACCTTGGCCTGTCTCCACCTCAGACCCTCCAATCTTCTGTCCATGCTCTCCATTAGGCAAACCTATAAAGAAAGGAACATGTGTGATGTTGTTTGCGGGATCAACCCTTGTCATATAAAACAGAGCAAGGAAGAGGAGAGAATGGATTTGAAAGCAAACAGACAACTAACTGCCATGCCCAGTAATGTATTTCCAAATATTCTCTAATTCTCTAATCTCACAAATCTTCATGATTAATGTCTGTTTCCTTACTAAAGGATAAGCTTCTTAGAAGACTCACAAGTGTCTTTTTAGTATTGTAATGTCTTGCATTGGCCCTCAATAAATGTGTTGAATACATATATTCAAAATCATTTAATCCAAAGGTTCTCAACCTTCCTAATGCCGCAATGTATTTTCATTGTTACAAAGGGGTCATGATGCACAGGTTGAGAACCACTGATTTAACCAATGAATTATCGTGATATTTAAAACAATCTTTTAGCCACTTTAACAAAGTTAATCTGGTGATGTGTTCCAGGTACTCTTAACATAGCTGGTGGCCATGAGCCTGGTTTAGTGTCATATGAAAGTCATTAACTCTATCACTAGAAAAATGCACATAAGCACAAAACTTTTTTTTTTTTTTTTTTTTTGCAGTTTTTGGCCTGGGCTTGGTTTGAACCCACCACTTCCAGCATATGGGGCCAGCGCCCTACTCCTTTGAGCCACAGGCACTAAGCACGAAACATTTTACACCGATTTTTTAGCTCACATAAAGCTGAAAGCTACCCAGGGATTTCTTAACTCTAATTTAAAGACAATATGACCCTCTCCAGGAGGATGTGGAATGGTTCAGGTTTGCTTTTGTTTTCACAATGTCTAGGACTACTAAGCATTACTACTACTGCCATTTTGTAGAGAGGGACCAGATACTATACACTTTTTGCACAGAAAAAAATTCTCCTACCCAAAATGTCCACCATGAATCCTGAGATCTCAATTAATATTATACTGCAGAGGGAAATTACTTGTCCATCAAATCCAACACTATGTTTCCTCTTTCTTTGGTGACAAAGAAATGCGCCATGAATACCACTTGATTTTAAAATGGGTCCTGGGACTATATACAAGTTTCACACGTATAAATGTTTCATTTACACAACAACTGTCACTGAGCTTTGACAAATTTATGCGCAATGGAAATGTAAATACATAAAATGTATATAGTAGCAAGGATTTGTTTGGGAATTTTTTGTGTGTGTGTGATTTTTTTTTTTTTTTTGGCCGGGGCTGGGTTTGAACCCACCACCTCCAGCATATGGGACCTGCGCCCTACTCCTTGAGCCACAGGCGCCACCCTGTTTGGGAATTTATTAGTTACCCATTTCTCCAGAGCAAATTGCCCCAGAATTTAGTGCCTTAAAACAATACACGTTTATCTGCTCACAGTACCTGTTGGGCCGAAATCTAAGTACAGCTTACATGTGTCCTCTGGCTCAGGAACACCAGGTTGTAATGAGGGTGTCAGCGAGGCCTCACTCTACTCAGGGAAGATCTCCCCTCAGTCTTACAGGATTGAATCAGGAGGCAATTCCACAGGGGGCTGCTGGATCCCCGGCCTCAGTTTCTTGTTGATTGTTGGTCAGAGGCTATACTCAATTTCTTGCCACGGAGGCCTCTCTAGGAGGCATCTGGCGACCTAGAGGAAGCAGAAGAAAAAAGCCAGAGAGTACCAGAAAAAGACAGAGATAGAGGCACAGAGAGAAGCAGAGCCAGAGCCAGAGACACAGAGAAAAAGAAACAGCAAGAGAAATAGAAAAAGCAAGACAAAAGTCACAATCTTTTATAGATTCATCTTGGAAGTGATGTTCCCTTGCTTTTGCATATTCTATTCCTTAGTCACGAGGTTGAGCTTACCCAAATGAAGGATATTACACAAAGACATAAATGACAGGAGTTAGAATCATTGGTAGTCATTATAGAAGACTCTTACCATAAGGATGAAACCACAGTAACAAAAGGAAATAAAACTTCTTGAAAAAAATGTAAGTTGTATATTGGTGGTTATATTTTAGCTGCTAAGTGATCAATGCGTTTATTCTTAATTTTCTTAAGTATTGAATTTCCTCTTCATCAAGAGATAAATATAAATGCCATCTAAGATTTCTCCCCATTTTCACTCTAGTTATTCCTACCTTCTCTGTACCCTGGAGTTCTTTTAATGGCACTTTTGAAGAGAGAAAATTATGTTTAACATTTTAAGATAAAATAAACTTGAATGAGTTATTACAGAATAGTTTGACTATCTTACTACTGGGAGTGATAATATAATTTTACTTTCAAGAAGACCTTTACAACTCATCAGCTTATAAATTATGTATCTTTCACACAAAGAAAGCAAATATAATCTAAAGCCTTTGTGGGTAAGACATCCTGTATTTATTTCTCTTCAATCTAACTAGAGATGCCTTCAGATATTTCATTACCCTTAAAGAATTAAATGGCTCTAGCAAAAGTCAACTTTATCTTCTTAGCAGGCAAATAAAAAAATACTTTATTTTTTGGTAGAGACAGAGTGTCACTTAATTGCCCTCGGTAGAGTGCCATGGTATCACACAGCTCACAGCAACCTCCAATTCCTGGGCTTAGGCATTTCTCTTGCCTCAGCCTCCTGAGTAGCTGGGACTATAGACACCTACCACAACGCCTGGCTATTTTTTTTGTTGCTGTTTGGCTGGGGGCTGGGTTTGAAACCAGCCACCCTCGGTATATGGGGCTGGCACCCTACCCACTGAGCCAGAGAAGCCACCCCATAAAAAAATACTTTTTAATGTATAAATCTAGCTGTAGCTTGTATGGGATTTAAAAACAAGAGCAGGACATCTGCATTTTCAAAATGATTTTTTAATTGTGTGACTCCCCCATAATTAGAACTTCTATTCAAATAAGGGATGAGTGCCAATACTTTATTTTAGTATGCAATTTCTGCCTTACCTGGAGGTGTAGAGTTAACATATTTAAAGGTCTGTATAAAACTGGGAAACTGCCTTCTTAGATATCAAGTCTAAAAATATCCATCCCCAAAATAAGAGAATGACAAAGCAGAATTGGACACATGAGACTGAAGCTTCATTGAAAATCACAGGTGAGAGTGAACTTGATTAAATCCATAGGGTCACTGCAACCAGGCCACATATCCCTTCGTGGTGAGCTAACAATCCACATCCTAGGCATTTTCATTCTAAAAATAACTTTAAGATTTAGTTATTGAAGGCTTACTTGAAGTTTAATAAGTGGAACGTTTTTCAGGCTTGTTAGTTGTCTTTGAATGATTGTACATGATCTCATTTCATATTGCCTTACTAAAAACCCATTAAGTCCCCACCCTCCTTCCCTATACACTGTACACCTTAAAACACGGTGGCTCTAGGTTTTGATGGCAAAATGTGTCTTGGAGAAGTTCTAGAATAAGAGTCTAAAAGAGAAGTATTAAGTCTGCAGTAGGACTGGGCAAATGCCTGCACAGAAAGGTCAAAATAAAGTCCGAGTGAGATAGCTAAAAATAACCTAATTTTTCTCCCTTTTTTCTGGAATCATTTCTGTTCACTTATTTTCAGAACAAAGAAATTCAAATTCCAGACCTCTCCAGACCATTCACCATGCTATTTAAAATCTACTCAAAGAAAGCAACAGATGTCATACTATACATTCTTACAACTTTTCAGAAAACAAAGGGGCAAGATATCTAGAAAAACAATTTCAGCCCTTGTTCCCCATTACTTCCAGGAATTTAAATGTGAGGAAGAACACAGAATGTATCATCCTCCTTTCAGTGACTTACCTACTTTCAACTTGTACTAAGAGGTATCTCTGTAGGCAACAGAACAAAGAGAAGAGCAGCAATTCTCAACTTGACCATCCACAACTTATAAAACATAGTTTTATCTCTTTATATTGGTAGAGTTTGTTTGGAATGAAACAGAGACAAACCTAAAAAAAAAAAAAAAGAAAAATAGAAATACAGGGGCGGTGCCTGTGGCTCAGTCGGTGGGGCGCCGGCCCCATATACGGAGGGTGGCGGGTTCAAACCCAGCCCCGGCCAAACTGCAACCAAAAAATAGCCGGGCGTTGTGGTGAGCGCCTGTAGTCCCAGCTACTCGGGAGGCTGAGGCAAGAGAATCGCTTAAGCCCAAGAGTTGGAGGTTGCTGTGAGCTGCGTGAGGCCACGGCACTCTACTGAGGGCCATAAAGTGAGACTCTGTCTCTACAAAAAAAAAAAAAAAAAAATAGAAATACAATGGTGCAAGAAAAAAGTGGCCAAGACAGTAAAATGAATGCCTCTTGCCAATTTTGCAGTGGTTCTTTTTTACTCATTGATACTTCTTTCTTTACTCAGTTTTCCTAATGGAACAGCTCTGTGGAATGAAAATATTCAGTCCATCTCTTCTAAAGTCTCTCCGAACACTTTCTACAGACCATCATTAGGTCACATTCACATAAATAGAATGAAAAGATTAAATAATCCTTGTATCATACCACACCCCTATTATTATGACATTCTGTCTTATAAGTACCTCGACATCAGTCATCCAAACTAAATTAGTCTTTTCCCCTAAACTTGCCCTTCTTTCTAGTTGAAAGACATCAGCATGTACCAAGTTGGTAATTATTTTTTATTGTGTCTCTACTTGCCCTGCTTACACTCTTTCTCATCAATCAGGACGTCTTGTTAGTTAAAGCCTTTAAATATCTCTTGAATTTATCAACTTCTCCTTGTCTTCACTGCTAAAATTGCAGTTCAGATCATAACCAGCTCTTACTAAGGTTTCTCCAACATTCTTTATGAAGATTCCTGGCTTTTCGCCTGCATTTAATATGCAGTTGTAAAACAGACAATATACTGTCATAGTACTTAGCCTTTCACATTTTCTTAACACAATTTTCATTATCTAGCACCCATTTTCTTTCCTCTCTGGTTGTGATCCCTTCTCCTCTTATCCCCTTCCCACCCTCCCCCCATTCCTCTGTATTCCTATTTAAACTTTAAAACACAATTTAATCTTCATTTTCTCTGGGAAGACTTCCCTGATATAGCTAGGTTGTCTCATGTGCCCCTACACTGTGCTTACATTAGAAGCATTTAACTGACTCCCTTTCAAGACTGAAGATTCAAGAGGGAATGAAGGTGGGCATCTTGGCATCCTCCTTTGAGTCATTAGCGAATTTGCTGGCTTATAGGATGCATTCAACAAATGCTCGCTGGATGCTTGAAATAACTTCATTTAACTTTCATAAATATCGGTTTCAGCTTTAAATGTCTAATCATTGACAGTGTGTCGGTTTACATTTAAATGTTACTGCAATTAATTTTTAGTTGAGCATGAAATGCATTCTCTGCTATTTCGAGCCCTTGTATGGCAAAATTTAGGTGCAAATAATTTTATTATTTTATTGTCCAGGTCTATTATCAGAAAAAGAAGCCTTATTATTATTTCAAACACATCACAAAAGGAAACTAAGGTAAAGGAAGAGTTAGGTACCTACCCAAGTGACACACTGATAATCCAAAATAAATCCAGGATTAAACCTCTGAGTATTCCGAGTCTAAAATGATTGCTTAGCTGCTGAGCTGTGCTCTTTAATTCTCATAGGAGAATAATGTACTTTGAAAAACTGTTAGGCTCTTGAAGATGAATGTTATTTTTGTTTATATGAGACCTGTACATTTCTTCAAATATAAATTGGCTCTAGACTGGAAACTCCTAGCAAATTTTTTAAATTTTGAAAAGTGAATTAGCAACTAAAGCCATTAAACACGATCTGGGAAATTTTGGTGATCAAAATGTCCTTGCAGCCTTGCAGGAAATTTCCCACCTCAGAGTAGAGTACTTACCCTGAAGGGAAGTGGGTATCGTGATCCCAGTGTCCTCAGCAATTTAAAGTCCTTTTGTTCAAGTAGTAACTCATAAAAAGGTTGAGTCTGCACAAATTGACTCTGCTCTGGATCCAAGGTATAATTGAAATCAAGCAACTTGACCTATTTTCACAAGAAAACCAATTAAAATCAAGGGTACTGAGAAATGTGAGATCACCTGGAGCACCATAGTTTCTTGTGGAGAACTCCTATTACATAGCACTCACCATCCTGCTCCAAAATGCACCTTAGACCAGCCCCTCTTCCAAAGCCTTTCAGAACCGTAAACAATCTGAGTCCCTTTCTTTGAGGTTCTCCTTTATTGCCTTCACCTCAGATAAATAATAACTTAAATAAAAACTTCATCAGGTACCATTACTTCCTCTAAGCCCCTAATAACCAAATGAAGTAGGTAATGGCTGAGATATTGAAGCCCAGACATAGTAGGCATCTTGTCTATGTCACATGACTAGTGCCTGGCAGAGCCTCGGTTTTAATTTGAGGTATCTATTTTTGTGTTTGAGCTCTTAACCACCAAGCCTGCATCCTCTCACTTACAGACATAGGTAAGGACAGAAATATGGATCTGGATATGTATGCATATGTGGGTGAGACAGAAATATGGAAGTAAATATAGATATATATGAATACAGCTATATGCCACTATATCTATATTTATCTTCTGAATGTAAAATAAATAGTAAATATATATCATTGCACTTTTTTTAATGTGCTCTTTTATTTTCATTTCTTTGTAAGCTTTTTTCTTCTAGTCCCTTGTTTCACTAACTAGGTTTCCTCCATTCTTTCCTTGAACTATTTTCTGGATAGGGATAATTGCTTCTTGTACTCTGAGCAACTGACACTTCCCTGAAATAACTGAAAATACCCGAGGGACAGATTTATCGTCAGAGGCCTTAGGTGTTAAAATACCTTTGGGACTCCAATTGAGCCTGAACATTAGAGCCCTAGGGAATGGATATGCCTTATGCCTTATAATTTTTCTTTGCTTTCCTTTGCTGCTTATTCTTAATAAATGGGAAAGACTCCTATAAGTATGTGCCCAGAGCAACTTCAAAAAGACTGCAAAAAAGGCAGATTCTTCTTCTTGTATTTCCATTGCTGAATTAAAGTGAAAAGCAGGCTAATATTGCTGAAGGCAATATAAGTACACATGACATGGAGACTGGATAATAAGGTATGTATAATTTTAGAATAATGAAGTATTTCTTTAAATATATTTAAAATTGCTATATATATATGGTATTAGAATGATATTTCCCTTTGAGATACATGACTAGAATTAGTTGTTGTGAAGAATGAAAAGTCCCCCCAAAAGTATGAAATTTATAGTCAATTACCAAAGAATTCATAAACACAATGGTAAGGTCAGGTATATTTGGCCTGGAGAAGACTGGCACTTACCTTCAAACGAAAGAAAGCAATTCAGCATATACTGTATATGTGAGTTCTCATTCTCTGTTTCTGCCACTGAAAAGGGATTAGGAAGAAATTAAAACAAGAAGGTTTATTTGAGACAAAAGGCAAAAATGGTCCCACTTGTTCAAGTTGAATGATATTAGAAAATATTATCTGTGAAAGTTGTTACATCTCCTCACCTAGATATCTTTAAAACTAAAGCAAAAAGCATAACTGCCTAATTCTGGCTGTGAATGGCATCTCTTTATATGTGTGGGAGTGAGAAAGTTATCAAATAGATAATCTTAGATGGAAAATTTTAGAAAGGGTTCCCAGTATTCAACTTCATTAAAAGCGATACAGTGTTAGAAAATGAATGGTAAGCCCCACAATTTAATTATTACAGGGAATAACCCTGTTGATGAATGCAAGAGACAAACGGCTAGAAAAACTATGTTTACAAAGATGTCTTATGAGTTCAAAGTGGAAAAAAATCCAGAATGAAAAAATACATTTGAAAAGGAAAAAAGTTGGGTGGCGCCTATGGCTCAATCGGTAGGGCGCCGGCCCCATGTGCCGAGGGTGGTGGGTTCAAACCCGGCCCCGGCTGAACTGCAACCAAAAAAAAAAAAAAAATAGCCAGGCGTTGTGGCGGGTGCCTGTAGTCCCAGCTACTTGGGAGGCTGAGGCAAGAGAATCGCTTAAGCCCAGGAGTTGGAGGTTGCTGTGAGCTGTGATGCCACAGCACTTTACCAAGGGCCATAAAGTGAGACTCTGTCTCTACAAAAAAAAAAAAAAAAAAAAAAAAGAAAAGGAAAAAGTTACAAAAAATCAAAGGGGCAAGATCTTGATGGCAAATTCAAGTAGCACACATCTGCAAAAAGAGACTTTCAACTGAAGTGTAACACAATCAGGGGCATGAGAAAAAAGGCAAATCAAATTTAAAGTTAGTTTACCCTTATTTAGAATCAAAATAACAAAAAGAATAAAAGTGTTTCTATTTGAGGGGCAAATACTTCAAGGGAGCAAATAGAAGCACTTGATACTTAATTGTCCTCTACGGAGGAGTATGGAGACATATATTTGCCTGTCCCAAAATGCTTAGCATTCTAACTTGATGATTTTATAACACAGATATATAGCATGGCTTCAGTACCGATTAAAGATAAAGGGAAGAAAATGGTGACATGTTTTGCATCAAAGAATTTAAACGCACAGGTTTTTGAAGCTGACTGCTAGTGTTCAAATCCAAGTTCAAAATGTTTACTTGTGGTAGAGATTCTCTCAATCGCGTTATCCTCATTCTCACTTAGAAAGAAGTCTAAGGGAAAAAAAAAATTGAAAAAAAATTGGTTAATGAAGCCAGATGCTAAATTAATAGAGTTTAATAAAATGAGAAGGAATTTAATTCTTTTTATAATAAAATATTTCCACTATAGTGGAAAGTGATTTTTATACTTTTTTTCATGCACTCATTCGTAATATTCACAGAATGCCTATTGTCTTCTAGGTAATGCAATACAGGGAAGAAGAAGATGGTCCAAGACCTATCTTTGCCTTTGGCGGAGTGGGGGAGTGGGAGAGGGCAAAATAAGGCAACAAAAGTAAACAAATGATGTGTTAAATGCCAGAATAAAAGTGTTTTTATTTGGAAGGCAAATGTTTCAAGGGACCAAATTGAAGCACTTGATATTTAATTGTCCTCTAGGCAGAGAAGTAGTCTTGAGGGACTCATTTCTTAGGTTAAATGTATGAGATGATGAAGTGAATGAAAATGTAGTGTTGTGAAGTTCGGGTCAGCAAGAATGGAGGCCTTAGATGGGAAAGAAATCTGAGAGGCCAGTGAGTGAGAGGGAGTAAGGTGGAAGAAGAGGGGTAGAAGATGAGGGTGAGGAGGGAAGACCCGGTAGAACGCTAAGGAGTGTAGATTTGTAGAAAGAAGTACGTTAGTAAGCTCTGAGCCGCAGTTAAAGGGGAAGTGGATGTTCTCCGATTTTTGGACCCTGGTGCCAAAAATGAGCACTGGGGCCTAGCTTATGATAGAATAATCACATATGCGAAGTAATCATACTTATATACATTAATTGCAGAACAAAAGAGCACGAACGGTAAGGAAAATACCTCTCAAACAGGAAGACAGATCCTCCTCTGTGAGTAGAGATCCGGCTGTCTGCGCGCGCAAATACACGGTCTTTTATAGGCTAAGCTATCTAGTTTGTCCCACCTCTCTTCGCATCAGGATTGGCTGGTGCTTCACGCCTTTGGGGTAACTGACGGTTGGGGTTACGTAACAAAAGCGTCTTAATACGCATGCCTCTTCCCCCAACCATTCAGAAGAAGAGGAAGGTGAAATTTGCAATTTTAATTATATGACAAAGAACAGGATAGGCCCAGGCCACTGTGAGGTCACTAGGGGCTCCTCACTGTCTGGTCCTACTGGGAAACAGTTCCTAGCAGTAACTTGGTTCCTACTCTCTGCCCTTAGGCTCACCCCATAATCTTCTGTCCCATCAAGGAGACAATCTGAGGGCTTGGGCTGTCACTCTCCTCCTGGGTAGAAAGAGAGAAGTGGGGGGCTGACACAACATGTCTCCCCCCTCAGGCACAGCAACCCTAGAGGGCAGTACAGGCCGTGCATCTGGCCATGCTTGGTGAAGGGAATAAGAAAGGAATTCTTAAGTCAGGTCAGCACTGCCCAACAAAAGGACTGTAGGAGAACAAAAGGAAGTTGCTAAAACAACAAATTCATTTCTTATTTTCCTGGAGAAAGGCCTGATAATAAATGCCACTTGTAGTATTACTATAAATGTGCATAAATCCTGATTAATAGAAATCTCAGACCATATGAGTTCAAATAAGCTGATTTTACTATATGAGACATGAAAAGAGTGGGGGAACCCATATTTCCTGCATTTAGGGGGGACTTTCAGAGCTGACTGTTCGCAATGCTTGAATCAACCAATAAGCTATGGCCTACCATGACCAATCAGAATTCAGCAAGTGTCAACCAATCAGAACTAAGCAAGTTTGGCTTCCACATTTGAAAGGAGGCACTGAGCAGGAACTAATTTATAAAAAAAAAAAACCTTTCATTTTTTTCTCTGCATGTAGCTTTGTTTTACACCGAAGGCTGCCTCTCCCTGGTTTGGAAACTGTTCACTGGAATAAAGTCTCTTTTTCTACATTCCTTTTCATGGAGCTTTTGTTCACACCTATATATCAGATAAAAATCTTTTTTTTTTTTTCTTTTTTTGCAGTTTTTGGCCGTGTTTGAACCCGCCACCTCTGGTATATGGGGCCTGCACCCTACTCCTTTGAGCCACAGGCGCCACCCACAGATAAAACTCTTAAACGAGAGGTTTTTTAAATTATATGTACTTTTAATTAACTCGAAACAAAAGTTTTATATTTTTCTGAATGATTTTAGTGCGTAATCCAAAAATACATTCTTATAGTACCATGACAGTTCTCTTTGCCTACAAAAGTGATAGCAGATCACATAGCAGTAATAAAACGCAAAAGGATATTTTTCAGAAAGAATGAACTAGATCTTCATGCAAGCAGTAATGTATCTAAAAATCAATACT
Organism: Nycticebus coucang; assembly: GCF_027406575.1. Classification (NCBI taxonomy): domain Eukaryota; kingdom Metazoa; phylum Chordata; class Mammalia; order Primates; family Lorisidae; genus Nycticebus; species Nycticebus coucang. The sequence goes on along the minus strand of NC_069804.1, from coordinate 27,102,239 downwards.
AGCCCAGGTATTTAAGATTTTTCCTTATTTATCATGAAAACATTTGTTCCTGTTTCTGATTCAATTCAATTCTCTCATCAAATATTTTTCAAGGCACTCCTTTAAATGTTCATGGAATGAAGACAAAAATGCTCAGTTGAAATCATCTGTTTCCTATAAAATGACAAATTGTATTTTATGACATAAATATACCTAATGTTTATGCTGAAGAAATAAAGATAATTTCTATTGCTAAGCAAAGTTGAGCAGTTTTTAACTCCAATTTATGCTCATTGCTATTACTTATACAAAATAGTTGTAGGGTAATTAGTAAGTAGACAGCTAATGCTATTCTTGGCAATTGAGGTAGGAAAAGGAAGTAACATGTTCTATCTTAATAGAGCAGATCTATGAATTAAAGAATTTAAAACAAACCTAAAAATGAGCCTAGAAGTACTATTTGAACAGAGGACAAAGAGGAGAACATATCACTGAAAGCCAGAGACTAAAATTTACATAATGTCAAGACTATTTCACCTCTTTTCTTTCCTCTCCTAAATTCATGAGTTGTAAGCAAAGGATTTTGGAGATTCCAAGGAAGCCAAGCTGACAACTGAGAATGGGCTAAAGCTAATAGAAACTACCTATGGCTCCAAGAAAATACTCAAGAGTGACACTCACTTCTGAGACTTGGAAGATGATAACCAGTACTGCTGCAATACACACATAACAGCATGATGTCTTCATCTGAGATTAAATATTTTAAGTGTCCACACATTCTAACATTCTCTATGTAATTATGTATCTTTCTTTGCCCAAGAATGTTCTGGGTTATACTTGTCCGAGCTTGTGGAAGATTACATCAATGTCCCCAATTCTTCTTTGCTCTACCCCTGCCCTTTGTTATATAACTTTGCTATGATCCCCCAGTCTGGGGGAACATAGTTTTCCATTCCTTGATTCTGATCTTAGCCATAAACTTGATTTGGTCAAACAGAAGCTTGAAATGGATTGACCATTTCATAGAAAATAAGGATTCTTTTTATACTTGAGAGGGTATGGAAAAGGAATAGTTTCTACTTGAGATTTTACTAAGGGTTAGGGAAAGAATCTTTGACAGAATATAGAGGAAAACATCCAACTGATTCAATAAAGTAGGTTTTCATGTACCTAAAAGTCTGAAACAAGAGAATATTGTTTTTTGGTCACCATCAATAAAAGGAAAACTATCCAAAAGGGTACAGTTGAGGTATCTGGGGGAATGACATATGTATCTTGTAAGTTCAAAATATCTCCTGATAAAACTGTCCAGCTATTCCATAAGAGCACAGGACATACAGTTAAAATTTACTATTTTATTCCCAGTGCCTAGTAGAGGGCCTGTACATAGAAGCTGCTCAATGACCAAGTGAAGAGTAAATAGAGAGGGTGCCGAAAAAACATACACATATTTTAAGAAAGGAAAATATGTATTAAAATTATAATATTCAATATATACCGATAACATATCTTATCTCATATATTCTATCATATCTCTTGTAATTGCTGAAGTCAAATGTAACTTGAGTATACAGTTTTTTTCCTTTCTTAAAATGTGTATACATTTTATTGCATCCTCGGCAGATTATTGGAAATCATCCGTGAAAGAATATTTATACATATATGTATTTATACCACAAATGATTGTTGAAGAATTACTATGGACCATGCTATGGCAGGTGCTGGGGATACAGCAATGAACAAAATTTTAAAAAGCACAGCCTTCATGTAGCTGACAGTCTGGTTTCAGAAAACAGAACATACAAAGTACAAAATGGTCATATGTAGCAAGTGCTAAGGAGAAAATATACATCAATGAAAAGTTGGGTGAGTTGGGATGGGAGGTCCCTGAAACTTTAAAGACGTTGTTACGGAAGGCCTCACTAGAAAAACAAGGACATTTGAATAAATTTTTGAAGAAAGTGAAGATGTGAGCCATGCCTATATTGAGAAAGTGTTCTGGGTAAAAAGAAGGGTAGGTGCAAAGGCACTGAGGCAAGTGTACCTGATGTACTTTAGACACAGCACAGTGGCCAGTGTGGCTGGGACAGAATACGGATGAGAGACACTTGTAAGTGAAGAGCTCAGATAGGTCAAGGGGGCCGGATCTTGGGGAGCTGGATAGAACATAGTTAGAACTTTAGCTCTTATTCTAAGTAAGGTAGAAACACATTGATTTTGAACAAAGAAGTGGGAAAATATAACTTATCTCTTAAAAGAATCCTTTGTGGATATTGTGTTGAGAATGTATTAGCAGAGGGAAAGGCAGAAGCCAGGGAAAGCAACTATTATAAACTTCATTTTAGAGATGATGATGGCTTTGAAACTGGTGGTGATGACGAACACATTTTGAAAGTCAGACAGGTAGTATATATTAGAAAACTGAATGTAAAGGGTAGTAAAGAGGGAAAAATCAAGACTGTTTCCATATTTTTTGCTTGAGCAACAGGAAGGAAGGAATTGACATTTGACTTGTATTTCAGACATCTCCATAAGATATGCCAAGAAAGTCAACATTCCACAGAATAAGTAACAAGATAACTTGTAGCCAACATGCATGTGTGTTTCACACTAATGATTTTGAAGTCAGAAATTCTAGGCAAGATGCATTTGAATAACTTTGTTTTTAATGCCACTAAGTATTTCATAAAATAAAAAAATCACTTTGCTTTTCCCACCATGAAATGCTCTTTCTTCTTATAGATAGGATATTTAGACATCTTCATGTTTTATATACAGTCATGCATCACTTAACAACAGGGTTGTGTTCTGAGAAATGTATCCTCAGGCAATTCTGTTATCATGCAAACTCCATAGAGTGTACTTTCATAAACCTAGATGGTATAGCCTACTACCCATACCTAGGCTATAAGGTATGGCCTATTGCTTCTAGGCTACAAACTTACACGGTACATTATTGTACTGAGTGTTGTAGGTAATTACAGCACAATGGAAAATATTTGCGTATCTAAATATATTTAAACATAGAAAAGGTAAGGCATTGGGCTATAATATTATGACAGTGAGTGATAGGAATTTTTTAGTTCCATTACAGTCTTAGAGAACTACTGTCACATATGCAGTCAGTCCATTGCTGACCTAAATGTCATAACTTGAGGCATGACTATATAAACACGTTATGTGACTTACCTATACCTAAAATTCAGAAATGGGTGACTCATACCTTTATTGTATTCCAAAATAACTCTGGAAATGTAAAAATTAAGCCCTTAGTAGTTATAAGATGTAGGTGATTTTCAGAATGGAGTCATCAAGAACGAAATCTTACTATTCTAAGGTCATAGGGAGGAAATGTGAGAGACATCCAAAATAAAAGGGAGATTCTGAGTCTTAAGATTGAATTCATCCATTTTGATTTTGATTTTGAACTGGCCTCGAAGAATTTTCCTTCACAAAACAAAATGGAGAAACATCAAGTAACAGTGATAGTTGGATCAAAACCCACATTGTATAACAATATCTGCTATAATTTTCTGTAAAATCTTGGAGAGAGCACCACATATTAAGCAGAGCAAAGTGGAATGTTGGGACTATAAAAGTCCTGGTTTCAGATTCTGACATCATCACTTACTACAAGGAGTTTGAACCAAATGGTCAATTCAGTTTTGGAGTTTCAAGTTTTTGCCTCTATAATATGGTAGTAATAAGGCCTTCCTTAGGCCATCATTGTGTGAAGATTAAATGAAAATGTAAGTAGTGGCTCTCTCACCTTTTCTCCTTCATGAGAGGGACCCACTTCCAACTCTCCTTGGAAGTGCTCTAGCCTTTGTCTTTATGCTTCCTAAATCCAATCTCTTTGCTGCCTTGAAAAAAAAAAAAAAGAAAAATGTAAGTAGTGTGTATAAAAAGGACTTACACAGCAACTAGAACATGGCATCTGCTTATTCATATTACTTTGCTCCCTCTAAAACAAAGACACCCAAATAAGAATCTTAGGTATAACTGGTGAAGCAAAAATGGACATTGCTTTATTTCCCAAACCAAATAAAACAGGATATGAAAGAAACTGAACAAAAATAGCATGAAGAAATATGGATCTGAGACTCTTTTAGATTGTAAAGAGACAAGTGTTAACCTAATTAAGATAAAGGAAATTTAATGGGCCTAAGGGAAACTCCCAGTGATAAAGCTGTGAGAATAGATTTGTGCTCAATTCCTCTAAGAGAATGGAACCTGAAGGCATATTCAAGGAATTGACAGTATTATAATTGAGTCTGATAGAGACTTCAACATAAACACAGCAAAGAAAAAGATTGGACCACTAGCATAAACGTCATTATTATTATTGCATATGTGCACATTATCTCTTGTTGAAATAAGATTTTATTTGACACATGCATCCTTTCTTATGTTAGTTACCTATTAATTCTTACATTTAGACATTGTTTCTAATTTGAAAATGTTTGTAACTTGGCAGTATCCTGGCATCGATTTTGATTTTGTTTAAATGGTTAAGATTTGTATTCGATTCCCCAAGTTCCTCGACTGTACTGTCACAGGGAATTTTCTTGTGCTATAATCTCCTGAAGACCACACTGAAAGAGAATTGTATGGAAGTTTTTCTGTGCTTTCCTTGAGCATTGTCATATATCTCCAATGCTATATAAAATGAAGTGCTTGCTACAAATAGAACTTTGCAAGTCCAAATGTGCTTGCTGTGGCCCAATTCTGTTTTATCCTTGTGATAACAGGGTTAATGCCTTGGAAAAATATATATTTTTTTTTGCAAGAAACTGCAGAAATTGCTGCTACATCAAAAATCAACTTGGTTACTATTAAAATTATATTTAACAGAGTTGCCATATCCAAGCTTCTATTTTTCAGTTGGCTATACACAGATGTGCATCTAAAGGAGGAAGTGTGTGACTTTCATCTTGTCTTGATAATTTTATGTTGATTACAAATTATATAGATGGGAGAAATGTGCAACAAAGTGTAATGTGGGCCAAGAAAAGAAGGGGATAGCATAGTTCAATGGCTGCGAAAACCAATTTTGGAATCAGAAAAATATGTTGAAACACAGTTCCTTAACTTATTAGCTGTGTGACCTTTGCCAATTTAACTTCTCTAAATTTTTTTTTCCTGACCCTAAAAGGATTATTAGTATTCCTGTATCACTGGATTATTGTGAAATTAAGAAATTAGACATAAAGTTCTTGTCACAGTGTCTAGAACACAGTAAGCACTCAAGTATTATCTTGATCAATTATTACCTTTCTTCATAATAATAATAATAGCACTACTGTATTATTAGTTCGTTGTCATGGTTATTATTACTACCATTGTTAAGAGAAGAAATAAAATAATTAATCTATCAATACTCTTTTTGGCTAATTTCAATTTCCAGTTTCTCTTTGGTCCAGGCCTTCCCTAAGAACGAGGAGTGCGCTTATGGATTGGAAACATCTAGGGAAATGTTTTCCCCATTGTGCTAGAAGATAGAGCTTAAGGCTAAGCTGAACAGAGGAAGGAGGTAAACAACTCTTTCTTGGAACAGTACTCTCCCCCAGGATGTATAAGTGAGTGATATAAACTTAAATGAAGCTTCATAGAGAAGACCCAACCTCATTTTTCTGATTCTTGTTAATGATGTATAGGTCTTTTGCTCCCGTTTCTTATTTGGATCAGCCTTTCCTTGACATAGGATGTCAGATGTGGACTAGATCAGAACACAGGTAATGAAAGTTTCTTTCATTAAAGGTCTCCTTCCCCAAACACCTGATGTATGAAAGCATTTTGGAGAAACAAAACCCTTTATGGAAAGAACATATTCTAATTTCTAAGCTCCCATATTTAAGCTTGGCAGCAGCCTCTTTCTAACAAGTATTGTATTTGTTGCATAAGCACATTCTTTTCTTTTGGGGTAGAATTCTGGGAGAATCAAGATTCCTAGCAGAATGAGGCTTTCCTAGACTTCTAGAGCAGGTCCAGAGACTCCATTTTTAAGAGAGAATAAGTAAAGAGAGAGGACAGAATGGATGGATGAAGGTTTGGGGTGCTCCAAGTGGGCAGAAGTGAGAGGTAGCAGGGGTTCTGGGGGAACCCTAGCTTCTGCAGAGCCGCGGTTACCGCCCCTGTGACCACTACTGGTCCGCCATCTTCTATTACGATTTTTCCCCTCTTGGCCACTTGGGCCACCGTCGCTGACAAGGCAGCTATGATTGGCCAAGACACACAAAAGTGAGGCCTACCCGGAAGTCAGGCCTAGCGTGGCTAGGCCACGGATGATCATGGAAGAAGACAGACGGTACCGTGTAAAAGTCTATGTCTTTAATGAAAGCCAGCAATGGGATGAGATAGGCACGGGGCAAATCTCCGTCACGTATGTTGAGCAACTCCAGGACGTATTTCTCCTTGTACGTTCGGAGTCAGACAGCTCACTGATCTTGGAGTCGAGGATACATCCAAGCACGCTCTACCAGAAACAACAGGGGGCGCTGATCATTTGGGCTGAAGGGGAGAATCGCGGTTTGGCGCTAAGCTTTCAAGACGCCACCGGCTGTCGAGAGATCTGGGAAGACATTTGCCACGTTCAAGGTAAAGATCCCACCACTGAAATTACACAAGATCTTATGAGCGAGTTAGAAGATCAATCTAGCGAAATGCCTGAGAGCTTTAATCTGGTCACGCTCCCGAACTGTGAACTTGATACACTCGGGCAAATTGCCGACTTAATTAACTCAGTTCTCGCCTCCCCTGTCGGCAGGGAAAAGATGGCTCTGATACTGGAAAGTGACGATTATGTTAAAAAGTTACTGCAGCTTTTCCGCGCTTGTGAAAGCCTACAAAATATGAAAGCCTTACACTATTTGCATGAAATTATTAAGGGGATCTTATTCCTCAATAAGACATCTCTGACTGAGATTATGTTTTCTGACGAGTGTATCTTGGACGTGGTGGGATGCCTTGAATACGACCCTACTTCACCCGAGCCAAAAAGCTATCGAGAATTTTTGACCCAAAATGCCAAGTTCAAGGAAGTTATACCAATAGCGGACCTTGAGCTGAGGCAAAAAATACATCAGACTTACAGGGCGCAGTACATTTATGACATTCTTTTGCCTGTACCAACCGTGCTTGACGAGAATTTGCTTTCTACCATTACGACGTTTATTTTTTTCAATAAGGTTGAGATAGTTGGCATGCTGCAGGATGATGAGAAATTTTTGACTGAAGTTTTCACACAGTTAAAGGATAAAACTACAAATGATGATAAACGGTGTGAATTGCTGTGTTTTTTCAAAGAATTCTGTACCTTTTCGCGCACATTACAGCCTCAAAGCAAAGATGCATTGTTCAAAACGTTGACACATTTGGGAATTCTTCCGGCTCTTAAAATCGTTATGAGCATGGAAAATTTGCAAATGAGATCGACTGCTACCGATATATTTGCTTATATAGTAGAGTACAGTCCGTCTTTAATCCGAACATTTGTAATAGAAGAAGCCCGTAGTAAGGGCGGGGATCGTGACTTTCTCATTAACACAGTAATTACACCAATGATCTGTGATACTGATCCTGAACTAGCAGGTGCTGTTCATTTGATGGAAATTCTTCGTGCTCTCCTTGATCCAGACACCATGGTGGCGACATCTAGTAAAAGTGAAAGAAGTGAGTTTTTAAATTTCTTCTATAAACGTTGCATGAATAAGTTGGTAGCACCACTTGTGTCCACCACTACAGAAGATAAATGTGAGGAAGAGAATGTAGATGGCTCTAATGAAAACATAACGTCCCTCAATAATTATCAAAGAGCACATCTGCTTTCTTTAATTGTAGAGCTACTTACATTTTGTGTACAACATCACAAGAATTACATAAAGAACTATATTTTGAACAAAGACTTGCTAAGAAAAGTCTTGATCTTGATGAAGTCAAAGCATACTTTTGTGATCTTGTCTGCTATTCGCTTTATGAGAAAGATGGTTGGACTTAAAGATGAACTTTATAATCGTTACATCATCAAAGGAAAATTTTTTCAGCCAGTTGTAACTGCTCTTCTGGACAATGGGACTCGATACAATATGTTAAATTCAGCTATTATTGAGATGTTTGACTACATAAGAGCCGAAAATATCAAGTCTCTTGTTGCACATGTAATGGAAAAGTTCTATAAGAGGCTTGAATTGATTGAGTATGTTCAGACATTCAAAGGATTGAAGGTTAGATATGAACAAGAGAAAGACAGACAAAAGCAAATACGAAAAAATTTACATTGTGTTCTCGGTAGCGAATTACTTCGCAGAAGAGCCAAAATCTTGGAGGCGAAGGAAGAAACGCGTTCCAAGGAAGAAGAAAAAGATGACGCTATGCCTCCATTGGAAGACGAAATTCCAGATTATGGACGGTTTATGCACACTAAAAAAGGAGAAAAAGAAGATAAGGTAGACCCTCCCAAAAGAACATCTTCTGGTAGCTGCAAAGTTTCTTCAACTTGTTCTGCTGATGCTGCGGATACAGCAAGTAGCCCAGATGATGAAAAAGTAGTTCGTGGTTCAGTGCATTATTCTGATGATGAAGAAGATAAAGAAGACAAACCGTCTCCTGAGGAGAAACCTCATCTCGACTCAGAAAATCTGTAGGGAAAACCCTCAACATTTTTCCAAATAAAAAATATATAAACGTTAACGAGTTGAAAAGTTTGATTCAAACCTTTTTCTTGTGAACCTTTAAGTCAATTAGCAAATACGATGAGCTAAGAAGGTTTAATTCTGTAAAAACAAAACATCTTATAATTCTAAAAAATAATAACCAGCACCTATGTTATAACTTCTTAGCAAGAAAAGCTTAGTTTGGGGGAGGAAACAGGGTGATAAAATAATATTAATGTAATCTTGTTCTAGGAGCATATATTAAGAACAACTAACAGATGAGTTGCAAAGCCTACAAAATCTTGCGTAATGGTTTTAGCCATGATACTCCTTTCTTCAGTTGCCTATTTAAAAGTTTATGTTTATATCAAAAGCAAAGTTAACTATAATGAAAAGTAAAGTCAGGCTCTTCAGAAATTTCTGTAATGATTTAACAAAAACTGAGCCTGTAGGTAGTTGGAGGGAAGTAACTTGCAGAATGTATTTTCATGAATAAAATGAATTCCTGGATTCAAAATGTGCAATTGTTAATATAACTTTTTTTTTTTAGATAAGAGATGAACAAGTATCAGTCCAATAGTATTTTCAAAGGGTTTTCTCTAGGATCTTGAGAGTGAGTGGAACAGATTGTGACAACTTTGAAGTCACTTCTTGATTCATTAATGAAGTTTGTCCTTCTTCCCAGAACAGCAGGTGAGTTTTCAAGTGTAGTTTGTAGACACTAACATACCCCCAAAGAAGTGCTAAATGAAGTGACATTTAATCTCTATAACCCATTATGGCGTTATAGAAAAAGAAAGCTGAGCAGCACCTGTGGCTCAAAGGAGTCGGGCGCTGGCCCCACATACCAGAGGTGGTGTGTTCAAACCCAGCCCTGGCCAAAAACTGCAAAAAAAAAAGCTACTTCAGTGTCAAAGTCAGCACACAGCACATGAAGTTTTTCAATAAACAAACATGGGTGTAATCTGAAAAGAGCTTTATTAAGGAGTGTATGCAGATGAATTTCTAAAAATAAGTTCTAGCAAAGAGCTTCACAGCTTTATTTTTAGAAGATCAATTTAAGCAGGTCTACTTTTCCTGAAATAGCTTAAATTAAAAAGTAGTTTCTCCTGTCTTTAAGATTTTAGAGTTAACATTAATTCAGGCTGTTGTTTGGGTGAGATGAGGTGTGTGGACAGGAAGTATAGTTCTCCTTTAAACATATTTATTTTGTATTTAAGAAAAACCTCTTTACTTGTTTTATGCCATTTGGTGATATATATGATGAAATATAAAATTCAGGAATTAAAGCATGACCCTGTAATTCCAAGAATAACAGAAGCCATATTAAATTTGCAGTTGTGCCAATAGTAGACACAGCTCATGAAAAACTAGGAGGCTGTTGTGTAAAAGCTACAGAGAGTTTATTACTAAAATTACAAACAATAATTTCATAAAATACAGAGTCTACTAAAGTGTGGACACGACCCCGGGAGATAAAATTATACATTGCAGAGGATACAACATAGTGGAGAAACTGCTTTTTCATACTTCTCACCATGCTAGTTAAATTAAATGGTGTAATGGGATTATTCATATTGTGATTGTATGTCAGAAAAGGTAGTTTGTTAGAAAATCATTTCATGTTTTCCTTCTGGCTAGACTGTCAAGGGGCTGGTTATCCATAGCACTCATACAGAGAAACTTGTTTTGAAAAAAGTCTATTTAATTCTTTACTATAGTGGAAGTAGCCCCAGTTCCTTAATACAGTAACTGTTTACAACTAGTCAGAGAAGAAAACTTTTTTCTTGATGGTATTTATGTTTCTTCTTTACCCATCAGATAGTTTTAATCTGCCAGTAAAAAAAAAAAAAAAAAAAATGGACACTATAGGAATCTTGCTGTATTTTCCCCAGTGAGTTTGGAAGGAAAGATGATAGAGGACATTAGTATAAGAGAAAGTAGAACTAATTAATTAATTAATTTTTAAAAAAGAAGAAGGAAAAGGACAGGCATTCCTTAGAGCTGTGTAACTACTATGAGCCCTTTTCTAGTCTCAGTTACTTAATGTTAGGAGAACCAGCATGACAAGCAAAATGATGCAAAAGTAAACAGCCCATTAGATGGCATAACCTACTATTAAGGGAACATTTAAGAGGGCAACAAAACACAGAAGAGCAATCCTTACTGTCTACATACTGAGTGAAAAATTGACCAAAATCTTCAGTCCCGCTAGCTGTGATAGGTGAGAAGATACGATGTCAAGAATGGTAAATTTCATCTTTAAGTTTTTTAGAAATAATTTCAAAGGGAACTTTAAGTAGGTTATTTATGAAAACAAGAAAACAGTTTGAAATGGCCCTATATTTACCGTATAATCCAGGTGAGCATTTGGGAGAGGTGCTCTGGACTCATCAAGGTTTTGGCTTTAAACACACAATTTCTGGTGATTTTAATAGCTTAGTGATTTCCCAAACACTTCAAAAACTGGAGAGTGTTGTAACAGATAAAGCGAAAGCTTCATATTTAGACAGCATTTGATGATAGCTCACACTCGGATGTTTACCAGTTCCACAACCTTAGATAATTATTTCTCTTCTAGCCACAATTTCTCCATATTGTTTTAAAAACTAGAAACTATATGTAAATTACTCAGAACATGTTTAGTACTCAAGAAACAGTTTTTAACACTCATTATCAGCAGAAGTATAATCATCCCTAAGAATATGCAGGATAAAGCCAGCTATAACCACTTATGTCATAAGTTACACTCATAAATTAATAATCTTATATTCTGGATCAAATTGACAGCAACATAAAAAATTAAAAATTAATGAGTTCAGTCCTGGTTAGCTGACAAGCTGAAGTGTATGCATTGTGTCCTGATGAGACACAACTGAAATAAAAACATAACAGGAGAAAGAAAAATAAAGCAATAAAGACAGTTGGGTGGAATAGTGTCTAGCATGTTAACCAAGGAACGAGAGATGACAGGAGTGAAGAATGACACTGAAATTAGAGGAGTAGAAGGGGAAATGAAGAGGGAATTGAAGATTCATAAAAGTGACAAGAGTCACGAAGCCTTGTCCCTCTGTGCCTTACCCCAGGCAGAGCATGCAACTAGAATGCATTCCTAGATAACGGATAAAACGTCCTATCCCTAAAGCAACTGAAATAACAGACAAAGGTTAGGGATCTAGCATGGGTGCTGTTGCCCCAGAATTAAGCCCTTTTTTTTTTTTTTTTTTTTTTTTTGAGACAGGGTCTCACTATGTCGCCCTTGGTAGAATGCCATGGTGTCATAGCTCACAGCAACCTCAAACTCCTGGGCTTAAGTGATTCTCTTGCCTCAGCCTCCCAAGTAACGGGGACTACAGGTGCCCACTACAGTGCCCAGCTGCTTTTTGATTGTAGTTGTCATTGTTGTTTGGCAGGCCCAGGCTGGATTCAAATCCACCAGCTCTGGTGTATGTGGCTGGAGCCGTAGCGGCTGAGCTACAGGCGCTGAGCCAAATTAAGCTCTTCTCTTTGGGGTATTGGAGGATCTAAGATACTGAAAGTCTACCACCTTTAAAACACACTTCACAGTGTTTTCAGAAAAGAGACATGATAAGGCCTGGCTCCCACAACCCCAAATACAACAACTCGAAGAATACAAATGGTGCCCTTGAAAGAAAGTTTTTAGAATTGGTAGGGTCCTCCCCTGTGGTATCTACATCATCTAGGGAAGCAAGTTGATAATGTTAGCTGAGAAGCCTTAAAATAATCAGTTACAATAATCGAACCTACTCCTCGTTAAAGTGTGGTCAATCTAACATACTTGTTTGTCCGCACTACCAGCTGGGGTACATGACATTAGTCTGTTCCACAGAATGACTGAAATTGGGAGTGATGATGACATCCAGAAGTAGGTGGGGAGGGGGGCGAAATGGGGGAATACAGCAGCTGGGATCATCCCCTGATGCTTCTGACTGACCTCTCCATAGGGTAAAGGGGAACAGTGGTTGAGACCTAGCATTCAGTTTAACTGGAGGTGTTTGCAAAAGTTTGAGAGAGCTGCACCAGAGACTTTTCCTTGGGAAGGAAAGCTCCAGAGGCAGTTCTGGTGGGCAAAAGTCATTAATGCTCCCCGTCCTGTACAACCTTTAGTGCTGAGCTTTTGTTCTTCCTTCACCTCCACGATACCTGAGTGTCCCATTTCCAGTAAGTACAACTTTGTTCTTTTTCCCCCAATCATGCTCTATACTCACTCAAACTTTTCATCTAGAAGGATCAAGTGAAAGAGGAACAAGGACATTTTTATAAAAGGTAACCAGAATCAAATTCATATCTTTTAGGTCTCACTTTTACCAGGATGCTACCCACAGGGTATACCAATCAAGTTAGCCCTGCGGGGTGGGGGTAAATATGCTCATGCCCAGGGATGGCCAGGACAGAATGCCAATTTTTTTTTTTTTGGCAGTTTTTGGCCCGGGCTGGGTTTGAACCCACCACCTCCAGCATATGGGGCTGACGCCCTACCCCTTTCAGCCAGAGGCGCCACCCAAGAATGCCAATTTTTTTATATGTCTATATAAGTTCCTATTCCTTTAGCCCTCATCACCAGCTAGGAGAAGGCTAAGAGAAGATGATCCCTTTTTGAGGATAGCCACTTTCAATGACCAAATTGTCTTACTCTGATGTTGGGTTTCTCAGCTTTAGCACTATTGACATTTTGACCAGATAATTCGTTGTTGTGGGGGCCGTCCTGTGCATTGTAAGACATTTAGCAACATTCAGGACCTCAACCCACCAGACGTCCTGGCACAAGCCAGTTGTGACAATAAAATGTTTCCAAAACATGTTAAAATATTTCTTGTGGGGGCAAAATTATCCTTGGTTGTGAACTACTGGCTTAAGAATGTGCGGCACTCAATTCAAACACTTCTCTTACTTTACAGTTGTTGGCTCCACTTCCACTAGCCTGAATTACCTTCTCTCTTTCCCTTTACTTGCAAGGGCCAAGTACATACAAGGGTCAGGTACATGATTCATTTTTATGAAAAGCAAATGGACCTTGCTGAGGATTATAGAGATTCTGGTTCTGTCTTTTATTACAAGTGTAACTGTGGCATCTTATTTGACACCTGTGATTCTCAGTTTTCCTTTTTGTAAAGTATAGCTAATAACACAGCTGAATTGTATCCCTCCAAAATTCATATTTTGAAATCCAAAGCAAGGAACCCATTACCTCAGAATGTGACTTTCTTTGGAGATAGAGTCCTTAAGGAGATAATTAAGTTCAAATAAGGTTATTAGATAGGGCCTAATTCCCACATGACTGATGTCTTTATAAGAAAAGGAGATTAACACACAGACACATACAAAGGGAAGGCCATATGAAGACACAGGAAGAAGGTGGTCCTCTGCAAGCCAAGGAGAGAGGCCTCAGAAGAAACCCTGCCAGCACCTTGATCTTGGACTTCCAGCTTTCAGAACTGTCATAAAATAAATTTCTATTCTTTAAGCTACCAGTCTGTGCTGATTTGTTATGGCAGCCCCCCCAAACTAATACAAATACCTGATAGGAAGTTGTTGTTTTTTTTTTAAGATAGTCTCACTATGTCACCCTCAGTAGAGTGCCATAGCGTCACAGCTCACAGCAATCTCAGCAACCTCAAACTCTTGGGTGTAAGTGATTCTCTTGCCTCAGCCACCCTATTAGCTGGGACTACAGGTGCCCGCCACAGTGCCCGGCTACTTTTTGGTTGTAGTTGTCGTTGTTTGGCAGGCCCGGGCTGGTTTCAAACCCACCAGCTCTGATGTATGTGGCTGGCGCCCTAGCTGCTGAGCTATAGGCACTGAGCCTAGGAAGAAGTTTTATGAAAATTAAGGAATGTATATCTCATGAATAACACAGAGTTATTATGATAAAGACTTTACAAATGAGATACGACAATAACCACTCTTTATAAGTATGCATTATATGTCTGGCACACTGCCCTAGGCAACTTACCAGTGTTATATCTAACCGCACAATAGACACGCAAGGTAGATGTGGAGGGAGTGCCGTAAGAGGGAGTATAACTGACCAAAGGCCCCAAGCACTGTGCTCTGAAATCACTGCCCTGTTTTCTCCCAGTCCATACTTCTTAGGGTCCTCTCCCATTCCATGATTAGCATGGCAGAGGAACTAAAGCTGGCACATGCCTGGGAGGTAAAGGACTCTTCTGAGTAGAGACTCTGGCTTGAAGGCCTTCTGAATGCCTTTCTGAACTTTCTTTAGACTACACAGTGATCTAGGATGTTGCCGTCATAGCATCATTTCTTCTCCTCTTCACTTGGAGTCAGAGTGTATCCTGACCTGATGACTCTTCCAACCTCCTACAGCTTGTTCCCTATTGCCTCTCACTGGCATTTTCTCTGACAAAGTCTTTGTAGTTAAATCCTCACATGGTGACTGCTTCTTGGAGAGCCTGGGCTAACGCAGCATGTAAATGACAAACAGAGACACACAAGAAGTGTGTACCCAGAATTATGTAACTACTACTGTTGTTGAAACAACAAGGGGGTTTGGGCCTAGATCCAGTTACTTATCACACAAAGGTCTATCTACTATTAAGACAGTAAGAAAGAAAGGAATTGTTATTAATAATTTGGCAGATGCCTTGCCTGGAGAATGGGAGAAGCTGCTTCAAATCTCTATCATTAAAGGAGATCATAGGCTTTTACAGGAGGAACCAAGTGCACTGGGGTCAGGTCTGGTGTAACTCACCAGAGGGGTGCGAGTTATGGGGGATGAAGACTCTTGGCATCAAGAAGTCTGCCCAAGGGCCTTCAGAATCTCAGTTCTTTTGTTTTGCAGAAAATCTACCATTTCTGGGAAACGACTCAAAAGGTCAATTAGTTAAAGGAGAGAATTATAAAATAACACACGGTGGGGGGGGGGTGTCACCGAATCTTGTTCATAGAGCCCTTACACTACTACTGAGACTGTATTCACATATGTTTATCTGACAGAGTTCTTTCCCCAACATACAATATGTATTAAACTCTAGTGAAGGTATTTTAAATGTTGAAAGCATAAATAGTCATTAACAATAAAGCAGCAATATGAAATCAATATATAAGATCTATGAACAATCTAAACACTTAAATATTAACAGTATCCTTCTTTCTGCTTCACTCACTGTTCAAAGGTGGTGTTAAGCTTTAATTCTCCTCCACAAAAGCACAGCACTTTGCAAACCATTGTCATCACACTCACCACAAGAGTTGCTAAAGAGGTAATTTTCACTTTCCATGAAACAGAGAGGTAAGATAGCTAAGTTTTACTGCATGCCAAGCATCATGCTAAATCCTTTTATGTAACAATTGAGGCCCATATCACTACTTCAACTCATCTGTCCCCCATGCTAAGATTTAGCATTTAATTTGAGAAAAATGTTGGGAATAGGGGACTACTTAACTTGCTAAGATTAAGTTTCAGCCCCACAATGGGTGGTGCCTGTGGCTCAAGGAGTAGGGTGCCAGTCCCATATGCCGGAGGTGGCAGGTTCAAACCTGGCCCCGGCCAAAAAAAAAAAAAAAAGTTTCAGCCCCACTAAAGAATGGTAGCTTGAAATAAAAAGTGATGTCCTGTTTTGTTAATACGAAATGTAAAATTAAACATATTGCACAGACTTGTATTAACTCATGTTCCTATAGGGACCAGGGCCCCCTAAAAGTTCACTAAAAATCACTAACATTCCCTGAATTTGGGGGTGGGGGGAGTGGCCTTGGGGCATTTGCAGCTGGTGGGCCACAAATTTAGATAAGGCAGTGGTAGTGGCAGAGGAGGCCACGGCGGTAGAGGTAGAGAGCCTGGAAACGCAGTTGCGGGGGGCGGGGGGAGGGGAATGGTAGGTGGTTTGGACCCTTCGAGCTACCGTCTTTCCTGAATGGGATTGGAGGAACATCTCGAGTAACTATTGGTTGGCTCCTCTGGCTGATCGAGAGTTGAGGTCCCCCGGCCAGCGGCAGCAGGGCATTCGATCCGAAAGGTCCATTCTAGAGGCCAGACCACCAGCACCATGGGCCAGTGTGTCACCAAGTGCCAGAATCCCTCATCAAACCTGGGAAGCAAGAATGGACACTGTGACCCTAGCAGCCAGTCACACGGCAGGCGGGGTGCAGGCCGCCATGAGGAGCTGCAGCCACCCTGTGGCAAGCCAGGTGGAGATATGCTCAAGAAGGCGGAAGCTACCACTGAAGCCTGCCAGGTGCCAACATGCTGGGGAGATGCTGGGAGGAAGTCGAAGTCCAATGCTGAGGAATCTTCCTCGCATAGACTAGAAGGACTGTTTGGGCGCTACAAGGATGAGCGGGAGGATGCAATTTTGGAGGAAGGCATGGATCGCTTTTGCCGTGACCTGGGTGTCGACCCCACAGAATTTCGAATGCTGCTCTTGGCTTGGAAGTTCCAGGCTGCAACCATGTGCAAATTCACCAGGAAGGAGTTTTTTGATGGCTGTGAAGGAATAAGTGCAGACAGCATTGACGGAATCTGTGCACGGTTCCCTAGCCTCTTAACAGAAGCCAAACAAGAGGATAAATTCAAGGATCTCTACCGCTTTACATTTCAGTTTGGCCTGGATTCTGAAGCAAGGCAGCGGTCACTGCATCTGGAAATAGCCATTGCTCTGTGGAAGCTAGTTTTTACCCAGAACACTCCTCCGGTTTTGGACCAATGGCTAAACTTCCTAACGGAGAACTCCTCGGAGATCGTGAGCATTTCCCAGGACACTTGGAACATGTTCCTTAACTTTACTAAGGTGATTGAGCCTGACCTCAGCAACTACAATGAGGATGAGGCCTGGCCAAGTCTCTTCGACAGCTTTGTGGAGTGGGAAATGGAGCGCAGGAAAAGTGAAGCGGAAAGGAGAGGTGCACCCAGCTCAGGGCCCGAGAGTGCGTCTTCCGAGGAGCAGATTTAGTGACTCCGTCCCAAGAGCAACAGCAAAGATCCGCCTGTAGCCAACCGAGAAACTGGACATTTCTGGAAATTACTGAAGATCCAGATATCGTCTACTTTACACCTTTCTCTGCTTTATTTCTGAGAGGACTCTAAAATGCTGTATCACGTTTTAGGTACTTTCTTTATTTTTTGGTTATTTGGGTTATTTCTTTTTAAGAGGGATCCTCCCAAATATTTGAACCTGGCTACATGTCGTGTATATTTTTTTGAAGCTTTTAGATAGAGTAAACCTGCCATTTCTTGCATAAATTAGATTTTTTATTTTGTGGGGGGAGGATGTAAAGCAGGGGAATGGAACTGTTAAGTTGAATTAACATTACAAAATGATATAGTGCCAGATCTCAGTTTTGTGTATTGTTTTTCAGAGCTAGTTTGTACTGTGTATAGTACTATTTACATGGTTAATTTAGGTTATAATAATTATTTTTAAAGATTTACATAGATTTGGATAGCAGTGTTATCTATTAACCACATTGCATTGATTTCCAGGTGATTTAGAACTCTTGGAGTGCCAAGGCCAACCAAGAGCATTTGTAGTCTGGTGACAACCTCCTTTTAAGTTAATTTATCCAAAACCTTTATTTCTCTCACTTCTTGCACATTTCCTCCTTTGACCTATTGCATTTCATGTTTTTATTCATCAACATGACTGCACCTGTCAGTCAAGTAAGCATTTTTTTTAAGAACACATTGTACTAAGAACCACGTAAGCATTGAATGCAGAAAGCAGCGCTGCCTGCAGTTTTGCTGGAAGTAGACTTCTTTGATAGTTTTCTTTCTTTGATTAAGTTTCTATATTGTCATGTTGTAAGTGGAAATACTTTTTTTTTCTCTCATTTGCCTTGGAGCCAAAGTTTCTGTTCTTGGTGGTCAGAAACTGCCTGCCCTTGAGCTGACTTGAAGGAAAACTGTAGTATGGAGCTCTGCTTGAATTTGTTTTTTAATTTTTTTTTTTTTTTTGTTTGAGTATCATCAGCTTACTTGTCTGGCAAGTGCAAAAGCCTGGGGTTGCTCTGAACTCTTGTCAAACAAATATCAAAATGTACTTAATAGTTAAATGTGTGCCCTTTCTCTTCTTGCTGTACCCATGTTGTCACTTAGCCCCTAGGAGTTGTTATCTTTTTGTTAATGTCAGGCTCATTTGGGGTAAAGTGATGACTGTTTAGATTTACGTGTTACCTCCTCTCCTTCCCTACCCCCAAATACGTGTTCTATAGACATATATACATATGTATATACACATTTTGTATATGTATATATACATATTTACACATATAAAAAAATGACATGAGGCAGATTGGTTAATAGGAGAAAAGGCATACAAATGTATTTAATATGTTCATTTTTATGCTTAGGTTTAATGAAATATAGACAGCCATGTAGAAATATGATTGGATAAGAAGAGTATGATCTAATGCTAATGGATTTAATGGGAAAACCTGACAAAGCCCATCTGTCTAGATTCTTCTTGACCTTTCTTTTTTTTTTTTTGTTGAGACAGTCTCACTCAGTTACCCTGGAGTTTAGTTCCATGATGTTATTGCTTACAGTAACCTCAAACTCTTGGGCTCAAGTGATCCTCTTGCCTCAGCCTCCCAGAGTGCTGGGATTACAGGCGTGAACCACCACGCTGGGCCTCTTCTCAGCCTTTTTGAGCATGCATTCCTTTCTTCTGGGTATGGGGCAGAGCCTTTTCTGGAATGCAGGTCTTACAGTTAAACAAAGTAGGTCAGATAATTTCCTTTTGGACAATTTTTACACAAAATAATTTCAGGTTTTATGACTGGTTTTCAGGAAAAGGGATTCTGGTATCTATGACCTGCCTTAGGGAAGAGGGATTCTACTTACTATGGCTAACCTCAGGGGACAAGAGGACTGAGAGACAGGAGAAAAGTCAGAGAAAAACTTTTGCTTTTGGCTCAGCGCCTGTAGCTCAGCGGCTAAGGAGCCAGCCACAAACACTGCCAAACAACAATGACAACTACAACAACAACAAAAAACAGCCGGGCATTGTGGCAGGCGCCTGTAGTCCCAGCTACTTGGGAGACTGAGGCAAGAGAATTGCTTAAGCCCACGAGTTGAGGTTGCTGTGAGCTGTGATGCTAAAGCACTCTACCAAGGGCTACATAGTGAGACTCTGTCTCAAAAAAAAAAAAAAAAAGTTTAAAAAAAACCTTTTGCTTTTGAGGCTCCTTTTGAGGTCTTCACTTTGGGGTACTGTTTTCAGAGCCTCAACATTCCTTTCTAGCTTTCTATTGCTTTGTTTGACCATTGTTTCCCTTTCCCTCTGTATTGCTTTGGAAGTCATTCATTCTATTTTAATCTGGTAGTTACCTTTAAAATTAGAACATAAATACTTCATTTTACCCAGACTAAGTTTTAGCAGTCAGTCTATCTTGTTTACATTCCTTACCCTTCAACAGTATTGCATATGATTGCTGTTTTAATATATCTGACATGTTTAGCTGTTTTTATTGGAAGGGTTTTGGTCTTCAAACTGTCGAAATCAGATACAAACCAAATTTGAAATACATTATTTCCTGCCCTACTGCAATGACTAAATTGAGCAATTATGTGGGTACTATTTAGAGAAAACTGCAGAAAACTACTTCTGTTGGATGGTTACTAAGGCAACTCTGGAAAAGAAAGACATGAATGGGCTGAGGAGTCTGTTAAGTTACTCAATAATATTTGAATTTTTTTGCTATACACATTTTCAAAGATACCCTGCAAAATCCAAAGAGTGCTTTAATCTATTACATTTGACAGTGGAAGACGTACAATATTTTGGTGCATTTCCAAAGATTGTGAAATTTGAAAGAATTGTAGATTTCAGGCCTAAAATAAGATATTCTGTGAAGAGCTATTCATATTTTTCTCAGTTTTGAAGATTATTCTTTAAATGTAATTAAATTTTATATAATTTCTGTTAATCATAAATGTTAAAATGCATTAAATATGTACTAGATTACATGTTATGGAGAAAATCACACTATGTTAGAGTTAGAATTTTTTTTGATAAATACATTTTAAATAATTGGATTATTCATAATGGTTCATATTTTAGACATAGATGAAAGTATATTATAAGGGATATGAGTTTAAAATGAGTTAAAAATGTTTTAAAAATTAAAAAAATAAAAAATGAATAAAATGGCTGAATTTGTGTCATTGTTGAAGTGCTTTCTACCTTACAGGCTTCAAATTATTGATATAACCTCTCTGAGTTTCAGGATGCATACCTATAAAATGATGCTGATGTTAGGGCAGGGCCTGTGGCTCAGTGAGTAGGGTGCCAGCCCATATACTGAGGGTAGTGGGTTCAAACCCGGCCTGGCCAAACTGCAACAAAAAATAGCTGGGCGTTGTGCCAGGCGCCTGTGGTCCCAGCTACTCAGGAGGCTGAGATAAGAGAATCGCCTAAGCCCAGGAGTTGGAGGTTGCTGTGAGCTGTGTGACGCCACAGCACTCTACTGAGGGCAATAAAGTGAGACTCTGTCTTTACAAAAAAAAAAAAAAATGATGCTGACGTTATAAATAAGAATCTAGATAAAATTAAAGGTTTTTAAAAGACGTCAGGGATGTTGATGAATATTATCTACTTGGTTAATGTGAAATTATACCAATTTCTTTTTAATACCTAAGATTAGTGCAGTTTCATTATTATTTCTCACATAAAATATTATATCAGAGTTTACAGAGCTATAACCCCATATTGATACCCTGAAATTAGACTGTAAGCAGTGATTTACAATAGCTGCTTTATGTTTTTCTTTAGTAAGGCATTTAACTCAGATGTAGAAGGATTGGCACACTTTTCTTATTTTTTCTTCCTATCCCCCTTTGAAGCTTATAAAATGATACTTAATACATAAATATAATATTCTTGTATGAAATTCCTAATAATAAAATTTAAGTCTCCTTTTACCATTACCTGAAATCTAAGATCTGTCATTTCTACATTTACTGAGTATCCTATCTTACCAGCTTGATGTGCATGAATTTAGTATTCCATAGATTTACACATACATCCATAGCAAATTCATATTATAGCTATGTGGGTATATTTACTGTGAATGATACCTGAAATGGCAAAGTCTTTGCAGATGTAATTAAATTAAGGATCTTGTGATGGGAAGCTTATTCTGGGTTATACAGATAGGCCCTAAATGAAACCACATGTATCCTTGTAAGAAGAAGGCAAAGGGAGATTTAGCACACACAAAGGAGAAAACAGTGTGTGATGACTGCACATAGAGAGATTTGAAATCCTAGTCTTAAACATTGGAGTGTTGAGGCCATAAGCCAAGGAATGCTGGCAGTTATATGAAGCTGAAAGAGGTAAAACAAGATTCTCCTCAGAGACTCTAGGGAGTGTGGCCTTGATGATATTTTGATTTCCACCCAGTGATACAGACTTTTGGACTTTTGGCCTTTAGAACTGTGAGAGAATAATTTTTTGTTGTTTTAAGCCCATATCGAGGGTGTGATGGTTTCACTACCAACCTAGCCAATTAGCAAACCTATTTGCATAATCCTTGGCCTGCCAAACTATCCTTAAAAATTCTGCCTTCCAAATTGTCAGACAGATTTGAGAAATTCCTCCTGGCTCAGAGCCTGTAGCTCAGCAGCTAGGGTGCCAGCCACATACACCGAGGCTGGCAGGTTCAAACCCAGCCCGGGCCTGCCAAACAACAATGACAACTACAACCAAAAAATAGCACGATGTTGTGGCAGATGGCTGTAGTCCCAGCTACTTGGGAGGCTGAGGCAAGAGAATTGCTTGAGCCCAAGAGTTTGAGGTTGCTGTGAGCTGTGACACCACAGCAAAGGTGACAAAGTGAGACTTTGTCTCAAAAAAAAAAAAAGAGAAATTCCTCCTGTTCTTCCCACTTAGCACTATGAAGAATTAAACTCTCTCTGCTGTAAACCGTATCTCAGTGTATCATCTTACTCTTGGGCAGTGGGCAAATGAACTTGGTTGGACAGTAGCAATACTACTGCTTGGCCTAAGTAAGTATGGGGCCAAATATTTTTCTCCATGGTCACCCACCCCACAGTAGTGAAATGGATAGTAGGTGTTTAGTGACAAAATGACAAGGTGCTTCAGACACTGGCCATATGTGAGAGGTTTGGTTTCCCAAACTTCCCGAGTGAAGCAATTGGGTCAGAAACATGGACCACAGCTTAAATAATTTTCACTTTTGTGGAGGTTTTTACATAGGAAATAATTGTCATATAATCTTTAATGACCTTTTTCTGCCTCTCACATTTTATTCATGCTTAATGGAAAAGAAAATAAAAACACCTGTAATCTTACTACATAGGGATACCTACTGGCAACATTCTGGTGTGTTTTCTGGTGTATTTATTTCCCTTTTTCTAAGCATATAAAAATATAAATATATACATGTAAAAAGTACCCTGTTTCCCCGAAAATAAGACATCCTCCGAAAATAAGACCTACTTACAGGAACGATAAGACTTCCCCTGAAAATAAGACCTAGCGCATCTTCGGGAGCACACCTTAAAATAAGACACAGTCTTATTTTCGGGGAAACGGGGTAGGTATATTGTTTACAGAATTAGATATCTTGCTTTCTTGCCTGTATAAAATGATCTTGAGTTACTCTCTTCCCTTTATACAGGGTGTCCATAAAGTTTTTGCAATGGAAGTTTGTGCAACATAAACTTTATGGACACCCTGTATATTCTTTAATTGATATATAATTACCAATTGGCAAAAAAAAAATCTTTCATTGAATGAGGTACCATAATGTAAAATAAGTATAAAAATGGCATTTATAATTTTATAGCTTTTAAAGTTATATTTTGTATATTTATTTTGTATTTTTATAGCTTAGTTTTGTTTTGTGAATTTTCTATATTGATATTTGTTATTTTGTATGAAATTTCAGAAGCTCTCAAATAAGAAATATGTGTAACATTTTTGACAACTGATGCCTCTTTTCATGCAATTCAACTGGTACATGGTCTCTTTATATTTTCCGAACCCCTCAAAGGCTAGGCAGGACCACCAAGTTAGACACTACACAAGGACTAATCCCTGGCATTTAAAGTCACATTCCTCAGCGTCCATTTAAAAGCAACAGATTCCATGTTAAGTCACACAAGGATAACTGAAGGTCTACTTGTAATGTTCACGTCCTGAACTCATAGGAGCTATAAAAAATAGTTTATGGGTTTGTGATCCAACCTATTCCTAATGTGGTGTATAAAATGGATGTTTTTACCTGAACCTGAAATGAGAGTTCTGCCCTGCTGAGTAGTGTTCTCCCTGAAAAGCAAAGAGGGGGCCAGTCACTGCCCACCATAGGCTCCAAAGACTTCCTGAGTGTAGATTTGACTTTATGTGGGGGCTCTGTCCTGTGGAGACAATTTCTTCACCTCTTTTCATTCCCAATCTTTTATAAATTTTTCTCTTGGGATCAACATAGATTTTATGGGAATACCCAGTTTGCAAAAAGGGTCAGTATGATAGTAGGATGACTATCCAATCACTATAAGGGTTACATTTGCTTCTTGTAAGAAACTCTTGGGGATTTTGGCCAGACCTTTCAGGCATCCTCAAACTTTTTAAACAGGGGGCCAATTCACTGTCCCTCAGACCGTTGGAGGGCCCAACTGTAGTTTAAAAAAAAAAAAAACTATGAACAAATTCCTATGCACACTGCACATATCTTATTTTGACGTAAAAAACAAAACGGGAACAAATACAATTCACACCACTTCATGTGGCCCGCGGGCCGCAGTTTGAGGACGCCTGTTCCACGTATTCCCTGCAGATATAACACAGGAAAGGCCACACGAAGATCACCATGGCTCAGCACTCTTGGCACAGCGTACCAAACAGCACCCACTCACGGGAAGCATCCTGCATGAGCAGCTCCTGGCCACTGTGGCCACCACGAGCCGCTTGCCCTCAGGGCTTCTCGGAGGCTCAGGGCCAGGCCCAGGGCTGGGGCAGTGCAGCCGCAGCCGGTGACCTGCCACGTGACCTAAGCCATAGCGTCAGCAGCAGCTGCGCACGTGCCCCATCTGGTGGGGGGGGCAGACGTGCGGAGCAGCGGTGGATGTGGGGCGGGGCGGATGAAGGGGGGAGGGGCAGATGTCGCGCGGGACAGACTGGAGCGGGGCGAGGCAGGGTGGGGCGGACCAGGATGGGCATGGACATGGGAAGGGGTGGGGTGAGGCAAATGTGGGGAGGGGCGAAGCGGGGCCGACGTGGGGAGGAGCGGGGCTTGATATGAGGAAAGGTAGGCTCTGGTTTTTCTATTTTTAATAGAGACAGGTATCACCTTTGCTCAGGCTGGTATTTAACTCCTGAGCTTAAGCAATCCCCTGGCCTGGGCCTCCCAGAATGCTAGAATTTCAGGTGTCAGCCACCACACCGCCCTCTTTTAATTCTTGAAAGAGCTGGTTTTTAAAAAGGAGCCTGGCAACTTCACTTCTTTCTCTCTGTTACTTCCTTTCTTGCCATGTAATCTCTGTGCACATCTGGTCCCCTTTGCCTTCCGCCCTGAGAAGCAGCAGCATGAGGCCTTCACCAGAAGCAGATGCTGGCACCATGCTTCTTGTCCAGCCTGCAGAACCGTGAGCTGAATAAATCTCTTTTCTTATTATTTATTTATTTATTTATTTATTTGGCAGTTTTTTTGGCCAGGGCCAGGTTTGAACCCGCCACCTCCGGCATATGGGGCCGGAGCCCTACTTCTTTGAGCCAGAGGCGCCGACCCTCTTTTCTTTATAGTTACCCAGCCCCTGGCATTCCTTTATAGCATCACAAAACAGACTAAGACAGATATAACTTCCAATATCCTGTAAAAATTGTAATTTATGATTAAATCATATAATTTTCTTTTCAGTTTTAACCAGTGGAATTTAAATATCATAATGAATTTTTATTTACCATCCATTGAATAAGTATACAAAAAGATCTTTATACAGTATTAAGAGAGTCTGTATATATTTTTTTTACTTCTTGAATTTTTGTCTTATTTTATATTTGAACATATTTTGTCAATTGCTATTAATGGAAAATTACTGAAAATCTTAGAAATAAGACAATAGAAAACTGTGTGTTTTCCTTTTTCACGCTGGAGCATTGTCTAAAAGGTTTATCTTAGATTATTTCTTTCTTTAGGGAATTATATTTTGTTTAGCTTACTATTTTTTATTTAATAGGGTCTCAGCTCTTTGGAGTTACATATTAACTTATGGATAGTATTCATAGAGGTGCATGATTTCTTTCAGGTAGAAAAAATAACCCTAAAAGTTTGTTTTACAAGTAAGATATTAAGCAACTTTGCCTCAAATTTAACAAATGTATTTCAGTACGAATTTTTCAAACCAACAACATAACCACCGTTTGAATTCTTTGAACCAGCTTTTCCACCTGCTGTTTCCCTCATTATTTCCCTCATTATTGAGTTAAATAAATATTAGACATGTGTTCACTTTATAGCTTTGACTTTTGAAAGTTATTCCTGTGTAACTCCCTATCCCATGTACAAAAAGCAAAATACTGTAAGTGTATAGATTGAAATTTTAACATGTGTTTTATGTCTGTGGGCACAAGGTATTAAGGGGTAAAATTTGTCCTGTGGGTTTATTTTTGTTACAATGATGGTTCATATGCAATTGATCAAAGCAATATTGTACTATATACATTTTATAATTATTAAAAAGTAAACTTATATGGAAATTGCACTTTCTAATGAAATAAAATGTGATAAAATTTCCCTTATTATTTAATATCTGACAGCTAACTTTTTTTGTTAATGGATAATAGAAAATACTAAACATTGTATGAGAATTGACTGTAAAGGGAATAAATATTTCGTAATATATTGGATAAAATAGGTCTTAGCTTCATTATCAAAGGCCTATACTAAATTTGAAAGAAATCATATAGAACAATTATTCTTGAATTTATTCAGTATGTCTTGAATATTTTCTATATGAAAACTTTCTAGTTTCATGTAACAAAACAAGCATTAGAAACAAAAACCAATACTGCTGTTAGAAAGTGATTTTTCTTTCCAGCTAATGGCCTGTTCTTAAGGACGAGTATTGAGAAAAACTAAAAAGAATTGCTTATGTTTATATACTTGGAAAATTATCATTTTAGGCACTCACTATTTCTTACTAAATCTTTCCTTTTCTGTGATAGGACTGTCCTTCAAAAGACCTGTCTTCATTCACAATAGTCTGATGGAGGAGAGAAAGCCATTAAATAAATGTCGTTTCTCCTACCATTCTACTTTTCCAAGTACCTGAAATCAGAATACCTCATCATGGGTCAAAATATAGAATTTCTAGGGTGGCGCCTGTGGCTCAAGGAGTAGGGCGCCGGCCTTATATGCTGGAGGTGGCGGGTTCAAACCCAGCCCCGGCCAAAAACCACAAAAAAAATTAATTAATTAATTAATTAAATTTAAAAAAAGACAAATTAAAAAAATATACAGAATTTCTATTTCTAAACTGAAAGTTCAATGGACTAAACTGGAAATCCTAGAAGTACATAAAAGTAGATGAAATTTGTTAGTACACTGTCCATACTAATGATGATGATATTTCAATGCAGTGGGTATAAATAACACTATTCAATTTAATAGTAGGGCAACTATTTTTTTTCTTGTTTTTCTTTTTTTATAGTAACCACTATACTAATGAGCATATTTTTAAAAAAACAAAATATACTAAATGTAACATTCATGTAATACACCAAATTTGAGGACCGATAATTTCAATATTTGATGGTAAAATGACAAAAAATATTTCCTTTGATGTTTTAGTTCAAAGTCTGGAATTATGGAAGGTGGAAAACTTCACATGGACCAAATCTAGCCTACTGCCTTGTTTTATAAATAAAATTTTATTGAAACACAGCCACACCAATTCATTTAGGTACTATCTGTGGTTGCTGCCCTACTACAAAGGCAGAGTTAAGTAGTTGTGACAGAGACCATATGGCCTACACAGTTTGAAATATTTATTATCTGGCCCTTTATAGAAAATGTTTGTTTACCACTGCCTCAGATTTAGAGCAATCGTCAGGTTTTTTTGAATTACTTTAGAAAGAGTTGGGAGTGGTTGCGGACTTACTTCCTAACTCAGAGAAATGTAGCTGAAAGCTTCAGGTTCTCCTTCAATATTGTACTTCTTTTTTTTTTTTGGCCGGGGCTGGGTTTGAACCCGCCACCTCCGGCATATGGGACCGGCGCCCTACCCGCTGAGCCACAGGCACCGCCCAATATTGTACTTCTTTAAGTAGGTGATTTTCCTGGAGAAGGTTCCAGTAGGATCTTATCTTAAATAATGACATCTGCAACAACTCTATTCCAAATAAGGTTACATTCTGAGGTATCAGAATTAGTACTTCAATTGATCGTTTTGGAGGACAAAATTCAACCCATAAAACATACTATAACATGGGTGAATTTCAAAGCAATTATTCTAAGTGAAAGAAGACTGACAAGAAAGATATATACAGTATGATCCTATTAACATAAAATTCTAAGAAATTCATATGAAATGTCATAGCATAAAGCAATTCAGTAGTTGCTTAGGGATGGAGGGGTTGGGCAATAAGTGGCATTGAAAATTGAAAGGAGGGATTATAAAGTGCCATGAAGAAACATTTTTTTTTTTTTTGAGACAGAGCCTCAAGCTGTCACCCTGGGTAAAGTGCTATGACATCACAGCTCACAGCAACCTCCAACTCTTGGGCTCAAGCGATTCTCCTGCCTCTGCCTCCCAAGTAGCTAAAACTACAGGCGTCTGCCACAACGCCTGGCTATTTTTTGGTTGCAGCCATCATTGTTGTTCGGAGGCCTGGGCTGGATTCGAACCCGCCATCTCAGGTATGTGTGGCTGGTGAGCTGCTTGAGCCAAGTCAAAGAAGAAACTTTTGAAGATGATCCTATGTTCATTTTCTTGATGGTTTCATAGGTGTGTCCATAATTTAAAATTAATTACCTGTACCCATGAAATACATGCAGTTTATTCAATGACAATTATACCTCAGTTGGGTGGCACCTGTGGTTCAAGGAGTAGGGCATGGCCACATATACCAGAGGTGGGGGGTTCAAATCCGGCCCTGGCCTAAAACTACAATTATACCTCAGTATTGTTGTTAAAAAGTTTTAATATTCCTAAAAATGTATGATGTATTATGTATTTCAGAATTCTAAGTTTTATATATATGGTGAAACTATGATAGAAAGAAGAAAGGCATGATGATGTTTTAACTCACAATTTATATACAGATATATGTATTTCATATATATATATATATTATTTTTTGCCCCATTAGACAAACTTGCTATTGGACAGAAAGTACGTATTGTTTTTATCAATAACTCTAATTAGCATTGAATTTAAAAAATCATATTGTGATGGTCTACATATAAATGCCTAGACCTAAGATACCTCCAAAATATGTCCCTGGGAAAGTTTTTATTCAGTTCTACCCCCCGTTCAATTTAAATGAATACCAAGCACTTTAATTGATTTTACCCCTCAAAGAACAGAACAGATTTTACTGTGTGAATATTAATGGTAATCCTAGTCGAGAAATTGGTTATTTTTGTACTCTTCATTGCATATATGCTTCTTCCATCACAGAACAAAGGCTGTCTATTGTGCAAACTTTTTTTTTTTTTTTTGAGACAGAGTGTCACTATGTCGACTTAGTAGACTCACAGCAACCTCAAACTCTTGGGCTTAAGCGATTCTCCTGCCTCGGCCTCCCAAGTAGCTGGGACTACAGGCGCACGCCACAATGCCTGGCTATTTTTTTTGTTGCAGTTGTCATTGTTTAGCAGGTCAGGGCAGGTTTGAACCCACCAGCCTCGATGCATGTGGCCAGCACCGTAACCACTCTACTATGGCCCCCGAGCCAATTGTGCAAACTTTCTAACTACAAAGGGATCACTCATATCACAAAGGCAGCAAAGGGATCAAAGGGATCCACTCATATCACAAAGCCAGAGAAGGTTAAATCCTGTTGTTTTAACATTGGACATTATTTGGCAATAAGTTCGCTCTTCATATTTCTCTTTATCTTCAAGGACTCAGAGGACAAAGGAAAAAAGAATGAGTTATCTCTAAATCTATCCCTATTCTCCTTCTGTCTTTTCTTTCTTCCTATTCTCCCCTGGTTATTTTGCTCCTCCCAAATTTTTTCTCATGTCCTATCAAGACTTTTTTCTCAGTTAAGAACAATATTTCTGTGGGCAGGGCGCCGGCCCCATACACTGAGGGTGGCAGGTTCAAACCTGCTCCAGGCCAAACTGCAACAAAAAAATAGCCGGGCGTTAGTGGTCCCCTGTAGTCCCAGCTACCTGGGAGGCTGAGGCAAGGGAATCGCCCAAGCTGAGGAGTTGGAGGTTGCTGTGAGCTGTGACGCCATGGCACGCTACCGAGGGCGATAAAGTAAGACTCTGTCTCTACAAAAAAACAAACAAACAAAAAAAACATCAAAAAACAAAAAACAATATTTCTCCTGGTCTGGCAAAATTACAATAAAATGAAGCATCAAGAAAACTTTGAGGTTTTCTTTTCTTCTAAAGCATTATGGTGGTTTTAAATGATTAAACTGACAGCTTTAAAAAATACCTATTATTGATCTCCCTCTCATGATCCAGATACAATTGTTTATTCCTATTTTAGCTTTCAGAGTTTATGTTCATGTAGGGTATTTGTTACAGATGAACTCTGTAAATGGTAAGTTTGAAGAAAAGAATTGGGAACAAAATGTGTAATTTTGGGACACATTTAATGAATACTGTTTATTTAATAATATGTTTTACAATAATAAAACCCTTAATCACAGGCTAGGTTAAGGTTTAATATTTTATGTGAAAAATGATCATTTTCTGATGTCTAAAATATCTCGCAATTTATAAAATATTCTAGTTATACAGAAGAAGATGAGAAAACTGTTAATTTATCCTTATACTTAACAAGTTCTTATTTGGTAAGACAATAGAGCCTTCATTCCTCATGAATCAAAACCATAATATAACATTAAAATAACTCAAAATTTCAAAAATGAGATATCTACTGAATTTGTAATTACCATTGTCAAGTATAGTATATCTATAATATTTCTCATGTTTAATATGTCTTACATAAAGAATATAATTTTCATTCTTTAAGAAACCCTGGAATAGGTGTTAGAATTTTTTAAGAGTAATTAATTTTTTAAAATTTAGCATGGCATAGGTGAAATTAGATTGATTGATGAAACTGCAGATAGCATGTTGCATTTTATTTTAGAAGGCTTATAGCTTTCTTTTCTTTTCCTAGGCCATTGAGGAACAATTATTAAGCTGATTTTTCCCCATTTCTTCCTAGCTATATTTCAGTCCAACTTTTATGATGTTTTATTATTTATCAATTTTTCTTCCCTTCTACATTGACTATTTATGGCTGGCTGCTTTGTGGACACTTTTCCCTTATGGAAACCTACAGAGTGGGCTTAGCACCTGTAGCTCAATGAGTAGAGCACCGGCCACATACACCGAGGCTGGTAGGTTTGAGCCTGGACTGGGCCTGCTAAACAACAAAGACAACTGCATTAACAAAAAATAGCTGGGTGTTGAGGCGGGCGCCTATAGTCCCAGCTACTTGGGAGGCTGAGGCAGGAGAATCGCTTGAGCCCAGGAATTTGAGGTTGCTGTGAGCTGTGATGCCACAGCACTCTACCAAGGGCAACATAGTAAGACTCTGTTTCAAAAAAAAAAAGCATACATAGTATACAGTTATAGCAGAGACGCATATTGTGACTAAAATGGTGAAGATCAAGATATACATACTTAAATTTCACTTCTGAGGAACCTTATTCTAGTGTTCCCTCCTTTAAAATTTAGGCAGAATTATTCGCGCCCTCTGTGGAACCCAGTTTGTTCTTGCTGTGAGTATAATTAATGTCTTTCATTTTTTCAAATTAGTTTTATATATGAATGTCTTTCCTGTAGATAACAAGCTTCTTATGGACTAGGTCTTGCTTTTATATTTATATGCCTGGCAGGTAGGAGAGCCTTAATAAATGTATATTGAATTAATGCAGAAATACTCCACAGTCTCCCTTTATACATATCCATTAATGACACTGTTTCATTTTTTATTGGCTGTTATATTATTTTCAAATGTGTATATTTCTTCTCCTTTCATGAAGTTTTAGTCAGGAGTTGGGGAGATATGTGTGCTTTGCCTGACAGTGAACATGTTTTCACAAAATATATTAATAAAATGAGAATCTTGTACGTGAGAATTTTTTCTTCTAGATTTGTATTTAAAATATCTGGAAAGGGGAAAGGAACGTGTTTATATGGAAAATATGAGTAAATATAACAAATGGCTCCTCAGGTAGTCTACTTTTAATTATTACTAATTTGAATATGTCATTTCAGGGAAGAAAACCTACAGTATATATCTTTGCAGATGCAGAACTCATTCGGGATACACATAACAATAAAAGTAAAAGTAATGTATGTTTGTGTATACATGCCTATGTGAATACATATGCATATAGTTGTAGATATGCTTACAAATCATGGGATTTGCAATTTGCCAGTGACTCAATGAATTACAGAAATTAATCATGCTGTGTTATGGCAGGTATAGTGTGATTTTGAGTTATACTTCCTGTTTCCTCACCATGTGCTTGAATAGAGACTATGACTATAACCATATAGATAGATAGTATTTTTCTTATCCACTAAGAGGAGTAGATCATTTTAGGCATTCATAAAGTTATATACTTTCTTTTCACATTCTCTTTTTCCCCCATTAGCTTACTTCTTATGTCCTGCAGTTTAGATTGTGGAGTCATCTGGACTTTGGGGACAGTAGTGATTTGTATTTTCTTTTCTTCTTCATTTTTTTTTTTTTTTTGAGACAGAGTCTCACTATAGTGTCTTCTATAGAGTGCTTGACATCACAGCTCACAGCAACCTCCAACTCTTGAGCTTAAGTGATTCTCTTGCTGCAGCCTCCCAAGTAGCTGGGACCACAGGCACCCACCACAATGCCTAGACATTTTTTGTTGCGGTTGTTGTCATTGTTGTTTTAGCTGGCCTGGGCCAGGTTTGGACCTGCTAGCCTCGGTGTATGTGGCCGGTGCTTTAACCACTGTGCTACGGGCACTGAGCCTGATTTGTATTTTCTTGCCCCACGCCCACTCTGGGATAGAGGGATTCAGAGCTGTCCTTATTGCCTTTACAAAACCCTTTTCTCAATCCTACCCTAACTAACTTCCTTCTCACTCTGCATAGAATTTTGAATTTTAGACCCATTGAGATTGAGGTTTAGTGCTTCCTTAGACTGGTTGACTAATTTTTATTCTTTTTGGATTTTTTTTTATTTTTAATGCTTTTTATTTTTAAATCTTAAAATACGATCATTGTGGGCGGCTCCTGTGGCTCAAGGAGTAGGGCGCCGGTCCCATATGCCGGAGGTGGCGGGTTCAAACCCAGCCCCGGCCAAAAAAAAAAACAGAAAAAAATAAAATAAAATAAGATCATTGTTGTATGTAAGGAAATTGATTGAAATGCCTGGAAAGGCTGGATGTAAAACACCTCAGTTTTGTAGCAAATGGAAGAAACAATTGTGAATGATTTCTTTTTTTTTTATTGTTGGGGATTCCTTGAGGGTACAAGAAACCAGGTTACACTGATTGCATTTGTTAGGTAAAGTCCCTCTTACAATTGTGCCTTGCCCCCAAAAGGCGTGTCACACACCTAGACCCCACCCCCCTCCCTCCTTCCCTCTCTCTGCTCTTCCGTGAATGATTTCTAAATCAACCTGGAGCAGAGTACCCACCTATGAGGTGTGCCAAAGCAATAATTGTTATCACAATGAGTCTGCCATTAAATGATGATTAAATTGTACTATTAATCCAGGGCCACCACAAAATCACTTTTTGTTTGTTGTTTATAGGAAGAAAGGAAACACTTAAGGACTGTCTACTATGAAACATGATCTGTGTATTAGCAATGTTGCATGGGCCTAGTCTGTGGACTAATTTCTGAAACATTGCCATAGAACTAAATAGCTCTGGCAAATAGGCGGCCATCTATCTGCCCTTTGAGACATGCCTGGCCCCTCTTAGTCTGCACCAGGATTTCCTGGTCATGACTGATGGCTGGATTTGTGCTTTGCCTTTAGTTCTGAGAATGAAAGGAAGAAAGGGTGGGATTGTGACATAGGCCACTTAAGGAGAGTTTGATGCTCAGGTGGTAATGGGCTTACTCAGTTTTCCGCAGAGTTGACACCACTGGGTAGTGCTGCATCTACTTCTGGACCAGCTGATTAGGACACATCCCTCAGTTCCCTGGTGTTTTTGTCCATACATTTGTGGACTTTCTGAGGGGCAGTGGAGATTATTTCCAGGCCTAGCCCAACCTCTAGGCAGACTACTGAACTCCAAAAATATATCAATATGTGAGAATTTCTCATAAGAACAAACAATCAGGACATTGAGTAGCTGAACTGAATGGCAGAACATTTTAGAAATGTTCTGACTTATTGTCTATTGGCTCAGTAGCAACAGGTTGAAATATTAATGCTTTTTTTTTTTTTTTTTGTAGAGACAGAGTCTCACTTTATGGCCCTCGGTAGAGTGCCGTGGCCTCACACAGCTCACAGCAACCTCCAACTCCTGGGCTTACGCGATTCTCTTGCCTCAGCCTCCAATATTAATGCTTTTTGTTTGGAAGTTCATTTCATTTCCTTTTACTCCTAACTTGTGTTCAACTCAGTGAAAAAAACAATTTTTTTTAGACAGAGTCTCACTTTGTCACCCTAGGTAGAGTGCTGTGGTGTCACAGCTCACAGCAACCTCAAACTCTTGGGCTTAAGTTATTCTCTTCTCTCAGCTTCCCAAGTAGCTGGGACTACAAGCACCTCCCAGCAATGCCCAGCTATTTTTTTGGCTGTAGTTGTCATTGTTGTTTGGTGGGCTGGGTTTGAAACCACCAGCTCTGGTGTATGTGGCTGGTGCCCTAGCAGCTTCAACGGTGCCTGATATAGAGTAAGTGCTCACGCTTTGTTGAAATAAACTAACCTAGACACTGTAAAATAACAATCTATAATTGCTGTGAAGATCATTGAACTTAATCCCATATAAAATTGCTGGATTGAAATATTTCACATTTTGTGTCCCACACTATGGTCAGCAGGTTTTTGTTTAGTTTTGTTTTATTATCAGGACCAACATGCTTGACAAATTATAGTGTCTGAAGACTAAAGTTGTATTACTATCCTTACGCAAATTCAGAACATACTGTGATAGTTAATCTACCCACATACAATTAAACAGAACCAAACGTAATAGTTCCTGGTGCAAAGTTTTGTTTTTCAATTATTTTACCTCATTTTTTCAACGTGAAGCAAACGTGACACCTTTTCCACCTAATCCACGTATATTGAGTGACAAAACTAAAAAATGGTTATTTATTTTTTCTTCTTGAAGTCAAATAAGCAATGTAAAACGGTACAATTATCGATTGATTCTGATGGTGGTAAACTACGTGCATATACATAAATCATAGCTCTGTGGTCTAAAATGACGGCAAGACCACAAACTGACACCAACACAATAGAAAGCTGGTCCAAAGTGTTGATCGTAGGAGTTTATTACATATACATTCTTGCCATGATAGACTTAGGTATCTTATCGCAAATTTGTCATATTTTAACAACACAAATTATGAACAATTTATTTAAAATAATGCCTATAATTTCAAATTTAATTCTCCTTTAAACATGATCCATACATTATAATTGGACATTTTATATACTTAAATTTTTTTTTAAATAGATTCTTTTCTCCTTTCCTTAAATACCTTGGATTTATGTGGTGTGGACACTAAAATTATTTGGTCTTTTCTTCTGATATCCCAAACTGATGTTTCCTTCTGAATACAAATCATCCAAGTTTCAAAAATTAAGTATTAACTTGTATTAGCTGTTCTTTTCTTTTCTCTCTTCTCTTTTCATTCTTCTCTGAATTACTAAGCTTATTTTATTTTATTTTATATTTTATTTTTTATTTTTATTTATTTATTTTTGCAGTTTTTGACCGGGGCTGGGTTTGAATCCGCCATCTCCGGCATGTGGGGCCGGCGCGCTACTCCTTTGAGCCACAGGCGCCGCCCTACTTAGGCTACTTTTAATCCTCTGGGGTGAGCGCCGCAGGAATAAAAAAACACTGCGCAGGCTGAACTCCCTAGTCCCCAAGAATGGTCCAGACGGAGAGAGGCTACCTGAGGGGAAGGAATTACAAAAGGGACCCGCTGCCCTCGGAGCAAAAGAATGACATCAAGGCTGCGACCTGTGAGCGCTCCAGGAGGAAGCGGGAGCTTGGTGGGATTGGCTCCAGGCACACGAGCAGAGGACAAGAGGGGTGGACACAAAGCTACTTGGGTTCCTCCTTGTCGTTTGCCTTTTTCTGCTTCTGCTGTTAAGATCTCCGGGTCATCTGCTTGCCGGCAGCAGTAAGTCCGTTATCTGGGCGCTCTCCTTTAACCCAGCCGCTCCGCTTTCTCGTTTTCTTCTGGCGGGTGAGCTCCCACTGGTTACTCCTGGACCTGGCAACCGCAGTGGTTCAGGCCTGCCTCCGTGGGGTTCCCTCATTCTGTCCGGTAGTGCAGGCCTGTGTTACTCTAAGACTTTATATTGAAAGGTTATGTTTAAAATCAAATTTTAAGGGCAGATAATAACTCTTCCTAAATTTAAAAGAAAGGTAATTGTTGATGTATTACTTCATCCCGAAATGTATGTGGAATTATCTAAGACAAAAACGACACATTTTTTAAATACATATTTGGCTGAGTGTTTTGAGTTTGAGTTACATAGGAAGTTGAAAACGGTATTTTCTTGCTTTCTTTTTTTTTTTAGAGACAGAGGCTCTCAGTTTATCACCCTCAATAGAGTGCTGTTACATCATAGCTCACAGCAACCTCCAACTCCTGGGATTAGGCCATTCTCTTGCTTCAGCCTCCCGAGTAGCTGGGACTACAGGCGCCCGCCACAACGCCCAGCTATTTTCTTTCTTTCTTTCTTTTCTTTTCTTCTTCTTTTTTTTTTTTTTTTTTCAGTTTTTAGCCGGGGCTGGGTTTGAACCCACCACTTCCAGCATATGGGGCCGGTGCCCTACTTCTTTGAGCCACAGGCGCCACCGCCACCACCGCCCAGCTATTTTTTTGTTGCAGTTTGTCTGGGACCGGGTTTGAACCGCCACCATCTGTATATGGGGTCGGCGCCCTACTCACTGAGCCACAGACGCTGCACTGAAAACAGTATTTTCAAACTACATTTCATTAAAGTGTTTTCTCTTCTTGTAGATATATCTAAATTGCTGCAAGTTTGTGACAGTCTCGGGCTATTTTGCAAGACACAGTGATGTAACGGTAATTCAGTTGATAATCAATACGCCATTTGGAAAAATACATTTTAAACTTTGAAAAATTTTATGGTTCTCCATTTTATCCATGATATCTAACTCTCCAAATTCAATATAAAAATGACAGAACATAGACTTATTTAGATCTAACAAAAACATTTTCTTAACTGTCTTCTAACGCTCAAGTAAGTATATTCCATAAGCATTGCTTTTTTTTGAGACAGAGTCTCACTCTGTTGTCCTTGGTAGAGTACCAGTAGAGTACCCTAGTGGCACAGCTCACAGCAACCTCAAACTCTCAGGCTCAAGAGATTCTCTTGCCTCAGCCTCTCAAGTTGCCAGGACTATGGGCGTCTGCCTGGCTAGTTTTTCTATTCTATTTTTAGTAGACACAGTTTCTTGCTCTTACTCAGGCTGGTCTCCCAACTCCTGAGCTCCAGCAATCCACCTGCCTTGGCCTCCCAGAGTGCAAAGATTACAGGCGTGAGCCACCCATGTTGGCCTGCTCTTTGTATTTTTAATATCAAAGCTTAAGTCCAGCACGGGTGCCTGACGCCTGTAATCCTAACACTCTGGAAGGCTGAGTTGGGAGGATCCCTTGAGCTCAGGAGTTTAAGACAAGCCTGAGCAAGAGTAAGATCCCCTCTCTACCAAAGTAAAAAATAAATAAATAAATAAATAAAAATAACTGGGCACTGTGGCTGTTGCTAGTATGGAGGCTAAGGCAGGACAATCACTTGGACCCAAGAGTTTGAGGTTGCTGTGAGCTAGGCTGACCCCCCTGCACTCTAGCCGGGGCAACAGAGTGAGACTTTGTCTCTAAATAAATAAATATAAAAATAAAATAAGAGAAGTGATGGATCCTGGAGTTATATATCCTTTTCCTTATGTATTATTTTAGCACAATAATCATGTCAAATTAAAATTTAATTTAATTTCTTCAGTGTTATCTTTGAAAATTTGTTTTCCCTTCTGATTGAATCCTTAGCTATTATTTTATCTTTATTATGTTTAAGATTATTTGTGAGTATCAACAACTTTGGGGCAGATAACTCTCCCTTTCTTTCTAACACACAAACAGTACTTCCTTCTTTAAAGTATTTTTCCCAGTTCATAACTTATCATGGTAGTTAAACTGGTAGACAGCTTTAGTCCAGTGCTTTATATGTATATAACATGATACAGCACAAAGACAAGTTCAATGTTCTGGTTTTTTTTTTTTTTTTTTGAACTACACAGTGATTCCCTATTTATTGTACATGAGCTGTAGACCTTGGAAATGGCCCATAGGAAGCATCACCTTGAGGAACACAAACTGCCCTACTTCTTCTTTGGCAAATTTAAATGATATGATCAAGGCCAGCAATTATTCTTCTTTATTAACAGCTATGAAGGGCCTATTTGTTTCTATGTCATTGTTTATTATATTAACCTTGTTTTTATTGAGTGCCAAAATAGGAACATGCTAGTGCCTCTCCATATGGCTATGTTATACAATTGCAGGACTAGATACAGCTCTTTCCCTAAACCCGGTAACACAATTTTGGTAGAACTATCAATTTACACACATAGAAATTAAATAGGGTGGAGCCTGTGGCTCAAGGAGTAGGGCGCCGACCCATATGCTGGAGGTGGTGGGTTGAAACCCAGCCCTGGCCCAAAACTGCAAAAAAATAAAAAATAAATAAATAAAATAAAAAAATTCTTGTCTCAGCACCTGTAGCTCAAGTGGCTAAGGCACCAGCCACATACGCCAGAGCTGGTGGGTTCAAATCCAGCCCAGGCCTGCCAAACAACAATGACAACTACAACCAAAAAATAGCAGGGCGTTGTGGCAGGCATCTGTAGACCCAGCTACTTGGGAGGCTGAGACAAGAGAATCGCTTAAGCCCAGGAGCTGAAGTTTGCTGTGAGCTGTGATTCCACAGCACTCTACCCAGGGTGACAGTTTGAGGCTCTGTCTCAAAAAAAAAAAAAAAAAACAAGAAATAAATTAAAATAAAATGTAAAATTAATATGTGTTTGGCATATTTTCAGTTTACTTTATTGAGAATATGGTCACAACAATCGAATAAGCAAAGATAATGGTTGTACCATTATAGTGTAATATCCATGGTGAATCTTTATTTGCTGTCTAGATTAAATACTCACTTACTTTTTAAAGTGCAAATTAACATAAAGTCCTGAGAACCCATCATATTACATTTAAATATTGAAGTTGATATGTATCCCCCTTTTTGGGCTCTCAGTTTTTTTAAGAAATATATTTTTAGTTATATTAGATAGCTTTATTGAGATATAATTCACCCACTTAATGAGCACAGTTCAGTGGTTTTCAGTATATTCACAGAGTTGTACAACCATCACCAACATAAACTTTAGAACAATTTAGAACATTTTCTTTCTTTCTTTCTTTTTCTCTCTCTCTCTCTCTTTCTTTTTTTTTTTTTTTTTTTTGAGACAGAGTCTCACTATGTTGCCCTGGTAGAGTGCTATGGTGTCACAGCTCACAGCATCCTCAAACTCTTGGGCTTAAGTAATTCTCTTTCCTCAGCCTTACAAGTAGCTGGGACTACAGGTGCCTGCAACAACCCCTGGCTATTTTTTGTTGTTTTTGTTGCAGTTGTCATTGTTGTTCAGTTGGCCCAGGCTGGGTTCAAACCCGCCAATCTCAGTGTATGTGGCTGGCACTGAGCCTAGAACATTTTCATTATCTCACAAAGCAAGTCTATTCTTTCTTTTTTTTGGGGGGGGGGTGCTGGGGCTGGGTTTGAACCTGTCCTGAGGGAGTATATGTGGGCCGGTGCCCTACTCCTTTGAGCCACGTTATCACCAGGATTCCTATTATAAGATCTAGGGGCATTGTGTCCTGTTTTTAAGTCATTGCAGTTTAAGGAGTGAAATTTAATAATCAGCATAGAAATGGCTTTCACAGTTATCTAAGGAAATAGTGAAAGCTAATAAGGAACTAACATGAAAAGACTAGCTTGCCGTTTGTCAGAATAACCACTGATAAAAATAGTGAGCTCTTCAAGTACATGCTGTTATTAATCCCACAGGTTCTAGCAATGAAATCATTATAATGATGAACAGTCATTGTTAATGAAAATGAAGATTACACAGTAACTCCAACAAGGGAACTATTCACATGATAGAAAAAAAAAAAAAAAAAAAATTGACTTTAATCTAATCAAGGAACACCAGCATAGTGGTTGGTTTACAAAAGTGAGATATTTGACCTCTCAGGTGCCAGATGATGTTTTAGCATTCTGGGTGCTCTAGCCCTGCAGGGGTGAAAACAAAAACAAGCTAATAAGGATTAGGAAAATAAACTCTATTTGTTAATATGAAAATATTATACATATACTGTTAAAATTATACATGATCAATTAGTTTGGAAAAATGGTTTGATTTTGGAACCATGTCACAATCAAAACAATGGTATCCTTTTAAGAAGCCTCCATGTGGAGTTATTCTAGTTATTCTAATTTCCATTGATGTGATGTATAAAATTAGGAAATGCGATATTTCACTGGAAGTCCTTTCTCTAAGGACTTGGATAAGTGATATTGAACCAGTCATTAACGCAATCATTTTGTTATTTAATAATTCAGCTTTTTTTGTTAGTTTATAAATATAGGTACCTGTTCTTTATAATTAAGATTTCACTGTAATTTATCTTGAGATGATAGTGTAGGCATATTGTTTAGCAGGAAGACAAAGAGTTTTGTTTTATTCTTGGCTTTATATTATTATATTGATTGATATAAGCAAAATTTATAGCGTAGAAAACATATATGAAATCAAGCTATGATGTATTAATTATATATTCCAAATTGCTCTATATGTTACTTGTTATTTTACTGTATTATTGTATTGCTAATGACTTCACAAATTTTTTGCTTTTCAAAATTTTTATTTTTAATCGATACATAATAATTGTGCATATTTAGGGGTACAATGTGAAGTATAATTAATTGTGCCGGTTGCAATTGATAAATATTATATTTTATGTGGTACAATAGTTAAGGTAATTTGTAGCTGTCAAATATCCATCCATAAATATGTATAACAATATTGAAAACTGAAATTTTATAAACAGTTAAAAATGGTATCCTATTTTCACATTATAATATACTTCTCTGATGAATTACTAATCCTTTTATAATTTCCCAAAGTAATTGGCTATCAAATGGTTTTAAAATGTAAATCTCAACTGCTTGACATTCAAGACTATACATTGACATACATCCTAACCTCATATTAGAAGATTCATAAGGATTTTGAAAAATGAGATATTTCACTTCAAGTATAATTTGCAGGAGATATGATGTAGCAAAAGTAGAAGGCTGCTTGATTAAGCACTGATTCCACGTTGAACAGTGGGTTATTCTATTCCATGTTGAACAGGAGCTGACAATAGGTCAACTTCTGGCAACTCAATGGAGACGTCAACTCTATTTTGCTTTATTTTACTGCAGGTAAAAATAGCTATTATTTCACAGGGCCTGATCTTGCAACTGGCTTAGGAAAACAAACCCTGAAATCTTTTTATAAGCCCAAATAATGATGTCTTATACCACCCTGCTGTGTAAGAATTTCTTTTTTTTTTTTTTTGCAGTTTTGGCTGGGGCTGGGCTTGAACCCACCACCCCCAGTATATGGGGCCAGTGCCCTACTCCGTGAACCACAGGCACTGCCCTTTTTATTTTATTTATTTATTTATTTTTTAAAGAATTTCAATGCTATTTTCCAGGAGGGTTCCATACATTTCCTATTGCAAGAAATGAGCTTTAGCTTGTATCAATGCTTAGGAATATGAAGATTCTTACACACAAAATCCAATTCCATACAGTCCCTTCCATTTTGATCCATAGTGGTGAGTTATCAGTGAAAATTTCTGAAAATAAAAATAAAATAATGCATTCTATTTATCACTTCGTAAGTGAAAGTATGATCATAGGAGAAGGTGGGAGATATAAAGCATACACAAATATTTATTAATCCAGTTTAAATCTCAGTATTAAACAA
The DNA here is from genome assembly GCF_027406575.1 of Nycticebus coucang. Classification (NCBI taxonomy): domain Eukaryota; kingdom Metazoa; phylum Chordata; class Mammalia; order Primates; family Lorisidae; genus Nycticebus; species Nycticebus coucang. The sequence continues at coordinate 27,060,169 of NC_069804.1, read as the reverse complement.
CTAGATTTTTATTTTGCCTCTTAGGTCATATTCTTCTTTAGTAAGACACATGACTTATCTTTTATGATCAGATTATATAGTTAAAGTCTTACAAGAAAGGTTATGATTAACATTTGAAGATATTTTCTGTCTCTTTTTGTTACCCAGAGATGAAGAAAACTTAGGAAACAACTTGAAATCTTGAAGCATAGCTGTTCTACAGGTTTATGTGTATGTATGCGTCCTCTCTTATAACAAATACCCAAAGCAATGTGGGAGCAAATAGATTTAACGCTTCTGTTCCCCTCCTTATTTTTTTCCATAATCAAGCATATTCTCATCCCTTCATTATATATGGTAACATTAAATAAAAAATATTAAATGTGACCAAGTATTTTTCATGTTATTATAAATTAGGTTGATTTATCAAGAAAATAGTGTAACATAGTATAGCTAAACAATAAGACAGATGCATAGTGCCTTTTATTTTTATTTTTTTGCAATTTTTCCCCAGGGTTGGGTTCAAACCCGCCACCTCCGACGTATGGGTCGGCGCCCTACTCCTTTGAACCACAGGTATTGCCCATGCCTTTTATTTTTGTGTATAATCAGAGTTTGCTGATAATTGTTTCATATCAAAAGCTTAAACCTTTGTCAAACAGAATATATTTCCAGTGCAATAATGTTTGTACACAGGTAATTTATGCAGAGTTCAAATTACACACAATGCCTTTATCTAGTCAATAATATATGCAATATTTCTATAGAAAATATAGTATTATATGACATTACCACATTACATAATTTAAAAATATGACTTAAGGCCGATGCAGCGGCTCACTCCTGTAATCCCAGCACTCTGGGAGGCTGAGGCAGGTGGATTGCTTGAACTCAAGAGTTTGAGACCAGCCTGAGCCAGAGTGGGACCCTGTCTCTAAAAATAGCAGAGTGTTGTAGTGGACACCAGTAGTCCCAGCTATTCAGGAGGCTGAGGCAAGAGAATCACTTGAGCCCAAGAGTTTGAGGTTGCTGTGAGCTGTGACCCCATGGCACTCTACTGAGGGTGACAAAGTAAGAGTCTGTCTCAAAAACAAAAACAAAAAGTTTAAAATCAATAATATAGATGTCAATCAAAAGCTCTTCAGAAAATCAGTGTTTTTAATAAAAGGAGGTTTTTCCAGACTCCTGCTTACTTGCTTGATTTTTTTTTTTTTTGTTTTTGTAGCTACAGTTCTGTTCTCTTGGCCATAGCCAGACTTCTCATACCATCTTCTCTCAACATGAGGCCACTATTATTATTATTATTGTTTTGTGAGGTAGAGCCAAGTGTGGTTCCATTGTCTCAGCATATGAAAACTGATGTGACATAATTTTTTCTTTGGTTATGGTGGTATATATTTATGGTCAATATTTTTTCATTGTGTTCTATAATTTTAAGTTGTCATTCTTTTTTTTTTTTTGCAGTTTTTGGCCAGGGCTGGGTTTGAACCCACCACCTCCGGCATATGGGGCCAGCGCCCCACTCCTTTGAGCCACAGGCGCTGCCCTAAGTTGTCATTCTTATAACAAATAGAGTTAGACAGAGATTGTTGTCTGTTAATTACTTGATCTGAGCATAATATATCTTAATAATTTTAGAAGTGATTTTATAACCAGTGTATGGTGCCCCATGATCGCATTAATGTACACAGCTATGATTTAATTAAAAAAAACAAAACAAATAAAAAGCTATTTGTAATTCCATAGATTTAGGGAAATTTTGATCTATCATCAAGTAGTATCTCTTCTACCATTCAGATCTCTAAAGTAGTAAGTAAGTATTGTCTAAAGTCAGTGAATGAAATGTTCAGAATTCTTAAGTTGTCGGTCAAAAGTGTTGCTGTATTTTATAATTATGTTGATTTTACAAAGCAATCAGATATAATGAGCTCTGGTTTTCAGCCCCTCTTACCTATTGCACTATTTCAATGTTGTAATTTAAGTGTTGGCATTGGTGCATAGGTTCCCAAGAGGAGTACTTTGAAAGTGACTGTAGCAATATTCAGCAATGAGGTAGGCAGCATTTTCCTTAGCATGAGTTCACAAACTTAATTGTCAGACCTTTGTATACACTCAATTTGCCTGCCTGTATCTTCCTCTCATCTGGCAAACTAAACATCCATTCAATAAAACACCCTACTTACTTTATACTTTCACACATTAACTGAACTGGTCTGAGGAAAAGTCACACCCAGGGAAGATCAATTTAAATACTATACATTTGAGAAAAACCTCATATGCACATTCTATGCTACTAAGAAATCTAATTCCATTTCTTAAATCAAGTCACTCGTCTGGTGTCCAGGTCTATGAGACAACTATTTCTTCTTTTTTTGTTTTTTGAGACAGGGTCTTACTCTGTCACCCCGGTAGAGTGTCATAGAACACAACCACCTCAAAATCTTGAGCTCAAGTGATCCTCTCGTCTCAGTCTCTGGAGTAGCTGGGACTATAGGCACCCGCCACAATGCCAGGCTAATTTTCTATTTTTAGATAGATGGTAGGTCTCGCTCTTCCTCAGGCTGTCTGGAACTTGTGAGCTCAAGCTATCTACCCGCCTCCACCTCCCAGAGTGCTAGAATTACAGGTGTGAGCCACGGCACCCTACTTGACACAAGTATTTATTCAATGTCGCAGACTCTACTGATTCCCTGCCCACCTCCCCTAGGCCCACCTGAATTCACCTTCAGTAGGGGAAGACAGATTACGGTACTCAGAAAACATCCCACTTCTAGTGCTTATAAATCAATTCTCTGTCTCAAGGCTTTCTCCAACACCATGGGGGCTTGCTTTGTCCTAAGCAGGTACAAATTAGACATATAGGGAAGTTAATAAACTTGATTAAGAGTTGGGGATCCTGCATCAATGTGGGATGACAACTGGTCGATAAGTGCCTCAGCATTTAAATGCTCTGGTGGGATGATTCTGAGGTGGGCTCCAAATAGTTTCTCAGGGATCTGCAGTAGTGTTGAGACCCATTAGCCCACAGTGAAAGCTTCCTGTTAATGTACCCTTAATTAGTAGTACTAGGATAATTTGAAGAGGCTGGAAAGAATAACACGTGTCCTAGGTCTACATGTGTAAAAACACAATCAAAATAAGTCTATAATAGAATTATATAAAAGAAATAAATAAAAGTCCATTTAAAAATGTCCTGGCTAAATTACTTTAGCTACTGATTGAATTCTACAAGACTGAAGGCACAGAGACATACATTTGTCTCTCTTTCCCCACTTTCTTGCTTGTGTTTCTTGTGATCAACTCCCGAATAAGGTACCTGCAGCCAAGCCCTTGTTTCAGCATCTGCTTTTGAGGAGGCCAGAGGAGGTGTGTTGTCATTGGCCAAGACCAATGACAGTTGGCTAAGAACCAACTAATTATTCTCATTCTAATTTCACAGAAAAAAAAAACAAAGTTATCAGAATAATACTGCCAGTACTATGCATTTACACCTACCTGCCTGCTTTTGTAACTATATACTCTTACTTTTTTCCATTACAGGGGATGAATTGTATAACTCCTTAGATCTTCCTTTTAACCAGGCTCTATTTTCTGTTTAAGGACTTTGTTTTTACAATGTTCTCCTACTTTTTCCATACACAAGTAACAACTTGCTTGTAATTTTCTCTATAATCATTTCTACTAAAACATGAGATATTTTTCATCTAAAGGAAAAAAAGACAATTTTCCTGGACTTTGCATACTCTTTATTATATATATAAATATATAAATTATATATATTTAATTTTTATTATTTTTTATTATATATAAATATATAAATTTTTTATTAAAAATTTTATTATATATAAATATATAAAATTATATATATTTAATTTTTTGTTGCAGTTTTATATATATTATATATAATATATATTATATATATATATATACACATATATATATTGAGACAGAATCTCAAGCTGTCACCCTGGGTAGAGTGCTATGGCATCACAGCTCACACCAACCTCCAACTCCCAGGCTTAAGTTACTCTCTTGCCTCAGCCTCCCAAGTAGCTGGGACTACAGGCACCTGCCACAATGCCCAGCTATCCTTTGGTTGTAGTTGTCATTGTTGTTGGCAAGCCTGGGCTGGATTCGAACCTGCCAGCTCCAGTGTATGTGGCTGGCGCCCTAGCCACTGAGCTACAGGTGCCGAGCCTTTATTATAGTTTTTTATTTTATTTTATTTTTTGAGACAGAATCTCACTTTGTTGCCCTCAGTAGATTGCCATGGTGTCACAGCTCACAGCAACCTCAAACTCTTGGGCTCAAGCGATTCGCTTGCCTCAGCCTCCCAAATAGCTGGGACCACAGGTGCCCGCCACAACGCCCAGGTATTTTTTGTTGCAGTTGTCATTGTTGTTTAGCTGGCCTGGGCTAGATTGGAACCTGCCACCCTAAGTGTATGTGGCCAGCGCAGTTAACCACTGTGGTACAGGCGCCGACATGCATCGTCTTTAGGTTATTATTTTTCTTCCTTCCCCCTTTACCGAAAATTTCCCCAGAGTGCTATTTGTGCTTTCTGTTTTCACTTTCTCACTTCCATTCACTCTAGAATACATTCCCATCAGACTTGAATTTCCCTTAATACACTGAAATTGCTTTTATTTAAAGCTTGCCAAGTCATAGACATTACCAAAATCAATGGAGAACTTTAAATCTTCCCCACCATTCAAACCTCCAGTAGCATCTGTCTAGTTAATCACTCTTTTTTTCTTCATAGTGATTACCAGTATATAAAATTTTTTGGGGTAAATATTTATTTGCTTTCTGTTCTCCCACTAGAACATAAGCTTCATAAGGACAACACTATGTGGCTTTTAATTGATGATTTAATCATTACTGCTTAAGACAGAGAAATGTAGTTAGATGATCTGACTTGCCTTATTAGCTGACTGGTTTCTGTAAGATTCAAAGAATAGTGTAATAGATTTATTTGCTTGTCTCCTAAATTAGCTACTCAACAAGTAAGAATTTTTAAAAGTTAGGAAAAAGGATAAATTGTTAACTTATATGTAATGTTCATATTTGAAGTTAACAGGCATTTGGAAGTCTGCCAAAGTCCCTAGCTATGATTTGAAGAAAACCAAGAGGCAAGAAAGCAAACATCTCTTATCAAGTCTTGACAAAATTTGTCTCCTAATTTTCATTTTTCTCAATCAGCTGGTAAGGGCACTCATTTTCATTGCCTTGATTAGATGCTGTAGTGACTGATTACTGGATTTAATAGTTCTTTATAACGGAACATTGTTATTTGCTTTTCTATGATTACCTTAAAATAACATTTCATCCATAAGGTTTTTTAAAAATATTTATTTGCCCAAATTGTTAGTTCCCTTGTTTATTTCCAATTCTCCTCCATATTTGTATATTCCACCTCCGACCTCTGTACCCCTGATTTCTGCGAAACAATTCCGGTTTTCCTAAGCAATCTGAAATTCAGCGTCCCCTCACTATTTACTTAAGCTTCTGTCAAATCCAGCTTGGTCCATAAAACATTCTATTAATTTATAGGAAGTAATAACACAGATAGGTATCTTTCTTAAGGCATTCAAAAGACTTGCTATTACTTAATGTCTTTTAAATTTAAAGTTGGTAAAGAGAAGAGTTATGTTATTTTTCTCTGAGACCAAAATTTTTCTATTCATTATCATCATCATAATAGCTCACTTGTTTTTTGTAGTATTAGTGGGTTCTCTAGGCTCCTGTAACATAGGTAGGATTGCCATCATTTCCTTGTTCAGGAAGAGAAGAAAATGTAGGCCTTGGGCAATATAGAGAAAAGGCAATTTACTTACTAATAATGTCTTTCGAATTAGTAATCTAAGTAACTGTAAGTGACGATTTTCTTTGAATCATTGAAATTATTATTTGATATTTCCTGAAAGTATGCAGTATGCATGAAACAAGAGGACTTTTCATGACACTTTAATGCAGTTGCTTAGTGTTATACATAAAATTTCTTTAAAACAACTCACCTAAGTAATGCAAACTATTTACATAGTTAGAGAATTTTATTTCTAATTATAAAACTTACATCCTGAATACATTTGAGCCTTATTGTAAATTCGATATTTCTTGGCTTTGCAGTCTCTAGTTAAAATTCAAATATCTGATACCTGTGCCTCCTTTATGAATTGAATTCTGTGGCTGATATTTGTGTAGTACATACCATTTTATAAAAAAAATACAGACAAAGCACAGTTGGCTGCTGAATGAGAATTTCTATGTGACTTGTAATATAATATAAATACATATACATTTTTTTTTTTTTTTTGCAGTTTTTGGCCCGGGCTGGGTTTGAACCCACCCCCTATGGCATACGGGGCCAGCGCCCTAACCATTTGAGCCACAGGCACTGCCCAAATACATATACATTTTAATAAAGACGTATAGGGTTTGAGATTCATTTATAGATGGTCTTTGCTCCCATTGTCAAATTTGATTCTTGTAGCAATGCTGCTTGTGGGTAAGCAAATACTATCAAAATTTTAAACATGAAGTCACTGAGGTGCTAAAAGGTCAGGTAAGTTGCCTAAGGTCACAGAGAAGGCATGAGAATATGAAAAATGAAAACCAAATGTCTAACCCATAGACCCAGTGCTCTTTCTGTCACATAAAATGATAAATCTGCTATTAGCTGGGCATTCTGGCAGGCTCTGGTAGTCCCACCTACTGGGGAGGTGGAAGCAGGAGGATCATCTGAACTTAGGAGTTAGAAGTCGCTCTGATCCGTGATGATGTCTCGGCACTCTAGCCCAGACAGCAGAGCAAGATTCTGATGTTAAAAAAAAAAAGGAAAAAAAAGCTAAATCCTTCCACTTCCAGTTTTCCTTCTTTCATCATCATTGTCCTCCTCCTCCCCTTTTTCCTCCTTCCCACCTCCTTTTCCTTCTTCTTCCTCTATACATCATAATACTCTTTATTATATGAACAAAAGATAATATTTTTTTTTTTAAGAGACAGTCTCATTTTATCACCCTTGCTAGAGTGCTATGGCATCACAGCTCACAGCAACCTCCAACTCCTGGGCTTAGGCGATTCTCTTGCCTCAGCCTCCTGAGTAGCTGGGACTACAGGCGCCCGCCACAACGCCTGGCTATTTTTTGTTCCAGTTTGGCCGGGGCCGGCTTTGAACCTGCCACCCTCGGTATATGGGGCCGGCGCCCTACCCACTGAGCCACAGGCATCACCAAAAGCTAATCTTTTGTTGCTACCCGAAACCTAAACTGTCTACCTGTTTCTCTTAGTAAATCTATTGGGCCAAAATTGGTTTTTAAACTAGTTTTGATTTAGTTAGGAGAAAATATGAACATTTCTAAAAAAGGAAAAATGACAAGTGCAACATTTTTCCTTAATAAATGTTTTCAACAAAATATGGCAAGCATACAAAAAGTACGTAAGTCATAAGTTTACAAAATACAAAAACCCATATGTAGCTAGCATGCAGAAAAAAATTAACATCATTAGATATGATGGTATTTGAATTGTTACCAGGCAAAGAGGGTGTGGCCTCCTATCACTGTCAGTTAATACATAGAGACAGGGACAGTCCACCAAACTTTGTCAGAAGGCCGGAATTCTGGAGAATAGGGAGAGTAGTTTTTTTTTTTTTTTTTTTGAGACAGAGCCTCAAGCTGTCACCCTGGGTAGAGTGCTGTGTCATCGCAGCTCACAGCAACCTCCAACTCCTGGGCTTAAGCGATTCTCTTGCCTCAGCCTCCCAAGTAGCTGGGGCTACAGGCACCCACCACAATGCCCAGCTATTTTTTTTGGTTGCAGCTGTCATTATTGTTTGGCAGGCCCGGGCTGGATTCGAACCCACCAGCTCAGGTGTATGTGGCTGGCGCCTTAGCTGCACCGAGCCAGGGAGAGTAGTTTTTTAAAAATTGGGTTTATTTTTAAAATTATAGATATATATAAGGGTTTCCAGTAAAGATTATAAAATTTATATTTAAATAACAATTAGTATAATTTAGTGATAATTTATATTTTGAATTTAAAAGTTAATTTCTTAAATTAATTTTCTTAAAGACTGTAATAACTTTCCTTTTAAATAATAATCAGCACAACTCAGTGATAATCTGTTATAACCTTTTCAATTTAAAAGTGAATTTTTAAACTATTTAATATGGGCATTTTTCGGGTGGGAATTAAATTCACAAAACAGTAAGAGAGACAGGAGGTGACCAGATCAGCTGTGTTTTATGTCTGCCCCAGCCTGACAGACTCCATCTTATTCTTACCACATGTGCTTTCATTTTTCATTTTAATTATTACATTTCATATCTATGAAATAGATTTTAATGGAAATAATTATTATAATTTATTGTATTTGTCCAGGGATTGAATTTGTTCTGGCAAAAGATGGGTTCAAAGTTATACTTGGAATAACATGTAATACAATTAATAAAAGACAAGAAGGGGCATATTAAATATAGTAATAAACAAAGATGTCTGAGAATAATATATTTTTTATCTTGACACCTGAAGTTTTTATTTTTGTCTCTACATAGTTTTGTAGTCTACTGGTCGGCTTGAGTTTACTGGTTTTTTTTCAGAGGGATAAGGCTAGATGTGGGAATGATGTAATTTGAATACTTTGACTGTTGTAGGGGTTTGTAAGTAGGACGTATCAGAGGCCCGTCTATTTTTTTCTGAGTTTTTCAGGTCTTTCTCTCCAAGTCTTGAGGATAACTTGGTTACTGGCTGGAATGTATGCAGGTTTTAAGAAACAGAGCAAGGGTTTTTTTCTTAAGTAATTCAGAGAGTGGCCTAGTGTAGTTCAGGAGGTGGCTGGGCACGTTATGGTAGAGATCAAAAGGCTATCTGTTGGAGGCTTTGAAAAAATTACTTTGAGTAGAGAGTTCAAGGCCAGTTGAGCAAATTTCTTGGTCTGGGTGGGTTTGTTATTGGAATGCAGGATCTGGAAGATATATATTTTAAAAATTATTTCAGGGTAAAGAAGTAAAAAGAGGCTTACTCTGACTTTTTTATATTGACAACGATGAAGTTAGGGTTGTGTCTAAGGTAAGAGAATGCAAATATTTAGTAGTCATTTATAAATATTTATAAATTCTGGGTTTTGGTGCTAAGGTTTGTACAATGAGAACATTAGTATTTTTATTTATACTTTTAGTATGTTTTTAAGATAATATTTAGCTTTAAGAGTTTTTATAAAACTGATTTGAAGTTTTGGGCAATTTAAGTGAATATTATTTTTCTTTTTGGATTCACTATGTCATTCTCAGTAGAATGCTGTGGCATCAGAGCTCACAGCAACATCCAACTCCTGGGCTCAAGCGATTCCTTGCCTCAGCCTCCCAAGTAGCTGGGACTACAGGTGCCCACCACAGTGCCCGGCTATTATTTTTTTTTTTGTAGTTGTTATTGTTGCTTGGCAGGCCTGGGCTGGGTTCAAACCCACCTGTGGCCAGAGCCCTAGCTGCCGAGCTACAGGCACTGAGCCTTAAGTAAGTATTTTTGAAAATTAGTTGGGTGTGGGGCCATTTGTGAAGCTGTGTTGTAGTTACATCATTTACTGGGAAATTTTTATTCAGGTTCTAATTTTTTGGAGGTATTTATATATATATAGTAGATAGAACTTAATATTGCACAGAAGTTTTGTTTGTTTGTTTGTTTGTTTTGAGCCAGAGTCTCACTATTTTATCTTTGGTAGAGTGCTGTAGCATCATAGCTCACAGCAACCTCAAACTCTTGGACTTAAGCAATCCTCTTGCCTCAGCCTCCAAGTAGCTGGGACTACAGGCACCCCACAATGCCCGGCTATTTTTTGTTGCAGTTATCATTGTTGTTTAGCAGTCCTGGGCCAGTTTCAAACCTGCCAGCCTTGATGCATGTGACGGGCGTCGTAACCACTGTGCTACGGGCGCCGAGCCTGCACAGACTTTTTTTTTCTCAGTGCAGTTAATATGCCATCTTTGCTGGGCTTTAAGGCTTTGGAGTATTTTTTTTTTAAATCAGTTTTTGAGTCAGAAACAAATTTTTAATTATTTATTTTTTGGTATATAGTCTGTAGAATGGGATAAGTATTTTTAGTAAGTTTTTGTAGTGTTATTTTTGGGGTAGTTATTTTAAAATGTCAAGTGACATGTACTTTGGGGTAAATATTTTTAACTTTGTTTTTTGTTTTAGTGTCTACTTTGAAATTAAAAGATTTTACATATTAAAACTTAATATGTTCTCTAAGGACTAAGAGTCAGGAAGACAAAATAAATTGGAATAAATTGGAGTAAATGTAACTATTATATATAATTTCATACTTTTTGAACAAAATTGGAGTAAGTTTAAATGTTGTATATAATTTTATAATTTTTGAACATCTGAACTTTAATAACAGTTTTAAAACTTGTTTTATTTATCAAAGATACCAAAGTTACCCAAACAAAAAGGCAGTTGATATTTTTCCTATTTTTCTGATAAAATACTTGATTTAATCATTTATTTTTTCTTTCTGTTTTAAAGTCAATTAGAGATTTTTGCATTATTTTGATAGTGAAATATCACAGGCGTATGACATATACAGACATATAAACAAACATATAGGCAGTAGCAGAATTTATATTTGTCAGCTTTAAACATATTTGTATTCAAGCTATTAATCTTTTAATTATCAAATTTACTTAGTTTACTTAGGTTTTAGTTATTATTTTATTTTTCTGTTAACTGTTTTTATACTCTGTAAATTAGATATTTAGCTTTCATTACTGCTTTTAAATTTATAAATTCTACCAAGAAGAAACAAACCTAAGTATTTTAACCAAACTTGTTAAAACAACATAACATCATTATAATGTTTCAAGGATCCATTCAAAGGTCACGTTTCTCCAGAGTCAAGATAATACATCAGCCAGGCTGTGTTGTAGTAAAATTTCATTGTCTTTTAGTTATAGGCAGGTGCCCATACTGAGACCAAACAGAAAGAATATACCTAGTGAATGATGCCCCATGATTATATCAATGTACACAGCTATGATGTAATAAAAAAAAAAAAGAATATACCTCAGTGGTCTATTATTTAGGATTGAGGCTTGAGCTCCCATTAATACAGAGCAGATATGGAAACACTAGGTTTCTCAAGAAGAAAACCAGAACTAATGAGAACTAAATTTCTCAATGTGCAACCAGAATAAAGCAGATGAACCTTAGTGATTAGCAATGGCAGGTGTGTGAGAGCTGGGCCTGAAGGCTCCCAGGAGAAATCTCTCCACAGCGCTGCTAAGAGCATTTGAACACTGTACATCCAGGCCTGCCTGTCCAGGTGACTGCTAGGCTTTCCTGGCAGCAGTTACACAGCACTTACCAGAGCAGTCTAAGAGTCCCTTCCTGGTCGCCAGAAATGTTACCCGACAAAGAGGGTCTAGCCGCCTGTCACTGTCAGTTAATATGTATAGACTGGATAGGTCCACCAAACTTTATTTGTCAGAAGGCTAGGATTCTGGAAAACAAGGAGAGTAGTCTCCCTAAGATTATTCTATTCTTTTATTTTTAAAATTATAGTTTTATACACAATGGTTTACAGTAAAGATTACAATACCTTTTATTTTAAATAATAATCAGCATAACTTAGTGACAATCTATTACATTTCCAATTCAAAAGTTAATTTCCTAAATTAATCTTCCCAAACCAAAGACCATAAAAACTCTTATTTTAAATAATAATCAGCACAACTCAGTGATAATCTGTTATAATATTTTTAATTTAAAAGTTAATTTCTGAACTATTTAATATGGGCATCTTTAGGGTGGAAATTAAATTTACAAAACAGTAAGAGAGACAGGTGGTGTCCAGACCAGCCTGGCAGACTCCATCTTTTTCTCACTGCATGTGCTTTCAGAATTAGATCAGATCAAATCTGTAACCGGGTGTGGGGAAAATGGATCACTTTAAATAGATTATAGAATCCACAAAGGTCTTATGCTATTCCAGTTTATGTATTCATTAATGCTTCTCAACAATTTTATATAGATTTATGTGTATAGATCTTGCACATCTTTTATTGAACTCCTATTTTGGAATTTGATATTCTTTGATACACTCATAAAGGGTATTTTTTGTATTGTCATATTTTTAATTACTTATTTGTGATCTCTAGAATTATACTTGCTGTTTTTCTTTCTTTCTTTTTTTTTTTTTGTTGTTGTTTTTGTCCGGGGCTGGGTTTGAACCTGCCACCTCCAGCATATGGGACCGGCGCCCTACTCCTTGAGCCACAGGTGCCACCCATGTTTTTCTTGAACTTGTACCCAATAATCTTGCTAAATTAACTAGTTAATTCTAAAACACTAGATATAAAATTCTCCTAGGTGGTATAAATACATAATTTTGCAGTCTGTGAAAAATGCAAGTTTCATGACTTCCTTTTTAGTCCCATGTCTTTTTTTTTTTTCTTTTTCTTGTGTTATTGCTCCAGATAAGCCTCCATAAAATGTTGAATAAAACTGCTAATAGTAGACTATCTTTGTTTTGTTCTCGATCTCAAGGGGACAAGTTTTCAATATTTCATCACTAGTTATCATATTTTCTTTAGTCCTGAAACTTTTTTATAATAAGTTTGTGTCAAGAATTAGCCCAGAAATGCTAGGGGTTTCCTTCCAGTGGCTTAGTGGGGCAAGGAGGCCATCAGAAATTATAGATAAAAAATTAATAGGCTAGACACAAAGAGAAAGTTTGAAGAACAGTGAGGGATTTGGGAGATGGCACATCTATCTGAGGCTTCCAAAATGGCGCCTCGAGTACCAGGCTAGCTCTGTATTTATGTAATACATCAATCTTTCAATTATAAATCTCACGAAGGCAAGGCAAATAATTCTGTCATGGTTCTTAGTACTTGCTTGCATTTCCATAAACTAATTCTTTAACTATGTTAATTGTATGGATTTGTTATTTTTATTGTTTTAAAGTATTTATGAACTTAATATAAACTGTTTAACTGGATAGTTAAACAGTCCAGGAGTAGGACATCAGGGAAATATCCCAGTTGGACCACACTTGCAAATCACAGATGTGATTTTTTAATACCCTGAAAGTCTTGTGTCCAGACAGATAGGCTCCTCTGGCCAAACTAAGGTGACAGAAGAAAAGAGATATTTCATCTCTGTATCTGGTCCAGAGTAATTCTTGCTGTGTTCAATAAAGTTGAAATATTTTACATTTTTAACTTCCTAAAAGCACTCTCCCAGAGCAAATAGCTCCACCCTACCAGAGTACCTCTGGGGAGGCTTATAGCTTCAGCCAGTGGAGCTAGGGGGAAGTTTCCATCAAGACAGCCTTCAGAATTGTAAATGGGGCAGATGTCTACAGGGCTTTGAACTGAAAACTAGGGTCCTTTTTCCCCCAAATTAACTTTTCTCCTGTTTCTGTTTTCCTTTTGTCCATTTTCTGCAATCTTATTCCTAATTAGTATCTAATCTACTTATAACTAATAATTAAATATTCGTTTTAAGCTTATAAAATCATTATTACTAGTAATGCAAGCACATCAAGATATGACTTTTCCCTTAAGTATTCCCACACATACCCTTTAAATGTGTGGTAAATTTTGTCTAGTTGCATTTCAGCATATTTTTGGGTAACCATGACACTGAGTTTCTCTCACTCAGGGCTGGACAATGACTTCCATTTTCCAGGCCTAAGCAAACAGACTTTTTCTCTCCAAAACCTGCACTCTCTGAATGCAAACAAAACAAGAGAAAAGCAGTTTTTCCAGTACTCCATGTGAGCTAACTCCCTTCTGGAGTGGACTCCCTACTGCTTCCCCCCCAGCTGAAGAAATTGCACTCATTTGTTAATATTCCCATTCAGTCACTAATCAACATTGAAGTCCATCAAGTCCTGGCTAAGTGTAATTCCCAAAAAAACAGTATAAAAGCTCCAAGAAGAAAGACTCATGGAGGACCTCTCACTTGAGTCTCCCCACCTCTACCATACGTCCTGATGCCTTTCCTCCCTTCCCTATTCCTTTCTATCTTTAAGAAATCCTATCTTGGGCAGCACCTGTGGTTCAAAGGGGAAGGGCACTGGTCCCATATGCCGGAGGTGGCAGGTTCAAACCCAGCCCCGGCCAAAAATCACACACCATACACACAAAAATAAATAAATAAATAAATAATAAATTCTATATATAAAAAAAAAAAAGAAAACCTATCTTGTCATGGATCTGTGTGGTTTTATGGGTTCATTCTTTGAATCTCCAAGACCAAGGACCTACTACAGAAAGAAATTCCGGTAACAATCATATGGTATTGTTCCTTTCTTTTGTTAAATTTAAAAAATTTCTAAATGATAAAAAAAATTTATTTTTAAACACAATTTGTTTATGTGTATTAAATTTATTTTGAATTAAGCCATTGAGCCTCTTTTTTCGTCTTTTTTTTTTTGCATTTGGTGATGGAAACCTAAACCTTTGATTTTCCTTTTCTATAAAATCTTTGTCAGTTTGATGCAAAGCTGATTTGGGTCTCATTAACCATTGTTTTAAAGGATGTTTTTATTGTTTTTATTTTCTGGAAAAGCTTGTACAAGATTAATGTTATTTTTTTTTCTCAGTTATATCTCAAAGTTGACAGCTTCAGATACCAGGGTATAGAATTTGTTTACAGGAATGTTTCTTGTTACAAAATTTATTTAATAAATATATGGATATTCAGATTTCTTATTTTTTTGTTTTATAGTTATATTTTTCTTTAAATTTTGTCATTTTATCTCATTTCAAATTTATTGGATACAACTGCTTGGAATTTTTTATTTATGCTTCTAGAATGTGTAATGATGAACATTTATACTCCTGATGTGAATAACAGTAATGTGTACCTTCTATTTTTTCTAGATCAGTCTTTCTAGATATTTATCAATTTCACCAACAATTTCAAAAGACAGAAATTTTGGTTTGATGATATTCACTGTGTTTGTTTAAGGAAAATGTTAAATTTTATTTTAATTTGATTATTTGTTTCTTTTATTTACTTCATCTTACATTATCAGGTTTTCCTAAATTCTTATGGTAAATAATGAAATCCTAAATTTTCCAGCATTTTTTTTTTTCCCATTTAATGTGGGGACTTTTCTTTAGATGTATGTTGTGGTTCACCCCACACATTTGAAAATAGATATATCAAAGTATAATTGACATACAATAAACTATGCAACTTTAACATGTCAAATGTGATGCCATATGTCATATGCATATATTCATGAAATTAGCAACACAATCAAGAAAATGAACATAAATATTGCCTGCCAAAATTTCCCACTATGGAATTGTATAAGCACTTCTCTTAACCCTGTCTCTTAAAATTCAGTATTATTATTGATATAATTCATCTTAAATTTGACCATCTTGCCACACTTTTCCTATCTCCATTTTCCTGTTCCTCCACTTGTATCTACTTTTGTGTTTATTGGATTTTAAAAATTATCCCATTCAAATTACTCTTTTGGATTTTTGTCTGTAACAATTAAAAAATATTTCCATATATTCTTTGATATACCTTCCATCACCAGATATTGGACTAAGCTTAATTACTCTTATAACCCTTACAATGCCCGTGATATGAAGCTACATAAATTGCTACGTAGTAATTCCAGTCAATTGCCATTACCAGCTGATAGCAGCAGAGGGAGCCACTTTGGTCCTCCAGCTCAGTGCCCTTCTAGCTTTCCTGATGTTCTCAATATCCACAACGTGTCACTTCCTGCAGCCTGTGGTAGTTCTGGTAGCATCTCAAATTACCGTTAGTCCCTTGACAGATCGTCTAAGGTTTATTTATGTTACGTGTCTTATTTCCTTCCCAGTTTGGAAAGAAAATTTGGGTAGGAATAGAATTCTGTTGACAGTTCCATTTTTTCTTTCAGCATCGAAAATGTTCTGCTCCGTTATTTCCAGTATTCGGTTATTCCAGTACTCCGTTATTTCGATGGATTCCGTTGAGAGGTGGCCATCTTCAAACCGTCCTTTCTGGTGAGGTAATGTATTTTCTCAGAATGTTTTGATTTTGTATAGTACAATGATATTCTTTATCTTTAATAGAGCTGCCAAATATATAGCTCACTAATAAAATATTTTAAAACTTAAACAGATATTTTCAATAGCAATTCAATGCATTTTTTTCCAGTCATGTAAATATATTTGATTTACAATAGCGACAAAGCAAAAGCTGAAGAAATTGAACATTGAAAAATAACATAAGTGGCTGGGTAAGGTGGCTTATTGTTGGGATGCCTAGGCGGAATTAATTGCTTGAGACCAGGAGTACTAGACCAGCCTGAGAAGGAGAGTAATAACCCTTCTTTACAAAAAATAGAAAAATTTGTCAGGCATGGTGTTGCGAGCCTGTAATCTCAGTTACTCGCAAGGCTGAGGGTTGCGCCAGCGCAGGAGTTTGAGGTTGCAGTGAGCTATGGTAATGCCACTGTACCACCTGCCCTGTAACCCAGTGACGTAGTAAGACCCTGTCTATAAAAACCCATGAGAAAAAGAACAAAAGTGGGTGGTACCTGTAGCTCAAAGGAGTAGGGCACCGGCCCCATATGCCAAAGGTGGTGGATCAAACCCAGCCCTAGCCAAAAACAGCAAAAAAAAAAAAGAACAAAAGCATTCTTTTAATTTCTCATTAAAATACTTGGAACTATCTGGGTTAATTAACTGTATGTATATACATTAAAACCATTTAAGCAAATTCACAAGCAAAATAACAAAATCAATTGTATTATAAAGGTTGATCTGATGCTAATGTACAAGAGGATGTAAGTGAAAGGAACAAGAGTTTATGTGTATATATACACACTTACATATGCATAATATGTAATAATTTTAGCATTATAATTATGAAGTGGTATGCTTAATAGATGGTATTACTAAAATGCATATATGATTTGCACAATAAGTATTAATTAGCTATAAACTAATTAGCTATTAATTAGTATAAACTTTTCTTAGTATAAAATTCTTAATACTAAGTGTAAATTAACAAAATACTACTATTTAATCTATTGATAATAGATTTTGAAGAGAGTATAAATGCAGTTAAAAAGCTCGTAGTTGGATCTTGGGAATACAGGACTCTTTCGAGGCCCTGAAGAGAGTATAAAATAGTGCTTTTTTTTTTTTTGAGACAGAGTCTCACTTTGTTGCCCTTGCCATGATGTTACAGCTCACAGCAACATCAAACTCTTGGGCTCAAGTGATCCTCTTGTCTAGTTGTGCTGTTTTTGAAATTATGTTTATATAACAGTATTTTAAATTTGTCTATCCTTTTCTACAGTAATTGCCTTTCTATGACTGTATCCACTAGGACTTGTCAAATGTGCATAAAAGTATGGATACAAAAAAAAAAACAACTATTTTTAATAGAATATACTGTATTTATACAACAAATACTGTGCAGATATTACACCCAATTAGGCAGCTCTCTAATAATTACAGAATATATCTCCAAGACATATTAATAAAAAAGCAAGCAAATTATAATTTATTCATGTATTCACATGTACATGAATGTATTATATATGTAAATATATATTGATATGTATGTTTATTACACTTTACTTCTAATGGTGGTTATTTCTATGAAAGGGTATATCTACATTTTTTTTGGACATTTTACACTGAATGGGCATCTTATTTATAATTATAAAGTAAAATGAAAGTGTCACATGGCAGCATATTACTAATGAGTTTTCTCCGTATGTTTTTGTTTTTAATATAGTACAGTACAGGTAGGGAGTTATGGTAGAACAAAAATTAGAATAGAGTTAGGAAAGAAATAATGAGGAAAATATAGAATTTTTTGTGGAGAAATAATTTAATTTGGTTATTGACCATTTATAAGAAGCTGATCTCTAATTAGTCAGTGAAATCATTAAACTGAAGGCCATAAAATAATTGTAACAAAAATGATCTTTATGTTGTTCCACTAGGATTAAATGTCAAGTGTAAGCTAGAGTTTATCTAATATTCATGAGTCTCTGTTGCCATGATGTTAGAAAAATAATAGGCAACAATAATTAGGGCTAAAATCCTCTCAATTTTGATGAGATCAGTATATGGTAAAATACTTAAAAGCTATAACCTGTTGTGTAAATTTTTCATGCCTTATAATATTTATAAAATGTTTAGTGAGTGATACTTCTGTCTCAGCCTCCTGAGTAGCTGGGGCTACAGCTACAATTTCTATTTTTTGTAGAGATGGGATCTTGCTCTTGCTTAGTCTGGTCTCAAATTCCTAACCTCAAGTGATCTTGCCTCACCCACCCAGAGGGCTAGGTTTACAGGCATAAGCCACTGTGCCTGGCATCCTGTAGGATATTTGCACCATTTCTTCAACTGTGTGTAAGAAGTTGGGTGCTAATTGCAATTCTCCAGAAAATGTGTTCAGGTTTAACTGCATGGTCTCCATCAGTCTTTATAAATTCATTCACCAATTATAGTAAATTACCAATATGTTGCTATTAAATAGGCTGGAAACATAAATATATAATTTATGAATATAGGTGGATTAATTTCTTCTTTTCCAATCTTTATGCCTTTTTTCCTCTTTATTTTTTTCTTCTGTATTATTGTCCAGGCTATGACTGCCAGAAAATGCCTAACAGATCTGGTGACAGTATGCATTTTTATCCCTTTTGTGAAGTCATGGGGAGGTTCTCAGTATTAAACCAGTAGGTATGATATTTACTGTAATTTTCAGAGTTTTTAAAAATCACAAATGAGTAGTAAATTATGTCAAAAGGTTTATCTTTATCTGTTACAATAGTGACATGATTTTATTCTTTTGTTTGCCAAAGTGGTTTGATTTCAAAATGATAAAACAACAAAAATCCTTTCTTGCATGAAACACATTTTATTCACGGGACATGATAGTTGAAGTATCTTTGGTCTGTTTGTAAAATTTATTTAATGTTTATTCATTTTTTTGGTTTTGTCATGAGGCATAAAAACCTTTGATCTGTACGTGTAATGTCCTTATCAGTTTAGTATAAACTTTACAGTGGTCTCATAAAGTATTTTTGGAGTGCTTTTTTATTGTTTCAGGTTAATTGAGGGTACAACAAATTAGGTTACATTGTTTGCATTTGTTAAATAAAGCCCTTCTTATAATTGTGTGTCATACACCCTAACATTGTGCCCATTAAATCGGAGCACACCCATTCCACTCCCTTCTTCCCTCTCCCCAACTCCCTTTTTCCCCCAACCTTGGTCTTGAATTGATGTGAGTTTTCCTCTTATGTGGGTGTGTATTAGACTGTCTGCTGGCTTCATATTAGAATTGAGTGCATTGGATTCTTGCTTCTCCATTCTTGTGATACTTCACTAAGAAGAATGTGTTCCAGCTCTATCCAGGTTAATACAAAAGATGTAAAGTCTCCATCCTTTTTAATGGCTGAATAGTATTCTGTGGTATACATATACCACAGCTTGTTAATCCATTCCTGGATAGGTTGTTTAGGTTGTTTCCACATTTTGATGATTGTAAATTGAGCTGCTGCAGGCAGAATGGGGACCAAAGACGCCATTCTTTGCAAGGGAAAACACCCCCTGAAAAAAGGAAAAACAGAGAAATAAGCTGAACAAGGTGGAATAAAAACAGTTTAGCAGATTATTTTTAAACCAGCAGCTAAATTACTTATCTGAGCAGTTCCTGCTTTTGCTAGAAGCCTGGCCTGTAAGGGATACAGCTTGCAAACACCCCTGCTGGGTCTGTAAACACTCTGAAGAAGTAATTGTCACAGTGGAGGCTGCGTGCAAGGCCTGGGGAGGAATATCAACCAGGCCATCCCCTGCCCAGTCAATAGTCAAAGCAAGTACTCTTGTGGGGATTTGTATTATGGCCAGGCCAGAGATCAAGGGAATAGCTCAAGCTGAAATATAAACAGAGGGGCTTGTACCCTTATCACAGAGGAAGACACCCCTGGGGTGGAGATCAGAGGAAAATTCTTCTGTTCCACCAATTCTTCGGAGGAGACTGACACCTTGGGTTCTACTCCACAGAGAACTAAAGGGGATTAACCTCCCCTGAGGAATCTGTGTCTGTGACCACAGACAGGAGGCTGCCCCCACACAAGGCCACAAGGCTCAGGTTTCAGATTTCTCAAGGCTGTTCTGACCCTTAAAGTTAATGTTTATAAATAGAATAAGAACTAACATGCTTACTCATGGAAACTGCTGAGGTTTTTGTTCCTTAGCTTACCTTCTGGACTAAATGAGATAATAGCCTTCAGTAAAAGCTGAGTGGAACAAACACTCAGGGCCATTCGCTGGAACCCCACAAGCTAGCTGGGGTCCCCTGTGTTCCCACCTTTGAAAACTCTATTCTGTGTGTCCTATCTTTTTATCTCTTGCCATTTTTAACTTTATTTTTCTTTTGTCAATTGCTGCTAGCTCCACAGGTCTTAAAAGACCCTGCTCCCAGCAAGCTGTGATAAACAGTCTAATATAAATGCCCTTATGATAAAAGGATTTTTTTTTCTTTTGGGTAGACGCCTAGTAGTGGGATTGCAGTGTCAAATGGGAGATCTAATTTAAGTTCCTTGAGGAGTCTCCATACTTCTTTTCAAAGAGGCTGTATTAGTTTGCAGTCCCACCAGCAGTGTAAATGTGTTCCCCTCTCTCCACATCTGCACCAGCATCTGCAGCTTTGGGACTTTGTGATGTGGGTCAGTCTCACTGGGGAGGTGTTAGGTGATATCTCAGAGTGGTTTTGATTTGCATTTCTTTGATGATTAGGAACAATGAACATTTTTTCATAAGTTTGTTAGCTATTCATCTTTCTTCCTCTGAGTAGGTTCTATTCATATGATAGATGGGATTGTTAACTATTTTTTTGTTGATTAATTTGAGTTCTCTATAGATCCTAGTTATCAAGCCTTCGTTGGATTCATAGTAGGCAAATATCTTTTCCCATTCTGAAGGTTGTCTATTTTTCTTTTATTGTTGTGTCCTTGACTGGGCAGAAGCTTTTAAGTTTAATTAAGTGCCATTTGTTTATTTTTGTTGTTGTTGGAATAGCAACGGAAGTATTCTTCATAAAATCTTTCCCCAGGCTGACATCTTCAGGAATTTTCCCCACACTTCCTTCTAGAATTTTTATTGTTTCCTGCCTTAGATTTAAATCTTTTATGCAACTTGAATCAATTTTTGTAAGTGGTGAAAGATATCGGTCCAGTTTCAGTCTTGTACATGTGGTTATCCAGCATCATTTATTGAATAGGGATTCTTTTCCCCGGTGTATACTCTTGTTTGGTTTATCGGTGGGGCTATAAGATGTTAGTTTCATCTCTTGGTTTTCTGTTCAGTTCTAAACGTCTATGTCTGTATTTTTGTGCCAATACCATGCTGTTTTTGATCACTATGGACTTGTAATATAGCCTAAGCTTTGTTTTTATTTCTAAGAATTGCTGTGTGGAGTTTTTCCTGGTTCCATACAAAATGAAGAACTATTTTTTCCCACATCTGTATGATGATGGTATTTTAATGGGGATTGCATTGAATCTCTAGATTGCTTTGGGGAAGTATGGAAATTTTAACAATATTGATTATTCCAAGCTATCAGCATGGTATGCTCTTCCATTTGTTTTGGGAGTGTTTTGAAAGTTATTTTTCTTTGGAATAGGTTGTTCAATATTGGTGGTATCTTTCTCAGTAGCGTGGAAAAGATAAGGAATTCAGGTACAGAGACATGGAATTCATTTGTAGGAAAGTTCTCAATACAGGCACATTTCATCGAATAAATACAGAATTACTGAGATTTCCTATTTGATCTGTTAAGTGGTTTTTTATATAATTTCATCATTTCATGTAATGTCAAAATTTTTGGCCCAAATTTGATTATGCTATAAATGTGTGTGTCTCCAGGATCCAAATTGATAATGCTCTTTACATTTTTGTTGGTAGAAGTGGTTCTGGTGGTGGTGCTCTTTAATCAGTCTTCATATGGTATATAAGGTTTTTTTGTCCATTTCAAAAAGAAAAAAAAATTAGTTGACCATTTTACTTTTAATTTTTTTTTTTTTTTTTTGTAGAGACAGAGTTTCACTTTATTGCCCTCAGTAGAGTGCCGTGGCGTCACACAGCTCACAGAAACCTCCAGCTCCTGGGCTTAGGCGATTCTCCTGCCTCAGCCTCCCTAGTAGCTGGGACTACAGGCGCCCGCCACAATGCCCAGCTATTTTTTGTTGTTGTTGTTGCAGTTTGGCCGGGGCTGGGTTTGAACCCGCCACCCTCAGTACATGGGGCCGGCGCCCTGCTCACTGAGCCACAGGCGCCACCCTACTTTTAAATTTTTTATTGATTATAATTTTAATTTTGTATTTCAAGTTTAGTTCTTGCTATATTTTTCAATTTTGTGAAGTATATTATCAAGTCTTAAACTTTCAGAAGTTCTTCTTCTGCATTAATAGTATACGTTTTTATGCCCATGTTTTCATGCAACTACACAATTTTTTTTAGAGTTGTGTTGCCTGGACTGGTTTTTAAGTCTTATCCCCAAGTAATTCTCCTCCTCAGCCTCCCAAAGTTCTGGGATTATAGGTGGGAGCCACTGTACCTAGCTAATCCACACAATTTTTAGTAACTCCAGTGAGGTATAATTAATTAAAAATAAACTCAACAACTTTAAATGGTGTAAGTTTTGAGATGTGTATATATTTATGAAACTATTACCACAATCAAGATAATGTCAGTGTCTGTCCTCCTCTCACCAAGTGTCCTGTTTATTATTTTATTTTTCCTTTCTGTTCCTGTCCAAATTTTTCCACCATTCATATGCTATGCTATGGAAATTCTTGCAGAACCTTTTGTATGAACACATACTTCGCGTCTTTTGTTTGTTTTATTTTCAAAAAACATCAAGGAAAAGAACTGTTGGATCACTTGAGATGTGTATATTTAATTTTTTTAGAACATGTTGAAGTATCTTGGAATGTAATTATATTATTTTACGTCTTACTAACAGTGAGGGTTACAGATGCTCTGTATCCTTGCCAGCACTTGCTATGGTTAGTACTTTAAATTGTAGCCTTCTAATCAGGGTGCAGCTGTATCTCATTGTCATTCTGGGTATAACTAAGTCATGGCTCTTTCTTGAGTATTCCCACTAAATGGAGAAAATGGATCATAGGTTTGAATTAACCTTTTTCCATTGTATTTTGAATGTATGGCTATTTCTTATTGCATGCTTAATTTTCTTCATGAAATACTATAGGGATAATTGGAAGCTCTGGAGGTAATTTATCTCATCTCATCTCAGTATTTGAGACTTCTTTAAGCTGCATGTCATTTTTTTTTTGTTGTTGTTGTTTTTTGTTTTTTGTAGAGACAAAAGTTTTACTTTATCGCCCACAGTAAGTGTCGTGGCATCACAGCTCAGAGCAACTTCCAACTCCTGGGCTTACGCTATTCCCTTGCTTCAGCCTCCCGGGTAGCTGGGACTACAGGCGCCCGCCACAACGCCTGGCTATTTTTTTTTGTTGTTGTTGTTGCAGCTTTGGCCGGGGGCTGGGCTTGAAACCGCCACCCTCAGTATATGGGGCCGGCGCCCTACCCACTGAGCCACAGGCGCCACCCTGCATGTCATTTTTTTAAAGAGTTTTCTATTTCTAGTTCATATCAATACTAAGGACAAAGCCCACTAGGGATGCCATGACAACCTTTGGGTTGTTTTTCAGATCCTCTCTACTGCAGCAGGTCCTGAACCCAACCTGTGTCCTCTGCATTGGTGAAACTGCTGGAAAACCTGGTAAGCTGCTTAACTTTACAGCATGAACTTTCTAGTTAGTATCTTGGCTCCTTATTCACCTCCTTTGAATTAGTAAAAACTTTGAGGGAAAAGGAGTACCAAATTTGGGTCTTACCCATCAGAGTTCTCATTGAGATCCATTCACCTCAACTTCTTGCTTCCTTGGGTATTTGGTGCTTTCAAACAGGCTGTTTAATATCTTCCAGCTCTCTTAAGTTATTCTCAGCAGAGTGGTTGAATGGAAATGGCTGGTTTGGTGTTTAATGGAAGCAGACAATTTTACACATATTATTTATTTATTTATTTATTTTTTTTTGTAGAGACAGAGTCTTACTTTATTGCCCTTGGTAGAGTGCTGTGGCATCACAGCTCACAGCAACCTCCAGCTCTTGGGCTTAGGCGATTTGCTTGCCTCAGCCTCCCGAGTAGCTGGGACTACAGGCACCTGCCACAACACCCAGCTATTTTTTTTGTTGCAGTTTGGCCGGGGTGGGGTTTGAACCTGCCACCCTCGGTATATGGGGCCGGTGTCCTACTCACTGAGCCACAGGCGCCGCCCACACATATTATTTTTTGAAATATGTCTTTGCTTTTAAGTATTTCTTCTATGGAAAATTACTTAAATATTTATATCAATAAGATAACAAATATTTGTGGCAATAATCTACCAAAGCAGTGAAGCATTTTTTTTTTGCAGTTTTTGGCCCAGGCTGGGTTCGAACCCACCACCTTCGGCATATGGAGCCGGTGCCCTACTCCTTTGAGCCACAGGTGCCACCTTTTTTATCATTATTTGTTTAACATTCTCCAATTAAATTTTTTCATTGATACCCTATCAGGGGTGTTCAACTTTTTTTTCCTGGGCTGCACGTTGGAAGAAGAGTTGTCTTGGGTCACTCATTAAATACACAAATGCTAATGAAAGCTGATTAGCAAAAAGAAGTTCTAGGCATACTCTTTGGGATTTCCAACATCACACGTAAGCAAAAAATTCCTCACAAAATCTGCATGTGTCCTGTGGCTGCAGGTTGGACACCTGTGCTAGTTTCTAGCGCATAACAGGTGCAGATTACAGTATATGGTGGAGGTATATTATTGAGGTATAGCCTAATGAAAAACAAGGAAATGTGGATGGTATATATTGTCAATATGTTTCTTGGTAATTTGTTACTCAGCAATAGGAACCAGAATGTTTCTTATCTCACTTCGTATCATGTTCCATCATTGCTGAAGGGACTAGGATATGAATCTTTTACTTATCTTGGTTTATTTCTAGTTAGGATCACATTACTTTGTATAAATATGACTTTACAACAGTACAATTACACTTATTTTCTCTCTCTTTTGCTCTCTTCTTGGCATGTATTTAATTTAAATGTTTTATTATGTAATTATAGTTCATCCTTGTCTTTTACTTCTCTTATCATTTTGGTGAAGGAAATAAACCACATTAAAGACATAAAGCTTAACTTTATGGTTTGATGTATTTCGCATGTATTTCCCATCTACAGTTCTACTTACCATTTTTACTTCAAGTGTCATTTGCCTTTTAATGAAGTAATTAAAAAAATCTCTAATATTCCTACAAACATTTTTCCTCTCATATCCCTTCTCTCTTTTCCTGTAGTTCCTAGTTTCTATCATGTGTCAATTTCCTTCAGCCAGAGGAACTTCCTGTTGCACTATGTATATTTCAGATTGGCCAGTAACAGATTGCCTCAGGTTTGTTTATGTGGCTGTTATTTCACTCTCAGTTTGAGAGGATAATTTTGCTGGATGTAGAATTTTGGTTTGATATTTTGTCTTTCGGCATTGGAAAGATGCTGGCGCATTTTCTTTGCTTCTCCATGCATCAGGGAAAGCAGCCATCATTTAAATCATCCTGCTTGGGTATGTATACCATGGATCTCTATTTCTTGGAAGTTGTCAGTTAGTATACATTTGTTCACTTATATTCTTTATACTTCATATGGATACCAAACATATAGTTCACTGATGTCACTTACAGCTCCATTAGCTATTGTGTCAATCTAAATTTTTTCATTTAATTAAATATAAAGATAACTCGTTAGATTGGCAAGAGCAACAAAACACAGCAAAATTAAAAAAAATAGCTCACCGAAAATTAAAAAACCAAAATATCATTTTTCTTGTGTTATAGCACACGTTTTATATGACGTAATTAAATATGTAATATAATTATTCTTTAGAAAAACATCTTTTATATGGTGAAATGATTTGCATACAATATATATTAGAATCAATTCATTAATAAGAAGTATATAGAACATAAGCGAAGGTAAGAAGCCTTTATGCATATATATGGGCTTAACATGTAAGATTTTGGTATTCAAACAATTATGAAGTGATAATCTTGCTAGAAAATGGAATTAGTAAAATGCACCAATGATATACGCAAAAATAAGCATGAATTGCCAATTAGTACATTAAATATACTAAAAGCTTAGTGGACATTAAATAGATAACAAGATATCCTTTTATATATTGATACAAGATTATGGCAGGACTATAAAATAGTTCTGGGTTTTTAAAATTAGAGGGTTTTATTTTAGCAAAGTTTTACATTTGTCTATTCTTTTATAAAGTAATTGCCTTTCTCTAAATGTAGCTGACAAAGCTTATTAAACATGTACTTAAATGTATGGATACAAATCCATTCATCGGTTGATGGGCACTTGGGCTTCTTCCATGACTTGGCAATTATGAATTGAGCTTCAATCTGGTGCAAATATCTTTACAATGATTTTTGGTTCTTTGGATATACACCTAGAAGAGGAATTGCAGGATCAAACGGCAGGTCTACATTTAGATCTGTGAGTGTTCTCCAAACTTCCTTCCAAAAGGAACATACTAGCTTGCATTCCCACCAGCCGTGCAGAAGTGTTCCCTTTAACAAATTTACCATGGAATACTATGCAGCATTAAAAACAAATGGAGACTTTACCTTTTTTATGTTTACATGGATGGAGCTGGAAAATATTCTTCTTAGTAAAGTATCTCAGGAATGGAAAATAAAGTATCCAATGGTCTCAGTACTACTGCGAAACCAATTTATAATCACTCACACTTGCATATGAAAGATGAAACACAACTATAGCCTAGGAAGAGGGAGGGAAGAGGAGGGAGAGGGGAGGGGAGGGGGTGGGTAGACAGAGGGAAAGTTAGTAGGGGGACCACACCTATGGAGCATATTGCAAGTACAAGTTGGATCTATCAGGTGTAGAACATAAATGTCTTAACGCTGTAATTGGGTAAATGAGGTGAAGGCTATGTTGATTAGGAGGATGTAAGCACTCCAATTTGTACAAATAATCAACACATTGAATCCCATAATGGCATAAATGTATTCATGATCTATGTACAAATGACTTAATAAAAAAAAAGTATGGATACAAAAAGGCAAAAACGCATTTTTTAAATAACATATACTGTGTTAACATGATGAATATTTTGTAATTTTTACACCCAGATATATTTTATATACTTGCAGAAGATATCACAGAGGTATCACAAATAAAAAAGAAAGCAGATTGTACTTTATTTCACTTGGGTGCACAAGTATGTAAATGTCTTATATATGTAAATATTTTGTGTATATCTATTTATATACACATCACTGCTAATCATAGTTAATTCAGTGAAGGGATATGCAATTGCATTTTTAGAAAATTTTACACTGAACACATTACAAATCGATATATATATATTTTTTTTTGGGGGGGGAAGAGTCTTAAGCAGTCACCCTGGGTAGAGTGCTGTAGTGTCATAGCTTACAGCAATCTCAAACTCTTGGGCTTAAGCGATTCTCTTGCCTCAGCCTCCCAAGTAGCTGGGACTACAGGCACCCGCCACAATGCCTGGCTATTTTTTGGTTATAGTTGTCATTGTTGTTTGGCAGACCCGGGCTGAATTTGAAACCACCAGCTCCAGTATATGTGGCTGGTGCCCTAGCCGCTGAGCTACAGGTGCTGAGCCACAAACTGATAATTTTAAAAGAAAAATTAATGAAGTAGTGACATGAGGGCATATCACTAATGATTTTTTAAAAGATGTAGTATTTGCTTTTTTCCCCCTTGATAAAATAGTATATAATAGGCAAAAAGTTATGTTTAAAGCCATAAACAGAAAAGAGAAAGAAAAAATAAGAAAATATATAAGGAATTTATGTAGAGAAAAGATATAATTTAGTAGTGAAACATTTATGAGTAACCAGCTTCTAATTAGCCAGTGAGATCATTAAGCTGGGGGCTATAAGTAAAATTGTCACAATGAATGCTGTTTTCTTTGTTATACTTGGATTAAATATCAAATATATTGTGAAGTTCATCATATATTTATCTGATGTCAGAAAAAATGACAGCAATAATTAGAGTTATAATGACTCTTAAGTTTTAGCTAGTAAGTATGTGGAAAATAACCTTAGTGTTTTTGTGACATTCTTATGATGTGTATTAAAAAGTTTAGTAAGAATTACTTTTCTTGGGGAAAAAAATGTGTCTAGGCCAGGCACTGTGGCTCACACCTGTAATCCTAGTATTCTGGGAGGCCAAGGCAGGAGGATTGCTTGAGCTCAGGAGTTCAAGATCAGCCTGAATAAGAGCAAGACTCCGTCTCTACACAAAATAAAAAAAAAAAAAAAATTAGCTGGGTGTGGTGACACATGCTTGTAGTCTAAGCTACTCTGAGCCAGGAGGATTGGTTGAACCTAGGAGTTCAAAGTTGCAATGAGCTATGATGACACCACTACACTCTATCTGGGGTGATAGAGCAAGACTCTGTCTCTAAAAAAAATGTATTTAGGTTTAAATCTTTGGGATTCAGCTATCTTGATAAATTCATATAAATATTCTATATTTTTATAGATTGTTTTGTAGCTTAGAAACAAAATCACTTCATCTGTGATTAAAGATGGTTTTATTTTTTTCTTTCCAATCTTTATGCATTTTTTTTTTTTTTAGACAGAGTCTTACTTTGTCGCTTTCAGTAGAGTGGCATGGCATCATAGCTCACAGGAACTTCAAACTCTTGGGCTCAAGTGATTTTCTTGCCTGAGCCTCCCAGGTAGCTGGGACTATAGGCATCTGCCACAACACCTGGCTAGTTTTTAGAGAAGGGGGTCTTGCTTTTGCTGAGGCTGGTCTGGAACTCCTGAGCTCAAGCAATCCACCTGCATCAGCCTCCCAGAGTGCTAGGATTACAGGTGTGAGCCCCTGCGCCCCGCCTTTCTTTATGCATATTTTTTCTTGCACTGTTGCTCTGGCTTCAACCTACTTGATATGCTGAATAGAACTGGTTATAGTAGGTGTTCTGATCTTTTTTTTATGATTTTGGCAAATTTTCAGTACTTCACTAATTATGATATTTAGTAAAGTTTTGGGTGGGTTTCTTTTAAATCATTACTGGATGGTAAATTTTATCATATGGTTTCTTTGTATGGCAGTGACATAATTCTGTCCTTTGCCTGGTTAAAGCAGTTTCATTCCAAAATGTTAATCCACCAATAATTCATGCTTGGATTTTACTCAGTTTATTCACAGACTTATTTACTTGAAGTATCTTTGGTTTCTGTTTGTCATACAAAAGTTTGTTTTTATTTTCTTGAGATGGGAAGTCTGGTTTTCTGGGGAATATAAATCTGTGCTTTTATTTTCTTATAATGTCCTTGTCATTATGGTGTAAAGTTTATAAGGGTTACATGAAACATTTTAGAAAGTGTTTTTATGGCTCTACGCCTGTAGCTCAGCGACTAGGGCGCCAGCCATATACACTGAAGTTGGTGGGTTCAAACCCAGCCCGGGCCTGCCAAATGACAATGACAATTACAACAAAAAAATAGCGGGGCATTGTTATGGGCACCTACTTGGGAGACTGAGGCAAGAGAATTGCTTAAGCCCAAGAGCTTGAGGTTGCTGTGAGCTGTGACGCCATGGCACTCTACCAAGGGTGACATCGTGAGACTCTGTCTCAAAAAAAAAAAAAGCAAGTGTTTTTATTAAACAGCGTTTCTATTATGTGCAAGAGCTTGTGTAATAAAAGATTGCTGTTATTTCATTCTTATTATATGGAAAGTTCAGGGCTTCAGGTATCAGGGCATAGAATTCATTTGTAAGAATATTTTTCAATACAGAGGCAATGTTTTATGAGCTACAAGGCCATTGAGATTTACTGTGTTCTGGATTTGTTAAACTCTGTTTTCCTTGGAACTTTTTCATTTTATGTAATAGTGAATTTTATTATCATATAATTGGGTGTTTGCAGGATGTGGAATAAGGATTTCCTTTACATTGGTGATACATTTGATTATTTTCCTTGATCAAATTTGCCAAGGGCTTATCAATTTTTTAACCCTTTATGAAAATAAAATTTTTAGATTTGATTTTATTTTTATCATAAAAAATTATCTCACTGATTTTATGCTTTATTTTCTTTTGTTTCTTTCTTAGAGTTCTCATCTGTCTGCTTACATTACACATCTACACTTTCTATTAGAAAGTACACAAAGCCGGGGTGGTGCCTGTGGCTCAAAAGAGTAGGGTGCCGGCCCCATATGCTGTAGGTGGTGGGTTCAAACCCAGCCCTGGCCAAAAACTTCCAAAAAAAAAGAAAAGAAAAGAAAAGAAAGAAAGTACACAAACGCTCAGCATTTTAATCATAGTTTTTTTTTTTTTTTTTTTTTTCCTTTTTGTAGAGACAGAGTCTCATTTTACCACCTCGATAGAGTGCCATGGCGTCCCACGGCTCACAGCAACCTCCAGCTCTTGGGCTCATATGATTCTCTTGTCTCAGCCTCCCGAGTAGCTGGGACTACAGGCGCCCGCCACAACGCCCGGCTATTTTTTTGTTGCAGTTTGGCCGGGGCTGGGTTTGAACCCGCCACCCTCGGTATATGGGGCTGGGACCCTACTCACTGAGCCACAGGTGCCGCCCATAGTTGTTTTTTTTTTTTTGAGACAGAGTCTCAAGTGTTACCCTGGGTAGAGTGCTGTGATATCACAGCTCACAGCAACCTCCAACTCTTGGGCTTAAACAATTCTCTTGCCTCAGCCTCCCAAGTAGCTGGGACTACAGGTGCCCGCCACAATGCCAGGCTGTTTTTTTTTTGGTTGTAGTTGTCATTATTGTTTGGTGGGCCAGGCTGGATTCGAACCCACCAGCTCTGGTGTATGTGGCTGGAGCCCTAGCCGCTTGAGCTACAGGCACCGACCCAATCAT
Organism: Nycticebus coucang; assembly: GCF_027406575.1. Taxonomy (NCBI): domain Eukaryota; kingdom Metazoa; phylum Chordata; class Mammalia; order Primates; family Lorisidae; genus Nycticebus; species Nycticebus coucang. The sequence goes on along the minus strand of NC_069804.1, from coordinate 27,029,164 downwards.
AGTTATTTTAAATTTCCACTCTGAAAATTCCAAAGTCTCTGCCAACAAATGTGTATTGTTTAAAGTTAAAAAGTTTATTATCTAAATTTAGTTATATTTCAATGAATCTGTTATAATGTAAAGTATAAGATAAACCAATGTATGTCCCAAAGGGACTTTCATAGCAATAAATGAGAAATGGAAATCTGGAAATGTATGTATATTCTGGTAATATGTCTCAAGATATAAGGTAACAAGCAATAATAACCAAAAATTTATAGAAATGAAACAGTCAAGACAGCAATTGAATCCTTTTGAAGCTAGGTCTCGTATTTGAGAGGATTGTTCTATTTCTGATTCATATTGATGAAACTGCCCTTACAGACTGATGAAGGAGTACAAGGTGAGTACTCAAGTAAGAGCCCAGAAACTCTGTGAAGAAACAGGCTTAGCTAAAATAATGATAATAATCAAACTCTGTGAAGGAACAGGCTTAGGTAAAGTAATGATAATAATCAGCCACTGTCTCCTTGTGTGCTTGGTAACAGTCGCTGTCCCCTTGTGTGCTTCTCTATAATTGCTACCCTAGAAGGCACAGCTGGTAGTTGTAAAGATTCGTAACTTTTCTCAGTAGAAAACAGCACCTGTCCAGAACTTAGGGGTAGTTTGGGGGATGACTTCCAGGTCCTGCATTCCAGTAGATTGACTGACTCACCCAGGGCAGTCAACTGGTCCCGGACCCCCACTCAAGGAACTGCATTCCAGTGGATTGGCTGACCCACTCAGACAGTGATCCATACCAAAGACTGGTGGTTCCACCCTGATACCAGCCAAGTTGCAGACCCTGATTGTCTAACCAACCCTCTGCCCACCAAACTCTCTTTAAAAACCTTGTCTCCCCAGTTCTCAGGAAGGCAGATTTGAGAAATTTCTCCTGTCTCCTTGCTCAGCACCATGGGGAATAAACCCTGCTATCTCTGGATATTGGCTTTTTCTTGGGCTGTGGGCAATGAACCTGGATGGGCGGCCACATTGTCACTTAGGGATATAGCCATTTGTAGACATCATCAAACTTGGGATATTTTCCAGAGTTTCTTTTCCATGGTAGCTCCTCGGTTCCAATTTGTAAAGCTGCTGTAGGCCCTGGTCAGTTGCTTAGATTTTCAACTCCAACATTCTACTTAGTATTTTGAATTCTCAATCTCCTCCTTTGAGGTGGAATACTTCGTTATCATCACTAGGAATTTTTTTCTTCCCAAATTCCTGTCCCTATAATTTGAACTTCTTTGGCTTTGTGATATACATGGTACAAAGATATAACAGATGTCTATTACATTTGTGCATCTTTTTTTTTTTTTTTTGAGACAGAGTCTTCCTATGTTGTCCTTGGTAGAGTGCCGTGGCATCACAGCTCACAGAAACCTGAAACTCTTGGGCTTAAGCGATTCTCTTGCCTCAGCCTCCCAAGTAGCTGGGACTACAGGCACCTGCCACAATGCCTGGTTATTATTAATTTATTTATTTTGCAGTTTTGGCCGGGGCCAGGCTTGAACCTGCCACCCCCTGTATATGGGGCTGGCGCCCTACTCCTTGAACCACAGGCAGCACCCTGGTTATTTTATTATTATTATTATTATTTTTTTTTTTTTGGCAGTTTCTAGCCAGGGCTGGGTTTGAACCCACCACCTATGGCATATGGGGCTGGTGCCCTACTCCTTTGAGCCACAGGAGCTGCCTATTTTTTTTTTTTTATTGTAGTTGTTGTTTAGCAGGCTTGGGCCAGGCTCAAACCCGCCAGTCTCAGTGTATGTGGCTGGCACCATAGCCACTGAGCTATAGGCGCTGAGCTGTATTTTCCTATCTTCTTACTTTTCTTTTCAGAATAATGTTTGGCTTAGAGTGTCTAATCTGCCATTACTAGAGAGAGATGTCTTAACACCATTTTTTCAAATAGGTTTTAGTTTGCAGATGTTTTGCTTCATATCCAATTAACCCAAACTGTTAAGAATTTAAACCATTTTGAATTAAGCTTTCTATACTGTGAAAATTCTTCATTCAGTGTAGGTGCCAGCTTCAGCCACTTTTATCACATTGCAGTACTATAGTACATTATCTCAACCAGGATATTAACATTAATTCTGCAAAATAAAGTGTGTTTCAATCTTTGCAAGAATCCTTTGTGTTGCACTTTATAAGCACACATATTCCACCACCACTTCAGCCCTCACCTCTCCCATCTCTGATTCCCAGCAGTTAACAGACTGCTTCATCTCTCTCTCTCTCTCTCTCACACACACACACACACACACACACACACACACACACACACACACACACGTATGTGTGTGTGTGGGTAGGAATGATTAATTTCAAGAACTTTGTACAATGGAATAATACTGTATGTCACCTTTGGGTTTTCTTTTTTCATTCTGCATAAGTCACTAGAAATTTATCCAAGTTGGTGCATTTTCTAGTAGTTTGCTCCTTTTTCCTGCTAAGTAGTACTTCATGGTATGGATGTACCACATCTAGTTTGACCATTTACACTTTTATGGACTTCTGGTTGCTGCCGGGTTTTGGCTAATACAAATAAATCTGCAGTGAACATTTGTGTGCAAGTTTCCATGTGAACAAAAGTCTTCATATATCTTTGATAAATTCCCAAGAGTATCATTGCTGTTTCGTGGTAATTGCAAGTTTAGGTTTTTCTTTTAAGAACTTGCCTGTTTTCTATAATGATTAAATATTTCATAGTCCCACAAGAATGTATGAGTGATCCAGTCTGCTTACATCCTTGCCAGCATTTGGTAACATCACTATTTTCATTTTGGTCATTCATATATATGTATACTGATACTGTGACGTTAATTTGTATTTATCTGATGGTTATCATGTTGAACATCTTTCTGTTTTCATTGGGCATGTGTATATCCTCTTTCATGAGGTTTGTGTTTGTATATTTTTCTAATTTTCAAATTGTTTATTTCATACTGTTAAGTTTTGAGAATTCTTTATATTAATATATTCTACATATTAATGTTTTTGGATATATAATGTAGGGAGCATAGGCCCATGGGCCCCCTGAAGGTTTGCTGAAAAAAATCACTGACATGAGGCAGATTGATTAATTAGAGAAAAAAAGACACTCACGTTTATTTTAACATGTACACATGGGACCCTTCAGAATGAAAACTCAAACTCCTCAATTAGGTACAGAAGGTTTTAAAGAATAGGACCTTGGCTAGCTAGCAAAGTTGATATTGTTATGTAAAAGAAACCTTCCAGGTAGCGTCCCTACAAGAGAATAAATAACTGGTAAATGTTTCTTTTTAGACCTTTAAAGGTGTCAGACTCTCAGCTAATCTTTCCTAGATCAGGTAAGGAAAGACTTGACTGCATGAATGGAGATTCTCTGTAGATGGAAATTTCCCCCCACAAAAGACAGCTTTGGAATGTTACTTCCATCTGTGAGACCTTTGGGAGCCATCGCAAAGTATGTCAAAGAAATATATTTGGGGGTAAAATTTTTCTAATTTCCTTTAGTGGCTTAGTATGTCTTTTCATTCTTTTAACAGGTATGAAGCATTTTCTTTTTTTTTTTTTTTCACTCTTTTTTCTTTTCCTTCAATTTCATAATATTGGAGGTACACATCTTTGGTTTACATACTTTGTTTTTGTACAGATTGAGTCAAAGTTAGAAGTGTGCCCTTCACACGGATAGTGTGTACTGTGCTCAGTAGGTGTGAATTTACCCATTCCCTCCCCATCCCCACAGTATGAAACTTTTTTTTTCTTGGGCAGTTTTGGGCCGGGGCTGGATTTGAACCTGCCACCTCTGGCATATGGACCCAGCACCCTACTTCTTTGAGCCACAGGCACTGCCCAGTATGAAACTTTTTGAATAGCAAAAGTTTTTCATTTTTATGGCACTCAATTTTTCATTCTTTTTCTTTATATGCTGTGCTTTTGGTGTCAACTCTAAGGACTCTTGCTTTGTGATGGATTATAAAGATTCCCTCCTCTTATTTTTTAATCATTTTTTATTTATTTATTTATTTATTTATTTTTATTAAACCATAGCTGTGTACATTAGTATGATTGTGGGGTACCATACACTTGGTTCATAGATCGTTTGACACATTTTCATCACATTAGTTAACATAGCTTTTGAAGCATTTTCTTAGTTATTTTGCTTATTTTTTAAGTATGTTTTATATATATATATATTTTTTTTTTTTTTTTGTAGAGACAGAGTCTCACTTTACCGCCCTCAGTAGAGTGCCGTGGCGTCACACAGCTCACAGCAACCTCCAGCTCTTGGGCTTATGTGATTCTCTTGCCTCAGCCTCCCGAGCAGCTGGGACTACAGGCGCCCGCCACAACGCCCGGCTATTTTTTTGTTGTTGTAGTTTGGCCGGGGCTGGCTTTGAACCCACCACCCTCGGCATATGGGGCCGGCGCCCTACTCACTGAGCCACAGGCGCCGCCCTTTTAATTTTTTTTTTTAAGTTTTACATTTAAATCTATCATTCATTATGAGCTAATTTTGTATAAGTTGTGAGGTTTAGATTTTTGTCCCTGGATATACAAGTGCTCTAGTATTATTTGTCAAAAAGATTATCCTTTCTTCCATTAACTTGACTTTTCAGCTTAACATAAATTGGTTGGCATTACTGAAACCACCTTTACAAATTGATGAAATGGTCCAAGATGAGAACTGTATGAGGGTCTCAAAAACTCTGTGAAGGAACAGGCTTAGCTAAAATAATGATAATAATCAAACTCTGTAAAAGGAACAGGCTTAACTAAAATAAGGGTAATAATCAACCACTGTCTCCTCCTGCTCAATTATAGTCACTGTCCTCCTGTTTGCTTCCAGCTGGTGGTTATAAACATCCTTTCTCTTTTTTTTTTTTTTGAGACAGACTCTTATGTTGCCCTCAGTAGAGTGCTGTGGCGTCACAGCTCACAGCAACCTCTAACTCTTGGGCTTAAGTGATTCTCTTGCCTCAGCCTCCCAAGTAGCTGGGACTACAGGCACCCACCACAACGCCCGGCTATTTTTTGTTACATTGGCCTTTGTTGTTAAGCTGGCCTAGGCCAGTCTAGAACCTGCCAGCCTTGGTGTATGTGGCTGGTGCGGTAACCACTGTGCTATGGACACTGAGCCTAAAGATTCTTAACCACTTTTTCCACTAGCTGGTAGTTGCAAAAATTCTTAATTTTTCTCCATAGATAACATCACCTTTTGGAACTGTGAAAGTAGTTTCCAAGATGCCTTCCAGGCTCTGAATTTCAGTGGATGAGCTAACCCTCCCAGACAAGCAGCCCATACCAGCTCATATCAAGCAAAGGAGGGGACGGTGGTTGATTATTATCATTATTTTAGCTAAGCCTGTTCCTTTTCCAGAGTATGATTATTATCATTGATGAGAATCATGACCCCAGAAGCTGAAGCAAAACAAGATGATTTCCCGGCACCTATAATTTTGTCCTAAACTTAGTCAATTAGCAATTTTGATTACCTAATCTCCTGCCTAAAAATCTTTAAAAACCCTGTCTCCCCAATTTGTAAGGTGTATTTGAGAAATTCCTGCCATCACCCTGCTTAGTGTTATGCAGAATAAACTCCTTTTCTGCTATAAACTCTGCTGTCTCTGGATATTGGCTTCCTCTTGGGTAGTGGGCAGATGAACCTGGCTGGGCAGCAACATTAACATGGGGCTATTTTGGGTTCTTCTGTTCCATTGGTCTCCGTGTCTGTCCATCCCCCAATATTATACTTTCTTGATTCTTGTAGTTGTAGGACACATTCTGAAATAGGGTAGTGAGACAATTCAGTCTATAGCAGTCATTAATGTTCAGCAGGCCTCTTTTGACACACCTGAGCAAGAAGGGACGAGAAGTACTTTATCACTTCCCAGGGGTGTGGAAGTCAAGGCTCCCATATCCTATCCAGCTACAGATACATTAACTCACTGTTGAGAGGCGTGCACTTTACCAGCCATCGAGGATGAAAGTCCCAGCTGTGTATTGAGACATCTCTGATAACATGAGGGGACATTTAAGGATGACTTCTTACCGTCTGAAAGAGTGGAAAGTTAGACTCTCAATTTGCTTTTCCTGGCATGAGTGAGGATAGTGTTTGGCTGTAGTCAGAAGGCTATTTTCTGAAAGTTTTCTGTATTGTCAGACTGTCCTTATGTAGCACTTTGTCTACAGAAAGGAGGTTTTTGTTGAATTTTGTTGTTGTTGTTGGCACCCTTCCACATTTTCAGGTTGCCAGATTCCCCAACACAGATCTGAGATGTATGAGGCAAAACCACACCAACCCAAACCAGGAAAAAAATTAAAAAAAAAAAGAACCAGGGAAAACACTATTATGTTGTTTCCTTGAGGCCTCGGGATCCTAACCAATCTTTTATCCATGTCCACCTCTCAGAGCCTTCTTGTGTTTGTTTTATATATAAAATCAAGATTTTTAGTTATACTTAACAAAAGAAATAGGAAAGATATGTCTGTTTCATTTTCTCAGGAGAGATCCAATAATTTTTTTGGACAATGATCTTCATAAGCAGTAGAGTTCTTTTTGCCATAATTTGTTTAATTTCTTTCAGTCTAACTATTTCATTTATCCCATAAATGTTTGTTCAGTTCCCAGACATTTGCCCGGTGTGGATTATGTTCTGCATTTACATTACCAAGAGAAAGCCTAGTGGGAAAAGAGGTAATTACATATGGCGTATATAATAGCAAATAAATTTTGTAGTAATTTGTCATGCAGTCACAGTAACTAGAATATTACTGTATATATTTTTTGTGTTACTTTTAGTGGTTTCTCAAGTGATTGGCATTTGAATTCTTTACTTTTCATCTTCTACCAAGAGTTGTATGGTAGTACTTGCCTCTTACAATGTACAGTGTTATTCAGCTTTGATGAAATATATCGTAAATGCAAAATTATATAAATACACTACATACCAGAATCAATTATGTACTGCACAATATGTAGAACTTAAGTGAAAACAAGGAGGGTTTATGTATCTGCTTATCTGTCTCTATCTTGGTATCTATTTATCATATGTATAGACATAAGATGTATATAGGGCCAGGTTCAGGGGCGCACACTTGTAATCCCAGCACTCTGGAAGGCCAAAGCAGGTGGATGGCTTGAGCTGAGAAGTTCAAGGCCAGCCTAAGCAAGAGCGGGACCCGCATCTAAAATAAAATAAAATGAAATAAAAGTATTTAGGCTTAATGTAGAATAGTCCTAGAAATCAAATTATTATGAAGTGATAGAGTACATAAAAATGGAATTAATAGCATCCACAAAAGATATGCAAAAATAAATTTAAATGGGTAGTTACCCATTCAGTGGGCTTATACTTAGTGTAAATTATTTAAGTAAACAGATACTATTTAAATCTTGAAACCAGGTTATTAAAGCAGTATAAAATGTTAATGGATTTTTGCAAAACAATTTTGTATTTGCTAAAAGCAAAGTTTTAAATTTACTTACAATTTCATACAGAAATTCACCTTTCAGAACTATGTCTGACACAACTACTTACACATCTACATTAAAGTATGGGCACAAAAAAGTCAAAACATCTGGTTTTTTAATAAATTGTTTTGTGTCCATACTGTGAATAATATGATACTTTTAAGGCCAATTAAGTATATGTTAAATATTTACAAAATAGACTTTTCAGGTATATTGCTAATAATAAAGAAAATTGTAATTTATTTATAGCTATGTGTACAACTAGGTAAATAAATATATTATTCATGCTAATTATATGTTTATATATATGCATACACACTTCACACCTAATCACAATTACTTCTGAAAGAGTTATATATCACCTTTTAAAAAAACTTTTACACTACACATATGCAGTATGTAAGCATAATAAAACATAAATAGAAACACACATGATGATGACATGTTCCTACTTTTCAAATGACCTATACTTTACTTTTTCAGTTTAAAGTAGTACAGAATGAGACAACAAGAAGTTAGGCTGCATAGTATTCCATGGTGAAAATATACCACAATTTGAAATCAGTACACTGAACCCATAAATGCATCAATGTACACAGTTATGATTTAATTTAAAAAAAAGTTAGGCAGAGGTTAGGAGATTTAAAAAGGGTTATAAAGGAAAAATAATGAGAATATGAGAAAATTATGAGACAGAATAATTTAATTGAATTATTACGTTAACTTCTAGTCAGTAAGATTAATAAATAAGGGGGCATTTGTTAAATGGTTACATAGAATTATGTTTTTTATTGTTCTACTAGAATTAAATGTCAGGTGTACATTTATTTTATATTTTGAGATCTCTATTCCTGTGATAGCAGAGAAAAGTGATAGGAATATGAAAGATTAAAACCCTCTCAAGTTTGATCAGTATGTAGAAAAAGCTGTAGGCTTGGTGCTTGTAGCTCAGTGGCTAGGGCGCCAGTCACATACACCAGAGCTGGCAGGTTTGAACGCAGCCTGGACCTGCCAAACAACAATGACAACTATAACCAAAAAATAGCTGGGCATTGTGGTGGGCGCCTATAGTCCCAGCTACTTGGGAGGCTGAGGCAAGAAAATCACTTAAGCCTAAGAGTTTGAGGTTGCTGTCAGGTGTGACGCCACAGCACTCTACCAAGGGTAACATGGTGAGACTCTGTCTCAAAAAAAAAAAAAGAAAGAAAGAAAAGAAAAAGCTGCAAAAAAATGATTTTGTAGTATAGGCATTTTAGGCCATTTCTTATGATTTGTATAAAATGCTGTTCTTAGGAAAATGTGTTTATGTTTAACTGTGTGGAATCCAGAAATATTGCTAAATTTACTGTTTAATTACGATATATTATTTTGGGGGGGATTTCCACTATTTTATCACTAGGTGTATTTGCTACAGCTTTCGAGTTTTTTTAATAAATTGGATGGTAAATTGAGTCATATCATTTTTCTCTAATATGGTAGGGACATAATTTGCCTTTTTTTGTTATAGTTGATTTGAAACCAAACTGTTAATTCCATTCAGATATATTCCTGGATAAAGTCTTAATGATCATAAGATATAGTTGAAGTACTTTTGGGCTCTGTTTGTCAAACATGAGTTGTGTTTTGACTGGGGTGAGGGGTGATGAGAGCCAGGGATTTGATGAGAAATATATACATTGATTTTTTTTTAAATTTTTCCTATCATTTTGATGTAAAGGTTATAGGAATCTCACAAAACTTTTTGGAGGAGTGTTTTTATTATTTTTATTACACAGAAGGGCATGTACAAATTTAGTGTTGTTTATTTTGCCTTTACATGGTAAAACTCACTACGTAAAAATCAGTGCAAGGAACCCATTTGTAGGAAAATGGAATCCATTTGTAGGAAGATATTTCATAGTTTATTTGCAGGATGGAGCAACAATTGAGATTCCCTAAGTTTTATTGTTCGTTAAACTTAGATTTTTAATTTTCGTATAATATCAAAGTTTACAGCCTAAAGTTATTTTTATCCATATGTCACCAAGATACGGTGTGAGGATTTCCTTGATAATGAATTTCTTCTTCTACTTCTCTTTCCCCTCCCCCTCCCCCTCCTCCTCCTTGATCCTGCCAGGGGGTTATGTAATTCTGTTTTCTTTTTTTTGTAGAGACAGAGTCTCACTGTACCGCCCTCGGGTAGAGTGCCGTGGCGTCACACGGCTCACAGCAACCTCTGACTCTCTGGCTTACGTGATTCTCTTGCCTCAGCCTCCCGAGTAGCTGGGACTACAGGCGCCCGCCACAACGCCCGGCTATTTTTTGGTTGCAGTTTGGCCGGGACTGGGCTTGAACCCGCCACTCTCGGCATGTGGGGCCGGCGCCCTCCCCACTGAGCCACAGACGCCGCCCTAATTCTGTTTTCTTAAAGAAAGGTTTTAGGCTTGGCGCCTGTTGCACAGTGATTATGGTGCCAGCCACATACACTGAGGGTAGCGGGTTCAAACCCGACCCAGGCCCAGCTAAACAACAACAACTACAACAAAAAATAGCTGGGCGTTGTGGCGGGTGCCTGTAGTCCAAGTAGCTGGGACTGAGGCTAAGGCAAGAGAATCACTTAAGCCAAACAGTTTGAGGTTGCTGTGAGCTGTGACACCACCACACTCTAACCCAGGGTGACAGCTTGAGACTGTCTCAAAAAAAAAAAAAAGTTTAAATTTGTATGGTGCTTGTGGCTCAAAGGAGTAGGGTGCCAGCTCCATATGCCAGAGGTGGCAGGTTCAAACCCAACCCTGGCCAAAAAAATGCAAAGAAAAAAAAAGGAAAAGTTTAAATTTAATTTTTTTTTTTTTTTTTTTTTTTTTTTTTAGAGGTAGTGTTTTGCTTTGTCACCCAGGCTGGAGTGCAGTAGCACAGTCATAGTTCACTGCAGCCTCAAACTCCTGGGCTCAAAGGATCTTCCCTCTTCAGCTTCCTGAGCAGCTGGGACTACAGGTATGTGCCACCATGCTTGGCTCATTTTTAAAATTTTTCATAGAGATGGGGCCTCCCTGTGTTGCTCAGGCTAGTTGCAAACTCCTGGTCTCAAGCGATCCTCTTGCCTTGGCCTCCCAAATTGCTGAGGTTATAGGCTTGAGAGGTCAAGTTTAGAGTTTTCATTTCTTCTTTTTCTATTTTTTAAATATCACTCACAGATCTTAAATTTATTGTTTCATTTCTGTTATTGGTTTGGCATTGAGATAATTTTTCTCCAATATCTGAGATGGATTTTTTTGACCAAAAATTTCAGGATTTCCTATTTTGCAGAAATTGGTCTAAATATTTCTTTAGACAAACATATCATTGTATCTTACACTTTGTAACAGTTTTATTGAAATGCAATTAATTTTACTTAAACTTCACAACTTTAAATTGAATAATGTAAGTTTTAATATATGTGTATGTATTTGTAAAAACACCACCAGAAGCAACATAATGAACATATGCATCCCTCCTCTCAAGTTTCCTTGTACAACTCTGTGTATCCTCCTGCAGTTTCTAGGGCGGCACCTGCGGTTCAGTGGGTAGGGCGCCAGCCCCATATGCCGAGGGTGGAGGGTTTGAACCCAGCCCCAGTCACCTAAAATAGCAGTGGCAACTGCAACAAAAATAGCCGGGCGTTGTGGCGGGTGCCTATAGTCCCAGCTACACGGGAGGCTGAGGCAAGAGAGTCACTTGAGCCCAAGAGTTGGAGGTTGCCGTGATCTATAGCACTCTATCGAGGGCGACAAAGTGAGACTCTGTCTCAAAAAAAAAGACATCCTCCTCCAGTTTCTAGCCAACATTTCATCTTTTCTGTGTTGTGTACATTATTGCACAAGTCTTTCTGTGAACATGTATTTTTATTTTTCTTTGGTGAGCATGAAGAAATAGTATGGCTGAATCACATGGTAGATAACATTAAAAACTTATATCAGAATATGTCAAAGAATTTTGCAAAGTGATTGTGCTGCTTTACATCCTTCTTGCAGTCTTAGATGGTCCACATCCTTGCCAGCACTTGTAATGACTCATAAAGGTCATTATTTTTTGAATTAGTATTACTTTTGGAGATAGGGTCTTGCTATGTTGCCCAGGCTGGACTCAAACAATTAGGCTCAGGTGATCCTAATACTTCAGCCTCCTCGTATACTTGGCTTTATTGCAGCTTTTTAAATAGTTATGTAGTGGTACCTCGTTTATTTTAGTTGCACGAATATAATCAAGTCATAGTTCTTTCTTTCCTAGGCATGCCCAGTAAGTGGACAGATCACCATGGGAGGAACAATTTGGGGTGACTTTTTGGAGACTGGGGATGATGAGGATCTTGGTTCAGCACTGGATGTCTGGTGGTGTGGATGGGGACAGTGTTTGTCTGATGTAGAGCAGTTATTTTCTGTCTGCAAGGTTTCTGTCTTTTTTTTTCTGTGCCTTTTCTAGTCCTTTGTCTAGAGAGGAGACTTTTGTTGGACATGTTATATTCTGCACTTTTTGGTATTTTCAAGTGGCTGGATTTTTTGTATTTGATTTTGGATACATGCAGCAAAAAGAAAACCAAATGAAAGAAAGTATAGCAACATTATCATGTTTCCTGGATTCTAAGGCTTCCATCAGTTTTCCTTATTCTTTCCATCTTTCAGAGTCACCTTCACATTATATATATGCTCAGGGATTTTAGTTGCACTTAGGGGAAGAAATAGGGAAAATATTCTGTCTTCTTTGAAGCAGAACTCAACTTTTTTTTTCTTTAACAAAATGATCTTTATAAACAAGCGATGGAATTTTTTCCCCATCATTTTCCTTTTCTTTATATGAAATTATTTCGTTCATCCCATAAATATTTCTTTGGTTTCAAATATACGCCACGTACAGATGATATGCTGTAGCTACATTGTTGAGGGAAAGCCTAGTGGGAAAACAGATAAGTGTATATGGAGTATAGTATAGAAAATAAATTTTGTGGGCTCAGCACCCGTAGCACAGTGGTTACAGCACCGGCCACATACACCGAGGCTGGTGGGTCTGAACCCAGCTCGGGCCAGCTAAAACAATGACAACTGCAACAAAAAATAGCTAGACATTGTGGCGGGACCTGTAGCCCCAGCTATGTGGGAGGCTGAGGCAAGAGAATCGCTTGGGCCCAAGAGTTTGAGGTTACTGTCAGCTGTGATGCCACAGCACTCTACCGAGAAAGACATGGTGAGACTCTGTCTCAACAAAAAACAAACAAACAAAAAAAATTGTGGTAATTTGTTATCCAGTAATGATAACTAGAATATTATGTATGCATTTTTGTGTGATGCTTAGTTGTTGCTCAAGGTCTTGATACTTAAATTCTTTATTTTCATCATCTCCATAGAAATGGATAGATAGTATCTCTTCCTGTAAATGTAATCTCACTACAATTTTATTTACCCTTTCCTTTGTGTTATTAGTTTAGATCAATAATAATGAAAGCTTTTTCTTCCAAATTGTGGCAGAAAAAAAATGTAAAGAGAAAATAATATTGAAAGCGTGCTGGAGCTTTAAACAGTAGGTTTTCAGGTGGTCAGGCAAAGAATTGAAAGACACACCACTAACAAACACAGAGCCACAAAAACAGACTAGGACAGGCGACTGTCTTTTGTGAAAAGAGAGTCAGAAAAAAGAAAACCTGCTTGCTACCTTCACAGGCAATCTGTCTTTGTTGCTTCCAGGGAGGCACTTCAAGCCACGTTAGGGTGTACCTTGGCTAGAAGCTTTCAGTTGACATACTCTTGCTGAGGGGACAGGGCAATCAGGATGAAATAGAGTACATTGTTAGAGTATTCAAAGTTTATTCATAGACATAAAAAAGCTCTACGAAAGTTAAGACAAGGCTTAACAGTAGAGGGGTGGCAGAAATGGCTTATGAATCTTTATTTAAATCTCTGCTTCTTATATACCTAAAGCTACCCTTTTTCCAGTGTGGCATTCTTTTTTAATTTGCATGGTTCAAAGTAAAGTCACATTAACCTTCAGCATAACTCAGTGACTTATTCATTTTACCTTTATTTTTATTTTTAGAGACAGAGTCTCACTATGTCACCCTCGATAGAGTGGCGTCACAGCTCACAGCAACCTCAAACTCTTAGGCTTAAGCGATTCTCTTGCCTCAGCCTCCCAAGTAGCTGGGACTACAGGTGCCCACCACAACGCCCCATTAACAATATTCTATTTTAAAGGTTAATTTTTGAAAAATTGATCCACCTAAACTACTCTAGATAGATATCTTTAGGATGGGGGCTAAATCCATAAAATAGTAAGAATGGGAGACAGTGAAGGTCAGGCAGGACTTAAACTAACCAGACCAGCTGGGTCAGTCTACATTTGTCTGCTTGACTTTATTTTGTTCTCACTGTATGTGTTTTCACAGGCACTTCTCTGCCCCGTCGTTCCATCTGTCTTTGAATAAGTTTATTTTTACATGAATCTTCTCTGGCCCTAAGCTTTGTTTTGTCAATTTGAACTATTTTCCTCAGGATTGCTCTCTGCATTACAGAATTCTCCTTGAATAATAGATAGAGGCTATTTTTTGCTTTTCAGAGATCCCTTCACTTCTTTTGAAAAACAATCTAAGTTTTCTTAGAAAAGTGGGTGTCGTTGTTCATTTGACTATTTTTTGTTTAAGAAGAGTATAGGATGGCCAGGTAGAGTTATTCAAGTGTTTATTGTGTATGGGGAGAGGGTTGGTTAAGGGGTTTATGATAAATGGGATCGACGGTCATTGTTCATTTGTAAGTTTATTTGTTGTAAACTGGAGGACATAAATTTAAGAAGACAACTTAAAATATATGGGTTAAAAATTAAAAGTAAAAGCAAGGTGAATAGGGAATTTAGAAGAGGTAGGAATTACATTTTTTTTTTGTTTGTTTGTTTTGTAGAGACAGAGTCTCACTGTACCGCCCTTGGGTAGAGTGCCGTGGCGTCACACGGCTCACAGCAACCTCTAACTCTTGGGCTTACGTGATTCTCCTGCCTCAGCCTCCCGAGCAGCTGGGACTACAGGCGCCCGCCACAATGCCCGGCTGTTTTTTTTTTTTTTTTTGCAGTTTGGTTGGGGCTGGGTTTGAACCCGCCACCCTCGGCATATGGGGCCGGTGCCCTACTCACTGAGCCACAGGCGCCGCCCAGGAATTACATTGTTGAAGGGAGTAATTGTTTGACAAATGTTCAGACGGTATTTGTGATGTTTTGAGACATCATATTCTTGAACCAGTATGCTTCTTTATGGTATGTTTTATTTTTTGTTTCATTTGTCTTGAATTATTGGTGTAAAAACAATAAGAGGTGTTAAAGTATAATTTTGTGTTTTGTTAATAAATAGTTTAAAGTAATATGATGATTTATTATTTGTCAGGCTGAAGAATTTAATGACTTTGGTAATATTTTGAGAGTTCGTCTAGAATTTTCTGTTATTATGTTTAATAGTGATATTTTTGGGTATGGAGGCAATTGTTGTTTTAGGTGTTAATTTGACTGATATTTTATTTAGGGCAATTATTTTAAAAGTAAAAATGGGTTTGTTTAGGAGTGGATTAGTTATATTTTTGTTTTTGTGATTGGAGCTGAAGTATTAAAAATTTGTAATGAAATAGTAGGTGACATTAATTGGCCAGTTTTTCTCCTTCCTTCCTTCCTTCCTCCCTCCCTCCCTCCCTCCCTCCCTTCCTCTCTCCCTTGGGTAGAGAGCCATGGCATCATAGCTCACTGCAACCTCAAACTCCTGAGCTCAAGCAATCCATCGGCCTTGGCCTCCCAGAGTGTTAGGATTACAGGTGAGAGCCACCGCACCCCACCAATCAGCCATTTTTTCTTTGTCTTCTATTTTGAGGACTAATGTATTGGGTTGTAATGATTTTTTTCTATTGATTAATAAACATTGTTTTTAAATGAAGACAAATTATTTTAGTAAGTTTTGTTTGAATTTAAAGGATTGTTTAGTTAAGTGTGGAAGTTATGAATATTTATATTTAAGTGACAGGTGGACAGAGTTTTTTTACTTGAGTGTTAGTAGTGTTAGACATATGTTTAAAGAAATGGTGTTATTTTTTATTGTAATTTTGTTTTGAGGCATAAGTAAATTTAGGAATTAAATTTGTAAATAGAGTAGTCATAACAGGTTTAAAATATTATGTCTTGGGAATCGGTAGTAATTTATTAAGATATATTATTGTACTAGAAATGGGTGATTGAATGGTTTTACTTGGAGAGTTTGCTTAGAATTTATGAGAATTTCTATAAATTTTATGGAATTATTTATATTTGGCTGAGGATAATATATTTAACAATCATTTAATGGGTATGTAGTAGCATAAGTAGTTGAAATGTTAAAATATGAATTGTTAGTAAAATTAAAAGTTATTATTGTAGGGCAAAAACAAATTGGCAACATTAACATTTTAAAAAATGGCATCACGTTGTAAACTTTGGATAATACGATTAATAAGTTAACATATATTAAAATAAATAATACTAAGATAAGGGGTTTAATAAAGATTATATGTTAGTTTTATAACTTTTCTTAAAAAAGTATTTTAACTTTTTATAGGCTTAATATATTCTGGTTTAGAAATTGGTGTTTTATTGGGGTTTTGTAGGATTTTACATGGGTATGATGCATTTAGGACTTTGTTTATTTTAACTGTTGTAGGAATAAGAAAGAATTATTGTATGTGGTTTTTTAAATAAAGGTTTTAGTGTGGAAGAGTTAATAGGGTGGGTTTTAATTAACATTTGATTATTTGTTTAAACAGATGTGGAACTTGTTTTTTATTTTTGATTGAGGGGCTTTAAGTAATTGTTCAGATTTTGTTGAAATTTAGTTAAGGAATCAATTTGTTTTATTGTTGTAGTTTTTGTATTTAAATAAAAGTCATTGAGTAAAAAAGGCTTATTATATAACATTTAGAGAGGGCTTAAGTGGACCTTATTGGGAGTGTTTTTTAATTAAAGTTATTGGCAATACTTGAAGTCATGATAAATGGGTTTGTTTTTTTTGTTTGTTTTTTGAGACAGAGTCTCACTATGTCACCTTCAGTAGAGTGCCATACTGTCACAGCTCACAGCAACCTCAAACTCTTGGGCTTAAGCGATTCTCTTGTCTCAGCCTCCCAAGTAGCTGGGACTACAGGCACCCACCACAAAACCCGGCTTTTGTTGTTGTTGTTACAGTTGTCGTTGTTTAGCTGGCTTGGGTGGGTTTGAACCTGCCAGCTTGGATGTATGTGGCTGGCGCCCTACTCATTGAGCTACAGGCACCACCGGATAAATGAGTTTTTTGAGATAATTTTTTGTAGTTTTTTTTAAGAAGTTCATTATATATTTTTTAAAGATTGGGGTTGTTAGGAGTAATGTAAGTGGTATTTTATCTTTAAGGCTTGGGAAGTGTTTTGGGAAATTGTTATTGTAAAAGTAGGGCTATTGTTATTTTGAATACATTTTGGAAGACTAAACTGGGGGACAAATTTTTGTAATAGGGTCTGTATTATTTTGGGGATTTTTTATCTGTGGGGAAAGGCTTTGCTTTGCTTTGTGAAATTATTTATATTAGGAGAATATGTTATTGTTTTATTTTAGGCATGGGAGTAAAATTTATTTCTTAATTTTTTTTAAAACATGTATTTATTTTGGGGGTTTTAGGAGGTGTCTGAATATAAGGTAGGGGAGTATTTTTTTGACACATTTTATATGTTTTAGTAATGTTTTTTAATGTTTTAGTTATTTATTAGTAAAAAGATTTAGTTAACAGGGTTATTTTTTCATGACTTAAATGAAATGTCTAACGTAAAGTTTTTGATTTTTTTTATAATAAGTGTTGGGGAAGTTTTTGTAATTAATTTTTGTTTGATAGTGAGCAACTTTGAGAGCTTTTTTTGTTTGTTTTTTATAAGAGGTTTTTTTTTTTTTTTCATTTAAGGAGCTATGTCAAAGTAAACGAGTAAGGTTAATTTTCAGTGTTGTTTGTTGAGTCCATGGCATTTGTCTTGTGGTTTTTTGTAGTTGTCTTTGAGTTTTTTGTGTGGTGGCTTTTATAATATATTATTGTCATTTTCAGTGGAAGATAAATTGTTTTTAATAGGAGAGCAATTTTAGGGCTGTATTTGATTGGGGTGTTTTTAGAAGTTAGATAAATTTTTGTCATATTGTAGTGTGCGTATGTAGGATTAAATAAGCATATTTAGAGTCAGTATAAATTGGGTTTTTTGTCATATTTAAGGGACATGGTGAGTGCTATTAACTTAGCTGATTGGGTGTAGGTTAAATTTGGCCTGGCTGTATATATTTGAGTTAAAATTTTTGAACAATTGTGTTCTGTTTTGTTTTTGTTTTTTTACATTAGGGAGGAAGGTAGTTGGATTTAGGGTGGCGCAAATTTTTAATTTTTTTTTAGTAATGTCTGGTATTTTAAAAGGTAGTCATAAACTGTGGGAAAGTTTTAGTAGTTTTTTAATGTTGTGGGAAGCATATATATTAATATTTTTGTCTAGTAAAAATTTTAAGGCTTAAGGGTGGCAGTTATTATTTTCAGAAAGTGGCCATTTTTTTTGGCCACAGTGTCTAATTTTTTATTTAAGTAAGTTATAGGTTGTAAGGAAATAGTTTTTAAATTTTAGACTAATATTTTTAAAATTATTTCTTTTTGTTCAGTGGCAAAGTCGGAATTGTTGTTATGTGGATAATGAGAAGGCAGGATTCTGGAGCTTGGTTTATTTTAAGTCTTTAAAAGTTTTATTAGTATTAGGGCTTTAAATAACTTCATTGTTGTTATGTTGGTTGTTTTTTTATTAACTTATAAAGAGGCCTATTATTAAATTATACTTAGGTATTTAATTTTTATAAAATGAGATAATGTCCAGAAATTTTTTGAGCTGTTTTTTCTTTATTTAGTTGAATGACTTTTATTTTTATTTTATGTATTTTTTTAGGTAAATTTCCTCTAAAAATAAAAATAAAAGTCATTTAACCAAATTAAAAAAAAAACTCAAAAAAAACTTTTTAATTGTTTTTTAGGAGATAAAATAAGTCTTAAATATTTAACTTGTTTACATAATTTTTTTTTTTTACTTACTTTGTACTTACAAAGTGTTAGCTGTTTTAACAAAGTTTTTGTCTTTTTTCATACTTTTTTGGAAAGAGCTGATAATTAGTAAATTATATATTGTTTAAGATCTGGATTGAGGGATGATTGAAGTCTTGTGAAGTTTTAGTTAGGGCTTGTCAAAATAAATTAGGGCTATTTTTTAAAGTCTTGAGGGAGAACAGTCTAGGTCAGTTGGGAAGATTTAGTTTTGGGAGTTTTGAAAGCAATAATGAGACTTTGGAGATATAAAAGAAGGCATTTTTAAATTTTTTTGTTGAAAACTATGTATTGTCTTCTGGTATATTAGATAACAGAATATAAGGATTGAATACTATTGGGTGGAGTGGAACTTCGGCTGTATTAACTTTTGTTATGTCTTGAACTATTTTTTATGTCCTGTTAGTTTTCTTCACTTTTAAAATGGGGGAATTATAAGGACTGTTATAAGGAACTAAAATGTTGTAATTTTTGAGGCAAGAAAATATTTGTTGTAGACTTTTCTTGGCTTTGGGTCTCAAAGGATATTGGTATTTGTTAGGATCCATGTAAGTGTCTCCTAATTGAATGTGGACAGAAGAGGTACCTGTGGTTTTATCCACCTGTCTTTTTTCTGTCTATATATCAGGATTTATTACCTTTTTAAATTAGGAGATCGACAATTTTTTTTAGGGGTTGTAAATAAATTTTGGCGCATATGTTTTGAAGAATATTTTGTTTTAACAAAGGGGATGGGCTTTCAGACATAATTAAGAAAGAATGGGAAAACAAGACATTGTCTTTTTCTGACATTAAAAGAAGGGTAAAATGTCGAGAGTCAGGGGCTTTCCCGACATTTCTCGGACAGTAGTCCTCGTTCTGGAGTTTAAGGGCCAGGGGCATGTAGAAGGACTGAGAGGGTGGCACTTGTATGAAGGAAACTCATTTCCTTCTATACCAGTGGTTCTCAACCTTCCTAATGCCGTGACCCTTTAATACAGTCCCTCATGTTGTGGTGATCCCCAACCATAAAATTATTTTAGTTGCTATTTCATAACTGTAATTTTCCTACTGTTATAAATTGTAATGTAAATATCTGATATGCAGAATGGTCTTAGGCGACTCGCTGTTCTATACTAAGACAGACTGGGGTTTCTCCCTTGTGATCGAAGTGGGAGTCTTTCCTGGGCTTCATCAGTCTAAGTGTTGTGTTAGTTTTAGGGCTTTCTTGGAATTCAGTTTGTCTTTCCGGAACTTTTGTTTCGGGGGACAGTTTGATCCTCCGTGTTTTTTTTTTACAGAGCACACATGGGGTGGGAGGGTGTTTCCGGGTCGTCTTTTTAGGCCACTCCCTTTTGAAGTGTTTTTCTTTTTTATAACGGAAATAGAAGGCGTAAGCCTTCTATTATTGTGACTGATAACCCTGTTTTTTGTACAGCTATTATTAGGGCTGTCGTTTTTTTTCTTTTTTTTTTGTTCCCTTTTTTTTTTGGTTTGGATTATAAAATATATCATTAGTCATTTGTAATACCTGTGGCATGGGCATCTCATCTTCAATACTAAATTTTTGATTTTTTTTGATGTTTGGTGTTGTCTGGGTTATTAGTTTATTTTTCAAGGTAAGTTTTTATTTATTTTTTTTAATTTGGGGATAAAGGAGTGAACTTTTTCAGTGTCTCCATCAACCTTTTTAAAAAGGCTGATGGGTTTTCATCCCTTCCCTGAGTTATGATGGAGAATTTGGAGGAATTCATGGGTTTTTGCTGAGTATGGCGCAAGCCTTCTATTATACGGTAAAATATATGTTGGTGTTTTTTACTTTTGTGTTTTTCCTGTTCAGAACCTAAAACTGAGCTTGTAACCTCCCAACCTGGATCATCAGTTGTGAAGGCTGGCGGACTTGTGCAGTATCAGGATTTTTTTTTGAGTGGTTATTTTATTATTTATTTGAGTCGTGAACTATTGGTCTCCAAAGGCTTGACTTTTTTTTAAAGCAGTATCCTTTTTAGTTATTGTAAGGGCTGTTTTTAAACTTAGTATTTTTTATGTTAAATCATATAATTTTTTTAAATGTTGGAATATTTCTATATATTTATCAGGATCATTTGAGAATTTTTTAAAGTCTGCCTTAATTTGCTTCAAATCCGTTAAGTGGAATGGGACATGGATTTGTGTAGGTTTAAATTTTGGGGGGACATATAAAGGAGGATATGAATTTTTATTTAGCGGGATATCATTAACAGCTTTTGTGTCTAGTTTTGGATAAGGAATGAGGAAAGGCTTTTCAGACTACTGGAAAAGCAGAGGGTTAGGTGAGTGTGTGTGGGGGATTAGGTTGTAAATTAGTGATTGTTGGCTCTAACTTCTAAGTATGGCATTAAGTGTGAATTCTTTTTTAGAGTAAAAAAAACTGTACCTAAGGGACTTCTCCCATTTTCTTAACTTTTTGTAAAAAAGATCTAATTTGAAAATGGTGTTGTAATTGATATTTATATATTTTTCTGTTGGCCATGTTCTTCATTTTTCAAGGGGTACCGGGGCTATGTTTCGGAATAGAAAAACTAGAGGCGCTTTTTTAAAGGTGTCTGGATTAAATAACTTTCAGCATTTTAAAATGTAGCCTATGGGGTGTTGTATTTTGGAGCTGAGGAACTATTGTCTATTTATTTGTGGAAGGATGAGAATAGTCTGTGTCTAGTGTCAGTCTCTTGATTTTTTTCTCAGACCTTGGCTTTGTTTTAGGGTGTTTCTTAGGTTCTATGGGCTGTCTGTAGGGACTAACTATCTGTGGATCCTTTCCCTGGCGATTTTCTTTTTCTGGCTTTTGTCTCTGGGGTTGGTTTTTGCCCCAGCTGCGTTAGGGCTGATGGTTGTCTGTCGGCCGGCCGTAAGCGGCCTGTGAACCTCAGCAATTGCTATGGGCTGGTGTAATTTGGGGACAATATTCTTCAGGTGTTATCTAAATAGTACCGTCCTCAAAAAAGTGGCGACTTCCAATATGTCAGAGATGTCTGCATTTTATTTAATTTAAAGGCTTTTGACACTGATGTAATTCTCTTACAACATACATAGTTAATATAAAACTCAGGGATTGTCGTAGCGTGGGAGGATTTCGGCTTATTTTTCGGGCTTCATGAAGGATTGATGATATTGTTTCTTGTCTTTGGAGCTTTAATAGTAATCAGGGTATTTTTTTGCATTGAAATTAAAGTGTGTGGACTTTAGCTGGACAAATTTTGACTTGTTTTAGTATATTTAATTAGTGATGTTGTTATACTTAGATTTAATAAATGCAAAAGAAGTCTATGTTTTCAAGGATGGGGGTGGACACAAATAGAAAAATGATTTAACATTTTCACTGTAAAAGGTTACACTTTGCCTCACTGGTACTCTTCGTGCCTCCTTGTAGTCCTATAGTACTTAGTTTTCATTTCCATTCAGCCTGAAGAACTTCCTTGTTATTTGTTGAATTGTGCCACACAAAAATGTCCCACCTACCAGAACCTCTGACTGGGACCTTATTTGGAAATACTGTCTTTGTATATGTGGTTCAGTTAAGATGAGGTCATTAGGGTGAGCCCTAATCCAGTACGACTGGTATCCTTGTAAAAGGGGAGATTTGGACACAGACACACAGCTTCTTTCAGCCTGGAAAAATGGTGCTCCATTTCCCCTAGTTTTCTATGGATTCTGTGGAGAGAGCAGCCATCATTTAAATCATCCTTCCCAGGTAGGTAATGTATCTTTATTTCTTGGAAGTTTTTGATGGTGTGTATTTGTTCAACTCATTAAGATACTTTACATTTTATAGAGATGTTATATAGTTTGTTAATGAAAGTTTTCAGATAATAAGTATGTTGTAAATGGAAATAATTTTATTTATGTAAGTAAGATTCATGTGATCAAGAATAGCAAAAAAAATAAAAAGAAAGGCAAAGTAAGCTGCATGAAAAATGCCATAACCAAAGAAAACTCTGATTTTTTCTTATTAAATTACATAAGTAATCTGTACTGTACAAGTTAAAATTATTTCAGCACATTTACAGATAAAGTATCAAAAATTTTTTTTTTTTTTTATTGTTGGGGATTCATTGAGGGTACAATAAGCCAGGTTACACTGATTGCAATTGTTAGGTAAAGTCCCTCTTGCAATCATGTCTTGCCCCCATAAAGTGTGACACACACCAAGGCCCCACCCACCTCCCTCCCTCCCTCTTTCCGCTTTCCCCCCCTCATAACCTTAATTGTCTTTAATTGTCCTCATATCAAAATTGAGTACATCGGATTCAAGCTTCTCCATTCTTATGATGCTTTACTAAAAATGATGTCTTCCACTTCCATCCAGGTTAATACGAAGGATGTAAAGTCTCCATTTTTTTTAATGGCTGAATAGTATTCCATGGTATACATATACCACAGCTTGTTAATCCATTCCTGGGTTGGTGGGCATTTACGCTGTTTCCACATTTTGGCGATTGTAAATTGAGCTGCAATAAACAGTCTAGTACAAGTGTCCTTATGATAAAAGGATTTCTTTCCTTCTGGGTAGATGCCCAGTAATGGGATTGCAGGATCAAATGGGAGGTCTAGCTTGAGTGCTTTGAGGTTTCTCCATACTTCCTTCCAGAAAGGTTGTACTAGTTTGCAGTCCCACCAGCAGTGTAAAAGTGTTCCCTT
Organism: Nycticebus coucang; assembly: GCF_027406575.1. Lineage (NCBI taxonomy): Eukaryota > Metazoa > Chordata > Mammalia > Primates > Lorisidae > Nycticebus > Nycticebus coucang. Next base: position 27,005,930 of record NC_069804.1, on the reverse strand, counting down.
CTCTCCACATCCACGCCAGCATCTGCAGTTTGAGATTTTGTGATGTGGGCCATTCTCACTGGGGTTAGATGATATCTCAGGGTTGTTTTGATTTGCATTTCTCTAATATGTAGAGATGATGAACATTTTTTCATGTGTTTCTTAGCCATTCGTCTTTCGTCTTTAGAGAACGTTCTATTCATGTCTCTTGCCCATTGATATATGGGATTGTTGGCTTTTTTCATGTGGATTAATTTGAGTTCTCTAAAGATCCTAGTTATCAAGCTTTTGTCTGATTGAAAATATGCAAATATCCTTTCCCATTGTGTAGGTTGTCTCTTTGCTTTGATTATTGTCTCCTTAGCTGTACAGAAGCTTTTCAGTTTAATGAAGTCCCATTTGTTTATTTTTGTTGTTGTTGCAATAGCCATGGCAGTTTTCTTCATGAAGTCTTTCCCCAGGCCAATATCTTCCAGTGTTTTTCCTATGCTTTCTTTGAGGATTTTTATTGTTTCATGCCTTAAATTTAAGTCCTTTTTTCATCTTGAATCAATTTTTGTGAGTGGGGAAAGGTGTGGGTCCAGTTTCAGTCTTTTACATGTAGACATCCAGTTCTCCCAACACCATTTATTGAATAGGGAGTCTTTCCCCCAAGGTATGTTCTTGTTTGGTTTATCAAAGATTAGGTGGTTGTAAGATGTTAGTTTCATTTATTGGTTTTCAATTGGATTCCAAGTGTCTATGTCTCTGTTTTTGTACCAGTACCATGCTGTCTTGAGCACTATGGCTTTGTAGTACAGACTAAAATCTGGTATGGTGATGCCCCTAGCTTTATTTTTATTACTAAGAGCTGCCTTAGCTATACGGGGTTTTTTCTGGTTCCATACAAAACGCAGAATCATTTTTTCCAAATCTTGAAAGTACAATGTTGGTATTTTGATAGGAATGGCATTGAATAGGTAGATTGCTTTGGGAAGTATAGACATTTTAACAATGTTGATTCTTCCTGTCTATGAGCCTGGTATGTTCTTCCATTTGTTAATTTCCTCTGCTGTTTCCTTTCTGAGGATTTCATAGTTTTCTTTGTAGAGGTCCTTCACCTCCTTCATTAGGTATATTCCTAGGTATTTCATTTTCTTTGAAACTATGGTGAAGGGAGTTGTATCCTTAATTAGCTTCTCATCTTGACTGTTATTGGTGTATACAAAGGCTACTGACTTGTGGACATTGATTTTATATCCTGAAACATTACTGTAATTTTTGATGACTTCTCGGAGTCTTGTGGTTGAGTCTTTGGGGTTCTCTAAGTATAAGATCATGTCGTCAGCAAAGAGGGAGAGTTTGACCTCCTCTGCTCCCATTTGGATTCCCTTTATTTCCTTGTCTTGCCTAATTGTATTGGCTAGAACTTCCAGCACTGTGTTGAACAGTAAAGGTGACAGAGGACAACCTTGTCTGGTTCCAGTTCTAAGAGGAAAAGCTTTCAGTTTTACTCTATTCAGTAAAATATTAGCTGTGGGTCTGTCATAGATAGCTTCAATCAGTTTTAGAAATGTGCCACCTATGCCTATACTCTTCAGTGTTCTAATTAGAAAGGGATGCTGGATTTTATCAAATGCTTTTTCTGCATCTATTGAGAGGATCATGTGATCTTTATTTTTGCCTCTGTTTAACTTGCGTATGTTAAACCAGCCTTGCATCCCTGGGATGAAGCCTACTTGATCATGATGAATGACTTTTTTGATGATAAGTTGTAATCTATTGGCTAGGATTTTGTTGAGAATTTTTGTATCTATATTCATGAGTGAGATTGGTCTGAAATTCTCCTTTTTGTTTGGGTCTTTTCCTGGTTTTGGTATCAGGGTGATGTTTGCTTCATAGAATGTGTTGGGGAAGATTCCTTCTTCCTCAATTTTTTGGAATAATTTCTGCAGTACAGGAATAAGCTCTTCCTTGAAGGTTTGATAGAATTCTGGAGTGAAGCCATCTGGACCAGGGCATTTTTTGGTTGGAAGAGTTTTTATTGTTTCTTGGATCTCAGTGCTTGAAATTGGTCTGTTCAGGAGCTCTATTTCTTCCTGGCTGAGTCTAGGGAGAGGGTGTGATTCCAAATATTGATCCATTTCCTTCACATTGTCAAATTTCTGGGCATAGAGTTTCTGGTAGTATTCAGAGATGATCTCTTGTATCTCTGTGGGATCAGTTGTTATTTCCCCTTTATCATTTCTGATTGAGGTTACTAGAGATTTTACTTTTCTATTCCTCGTTAGTCTGGCCTATGGTTTATCTGTTTTATTTATTTTTTCAAAAAAAAAAACAACTCCTTTTTTCATTAATTTTCTGAATGATTCTTTTGTTTTCAATTTCATTGATCTCTGATTTGATTTTGGATATTTCTTTTCTTCTACTGAGTTTAGGCTTAGATTGTTCTTCTTTTTCCAATTCCATAAGATGGCTTGTGAGATTGTTGATGTGCTCTCTTTCTGTTTTTCGAATGTAGGCATCTAAAGCGAAGGATTTTCCTCTTAAAACTGCTTTTGCAGTATCCCACAGGTTTTGGTAGCTTGTGTCTTCATTGTTGTTATGCTCAAGGAAGTTAATGATTTCCTGTTTTATTTCTTCCTGCACCCATCTGTTATTCAACAGAAGATTGTTTAATTTCCATGTCTTCGGGTGGGATCAAGCATTTTTGTTAAGAGTTGAGTTCCACCTTTAGTGCCTTATGGTCTGAGAAGATACAAGGTAAAATTTCAATTCTTTTGATTCTGTTGACATTTGTTTTGTGTCCCAGGATATGATCAATTTTGGAGAATGTTCCATGGGGTGATGAGAAGAATGTATATTCTTTATCTTTGGGGTGGAGTGTTCTATATGCGTCTATGAAGCACAGTTGTTCTAGGGTCTCATTTAAATCTCTGATATCTTTGTTTAATTTCTGTTTAGAGGATCTGTCCAGCTCGGTAAGAGGAGTGTTAAAGTCCCCTGTTATGATGGTATTATCAGATATCGTATTGCTCAGACTGAGTAAGGTCTGTTTCAAGAATCTGGGAGCATTTAAATTGGGTGCATAAATATTTAGAATTGAAATGTCTTCTTGTTGTATTTTTCCCTTGACCAATGTAAAGTGACCATCTTTGTCTTTTTTGAGTTTAGTTACTTTAAATCCACATGTATCTGAAAATAAGATTGCAACACCTCTTTTCTTCTGAATTCCATTTGCCTGAAAAATTGTCTTCCAACCCTTGACTCGGAACTTTCATTTGTCTTTTGAAGCCAGGTGTGTTTCTTGTAGACAGCAAATGGATGGCTTGTGTTTTTTAATCCAGTCAGCCAATCTATGTCTCTTCAGTGGGGAATTCAAGCAATTAACATTTATTGAGATAATTGATAAGTGTGGTAGTATTCTATTCATCTTATTTTGTGAGAGTCCATTTCTTAGTTTTATCCTTTGCATCAGTGTGGAGGTTAGGTTCTGTCCTTTAATTTCTGAGTTCTTACTTTGCTGCTGATCCATTGTGGTGGTCAGTGTGCAGAACAGGTTGAACTATTTCCTGTAGAGATGGTCTTGTTGTGGCGAATTTCCTCGATGTTTGTATATCCGTAAATGATTTGATTTCTCCGTCAATTTTTAAGCTTAGCTTAGCAGGGTACAGAATTCTGGGCTGAAAATTGTTCTGTTTAAGTAGATTAAAGGTAGATGACCATTGTCTTCTTGCTTGGAAGGTTTCATTAGAGAAGTCTGCGGTCACTCTGATGGATTTGCCCCTGTAGGTCAACTGGCGCTTACTCCTGGCAGCTTGCAGAATCTTTTCTTTTGTCTTGACTTTGGACAGGTTCATCACAATGTGTCTTGGAGAAGCTCGGTTAGAGTTGAGGCGACCTGGGGTCCGATAGCCCTCTGAAAGCAGTGTGTCAGAATCTTTGGTGATATTTGGGAAATTTTCTTTTATAATATTCTCTAGTATGGCTTCCATTCCTCTGGGGCATTCTTCTTCCCCTTCTGGAATTCCTATAACTCGTATGTTGGAACGCTTCATAAAGTCCTATAATTCTGACATTGAACGTTCTGCTTTCTCTCTCTTCTTTTCTGCCTCTTTTACTATCTGAGTTATCTGAAGAACTTTGTCTTCTGCCTCTGAAATTCTTTCTTCTGCATGGTCTAACCTGTTGCTGATACTTTCCATTGCATCTTTAAGTTCCCTAATTGACTGTTTCAGTTCCTTCAGCTCTGCTATATCCTTTTTATATTCTTCATATCGTTCATCTCTGATTTGATTCTGTTTTTGGATTTCCTTTTGGTTATTTTCCACTTTATTAGCAGTTTCCTTCATTGTTTCCATCATTTCTTTCATTGTTTTCAACATGTGTATTCTAAATTCCCTTTCTGTCATTCCTAACATTTCTTTATAGGTGGAATCATCTGCAGTAGCTACCTCATGGTCCCTTGGTGGGGTTGTTCTGGACTGGTTCTTCATGTCGCCTGGAGTTTTCTGCTGATTCTTCCTCATGAGTGATTTCTTTTATCTGTTTCCTTGCCCTTATTTTCCTTTCCCTTCCTCTTGCTCTTTAAGTTCTCGTGCCTGTGGACTAAGGGTTACAGGGCCAGAAGGTTGAGAACGTTGAAGAGCAAAAAAGGGACGAAAGAAAGGAAGACCGAGTGATAAGAAAAACAAAGAAAAATAGAGAAAGGAGAGGGGGTGGGTAAAAGTAATATTGACAAAAAGAAGAGAGGCACAGAAAGAGGGATACAGAGCAATATAGGTGTACAGTAGTCTACTTTGACACAACCTTAAAAAAAACCCACCTTCTGGGGGTGCCCAGTTGGGTGATTCCCTTGAGGTCAGCAGCTCTTTGCTAACCTGATCAGACACAGTACCCCACCTCCACCAAGTAGAGAGGAAAGACAAAAATGCTATAAATCAAACCAAAACAAGCAAACAGAAAACTTTACGGGATAAAATTGGGTGAAAAACCAAATAATAGTGGTAGAAACACTAGCAAAAATGAAGTTCTAGTTATTGAAAAAGGGCAGCAATGGGAAATTATAATTAAACTAGAAAAATTGAAAAAGAGATAGGATCTGTATGGAAAAGGTTGAAATTAAAAAAACAAAACAACATCAACAACATCAAAATAAACAAAAAAAACAACCATACCAAAAAAAAAAAAAAAAACAACACAACCAAAAACAAAGCAGTATGTATATGTTATTGAATATTGTCTGGGTAACACGTGGTCTTGTGGGATATGAGATGTTAATCACAGTTCTGATAGGACTGGAGGCTGCTGATTTCTGAAACCCCAGCAGGTAGACACCCTAAATCTCTCTTCAGCCCACTTAAAAGGCACTTTGATCTTGTAAACTTGCTGAGCAGAAGCTTTCCCAGGAAAGTGCTTGTCGCTGGAATCACTGTTGAAGTGGCTATCCACTTACCCAGTGTGCCAAAACCGGTCTCACTCTGCCCCTGAGGGTTAGGGCTGCAAGGCGGCTCAGACCCCACCCTTAGGCTACTTGGTCCCTGGGTTACCAGCTCCCACCTGATTCTAGCTCTGTGACCCTGAGGGCGAAGCTTGCTGGGGCAGATTGCTCACAATGGCTCCCTGTGACCCACAGCCAAACACTATTAGCTCCGTCTGGCTCAGCAGCTCAGACTGGCGCCCTAGACAACGGCCAAAGTTCTCCGCACTCCCGCTCAGGCTCTCCCCAAGGCAGTTCATCTGAGTGCCAAGTCCAAAGACACCAAAACAGTTCACAGGTAAGGCCTTTCTGGTTTGCAGTCTCGCTGCTACTGAACTTACAGTTGCGGGTGGGTTTAGATGGATTAAACACATGCGACCACTTGCCGTTTTAGTCCTCCTCTTGGGGTCCAGAAGTCTCTTGCTGACTCCCTATATCCTCACAGGGGTGATGATAGGCAGATCCCACCAGCCAGAGATGCCTGGAGTCCTATCTCCCCAGACTCACGATGGCTAGATGCAAGGAAGCTGTTACTCGGCCGCCATCTTGCTCCGCCTCCAGTATCAAAATTTTTTAAGTTGTTATTTTTCTGATGCTAATGTTGATCTGAATGTGATAGTGTATGAATACATCCAAAATCTCTTGACAAAGAATAATGACATTTGCATGAGCTATACCAAAAATATTTTATATCTGACATACTTTTAATAAACATGATATATTTATAGGCAAAATAATTTATACAAAACATAGAGTATGTGTCAATACTAGGTAACATAGAGAACATAACTGAAAGCAACAAGAATTTATGTGTATATGCATGTGCATAAACATGTATGTGCATAAATATGGCTAATGTACAATAATTTTTGGTTCTTAATTTTAATTACTGTGAAACAATAACTTTGTTGGGGCAGTGCCTGTGGCTCAGCAGAGTAGGGCGCCAGCCCCATATGCCAGAGGTGGCGGGTTCAAACCCAGCCCCAGCCAAAAAAAAATATATATATAACAGAAACAATAACCTAGGAACATATGGGATTAATGATACATATGAAAAGATATAGGAATAATAAATGTATAAAGACATGCCATCTTAGGTATACTTAATACCCAGCATAAAGTTATGTAAGTAACAGAACACTCATTTTAATTCTTGATACCACACTATTCAGACAGTGTAATGGGTTTGGGGGAAGTAATTTGTTATGTTTGAACAAAGTTGTGAATTTGCCTACAGTTTTACATAGTAATTTGCCTTCTGTGGCAGTATGTGACACATCTACTTATATGTGTGCATTGAGGAATGGGCACAAAAAAGTCAAAATAGCTGTTTTTTGATGATTTATGTTGTGTCCATACTGGGAATACTGTGTAGGTTTTACAACCAATTACTAGATACATGGTGTTCATAACTTTTGTGTGCAATTTAAAATAGTTGTCTATAAAACACTTACAAAGGACATCTCCAAGATATACTGCTCATATAAAAATCTAGTTATAATTTATTTATAGATATTTTACTATTATTTAAATATCTAATTCACTTAATGGCTGTTTATATCTGTTAATGTATATACTGTACTTCACAAACATTCACAATTACTTCTGAAATGGGATATGTATAAGCTTTTTTGGCCAAGTTTATATTCTGCTCATATAATATATCTGTGAGTAATACAAAATACAAATCAAAACAATCTCATGATGATGGTATATAACTAACAACTTTCTGGAAGTTATAATGTTTTTATTTTGAAGCAGTATAGGATGTTATAAGAAGCTAGTCTTAATGACAGAATGTTTAGAAATAATTAGAAGAGAATAATGAGAAAATTATAAACAAGATACTGAGAAAATAATTTCATTATGAGTCATTTATCAGAAGCTAACCTCTAATTATAATCAGTGAGATCATTAAACTAGAGGCCATAAGTAAAATTGTCATGAATAATGCTCTCTTTTTGTTTTACTAGAATTAAATGTCAAGTGTGTAATAAAGTTTATCTTATATTCAGGGAATTTTGCTGCCATGATAGAAAAGCTGACAACAGTAATCAGAGTTAAAGCCTTCGCAAATTTTATCTGGTTAAGTGTAGGAGAAAAAAGCCTTAGAAATACAACCTTGCCTTATAGGGCTTTTGTTCCATTTATTATTATATATGAAATGCATATATGAAATGTTATTGGTGATGCAACCAAAAATTATTGGTTGTGTATATGCATATATGAAATGTTTAGTGACAATTGCTATTAGAAAACATGTTTTCATGTTGACTATGGAATCCCTGTGTGGAATATCGTTGTATTTCATGCTTTGCAATGGCTTCATTGAAATTGTGTTTAAATAATTTAGTTTAAATATTTTTACACTTTAATATGAACAATGCAAGTTTTGGCACCCCTCTAAAACCACAAGATAATGTACACAACCATCCCTGCACTCAAGTTTTCTTGTGCAACTTTACATTACTATCTCCTGTTTCTGCTCAAATCTTGCCTCCTTTCCTATGGTGTGTACATTATTGCACAAGTCATTGTACAATGTACAATGCCCATAGCTCAGTGGGTAGGACGCTGGCCACATACACTGAGGTTTCTGGGTTTGAACCCAGCCTGGGCTAGATAAAACAACAATGACAACTCCAACAACAACGACAAAAAAATAGCCAGGCATTGTGGCCGGTGCCTGCAGTTCCAGCTACTTGGGAGGCTGAGGCAAGAGAATCACTTAAGCCCAAGAGTTGTAGGTTGCTGTGACGCCACAGCAGTCTACCCAGGGCGACAGCTTGAGACTCTGTCTCAAAAAAAAAAAAAAAAAGAAAGAAAGAATTTTTTTTTTTTTTTTTTTTGCAGTTTTTTGGCCGTGGCTGGGCTTGAAACCGCCACCTCCGGTATATGGGGCCGGCACCCTACTCCTTTGAGCCACAGGTGCCGCCAAATTTTTTTTTTTTTATATATAAACATAAAGAAACAGGATGGCTAGATCACCTAATAGATGTACCTTTGTGTATTTCAGAAAATGTTAAAATGCTTTACAATATAATTATACCATTTCCCATTCTATGAGCATTGTATGTGAGTTGCAGTGCTTATGCTTGTTAGCACTTGTTATGATCAATATTTTTGAATGAGCTCTTCTAATAATTGTACAGTGGTATCTAAATTGTCTATCTAAATTGCATGAGTGTAACCGAGCCATACTTTAAAAAAAGTATTTTGCTTATGCTCAATCAATTGAGAAAGTAGATCACTATGGTTACGTTTGAAGTGAAAGTGGATTGTCTAGAGACTCTCCACTGGACTTTTCAGGGAGTAGGTGAGGATGGTGCTTAACTTGAGTAGAGAAGTTATTGTCTGTAAGTTTTCTGTCTTGTTCGGCTGTATCTTTCTTAGTTCTTTGTCTAGAGCAAGTGGGATTTGCAGGGAGTCTACCTCCTTTGGCATTTTCAGATCGCCTGATTCTTCAGCATTGGGTCTGGGATGTATGAACCAAAAACCAAACCAAGCAAACAAAAAAGAAAATTACCATTATGTTGTTCTTTGGGTCCTGAGATCCCTACCAGTCTCTCTTACTCTCTCCACCTTTCAGGCTTATGTTTATTTTATATATAATATCTAGAGTTTTTAGTTTCTAAGGGCAACAAATAGGGAGTTTGTTTACTCTGTCTTCTCTGAAGTAGATATCCAAGAATATTTTTTATCCAAATAACCTTTGTAAGTAGTATATTTTTTTTATTTTTGCCATCATTGTTTAATCCCTTTTAATGTAATTATTTCATTCATCCCATAAATGTTTTTTTCTGTTTCAAGTATGTGCCAGGTGAAGATAGTGTGTTGGGATTACATTATTAAGGGATAGCCTAGTGGGAGAATAGATAAATAAATGTGGGTATTAATATGGGGATAAGTTGTATGGTTATTGACACTAACTAAAATAGTACCTCAATTTTTGCACTAGATTTAGTGGTTGCTCAGGAAATTGGCATTTGAAACCTGGGTGTGGTGGCTCATGCCTGTAATCCAGTGGTTCTCAACCTTTGGGTTGCAACCCACAGGGACTGTATTAAAGGTCCACAGCATTACGAAGGTTGAGAACCACTGCTGTAATCCTAGTACAGATTTTGAGAGGCCAAGGAGGGAGGATGATTTGAGGTCAGGAGTTCAAGACCAGCCTGAGCAATGTAGCAAGACCCTGGTTCTGCAAAAAAAAATTTAAAAATTAGCCCATGTGGTGGTGCATGCCTATAGTGCTAGCTATTTGAGAGGCTGAGCCAGGAGTATCACTTGAGGTATGATCACGCCACTGCACTCTAGGCTTGGTGACAGACAATACCTTGTCTTGAAAAAATGGCATTTGGGCTCAGCGCCTGTAGTTCAGTGAGTAGGGCGCTGGCCACATACACGGAGGCTGGCGGGTTCAAGCCTGGCCTGGGCCTGCTAAACAATGACAACTGCAACCAAAAACAGCTGGGCATTGTGGCGGGCTCCTGTCGTCCCAGCTACTTGGGAGGCTGAGGCAAGAGAATTGCTTAAGCCCAAGAGTTTGAGGTTGCTGTGAGCTGTGACGCCACGACACTCTACCGAGGGCGACATAGTGAGACTCTGTCTCAAAAAAAAAAAAAAAAAGGCATTTGAATTCTTTTTATTTGTTTATTTTTTGAGGGGGCATTTGAATTCTTTACTCTTCCTAGTTAGATAGTATCACTTCCTGTAACTATAGCCTCATAACCCTACAATTGCATTTATTCACCTGCTCCTCTGTGTTCTTGTTGTGTAGTTCACATCTCCAATACCATTTATCATTTTGCTTTAGAGAGTCAGCTGTCTTTCTAAAAATGATAAAATATTTATCTTTTTGAATTTGTCCACACATCTTCCCTCTCCACTGCTCCTCACTCTTTCCTGTAGTTCTGTTCCCATCAGATGTCATTTCCCTTCAACCTAAAGTCCTTTAGCACGGCTTTATTACTGGTTGGCTAGTGACATACTATCTCAGATTCCGTTATGTGGCTCTGCCTTATTTCCCTATTGTTTGAAAGGAAAATTTTGCTGCATCTAGAATATGGGTTGAAAAGTAGTCTTTTCTGTTGTCATTAGAGGGATATTACCTATTTTCTTTTGGTTTTCTTGGATACTGTTGAGAAGGCTGCAATCACTTAAATCATATTTCCTCTGTAAGCAGTGTATCTTTATTAAAGTTCTTGGTATACATTTTGTTCACCTTAATGATATTTTTAGTATTTATTATAGATAGAAAATACAGAGTTCACTCATAATATACTTAATAACTTTGGTCAATATTTTGTCAAATTTTTCCATTTATAGAAAGTGATAACTTACTGTATTGACAGTAGCAACAAAATGTTGTAAAAGCCAAAAAAACTCACATAAAAATATCAAAACAAAAATTAAAGACATTTTCTTATTAAAATACACGAAATATATATTCGTTGATTATACATACATATAAAAATTTAAGCACATTCATAAGCAAATATCAAAATGATTTGTTTTTATAATTGCTGATATGTTGCTATGTCAACATTAATAGGGCATGTAAGAGTCAAGATTAAAACTCTTGATAAAAAATAATAAAAAAATTTATTACCTATAGCATAAGAATTTATATCTACCATAATTGTATAATATACAAGAATCTTACTTTCAACATATTTTGACATGATTAATATAGAGTTCATATCAGAATCATTTCTATTTTCCCTTGTTTTTTGGAGACAGAGTCTCACTCTGTTGCCTCAGGCTAGAGTGCCATAGCAGGATAGCTCACAGCAACCTCAACCTCCTGGGTTCAAGCAGTCCTTCTGCCTCACCCTCCAAGGATCTGGGACTACAAGTGTATGTCACAACACCTGGCTTATTTTTCTATTTTTTTAGTAGACGGGGTCTTGCTCTTGCTAAGGCTGATCTTGAACTCCTGAGCCCAAGGGATCCACCTACCTCCCCCTGCCAGAGTTTTGGGATTACAGGCTTGAACCACCGCCTGCCCCCCCCCTTTTTTTTTAGAGATGTGGTCTCACGCTGTCACCTAGGCTGAAGTACACTGGCTCATGAAGTCCTGGGGTCAAGTAATACTCCAGCCTTAGCTTTCCAATTAGCTGTGACTATAGGCATGCACCACCATGCCTGGCTAATTAAAAAAATTCTTTTTGATGGTTCCTGTGCCTTATGTACCTAGCTCTGATTAGCTCCTAAGACCCAAATGCCTGGCTCTGATTGGCCCCCAAGACCCAAATGCCTGGCTCTGATTGGCCCCTGAGACTCAAATGCCTGTCTCTGATTGGTCCCTAAGACCCAAATGCCTGGCTTTTATTGGTCCCTAAGGTCCAAATACCTAGCTATGATTGGCTACCTTCCAGGCTCTTTTTACCACAGCAGGATTGCAGCTTTCTCTCTTCCTGTTTCTCTGGTTTCTATCTCTGTCTTTCCCATTCATTCAGTCAACAAACGTCTCTGTTTCAGGCCCTGTGCCAAATACCTACCTTTCCCACACCAGCAAAGAACTGGCATTGCCTTGTGTGTTTGTGGGGTGGGGCTGAGATAGAGACCGATAAGTTTCTCTGTGACTCAGTTTCTTCATGTGTAAAATGGGGATAATGTTTTCATAATGAGGATGTCCTGCTACACCTGAGCTGCTGTGGGGCTCTGGTGTGAGGATGACAAGGACACATTCTCTATGGTCCTGTGGCATGCCAGGCCCCATGCCAGATGCTTTGCATAGTTAACTTGTGTGATGCTCCCAATAACTTTTAAGGTGAGGACTATTTCAGAGTGGTGCCTTGACTCACCTGAGATCACTCAGCAAGTGACCATTTTGGGATCTAACTCCTTCTATGGCTCACAGTTTCCAGCAGCTGCTGCCCCTCTGCCCCTCCCTGTCCCCTCTCTTTTCAGTTCCCCTTCCCCCTTTCTCTCTCTTCCTCAGCTCTTTTTCATGAGAAGGCCTAGAGGAGTTTTCCACAACCGCTGTCTCCATGTCTTCACTTGCCAGTCATTTCTTACCTCTGTGATCTGTCTCTCCACCCTCCAGTCCCGCTAAGGTGACCAAGGACTGTTGTCATGGGTAGAACCCAGTGGTTTTCACCTCTCACCAACCTTGATGCTAGAGGTTGTCCCTTCCACAGCCCCCTCTTCTCCTGGGCTTTACTTTCCCAGCTCTCCTAGGTTTCCTTAATCTTTTAATTTAAAAATTAAAAAACCCCAAAACCTTAAAAAAAAATTCTTTTTTGTCCTGAGACCCTATAGACAGGGTCTCACTTTGTTGCCCAGGTCGGTCTCAAGCTCTTGGCTTCAAGTGATCTCCTGCCTCAGCCCCTGAAGTTCTGGGATTGCAGGTGTGAACCACCAGGCTAAGCCAGAATCATTTCAATAATAGGAAAAATATAGAATGTAAGTGAAAGTGACAATAATTTATGCATGTAAGTAGCTTTGACATATAATAATGATGTACAAATAATTATGGATTTTTATCAAATGTAATTACCAAAAAGAAACTAATCTTTATTTGGACAGTGAGATAATAAAACTGGGCACCATAAGGATCAGGATAGCAATGCATACTTGGTTTATTGTTCCACTTGGATTCAATGTCTAGTGTGTTGAAAATCTTTTTCTGTGGTTCAGGGTTCTCTTTGACATAAGAATAGAATGACAGCAGGAACTAGTTTATAATGAATCTCCAGTTTTGTCTTTTAAGCATATTGAAACAGTTTTAAATATTATCTTGCCCTGTAGGACTTTTGCCCATCTCTTATTATATGTATAAAAAGTTTAGTAACAATTGCTATTCTCAGAAAAATGTGTTTATCTGTATGGAATACAATATCTTGATAACACTAATTGATAAATTCTTTTTTTTTTTTTTTTGAGACAGTTTCACTATGTCGCCCTCCGTAGAGTGCTGTAGTGTCACAGCTCACAGCAACCTCAAACTCTTGGGCATAAGTGATTCTCTTCCCTCAGCCTCCCAAGTAGCTGGGATTACAGGCGCCTGCCTCAACACCTGGATATTTTTGGTTGCAGTTGTCATTTTTGTTTAGCTGGCCCAGGCTGGGTTCAAACCTGCCAGCCTCAGTGTATGTGGCTTGCGCTGTAACCACTGTGCTACTGGCACTGAGCCTAATTGATAATTTTTTTTTTTTTTTCAGTTTTTGGCCCAGGCTGGGTTTGAACCCACCACCTTCGTTATATGGGGCCGGCGCCCTACTCCTTTGAGCCACAGGCACTGCCCTTGATAAATTCTAATGTATTACTTTTAAGATTGCTTTCAAGACATATTGTTATTATGATGCCCTTGGTAGAGTGCTATGGCATCATAGCTCACAGCAATCTCCACCTCCTGAGCTCAAGGGATCCTCTTGTCTCAGTCTCTGGAATAGCTGGGAGTATAGGCACCTGCCATAGTTCCTGCCTAGTTTTTAGAGACTGGGTCTCACTCTTGCTCAGGCTGGTCTCGAACTCCTGAGCTCAAGCAATCCACCCATCTCAGCCTCTCAGAGTGCTAGAATTACAGTTGTGAGCCACCATTCCTGGCCCATCATTTCCAATTTTTATTCTTTTTTCCCACCTTTTGTATTATTGCCCTGGCTGTGAATTTAATAGTTAAATGTTGAATGAAACTGATAGTAGAAATTCTTATCACTTTTTGAATCTGAGGGGAGTTTTTCAGTATTTCACTATAAGATGTGACATTTAGTGCATAAAAAAATTATCAGGAGTTTATGCTAATTTTTTTTTTTTTTTTTTGTAGAGACAGAGTCTCACTTTATGGCCCTCGGTAGAGTGCCGTGGCATCACACAGCTCACAGCAACCTCCAACTCCTGGGCTTAAGCGATTCTCTTGCCTCAGCCTCCCGAGTAGCTGGGACTACAGGCGCCCGCCACAACGCCCAGCTATTTTTTGGTTGCAGTTCAGCCGAGGCCGGGTTTGAACCTGCCACCCTCGGTATATGGGGCCGGCGCCTTACCGTCTGAGCCACAGGCACCGCCCCCAAATTAAGATTTTTTTTTTTTAATTTTTTTTATTGTTGCAGTTTGGCCAGGGTTGGGTTTGAACTCAGCACCCTCAGTATATGGGACCAGCACCCTACTCACTGAGCCAGAGGCGCTACCCTTTTTTTTTTTTTTTTTTTAGATAGAGTCTTACTGGATAGAGTGCTATGGCATCACAGCTCACAGCAACCTCAAACTCTTGGGCTTAAGTAGTTCTCTTGCCTCAGCTTCCCAAGTAGCTTGGACTACAGGCGCTCGCCACAATGCCCGGCTATTTTTAGTTGTAGTTGTCATTGTTGTTTAGCAGGCCCAGGCAGGGTTTGAACCCTCCAGCCCCAGTGTATGTGGCCAGCGCCCTAACCACTGAGCTATGGGTGCCAAGCCTGTATACCAAATTTTGTCATATTTTTTCTCTGTATATTATTGTGATAGTGATAGAATTTTGCTCTTGGTTTTGTTAAAGAGATTTATTTCCAAAATTTTAATTCTATCGAATTTATTGTTGAATTAAACCCAGTTTGTTCATGGGGCTTTATAATTGAAATATCTGCAGGTTCTGTTTGACAAATAGACATTTTTATTTTGATTTGTTTTGGGAAGTAATGAGGGATACATACATTTAATTTTCTTTTCCTCTATGCCATTTTGTTGTAACTTTATAGATGTTCCTAAAACATTTTGGGATATACTGTTGTGTTTTTTGTATGTGGAAGAGCTTGCGCAAGAATGGTATTAATTTTATGAAAAGGTTCACAACTTCAGGCACCAGCAAAAATAATTCATTTTTCCTAATGAACTTTTCATAACAGACACAATTTAAGAGATATAGAAACATTTATATTTCTTGATTGTTAAGCTCTGTTTTTCTTGGAATGTTGTCTTTTCATGTAATATCAATATTCTTAGCAAAATTTGATTATGTAATTATGTCTCTAAATGATACAGAGTGAGGATTTCCTTTAATATTGCTATTGAGAATATATTTCTTATTTTTTTCTTGATCAGTCTTGACAGAGTTTTATGAATTTTTTACCCTTTGCAAAAAGAAAGCTTTATATTTGTCACACTTTTCTTTGTAACTATTTTAATATCTTTACTTTATCTTAATTTTATTGTTTCATTTCTGATATTGGCTTAGCATGAAATCACTGCTTTTTGCCAATATCTTCAGATGGGTTTTCTTATCATGAATTTTCAAGATTTCTTATTTTGTAGTTATTGCTATAAATTTTCCTGTAGACATATGTACTGGTGTTTCTCACACTTTGTAACAGCTTTATTGGAATGTAATTGAGTTTAAATAAACTTTACAACTTAAAATGAACAATATGCAGTCTGGCATGTAAAAAGCTTAGAAGTTGCTACTCCATCCTAGCAACAAGTAAAAATCTCAACAAACTGAAAAATCAGTGTTTCTTAGATCTGTCAGAAAAGTGAGGTCACAGAGCAAACCACAGCCTCCCAAATTGGAGAGAGTGACAGGCAAATAGAGAGAAGCACAACTTACTAGAGCAGAAACCTATGAGCAGAAACCTTCATAGGGATTAGTCCTGGGGTGAAAAAAAAAACAAAAAACAAAAAAACCCCTGAACTGTAACTGCTGAATTCCCGGAGCATCAATGCCTACAAGCCTGAGAGTTGAAATCTTCAGGAGGACCCATTAATAAAGGGGCACCCATAGTTTTGTGAGTTTCACCTACAGCAGCTCAACCAGGTCCTCACAGAGAATATTAACAAAAAACCCCTCTTGATTCTGGCGGCGGTGTGTGTGTGTGTGTGTGTGTGTGTAAAAGTAAGCATTTCAAAATACACCAAAACTCTGTTTTTAACTAGGCCAGTCTTCAGGAGAAACTGTTTTACTAGAGCCTAACTTGCTGGGGTTTTATCAGAGCCTAACCAACTAGAAGAAGGGAAATAAATATTCCTGATTTCAGTTTGCTCCAGCCTTCCATTTGGGGAAGTGAAATACTCAGCTTCAACTGTCTCTAGCCATCCTGTCTCATCTAAGAGGGGAAAAACTGAGAAGCCCTGGTGATGTTGTGCCCCGGAGTTCCACAAAGACCACTCTGCCAAACAAGCCAAATTCATAGCAGAGTCCCTTTATTGAAGAGCCAGCTCTAGATCAGCCGTCTCCAACCTTTTTGGAGTCAGGGACTGCTTTCACAGAAGACAGTTTTTTCATGGACTGGAGGAGAGGAATTGGTTTTCATATGAGAATGCAAGCAATTGATTTATTATGGTGTCTGTGCAGTCAAACCTCTTCTTCTAATGATAATCTGTATTTGCAACTACTCCCCTGCTGTGCAGCCTGGTTCCTGATAGGCCACAGACTGGTACCAGTCAGAAGCCTGGAACTTTAGGTGATTTGTCTTTGTTCAGGGTGTATTTTATTTTGCTTCTGAGAGGCTGTAAAAATGGGAGTATCTCCTTGCATTCAAGATTTGAATCTTTTTGAAATGTGGTCTCTGGTTTGAGAGGAATTTTCTGTTTCTTTTTTCTTTTCCTCTTTTTTTTGGAGACGGAGTCACTTTGTCACCTTGGTAGAGTGCTATAGCGTCACAGTTCACAGCAACCTCAAACTCTTGGGCTTAAGTGATTCTCTTGCCTCAGCCTCCCGAGTAGCTGGGACTAAAGGGGCCTGCCACAACGCCCAGAGATTTTTAGAGATAAGGTCTCACTCTGGCTCAGGTTGGTCTTGAACTCGTGAACTCAGGCAATTCACCTGCATTGGTCTCCCAAAGTGCTAGAATTACAGGCGTAAGCCACCACACCCGGCCTCTATTTCTTATTTATAAGGACATTCAAGACAACTTCTGCAGATGTCAAATGAACCCTTTGGTTTCCATGTGCTTTGGTTTTTGGAGGGCCTCAAATCCCGTCTGTGTCTTAAGGGCTGATGGGTCTGCTGGAAACGTCATTCACCTGCCTAGCTACACCTTTCTGTTTGGCAACTTGGTTTTCAGTCTTCTCATTTGAGGAGGGGTAGGTATCATGTGGGGAAAAGAAGTACCAAATTTACTTCTCACCCTTCTTGCTACTATTTTACTTGAGATCTTGTCTCTTCATTGCTTATTTATTTAGTTTTATGGTATTTTCAAACATATGTCTTTTATATTTTCCCATCTTTTACAGTTTTTCTTAGCAGAATGTTTGGGCTGAAATGTTTTGGTCTGGTGTTACTAAATGAGGTATCTCCCAAAGTACTATTTGTGAAATATATTTTAGTTTGTATGTGTTTTTGTCTCTTGCACTGAATTAACCCAATTTATATGCATGTATTAAGAAGATAAACAATTTTAATTAAACTTCATATTTGGGAAATTGTACATATACTTGTAGCTATAAGAAATAATATAAAGATACCTCATGTACATTTTATTCATTTCCAGCCAATTTTAGCATCTTGCAAAAGTATAGTACAGTAGCTACACCAGTATATTCACATTGATACAGTCAAGATATAGAACATTTCTATCACCACAAAGATCCCTTTTGTTACATTTAAATGGCATACCTCCATACCCCCTTCCCTCTCATCCCTGAATTTTGCCAACCACAAATATTTTCTTCATTTCTCTAATTTTTCATTTCTAGTCTATTGCATAAATACAGTCATAGTGTATGTGACTATTGAGATTGGATTTGTATCAAAATGTACAATTACCTAGAGATGAATGCAGCTTGTTCCTTTTTTTTTTTTTTGAGTGATATTTCATGGTACTATTGGATGTACCATAGTACTATGGATGTACCACAATTTGTTTAACTATTCACTATTTGAAGACTATGTGTTTTTTTTCAGTTTATATGATAGCCAATATTGATAAATCTATCATAATACTTTTATACAAGTTTCTATGTGAACATAATCTTTATTTCTCTGGAATAAATATACTAGAGTTCAATTGCTGTATCATATATTTCTAAGTTTAGGTTTTTAAGAACTTGTGAACAGTTTTCGGGGGGTTATCTATGTAGACATTATGTCATCTATAAATAGGGACATTTTTATATCTTTCTTTCATATCTGAGTGCCTTTCATTTCCTCTTCTTCCCTTATTGTCCTGGCCAGACCTTCTGACATTGTGTTAGGTAGAAGTGGTGGGAAAGTTGCCTTGTTTCTGATCTTAGAGGCAAAGCATTCAGTTTTTCACCATTAAATATAATGCCAACTGTAGGTTTTTTATAGATATTCTTTGTCAAGTTTAGTAAGTTTACCTCTGAGGCAGTCCCCGTGGTACGAACAAGATAGGTTTTGTAGGTTTGTGCTTAAGTTGAATTTGTATGTACATTTATCTATTAACTGTAACGGCCCCTGTTTGTAAGTGCAAGTCAAACATGAGTTGGATGATTTTAACTCAGGCATTGCCTATATTGTTATTTTACTGATAATTGTTATCTTGAATGAATGTTGTATATTTGTAATGGCCTTTTTAAAATTGCTTCCATACAATCATGTGATTTGTCTGTTCAAATGTAGATTATGTTTACAGGTTTTCAAATATTGAACCAGTCTCATATCCCTGAAATTGATTTATCTTCCTCATAGTGTGTAAATGATGTGTTATATTTTTTAATCTTTTTTTGAGGCTATTATACCTTTATTTGAGAATTATTAGTCTGCATGTCTCTATTTTTTGCTGCTTATCTTGTCTGGTTTTGTTATCAGGGTAATAACAGTTCTGAGTTATGAATTTGGACATTTTTCCTACTTTTTAAATATTTTATTTATTTATTTATTTATTTATTTCAAGACAGAGTCTCCTTGTGTCACCCTCAGTAGAGTGCTGTAGCGTCACAGCTCACAGCAGCCTCCAACACTTGGGCTTAAGCGATTCTCTTGCCTCAGCCTCCCAATAGCTGGGACTATAGGTACCCGCCATGATGCTTGGCTATTTTTTGTTGTGTTGGTTCATTGTTATCTAGCTGGCTGGGCCTCGGTGTATGTGGCTAGCACCGTAATCACTGTGCTACAGGCGCCGAGCTCTACTCTTTTATTTTTTATTTATCTGTGTTTCTTTTCAAATATACGTTTTGAGGGGTATCTTTAATTTCACTCATTCAATGTCCTTTTGAAAAATTTTCCTTAATATTTCCTCTTTGACCCATGGATTATTTACAAATGTGCTGTTTTGTTCACAAATGTTCGGAGATTTTTTTGGTTATGTTTCAGTTATCAATTTTTAGTTTGATTCCATTGCAGTTGCAGCACACACTCTTATGATTTCCATTCTTTTAAAGTTTTTGACCTTTATTTTTTGCCCCGGGATACAGTCTATGTTGGTGTACGTTTTGTGCGCATTTGAAATGAATGTCTACTCTGCCGTTGTTGAGCGTAGTTTCTCTAAATGTTGATTAGATTCTGTTGGTTGCTGGTGTTCATTCCATCTATATCCCTGCTGAATCTGTGCAGTTTTATCAAATGTGAAGTGTAATGTTGGAACGTCCAGCTATAATTGTGGATTCATCTGTTTCTCCTTTCAGTTGTATCAGTTGAGCTTCACATATTTTTGCAACTCTGATATTTGGTGGATTCACATTTAGGATTGCTATATTTTCTTGTTGGCTCCAACATTTGTCGTTATATAATATGCCTCTTTGTTTCTGGCATTTTGATTTGCTCTGAAGTTTACCCAGTCTGATGTACATATAGCCATTTCTGCTTTTTTAAATTATTGGCATGATGTAGCTTTTTTAACCCTACTTTCAATTTACCTGCATCATTATATTTGAAGTAAGTTTGTGGTAAACAGCAAATTGGTGACTACTTTTTAAATCCACTTTTACATTTTCTTATAATTGGCATGTGTAGACCATTTTCACTTAATATTATTGTTGGTATAGTAGGATTTAAATCTTAACTTTTTTCTGATTCTTCTCTCTCTTTTTGTATCCCTTCCTTGCCTTCTTGTGGTTTTGAACAATTTTTAGAATTTAGTTTTTATTTATTTATGGTGTTTTGAGTATCTCTCTTTGCATCACTCTTTTTTAGTAATTACTCTGGAGATTATATATATTAAGCACACACACACACACACACACATCTTATCGAATTCAATCAATGTCAGTTTTACCACTTTCAGTAAAGTACGAAAGCTTACATCATGTATGTCCCTTTCCCCTCTCTCATTTATAATATAGTTTTGTTAAATATTTTTTCTACGTACTTCTAAGATTACATTAGAGAGTTATAACTTTTGCTTCAATCACCAAACGTAATTTAGAAAATTCAAAAAGTGCCTCGGTGCCAATAGCACAATGGTTATGGTGCTGGCCACATGCACCGAGGGTGACAGGTTCAAACTCGGCCCCATCCAGCTAAACAATGACAACTGCAGCAACAACAACAACAACAACAAAATAGCTGGGCATTGTGGCGGGCGCCTGTAGTCCCAGCTACTTGGGAGGCTGAGCCAAGAGAATCACTTAAGCCCAAGAGTTTGAGATTGTTGTGAGCTGTGACGCTACGGCACTCTACCAAAGGTGACATAGTGAGATGCTGTCTCAAAAAAAAAAAAAAAAAAAAAAAGGAAAGGAAACTCTATTTTATTCAACTGTGTATTTTATTTTCTTTCTTTCTTTTTTTTTGAAACAGAGTCTCACTATGTCACCCTTGGTAGAGGGCTGTGGTGACACAGCTCACAGCAACCTCAAACTCTTAGGCTTAAGTGATTCTCTTGCCTCAGCCTCCCAAGTATCTGGGACTACAGGAGCCCACCACGATGCCAGGCTATTTTTTGGTTGCAGTTGTTGTTGTTCGGCAGGCCTGGGCTGGATTCGAACCTGCCAGCTCCGTGTATGTGGCTGGTGCCCCAGCTGATTGAGCTACAGGCACCCAGCCCATGTATTTTTTTTTTATTTTGTTCTTTCTTTTATGATGTCTCAAGATTATTTCTTTTACCATTCTTTTCTATTTAGAGAACTGAATCAATCTTTTAGGGTATTTTGCTACCTACCAATTCTTTCAGTGTTTCTTCATCTGAGAATACGTTGGTTTTGCTTCTTCCTGAACTACATTTTTTTCTGGATATGGGATTCTACATTGCCAGTTCTTTTCTTTCAGTACTTGAAAATTTTTGTGTCATTTTCAGATGGCCTCTTATTTCTGATGAGAAACTTGACCTCATTTGAATGGTTTTCACCATATAGGTATGCTGTCATTTCTCTCTTGCCATTTTCATAATTTTTTCATTTGTTTTTAGTTTTCATAAGTTTGACCATGATATGTCTTGATCTGGATTTATTTGAGTTTCTTTAAGGACTAACTTTTGTTTTGTTTTTTTGAGGCAGAGTCTCAAGCTGTCACCCTGGGTAGAGTGCCATGGCATCATAGCGCACAGCAACCTCAAACTCTTGGGCTTACGCGATTGTCTTGCCTCAGCCTCTCAAGTAACTGGGACTACAGGTGCCTGCCACAGTGGCTGTCTATTTTTTGTTGCAATTGTCATTGATGTTTAGCTGGCCGGGCTGGGTTCAAACCCCCCAGCCTCGGTGTATGTGGCTGGCGACTCAATCACTGTGCTGTGGGCGCTGAGCCAGGGACTAATTTCTTGAATGTGTAGGCTTATGTGTATTAACAAATTATTGTTTAGGCATTTACTACTCTTTCAGTCCCACACTGTATGTACTTCTTATGAGATACCAGTGACAGGAATGTTAGAATCTTTGTTATTGACCCACAGGTCCTTGATATATGTATGTATATATATATATAACTCTCTTTTGTTCTGGCTGCATAATTTCT
The DNA here is from genome assembly GCF_027406575.1 of Nycticebus coucang. NCBI lineage: Eukaryota > Metazoa > Chordata > Mammalia > Primates > Lorisidae > Nycticebus > Nycticebus coucang. Next base: position 26,983,740 of record NC_069804.1, on the reverse strand, counting down.
CTTTTTCTTTCTTCAAGATCATTGATTATTTCCTCCAATACTACACCAGCAGAGGAAACCATATTCACACTCAAGTAAATATAAATATCTATCCCAGGTGTTTAAGTTTCCTTCTGTGTCTTTATTTTCTTTCCCCCTTCTTAGTCCTGCCAATGCCCCTCTCCTTTCCCACGAAATAAACATTCTTGCAAGTGTTTTTGTATGGATATATAATACATTTGTTTGGATAAATGTCAAGGAATGGAATGGCTGAAGCACATGGTTGGTGTATCTTTAAGTTATTTTATTCATTTTTTTTTTTATTTTTGAGACAGAGTCTCACTCTCTCGTCCTTAGTAGAGTGCTGCGATGTCACAGCTCACAGCAACCTCAAACTCCTGGGCTTAAGTAATCCTCTTGCTTCAGTCTCCCGAGTAGCTGGGACTACAGGCAGCCACAATGCCTGGCTAGTTTTAGACACGGAGTCTTGCTTGGCTTAGGCTGGTCTTGAACTCCTGAGCTCAGGCAATCCACCGGCCTCAACCTTCCAGAGTGTTCAGATTACAGGCATGAGCCATGGTGCCTGCCTCTTTAAGTAGTTATTTTAGAAAACGTCAAAGGGTTTTGTGGTATGTTTATAGCATTGTCCACCTGGTGAGCAGTGTGTAAGACCTGCAGTTGCTCTGCGTCCTTGCCAGCATTCCCAGTGGTCAGTATTTTTATTTTTCATTGTACAAATGTAAGAGTTCACAACATTGTGGTCAGTATTTTAAACTATGGCTCTTCTATTAATAATAGATGTGGAGTGATATCTCACTGTCATTCTAAATTTCAAGAGTGTAACCAAGTTATTGTTTCTCTTTCCCAGGCGTTTAAATAAATGGAGAAAGTTGATTACTGGCCTAATGCTAATCCTTACATTCCTATTCATATTTTTAATGTATGAATGTATGATTCTTTTTGTTTGCAAGCTGAATTACCTGTATGAAATACTGTGGGGATCGCTGGAGGCCAGTGAGCATTTACTTTTGCTTCTGAGGAGCAGTTAATGTGGAAGCAATTCATCTCACAGCAATCTGGAGTTGAGAAGCTGGGTCTCAGGTTTTGTCAGGAATATTCTCTTTCCAGCACATATGGACATTTAGGTCACAGTCCCTCAGAGATGTTAAATGAACAGCTGGATTGTGTTCTAGAGCCTCTTCTCTTTGTTGTATGCTCAGGTGCAATCTGTGTGTGTTGAAATGGCACTGCTGAAAGCGCTGGTCCGTTCCTTAACTTCTCAGCTCCAGCGCACTGCTCAGTGTCTTGGCTTCCTACTAACCTCCTCTGAATTAGCAAAAAACATTGAGGGGAAAGGAGAACCAAATATGAGCCTCATCACCTGGAATTCTCTTCTAATTGAGACCCTGTATCTTCAAATACTTATTTCTTTGGGCCTGTAATGCTGTTAAAACATGTATTTCTGAGCATGCGCGGCCCAGCCTGCCCCGCGGTCACCGCGTGCTACTGTGGGGGGCTTCCGGACCCAAAGACTGGGCCGGGGGTCCGCGAGGGTGGCGGGCCCCGGAGCTCGACCAGCCCACCTCAAGATTAGAACTATAAAGAAAACCTGATGTGGCCTTTCTGGTTTGTCCCAAGCCGATTATTTTCCCAGATGTATTGTGGCCTGAAGCCTCCAGCCTCCACACAAATCAAGATTTGCCTGACAATGGCTCGTCCAAGTTCAAGTATGGCCGATTTTCGGACATTTTTTGCAAAAGCAAAGCACATAGTCATCATTTCAGGGGCTGGTGTTAGTGCCGAAAGCGGGGTTCCGACCTTCAGAGGAGCCGGAGGTTATTGGAGAAAATGGCAGGCTCAGGACCTGGCGACCCCACAGGCCTTTGCCCACAACCCATCTCGCGTGTGGGAGTTCTACCACTACCGGCGCGAGGTTGTGCGCACCAAGGAGCCCAATCCTGGGCACCTCGCCATTGCCGAGTGTGAGGCCCGGCTAGGCAAACAGGGCCGACGGGTCATGGTCATCACCCAGAATATTGATGAGTTGCACCGCAAGGCTGGCACCAAGAACCTTCTGGAAATCCATGGTAGCTTATTTAAAACTCGATGTACCTCTTGTGGAGTTGTGGCCGAAAATTACAAGAGTCCAATTTGTCCAGCTTTATCAGGAAAAGGTGCTCCAGAACCTGAAACTCAAGAAGCCAGAATCCCCGTTGAGAAACTTCCCCGGTGCGAAGAGGAAGGGTGCGGAGGCTTGCTGCGACCTCATGTTGTGTGGTTTGGAGAAAACCTGGATCCTGCCATTCTGGAGGAGGTTGACCGAGAGCTCACCCTCTGTGATTTATGTCTAGTGGTGGGCACTTCCTCTGTGGTGTACCCAGCTGCCATGTTTGCCCCCCAGGCGTCTGCCAGGGGAGTGCCAGTGGCCGAGTTTAACATGGAGACCACCCCTGCCACAAACAGATTCAGGTTTCATTTCCAGGGACCCTGTGGTACAACTCTTCCTGAAGCGCTTGCCCCTCATGAAAATGAAACTGTTTCTTAAGTCTCCTAGGAAAGAGAAAATATAGTATGTCTAAGAACTGGACCACACACAGGATAAACTGTCTTGTGGGCAGTGAGTGAACTATTGGACCATCTAAAAATATCCCCTGATTCCCTGGCAGGAATCCAAGCTGTTGGTAAATGGTGGGAAACTTAGAGGTTGCAAGAGCAAATGTATTTAAGAAGTCAAGATGACTGTGGGATATGGTGGCTCGTGCCTATAATCCTAGCACTCTGGGAGGCCGAACTGGGTGGAGCTCAGGAGTTTGAGACCAGCCCCGGCAAGAGGAAGACCCTATGTCTACTAAAAGTAGAAAAAAACTAGCTGAGCTTTGTGGAAGCGCCTGTCAGTCATCCCAGCTACTCAGGAGGCTTGAGGCAAGAGGAACTCTTGAGCCCAAGGGTTTGAGGTTGCCGTGAGCCATAGCACCACAGCATTCTACCCAGGGTGACAGAGTGAGACTCTGTCACAAAAAAAAAAAAGGCAAACAAAAAGAAGCTAGAGAACTGTGAAGTGAATTCATGCTGTCTGATTGAACTGAAGCATAAGATACCTTTGATGTATTTGGTTGGTTATTGGGAGGGAACAAATGTTCTAATTGTCTAAAAGATGTAATTTTCCTGATTCTATTTTTGCCAAAGATAGAAATAAAGGGGTAAAATCCTGGCAAAAAAAAAAAAAAAACATGTATTTCTGAGGCTTCCAGTTCCCCAGTTTTTCTGAGGCTTCCAGTTCCCCAGTTTTTCTAAATAGCAGGGTTGGGCTGTGAGGTTGGTTTGCCATTATTGAAAGCCTATATATTTCTACAAACACTATTTCTTAAAATCTGCTTTCATTTGTAGATTTTTTCTGCAACCAATTAATCCAATCCGTATATGAAATTTATTTGTAAACAAATGACCATCCCAAGGAGAGCACCTTTTTTTTTTTCATTTTATTTATTTCATTTAAATTTAAATATTGATTCTGTAGATATTTCTTCAGTTCATAAAATGTGCCTGGTACAGACTGTGTGATGTTGGTACTTCATTGAGGTAGTCCAGTGAAAAAAAATTGGGGTAAATAAAGAGTATATTATTAAAGATAAACTTTGGGATAATTCGTTATGCAGCCATAGTACTAGAAGGAACTTACAACTTCTTGGATCATATTTAACTATTGCTCGAGGGATTGACATATAAATCTTAATATTATCTTGGTCTGCTTTGCATTAGGGTAGTACTACCACATGTAAATACAACTGCACAACATTACCATTTCCATTAATCCCCTTTCATTTGTGTTCTTGTCAGATGTTTTACATATACAATACTATTTACTATTTTGGCTTCATAGAATCAGATGTATTTCAAAAGTAGAGTTGCCTTTTATACTTACTCATTTTTTTCCCCCTCCAGTGTTCTTTCCTTCCTATAGTTCTTTTTTTTTTTTTTTTTTGAGGCAGAGTCTCACTTTGTCACCCTGGGTAGACGCCTGTGCCATGGTGTCATAGTTCACAGCAACCTCAAACACTTGGGCTCAAGTGATTCTCTTGCCTCAGCTTCCCAAGTAGCTGCTGGAACAACAAGCACCTGCTATAATGCCCGGCTAATTGGAGTCTTGCTTTGCTGAGGCTGGTATCGAACTCCTGAACTCAGGCAATCCACACGCCTCGGTCTCCCAGAGTGCTAGGATTATAGGTGTGAGCCACCAAGGTCAGCCTTTCCTTCCTGTAGTTAATTTCTATGAGATGTTATTTTCCTTCATCCTTTAGATCAGTGATTTTCAAGTGGTGTGCTCCAGCACACTGGTGTGACCTCAGAGGATCTTAGGGGAGTTGTGAAAGTTTTTAAAGAACATTAATTAAATTATTTTTGAAAGACGTTCAAAGCACAGTAAGTATATTCTTCTTTTTACTCTCTTTTTTTGGATTAATGTCTTTTAAGTGTGCTGTGAAAGTTTAACTATATGTTCAAGTGTGCCGTGAGATGAAAAAGGTTAAAACACTGGTCTAGATCCTACCATATTACTTATATTTCAGGTTGCCCAGCAAACAAATTTTGTCTGGAGTTTGATGGTGTCAATGTATCTTATTTGGTTCTCAGTTTGGGATAATTTTGCTAAATATAGTATTTTTAGTTGACATTTAAATATAGTTAACTATGGGAAAAAAGAAAGGCGTAAATGATAGGTAGCAAAAAGGATTCACCCCCCTTTATAATTCTGGAAGCTTGGTAATGTTTCATTTTCCACCTGAGTGGTATTTATACAGCTGCCTTCTCTTTGGCTAACTACATACATGGATTTAATATTTTTGGAGGGTCTCCATTAAAATTATGCTTTGAAGTATAAATAAAAATGACATACACTAAATATAAGCTAGAAAATCAAGGGAATGATCAATACCAAATTGTGTGTGTGTGTGTGTGTGTGTGTGTGTGTGTATTGGCATATGTTTTCCAAGGAGGAAGAAGAATGATACAATTGAGAAGGTGCATATACCACGTACATATTCTCAAAGGCCTTGGTCATATTATCTTTCTGGTGGACCTATATTTGTTTCCTTTTAAAATATTCTTTATGTTTTATATGTATCACAAACATGTAGGTTTATAATAAAATCAAAAATTTCAAAAGATAACTTTCAATTAAATTATTTCCTGGCTGAGTGTGGTGGTTCACGCCTGTAATCCTAGCACTCTAGGGAGCCAAGGCAGGTGGACTGCCCGAGCTCATGAGTTCAAGATCAGCCTGAACAAGAGTGAGACCATGCCTCTAAAAATAGCCAGGTATTGTGGCAGGCACCTGTAGCCCCATCTACCCCGAAGACTGAAACAGGAGAATTGCTTGAGCCCAAGAGTTTGAGGTTGCTGTGAGCTATGACACCACAGCAGTCAACTCCAGGGTGACTAAGTGAGACCCTGTCTCAAAAAAATAAAAATAAAAAACGAAGAGAAACCAAGTAAAAGGAATACAAGGTAGAATGAAATATCACATAAGCAAAAAAAAAAAAATCCAAGTTTTAAATAATATTAAGTCGGGAATCTATTCTTTCTTTTCTTTTGCTCCTTTTTTTTTTTTTTGGTGTCAGAACTCACAGCAACCTCAAACTCTTGGGCTTAAATGATCCTCTTGCTTCAGCCTCCCAAGTAGCTGGGACTACAGGCACCTGCCACAATGCCTGGCTAGTTTTTTTTTATTTTTTAGACATGAGGTCTTGCTCTTAATCAGGTTGTTCTCAAATTCTTGAGCTCAAGATATCCTCCTGCCTTACCCTCCCAGAGCGCTAGGATTACAAGCATCAACCACAGCGCCCAGCCCATGTTAAACTATAAGTGTTGTGTGCACTTGAAGTTCCAGCTACTCAGGAGGCTGAGGCAGGAGGATAACTTGAGCTCAGGAGTTCGGAGCTGCAATGTGCTATGATCAGGACTGTGAATAGCCACAGCAGTCCAGCCTGGGCAACTTAGCAAGACCTCATTTCTAAAAAAAAAAAAAAAAAAAAAGATACAAAAAATTATAAAATAATAAAATAACTAAAAAGATCTGAATTTTACACAAATTAAAATGATCTAAGCATATTATGAAGGAAAATTTCAAAATAGTTTATTCTGATTATTGATGGTCTGAATCTGATCTTAATGTAGATGAGGAATTATCTGAGAACTGGCAAGATCTATTGAAATAAATAGGTAAGATGGCACCCATGTAACTTATAGCAAATTACTTTATTTCTGCAATAATTACGTGTGTACAATATACAATAACATTTAGTTTTTAGAATACATTTTATATCCATAATAATTTATATAGCTTTATTACTTAATGTAATTAAAATATATATTTTCTATTTCTGGTGTTAGATTTTATAAAAGGTACGAAATGATACCGGATCTTTGAAAAGTTATTTAAAATTCCTTTTACGTCATATTAATACATGATTTGCACAGTGATTCCACTTCCACAGTTGTGCAGTTATTCAGACAAGTGCACAAAGATACGAGTACAAAAAAGGGAACCGAGAAATTGTTAAATAAATCATGGTATGTCCATACTATGATTATTATTCAGTTTTTGCAATCAATCAGGTATGCCTATTTTTATTTACAAAAATCATCTGCAAAACATGTTGCTAAAGATTAAGAGAGCACCTTGTAATTTCATTTTGATGAGTTATATGCATGGATTATGTATATAATTATGATATCAGGTTATATTTATGTATCTATCTATCCATATACAGACTTTACTGCTAGTCATGCTTGCTTCTGATTAGGAAATATGTATCTGCAATTTTTCAAAATTTTACAGTGAGCACACTGTACTTCTAGCTACTAAAAGAAAAATTGTAGAAATAGCGTATTAGCAATGATTGTTTTGAAATACCTACTCTTTGCTTTTTTCTTCTTTTTTTAACATGGTATAGAACAGGATCAAAAGTGATACTTAAAGAATTTTAAAAAGAGGAAGGAAAGAAATAATATATATAAACAAGTCATGTGGAGAAAATAATTTCCTTGTGAACCACTTAAAAGAAATTGACCTCTATTTAGTGAGCTAATTAAATGAGGGTTTATAAGTAAAATCATCACAAGGAATGATCTTTGATTTTCCACCAAAATTAAATGTCTCCTGTATTATGAAATCTGTCCTATATTAGGTATTCCTATTCTCATGATATTAGAAAAACTGACAGTAATGATAGTTGTAATGACTCTTTTTTTATGCAAGTATATAGAAAAAAACCTTAGAAATACAATTTTATCCTATAGGTTTTTTGTGCCATTTCTTGTGATGTGTATAGAATTTTTATGGAGGATTGGTGTTCTCAGAAAAATACATATATCAATTAATTAGATTTAGTCATTTCACACTGTACAGGGTGGCCATAAAGTTCATGTGAAAATTGCAAATTAAAAAATACATTTTTAATATACATTAATGAAGCAAATTGCACATGAACTTTATGACCACCCTGTGTATAATTTCAAAAGATTATGTTGTTGTACATAATAAATACATACACTTTTATCTGTCAATTAAAAAATATAAAGTAATTTAAAAAACACATTTATGTTTAACTATGTAAGTGAACCATCATCAAGTACAGAGAGCAACTTAGGTGTCAGCAAAATCAGTGGAAGGTTTAGCATTATGAAAGTGAAGAATATAGTGTGTAAGGAAAAACAGATTTCAGAAATAATTTCTTAAAGCAGAATGGTTAATTTGCATGATTACGTATCAGAGAAATTTTTAAAAAGTTGTGATTTAGACAATATTTGAGCCTAGTTATAGAATATAGTTTATATTTGAGGAAATGATTTTGGTGATTTTGAATGTGTCTGCCTCCCACTTTAAGGAAAGCACACTTATTGATAATAGCTGTATTTATATAAATTCACACATAGAATATGGAAGTAATAGGGTATAATTCTTAGAACTGGGTTATAGAAGCATCGTTCCTAGATAATATATTTTTAGCTTCTCCCCATAAACCTGGGAAAATCTCTTTATTTCTCTTACCTTAGTGTTTTTTTTTTCAAACATGTAAAACAAAACTAAATTCCTTTTCATTCTATAGAGTCTATATACTAAGTATATGGCATAAACCTGAACATAATCTCTAGTATTCCGAAGGGATGCTAATATTTAAATGTGCGGTGATTTATACACCCACCTTTTATATAAGCATGCCATTGTCAAGTCATAAAAATGAAAAATCTCCTTGTGGTTTAAAAGATTCATTGTGGAATAATAGGCTATAAGAAAACTCAGTAGATAAGTTATCAAATACCCAAATACTCTTAAACTGTAGAATCATGATCTCAGATGCTAAAATATAAAGAGTAGCTGTCATAAGCCATCAATCTATCTTTAATTTCCCAATAGACTATCTTCACCAAGGTACTGTATAGTTCATGCTTGAATTCTGGTGTCAGGAAATCACGATGTTCAGAATTGCCCTAATTGACCAATAGGGCTTTCTTCATTTTATTTAACTGGACTCTGGCTATTAATTCTCTCCATTAGTCAAATTTTTAAATTTAATGATTTATGGAATATGCTAAATAACTTCTGGGATTAGACTTGTATTTACATTAAATTGGACGGCATGTGCTTCAAATTGGGAAGAATTTATCGCCTTAAAAATAACTAAATCTTTCATTAGGTAAACATTGTTCACCATTCAACTGTCTATATCTTTATTTATTCCTCTGAATAATTTCCCACATTTTTCTGTGTAAAGATCTTGCCCAGCTTTCATTAAAATTTTACATAAGAGTTCAGCAATCTCTGAAGCTGTTACAAGCAATATTTTTAATTCATTTAGTCTTCTAATTATTTATTGCTAGTATTTAGAAGTATAGTTACTGGTGTTTTTTAAATTTTATTTCAGATTAATATAAGGGTACATACAATTAGATTACATTGTTTGCATTTGTTAAGTAAAGTCCACGTTGTAGTTGAGTCCTTAACTCAGGAGGCGTGCATATACCCCTACATTGTACCCTTTAGGGAGACAGCTTACCAAACCCCCTCCCTCCTTCTTGAATTTAATTGTATGTTTCTCTTGTGTGAGCGTCTACTTGGTCATCTACTAGTTTCATATTAGTATTGAGTACATTGGATACTTGCTTTTTCATTCTTGTGATACTTTACTTAGGAAGATGTTCTCCAAATCCTTCCAGGTAAATACAAAATATGCAAAGTCTCCATCTTTATGGGTGAATAGTATTCCATGGTATACATATACCACAGTTTATTAATCCATTCATGGGTTAATGGGCATTTGAGTTGTTTCCGCATCTTGGTGATTGTGAATTGAGCTACAATAAATATTCTAGTGCAAATGTCCTTATGGTAAAATGACTTTTTTTCCCTTTGGGTAGTTACCTAGTAAAGGGATTGTAGGATCAAATGGGAGGTCTATTTTAGCTCTTTGAGAATTCTCTATACTTCTTTCCAAAAAGGCTGTATTAATTTGCAATCCCATCAAGAATGTATATGTTTGTAATCTCTGTTTATTTTTTATTATCCATGTATCTAGTAATCTTGCTAAATATGTCTATTAATTCTAACATATAGTATATAGATTGATGTTTCTCTAGACATACACATATTCAGTATGTGAAAAATGGCAGTTTCATTTCTTCCTTTCCAATCCTTATGAGTTTTTTTTCTTTTTTCTGTATTATTGCTCTGTTTAAATGTCGAATACAACTGTGAACCCCTTTCTCTTTCCTGATCACAGGGAAAGATTTGATCAACATTAATTATGGCATTAACTCCAGTTTTATGAATTTTTCTAATCTTAAGATGTGATAAGTTATGTCAACTTTTTGCATCTATATAATAATTCATATATTATTATATATAATATTTTAATGTTTTACTGAAGTCATGTTATTTCAAAATGTTTATGCAACAAGAATTCACTCTGGGATAAAACTCAATCTATTCATGGTATATCAGACTGGATGTAACTTTGAATTCAGTTTATTAAACATGCTTTCTTTGTTCATTTGGTCATGAGATACATAACCCTTTCATTTTCCTTCTATTGTGATGTCTTTGTCAGTTCAGTATAAAGTTTATACAGAACTCTTAAAACATTTGGAGGGGCTGCTTACTGTTTCTTTTCTCTGCAGTTTCTTGTGTAAGATTGGTGCCATTTATTTTTCAATTACAGGGAAAAATTCACTAATTCAGTCAACAGAGCATGGAACTCAGTTGTTGGAAAGCTTTTCATTATAGATAAAATTTATATAATAAACATAAGACTATGCAAATTTCCTCAGTTTTATTTTTTTTTCTTTGAGATAGAGTCTCACTATGTTGCCATGGGTAGAGTGCTGTGACGTCACAGCTCACAGCAACCTCCAGATCTTGGGCTTAAGCAATTCTCTTGCCTCAGCCTCCCAAGTAGCTGGGACTACAGGTGCCCGCCATAACGCCCGGCTATTTTCTTGTTGTAGTTGTCATTGTTGTTTGGCAGGCCCAGGCCGGATTCGAACCCACCAGCTCTGGTGTATGTGGCTGGTATCCTTAGCTGCTGAACTACAGGCACTGAGCCAAGTTTGTTTTACTTTTTTAAATTTGGGTTTACTTGGATTCTACATTTCATATAATTTTAAATTTGTTTACATGTAATCATTTTTATTTATCTCTGTTTCTAGATTCTACAATGAGGACTTTACCACATATAAAAAATTGTTTCTTCTGTTTCTGATGCAGGGCTCCTTTAATCATAATGAAATGTCCTTCTTTATCTCTAGTTACACTTCTTTCCCAGAAGTCTACTTTGTTCAGCATAATATACCCATTCTATTTTTATTATACTTAATTTTGCGTAGTATTTTTTTTTGAGACAGAGTTTTACTTTGTTGCCCTTAGTAGAGTGCTGTGGTGTCACAGCTAACAGCAACCTTCAGCTCTTGGGCTAGGGCAATTCTCTTGCCTCAGCTTCCCGAGTAGCTGGGACTACAGGTGCCCGCCATAACCCCCGTTTTTGTTTTTTTTGTTTGTTTGTTTGTTTTTGTAGTTGCCACTGCTGTTTTAGCTGGCCAGGGCTAATGTTATGTCAACTTTTTGCATCTATATAATAATTGAACCCATCACCCTCGGTGTATGGGGCTGGCGCCCTACCCAATGAGCCACAGGTGCCACCCACATGGTACATTTTTTATTTTGTTTTTTATATTATTCCTTTCAACCGTACTGTGTCTTTAAATCTAAATTGTCTCTCATATAAATAGCATATAATTAAGACTTTTTTTTTTTTTTTTGCAGTTTTTGGCCGGGGCTGGGTTTGAACCCACCACCTCTGGTATATGGGGCCAGTGCCTTACTCCTTGAGCCACAGGCACCACCCTTGAGACTTGTTTTTTTCTAGTCTGAAAATGGCAACATTTTAATTGGAATGTTTAAACTTTTTTATTTTTATTTTTATTTTTATTTTTTTTACTTTTTTTTTGTAGAGACAGTCTCACTTTGCCGCCGGTAGAGTGCCATGACGTCACACGGCTCATAGCAATCTCCAGCTTTTGGGCTTACGCGATTCTTTTGTCTCAGCCTCCCGAGCAGCTGGGACTACAGGCGCCCGCCACAACGCCCGGCTATTTTTTGGTTGCAGTTTGGCCGAGGCCGAGTTTGAACCCGCTACCCTCGGTATATGGAGCCGGCGCCCTACTCACTGAGCCACAGGCGCCACCCGAGACAAAATCTTACTCTGTCCCCTCAGTAGAGTGCTTTGGCATCACAGCTCACAGCAACCTCCAGCTCTTGGGCTTAGGCAATTCTCTTGCCTCAGCCTCCTGAATAGCTGGAACTACAGGTGCCTGCCACAAAGCCCTGCTATTTTTTGTTGCAGTCTGGCTAGGGCCGAGTTCAAACCCACCACCCTTGGTATATGGGGCTGGCATCCTACTCACTGAGCCACAGGTGCTGCCCAGAATGATTAAATTTTTAAAAATTATTTTTACTATTACAGTTTGATTTAGACTTGTCCATCTTGCGTTTTATTTTTATTTTTTTCATCTCTTTTTCTCTATTTCTTCTTCCATGCCTACCTTGTGTTTTTTGAGTATTTTTTATTTTTCCTTTCTTTTCTTTTCTTTTTCTTTGTTTTTTTTTTTTTTTTTTTTGAGACAGAGTCTCACTGTGTCGCTCTCGGTAGGTCCTGTGACATGACAGCTCACAGCAACCTCCAACTCTCAGGCTTAGGTGATTCTCTTTCCTCAGCCTCCCAAATAGCTGGAACTACAGGTGCCCACCACAACAGCCGGCTATTTTTTATTGCAGTTGTCATTGTTGTTGTTTTTTAGCTGGACCAGGCTGGGTTCGAACCACCACCCTCCATGTATGTGGCTGGCGCCATAACCACTGTGCTATGGGCCCTGAGCCGAGTATTTTTTACTTTTCATTTTAAGCTCATTCATTAGATTCTTATTTGTGGAAATTTAAAAACATGCCCACAAATTTTTGACACCCCTTTCCTTCAAGAGATGGGGTTTATGGCCTTTGCCTGTGTTTTGGACCAAGCTTAGTGACTCTGTTGTAACCAATACAAGTCCTGTAGCTATAATGCTACTTAAATCCCTAGGCTGAAGTTCCAGCCAATTGCTATAACCAACTGCTACCAGCAGAGGGCATCATCACGACCCACATGCCCCATGGTTTTCTCGCGTTGCTTTGGGTTTCAATTTACCTCACGTGATGGTACCAATGTGAATTAGAGCTTGTCAAACAATAAGTTGTCTCAGGCGTGTATAGAGGTGTGTTTTACTCTGTAATGATTATTTCTGAAGAAAAAAATTCAGTATTGATAGTTCTATTTTTTTTTTTCTTTTAGTGTTGAAAAGATTCTGCTTGAGATTTTTCTCATTATCCATGGAATCTGTTCAGAAGTATGCCGAATTTTAAGCCATGGATTTTAGATAGGTAATGTATCTTTATTTCTCAGAAGTTTGCATTTGATGTACATCCGTTCACTTTGCTAATATTCTTTACATTTCATATAGATGTCTAATATATAGTTTAATGATAAAACATTTCAAAAATTCCAAAACAATTTCAGTATCTGTATTGTCAATCCAAACATTTCGTTTGGGTAAACACAAATATAACTTATTTGAATGGCAGTAACTACAAAATACAGCAAAAACAACAACAAAAAAGATCCTATGGGGTAAATATCTGATTTTTATTAAAATATAAACATTTTTATGGATTATACATAAAATAAGCACATTCCCAAGGAAAAACATAGAAATTGTTTTGGTAGGCAGAACTTGTAGCTTGGTGGGACTCCGAAGCTGGCAGGTTCCAAGCCAGCCAGGGCCAGCTAAAACAACAATGATAATTGCAATAAAAACAGCCAGGCATTGGGCAATGCCTGTGGCTCAAAGAGGTAGGGCGCTGGCCCCATATGCTGGAGGTGGCGGGTTCAAACCCATCCCCGGCCAAAAACTGCAAAAAAAACCCCAAAATAGCCAGGCATTGTGGTGGGTGCCTGTAGTTCCAGCTACTTGGGAGGCTGAGGCAAGAGCATTGCTTAAATCCAAGAGTTTGAGGTTGCTGTGGGCTGTGATGCCATGGCACTCTACCCAGGGTGACAGCTTGAGATTCTGTGTCAAAAATTTTTTTTTTGGTAATTGCTCATTTGTTGCTAATCTTGACACATATAAGAAAATATGTGAGAAGAAATTCAAACTTTTTATAAGAATAATGAAGTGATATTTATATTATCTATAGGAAAATGCTTGCTTTGACAAATCACATTCCATATTTGAAATGATTTATACGAATTCAATAATAAGCAATATATAGAACCTAAGTGAAAGTAGCAAGAGTATCTGTGCAAGTTTAATGTATAAAATTTTTAATATTTCAAATTATAAATTACAAACTGACCAATGGAATAGTAAAATTATGAATGTACATAAAATAAGCATTATTTTTTATTAACTGTTAAGCTTAATGAGTAAAAATTAAATAACGATATACTCTTATCTTGATACCAGATTATTGAAGTAGTATAAAATAGTATTAGATTTTTGGAAATTAATTTAGCATTATCAAAGTATTTTCACCTACCTTTTAGAAAAGTAATTTGCAATATAGGACTGTATCCAATACAGCTACTCACAAGTATGCATAAATGTATGGTTACCAAATTGGCAAAGGAGCTGTTTTTAAATAAATTATATTGTTTTCCTTTATGGATAGTATGCAACTAGTCAGGTAGATTGTATATGCTTTCAGACAAAGTTTCCACAATATATTGTTAATAAAAAATAAAGCAAATTATAATTTCACGTGTGCACCTATATATAAATATATACTTTATGTAAATGCAAATTTAGGTGAATGTTTTTCAACATACTTCACTGATAATCATGGTTACTTTTACACTATATAAATCAAATTTGTCAGTAATAAAGTAAAATTAAAGTAATAGGCATATAATGGCATATCACTAATTTATTTTTAAACAACTACTTCTTGCTTTTCTTAGATAGCATAGAAACAGTTAAAAAGTCATCCTGACAAAACTAGAAAACAGGAAAAGAATAAGAAAAAACATAAACAACTTTTGTGGAGAAAATAATTCAGTTATAATCCACTTTAAAGAAGCTAATATCTAATTAGTCAATGAGATTCTTTTAAAACTACAAGAAAAAATTACACAAAGAGGTGCCAGCCCCATATACCAAGGGTGGTGAGTTCAAAAATTACACAAAGAATGCCTTTTTATTGTTACAAAGTTTAGTTTATATTTTGGGGGGTCTCTGTTAATTGCATCAGAAAAAATGACAGCAATAGTCAGGTTACCTGCAAAGTATATAGTAAAAACCTTAAAAATATGACCTTATTCAGTGAGTTATTTGTTTTTATGATGGGTATGAAAAGTTTTTTTTTTTTTTTTTTGGCCGGGGCTAGGTTTGAACCCGCCACCTCCTGCCCCCCGGCATATGGGACCGGCACCCTACTCCTTGAGCCACAGGCGCCGCCCCAGGTATGAAAAGTTTTAAATAAGAATTTCTATTCTCAGAAAAGAATGTTAATATTTGGCATCCATGAATTTGATGAATTGACTTATTAATCCTAAAATGTTACCTACAGGTTGCTTTTAGATACTCTGGAAGCATAATTATGCAGTGTGTAGGCAGAGGCAGGATTCATTTCATAATTTCTAATCTTTATGCTTCTTTTTCTTGCATTATTTTCCTGACTAAATTTTCCCTAAAATGTTAAGTGGAATGGGTGATAGTAGACGTCTTTGTCTTTATTTTGATGTGAAGAAGTTTTTCAGTATTTCACCACTAATTACATATGCTGCAATTTTCTACATTAAAAAAATAAACCTTTTGGGGTGTGGTGGCTCACACCTATAATCCTAGCACTCTGGGAGGACCAGGCAGGCAGATTACTTGAGCTCAGGAGTTTGAGATGAGCCAAAAGGAAGACCCTGTCTCTATTAAAACATAAATAAATAAACCTCATAAGTGTTAAATTATATCAAATGGCCTTTCTATATCTGCTGTCATATTGACATGATTTTGTTTCTTAGTCAAGATTGTTTGATTTAAAAATGTTAAATTAAAAATAAACGTTAAACTAACAGGAATCTGTTCTTGTGTTAAACCCAATTTGTTCATGGTATATCGCAGTTAAAATGTCTTTGGATTTTGTTTGTCAAACATTAAGACCTTAATTCTATCTAATTTTTGTATTTATTATTAGACATACAAGCCATTGATGTTTCTTTCATAAAATGTACTTACCAGTTTGGTATTAATTTTGTACAGATTTTATAAAACTTTTTGGGCAGAGCTTTTGCTATTTCTCTTCTGTGTAAGGGGTTGTTTAATATTGGTGTTACTGAATTTTCAATTATATGGGAAAGATCAGGAATTAAGATGCCAGGATGTAGAATTAATTTGTAGGAAGGTCCTTTTCTTCTTTCATAATGACTTAGTTTATTGACTAGATATAGAATCCTTGAGATTTCCTGGTTTAACTATTTTGCTATTGTTTTATAATTTTATGAATTTCAAATTTATTGGAATAAATGTGATGGTCCTTTCTGCTTTCCTGCTATTGATAATGTGTGTCTTATTTTTTTTTTTATTTTCTTAATCAGTCTTGCCAGGAACTTACCACACTTTTATCCTTTCAAAACAATCACTTTGTTGTGCTATCAAATACTCTTCATTCTGTCTATCTCACTATATTTTTTCACCAGTTAACCATCCTCACTTTATCCACCCCTCCCAGTTTCCCTCCCCAGCCTCTGGTGACCAACATTCTGCTCTTTTTCCATGAAGTCAATTGTTTTCAATATTTAGCTTCCACATATAGGTAAGAACATGTGAGATTTGTCTTTCCATACTTGGTTTATTTCACTTAATATTATAGTCTCCAATTCTATCCATGAAATCCTGCCTGCAAATGACAGGATTTTATTCATTTTTATGGCTGTGTAATATTTTATTGTGTATAACAAAGTGACTATAATCAACTCTAAATTAAGTCATACCTTAAAATAACTCAAAGAGTGGAATTGGCATTCTTCTAACAGAAGGAAATGATAAATACCTGAAGTAGTGGATACTTTGATTACTCTGATTTGGTTAAAATACATTCTATGCTTGTATCATAACATTACAAGTACCCTATAACTATATACAACTATTATGTATCCATAATAATTAAAAATAAAAACAGGAAAACAAAACCATCAAAACTATTGATTTGACATTTTTTATATTTCTTTAACAACTTAATTTTAATTTTTCATGTTTAGAACCTTTTTTTTTTTTATTGTTGGGGATTCATTGAGGGTACAATAAGCCAGGTTACACTGATTGCAATTGTTAGGTAAAGTCCCTCTTGCAATCATTCATGTCTTGCCCCCATAAAGTATGACACACACCAAGGCCCCACCCCCCTCCCTCCGTCCCTCTTTCTGCTTCCCCCCCATAACCTTAATTGTCATTAATTGTCCTCATATCAAAATTCAGTACATAGGATTCATGCTTCTCCATTCTTGTGATGCTTTACTAAGAATAATGTCTTCCACGTCCATCCAGGTTAATACGAAGGATGTAAAGTCTCCATTCTTTTTAATGGCTGAATAGTATTCCATGGTATACATATACCACAGCTTGTTAATCCATTCCTGGGTTGGTGGGCATTTAGGCTGTTTTCACATTTTGGCGATTGTAGGTTGAGCTGCAATAAATAGTCTAGTACAAGTGTCCTTATGATAAAAGGATTTTTTTCCTTCTGGGTAGATGCCCAGTAATGGGATTGCAGGATCAAATAGGAGGTCTAGCTTGAGTGCTTTGAGGTTTCTCCATACTTCCTTCCAGAAAGGTTGTACTAGTTTGCAGTCCCACCAGCAGTGTAAAAGTGTTCCCTTCTCTCCACATCCACGCCAGCATCTGCAGTTTTGAGATTTTGTGATGTGGGCCATTCTCACTGGAGTTAGATGATATCTCAGGGTTGTTTTGATTTGCATTTCTCTAATATAAAGAGATGATGAACTTTTTTCATGTGTTTGTTAGCCATTCGTCTGTCATCTTTAGAGAAAGTTCTATTCACGTCTCTTGCCCATTGATATATGGGATTGTTGGCTTTTTTCATGTGGATTAATTTGAGTTCTCTATAGATCCTAGTTATCAAGCTTTTGTCTGATTGAAAATATGCAAATGTCCTTTCCCATTGTGTAGGTTGTCTCTTTGCTTTGGTTATTGTCTCCTTAGCTGTACAGAAGCTTTTCAGCTTAATGAAGTCCCATTTGTTTATTTTTGTTGTTGTTGCAATTGCCATGGCAGTCTTCTTCATGAAGTCTTTCCCCAGGCCAATATCTTCCAGTGTTTTTCCTATGCTTTCTTGGAGGATTTTTATTGTTTCATGCCTTAAATTTAAGTCCTTTATCCATCTTGAATCAAT
This sequence comes from Nycticebus coucang, assembly GCF_027406575.1. Lineage (NCBI taxonomy): Eukaryota > Metazoa > Chordata > Mammalia > Primates > Lorisidae > Nycticebus > Nycticebus coucang. Next base: position 26,965,778 of record NC_069804.1, on the reverse strand, counting down.
TTTTGTGAGTGGGGAAAGGTGTGGGTCCAGTTTCAGTCTTTTACATGTAGACATCCAGTTCTCCCAACACCATTTATTGAATAGGGAGTCTTTCCCCCAAGGTATGTTCTTGTTTGGTTTATCGAAGATTAGGTGGTTGTAAGATGTTGGTTTCATTTCTTGGTTTTCAATTCTATTCCAAGTGTCTATGTCTCTGTTTTTGTGCCAGTACCATGCTGTCTTGAGCACTATGGCTTTGAGTACAGACTAAAATCTGGTATGTTGATGCCCCCAGCTTTATTTTTATTACTAAGAATTGCCTTAGCTATACGGGGTTTTTTCCGGTAGAACCTTGTTTTAAATTTCTGATTTATTGCCTAATTTTATGAAGTGTATGTATATATATTTTTTGAGACAGTGTCTTACTGTGTCGTCCTTGGTAGGGTGCTGTGACGTCACTGCTCACAGCAACCTCAAATTCTTGGGCTTAAGCGATTCTCTTGCTGCAGCCTGCCGAGTAGCTGGGACTAGGTGCCTGCCACAATGCCTGGCTATTTTTTTTTTTTTTTTTTGCAGTTGTCATTGTTGTTTAGCTGGCCTGGGCTGGGTTCGAACCCACCAGCCTTGGTGTATGTGGCTGGTGCCATAACCACTGTACTACGGGCACCAAGCCATGAAGTATATTTTGAAATCTTAAATTTTCAGGATTTTATTCTTTGTATTAATACTCCAAATTTTCCTTTAGACACACATTTTGGTATATTGTACACAGTTTTTAAATAGCTTAGTTGAGGTATATAATTGAATTAAAATATGCACAATTAAACATAACATATATTTTGTGTCTGAGAGAAAGGGGGGGAGGGAGAGAGAAACTATTGCTATAATTAAGATTATGACCATGTTATCCCTCTCCCCAGATTTCCATGTGTATCTTTGGATTTCCCTCTCCTAATCCTGCCCAAGCTGTCCTCATTCTTCTGTGATATGGACATTCTTGGTAAGTCTTTTTATGAATGTATAATTTCATTTTTCTTAGGTAAATTTCAAAGAATGGAATGGCTGGATCATATGTAAGGTGTATTTTAAAGTTGTTTTGTAATGTGTCAGTATGTTTTACAACATGATAACATTTTACATCCTACCAACAGTGTAAGAATCACAGTTGCTGCACAGACTTGCTAGCACATGTTATGGTTAGTATTTTTAACCATGGTGTGTAGTGCTATCTTGCTGTCACTCTATGTTGGATGGGGGTGTATAGGTCATCAATCTTTCTTTCCTGGTTATTCTCAGTAAATAGAGAAAATGGATCACAGCCCTAATTTTTTTTTTTTTTTTTTTGGAGACAGAATTTCACTGTCACCCTCGGTAGAATGCTGTGGCGTCATAGCTCACAGCAACCTCAAACTCTTGGGCTTAAGCGATTCTCTTGCCTCAGCCTCCCAAGTAGCTGGCAATATAGGTGCCCACCACAACTCCCAGCTATTTTTTGTTGCAGTTGTCATTGTTTTTTAACTGGCCCAGGCCAGGTTTGAACTCACCAGCCTTGGAGTGTATGTGGCTGGTGCTGTAACCACTGTGCTACAGGTGCCGAGCCCACAGCCTTAATGTTAATACTTTCTTTCCCCTCTATGTTTTTTCATTATGGTCATGGTCATTTTTTTTTTTTTTGAGATAAGAGTCTCACCCTGTTGCCCTGTGTAGAGTGCTGTGATTTTGTAGCTCACAGCAACCTCTAATTCTTGGTTCATGCCATCCTCTTGCCTCAGCCTCCCCAAGTAGCTACTCCTGCAGGCACCCACCACAACATCTGGCTAGTTTTTCTATTTGTAGTAGAGATGGTGTCTTTCTCTTGCTCAGGCTGGTATCATGGTCATTTTTGTTGTATACTGGATATTCTATATAATATAAAAATATTAATTTTTTAGGCAGTGCCTGTGGCTCAGTGGGTAGGGCACCAGCCCCATATACCAAGGGTAGCGTGTTTGAACCCAGCCCCCTGCCAAACTGCAACAAAAAATAGCCTGGCGTTGTGGTGGATGCCTGTAGTCCCAGCTACTCAGGAGGCTGAGGTAAGAGAATTGCCTAAGCTCAGGAGCTGGTGGTTGCTATGAGCTGTGACACCCTGTCACTCTACTGAGGGTGATAAAGTGAGACTCTGTCTCTAAAAAAAAAAAAAAAAAATCAATTTTTCCAGTCCATAAACAGGGTTATTTTTTCATTCCCATTTACTTAGATCTTCAATAATTTCGTTCTACAATGTTTTATTCAGATATACACACTGAAAAGAAAAAAGTAATACTATGACTATATGCAGATGACACGATATTGCATGGAGGAAATCCTAAGAAATTCATTAAAAATCTATTAGAAATAATAAGCAATTTCACCAAGGTTACAAGATACAAGGAAATACTCAAATTAATTATGTCTCTACACATTGTCAATGGACAAGACATAATTAAGGAAAAATTCTTTTACAATATTATCAGAAGATATTAATTACTTAGAAATATACTTAATAAAACAAGTACAAGACTTACAGATTGGCACCTTCTGTATGTGATTATGTGATTTTTGTCCTTCAGTCTCTTAATATGGTATATCATCTTGATTGATATTTTTTAATATTAAACTGATCTTGTATTGCTGGCATAATCATACTTAGTCATATTGTATAATCCTTCTGTATGTTGCTGTATTCAGTTTTCTAGAATATTGTTGAGTATTTTTGCATCTAAATTCATTGAGAATTGATTTGTACTTTTTTTGTGATGTCTTTGGTTTTGGTATATGAATAACACTGGCATCATAGAATGAGTTGGGAAATCCCCCTTCTTCTTAAATTTTCGGAAACATTTTGTGAAGGATTGCTATTAATTCTTGTTTAAATGTTCTGTAGAATTTTCCAGTGAAGCCATTCGTATCTGGGTTCTTCTTCATGGGAATCTTTTAAATTACTAATTCAATATCCTTATTCTATGTAAGAAACTCGTTTTCTGTTTGATTTTGAAACAGGTATTTCTGAGATCAGAATGTTCTCCCTATTATAATAGTCTTTCTTTCTAATTAAATTCTCTCCATTTATTTATTTGCTATTTACACATAACTATTATAATATATTCCTTTAATTTTTTTTTATACAGTAACAATGTGTTTATTGTAATATTCCTTTAAATCTTTAAACATGTTATTTTTAGTTCTTTGGACTTTTTTTAGTTGTTTGAATATATTTATAATACTTAAAGTCTTTTTCTGCTACCAACACGTGGTTCTTCTCGAAGGTAGTCTCTATTGCTTGCTATTTGTCTTATGTATGTCACCTTTCCCTGTTTCTTTGTGTCTTAGGTGTTTTGTTGTTGTTAGATACTGGACATATAAACAATATAATATAGCATATGTGGATGCTGATCTCAAACAGGCTTGTTGTTTGTTTTGTGATTTGACTAATTTTCTGAGGTCTGTTTCCACTCCACTGTGCAGCTTCTGAGATGCTTGCTCAGATTTTCTCCATAGTTTTATCTTTTAGCCTGGCTTCATAGAGGTCCTTCCTTGATCAGCATAATACGCTCATTGGTCAAAGGTTATACTTAAGCCTGTGAAGCAGAAAGATGTTTACCCTTTATCTTTGGAACTGTTTGTGGCTTGGAAACTGCTTTCATGGTTTTGGGTTCAACATTTTATCTTTTCTTTTGTCACTGGAAAGAACAAACTGAGTGTGATTTTATTTTTAAGCCTAGCTTCATAGGAGTCATCCAGTGTCAGAATAGCTTATTGTTCCACTAGTGATTGCTCAGAGATTATGCTGTAGCACCTTGAGCCATCAGTGCTCTGCCCTTTGCTGATGGATTTGTTTGTGATTTGGGAATGCTTTCAAGTCTCCCTCCACATCCTACTCTGATAGCTTCTGAGTGGCGATAGGCCAGTATATACAAACAGGTTTATGGACCCCTAGGGACAAGTGTGATACCAAAAGAGCCCTTCTTGGCCATCTCTTTTTCTCTGGTTCTTTCTGTTAAATTTCTGGCTGCTGTACTATTTCCCTTGTTTCTACTACTACCATGAAGATACCAGCCCTTTCTTTTTTTTTTTTTGGCAGGGCCCAGGTTTGAACCCACCACCTCCCGTATATGGGGCTGTCACCCTACTCTTTGAGCCACAGGCACAGCTTTCTTGATAGCTCACTACCAATTTCCCTTACAGCCCTTAGGCATGAACTCTTGGAGATTATTTTCCAGATAAAAGTCAGTACCTTTAGGCAGATCTTCTGGCATGCCAGTCCCTACGGCTTGCTTCTTCTCCTAGGCAAAACCTTACTACTACTACACTGAACTAGGGCAGGGAACAGAAAGCCCCATATCCTAGTGACACTTCTGCTCTGTGAGTTGACACTGGTGAAGAGAAATGATAACACCTGTTCTTCTTGGCTTGCCTTTCCCAACACACAACCTCTGCCCAACAAGCTAGACAGGAGAGGGAAATGATCAGGGCCCAGTATTAGCAGTCTTTTGTTCCTGAGGCAGAGCGTTTCCCTATAAGTAGGGGCCGAGTGACAGAAATGTATTCTATTCATCTTGACTGTGCTTGCCTGGAATAAAGCTTCTTTGACACGGACTTTGTAGAGGAGATGGTTAATGAGAGAGAGATACAGGCAGCCTGTCCTCCCATAGTGAAAGTGGAGTCCTACCTTGGATACTGGGAAGTGAAATGAATGATTGTTCTCCTGGCCACAACCTCCTGCAATAGAGATTCTGTAACACAGACCCGAGGGAAGGGTACATGAGAGCAAATCGTAGCTCAAACAGCACACAGAATCTTGCTGTTCTTACCAAGATTTAGTAGATTGCATTGAAAAATTTTTTTTCCTTTTGCTGAATGCTCTTAGATTAGTTTCCAGAGACTTTAAATGTTTTTGTAAAAAACAATATTCACCAGTTAAATTATTGTTTCACAAGAGTTTGTATCCACCTAGATCCTAATGTATCCACTCCTAAGGTCTATCAGGCTTATTTAGAGTAAACAACCTAGACAGAAAAGCTATGCAAGAGAATTCTATCACTATATTTTTATTTATTTATTTTTTCTTTTTTTTTTATTAAATCATAGCTGTGTACATTGATATGATCATGGGGCATCATTCACTAGCTTCACAGACCGTTTGACACACTTTCATGACACTGGTTAACATAGCCTTCCTGGCATTCTCTCAGTTACTGTGCCAAGACACTTACATTCCACATTTACCAAGTTTCACATATACCCTTGTAAGATGCACCGCTGGTGTAATCCCACCAATCCCCTTCCCTCTACCTACCTCCTCCCTCCCTCCCCCCCTTCCCCCTTCCCCCTATTCTTAGGTTGTAACTGGGTTATAGCTTTCATGTGAATGCCCTAAATTAGTTCCATAGTAGGGCTGAGTACATTGGATACTTTTTCTTCCATTCATGAGATACTTTACTAAGAAGGATAAGTTTCAGCTCCATCCATGCAAACATGAAAGAGGTAAAGTCTCCATCTTTCTTTAAGGCTGCATAATATTCCATGGTGTACATATACCACAATTTATTAATCCATTCGTGGATCGATGGGCACTTGGGCTTTTTCCATGACTTAGCAATTATGAATTGGGCTGCAGTAAACATTCTGGTACAAATATCTTTGTTATGATGTGCTTTTTGGTCTTCTGGGTATATGCCCAGTAGAGGGATTACAGGATTGAATGGCAGATCTATTTTTAGATGTCTAAGTGTTCTCCATATCTCTTTCCAAAAGGAATGTATTAATTTGCATTCCCACCAGCTGTGCAAAAGTGTTCCCTTTTCTCCACATCCGTGCCAACATCTCTGGTTTTGGGATTTTGTGATATAGGCTAGTCTCACTGGAGTTGGATATATTTTTAAAGTGTTTTCCTAGAAGAAGGCAGGGTAAAAATACGGGAAAGTATATATATGGGGTCCCAAGGGCATTGGCAATGTTCTCTTTCTGTTGGTCATACACTTATGCACTTTATTAACAGTCTTTATGTTTCATATATATGTTAAATATATAGTTTGCTAAGAAAATTTTTTTAAAAGATAGCTTCTTTTAACTGGACCCTTATATATGTTTTTGTGTCCAACTTTTCTAAGAGTAATATCTTTGTAGTTGTTTGTATGGTCAGTTTACATTCTACTTTTTGTGCCTAGTATTCTATTGCATGAATATTAAATCATATGAATATTTATTCATTCTGTTGTTGCTTTAGATTTGAATTGTATCCTCTTCAGGACTACTTTGTAAAGCTTCCATAAACATTATGGTACATATATCCTGGTTAAAATATGAACTCATTTTTCTTAGGTACATACCTAGGAGTGTAGTTGCTGAGGCACAGGATAGAGAAAGAAGCTATAATTTTAAATAAATGTTTGAGTTTTTTTTTTTTTTTTTTGCAGTTTTTGGCTGGGGCTGGGTTTGAACCCACCACCTCTGACATATGAGGCCCGTGCCCTACTCCTTTGAGCCACCCAATGTTTGAGTTTTTATGACTGTTAAGGACCCAGATATTTATAATGAGTCTCTTTTGACACTAGAATGACTAGAGGAACCTTTTTTCTGTAAGTGAATGAAATCAGTTCTAGAACATACTTAGCATTTTGTCCATGGGGTACAGAGTGTAGACAGTGAACAAATTTAAATAGGCTGTGGAATGCCCAGGAAATACATCATTTTGGTCCCAGATTGAGCACTGGTTTGTTAAAATGAATACATTGCCTTATACCATAAAAGCAACAATGGTCCCTTAGAATTAATTTATTTCACATAATGTAGTAACAGAGTAACAATTGATGCTGAACTCTCCTTATATCATATATCTTGATGATTCATTTTTGCAAGCAGGTTAGTTAATGCACTATTTGTATGATATTAATACCATTTTCTATATTGGCCTTAGATTTGTAAGAGGGTGATTGTTACTATCACCTGTCATTTGATTATTGGTGGCAGATTCTACCATTTATAGAAGCAATAAAAGGAAAACAGTAGCTGTCACAGAAGGCATGTTTATCAAAAGAATATCATATTTTGTTCCATTAGGAAATAAACGTGACCTACTTTCAGCATCAAAGGGCGCTTACATTCAAGAAGAAACATGGTAAAAGTCCACATAGCTACAGGCTTAAAGAAGTGTTCACTGTGTTTTATCTTTGCTTAAGTGGACATCCAAATGAAGTGCTGAAATAAAAATGCCTAAGTGCTGGAAATTTTGAGAATAGCATCATAAAGAGGATACTACTTAAAGGAGAGTGGAACCAATGATAAGAAGAGGTACTAATGTCTGAGTGCTTACTGTGTGCCAAGTGTTATGTAAAGAACTTGAAATGGATTATTTAATTTTTACGAACACTAACAGATATTCTATGTTTTAATGATGCTACTTGTGTTTAAGGAGTACATAATTTGTGGAAACTAATGAAGCTGAGAATTAGAATTTGACCCTGTAACCTCTAAAGCAGTGATTTTTTTTTTTTTTTTTTTTTTTTTTGTAGAGACAGAGTCTCACTTTATGGCCCTCGGTAGAGTGCCGTGGCCTCACACAGCTCACAGCAACCTCCAACTCCTGGGCTCAAGCGATTCTCTTGCCTCAGCCTCCCGAGCAGCTGGGACTACAGGCGCCCGCCACAACGCCCAGCTATTTTTTTTTTGGTTGCAGTTTGGCCGGGGCTGGGTTTGAACCCGCCACCCTCGGCATATGGGGCCGGCGCCTTACCGACTGAGCCACAGGCGCCGCCCTAAAGCAGTGATTTTCAACTGGTGTACCGAGGCACATTGGTGTGCCATGAAAATTTTTAAAGCTCATTAATTAAATTAACTTCAAAAGAAGTTCAAAGCACAGTAAGTGTTAGATTCTTTTCACTCTTTTTTTTCTGATCAACATAATTTAAGTGTGCGTGGAAGTATAACTACAGGTTCAAGTGTGCTGTGAGATAAAAACGGTTGAAAAACACTACTTTTGAAGTTATTGTCTTTGTCTTTATACTTTCATCACAGAGGCAATTCACAGATGAATTTTTTTGCCTTGTGAAAAGAAATTTTGGTAAGGAAATTGTGATATAAAAATATACTGATACTTGTGTAGGGTTTATTCTCCCCTTTCTTCCTCCTCCCTTTGCTCCTCTTCCTTTTGCTTCTGTCTTCCCTCCTTTTCTTTTTTTTACTTTAATTCATAAGTGTGTAAATATTCATTCATTTAGTAGAAGCAAAATTTTAAAATTGTTTAGAAAAAGAAACATAGCTTTAAAACGCACTTTTGAAACGTGCATTTTTTATTTTTTATATTATTATATTATATGCCGACAAAGTCTTATATATATTATATTTTTATATTATTATTTATATGCTGCCAAAGTCTTCCCAGGGCAGGTTTGGATTCTGAATGAAAAGAGATGGGCTCTGGACTCATTATCATACTTCCCCATCCCTCTTCAATTTTTGATTTATCTATTGCTACCATGGTCTGATTGATTTTTCCCTGACCCTCAGTATATATTGCAACAAATAGGAATTGTTAGTTTAATGGTACATATCATTCTTTTCTGTAAATCATTGGAAACTCCAATTTATCTGGGATCAGTTACTAAACCATGTTATTAATTATTCTTTTGCAGTTCAAAGTTTTTCCAATGTTGTCAACCTCAGGAAACATTTTTCTTTTCTCTAAGGATTAGTAAATATAGAGCTGTGAGTTTTACTTTCCACTAAATGCTACATAAGAAAAAAACTTCCATGTTAAACATTTTTAACGATTGTATAGAACTTATGTATTCTTGTCTTCTAAGTCTTCCTCCTTTTCTTTATCACCATCATCATAGTCAGAATATATGAATGGTGAAGCATGAGTGTTTTCTACAAAATAAGGTTTGCCTACACAATTATTTAAATATGGAGAGGCTGAGGTTCCGAGATGGTTGTTTCGAGTTAGCTGCTCACCAACCTCCTTTGGAAAAGTTGGGGAGAGGAGAGATCAGCTGACTCCATTTGCATCTTCCCACGCAGAAATAGCATTGTGAAGGCACAGAGTGACAGTGTAGGGCATCAGGAGCAGGAAAGATAAGAAGGGAGGGAGGGAGGCCAGCACGAAAAGCAGGTGCAGGAGAGCATGGTGACCCAGAAACAGAGCCTGCACGTGGAATCCTTGGGGGATTAGGACCATTGGAAAACCTCCAGTCCCCTGTGGGGGTGGACTAAGCACTGACCCAAATTCTGGGTGGTCCTCTCCTTCTAGGCAGAGGGTGTAGAGTGAAACAAGTACGAACTGGGGACCCATAGGATGGATCTGATAACTTGTGGCCAGGTGCTTCCCTACACAGAGCACAGGCAAGTCTGGGTGTGGAATCTGGTCAACAGGGAAACTGACTGTCTGGCAAGCATTGGGGAGACAGCGCCACTCCATTACCACTTCAGCAAGACTAAGGGGTGGCACAGAGATCGTTGGGGCCCTGAGTTGGCTGATGCCCATGTGGGACCAACTTGGCATGGCTAACCAGGAACCAACCATGTGGCCAGCTTTGGTTCCACCTTCCAGGCTCTGGCAGCCATCTTTGAGCTGGTTTTGAAATGCTGCAAACCAGATCAGGGAGGTCATTCCTTTACTGCAAACTTCCTCTTAATCTCCAGGAACCATTTGAATCACTGGGACATGGCTCCCACCCCAGAAAAATTACATAACGCCCTTAATAGTTGCAAAACTGGGTTATGATGCACTGGAGCATCTGACATACTCTCCAGGCCCAGGGCACTATGGCCTATGGCTTCAACACTTGCATAGCTTCTGCTTCCAGAATAAAACGTGAAAGCCAGACCTTATCTCCTTCTGTTATATATATTAGAAATACAGGCTTGGTGCCTGTAGCTCAAGTGGCTAAGGCACCAGCCACAGACACCACAGGTGACAGGTTCGAATCCAGCCTGGGCCTGCCAAACAACAATGATAACTACAACCAAAAAATAGCCGGGTGTTGTGTTGGGCGCCTGTAGTCCCAGCTATTTGGGAGGCTGAGGCAAGAGAATCGCTTGAGCCCAGGACTTGGAGGTTGCTGTGAGCCGTGATGCCACAGCACTCTACCCAGGGTGACAACTTGAGGCTCTGTCTCAAAAAAAAAAAAAAAAAAGAAAGAAAGAAAAAAAAAGAAATATACCTATATCAGGAATTGCGACAGGTTCTTTAAAGGCACTCTGTCTCTCCTCGCCCATTTCTTCTCCATTGGCTAGGATTTCCAGCAGGTCGCAGGCTCACCCTGTCCCTTTAATTTCTTTTTCATTAGCTTTTTGATCCATGAAGAATGGCTGTTCACTCTCTTAAAACTCCCAATCATCCCCAGTATAAACAAATGATCACAAAAATAGAAAACATTAACCATATGCTGGGAATTCCAGCAGGTCTCAGGCTCACACTGTCCTTTTATCTCCCTATGGCCATCTAAAGCACAATATGGCTTCTCAGGTGGTTACTTAAGGGTAAGTAAATGATGCTAGCACACAAATATTCCAATGTAGTGGGCTTAGCTCATTGAGTTTTTCTCTGCTTATAGATCTGAACCTGACAAGTCTTATTTATGAAGAATTTAATACTTCATAAATATCTCTTTAATACTTTAAATTGGCTTTTTAAAGTTACCTTATTGATAGAGATGGTGTTTATTTTCCATTACCAATACACATTTTTAACCTATCAAAATTAAAGTCTCCTACCCAAACTATACCCCTCACACACACTACATATGTACATACAAAGACTAATGTTTCCTCATATTTTCTCTGGCAAGACTTAATATTTATATGCCATCATGTTATAAATTCCATGCATAATCATAGGCTCCTTTCTGAACCTCCCTTTTTCTTTTTTTTTTTTTTTTTTTTTTTTATTGTTGGGGATTCATTGAGGGTACAATAAGCCAGTTGAACCTCCCTTTTTCATTCTAATTGGTCATGAATTCCTCAGGATTCTGCTCTCTAGTTGTCTTACACCTTTATTCCTTCTCCATCTTTACAGGTTTTAACTTCATGAACGTCTTTCATTCAGGCACTTATCACTTCTGTCCTTCCCTCATAAATGACCATAGTACTAGAAATCCTTTGAATGAAAGAAGCTCCTTTACTCATCCCCTGTTCTCCATATGTTGTGTTTTTTTTCTTCTTACTGAAATGTTCTTACTCATCATTGCACTTTTAAACATACACTTAATCTTCCATTGTTAAATCAGGTCTCTCTGAGCATTTTTCCTGTCCTTACTCCCCAGACCTACTATCACCTGGCATAAGAAGTATGCCTGATCATTGAATCAAATATCATTCTACTAAAATCATATATGGGGGACTGGGTGTGGTGGCGCATGCCTGTAATCCTAGCACTCTGGGAGGCTGAGGCGGGTGGATTGCCTGGGCTCACAGGTTCGAGACCAGCCTGAGCCAGAGCGAGACCCTGCCTCTAAAAAATAATTGGGTGCTGTGGCAGGTGCATGTAGTCCCAGCTACTTGGGAGGCTGAGACAAGAGAATCGCTTGAGCCCGTGAGTTTGAGTTTGCTGTGAGCTATGATGCCATGGCACTCTACCGAGGGCAACAAACTAAGACTCTGTCTCAAAAAATAAATAAAAATAATATGTGGGAAATCTATATGCTCTAAAAGACTAAATTCCACTTTGATCTTGTTAGTAGTGTGCCCCGTTAGTGTATGTCAGTGACTTCTCATATTGTGATCCACTCAAGCAGCACAATAAGCACCTGGGAAAATGATAGCAAGGCAAATTCTCAAGCCATACAACAAAATTAATAAATGAGAAACTCTAGAGGTTCGTGTTTTAATAAGTTGCTGAGATCATGCTGATACAGGCTAAGTTTGAGAAATATTGATAGATGATACTTTTCTCACTCTCTGTGCTTTCACAGCAACTTCCCAAAATTTTCAATTGTAGCATTTACCATATTATTTTTTCCTTTCATAGGTGTTGAACACAAAGAAAGATTCAACTACTACTACTACTACTACTAATAATAATAATCTTTTCAACTCCTTTGTTTTCATCACCTTTAGCACCTGCTGGTCACTTGCCACAATTGGCCTGCATTGGTTTACCTCGCCAGTCCTGGGAAGAATGAGCAGTGAATAAAGTTGGTGTAATGCTGATTCACATTTTCCTGACAGGTCAGAAGGAACATCATGGGCAAGTACCTGAACCCCTTCTGCTCAAAATACTTGATAACCTCTCCTGTAATGGCTACTTCACACCTCTCAGCTTGACAGCAGTGATGGTGCCAGGCATACATAGACTCCACTGGGTTGCTTTTCCCAATATTCTCTTACATGGTAGTCAAACTCTATAATGACTGATGGACAGTGGCTACAGCTTGCCATGGGTTAATGTATTTCACTGGATTTATGAAGAATGACTGTTCTGTCATTTCATTGTAGTGCTGCTTCTGGTATTGTCTGGCAGTGATGAGGTTCAGGAACCTGTTTTACCATTTTTTAAATAACTTCAAATTTCAGAGACCTTACCATGTCTCTGGGCTGTAAACAAGGCAGGAATGAGAAGATGTGAAATGGAGGGTCAAATGTTTACATACTGTAGGTTTGCAATTACTGATGTGTTCTGAAAACCGAGTCACTTTTTTTTTTTTTTTTAAGAGACAGAGTCTCACTTTATCACCCTCATTAGAATGCGGTGGTGTCACGGCTCACAGCAACTTCCAACTCCTGGGCTTAGGCGATTCTCTTGCCTCAGCCTCCTGAGTGGTTGGGACTATAGGCATCTGCCACAACACCCGGCTATTTTTTGTTGCATTTTGGCCGGGGCCAGGTTTGAACCTCCCACCCTCGGCATATGGGGCTGGTGTCCTATCCACTGAGCCACAGCGCCGCCCTTGTTTGTTTGTTTTAAGGAAAAAATTTAGGTGAGCCAAAATTAACTTGTTATTTAATTATTATTATTTAATTATTGGTACTTCAGTGATTTCTCACGTTACTGAAAAGAAGTCATCATAACAGAGGTGATTCTTTTCATCTCTAAGTGCTTCATTTCAATTCATTGTTAATGTTGATGCATGTCAGAGCATGATGGAAATTATAGTGTGGCTCAAATTTGTTGCATGATTTTTATAGAGAATTAGCTCTTTGGCATTTACCCATTGTCACTATTGTCTAGTAGTGATGTAGGATGTGAACACAAGCCTAGCAGAGGCCACATAGCTTGATGACAATGAAGTTGTGAAAATTACCATATCAATCATTGTTTTCTATGATTTATTTTTTCTTTACTGACCCCTAGTAGGCCCAGTGTAGCAATTGTCCATCAGTTGTTGTTGGCTATGCACAGGTCTACCTCCGGATGACATAGACCTATCATACGCCAGCTTAGGGGTGGGCATCCTGTGGCCTTAAGTGTAGCCTTTGACTGAATCCACATTTTATACAACAATTCCTTTTATTAAAAGGGGTGCAGAAGAGAGAGATGAAGATTTTCTTGCCTCCTTTGGTGCTTAAAAAAGAATGATCTTGAAATCAGAAAGCCATAGGTTCCCCACTCAGAGTTTGGAGTCATTTTCTAGCATTTGCTATAGGACATGAGCAAAGGACCAGGTGGATGTGCCCTGGGTTAAGATAATATGGAACAACTTATAGAATGGAGTGTATTTTTTCCATCTCAGAAATCAGTGCCTGTGTTCATGACCTTCAGTTTCTAGTGAATGTTATATCATACGTCACTTACTACAATTACTTTCTAGGTCAGAGATAATTGGTGGTCTAGGGTCAGTGAATTGCTTCTTCATGGGTTTCCCCAATGCCTGAGAAAATACGATGCTAATTATACTCTAGTTCATCTCCTCAAGGTGCTTGATGCGCTTTCCTTTATGTCCCCATTCCCTGCCCTTTTGTTGCATGTCACTTAAAATCCAATGCATTGGCTTGGTTTATACCTGAATGACTCATCTTATGTTCACTCCACCCAGGGCCATTTATAGTCATTATACAACATGTGATACAAGAGGTGAGCTCATACCCAGAACAATTTCTTCCATGTAAAGAAAACAAAGGTGCCATTCCATGAAGCCTAGGCAGTAATTTCCGTAGAACCGCATGTATGTCGACCACCTTCAGTTTCTGTTGAACATGGCTATATTCAGCATTGAGTTCCTTTTTTTTCTAACTTCCCTGAGGAAAAAAAGTTCATCTGTCAGATCAAGTTATATCTGTTACATGGATTGGATACTGGCTTGAAAATAATATACCCATGAGACTGATTGACATTGTTTACTACTGGTTTATGAACTCTGATATATGTTGCCTTAGCATGGTGGCTTCCTCGAGGGAGAACGCCAGTGCCCTGCTTAAAAATAATATGGATAAGTATCTGTCAGAGGCTGCAGCATGTGTTCTCCTCACTCCAGGACCACAAAAACAGGTCTTGTTTATCAGTTCAGGGTTCAGTGTTTCTTCACATTCCTGAAAGAATGTCGTAGTGAAGGGGGTGATTATCTTTCCCTTAAGATACTTCATTTCTGCATGTTTACATTTTATTGCATGTTGCCAGAATGATGAAAATTATGGCCTCTAGATGAAAATCCTTTGCATGAATTGAACTGAGAAACTTCTTTTTCATTTACAGATGCCAAGGCAATTGTTGCTGTTTTCAAGTAGCACAGTACCATGTGAACCTGCCTTCAGTGGGTACCAAAAGACTTGGTGACAAAGAAGATGCCAGGCATAACATGTGAGTCATTGGTTTCTAAGATCTATTTTTTCTTTTTGACTCTTAATGCCCTTTGGAGTCATTTTATAGCCTGTGCTGTAGGATGTGAAGAGAGGAGCAGGTCGCATGATCCTTGGGTGTAAGCAATATCAAATAAATAATAGACTATCAAGGATTGGTTTTCCACTGACTTACTGTCCCCGTTCAGGACCTTCAGTTTCTAAGGAGGGGAGCTGTCACATGGCACGTCATATATTACAGTTGCTTTCCAGATTGGAAATAATTGGTGTTCTGTATTTAATATACTTCTGCCATTTCAGCACTTTCTCCAGTGCATTAATAAATATAGTGTGTACCAGATTCCTTCTCATTCAGGTGGTTGATGACTTCTTGAGTCTGTCTCCATCTCTTGTCCCTTTACTGGATGGCAGTTAGAATGCCATGAGTGAAATCCTTTGGTCATGTGTGCATCCCAGTTGGGGCTGCTTGTAGTCATCTTGTCACATGGCATATAGGATGTGAACACCACTCACTAGACCAGGGGTCCTCAAACTTTTTAAACAGGGGGCCAGTTCACTGTCCCTCAGACCGTTGGAAAACAAAATGGGAACAAATACAATCACACCGCCTCATGTGGCCCGCGGGCTGTAGTTTGAGGACCTCTGCGACTGTCCTGTGGATTACCATGAACAGAATGAAGATGTCATTCTATGATGGCAAGATAAAAACGGTATGCCCATGAGGCTAATTGTCTTTTTGTAATACTGCTTCACAAATTCATACATGTATTCCACTTGCATGGTGTGTCTTTGTTGGTAATGAACATGTCATGCTTAGGATCCCATTCATAGCTGCTTTTTTTTGAGACAGAATCTCACTTTGTCCCCCTTGGTAGAGTGCTGTGGCATCAAAGCTCAGAGCACCCTCAAACTCCTGGACTCAAGTGATCCTCTTGTCTCAGCCTCCTGAGTAGCTGGAACTATAGGTGCCCACCATGATATCTGGCTATTTTTTAGGTAGCTTTTTTTTTCTTTTTTTAATTATTTTTTATTGTTTGGGATTCACTGAGGGTACAAAGAATTAGGTTACACTGATTGCATTTTTTTTTTTTTTGTAGTTTTTGGCCAGGGCCAGGTTTGAACCCACCACCTCTGGTATATGGGACTGGCACCCTACTCTTTGAGCCACATGCACTGCCTTTTTTTTTTTTTTTTTAAGAGACTCACTTTATCTCCCTTGGTAGAGTGCTGTGGCATTACAGCTCACAGCAACCTTAAGCTCTTGGGCTTAGATGATTCTCTTGCCTCAGCCTCCCGAGTAGCTAGGACTACAGGTGCCCACCACAACACCCAGCTATTTTTTTGTTGCAATTTGACCGGGGCTGGGTTCAAACCCACCACCCTTGATATATGGGGCCAGAGCCCTTCTCACTGAGGCACAGGCAGCGCCCTGATTGCATTTGTCGAAGTCCTTCTTATAATTGTGTCTGCCCCCAAGAGATGTGCCATACATGTCTAGCTATTTTTAGACACAAGGTCTCCCTCTTGCTCAGGCTGGTCTCGAACACCTGTGCTCAAGCAGTCTACCTGCCTCACCTCTCAGAGTGCTAGGATTACAGGCGTGAGCCACTGCCTGGCTCCATTCATAGCTTCTCATTAGAAGTTTTCAGCATGTACAACCTACTCCTTATGCAAGACAAAACTGTCTTGCCTCCCAGTGCCAAGTATTGGTGTCTCAGTGGTTCCTTGGTTCCTGGATTTAGCGGATGAACATCTTTGTCACAGAACTGACCCCTAGTCCTTCATTTCCACTCAATTAAAAATTTTGGTTCTGCCTGCCTGCTTGAAACAAATTGTGGGTTTGGCTCCAATGCATTGGCTGGTTCTTCCTGAGAATGACTCAGCTTGTGTGTACACACTCAGAGCAGCTTGGTGCTGTTCTTCACCAGTGTTGTAATTCGTGTATGTGAACAAGCACCTTGAGGGTGTCATGTGAGTTGATAATGAAAGGGCCTGTCTTAACGTGTCAGGATTTTGTTTCTAAGGTTTTGTTTTTTTTTAACCTTTAACATGGGCAGTGTAGTAATTGTCCAGCAAGTGTAGGAGGTTGTGAGCACACCTCCACCTGGATGACCTAAGTTTATGACAAATATGGCCATTGTTTCACTCCAGAATAACTCAGCCAAAATTCACCAACCAGGACCCCTTCAAGTCATTCTTCATCATTTGTTGTGAGATGTAGACAAAGGACCAGGTGAATGTTGCCAGTGGGAAGTAGATATTTTTAATTGTAGGAGGTTGCAAATTGGTTTTCTTTTTCTTTTTCTTTATTTATAATTTTTGAGACAGAGTCTCACTATGTCACCCTAGGTAGAGTGACTTGGTGTCACAGCTCACAGCAGCCTCCAACTCTTGGGCTTAAGTAATTCTCTTGCCTCAGCGTCCCAAGTAGCTGGGACTACAGGTGCCCGCCATGGAGCCCAGGTATTTTTTGGTTGTAGTTGTCATTGTTGTTTGGCAGGCCCAGGCTGGGTTCGAACCCGCCAGTTCTGGTGTATGTGGCTGGTGCCCTAGCCGCTGAGCTACAGGCACCAAGCCCAGATTGGTTTTCTACAGACTCACTCTCTCCATTCTAAACTGACAGTCTTCAGTTTTGAGGACTGTTTCTACCATATCTCTTATTGCACCTGCTTTTCAGAGTGGAGATAATTGTTGGCTTCTATGAATTTTTGCTGTCAGTTGTTTTCTCCAGTGTATGAATGGATGTTATGCAGGAGCCTCCTGCTTTTTATCTTTGAGGTGGTTGATGAGCTTTCATGACTTTTCCATTGCCTTCATGATACTTATGATGCCAGGTTTGCATTCCATTTTTTTTTTTTTTTATGAATGACAGGTCATGTGTTACCTCACACAGGACCGTTGGTAGACTTTTTATAGCATGTGATGCATGCTATGAACACAGACCTAGCAAGATATCACTTGTGTAAGGAAAATAGAGGGCTGTTTCATGAAGGCTAGACCATGTTTATCACAGAATCACTCACCCCATTTTGACTGTGTTAAGTTGCTGCTATTCTTGCCCCTGATCAGCATGGCTTTTATTTTATTTTTTTCAGCTTGCTGCCTGGAAACTGGGTACTATGTATCTGCTCCACATCAGGCTGTTTGTAGCCATTGGCTAGCATGTTAGCCATGCCAACTAGCACTAGCAGTCCCCAGCCTTTTTAGCACCAGGAACTGTTTTCATGGAAGACAACTTTTCCACAGTCAAAGGGGTGGGGGGGCATGGTTTCAGGATGATTCAGTGCATTACATTTATTGTGCACTTTATTTCTATTATTACATTGTAACGTATAATGAAATAATTATGCAACTCACCATAATGCAGAGTCAGTGGGAGCCCCTACCTAGATCCCTTGTATGCACAGGTACAATAGGGTTCATGCTTACATGGGAATCTAATACTGCCACTGATCTGACAGGAGGTGGAGCTCAGGCAGTTATGCAGGCAATGGGGAGTGGCTGTAAATACAGATGAAACTTCACTTGCTTCCCTTCTGCTTGCCTCCTGTGGTGTGGCCTGGTTCCTAACAGCCCACAGACAGTACTGATCTACTGTGAGGGGCGGAGGGCAAGGGAGGGTTGGGTAAAACAGTGTTACAGGGTATGAAGAGAGGACCATGTTGATGATCTCTGGTGATGATAATAGGGAACCCGTTGTAGAATGCAGTAAATTGATATAATTCAGATCACTCCCTGAGTTCACTAACTTAAGTTTCTGGTGAACATTGCACTTCACATCATTTTTACAATTACTTTGCTTGTCAGAAATATTGCCTTTTGTCAATGTATTTCTGCTTCAGGGTTTTTTTCAGGTGCCTAAAGTATATTATGTTCATGATACTCCTTCTGTTTTGGTTAAGGTGATTAATGACCTCTCCTCTTGGTCCTCATTGCCTAGCTCTTTCTTGTCTTCTGTACTTTAAGTGACAAGCTTAGAGTACATTGCATTTATTCCCACTGGAATTACTTTTCCTGTGTTCATCTGACTCAGGGCCATTTGCAGTCATTGAGCAGCATGCTTGTAGGATGTGGAAACAGAGCCAGCATGACACCTTCTGTATTAGGAAAATAAAGGTGTCTTTGTGTTAAGAATGGGTATTGGTTTCCTGAGAACTACACTCTTACTGTTGATCAGCTTCAGTTTCTGTGGAGCAGTGCACTAAACCTCACCTATTGCAATTACTTTCTAG
Source organism: Nycticebus coucang (assembly GCF_027406575.1). Classification (NCBI taxonomy): domain Eukaryota; kingdom Metazoa; phylum Chordata; class Mammalia; order Primates; family Lorisidae; genus Nycticebus; species Nycticebus coucang. The sequence continues at coordinate 26,946,816 of NC_069804.1, read as the reverse complement.
ATCATGAATAATGCCTTGTCTTTAAGTCAGTGAATTGCTGTTTCAGGTGTTTCTCATTTGCCTGAAAGTATATGTTCATCAACTCCTAATCGAATCTATTCCTCATGGTACTTGATGGCCATTCCTTTAAGTCTGCATTGCATGCCATATAGAATTATGGCAATGTAATTGTTGCCTTAAAATCTATTAGGTTTGCTTCCATATTTGTTGTCAATACCAAGAAGCATCTTGGGTTTACATACAAAAGGTAACAGAGTATGAAGTTGCCATTCTGTGAATACCAGCAGTGGTTTTCCCAGAACCATTTGCTCTATTTTGACCTGTTTCTGTTTCAATAATTACCATAGACATTATTTTCTTCAACAACTAGGCAAAAATAAACACTTAGTATATATGATCAAAGTTTAAATACTTCATGGGTTGGTTTTCATTCTATTAATTTGGCATGCCCATGAATCTGTCTCTCTCCTTCTAATACTGTGAGGTGAATTCTCGTGGATATTCCTTAGCATGATCCCTCCTTTGAAGGCAATAAAGCTACCTCATTTAGAGTAAAATGGGATGGTTATTGCCAGAATTTTTTTTTACCATGCATTCACAGAACTCATCAGGCTAGATAAGATTATCTTGTCTATCATTTTAATGTACAGGAATCTTTTTAGTAGTTCCTCATTTCTGAAGTAAGACAGATCCATTGAGATGATTTTCTTCCTCTCAAAGTATTTCATTTACACTTATTTTAAATTTTCATTGCTTACCTTAAACATACGTTAACGTGTCTGGTTAAATTCATTGGATGATTCTTACTTTAAATTATTCCTTTTGTATTTACCCACTTAGCGCTGGTTGTTCCATTTTCCCATAGGATGTGAACATGTGCTCAGTTGATGTCACATGTCTTGTTGACAGTAAATAGCTAAGTTTAGTTTGTCATTCACAGTTTCCCATGTTCACTGCTATCAGGGCCAGTGTACAAAATTTCCAACAAGTGATGTTGTCTGTGAACACAGCTATCACTAGATGCCCCATGTTTGAAGATAATAATTGTGCCAGCTTTATAATGGAGGGTATGGTTAACTCCCTTATAAAGTGCCCTGTATTTACTGTACTCAGGAGTGCTTAGAGTAATTGTCTAACATGTGCTGTAGGAGACGAACAGAGGACCAGGTGGATGTCCCCTTGTGGATGGTAATACGGAGCAATTTGTAGAATGCAGTACATTGGTTTTCCTTGTCATCGCTCCCTACATTCAGCACCTTCACTTTACAGGGATTTTGCACCATGTGTCTTGTTATAGTTGCTTTCTAGGTCAGAAATAAATTGATGATCTGTAGTCAATGTATTGCTTCTTCAGGGATTTTTTCAGATTTGTGGCAGAATATTATGTGTCCAGAAGGTGCTTTATAACTTTTCCTTTGTATTGACATTGCCTGCTCCTTTGCTGGGAGGCACTTAGTTGCTTGGGTTCATAATTCATTGGATTCTTTTCCGGATTAATGGCTCACTCAGAGTCTTTCCCCCCTCATAACCATTTGTCGCCACTATGCAGCATATGATACAGGATATGGACACACAGACAGCATTTTGAAAGGAAAATGAAGACAGTACTCTACATGAGCCAAGGAATGGTTTTCCCAGAACTGTGAACTTTGCCATAGTTAACACTGAGTACATGCACTTGACTAGCCCTGGGAGGGTGGTTCAGTATATCATGTAAAGGTATGTGTGTTTTAGGACTTTCATTCCAGCCTGAAAAGTTCCTGTATCCAAGAGGAGGATTCCTTTGTCTAGTACTGCATGATGCCTCATGTGTGTTTCCATTGCAGAAAACCTCCATGATGGCAATGAAGTTGTCATTCTTAGCATATCAGTCATTGATTTCCTTAAATTCATTTATTATGTGTTTATCCCTTCAAGGTCAGTTGTGAAAGATGTCCAGGAAATTCTGTTGCCTATGTACACAGTTCTTACTGTATGCTACAGGCTTGCTGACTTTATGTAGCTAGTCTTAGATTTCAGTAGATCTCTTTGCTCTCTTGCTCAAGTTCACCTCACTCATACCTGGTTCCAGCTGCTTTCCATCATGTCATGAGATGTACATGCACATGGGACAAGAAATTTCGGGTGTAATTATACTGAAGGTACCAACCTGAGAATGGCGTGTAATGGCTTTCCTTGAATCACTACCACAGCATTCACTCCTGCTCCTGCTGAAATTGACCATAATATGCTTTCAGTCATGGGCATCACTTGTCCTGGCAAAAATGTTTCATCTATCAGGTATACGTATTGCTTATTTAGTGACATTGCTATCATGCCTGAAGAAATATTATTTTCACTGAGAATAGTCTTCTTTTGAATTGCTTGAATTTTTCTTTTCTGATTCCTGTTGAATGACTTAGTTCTCATGGCAATTACATTTTCTGGCTTAGAATGTAGCTGTCATGTTAACTCCAGATTTTCAGGCCTATGTTTACCCTACCCTACAATAATTTTAGCCATTGGCTTACATGTGCTATAGGAAAAGAATAAACAAAATATTGGATGCTCCCTAGGTGAGCATTATGAACGTGTCAAGTTTGAATACAGTGTATTGGTTTCCCACGGAATTATTCTCCATATTCACCATTTTAAGTCTCTGCTAGACTTTGCATTAAAGACACTGATTTTTTTTTTCTAGGTTGCAAATATAGCTTTTCTTCGAATCAGCCAATTGCTGTTTTAGGGTTTTTCATGTGCTTGAAAGAATATTATGTTCTCATAAGACTCCTGCTCTTGTCCTCATGATGCTTGATGACCTCTCCTTTAAAGCCACATTGCATGCCATTCAGATTTATGGCACTTAACGTTTCTAGGCTTAGAGTCTAGCTCTGAGTTAACAATAACTCGTACTGGCCCTTAGAAAATGTTGTAGTCTATCATTTCAAAGTAGGGCTACTTCAGGTGTTCCTCCCTATCTCTGAGGATGTTATGCGAATGAATCTATCCTTTCTGTTCAAGCACTTAATACTTGCCCTCCTGTCCTCTACTGGAAGCACTGCCATTTAATTAGAAGGAAGGTGCTTGGGTTTGAATTCATTCAAAAGGTCTTTGCTAGCATTGTGTCTAAATCCATCACTTGCTGCTTGACAATGCACGCACTAAGCAGTGAGAGTTCATGCTCTTCACCAGTACTTGGAATGAATGGCTGTATATCGTTTCATGGTAGAGCTTCTTCTGGTTTTCCTTAGAAACCACCCAGATGCCATGTTTATGATGCTGAATCAGTTCTCTAAAGGTTCCTGAAGATCTCTCCTGTAACTCTTTTCTGTTTGAAGTATTGCAAGTGGAAATAGTGTTGCTCAGATTACAATGCTCTGGAAAGGCTCTCCTCAAGCCTCACTTGTCCTGTATTCAGATCCTTTTATTCCTGCTACACTCAGACTATAAGCATCTATGAATTCCTATAATATACTATCCCTGAGAAGACTGTACAATCTTTCAATTTTTGGTCACTTCAGGACTTCCTTAAAGTCTCAAAGTCACAGTACATCCATGAATCTGCATCATTTGTGTTGAGTGAAGAGGACGGCCTTTTTAGTAAGCCCCCTCCCTCACTGTGTGTCTCTCGGCTGTACAGCAATGATGAGGCCTTATAGGGAATTCATTGAATCACTCACCCTTTTATCACCCTTTACAGGATCCGTTGGACAGTCATTAGAACTGCTTTGTTTCATCTATTTTGGGAACCGTGGCTCTTGTATCAGATCAATGTAGTTTTGCCTCAGGGTTCATTCTAGTCCTGAAGAAATTTTCAGACAGTGAAGCTACATTCTTTCTTCTCAAAACATTTGACGTCTTCTCTTTTAGTTTCTACCCTAAACTGACAAACTTGAAGGCAGTGAAGGTGCCTGGCTCAGATTGCATTAAATTTTTCTTTCAGAGCATCTCTTGTCCTGTGTTTATTGCCTTTGATACCTGTTGGTCGGTGGCCACAAACATTCCTGAGTTCATTTATTTCATCAGCTCTGGAAAAATTGTGAATTAGTCATGAAAAGCATCATTTTCCTCTTTACACATTCTTTAGCAACCTCTAGACAGTGACCACAACCAGCCCTAAGTTAATGTGTACACCATTCTTGGGGGAAATGGCTTATCTACCAGGTTATCAAAGTACTGTTTCAGGTGTTCCTCACATGCCCAAAGCAATGTCATAGACATGAACAAGTATCCCTTCTGTTCACAGTGCTTAGTGAACACAGCCCACCTTGATGGCAGTGAATGTGCCTGGTTTACAATCCATTGGGTTGTTCTTCATTTGCCCATGTTCGCCTCCTTCAGTATCTGCTAGACACGTATGTCACTAGCTGTGGAAAGAATGTTCAATCGATTCAATATGGTACTATTTGCATTTTTTCCTCATGTGTCATAAAAAATGATGTGTCAATGAATCTGACACCTTTATGTTCTGATGTCTGACATCTGACTTGTTACACCCAGCTGTACTTCACCAGCACTGGGAAGAATGGACAGTAAATTGTGTCATCGTAGTGCTATTTCTGTTGTTCCTTACAGATCAGAAAGAACTGTATGCCCATGAATCTGAGTCCCTTCTGTTTGGATGTTTGACATCTGTCTTGTTAAACACTCCACTGCATGTATCCGGGCTTGATGGCAATGAAAATGCCAATTTATAATCCATTACATCGATCTTCCCAAGCATTGCTTTCTATGTTCACATCCTATAGCACCTGCTGAACAATGTTAAACTTGGCCTGAGTTTGTGTACTGACTTGGGAAGAATGGATGGTCTGTCAGTTCAATGTAGTATAGATTCAGGTATTGCTCTGCAGTTCTAAGTATCAAGACCATGAAGCTAAAACCTCTCTGCTCAAAATATATGATCGATTTACTGTAATCCTACCCTTTTGCTGCACATCTTGATGGCAGTGAAGTTGCTTGCACTTCAATTCATTGGATTTGTCAGCCCATGGTCACTTGTCCTTTGATAAAATAATTCAGCCCTGGCTTGACAATGACCACAACCTTCCAGAGGAAATGTACCTCACCATTCCTGAGACTAACTAGTGTATCATTGGATATAGTGATGCTTCATGTTTTCCTGATAGCCTGAGGAAATACCAGTTTTCTCAAGCCCTTGGGAATGCCTTTGATGACTTTTCCTGAAACACCCTGCTATATAGTTTCCCAGGGATGACTGCAGTAAAGGATGTCTGACTAAGAAATCACTGACTTGGTATCCCAAGCGTCACTTACACTGTGTTCACCTCCTATAGCACATGCTGGCCTACTGCCACAATGAAACATTTCTTCCCTACAGCTCCAGCTCTGAGAAAAGTGGCTGGTATATTAGATTGATGAAATGCTGCTTCATATGTATCTCACAGGCCTGGAATTATTTCACAGCCATGAGAATGAATCTATTTTGCCCAAAGTACACAATGTCCATTCCAATAAGTCCTCACTGTAAGTAGTCAGGCTTAAGGGCAATAAATTAGGAATTCATTGGATTGTTCTCCCCAAGCATCACTATGCTTGTGTTCACATCTTTTAAGAACTGCTGCTCTGTCATCCCTCCTGACCCTGAATTCATGTAATGCACCAACATAAAAAAAAAAATGAATTGTTTTACTACATAAAATATCTCACTTCTTGCTTTTCTTTTTGTCATTTTTCTCTCAGCCTAAGTGGCACCTCTTCAGAGTCTACCTCTGACCATACTTTCTCTAAAGTAGTACCCTAGGCAATTCTCTGAATCCTTATCAATGGCCCTGTTTTATCTTTGAATTAATTATTAATATCTAACTTTTAAATGTATTTGTTTATATGTTTAATTTTGGTCAACATACAGATTCACTGAGAGCAAGGACCTTATTTTTAAGGTCTCTTCTATTATCACATCATGTAGAAAAATGCTTGGCATATATTGTACATGTATATAGAATTTATATACATGTCCATTGAATGAATACATGCATGAATTAATAAATTGTGACTTCCAGCTAAATTCCCGAGGAGTATGGAGATAGATCGCAGAAAGTGCATTGTTGAGTGTGAAAAAATTTCAAATAGAATACCCACATATCCACCCGCTGAGGATATAACTTACTGTTCCCACTGTGGAACCTTATAGAGAAAGATTCGTATCTGCAGATCAGTGTTACAGAAATGAGCCAAAGATGACCTCTGCATATTGGTTCTTAGGGTTTTTTTCTTTACTTTTTTTTGTTTTTGTTTTTGAGACAGAATCTCACTTTGTCGCCCCCAGTAGAGTGCTATGGTGTCATAGCTCACAGCAACCTCAGACTCTTGGGCTCAAGCGATTCTCTTGCCTCAGCCTCCCAAGTGGCTGGGTCTACAGGTGCGCACCACAACGCCCAATATTTTTAGAGACAGGGTCTTGCTCTGGCTCAGGCTGGTCTCAAACCTGTGAGCTCAGGCAATCCACCTGCCTCGGCCTCCAGAGTGCTGGAATTACAGGCCTGAGCCACCGTGCCCGGACTTTTCTTTACTTTTTGAACAGCAAATTGAGGCCAACTATTTAAAAAAAAAAAAATGAAAAACCACTGAGACTCAAATTTTTGCACATCCATTTGTTTTTAGGATAGCCCAAAATGAAGAAACCTTTAGTCAATTATAGCTTGCCTATTTTGCATACCTTGTAAAACAGTGCCCAGAATCTGCTAGCCATAGATACAGTAAACCCAGGGAGGGAAAGACCTAAAGCTCATGCTGCCCTTTGAAGATTTCTGACTCAGAGACTTCATCTTATGACCAAGAGACATTACCTAGACATGTCTGATTCCCCTTGCCCTCGGGAATTTCCGTGCCCTTCTCCCCTTCTGGATGATGGTCCCTCTGCATGGAAGCCTCTGGACAGTCTTGCTGTGAGGACTTTCTCCACAGGTAAACCTGTCAAAGTATCACCCAAAGAAAGCTTGTGTGTGCTATCTTACATGATCTTATCTTTTTCCTAGATAAGCCCTGAAATCCCTCAAACCTTCTAGATAGAGGCAGGCAGAAAGGGAGGTAGGGCAACAATGAGGTTTATGTTATATAAAACCCTTTTTATTGATTTATTTTGTTGAGACAGAGTCTGCCTTCATGCCCTGGGTAGAATGCTGTGGTGTCATAGCTCACAGCAACCTCAAACTCCTGGGTTCAGATAGTCCTCTTGCCTCAGCCTCCTGAATAGCTGGTACTGCAGTCTCCCACTATAATACCTGGCTAGTATTGTCTATTTTTAGTACAGACAGGGTCTCGGACTCGTGAGCTCAAGCAATCCACCCGCCTCGCTTCCCGGAGTGCTGGGATTAGAGGAGTGAGCTACCGCACCTGGCCCATAAAACTCTTTTTTTTAAGAACATACTGCTACATTTCATGTATGCCAAGGAGTTGAGGGGATCGGGATCAGGATATTTTGCAAAATAGCAGTATATTCTGCAATAGTAATTACTTTGGCAGAAATTTATGTACAAAGAGCTTGACCCAGCATTTTAAAAAGTCAGTGCAGTGCTAGTTTAGAAAACTGAAAATCTAAAGGGCATTCTCAGTTCTTCCTTTTCCCATTCGGGCAATGAGCAATTCTTTTCATTTTTATTCCTAAGCATTTTTTTCAAAGGTATTATATGTCTTCCAGCAGTTTCACCATTGTTGTCTGATTCTAACTAATCATCTAGTATACCTAGAATGTTTTAATGCTTTCCTAACTTGGCACCCTGCCTCCAAACACAAATCCTTATGATCCATCATTCACGGTTACACTTCCTTGGTCTTTCAAAAAAGAAAATCTGTTCATGGTATTTATTCCTTAAAACTTCTCTGTGGCACCTGTTCCCTTGAGCAATCCCATCATGATCCATCTCTGTACCTTGAACCAGCTCTCCAGCCTCCTTTTCAGGTTTGGTGGTGGTGGCTTTCACACAGCCATGTCCATGCTCACGCTACCTCATTTGTTCAGCAGAACTTTCTTGTTTTTCTACTTGGCAAACGCCTTAGCATTTTAAAGGGGAAGTCAACTCTAGAATGACATTCATACGAAGAATATCTCAACCTTTCAATATAGAATTACGTCCCCACCTGTGCCTTTTGTAGTTATCATTTATAGAGCCCTTAGCCAATTTAAGACCTGTTACATTCAGCACATGGACAGATCACACAATTTCTTAGCTATCAGTGCTTACCTTGCACCTTTACTGCTCTTAGCACCTCGGAAGATGATCCAACATATTGGTTAGTTGTTTGAGTAAATGAATATTTGGAGAATTGAATGAATGTCTAAATGGTATAAATTTTCATTTAATTAGAATGTATTAAAAATGTTCAAATGTGAAGCCATATTTTTGGTTCTTGTAATGTCTAGGGCTCCTAATTTTAATTATGATGTTAAATGCACAATATGCATATATTTTATACACATAATAGACATTGGGTTGGGGAGATTTTTTTCTAATTATATATTTTAGAATATTTCTGTTTGATTTATAGAATCTGTTTTATTGTCCTGGTCCTCAGTTCAATACATTGGAATGAATAAAATTTAGCATGAACAGTATGTAAAAAGAAGTAAAATGTTTATTATCTTTTTATTTTTATGGGTTTTTGGTTCCTAAATAGAATTTATTCAACTAATGAAAAGTGCCAACAATTTTCCCATCACACTAATAGTGGCAAGAAATAAATGATCTTTAATTTTCCACATGGAATGTAAATATACCAAGAAGAGATTTCCCAAAGGATTTATTTATCCAGAATATGTTTAAATGAAAAGAATTTTCTTTCATTTAACTCTCTTTCTCTTGGGTGAAGAGTTGTTTTAATATACCAGCTTTATACAGCCAACATTCCTCCTCTAAACTTAAATTGCAGAACACCAAACAGTATTTTATCTTTAGTAATGGGTCTTTGTGTTTACATCCATTTGGTATGGTTTATATTCCATTCTTTGATGGAAAAAACTCTTCATACATAACATTTATTAATTTTTCCATTTAGTAATTTAGTAGAATAAGGAGATATGGGAGTACTACATTATAACACAGTGTAAAAATTTGCTAAAATTAAATCAGTAGCAGACGTAGGGTTGAAATAGAAATCTCAGTTCTTCATCCTGTTGTATAAGTAGTACTTTGTAAAGGTTTAAGAAGTTAATGACATTTTAATTTATCATACATTAATGTTCAGCAATAATTTTAGCATTGATAAACAAATTTAGCATTTGTCTTATAGATCTTACCCTTTATATGAATTTTTTACTTTTGCATTTTGATAATCATTTTATACATAGTAATTTTATCATTATTGTAATTTTATAAAAAGTAGTTTAAAAAGTTTTCTAGAAAATGGGATTTTTTTATTATATCCTGTCTCCAAAGCATGTTATTTATATATCAAATGTGTGAATTTGCCTTGTTCACTAGTATTCCAAATATTCAAATTTCAAGCAGTCTGAATAAGTGTGTTATAATCTCATTATTCCTTGCAGAGGTCTTTCAAGCCAGTATAATGGAGAATAAAATTTGAAAATTTAATACTTATCACTCTAGACCAGTGCTTCTCAACCTTCCTAATGCCTTCTAATGCTGTGACCCTTTATACAGTTCCTCATGTTGTGGTGGCTCCCAACCATAGAATTATTTTCATTGCTATTTCATAACTGTAATTTTGCTACTGTTATGAATCTTAATGGGAAATATCTGATATGCAGGATATATTTTCATTGTTACAAGGGGGTCGCGACCCACAGGTTGAGAACCACTGCTTTAGACTCTAAAATCAGGTAGTATTTAAATGCGAAGAAAATTCGAGCAATAAACAATATTCAAGGCTGGGTGCGGTGGCTCACGCCTGTAAACCTAGCCATCTAGAGGAGGAGACAGGTGGATCACTTGAGCTCAGTAGTTCAAGACCAATCTGAGCAAGAACAAGACCCTGTCTCTACTAAACTGAAAAATTAGCCAGGCATTGTGGCTGGCTCCTGTAGGCCCAGCTATTCAAGAGGCTGAAGCAAGAGGATCACTTGACCCCAGAAGTTAGAGGTTGCTATGAGCTATTGTGATGCCCCAGCATTCAATCCCATTGTTGCACTGGATAAGTTTAAAATTTTTTATTCAACTCTTTGATTCTCTAAGAAGCCAGAAGAAGCTTCTGTCTACTATTGCTTTATTTTTGTAGCAACTTTACATTATAGTGGTTATTTTGACATAGAAATCTGTTAAGCTTTTAAAACATTAGAAACCTGGACTATAGGCTTGGTGCCCATAGTACAGTGGTTATGGTGTCGGCCACATACACTGAGGCTGGCAGGTTCGAGCCAGGTCCAGGCCTGCCAAACAACAATGACAACTACAACAACAAAAAAGTAGCTGAGTGTTGTGGCGGGTGTCTGTAGTCCCAGCTACTTGGGAGGCTGAGGTATGAGAATCACTTAAGCCTAAGAGTTTGAGGTTGCTGTGAGCTGTGACTCTACCAAGGGCATAGTGAGACTCTGTCTCAAAAACAAAACAAAACAAACAAACAAAAAAAACTGTACCTTAGTACTATTACATAAATAACTGTCAAAGTCAGACTTGAGAATGCAGATTTTTCAAAATCTCCAAGGGTAACTTTGATATATAGATAGGGTTGACATCCACTGGCCTATAAGATAAACCTCAAATGCCATTGCATTACGTGCCATTATTTTTGGTCAGGGCCAATCTATCTTTCTCATCTGTCTTCTCCCTAGCTCCCATATCTGTTCTCTTCTCCATTATAGCAGGATTATAGGATTTTCCATTTTCCAGACACCAGTTTTTATTTCCTTTCTTGGATGTTTTACATTCTTTTTATTTTATTTTATGTTTTATTTTTTTGAGACCGTGTCCCACGTTGTCCTTCTTGGTAGAGTACCGTGGTATCATAGCTCACAGCAACCTCAAACGCTTGGGCCCAAGCGATTCTCTTGCTTCAGCTTCCCAAGTAGCTGGGACTATAGGCACCCACCACAACACCATGCTGTTTTTTAGAGACAAGGTCTCATTTTTGCTCAGGCTGGTCCCGAGCTCCTGAGCTCAAGTAATCTACCCACCTTGGTCTTCCAGAGTGCTAGGATTATAGGGATGAGCTAAGACATCCAGCCTGCTTTTTACTTTTTATTTCATTTATTTATTTAGCAGAGTCTTAACATGTTATGTCACTTATTTTTTAAAAAATGGCATAAAACTTGGCCCAGTGGTATTCTTCTCCTTTTCTCTTCAGAAGATCATCCCAGGAGATATGTAGATGTTTTTAATGTAACATATTTCATAGTTGCATTATTTTCTACATTTCTTTTTTTATTTCTATTTTTTTTTTTGAGACAGAGTCTCACTATGTTGCTCTCAGTAGAGTGCTGAGGCATCACAGCTCACAGTAACCTTCAATTCTTGGGCTTAAGAGATTCTCTTGCCTCAGCCTCCCAAGTAGCTGGGACTACAGGTGCCCACCACAATGCCCAGTTATTTTTTTATTGCATTTGTCATTGTTTTTTTTTTGCAGTTTTTGGCTGGGGCTGGGCTTGAACCCGCCACCTCTGGCACATGGGGCCAGCACCCACTCCTTTGAACCACAGGCACCACCCCTGCATTTGTCATCGTTTAGCAGGCCCGGGTCGGATTCGAACCTGCCAGCCGTGGTGTATGAGGTTGGCACTGTAACCACTGTGCTACAGGTGCCAAGCTTATTTTCTCCATTTCCAATGTTGCTCATATAGGAATACGTCTTGTTTGATACAGTGTGATTTTACAAAAATTCATAACTTATTGCTAACATCTCAAATTTATCTATTTTATAACTCATAAAGTGATTTTTAATTCATTAATTTTAAGGGTATGAACATACCTTGTATCCTTATTAATAGTTAGGTATTGTTCTGAGTGCTGAAGAAATAGTTATGCATAAGAAAGTCTACCTAGTCTTTAGCTTTTGACTAATACAGAGTATCAGATACCAGATTTATCTTTCAGTGAGAGTTGATGCCTTCCCCCTGAAATCATGAACAAGTGAAAGAAGTTTGTTCTCAACATTTCTATTTATCGATGAACTGGAGGTTTTAGTCAACGCAATATGGCAAGAATAAAAATAAAAGACATGCATTTGGGATAAGTAAGATCATTTTCATTTATAGGCACCATAATTATCTGTGTAAAAAATCCAATAGAATCTAAAAAAAACTTTAATAGGTGGATTTAAAAGTTGTGGAATACATGATCCATATACAAAAAGTAAATTATGTTTCTGTATATTAGCAATGAACCATCAATATTAAAATCTAAGGCTGGGTGAAGTGGCTCACACCTGTAATCCTAGCACACTGGGAGGCCAAGGCAGGTGGATTGCTTGAGCTCAGGAGTTTAAGACCAGCCTGAGCAAAAGCGAGACCCCATCTCTACTAAAAATAGAAAAATTAAGGCAAGAAGAGCTCTTGAGGCTGAGTTGGTGGTTGCTGTGAGCTATGATGCCACAGAACTCTATGCAGGGTGACAACTTGAGACTCTGTCTCAAAAAAAGAAAGAAAGAAAAAAAAAAAAAACAGCTGGATAGGGTGGCTCAAGCCTGTAATCCTAGCACTCTGGGAGGCCGAAGCAGGTGGATTACTTGAGCTCACGAGTTTGAGAGCAGCCGAAGCAGGTGGATTACTTGAGCTCACGAGTTTGAGAGCAGCCTGAGCAAAAAGTGAGACCCCGTCTCTAGTAAAAATAGAAAAACTGATGCAAGAGGATCACTTGAGCCCAAGAGTTGAAGATTGTTGTAAGCTATGATGCCACAGCACTCTACCCAGGGCAACAGCTTTAGACTCTGTTGTAGGAGACACCTGCAAAGAAACACCCTGTTAATAAGGGAATGGGGAAGAGATTGGTCTCTCATTAAAGAGCATGAGAGCATGTAGCATCTAAGAGCACGAGAGAACATACATCATTGTTTGATAGACTGCATACCTGTGGTGTAAATAGCCACGGGTCACTTCTATGAATAGCCAAGGGAGAAGTTAGTGGAGGTTCCAGCTAGGTTCCTATGAAGACTGCTGCACATTTGAGGCGCTCTGCCACCTCTGACCTGACTGAGACAACTGGCTCCTCCTGATGGGGAGCCTTACCTGACTGAGACATTGGGCTCCCCAACACCTATGGGGAGCATACTCTGAGCGAGTTTGTATAGCAGTCCGTGTCCTGGCAGTTCCTTGGGCCGGGGCTGGCGACCTAGTAGCCTGGCTCCAATAGATGGCAACAAGGATGGGAGGCGGACTAAAGGGGAAATAAGCTTTATCAAACAAAAGAACCTTTAGTTAACAGGTGGTACAATAACCTCATTTTCTTTTCCCTATTGTTTCATTTTAACAAATATAACCTTAACTCCATTATGTCTAGTGAAAATACAGCTTCTTAAACTAGATTATTTCGTAATGATAATCTGTCGTGTGTCATACTGTTTCACCAGAAAAACATCCTGTTGTTTACATATGTGACTGGACAATTGCATTTGAATCAGTTACGGTAGGTTGAAAACCTGGGGTGCATTTGATTTTTTTAATTTAAAATCACCTTTTTTTCATAAGTGTCTTTACCTAGGAAGAACATATAGTGGAAAGGCTTTCAGGAGAAATCCTTATATTGATAGCTGATAATAGATGCTGAAACTTCTATTTTTCTAAAATTGGCAAAGTCATCAAAATAATGATCATACGAATGTTTTCTAGGTCACCAGTGAGTTCTTCAGCAGAAATTGTACCCAAGTACCTCACCTTCAGTTGAAAGTAGTAGTAGTTGGGTGGCGCCTGTGGCTTAGTGGGTGGGGCGCCAGCCCCATATACCGAGGGTGGCGGGTTCAAACCCGGCCCCAGCCAAACTGCAACAAAAGAATAGCCGGTGTTGTAGCGGACGCCTATAGTTCCAGCTACTCGGGAGGCTGAGGGAAGAGAGTCGCCTAAGTCCAGGAGTTGGAAGTTGCTGTGAGCTGTGACCCTACAGCCCTCTACCGAGGGGGATAAAGTGAGACTCTGTCTCTAAAAAGAAAAAAAGAACGTAGCAGTAGTTATGCAATTTCAGTTTTCAATCCAATCTATTTTTTTCCTTCTCAGAATTTTGTGAATTGTAATGTTAGAGAAACCTAATGTAAAGAGAAGGAAAATTGTACATATTTGTAGAACTATTATAAAACAAAATGCTGTTATGAAAAGGAACTTTCCAAGAAATAGCATTCATATGTAATAGAAGTATTTTTTTATTTTTTTGAGACAGAGCCTCAAGCTGTCACCCCTGGGTAGAGTGCTGTGGCATCAAAGCTCACAGCAACTTCCAACTCCTGGGCTCAAGCAATTCTCCTGCCTCCGCCTCCCAAGTAGCTGGAACTACAGGTGCCGGCCACAATGCCCGGCTATGTTTTTTTAGTTGCAGCCGTCATTGTTGTTTGGTGGGTCCTGGGCTGGATTCAAACCTGCCAGCTCAGTTGTATGTGGCTGGTGCCTTAGCCACTTGAGCCACAGGCACTGAGCCTGTAATAGAAATATTTTTAACAATAGTGCATGGATTTTTTTCTTTTTTTTGAGACAGAGTATCATTTGGTCACCCTTGGTAGAGGGCTGTGGCATCTTAGCTCACAGCAACCTCAAACTCTTGGGCTCAAGCGATTCTCTTGGCTCAGCTTCCCAAGTAGCTGGGAGTACAGGCGCCCATCACAGTGCCCGGCTATTTTTTAGAGACAGGGTCTCGCTCTTGCTCAGGTTGGTCTCGAACTCGTCAGCTCAGGCAATCCACCTGCCTCAGCCTCCCAAGTGCTAGGATTACAGGCATGAGCCACCTTGCCTGGGTTTGCACTGATTTATTTACTTCTTGAAAAATAAATTTTTAAAAAGTGCTCTGATTTACTTATTTTTAAAAAAAAAAACCCTCATTGCCATTGTTCTGTATTTGATAGGCTGCCTACAGAGACACTGATTTTTGGAATGGGACCATTCCTTCATATAAATGTAGGAATGCTGAAGAAATGGTTTGTAATAAAACTATGTGTTCGTTGGAAATGCTAAGAGTGGGAAATTGATAAGCTATCAATTCACCGTTTTTATGTCTGGTATCACTTCATGGAAAGGTAGAGATCAGTATGATATAAAAATTAATTTCTCATCATTTTTCCAAATACTTCATGTTCTAAAAATGAGCATCTTGCAGTCTTCTTGCATTTCACTTCATAGTTTAATGTTTACAATTAAGGCAGGGAGATGTCAAACTGAAAGAAATTTCTTTTTTAATTGAATCAGAGGAATCTTAAATTTTTATTAAAAGGAAGATGTCAATACCGTAAAACCACTGACAGTAAGCAGAAATGGGCAATAAAGTACGATGTCAGAGTAGAAGAGACCTCACTGTCACCACCTCCACTTCCTTTCCTAACCGACCTTTGGAAATGTGGTTAAGAGTGGGAATGGGATGGGCACAGTGGCTCACGCTTGTAATCCTAGCACTTTGGGAGGCTGAAGCAGGTGGATTGCCTGAGTTCAGGAGTTCAAGATCATCCTGAGCAAGAGCGAGACCTTGTCTCTAAGAAATAGCCAGGTGTTGTGGTAGTTACTTGTAGTCCTAGCTATTTGGGAGGCTGAAGCAAGAGGATCACTTGACCTCAAGAGTCTGAGGTTGCAGTAGTGCCTGTGGCTCAGTGAGTAGGGCTCCGGCCCCATATACCGAAGGTGGCGGGTTCAAACCCAAATTGCAACAAAAAAAAGCCAGGCATTGTGGTGGGCGCCTGTGGTCCCAGCTACTCAGGAGGCTGAAGCAAGAGAATCGTCTAAGCCCAAGAGCTGGAGGTTGCTGTGAGCTGTGATGCCACAGTACTCTACCAAGGGGAACAAAATGAGACTCTGTCTCTTAAAAAAAAAAAAAAGGAGTTTGATGTTGCTGTGAGCTGTGATGCCACAACACTCTACCTAGGGCAACAAAGTGAGACTCTGTCTTGAAAAAGAGTGGAAATGGTGGTCCCCACTGCCTTGAGACCTATAAAAGTGTAGACTATAAGCTCCATGAGATTAGGCAAAACATACATCTTGCCAAGTGATGAAGCTCCATCACCAACCACATTGCCTGGCACACAGTAGTTTTTAACAATCAGCAAGTTGAGTATGTCCACAGCAACTTCTCTGAGACCTGCAATAAACTTAATTCATATCAGTGATAGGTAATGAATCATTTTAGACTGTTCGTACAAAGAGCATAGTGCAGTACCTGGGACATTGAAATTGCTCAAGAAAAATAAAAGGAATATAATAATAATTAACTGTATTAAAATGCAAATATACAATGAACATATATTTGCAATTGCCGAATATAAATTGTAATTTTAGATTCAAAGCAGTGACCTGATTACTTCATTAGGCTCATTATCACAAGGATATTTGAAAGCCTATTATATGATTTAATTTGCTGTCAATCAGGTATGTTTTCATTTTAGTACTACTGAAGATAGAAATTTGATTTTTTAAAATGCCAGTAGGAAGAAGAGACAACAAAATTTATTGTAAGTTTTAAAATGCTCCACAGAATTAGGTTTTATTTTAAGCTCATTTTAATTAAAATATATATTTTAATTTCTTCAGTAGTTCATTACTTTTTGCTGGATAACACAGATAAAAGAGAAAAAGTATTTTGGTAATACCCCGTTTCCCTGAAAATAAGACATCCTCCGAAAATAAGACCTACTTACAGGAAAGATAAGACGTCCCCTGAAAATAAGACCTAGCACATCTTTGGGAGCACACCTTAAAATAAGACTGTCTTATTTTCGGGGAAACAGGGTACAGTACACATGTTGTAGGCAATTAGTGCTTTTTGTATTTGTGACATTGCTTAGAGTCCATAACTCTGGTACCTGGTCATCCCTTTTTGGGATTAACAAATTACAGAAGGTTTTTTACCTCTAAGTCAAATTCCACTTGTAGTCTGTGGATGTAATAATTGGATTATATACCACCGTTTTTGCTTTGGTCATTGCCTTTTTTATCAGTATATGTCATCTTTGTTGTATTTAATTTTGACATGTTTTATATGCATCATTCATAAATGTATAACGTGTGTGTTTTCTCTTAAATGTATACAAATAAGCCTTGTTAACTTGATAAATGCTAGTTGTGCCCCCACAGATAAGGCTTAGAGACAGGAGGAATATAGGAAGAAGTTGAATGACTGCTCCTAACAGCCAATGAAGGTTTTTATTGTTTTTTGATCTCCTTCACACTTGTATTCTCCTTTCAGAATATTTCCATGAAACTTAGGGAAACAAGGAAAACTAAGCCAATAATATTCCTCCCATGTTCACTGTGCTGTTGTGTTCTGAATAATAAATAGTGGAAGTATATCTGTAGGATCGTTGGCTTACACTGTGTTGAACAAGAACAGTACTCAGATATATGAGTTTAGAGAAGAGGTGGCAATTTTTTTTATAAAGGGCTAGATAATAAACATTTTAAACTTTGGGGACCCTATGGTCTCTGTCTCACTGCTAACTCTGCCACTGTAGCGTAAAAGCAGCCATAGATCATATGTAAATGAAAGAGCATGATTCTATTTCAAAAAACCTTTATTTAAAAAATGAAAAGATCTGGTTTGTTTTGTGGACTGTAGTTTGTCAACTACTAGTTTAGAAGATGGATTCCTACACTCTTTTCCCAAGGCAAATTTCACTGGTGTGAAGTTAGAACAATACTTTATATAATAATTATTTCCAGGTTATTTGGTAATGTATGAAAATTAAATGTTTAGGGCTGCACCTGTGGGGCACAGTGGGTAGGGCCCCGTCCCCATATACTGACGGTGGTAGATTCAAACCCAGTTCCAGCCAAACTGCAACAACAACAATAACAAAAATAGCTGGGCGTTGTGGCGGGTACCTGTAGTCCCAGCTACTTGGGAGGCTGAGGCAAGGGAATCACCTAAGCCCGGGAGTTGGAGGTTGCTGTGAGCTGTGATGCTATGGCACTCTACCGAGGGGTACATAGTGAGACTCAGTCTCGAAAAAAAAAAAAATGAAAAGAAAATTAAATGTTTATAACCAACACTTGAGACACGTTCTGATAAATAGAAACTTGGTTAGCTGTGCCTTCATTAAATAATAAATTAATTGAATGCAATTACTGGACTAAAGAATGGTGGAGATTCAAGTGGAAAAATACTCATATATAAAGTTACAGATAATTGAATTTTATATTCAATATAATGTTTGGATGGGTACTGCTTAGTTGATAAATGTCAACTAGAACATAGATACTCAACTTTGAATTCATACCTGAATTTTATAGGAAGTTGTAAGAATCACAGAAGGGGGCAGCGCCTGTGGCTCAAGGAGTAGGGCGCCGGTCCCATATGCCGGAGGTGGCGGGTTCAAACCCAGCCCCGGCCAAAAAAAAAAAAAAAAAAGAATCACAGAAGGAACACTTCCACTTATGATCACAGCAGAATAATCGATAGTAAAATTACCATCCTGCTATGAACAACTTGAAAAATAGAGAAAATATATGGAACAACTTTTTTCAGACTTGGACAACTAACAGTCCAGAATCTCTGAGAGAAGGAAAAGAAGAAGAAGACCCCTATGATAGTCCAAATTTCTCCGCGGAGGCACTTACTGGACTCTGACACAAGGAGGGTGATCCCATACTGAGAACAATGGACTTTCCAGACTTAAGAGATAGAGATAAAAGTTTAGAAGGCAGAGGTGGCTGAATCTGTGGGGCAGAGGGTCAGAGCAGAGTGTTCTGCACTGAATGAGGCTCACGTATCTGAATTGAGTATTTGGCTGAATAAGTGTTAAACACATGAGGTGAGACTCCGCAAGGTCAGAAAAAGAACAGCTACTAGGGAACGATAAACAGAACACATTTGAAAGTTCACATAGGGCTGTGACTAAACCAGAGTACAGTAGCCTTATCAAAATCACCCTGAGGATTCAGTACAGACCATAGAAAGGCCACATTATAGCAAGAAGGCTGTGCCTTTTCTGGAATAAAATATAAATTAGACCTATCCCAATAAAGTATGAACAGGAAAATTTTAATATCCAAGTATGTAAATATCCAAAATCAAACTATTTTTTTCCAAAGAAATCAGAATCTAGATACTTAAAAACATTAATATTCATAGTTTCTAGCATTCAGTCAACAATTTGTAAGCATGAATGTAGCATGAAAATATGACTTATAACCAGGGGGAAAAAATCAGTTAAGAAGACCCAGAATCTGGCTCAGCGCCTGTAGCTCAAGTGGCTAGGATGCCAGCCACGTAAGGTGCCAGAGCTGGTGGGTTTGAATCCAGCCCAAGCCTGCCGAAAAACAATGACAACTACAACCAAAAAATAGCCGGGCGTTGTGGTGGGCACCTGTAGTCCCATCTACTTGGGAGGCCAAGGCAAGAGAATTGCTTAAGCCCAAGAGTTTGAGATTGCTGTGAGCTGTGATGTCATGACACTCTACCCAGGGTGACAGCTTAAGGCTCTGTTTTAAAAAAAGAAGACCCAGAATCAATGGAGACGATAAAATTAACATAGAATTTAAAAGTTATTGTAAATATCTTTAAGGAATTAAAGAAAACATGAATATAATGAAGGGAGATATAGAAACTGTAAAAAAATACATTTAAAAAAGGAAATGAGAGGAACTTGTAGACCTAGAAATTATGTCAAATGTTACCTGGTTGTATGGCCTATGGCTAAATTCATTATCTCTCTCCTTAGCTTGTCCTTGACTTATCAGTAATAAAAAAATAATTATACCTAACTCTCTGCTGCTAATTTCCCCCTATTAGGCAACATATTGAAATAAAATATTATTTACAGTACATATTTATATTCATTTTTACTGGTGATTATTAAAACCCATATAATTCAAACCTAATAAATTAATAACAACTGAGATTAAAAGAGCTGAACTAACTTTAACTATTAAACATTTCTTTACTTGATCTTAGCCAAAGGCCAAGAAGTTATATACTAAATATTTCTTAAATAAATATAGTATGTATTTATTAAAGTTCCTGAAACCAAATCATCAAATATCATCCACAGTTACTTTTTAAAAGTATGTAACTGTGCTACATAGTGGAATTTAAATCTGAATCTGATTAGAGGATGTTTCTCCTTAATTCACTTTCATTTTTCCTTTCAAAAAGATTTGCGTACCTGTTCTAAATTTGACAAGGATAATTTACTATATTTTCTCAAGCAATTTCTGGATGTTCTAAAGATATATCAGTAACTATCATATGCTCCCATAATTAATGCCGGAGTTGAGTCAGCATACAGACAGTGTGGCCTTTGGATGGCAACTCTTGGCTGAATTCCTAATGTTCTTTTTCAATTTCTGATGGGGTGATGAAGTGGAAAGATTGTACGATGTAATTTTGCCATATGTTTCTTTGGGGATTTTCAAAAGAGGATCAACGGCTTAAAATCGCCAGATGAAACATTTCAGCTTTTCAGAGACTAGAATGAGGAAGGTCAAAGCTAATGTTTTTTGAAATTCTACCTTAAATATCTGAATCTATTCCAAATAAACCCAAGTAAAGTGGTAGTAATGCTTTTTAGGACTGCAGCAGTATGGTATCAAATGGGTATCATTTATACATATTTTATACGTTCAGTTTTAGGAACTGATACACTCTTAATTTGTTTTCAAAAAAACAGCATGCTATAGTTTAAAACATAAATGTTTCAATCTAAATAAACCCAATACATGATGAGACTCAACTTAAAATATAATATTTTTTAAAATAATTATCTTTTAATAATTCTTGCAGTAATCCTAATACTTATCAAATGAATTCATTCTGAACGACAGTCAGTGGTTAGGATTTACTTAATGTTTAGTCTTTATAATATTTGCATAAAATGAGCATTAACCCTAAATAACACCAATTCCTAAATGTTTGAAATCAGTTTGTCTTCAAAGAGTATTCTTTTATTTATTTTTTTCTTGTTTTATTGTTTGGGATTCATTGAGGGTACAAAGAATTAGGTTACACTCATTGCATATGTTAGGTAAATTCCCTCTTATAATTGTGTCCCACCCCCAAGAGGTGTATCATACACCATGACCTCCCAACCTCCTCCCTCCTCCCCTCCAAAGGCAATAACATATATACACATTTTACAAAAAATACGAAATACTCCACGGCACTCTACTGACAGCAACAAAGTAAGACTCTGTCTCAAAAAAAAAAAAAGTGAAATACTTGAATTTTTTTTATTCCACCTATAAGTAAGATCATGCAGTGGCTTTCCTTCTTGGTCTAGTTTTTTTCATTTGGCATAATGTCCACTTGGTTTAATCCATGTTGTTGCAAATGACTGGATCTAATGTATAGCATGAGCACTGTAATTAATAGTATTGTATCATATACTTTGCTAAGAGAGTAGATTTTAGGTACTTTGACCACATGTGCCAAAAAGGTAAATATGTGAGTAAAGGGATATTCTAATTTGCTTGACTGTAGTAATCATTTTATTATGTACATGTATAGGAAAACATCATGCTGGCTCTGCACCCCTAGCACAGTGGTTATCGTGGTGCCTGCCGCATACACTAGGTTTGAACCCTGCCCAGGCCTGCTAAACAACAGTGACAACTGCAACAAAAAAATAGCCAGGTATTGTGGTGGGCACCCATAGTCCCAGCTACTTGGGAGGCTGAGGCAAGAGAATCACTTAAGCCCAACAGTCTGAGGTTTCTGTGAGCTGTGACAGCACAGCACTCTACTGAGGGCAACATAGTGAAACTGTCTCAAAAAAAAGAAAAAGAAAAACATCATGTTTTATATACAATAAAAAAATATTCTGGGTGGCACTAATAGCTTAGTGGGTAGGGCGCTGGCCATATACACTGTGGCTGGCATGTTTGCACCTGGTCTGAGCCAGCTAAACAACAATGACAACTGCAGTAAAAAAATAGCTGGGAATTGTGGCGGGTTCCTATAGTCCCAGCTTAAGGCAAGAGAATTGTGTAAGCCCATGAGTTTGAAATTGCTGTGAGCTGTGAGGCCACAGTACTCTACCCAGGGCAACATAATGAGACTCTGTCACAAAAAAAGAAAAAAAATGCTGGGTGCAGTGCCTCACACCTGTAATCTTACCACTCCGGGAGGCTGAGGCAGGTGGATTGCTTTAGTTCACAGGTTGGAGACCAGCCTTAGCAACAGTGAGATCCCATCTCTACTAAAAATAGAAAATCTGAGACAAGAGGATCGCTTGAGCCCAAGAATTGGAGGTTGCTGTGAGCCATGACTCCACGGCACTCCACCCAGGGTGACAGATCGAGACTCTGTTCCCACCCCCACCAAAAAAAATTCTGGGCCTGATGCCTGTGCTCAGTGGTTAGAGTGTTGGCCATATACACCAGGGTTGGTGGATTCAAACCTGGCCCAGGCCTGCTAAACAACAATGACAACTACAACAAAAAAATAGCTGGGCATTGTGGTGGGCTCCTGTAGTCCCAGCTACTTGGAAGGCTGAGGCAAGAGAATAGCTTAAGCCCAAGAGTTTCAGGTTGCTGTGAGCTGTGATGCCACAGCACTCTACCAAGGGTGGCATAGTGAGACTCTGTCTCAAAAAAATAAAAAATATTCTGGTAAACCAAGCAGATGATCAAATATTTTACAAGACATTCTATAAGTGAACATTTTTAAAGATACATTGCTTATGCAACCAGCGTGAAGAACATAAGAATATTCCAAAGGAATTCCTTAAACAGAGAAACTAAGAGTACACTGAAGTCCCATGAATCTTTCTTTTCCTTTTATTTTTCTGACAGGAGTGATCTTTATTTAACCTCTAAGCTAATGGCCTACACTGTTCTATTTTCACACTTAGGCTAGTTTTATTCTGGAATAACCACAAGCTACTATGTCCTGTTCCCCCACTCACCCGTCCAGAGTGTAAATTAATTTTTTAGTCCAGCTCAACTAGGAAATAGTGCTGGGGCCCCACCCTGGGTGCAGGGTCCTTTAAGACCTGTGGATCTGGCAGCGATGGACTGAAGAAAAGTAAAAAGCCTGGAGAGATAAAAAGACAGGAAATGCAGAATAGAGTTTTCAAAGGTGGGAACATAGGGGACCACTGCTAGCTTGTGGGGCTCCAGCAAGTGGCCTTAGTGTTGTTCCACTCAGTTTTTATTGAAAGATATTATCTCATTTAGCCAGAGGGTAAGCTAAGAAAGGGAACAGAAATGTCAGCAGTTTCTCTGAGTAAGCATGCTAGTTCTTATTCTATCTATAATCATTAACTTTAAGGGTAGGAGCAGCCTTGAGAAATCTGAAACCTGAGCCTTGTGTGGGGGTAGCCAGATTCCTTGGGGGAGGTTAAGCCCCTTTAATCATCTGTGGAGTAGATGCCACAGTGTCAGTCTCTTCTGAAGAATCAGTGTAACAGAAGAATTTTCCTTTGATCTCCACCCCAGATGGGTCTTTCTCTGTTGATTAGAGTACAAGCCCCCTTGCCCATATTTCAGGGCTTGAGCTATTCCCTTGATCTCTGTCCTGGCCGTAATACAAATTCCCACAGTGGATATTTGCTTTGACTATTGATTGGGCAGGGGGTGGCCTGGTTGATGGTCCTCCCCAGGGTTTGCACACAGCCTCCTCTATGGCCATTACTTCTTCAGAGTGTTTACAGACCAAGCAGAGGTGTTTGCAAGCTGTATCCCCTACAGGCCAGGCTTCTAGCAAAAGCAGGAACTGCTCAGATAAGTAATTTAGCTGCTGGTTTAAAAGTAAACTAGCTAAACTATTTTTATTCCACCTTTCTCAGCTTATTTCTCTGTTTTTCCCTTTTTATGGGGGTGATTTCCCTTGCCAAGAATGGAGTTTTTGGTCCCCATTCTGCCTGCATCATAGTTCTTTTGTAGGAAGTATAGTATATTTTAAATCTATGTGTGGCAAATTGTATGTGTGGCTTATTGTGTTACATTAGATTTGTCTTTTTCAGCAAACACATATTTACCATCATAAAAATTTCCTTAAGATTTAATAGAAACAGTTTACTGTTATAAAAGTATGCCCTTTGTCAGACTTGTGTCTCTGTGAACTATCTTTTTAATGGTTTTGAGGTCAGGGTATGGTTTTTCTTATTGCTTGAATTTTGCACAGTTAGTTCTGGCTTATTTGGCTTATTTTTTTCTTGACATTTGAATATGAAAATTTTCCAACATACAGGAAATTTGAAATACTTGCATGGTGATATCCAGATAACTTCTACTTAGATTCTACAGTTGTTAACATCTTTCTTTATTTGCTTTATCACATAGTACATATCTATTCATCTCTATATCCATCCATCCATCAGTCCACCTTACTTTATGATGTCATTATACCTCTAAACACATCACACATCAGTATGCACATTTTTAATTGAAGTTCAGTATTTGTTATCAGACCTTATATCTTTTTTTTATTTTTTATTTTTTAGCCAATGTCTCACTCTGCTCTGTTGAATGGGCTAGAGTGCGTGATGTGATCATATAGCTCACTGCAGCCTCAAACTCCTAGGCTCAGGCTATCCTCTTGCCTCAGACACCTGAGTGGTTAGTGCTACAGGTGTGTGTCAACACACCCAGCTAATTTTTAATTCTTTTGTACAGATAAGGTCACACAATGTTGCCCAGGCTGGTCTTGAACTCCTGACCTCAAGTGATTCTCCTCTCTCCGCTTCTCGAATTGCAAGAATTACGGTTATAAGCCACTGTGCCCCATCCAGACCTTATGTTTTTAGTGGTACAATCCACACACAGTGAAATGAACAAATGTTAAAAGTAGCATTCCATGAATTTTGACCAAAGCATACACTTGTATTATCCTTCAAGATAAGAAATAGATGAACATCCCTATCAATGTATGAAACATTTTCCATTACCCCAGTGAAGTCCTATATGCCTCTTCTATGATAATTCCTTAGATGTAACCTTGCTCTGATTTTTCCCTATAGCTCATTTTAGTTTTGCACTTACCCTAATATCTCTGGCTCCAGTTTCTCCATACTCAAGTAGTTGATTTTTCATACTTCCTAGAATACCATAGCACTTCTATAACAAAAAGCAAGCAAATAGTCAAAATAAGCAAAAAATTACTGACTTCCCATTAAACAATGGGACCATCAAGACATTTAAGTCCAGTATAATTCACCCCTAAACTTCCTTTCTTGCCTTATTATAGCATTCCTCATGATTTCCATTGATTCTTTAATCGCACCAAAATATCTCATTCCCTAATAAGCCACAAATACTATACTGTTATCTTCGGTCATACAGTGTTTAATAGATTAATTGTCATAGTTTTGGTTATCTGAATATCCATAGCAGCTAGTAAAATTAAATACAGCTGAATGACAGATTTGAATCTCCGGTCCTGCAACACTGGTGTGGGGAAGCCTATCCTACAGGGAGTGAATGAGCACAACCAGCCACATGCATCTACCTCTTAATGTAATGACATTTGCTATTAATCAAATATACAATTTAGTCATACTAAGATTTTAAAGAGATCACTTAAATTTTTTTTTTTTTTAGAGACTGAGTCTCACTTTGTCACCCTCAGTAGAGTGCTGTAGTGTCCTAGCTCACAGCAACCTCCAGCTCTTGGGCTTCAGTGATTCTCTTGCCTCAGCCTCCCAAGTAGCTGGGAGTACAGGCACCTCCCACAACGCCTGGCTATTTTTTTGTTGCAGTTTGGCTGGGGCCAGGTTCGAACCCACCACCCCTGATATATGGGGCCGGTGCCCCACTCACTGAGTCACGGGCGCCGCCCTGAGATCACTTAATTTTTTTCAGTATGTTTTAAAGAGGAAATTGTAAGCTACAAGGAAACACAACTTAGAAGATTCATAGCCTCAGGATTTATTCCTGACATATATGAATGTTCTATCCTAGTTATTTTTCTGTGCTGCAAGACGTAGGAACATAAACTTTTATTCTTATTCTACATTTATTAGTTTCTATCATAGCCTTTTATGCCTTTTTTTAATTACCTATTTACATGTTAATTCTTCCTTACAAATTAAGGAAAATGAAGAAGCATCCCACATACTTGGAATGCTACAGATTGCTTTTCAGAATATATGATTGAGCTGTTTCTACACAAGATAAAAAGGAATTTTTGAGAGACTATGATGAATTGGTTATATATAGAGACTACTATTTAATATATTAAAAATGTATAGACATAATTCTTTATTTTTCTTTCATCTATTTTAAGTATCTTTTTCTTTATACTACCTTGTGCACTACATTCACACACAATCAAAAACAAAATAAGGGAGTATACATTTTTTCCCTCGTACTAATGATGTATAGTTAATTGTATTTAAGGAATTAACAAAAGATTGGACACAGGTCTTCAAATATCTTTCTTATCTCTGAGGATACTTCCTCCATTCAAGTGACAGTGAACTCTGCCTAGTTCTGAGAGATTAATGGTTTTAATAAATGTAGAACACATTAGTGACACTCATAAGAAAATATAAACTGTAAAATCATGTCAGTACTTTTTTTTTTTTTTGAGACAGAGTCTCATCATGTCGCCCTCAGTAGAGTGCCTTGGTGGCACAGCTCACAGGAACCTCAAATTCTTGGGCTAAAACAATTCTCTTGCTCAGCCTCCCAAGTAGGTGGGACTACAGGTGCTCACCACAACGCCCTGCTATTTTTTTTTTTTGCAGTTGTCATTGTTTAGCTGGCCCAGGCCAGGTTCCACCTGCCAGGCTGGGTGTATGTGGCCGGCACCCTACCCACTGAGCTATGGGTACTGTTCCACTACTGATAGATAAACTCCCCAAAAGTAAGCTAAGCTGTTATAGAAATGGTAATAATTTAAAAAAGATGTATCAAAGAATTCATAAGGTGAACCATACATGATCTCATATTATCCACAGATAGTATTTACATGAAATCAGGAAATATAAGCTAGAATCTCAGAGGCTTAACATAGCCAAAATTTACATCTAACTACTGAATGGGTCAAAGGCAGTTCAGCAGGACATTGGCACATCATAGTTAGGGACATAGGCTAATAGCTCCAAACGGAAATGTTTCCATGACCTCACAGAATGAGGGATTGTGGGGAATCATGCAATGGCTTACGGTGATTCTAATTAGAGTAGGGATGCAGTTCTTTCCCTGATCTTTGATTAGATAAAGCAAGTCAAAAAGACATACTCAACTTTAAAGGGTACAAGGTAGTGCTAACCTATCATGTGCCTGAAAGGAGAAATGTAGCACAATGTAAACAGCTTTCATGATCACTTTACTACCTTGGCACTTGATGATAAGCTAGTTTTGCAAAAACCTGGGGTTTAAATTTTTTTTATTTATTTTGACGTTTTCGGCTAGGATTTATCATCCCTGAAAAGTAACAGTGTATTTACTATGTGTGTTGGTGTTGGGTGGGGATGAGAAGGAGGAATTTCAGCCCTTTCCTTATAGCAAGTAACTTCTACCATTCACACTTGGTTTGCTTAGCTTCCCCTGTCTTTATTAACTGGGGGAATGATCTACCTAACCTAATGATCTACCACATTACTTGAGCAATAATAATGAATTGATAGTGTCATTGTACCTGAAAAGCCACAGGCTTCTTTTTTCCCTTTGTTTATGCCTTCCTTCATCACCCTAAGATACAAAATGGATCTATCAGGTCCACTTTGGGTGCTGTGTTATATTTAGGCTTTTCTTTTCTGGATTCCTTGAGGTTCCATAGATAAGGGAACTCACAGTTTACATTGATGCCTGGTAGTTTCTTGATCTTTTTCTCCATTGGTGCACTTTATGATGCTAATACTATAATTTAGATTCTAGAAGAGGTCATGTTTTGTCCTTGAATCTATATGATGTAGTTTAATTTGTTTCTTTAATAGAATGCTCATACAGTATAGTAACATCTACAGTATGTATATATAATGGGTATATATATGTTGTATATATATGTATGTGTGTATACACAGTACTTACAGGTGTTGGGAAAATGGATATGCATACTAATAATGCCCAATGAAGGTTTCAGGAAAAGAAAATGGCCCAGTTGGGCCTGGAACTTGAAGTTAGAGAGGTCAGATGGTGTCAGGATTGAAGGGAATTCTAGGACAATAGAAACATAAACTAGCATTTCTTTAGGCTAAAGCACCGTGAGCAATTCAGTATGAGACAAGAGGGCCAGGTGAAACAAGAATTAGATCATGACATGTCTTATGTAATATGCTAAGAATTTTGGATATTATCCCATAAGTGAGATTACAACAAGAAGAACATGTTTAGGACAAGTGAGTGTATCTGGTACTATACGGCCATTAGTTAGATAGATATTTCAGTTGAAGCTATAGAGTAACCTTGTTACTAGAGAAAGAGACTTGGATGTGATTGGCACCTAGACGGTGGTGAATAGTGGAGATTGGACAATTTACCACTGGAAAAAATTGTATGTAGAAAGAAAATCAGTGGGCAAAAGATGAAACAAGGGATTCTTGAATATATTTCTGTTTTCAGTTTGTACCAGTTATGGGGAATATTAGCCTACTCTCCACAGTTGCATCTGCTGACTAGAATTCTGAAAAATACTGGAAAGGAGAAGTACAGTATCCTATAAAAGCCATAATGGTGAGGACTAGGAGAAGAGAGGATGAACAACTCAAGCTGGTCAAAAAAAAAAAGAGTCAGCAGCTTTTATATAGTGTTCACTACATGCCAGGTGCTGTTCTAAATTGCATATATCTTCACCAAACCTTTGCAACAGATTAGAGCAGATCAAGGTTAAGTAACTTGACAAGCTAGTAAGAGTTAAAGCCAGAATTAAGAGTAGAGTTTTTACCCAGGTACTCTGGCTTCAATATGTCTGATCTCAGTATCATTGCTTTGTTCTATGCAAACTAGTTCCATAGTTTTTGGAATTTGGTTGAGATCATGATGATCTCTAAAAAATATAAATTCAGGGGTGGCGCCTGTGGCTTAGTTGGTAAGGCACTGGCCCCATATACCGAGGGTGGCGGGTTCAAACCCGGCCCCAGCCAAACTGCAACCAAAAAATAGCCGGGCGTTGTGGCGGGCGCCTGTAGTCCCAGCTACTCGGGAGGCTGAGGCAAGAGAATCACTTAAGCCCAGGAGTTGGAGGTTGCTGTGAGTTGTGTGAGGCCACGGCACTCTACCGAGGGCCATAAAGTGAGACTCTGTCTCTACAAAAAAAAAAAAAGAAAAAAAATATATATATAAATTCAGCTATAATATTTCCAGCCTTGTCTAAGTAGCATCTAATATACTACATTATCTTGTTTCTGTTTTTAGTACAGTCATCCTTCAGTGACTGTGGGTTCCAGGACCCCAGTGGATACAAAATCTGTAGTTATGGAAGTCCCTGAAATAAAATGGTGTGATATTTGTTTAAAGCATATATACTTCCTCCTATATACTTTAAATCATCTCTGGATAAAATACCCAATACGAGATAAATGCTATGTGTAGTCATTATACCGTATTTTTATTGGTGTTACTTTCTGTTCGTGTACTATGTATTGTTTCTATTCCTTTGTTTATTTTAAATATTTTTCATCCGTGATTCGTTGAATCTGTGGATTTGGAATCTGCCAGTATGGAGGTACAAATGTATGGTAGGTTATGGCTTCTTATTGTTATACTAATATTAACCAAAACAAATGGAATGTTAAATATTCCCATTTACTAAATTAACTATTATTTATTGAGAGAACAGATTTTTAAACTTTTATTAGTTGAACAGTTTGTATGGGAGTTAGAAATGTTTAGAGAATTTATAATAAAGATGCCCTATGATATAGCTACCTAAATGTTTAATCTTTCTGACAGCAGTTTCTCACCAGTAATATGGTGTCTACCTTAAGGAAAAGTTGTGTGCCCCCTTATACTTTGCCAGTTGGACTTACGTCTTTATTGGTGGGGGCAAAGGAAATATCCTTTTAAAACTCAGGCAAACCAGGGTGGCGCCTGTGGCTCAAAGGAGTAGGGCACCGGCCCCATATGCTAGAGGTGGTGGGTTCTAACCCAGCCCCGGCCAAAAACTGCAAAAAACAAACAAAGAAACAAAAAAAGGGCGGCGCCTGTGGCTCAAGGAGTAGGGTGCCGGTCCCATATGCCGGAGGTGGCGCTTTCAAACCCAGCCCCGGCCAAAAAAACCAAACAAACAAAAAAAAAAAACTCAGGCAAACTGGTGTTTGTCTTGTATCCCGTCAAAGGAAACAAATGGAGGGGAAAAAAAAGAAAAGTTGTGGAAATCAGACTTGGTATACATAGAACATTTCAAAGTATATTTTTGCTATTTACTCAATATATGATCTACTTCATTTAAAAATATTTATGAAAGTAGCTGGGCATTGTGGTGGGTGCCTGTAGTCCCAGCTACTTGGGAGGCTGAGCCAAGAGAATTGCCTAAGCCCAAGAGCTAGAGGTTGCTGTGAGCTGTGACGACACAGCACTCTACTGAGGGTGACAAAGCTAGACTCTGTCTCTAAAAAAAATAATAAAATAAAATAAAATAAATATTTATGAAAGTATAACTCTGGCTCAGCGCCTGTGGCTCAAGTGGCTAAGGTGCCAGCCACATACACCTGAGCTGGCAGGTTCGAATCCAGCCCAGGCCTGCCAAACAACAATGACGGCTGCAACCAAAAAATAGCCGGGTGTTGTAGCAGGAGCGTGTAGTCCCAGCTACTTGGGAGGTGGAGGCAAGAGAATCGCTTGAGCCCAGGGGTTGGAGGTTGCTGTGAGCCGCGATGCAACAGCACTCTACCAAGGGTGACAGCTTGAGGCACTGTCTCAAAAAAAAAAAAAAAAAATGTATAACTCAGTTGAAACTTTTTTTTTTTTTTGAGACAGAGTTTTAAGTTTAGTGACCCTGGGTACTACAGGTGCCCACCACAATGCCCTGCTATTTTTGTTGTTGTTGTTACAGTTGTCATCATTGTTTTAGCTGGCCCATGCTGGGTTCAAACCTGCAAGCCTCCGTGTATGTGGCCGGCGACCTACCCACTGAGCTATGGGTGCTGCCGAAACTTTTATTTTGTAACCACAAGGACTGCTATAAGGAAGAGAAACATTATTGTCTTGCCATTAATAGAACATTAAATTATCTTACCTTTATTCACGCCACAAAATCAAATCTAGTGTAAAATTTAAAACTTAGAATAATGACATCTTAGTGTCGAGTTTAGAATACTTTGGAATTTTTAGTTTGAGTATCCTAAAATTATGCGTTTAGTTTTCAACACCTCAAAATACACATAAACTTCTTTAATACATCCAAATTGTGAAATTGAGCTACTATTAATTTAAAATAACATTTTATAGATAAGTTAAAGGAGAAAAAAAATTTGAAAAATATCTCCTTAAAATAAGGAAAGAATAAAAGCACTGAAATAAAAATCTCTTCACATAATAGCCTATCATATATAAATAAAAAATAAAAATGCATGTGGACTTTAGAAGGCTGGGAAAATATTCCCATTCAGACATAAGCTGCTTATAAAGAACAGGGGAAGATTAAATAGAAGGCTTGATTTTATTTTAATCATGTATAATGTCTATATGCATCTTAGCATTTTTTGCATTAATATTGAAGTATTAATTTTAGTAAATTGTGAAAAAATTTACTGAACCATAACTATATTATGTTCAGAAGATATAAAAAAGAAATGGTTCCTACCTATAAGTCAGATCACAACCTAGCAAGGAAGAACCAATCAGAAAAATCAATAACTTCAAGTGCAAGGCAAAATTTTACTATGGAAGCTCGCGGCCTGTAGCTCAGCGGCTAGGGCATCAGCCACATATACCAGGGCTGGTGGGTTTAAATCAAGCCCAGGTGTACCAAACAACAATGCAACTACAACCAAAAAATAGCCAGGCATTGTGGTGGGTACCTGTAGTCCCAGCTACTTGGGTGGCCTGAGGCAAGAGAATCACTTAAGCCCAGGAGTTGGAGGTTGTTGTGAGCTGTGATGCCACGGCACTCTACCAAGGGTGACAAAGTGAGACTCTGTCTCAAAAATAAACAAACCAAAAAAACCCAGTAAATTATAATTTAGACAATATGTTCATAATACCTCTTTCTTCATAAATAATCTACTTATAATAGTTATTTCATAGGAATATTACACTTACTGAAACTTTTCACTGATTCCATAAATTCTTGATTTTTATTTAGTGAAATTATTTTAATGGTTTTACAGTGTTGATTTGGTAATGTAAGGAAAATAAGGGGAGCAAAACTGGTGAAAATGCAAATGCTTTCTAATAGAATATCTTTTAAATAGCATTTTGTCCTCTCTTCACATGTAAGTATGAATGTGCATTTGAACATGTATGCCAGTGTGTGATGAAAAAATTTAAAACCTTGTGAGTGGCACCTGTGGCTCAGTGAGTAGGGCACCGGCTCCATATACTGAAGGCGGCGGGATCAAACCCAGCCCCGGCCAAACTGCAACAACAACAACAAAATAGCCGGGCATTGTGACAGGCGGCTGTACTCCTAGCTACTCGGGAGGCTGAGGCAAGAGAATCACCTAAGTCCAAGAGCTGGAGGTTGCTATGAGAAGAAAAAGTTTAAAACTTGTGTGCTCATATTGGACTTACATAAATAATATGGTTTGAAATATTTCTTACTAAAATATGAATAAATATAGACTGTATGGTGATTGCCATAGGGAACCTATTTCAAGAAAACCACCTGTTCTGAGTCTTGATGAAAAATTAAGAATTAGAGTTGCTGATCTGACTTGTTAGAATTAGGTCATGACATGCAATAGCTGTTGGTGGCTAAGAATTTAGTAGGAAACTAACTACTGTTTCACTTCTTACATTTAAATTTTTAATTCATTTTGAGTTAATTTTTTGTATATATACACTGTTGGTGGGAATGTGAATTAGTACAGTCATTATAGAAAATGATATGGAGGGGCCTCAAAAAAGCATAAATAGAACTACACTATGATCCAGCAATCCTACTACTGGGCATACACATCCAAAGGAAATAAAATCAGCATGTCAAAGAGATAACTGCATTCTTATGTTCATGGCAGCTATTGTAGAATAATCACAATAGCCAAATAGGGAATAAACCTAAGGGTCTATCAGTGGATAAATGTATAAAGGAAATGTGGTTTATGTACACAACGGAGTACTACTTGGCTTTAAAAAGTATGAAAATCTTGGCTCGGCACCTGTAGCACAGTGGTTATGGTACCATCCACAGACATCAAGGCTGGCAGGTTTGAACTTAGCCCAAGCCTGCTAAAGAACAATGATAACTGTAACAAAAAAATAGCCAGGTATTGTGGTGGGCACCTGTAGTCCCAGCTGCTTGGGAGCTGAGGCAAGAGGATTGCTTAAGCCCCAAGAGTTTGAGGTGGGTGGGAGCTGTGATGCCACAGCACTCTACTGAGAGTGACATAGTAAGACTCTGTCTCAAAAAGCAAACAGAAAAAAAAAAAAGCAGAAAAAGGGAAAAACAGAGAAATAAGCTGAGCGAGATGGAATACAAACAGGTTAGCTAATTTACTTTTAAACCAGCTTCTACATTCCTTATCTGAGCAGTCCCTGTTTTTTCTTAGAAGCCTGGTCTGTAGGGGATACAGCTTGCAAACACCTCTGCTGGATCTGGAAGGAATGGCCACAGAGGAAGCTGCATGCAAGGCCTGAGTAGAAAGATTAACCAGGCCAACCCCCTGCCCAGTCAATAGTCAAAGCAAATACCCATGGTGGAGATTTATATTTGGCCAGGGGAGAGATCAAGGGAACAGCTCAAGCCCTGACATATGGGCAGGAAGGATTGTGTACCTCTTTATCACAGAGGAAGATGCCTCTGAGTGGAGATCAGAAGAAAATTCTTCTGTCCCATCGATTCTTCAGAGGAGACTGATACCGTGCCTGTAGTCCCAGCTACAGAGAATTAAAGGGGATTAACCTCCGCTAAGGAATCTGTGTGTGACAGCAGACAGGAGTATTCCCCCACACAAGTCTCAGGTTTCGAATTTCTCAAGGCTGCTCTGCCCCTTAAAGTTAGTGGTTATAGATAGAATAAGAACTAACAAGTTTACACAGAGAAACTGCTGATGTTTTTGTTCTCTTCCTTAGCTTACCCTCTGGGCTAATGAGAAAATAATCTTCAATAAAAGCTGAGTGGAACTAACACTCAGGACCATTTCACTGAATCCCACAAACTAGTGATGGCCTCCTGTGTTTCCCACCTTTGCAAACTATATTCTGCATGTCCTGTCTCTTTATCTCTCACTGTTTCTAATTTCCCTTTCTTTTCTTTTCTTTTCTTTCTTTCTTTTTTTTGAGACAGAGTCTTAGTATGTCACCCTCGGTAGAGTGCTGTGGCATTACAGCTCACAGCAACCTCCAACTCCTGGGCTTAAGCAGTTCTCCTGCCTCAGCCTCCCAAGTAGCTAGGACTACAGGCACCCACCACAATGCCTGGCTATTTTTTGGTTGTAGTTGTAATTGTTTTTTGGCAGGCCTGGGCTGGATTTAAACCCGCCAGCTCTGGTGTATGTGGCTGGCCCCTTAGCCGCTTGAGCTACAGGAGCTGAGCCTAACTTTACTTCTCTTAAGTCAATCATCACCAGTTCCATAGGTCTTAAAGGACCCTGCCCCTAGGGTGGAACCCCAGCAAGCAGGACCCTATCTCTCCTAAAAATAGAAAACTTAGCTGGACATTGTGGTGAGTAACTTTAGTCCCAGCTACTCAGGAAGCTGAGGCAAGAGGATTGTTTGAATCCAGGAGTTTGAGGTTGCTGTGAGCTAGGCTAATGTCAAGGCACTCTACCCAGGACAACAGAGTGAGACCTTGTCTCAAAAGAAAAAAAAAGTGAACTTAGAGAAACAGAGAGTAGAATGGTGGTTACCAGGGATTGTGACAAGAGCACATGTTCCTTTAAGAGTACAACATTTCAGTTAAACACGAGGAATAAGTTCAAGAGACTCATTGTATGACGTGACTATTGCTAATTAAGCATGTATTGTATGCCTGAAAATTGCTAGGAGAGTAGATGTAGAAAGATACTCATCAAGAAAAGAAATGGTAAGTATATGAATGTGAGGTGATGCGTATGATAATTAGTTTAGCCATTCTACAATGTATACCGACTCCAAAGCATTGTGCCATATGCCATAAATATGACATAATTGACAAAATATGACAATGTCTATTTGTCAATTAAAACAAAAAAGGATTCAGTAACCAAGTCAAAGAGAGTAATTGCTTTAAAACTTTCTAGCATGTGATTGTAATTATCCATATTAGTAATTTCATAGAGGCCACTGTTTTATGTGATACGGCTACAGGCAATGACTTAACATGCCGTTCTCCTCCCCCTCTTCCTCTGCTTCCACCTCCCTCCTCTTCTGTCTCCAGATAGTTACACATAAAATAGTCACCTGGAACTCTGACTCATATACTTTTTCCATATCCCCAAACCCACCCCTTGCAGATGGCTTGTTTTGACAGGTATTTTGGTGATGATTCACTATGGTAGGATAGCAGCCTGGAAACACAGTTACTTGATAATTTCTTATCTACAACCAGAGATAGTGGACGGCGCCTGTGGCTCAGTGAACATTGTTTGAATCCAGGAGTTTGAGGTTGCTGTGAGCTATATACCATATACCGAGGGTGACAGGCTCCCATATACCGAGGGTGACAGGTTCAAACTCGGCCCCGGCCAGCTAAAACAGCAGTGGCAACTGCAACAAAAATAGCTGGGCATTGTGGCAGGCGCCTGTAGTCCCAGCTACTCGGAGGCTGAGGCAAGAAAATCGCCCTAGCCCAAGAGCTGGTGGTTGCTGTGAGCTGTGACACCACGTCACTCTACCGAGGGCAGTAAAGTAAGACTCTGTCTCAAAATAAATAAATGAATGAATAAATAAATAAAACCAGAGATAGCTCCTAGGAAGATCAAGGTTGAACCAAATAGATCAATTAGTATTCTCATAAGATTAAGAAGATAATATGATCAGAATAATCTAGAAGCAAGGCACTATGCTAATCACTTTACATATACTATTTAATTTAACCTGCAAAAAACACAGATATATGGGTGGCGCCTCTGGCTCAGTGAGTAGGGCACTGGCCCCATATAAGGAGGGTGGTGGGTTCAAACCTGGCTTGGCCAAATTGCAACAAAAAAATAGCCAGGTGTTGTGGAACGTGCCTGTAGTCCCAGCTACTCAGGAGGCTGAAGCAAGAGAATCACCTAAGCCCAGGAGTTGGAGGTTGCTGTGAACTGTGATGCCACGGCACTCTACCGAGGGCGACAAAGTGAGACTCTGTCTCTTAAAAAAAAACAAACAAACAATGTAGACATATATATAGACCTATTTTCAAACCATACACTAAAGTTGTTGCTTTTGAAATATATAGTGTGGCCATAAAGTTCATGTAAAATTGCATATAAATTTTATGTCCACCCTGTATATTGTTATTATATCCCCTTTTTCAATAAATAACTGGGTAATAGAAAACTGGCCTGAGAAACTGAATTCTTCCTAATGTGTATGCTGAGTGTGAGTCAACTGTTTTATTTTATTCATTTATTTTTTTTTATTTTGAGACAGAGCCTTATTATGTTGCCCTCGGTAGAGTGCTGTGGCATCACAGCTCACAGCAACCTCAAACTCTTAGTCTTAAATGATTCTCTTGCCTCACTCAGCCTCCCAAATAGCTGGGAAGACAGGCACCCACCACAATGCCCGGCTATTTTTTGTTGCAGTTCTCATTGTTGTTTAGCTGGCCCGGGCTGGGTTCCAACCCACCATCCTTGGTGTATGTGGCTGATGCCATAACCACTGTGCTACAGGCACCGAGCCAACTCTTTTAATTTTATTGAAATAATCTGAAAGTAAGCATCTAGATGTAAGTATATTCTAATAATCATACATATTTAAAATAGCTCAAATATTAATTTAGGACATAATACGTGTTTTAATACAAAACTATTATCACCACTTCATTTTATCTAAGTCACTGAGCAAACTTTAGCATTCAAGATTATCTTATCTTTCAAACCATGACAGATTATGTCTGGTAACTAGTAGTTTTGATACAGGCTTCCCCCATTCAGGGCTGGACAGGGACCCCATTTTCTATGCCTGGACAAACACTTTTTTTCCAAACCATACTCTCTGGACACAAGCAGGATAGTAGAAAGGCAGCTCTACCAGTATTTCATATGAGAAGTCCCTCCTAAAGTTGAAAAACATGCACCCTGCTGCTTTGC
This sequence comes from Nycticebus coucang, assembly GCF_027406575.1. Lineage (NCBI taxonomy): Eukaryota > Metazoa > Chordata > Mammalia > Primates > Lorisidae > Nycticebus > Nycticebus coucang. Next base: position 26,909,547 of record NC_069804.1, on the reverse strand, counting down.
CTGGGACAGGAACTGTGAAGACCACATTCATTTGCTAATACATTTCATTCACTGCTAATCAACTTTAGAGGATGTTTTCTGTCTTGGCTCTAGGTCTAGTGTGATTTGTGTTCCCAAGACCTCCCTGTTCTGGGTAGTATATGAACCCCTAAATCAGTGGTTCTCAATCTTCCTGATGCCCGATGCATTTTCATTGTTACAAAGGGGTTGCGACCCACAGGTTGAGAACCGCTGCCCTAGATGAAAGTTCCCATACGGGTTTCCCACATGGATTTCCCCGCCTCCGCTGCCAGGGGTTCTGTTGTCCTTTTCTTCTATATTCCTTTCTCTGTCAAATAAATTCTGTCCTGTCACTGATCCATGTGGTCCGTGGGTTCATTCTTTGTATCTCTGAGACCAAGGACCTGCCATGGAGAGAAATTCTGGCAGTCGTTTCATTATTGACATTTTGGTACAAGGTTCTAGGGCTGGACAGGGACACCTCTCCCATTCTCTAGGCCTGAATGAGCTCAGAAATCAGACACTCCCATCTCTAGGCATAAACATGCTGCCCTTTCCAGGCCATACCCTCTGAGAAAGATCATGAACACAAAGCAACCTGAACGGTTCTGGACAGTTCCTTCTGGAGTAGGGAACACACACCCCAATTCCTTGCTTGAGGCAAAAACTGCAAGGGCAGCATTCCTGTGATGCTGTTAGCATTATTTTCTGCCTGAAGACCTCTGGCCAATTCAAACATACTTCTCTAAGACTCCCTGCCCACGGGATAGGAAAGGTAGCATTTAAATCCCCTACACTGAAGAGTAGGGGCGGGGGTTTCTATCTGATTACCCCCTCTGCTGCCACTGCCAGAGGTTCTGTTTCCCTTCTTTTGCTTATCTATGTTTATCAGTTCTCCCATCAATAAATTATCCTGTCATTTATCTGTGTGGTCTGTGGTTTCATTCTCCAACCCCAAGACCAAGGACTCTGCAATTACATTTTTCAAAACCATTTGTTAATCACTGAGTGACATTTCTCTATGGGTCTCTTCCCTTTCTGTATGTTTTGCAAGGAAGGCACTAACTGTCCCATCGTACAAATTCTGTTTCCAAGGATGTTCATGTATCAAAAAGTACTAAAAGATAAAAGCTAATGGGATTTTGAGAGGAATATGCATCCTTGTAAAAATAACTTTACAGTGTGGCTGATTGTACGGTACAGAGAAATTTTAATTAGTAAAATTGTAAAGTAAAATGTAATAATATACATCTTCAACAGTATTTTAATAGTGATTTCAGCTAGCTATTGTATTCCAGCTAAATTAAACTTCCTTTGTTCTATTCTTTTCTTGAAATTACACATCTACTTTTATGCATGGTGTTTAAAGTTTAATTTGGCAAAGTTGTATTTTATTTAGCAGGAAATCTAAGCAAAAAGCATATGGAATAAAGAAGTATTAAGACCTTGATTACATTTTGCCTTTTCACATTCTTATTAAATAACTAATTACAATTACCCAAATATCTTTGATGTCTACTTTCCCATAAAATTGGCAATAAAAGGTCTACCTTAATTCCTTCTGTTTCGCATCATTGTGATGTGGATTAAATTAAAGTGAGTTATATACTTTCCATATTAGACATTTCTCTAGAAAAAGTAGTTATTTATTTATGTATAATTTAGCTTATTACAAAAAGGATTTGGTACATATTTCAATCTTAGTAGATTGAACTAGTGCAAATCTCCTTCAGCTTTCATATACCTCCACTACTTTCAATTAATAGCACATAGTAATGTTGAATAAAATAGTGTATTAAAAATATATTTAAATATTTTCATGATTTCAAGTAAATCACAAAATAAACAGGCTACCCTCAAAGTATCAACAAAGAGTAAAGAACAAAAATACAATAATAAGAGAGTGATCTTATGCCACAGGAGTTTAAATAACTAATTTTCAAACCTAAAGGTACAACTGTAAAATAAATCCCTTAGTAACAGCAAGATCTTGAATTCTTAACTTCAGCATGAATGAAACTCCACGAATGTTGGCCTGTCTGAAGATACTGAGTTACCTGAGTTCTTTTTCTACTCTTTCTCCCCTTCTCACTACTGAACTTGATTACTTTTTTAAAAGAGGGGGAGCATTATGCTAAGCAAAAAGTGCCTAAATCAAAAGGTTACAAACTGAGCTTCTGGTTCCCACACAAGATGGAGTAAACTCATTGCTCCTTGTTCATCTCTAATTAAAGTAGCACTAAAAACTCTGGACAAAATACAACAACCACAAGATGACTCTGAAATGTGGAAAGGTGAGAGGAGACTGGCTAGGGAATCTCAGATCTTGAGGAATGACATGATGGTTATTTCTCTATTTTTTCTTTGTCTTTCTTCATTTTTTGGAAAAATATTCTAATCCTGACTGAAAATTAGATCAATCTGCAATATGGAATACCAAATGGGTACAGACTTCAGAAAGCTCAGAGAAGGCAGTGTCTGTGGCTCAGTGAGAAGGGTGCTGGTCCCATATACTGAGGGTGGTGGGTTCAAACCTGGCCCCAGCCAAACTGCAATAAAAAAAAATAGCCAGGTGTTGTGGTGGGCGCCTGTAGTCCCAGCTACTCAGGAGGCTGAGGCAAGAGAATCACCTAAGCCCACGAGCTGGAGGTTGCTGTGAGCTGTGACGCCACAGTACTCTACTGAGGGTGACAAAGTAAGACTCTGTCGTTCCCCCCCCAAAAAACAAAAAGGCTCAGAGAAAACCCTGATTTCTCAGCCAAAAGACTAGGAAATGGGTATCCCAGGATGACAGATTTTTTTTTTTTTTTTTTTTGACAAATACCCATATGGCAGCCAAAGTTGTTCTTCTTCCCTACTGTCAACACGCTCTGACTCTTACGGGCCAGTGGAGACTGAATGGGGAGTCTTGACTTCACACTGTGCTCCTGGTGGTGGCAGGTGGAGCCTCTGGCCTTCTCAACTAAAGAGTTGGAGGGATCTCAGAGAGGAAGAATCAGGAAAAAGAGGTTTTTAAAAACATCTTGCATAGCAAGTTCCTGGGCAGATTCTTGAGAAACCCACATGTGAAAGCGACCTAAATGATCATGCCAAAGGGATCAAGAACAGAACTGATACAGGGTTCCCCCCCATTCAAGGCTGGGCAGGGACCCCAGTTTTCCTAGGCTTAGGCAAGTTCATGAAGGGAATACCCTGACCTTTTGCCCTGAGCTGGAGGGTCTGGATTCATTCTTTTGTCCATAACACTCATTTTTTTTTTTGAGACAGAGTCTCATTATGTCGCCTTCGGTAGAGTGCTGTGCCATCACAGCTCACAGCAACCTCCAACTCTTGGGCTTAAGCAATTTTCTTGCCTCAGCCTCCCAAGTAGCTGGGACCATAGGTGCCCAACACAACGCCCAGCTATTTCCCAGCTATTTTTTTTTGTTGTTGCAGCTTGGCCGGGGCCAGGTTTGAGCCTGCCACCCTCAGTATATGGGGCTGGCGCCCTACTCACTGAGCTACAGGCACCTCTGAACACTCTTTTTTTTTATTTTTTTGGAGATAGATTCTCAAGCTTTCACCCTGGGTAGAGTGCTATGGCATCACAGCTCACAGCAACCTCAAACACTTGGGCTTAAGTGATTCTTTTGCCTCAGCCTCCTAAGTAGCTGAGACTACAGGTGCCTGCCACAATGCCTGGCTATTTTTTGGTTGTGGTTGTCATTGTTGTTTCGCAGGCCCAGGTTGGATTCAAACCTGCCAGCTCTGGTGTATGTGGCTGGCGCCCCAGGGGTTTGAGCTACAGGTGCTGGCCTGTTTTTGTTTTTTTTTTTTATTGTTGTCGTCGTTTTAGCTGGCCTGGGCTGGATTCAAATCCACCAGCCTCAGTGTATATGGCCAGCGCCCTACCTGCTGAGCTCCTGGATCCTCCCTCAAAAATAACACTCATTAATGATGAAAATGTGTTTCTATTTGCCAAGTCTTGGCCAGTTGTAAATTTCTCAAGGCCTAATACCCTTAGATAAAAAGCCCACATAGAAACTCCTCAGTTACTTCTTTCCTCCTGCCAGAGCTCTAGTGCCCTTTTCTTCTTCTGTGTTCCTTTCTAATTTCTTTTCTTTTTTTTTTATTAAATCACAAATGTATAGATCATGTATACATTAATGCATGTATAGGGTACAATGTGCTGATTTCATATAGAATTAGGAGCATTTACATCACACTGATTAATATAAACCTCATCTCATTTACTTAATTATTGTGTTAAGTGTTAAGTCATTTATGCTCTATACTTAGTAAATCTGACAAGTACCCTTGCGTTATGTACCATAGGTGTGATCCCACCATGATCTGACCTCCCCTTTGATCTGATCCCCACCCCCACCCCTCCTCCTTCCTCCCTCCTTCATCCTGGGCCATAGTTGTGATCTACTCTTCATATGAAAGTGTGAATGATTGTAAATTGGTTTCATAATAATACTGAGTACATAGGATATTTTTTCTTCCATTCTTGAGATACTTTACTAAGTACAATATGTTCCAGCTCCATCCATGTAAACGTAAAAGAGGTAAAGTCTCCATCTTTTTTAAAGCTGCATAATATTCTATGGTATACATATACCACAATTTATTAATCCATTAATGGGTCGATGGGCACTTGGGCTTCTTCCATGACTTGGCTATTATGAATTGAGCTGCAGTGAATAAGCTGGTACAGGTATCTTTATTATAAAGTGATTTTTGGTCTTTTGGATACATACCTAGTAGAGGAATTGTAGGATCAAATGGCAGATATACTTTTAGATCCCTGAGTATTCTCCATATTTCTTTCCAAAAGGGATATATTAGCTTTCATTCACACCAGAAGTGCAGAAATGTTCCCTTTTCTCCACATCCATGCCAACATCTGTAGTTTTGGGATTTTGTTATGAGAGCCACTCTTACTGGAGTTAAGTAAAACCACCTCTCAAAGTGGTTTTGATTTGCATTTCTCTGATGATTAAAGATGATGAGCATTTTTTCATGTCTGTAGGCCATGAGCCTATCTTCTTCAGAGAAGGTTATGTTCAAGTCCCTTGCCCACAATGAAATGGGATTACTTTTTTTTTTTTATTAATAAGTTTGAGTTCTCTGTGGATTCTGGTATCAATTTTTTTTTTTTTTTTTTTTTTTTTTGCAGTTTTTGGCTGGGGCTGGGTTTGAACCCGCCACCTCCAGTATATGGGGCCAGTGCCCTACTCCTTGAGCCACAGGGGCTGCCCTGGTTATCAAATCTTTGTCGGATTCATAACCTGAAAATATCCTCTCCCATTCTGAGGGCTGTCTGTTTGCTTTACTTACCATGTTCTTGGCTGTGCAGAAGCTTTTTAGTTTGATCAGATCCCAGTAATATATTATTGGTGTTGTTTCAATTGCTTGGGGGGGGAGTCCTCCTCATAAAGTGTTCTTCTAGGCCAGTTTCTTCAAGTGTTTCTCCTACACTCTCTCCAAGAATCTTTGTAGTTTCATGTCTTGTTTAAATCTTTCATCCAGTGAGAGTCAATTTTTGTTAATGGTGAAAGGTCTGAGTCCAGTTTCAATCTTCTACGAGTCGCTAGCCAATTCTCCCAGCACCATTTGTTAAATAGGGAATCTTTTCCCCAATTTATATTTTTGATGGGTTTATCTGAGATCAAATGATGGTAAGTGTCTGGCTTCATCTATTGGGTCTCAATTCTGTTCCATATATCTACCTCTCAATTTTTGTGTCAATACCATGCTTTTTTTTTTTTTGTAGAGACAGAGTCTCACTTTATTGCCCTCAGTAGAGTGCCATGGCATCACACAGCTCACAGCAACCTCCAACTCCTGGGCTTAGGCAATTCTCTTGCCTCAGCCTCCCAGGTAGGTGTGACTACAGGCACCTGCCATAGCGCCCGGCCATTTTTTTTAAATCAATAATTTTATTAATAGTTCTTGAATGAAGAATGTGAATTTTTTTAAAACAGCCGGCTATTTTTTTGTTGCAGTTTGGCCGGGGTCGGGCCGGAATGGTATATGGGGAACAGCATGGCCCAACCATGCTGTTTTGATCACTATCGATTTATTTATCGATTTAGTTTGAAGTCAGATAGCGTGATTCCTCCTGATTTGTTTTTATTTCTGAGTAATATCTTGGCTATTCAAGGCTTTTTCTGGTTCAATATAAAACGAAGTACTATTTTTTCCAGGTCTTTAGAGTATGATGGTGGTGCTTTGATAAAGATTGCATTGAATTTGTAAATTGCTTTGGGTAATACGGACATTTTAACAATGTTGATTCTTCCCAACCATGAGCATGGTATGTTTTTCCATTTGTTAACGTCTTCAGCTATTTCTTTTGAGAGTTTCATCATTCTCTTGATAGAGATCTTTCACGTCCTTTGTTAGGTAAATTCCCAAATATTTCATCTTCTTTGGCACAACTGTAAAGGGAATAGAGTCCTTGACTGTTCTTTCAGCTTGACTATTATTGGTATATATAAAAGCTACTGATTTGTGTGTATTGATTTTGTATTCTGAGACACTACTGTATTCCTTGATCACTTCTAAGAGTTTTGTAGTTGAGTCCCTGGGGTTTTCCGGGTAATAAAATCATATCACCTGCAAAGAGTGACAAGTTTGATCTCCTCTGACCTTATTTGTATACCCTTGATTGCCTTCTGTTGCCTGATTGCGATGGCTAAGACTTCCATTACAATGTTAAAAAGCAGTGGAGACAATGGGCAACCTTGCCTGGCTCCTGATCTGAGTGGAAATGTTTTCAGTTTTACTCCATTCAATATGATATTGGTTGCGGGTTTGCTGTAGATGGCCTCTATCAGTTTAAGAAAAGTCACTTCTATACCTGTTTTCTTAAGTGTTCTGATCATAAAAGGATGTTGGATATTGTCAAAAGTTTTTGTGCATCTATTGAGAGAATCATATGGTCTTTGTTTTTTAGTTGTTTATGTGATGTATTATATTTATAGATTTATGTATATTGAACCACCCTTGAGACTCTGGAATAAAACCCATTTGGTCATGGTGTATAATTCATTTGATGTGTTTTTGGATTCTATTTGCTAGGATCTTATTGAATATTTTTGCATCTATGTTCATTAAAGATATTGGTCTATAGTTTTCTTTTCTTGTTGGGTCTTTTCCTGGTTTGGGGATCAGGGTGATATTTGTTTCATGGAATGTGTTGGGCAGTATTCCTTCTTTTCCAATGTTTTGGAAAAGGTTAAGTAATATACGTACTAGTTCCTCTTTAAAAGTTTGGTAGAATTCTGATGTGAAGCCATCTGGACCTGGACTCTTCGTTTTTGGGAGATTTCATATAGTTGATTCTATTTCAGTACCTGATATAGGTCTCTTCGGCCTTTCCTATTCTTGCTGATTAAGTCTAGAAAGTTGGTGTACAAATTTTCATATTTTTGAGAATAAAGTTTTTTGCAGTATTCATTAAGGATTCTTTGAATTTCTGAGGTGTCTGTTGTTATTTTGCCTTTGTCATTTCTGATTGATGATATTAGGGACTTTAATTTTCTATTTTTGGTTAGGTTGGCCAAAAGTTTATCAATTTTGTTGAATTTTTCAAAAATCCAATTTTTTGATTCGTTGATCTTTTGAATAATTCTTTTGTTTTCAATTTCATTTAATTCTGCCCTAATTTTGGTTATTTCTTTTGTTCTGCTGTATTTGGGGTTGGAATGGTCTTCCTTTTCTAGTTGCTTAAGATGTCCCATTAAGTTATTGACTTCCTCTCTTTCTGTTCTCTTGAGGAAGGCTTGCAATGCTGTAAATTTCCCTCTTAAGACTGCCTTTGCAGTATCCCACAGATTCTGATAATTTGTGTCTTCATTATTGTTTTGTTCCAAAAATTTGGCAATTTCCTTCTTAATCTCAACTAAGACCCAGCTATCATTCAGCATAAGGTTATTTAGTTTCCATGACTTTGTATGAGTATGCAGATACCTATTATTGGTGAGTTCAACTTTTATTGCATGATGATCAAGAAAATATAAGGAATAATTTTTATACTTTTAAATTTGCTGAGGTTAGGGGGTGGCACCTGTGGCTCAGTTGGTAGGGCGCCGGTCCCATATACCGAGGGTGGTGGGTTCAAACCCAGCCCCAGCCAAACTGCAACAAAAAAATTGCCAGAAATACCCGGGCGTTGTGGTGGGCACCTGTGGTCCCAGCTACTTGGAAGACTGAGGCAAGAGAATCACTTAAGCCCAGGAGTTGGAAGTTGCTGTGAGCTGTGATGCCACAGCATTGTACTGAGGGCGATAAAGTGAGATTCTGTCTCCATAAATAAATAATTGTTGTGGTTAGATTGTGACCTAAGATGTGATCAATTTTGGAGGATGTTCCATGGGCTGATGAAAAGAATGTGTATTCAGTTTTGTTAGGAGGAAATGTTCTGTAGATGTCTGTTAAATTCAATTGTTGTATGGTGAAGTTTAAGTGAAAAATTTCTTTGCTTAGTTTCTTATTGGAGGATCTATCCAACACTGCCAAAGGGGTGTTAAAATCTCCGACTATTATGGTGCTGGAAGATATCAAATTGTTCATATCTGTTAGGGTTTTGCTTATAAATTGAGGAACATTTTGGTTGGGCACATAAATGTTAATAATTGATATTTCATCATATTGAGTATTTCCCTTAACAAATATGAAGTGGCCATCCTTGTCTTTCCTTACTTTTGTTGGTTTAAAGCCTAATGTATCTGCAAATAAAAATTGCAACCCCTGTTTTTTCTGATTGCCATTTTCCTGAATTATAGATGACCATCCCTTCACCCTGAGTCTATACTTATCTTTTAAAGTAAGAGGAGATTCTTGTATGTAGCAGATATCTGGCCTGAGTTTTTTTTTTTTTTTGAGACAGAGTCTCACTTTATCACCCTCAGTAGGGTGCTGTGGCATCATAGCTCACAGCAACCTCTAACTCTTGGGCTCAAGCAATTCTCTTTCTTCAGCCTCCCCAGTAGGTGGGACTACAGGCACCCACCACACAACACCTGGCTATTTTTAGAGGTGGGGGTCTCATTCTGACTCAGGCTGGTTTCAATCTGTGAGCTCAGGCAATCCACCTGCCTTGGCCTCCTCGTAGTTTATACATGTTCTGTATCGCTTTTATATTTTATCAGATCTTTTTTATTTACCATTTTCATTTAAAAGGAAATTGAAAGCATTATCTCACCAAAGATATATTACAGTTGATGAATTAGTAAAAAAAGTGGTGAATGTATAGATGTGTTCTGTTGATTGAGGGCCCTTTAATGCTTCCACATAATGTGAACCAATACTGAAGACCAAAGAAAAGAGACATGAGTTTTTTGGGGGAACTTATGTGCTAGGGCTCTGGTGGCAGCAGGCTGGACGATTCTCTATGATGCACCCAGAAAGTCGAAGTGGATGTATAGGCAAGCATAAAACATAAACTTGGGGATATGGTGTTGATGCCAGAATTTCTTCCTCAGTAGGTCCTTGGTCTCGGAGATTTGAAGAATGAACCCAAAGACCACAGATCAGTGGTAAGACAGAATCATTATTAGACAGAAAGCAGTAAAAAAGGCACCAGAGCCTCTGGCATAGGGGAAGACCCAAGCGGGAAATTGCTCTCATGGGCCCTTTGTCTAGGGGTATATATTGTCTGGAGATTTACATTTTGGTTAGGATTTGGTAGGTGGAAAAATATCCTTTAAAAGTGGAAAGCAGTTCCTCTTCTGGGGCAAGGTTATTAGGTCTTTACAGTTTTTGTCTTAGGGAAGGGATTAGGGTCTGTGTTCCCAACTCAAGGTGGAATCACCCAAAAATCGATCTCAGGCTGCTTTGTTCATGATCTTATTAGAGCCCCGAGGATGTGTCCTGGAAAAGGCAGCCTGTTTATGCCTGGAAATAGGGGTCTGATTTCTGAGCTCACCTGGGCCTAGGGAATGGGGGAATCCCTGTCTAGCCCTGAGTGGTGGAATCCTGTATCAGTGTGAGTCACCAGGTAACGTAGAGCAGTCTTCTGTAAATGTCAGCAAGGTGTAAGTCATGTTAAGGGGGTGATGTGTGGCCAGGCCCCTGAGGCTTTTTTATTTGACCCTTTCCACTTCCCTGAGTGAATTGGTGCCAGGATCTCCAATTACCCCACAAGATGCATAAGTAGAATATCTTATTACACAATAGTTGATATGTGAAGTTCTATTTTTTTTTTTAAGGTACAGTTTCACTTTGTCAACCTCAGTAGAGTGCCCTTGTGTCATAGCTCACAGCAACTCCGGCTCTTGGGCTTAGGCAATTCTCTTGCCTCAGCCTCCTGAGTAGCTGGGATTACAGGCCCCCACCACAATGCCCAGCTATTTTTTTTTTTTTTTTTTTTGTAGAGACAGAGTCTCACTGTACCGCCCTCAGGTAGAGTGCCGTGGCGTCACACGGCTCACAGCAACCTCCAACTCTTGGGCTTACGTGATCCGGCTATTTTTTTTGTTGTTTCAGTTTGGCCGGGCCTGGGTTCGAACCGCCACCCTCGGTATATGGGGCCAGCGCCCTTCTCACTGAGCCACAGGCACCACCCTATATTTGAAGTTCTAAAGTAGACAATGTGTCCCACATTTAACCAAGTAATTATAACATAATTAATTTAGCCATTGGTAATATTATAATTTTAGTGTGAATTATGTTTTTTTTTTTTTTTGAGACAGAGTCTCATTATGTTGCCCTCGATAGAGTGTGGTGGTGTCACAGCTCACAGCAACCTCAAACTCTTGGGCTTATGCGATTCTCTTGCCTCAGCCTCCTGAGTAACTGGGACTATGGGCGCCCTTCACAATGCCTGGCTATTTTTTTTTTTGTTATGGTTGTCATTGTGGTTTAGCTCGTCCCGGCCAAGTCTGAACCCACCACCCTTGGTGTATGTGGCTGGTGCCATAAGGGCTGTGCACAGACACCATGCTGTAAATTGTTTTTTATAAAAACTATATGTTGGCCACATGCAGTGGCTTATGTCTTATTCCCAACACTCTGGGAGGCTGAGGTGGGAGGATCACTTGAGCTCAGGAGTTTGAGACCAGCCTAAACAAAAGCTGGACCTGTCTCTACTAAAAATAGAAAAATAGCTGGGTGTTGTGGCAGCTATCTGTAGTCTCAGTTACTCAGGAGGCTGAGATAGGAGGATCACTTAAACCCAGGAGTTTGAGGTTGCTCTGAGCTAGGCTGACACCATGGCACTCTAGCCTGGGCAACAGAGTGAGACTCTATATCAAAAGAATAAAACAAAAGAAAACAAAACACACCTTTCTATTTTGAAAAGCATGGTACATCTCTTAGTGACTGCAAATAAAATTCAGACAAAAGAAAAACATACCACTATTTTGAGATTCTTAACTTATGCAAGTTTGTTTATCTCTTTTTGTACCACTGCACCCCATGCCGATACACAGAAGTTTTCCACTGTGTTTTGGTCTGAATTTAATTAATCAAAATTTTAGTGGAAAAATACAAGACTAGGTCATATATTTGTTGATAAGTTTAGAGATCCTGACTATCTAAACTCATATCACCTTATCTGCAATTATCAAGATATTTTAAGCCAACCTAAATATATCCAAGTATATGTTTTCTTTATCTTATTATCCTGTATAATTTGAATACAAGCACATTTGCAACCCTGAATTACTGATGTAATTATGGTAGTGTGCTGACCTGGCTAGCTGAGTAGTGATTTTGGACTCTTATTACTTTGGCATCTGTTCTGAGTTAGTAAAAACAAAATTTTTCTTGCTTCTTGTTCGTTTGGTTTTGTTTTCTTGTTTTGTCCTTGCACACCTGCAAATCTGACCATAGGAAAATGTTATTCAGAGCTGTGAAAAGTTTATGAGAAATCAGTAAGTATAAGTTAATATTTATCAGTTTCATCACCTCATGATAGGCATTTATTTGAACTTTATCAGCTTCCTGAAAATTGATGACAAAAGAAATTGTAGTGTTAGAATAATGACCAAGTTATACTTGAAGAAAGAGTTCAATATAAAATTTTTGCATATATATCACACACACATACACACACATATGTTTGAGCTTTGGGGAAAAGTTCAGATTCTTACAAACTATAAGAATACTCATATACCATAAAACAGAAATGACGTTTAGAAGTCTAAAATGATCAATCTAGATTTTGTTTCTGTTCTAGGAGTTTTTAAATACTTGATTGTGTCTCAAAACCTGTGTTTTATTTATGTATTACTCCATGGAAAACCATCCTAAACTTAATGGTACAGGTGTACTATTTATTTGTAATTTAATTTAATTTATTTATTTTTGAGACAGATTCTGACTTTGTCACCCTCAGTAGAGTGCTGTGACATCACAGCTCACAGCAACCTCAAACTTGTGGGCAGAAGCGATTCTCTTGCCTCAGTCTCTGGAGAGGCTGGGCTACAGGCATCTGACACAATGCCCAGCTATTTTTAGAGATGAGGTCTTGCTGTGGCTCAGGTTGGTCTTGAACTTGTGACCTCAGGTGAGCCACCACGCTCAGCCTGAACAACTATTTTGTTATGCTCACAATTTTGTGGTGCAGGAATTTAGAAAAAGTACATTGGGGTCAGCTTGTCCCTATTCCATAGTGTCTTGAGGTCACATCTTGTAAGATAAAGGCAAAGATTGAATACAGGCAGCTGGAGGCTGAAATCATTTAAAAGTTTATTCATTCACAAGTCTGGTGTTTAATGCTGGCTTTTAGCCAGAACACTTACGTGTGACTTCTCCACGTGGCTGCTTGTGTTTTCTCATTGCATGGTGAGTGAATTCTAAGATTAAGTGTCTCATGAGAACTACTTTGTAGTTATATCTCCTTTTATGACCTTTAATGACCTATTCTCAGAAGTTGCAACACTGCTCAAATTCAAGGAAGTGGAGCATAGACTCCCGTCTCCTGATGGTTGGTGTGTTGCTGCCTGGCCAGGTTTATCTGCTTGGTGCCCAAGGAAAACCAATATCCAGAGACAGTGGGATTTACAGTAGAGAAGGAGTTTATTCTGCATAGTGCTAAGTGGGGAGATCAGAGAAATGTCTTACATCTGACTTTCTGAGAATTTAGGGGAGAAGAGATTTTTTTTTGTTTTGTTTTTTGTTTTTTTGTTTTTTTGTTTTTGCAGTTTTTGGCCAGGGCTGGGTTTAAACCTGCCACCTCCAGCATATGGGGTTGGCACCCTACTCCTTTGAGCCACAGGTGCTGCCCATGGGGGAGAAGAGTTTTAAAGACAGTTTGGTGGGCATAGGATTAGGCGATCAGGGGCTGCTACTTGGCTGGTTTCAGGGCAGAATCATCAGTTCTTTGGTATGGGTCGCTGTCTAGGTAGATCAGTTACTGGAATTCAGGGCCTTGGGTGAAGGGGTCAAAGATAGGCTGAGTCAGTTTCTTGGCCTGAGTGTGTTGTGGGATGGCCATTCTGGTGGTCGATGACGTGGAGGTTAGACCTGCTTATTGAAATAGTATGAGGCAAAGATGACTACAAGCTCTGGTGGCAACTAGCAAACTTCTTTATTTCTGACCAGCTTAAATAGCCAGTTCTGCAGGTACACACTGTTAATCAATAATCACCCAATCACTTCACAGGTATATTGTAAAAACAAATTAACTTTTTCCTGGAATCTGCTAATCTGCTGATCAATTGATACTCATTCTTTCTATTGTATTTAAAATTAGTAGCCCTGGAAAAACATGCCCTTGGCCAGTTCCCCCCCCCCCCCCAAAACCACTAATTCACAAGACCGTGATTGTTCTCCTGTTCTCTGGAGGCCCAAATCACCTGGAGGCAGAGATCTAGTCTTACAAAACCACAGCCCGAGATTCCTAGGACTTACCAGTGACGTGTTTGCATGCCCTAGCCCCAGGGTCAGCTTCTGAGCACTGGACTTTTACCTCCAAAGCACTCAGGCTTAACGGCCTAGTTGGGATTCAGCCCCGGTTTCAGCCTGACTGTGCAAAGTAAGAATTTATCTCTGCTCACTCTCAGAATGGTGGGCACAGAGGCATATAGGCTTTTCACCTATGGAGTGGGTCAGTCAATCCACTGGAATGCAGGACCTGGAAGATATCTCAAAAACTACCCCTAGGTTCTGAACAGGTGATGTTATTTACAGAGAAGAGTTTAAGCATCTTTACAACTACCAGCTGTGCCCTCTCCAGTAGCAATTATAGTGACGCAAACAAGAGGACAATGACTATTATCAAGCAAATGAGGGGACAGTGGCTGATTATAATCATTATTTTACCTAAGCCTGTTCCTTCACAGAGTTTGATTATTATCATTATTTTAGTTAAGTCTGTTCCTTCACAGAGTTTTGGGGCCCTTACTCTAGTTCTCACCTTCATCAGTCTGTAATGGCAATCTCAGGTGTATTAAAATCACTTTTTAAGAAAAGATGCGGTACACGAAATATTGTGGCTGTTTTTGGAAAATGCAGTGTGGCACAGGCAGATTGAGCATACACTTTACCAAAGAAGGAAGACATATAAATGGGCCAAAAAGAACCAGAAAAGATGACTGGCATCATTAGTCATCCGGGAAATGCAATGACAACCACAATAAAGCATTATTACATACCCACTAGAGTAGTTAGTTACAAAAAAGAATAAACCTAGTATTAGTATGTGCAGTCAGTGGGAATGCAAATGGTACAACATTGCCAGTGGGAATGGTATACATTGTTGGTAGGAATGCAAATGGTATAACCATCTTGGAAAATAGCTTGGTAGTTTCTTATGAAGTCACATGTACACTTACCATATAATCCAGCAATTGCTCTCCAAATTCTTTATCCAAAAAAAATGAAGACATATATCCACACAAATATTTATACAGTTATGTGTCACTTAACGATTGGGTACATTCTGAGAAATGCATCCTTAGGAATTTTGTTGTGTGAGTATCACACACCTAGACTGTACAGTATGGTCTGTTGATCCCAGGCTACAAACCTGGACAGCAGGTTGTTGTACTGAATTATAATCTGCTTGAAGCACTGTTGTACATGCTATTCATCATAGACCAAAATATAGTTATGCAGCATATGACTGTATATGAATGTTTATAGCACCCTTATCCATATTTGTATATATATATAAATCAATGAATACTTGTCCATATTTATTTATATATTTATAGATACAGATATTTATCCATACTAAATACCTGAAAATAACTCATAGCTCATTGATAGGTGATTAGCTAAACAAATTTTGGAGTATCTATGGAATTCTATTTAGTGATAAAGGGAACAAATTACTAATCTATGCAGTATCATGGAAAAATCTCAAAAACATTCTGCTGTGCAAAAGGACCCATATAAAAAATACATGTGCCATATTCCATTTATATGAAATTCTAGGAAATAAAAAATACATTTATAATGACCAAGAGCTGAGCAGTGGCTCTCCAGGCTTTGGGTGGGTGGCAGGAATATTCCCTCTTAACCACCTTCTGGAGAATCAAATGTAAGTCTATGTTTTAGAGTCAGGTAATTTCACACTACCCCTCAGGAATTTGAATCTAAAGAAATGATGTGGTGATAGAAGGGTATGTGAGAATTTAGTCATGCCCGTGATGCCATGCTGACACCAAATATAAGTCCAGCAAAACGATGCCAAAGCAGTACCATATCCTGGCAG
Organism: Nycticebus coucang; assembly: GCF_027406575.1. Taxonomy (NCBI): domain Eukaryota; kingdom Metazoa; phylum Chordata; class Mammalia; order Primates; family Lorisidae; genus Nycticebus; species Nycticebus coucang. The sequence goes on along the minus strand of NC_069804.1, from coordinate 26,893,895 downwards.
TTTCTGTAGCATGATGTTGATTGTGTCTGCATCGCTCAGGGTCCCTTTGTGTTTTCTAGTCATCTCCTGAACTTGATTCTTAAGCCTTCCTATTGATTCAGTTAACTGTAGCTACTCTTCCAATAAATTTACATTTGCCTTGAGTTAACTTGGAGTCAGCTTCTATTTCTATTGCCTTAAAAAATAAAAAAAAGAACCTTGACTGTAACAGACTTTTGGGTGGTGCATAATGGAAATTTTTTTTTTTTTTATGCAGCAGGAAAACTCTTTAGCAGGGAATTAAATAGAAAAATATTCTTGTGTTCAGTATACTTAATGATAACATTGTTTTCAATGCATATTGGTTTACATCACAGTCATATTCTAAGAATCATCATTTTTCACTCTGATTTTGTAGATAATGATAATAAATTGCCTTGCTTCTTAATCTTTGACCTATTAGGATCCCTATTTGGGGGGCACTTAATTTAAAAATTCAGGCTACAACTAATATTAGCCTCTAAAATAATCTCTTTTCTAATAGAGGTTTTCTTACTCTCTCAGTAAGCCTCTGAAATAATCTCTTTTCTAATAGAGGTTTTCTTACTCTCTCAGTAAGTTCTTTCGTGAGTTTCAAGTCACCTTTGATGTTGATTTTGCTTTTTAGTGTTGGGCGCTTGACGGTCTTTTTTGGCAAATCTGTTCTTTCTTACTCTAGTTAATTCACTAGATCCCTATTGTTTTCCCATCTCTGAGCAGACATCTTAGTACTTGGTCTCTTTAAATGCCTTGGTGCTACTCAGGCCAAGCCTCCATCTCTTTGAGCATCACCTTTTAGTAATTCTATTGATTGCCAGTCAACAGATTTCTTTAACACCATTTTCCAGCCAGAACATCCACTGGCTGCCCTCCAGTGGACATTGCTGGTTACATGGGCAGGCTGCCTGCTTGCTTATCTTTTCCTACGGCCTGCTGGCAAACTCCCCTAGCACTTGACTTGCCAGTCCAGATTGCTATTATTAATTGGTAGAAACTTCTCAGACCATGTTTCCCATGGCTTGATAAAGTCTCTAGTCAATAGGCCTCTTGGTGTGTCTACTCAGTCCTGAGGGATGATTTGGTAATACCATGACTTTTGTTTTCATTTATAGTATAGCTAAATCCATTATTGTTCTTATACTTGGCCTAATTAGATTAGACTAGATTTCACATATTGCATATCTTTCCTTTTCCATCCTCTTCCTCTTTTAAATGTAGTTAGAGAAACTTTCATCCTTATTTAAATCATCCAGGAAATTTCTGGAAACATTCTACAGATTTGAATTTCTACCAGAAAATATGCTCAGTTAGAGTCTTTGAAATACTGTGAATTTACTTCTTCTGTCTGAAAAGAAGTACATAACAGAGGGTGAGTTTCAAAAGAGGAAGAAACTAAATATTCTTGGTGTCTTATATATTTTCCTTTCATTTGCATTATATATTTACATCAAATTTATTATCTGATAAGATCAATATAATTGAGCGGCACCTGTGGCTCAAATGAGTAGGGCACCAGCCCCATATGCCAGAGGTGGCGGGTTCAAACCCAGCCCTGGCAAAAACTGCAAAAAAAAGAAAAAAATCAATATAATTATAGAATACTATTGATTAAAACACATAATGTCAATATTTGAGGATTTTTTTTTTTTTTAAGACAGAGTCTCACTACGTTGCCCTTGGTAGAGTGCCATGACATCACAGCTCACAGCTCACAGCAACCTCTGACTCTTGGGCTTAAGTAATTATCTTGCCTCAGCCTCCTGAGTAGCTGGGACTACAGGTGCCCACCACAATGCCCGGATATTTTCTTGTTGCAGTTGTTATTGTTGTTTAGATGGCCTGGGCCGGGCTCGAACCCATCAGCCTCTGTGCATGTGGCTGGCGCTATAACCACTGTACTACGGTCGCTGAGCCAGGATTCAATTTTTTTTATCTTATTGCTTTGTAGAATAATTACTTGTAAACACTGTCTTCTTTTAATGTATGTAAGTTTATAAACAAAACAAGTTTATAAAATGTTACTAAACATTGTATCTTTCTCAAAATATGAAAGCACTTAGATCAGGAACTCTGCCAGATATATAAGTGCATCCGTGTTGAGTATCTGGGTTGATACCTTAGAATGTTTATCTGGGTAGATGCACACACACTCTGTACATCCTGATAAAACAAATGCAACTATGGTAATAGATCACTAACTTTTTATATTTTGGATTAATATAAATACATGGTTAAAAGTATCAGAGAGGGCGGCACCTGTGGCTCAGTGAGCAGGATGCCGGCCCCATATACTGAGGGTGGCGGGTTCGAACCTGGCTTCTGCCAAACTGCAACAACAAAAATAGCCGGGCCTTGTGGCAGGCACCTGTAGTCCCAGCTACTCAGGGGGCTGAGGCAAGAGAATCGCCTAAGCCCAAGAGCTGGAGGTTGCTGTGAACTGTGACGTCACAGCACTCTACTGAGGGTGACAAAGTGAGACTCTGTCTCTAAAAAGATAAATAAAATAAAAGTATCAAAGACAAGTTTAATTATATTCCAATCCAAAGGTCGTTTCCTTCTGTGTATTTGGAATTGGATTCACAAGAAAAAAATAATCTGGCTCGGCACCTGTAGCTCGGCAGCTAGGGTGACAGCCACATACACAGGAGCTGGCTGGTTCAAATCTAGCCTGGGTTTGCCAAACAACAATGACGACTACAATCCCTCCCCCCAAAAATAGCCGGGCATTGTGGTGGGTGCCTATAGTCCCAGCAACTTGGGCGGCTGAGGCAAAAGAATCGCTTAAGCCCAAGAGTTTGAGGTTGCCGTGAGCTGTGACACCATAGCACTCTACCCAGGGCGACAGCTTGAGACTGCCTCAAAAAAGAAAGAAAGAAAAAAAGATCTATTATGTATATAGTTCTTATTAGCCTTTCTTTCAAACAAATCATTTATCTTTTATCGTTCAGGTCCTAAGGAAAGACAAAAGCATAAAAATCAGCCAGGCATGGTGGCTCACGCCTGTAATCCTAGCACTCTGGGAGGCCGAGGTGGGTGGATTGCTTCAGCCCAGGAGTTTGAGACCAGCCTGAGCAAGAGTGAGACCCCATCTCTACTAAAAATAGAAAAACTGAGGCAAGAGGATTGCTTGAGCCCAAGAGTTGAAGGTTGCTGTGAGCTATGACGCCAGGGCAACAGCTTGACTCTGTCTCAAGAAAAAAAAAAAGTGTAAAAATCACTTAGCTATGACTTCCTATAACAAGTACAGACTTCATGTCTGTTAATATGATACCTAATGATTCCCAACATGCTACTGTAGCTGGAATTTCTGTGTCAGGTCCATGGTCCTAAGGTTCACGGGCCAAATGAGTAAGTGTAAGGACAGAGTTTATTGAAAGATAAAAGAGATAGATAAACAAAAAGCTAGGGAACTGTTGCATGATCGGAGACGCGCGAGAGTCAGCAGTTCTGTAAGTTCATTTCACGTGCTTCATGTGGGGAGCTCTGTCACCCCACAGGGAACAGAAACACCAGTAATGTGGGGCCCAATTGGACAGCCCATGTGGGCCTTCCATCAAGGGGTTTACATACTGCTTTTTCTGTCCTGCAGGCGGGGGCGGGGGGGTTTGGAAATGTATGTCCAGAACATGTCATAATTGGCCAGGTGAATCCGGGGAAAAAATAATCCTAAAATTAGCAAAGGAATGTGGTCCTTGTGGTCCTTGTAGTCCTCTCCACGTGAGACAGTAGGGTTTGTGCTCTCTAAGGGGAACTACCCACATAAGATACTGATCAGGCTGCTTTCTCCTGACATTGCTTGAGCCCAGAGAATACGGCCTGGAAAGGGCCTGTTTGTGACTAAAGATGGAGGTCTATGAAGAGATTGATTTCTGAGTTCACCCAAGCCTAGAAAATCGTGGTCTCTGACGGGCACTGAATGGGGGAACCCTATATTAATATTTATTTGGGATAGCTCTTTTTGTTTGTTTGTTTGTTTTGAGACAGTTTCACTATGTTGCCCTCGGTAGAGTGTCATGGCATCACAGCTCACTGCAACTTCAAACTCCTGGAATTAAGCAATTCTCTTGCCTCAGCCTCCCAAGTGGCTGGGAATACAGGCACCTGCCACAGTGCCCGGCTATTTTTTTGTCACAGTTGTCGTTGTTTAGCTGGCCTGGGCCGGGTTAGAACCCACCACCCTTGGTGCACGTGGCCGGCCCCGTAACCACTGTGCTACGGGTGCCGAGCCATGGGACAGCTTTTAATATCCTCACACTAGTAATAACCTAAAAAGTAGATTTCCTCTAGTATACTCTTAGCAAAAAAAAAAATACAAAACAATGTCTCAACGAAAACTATGTTTATACTAAAATTAGGTATTTAGAATGTATTGTTATCTTGTGCTATGGTATCATGGATGGTTACACATACATGGATAGAAATAAAAATTGATTTTTAAGGAATTTTTGACCTTGCCTATAGTCATATTGACTTTTTCTGTGTGAGGATGTAGTAAATTTTGGAATAAGAAATGTTTTGGACTTGGTGCCTATAGCTCAGCAGCTAGGGTGCCAGCCACATACACTGTAGCTGGCGGGTTCGAATCCAGCCTGCATCTGCCAAACAACAATGACAACTTCAACCAAAAAAAAAAAAAATAGCGGGGCATTATGGTGGGCACCTATAGTCCCAGCTACTTGGGAGGGCTGACGCAAGAGAATTGCTTAAGCCCACGAGTTTGAGGTTGATGTAAGCTGTGAGACCATGGCACTGTACCCAGGGGAACGTAGTGAGACTCTGTCTCAAAAAAAAAAAAAGAGAAATGTTTTAAATACCTCAGTTTCTTTAAGGCTGTATAGTATTCCATGGTGTACATATACCACAATTTATTAATCCATTCGTGGATTGATGGGCACTTGGGCTTTTTCCATGACTTAGCAATTATGAATTGGGCTGCAATAAACATTCTGGTACAAATATCTTTGTTATGTTGTGATTTTTGGTCTTCTGGGTATATGCCCAGCAGAGGGATTACAGGATTGAATGGCATGATCATATCAATGTATACAGTTATGATTTAATAAAAATAAATAAATAAATACCTCAGTTTCCATAAGAGAAAGTTTTATTTATAATCTACTTATCCAGGGAGCTAAAGTATTTGCAGTAAATAATTGTTTATTTGCATTTTAAGCATATATATATATGTATATATATATAACTTTTACTTGATGTCCTTAAGGACTTGAGAAAAATACTGTTCACAAAAACCAGATTACAGAGACAGTTTAAGAGATAATTGGTTGTTCTGGATGCTTCAGTTTAGATCCCCAAAGAGCAATGCACTTGGACTACATTAACTCAGCTCCTTGAAGAAATTCTTTTGTTTTCATAAAGAACTAGGTAAATATATTCATCTCATAATATTTCTGCATTCCCTGGTACCTTCATCGTTTTTATTCTAAAATAATTTCTGATCTTTGTTTTCATCTTTTTTGGGGAGCTTCGTTAATTTTAATAGCCTACAATTTTTAAAAAAATTTTAAATGTCGATATAAAATACTGCATCAATACTCTTTCTCCCTGTTTGGAGGATTTTTTAAAACTTTATCTTGTCCTAATGATACAGGGTTCTACCACTCAGGGCTGGACTGGGATTCCCCCATTCTCTAGGCCCAGGTGAGCTCAGAAATCAGACCCCCATGGGCTCTAACAAGATCATGAACAAAGCAGCCTGAGATGGTTTTTTTGGGTGGTTCCACCTTGAGTAGGAAGCACATATCCTAATCCCTTTCCTGAGACAAAAACTGTAAAGACCTAGTAACCTTGCCCCAGGGGAGGGACTGCATTGAATTTTGAAAGGATATTTTTCCACCTACCAAATCCTAGCCAAAATGCAATTCTCCAGACAATATATACTCCTAGACAAAGGGCACATGAGAGAGATTTCTGACTTGCGTCTTCCCCTTTGCCAGAGGCTCTGGTGCCTGCACTGTATTCCTTTCTGTCTAATAATGATCCTGTCTTACCACTGATCTGTGGTCTGTGGGTTCAGTCTTCAAATCCCTGAGACCAAGGACCTACTGAGGAAGACATCTCGGTATCACTAAGACCTCTAGTGCAATGACTGATTCAATGTAGTATAAGTGTAAGTGTTATTTGTATAATTCTTTCAAATTTTCTGTATGTTTGCAACTTTTCATAATAAAATTCTGAAAAAATAAATGCTTGTTAGTCATATGCTTATGTGAAACTTTTCACATATCACATGAGTCCTTACCTGCTCACCCAATGTGTGTTTGTTGTTCTCTGACTTGGAAGTATAATCACTAACAATATATAAATAAATAGAACATGGTAGCTAAAAACAGTGTTTCTGGAATTTTATTTTCTTACATTTATTTTTTGGCTTCCCCATTTACTGGCATTTGAACTTTAGGTTTCCTCATCTGCATATTAGGAAAAAAAGCAATACCTACCTCATATGATGCAAAAATTAAACATGAAGATACATTGAACATACTTAAAACCATGATTAGCACATGTTAAAAGCTAAATAAATATTAACAATTATTATTACTGCTCTGATGATGTAGGTATTGTTTATTTTTCTCTGCTGTCCTCTTACTAACCGAAAGTAGCTTCCTGAAACAAACTGTATATTATTTATTTATTTATTTGTTTGTTTAGACAGTCTCACTTTGTCACCCTTGGTAGAGTGCAGTGGCGTCACAGCTCACAGTAACCTCAAACTCTTGGGCTTAAGCGATTTTCTTGCCTCATCCTCCCAGTACCTGGGACTATAGGCACCCGCCACAAAGCCTGCCTATTTTTTGTTGCAGTTGTCATTGTTGTTTTCGCAGGCCCAGGTCGGGTTCAAACCTGCAAGCCCTGGTGTATGTGGCCTGCGCCTTAACCACTGTGCTACAGGCACTGAGCCTATTTATGTATTTTATGAGACAGAGTGTCACTATGTCACCCTCAGTAGAGAGCTGTGGTGTCACAGCTTACAGCAACCTTAAACTCTTGGGCTTAAGTTATTCTCTAGCCTCAGCCTCCCAAGTAGCTGGTACTACAGGCACCTGCCCACCTCAATGCCCAGCTATTTTTTGTTGTTGTTGTTGAAGTTGTCATTGTTGTTTAGCTAGCCCTGGCCAGGTTCAAATCTGTCAGCCTGGGTGTATGTGGCTGGCGCCGTACCCAGTGAGCTATGGGCACCACTCTGTATTTTCCTTTTAACCTCTGACCTTACCCCAAATAGGAGATGTTGGTAGGATCCCTTTTTGTCACATTTTTGTATTTTTTGACTTTTCCATCTTGGAATCACTGTTATAATCAATCTGAGTATTTAATATTGTGATTGTATGTATTGCATGCCGTTTAGTCAAGACATGAAAGGCTTTTATTAAGTTGAAGTCAACAGCATCTTGAAGTAAAGAAGTACATTAAAATTTGTGATCTGTTCTCTTAAATGTCAAATGATAGATACACTTTGACAATCATTTAGTTAAAACAAATGAAGGAAGTTAATTGCTAGTTACTTTTTTTTTTTTTTTTAGAGACAGAGTCTCACTTTGTTGCCCTCCCTAGAGTGCCCTGGCATCACACACAGCTCACAGCAACCTCCAGCTCTTGGGCTTAGGCGATTCTCTTGCCTCAGCCTCTGGAGTAGTTGGGACTACAGGCGCCTGCCACAATGCCTGACTATTTTTATGTTGCAGTTTGGCTGAGGCCTGGTTCAAAGCCACCACCCTCGGTATATGGGGCCAGCGCCCTACTCACTGAACTACAGGTGCTGCCCTGCTAATTAATTTTTTTAAACCAAAAGTATTATTTAGCATATGTTGCCTAGTAACCCAATTATCTTTTTGACCAATACCAGTTTTGCTCAAAAACATGAGTTACAACATACTTCAAATAAATAATACTACAAATTTCTTCTTTGCAAAAATGAAAATAAAAAACCTTTGCCATTTGTTTATATAGGGATTGTATCAAGTAAAAATAATATTTGTTTAATGAATAGGATTGTGAAACCTAAACTGTAGCAGAACTATCTGAATTCTGAGTCAGGAAATGTTTAAAATTTAAGTGTCTGTAGGAAAACAAGCAAGTTTCTTCTTTTTGATATCTACTTAAAATGGTATTTAAGTATCTTCAGATGAAAAGATCTCTTATATTTCTTCCCATTTTTGCCAAATGGAAAGCACAGTGATTAATCTAGTGCCTCACTGATCGCTATTTTAAATAAACCCCACATTATTTGCAGAAGAATCATGTCTATGGAATATCTGGAACTCAATACATGTTATAACAGAGAGAAAAAACAATTTTTAATTTCCTGAAATTATCTGATTTCTGATGAGCAAAGTATATTTTTTTTAACATTCACAGTACTTAGAAATATTGTATGTGAATGAAAAGGAAAGGAAAGGAAAAAACAATAGGATGGTTTCTCTATGTCATATACATTCCCAGTGCAACTTCTGAAACTAGCTTACATACAGCGAGTGCTCTATAAATATTTGTTGATGATGATGATAGATTGCACATTTTGTATGCACTAATGTCAGTGCATGAGCACATTGCTTGTGTTTCTAAAGCTAAAGCAAGCAATAATGTTGACAAATGACCACATTCTCAGCTGCTTCTAAGTACTGGTAGTTCAGAGTCAGGGGCTCTCATCCATTTATCAAGGCTGTAACTGAAATTTAGAGGCAATGTATTTGTCCAACTTGAGCATTTAAGCATAAACACTGTTTATATTGAGTTACTTTTGTTCTTTTTAGACAGGTCGTGGGGTCAGTCTTCTCAAAGAATGTTGGACACATTCATAAGCACTGCCCTCCACATGAAGTATGAGGATTCTATCCCCTAAAAATAATAATTTACAAAAAAATCCCCACCATTCCATTTTGTGAAGTTAAGCTATTTCAGCACAGTGGTTGAGCTTTCTGTCTTTGAAGTCAGAGGAGGCTGTATTGGAATTTTACTCCACCTATTTCGATCCTTTTGCTCTTGGACACATAAGTGAAGCTTGCTAAGTCTTACCAAACTGTGAAATCCTGCTACAGAGAAGTCCCATCTCACAGATCTTTTGTGAGAATTAGATGATATATATTATGCATGTAAACATATCTGGTATATATTAAGTTCTCAAATATTAGCTACAGTACCAGTTTTCCAAGTGTTGTAATTAAAAAAAAAACAACTACATCACGTAACTATATTCTAATCTAACATTAGTACATTTCCTATTATTCTTTGTTTCTTACCCAGCCTCTTTCTTCACCAATCATTTGGAGCCAGTTCTTTCTTTAGTTTTCCACATGTTCATCTGTAACCAGGTAACTTCCTTAGATGTTATGCAAGAGGGGATCTCAACATTACTATTTCTGAAAATTTTCTATTATGGAAATGTTCAAATTATCATAGAATTATGGCAAAAAGTAAAATTAACTGATTCTATACTCATATAAAGCCTCAATAATTATCAACATTTTATAAGTCTTATTTATCTGTTTCCTGAGAACTTAGATCATGTTGGTCAACATGATTTAATTGTTTTGATTTCTTTCCAGGAATCCTATGCTCTGAAAAGATAAGAGTGTTGGTTAATAAATAAGTTCATTGTTCACTTCAGGAAATTCCTACAAATCAGTTTTATTTCTTTTTTTTTGAGACAGAGTCTCACTATGTTGCCCTGGGTAGAGGGCCGTGGCATCACAGCTCAAAGAAACCTCCAACTATTGGGCTTAAGCGATTCTCTTGCCTCAGCCTACCAAGTAGCTGGGACTACAGGTGCCCACCATAAAACCCAGCTATTTTTTGTTGCAGTTGTCATTGTTGCTTAGCTAGCCCGGGCTGGGATTGAACCTGCCACTCTTAGTGTATGTGGCTGGCATTGTAACCACTGTGCTATAGGCGCTGAGCCACAAATCAATTTATTAAAGATGATAGTCTTTTCTCTTGGGTGTACCGCTCACTACTTATTAAACAACAATTTACTTACCAAGATTTTCTTTAAGATTCTTGCTACCTCACAATGTCTACTAGTCCTAAATTATTATATTGTGAATTTTGGCCAATCCTATTCAGTTCCCTGCCTTAAAACTACTTGAGTCCACTGCACTGCTGAGGCTCTGTCAGGGTGTGTTTTCACCTGTAATCCTAGCACTCTGGGAGGCTGAGGTGGGTGCATTGCTTGAGCTCAGGAGTTCAAGACCAGCTTGATTTTAAAAATAAAATGCCGGGGCTCAGTGCCTGTAGCACAGTGGTTATGGCGCCAGTCATATACACCAAGGGTGGTGGGTTCAAACCTGGCCTCGGCCAGCTAAACAACAATGACAGCTGCAGCCAAAAAATAGCCAGATGTTGTGGCAGGCGCCTGTAGTTCAGCTACTTGGGAAGCTGAGGTAAGAGAATTGCTTATGCCCGAGAGTTTGAGGTTGCTGTGAGCTGTGATGCCACAGCACTCTACCAAGGTTGAGAAAGTGAGTCTTTGTCTCAAAGGAAAAAAAGACAGTGTTCTCCCTTCCTGAGATGATTTTGAACAGATTTAGTATTGCTTTATTAACAGATTGACTTATGATACTTAGGGGAAATCAGTAACCATATATAAGTTTGGTGTGTGCATCTGTGTGTGCGTGTACAAAACTTAGGGGGAGAAGTCAAAAGCCAAACATATGTCATTTCAACTGGAAGTTCTTTCTTTGGCATATCTAATTGATCAGGACTTTTTCAATGACAGTCATCAAGCCACAATTATACTTAACATAATTAACAATTTTTTTTTTAATAGAGACAGTCTCACTTTATCACCCTTGGTAGAGTGGTGTGGCATCACACAGCTCACAGCAACGTCCAACTCCTGGGTTTAGGCCATTCTCTTGCCTCAGCCTCCCAAATAGCTGGGACTACAGGCGCCCACCACTACGCCCGGGTATTTTTTTTCTGGTTGCAGTTTGTCCGGGGCGGATTTGAACCCACCACCCTCGGTATATGGAGCCAGCGCCCTACCCACTGAGCCACAGGCGCTGCCCAACAATTATTTCTTAATACCAACTATTACTTGATCCATATTGGAGTTTCTCTGATTATCTCAAAGGTGACTTTTTAATCTTTTTCATTTTAAATAAGGTTTCAAATAAATTTCATACATTTGATTACTAGGTTTCAAATGCCTTTTTTACTTTGTAACAGAATCCTCACTTTTGAAAATGCCTTTGGTTTGTTAGATAAACCAGGTCATTTGTCCCAGAAAATGACCTGTCTTCTCAATGTAAAAGTTTTTTCTTTTCTTTATGGTCTGCTTTTACTTTTTATCCTCCATACTCATTCCCTACCCTGTATTTTCTGTAAATTTCAGGTAGCTCTATAGGCTTTATTGTATTAAGGAACAAAGTTCTGACAAGATTATCTTATAGGTAGTATGTGTATTTCTTTTTTTTGTTATCGTTGGGTATTCATTGAGTCTTCTATAGGGAAGATCTTCTTCAGCACGTATTGGTTACTCTGACATAGAGTTTGTATGAGAATTGAAGGTTAAATTTGTATTGTCTCTTTCTTTTACCAATTTTCAGATTGATGAATTTGTATCTTTGCAGTATCCTATTGTGACTAATAAGAGTTTTTTGAGTAATGTCATGAACTCATTTATTTTTATTATATTTGATGCGTTTTTGACATGACCAAATTGTGCTTTACAGACCAATATAATTGGTTTCTAAAATTCTTGAAGAAACTTTCACTACTCTAGAGTATACATGTCAGTAAATTGTCACGAAGTGATTGTACTTATGAGACATCATAAATTTTAAAAATTAAATGAAATATCATTGCACCACCACCTTCATGCTTTATTATAATCCTTATAATTTCCTCATTAACAAAAATAAGCACTATTATGTCTTAACAGTATAGATTAATTTTTCTTATTTTGAACTTGATATGAGAAAAATCCATCCATCTTTTGTCAATGGATATTTTTGCTCAACATTGTTTTTAAGATTCCTCATTGTTGCAAGAGGCAGTGCTTTGTTCGTCTTCATTGCGTTCATCCACTGCATGAATTTTTTAGTCCATTTATTTACATACAACAGTGATTTTTCAACCGGTGTGCTACAGCACACTGATGTGCTGTGAGACAATCTTAGGTATGATGTGGAAAATTTTTAAGATCATTGATGAAATTATTTTCAGTAGGAATTCAGAGCCCCGTAAATATATTCTTTTCTTAACTCTTTTTTTGATCAACGTAATTTAAAGTTTAACTACAGGTTCAAGTGTGCTATGAGATAAAAACTGACTTATACCATGCTATCATAAATACTTTAGCTTTACATTAGGTCTTGATATTCAGTACAATTAGTTCTTCTAGTTTAAGTTAATTCATGCTTGGTTTGGGTTTTCTTTTACATGTAAATTTTATAATAGAATCAACTGGTTAATTTTCACACACAAAAAAGAAGCCAAGAGGCTGGGTGTGGTGGTTTATGCTTATAATCCAGTGCTTTTTGAGGTGAATCCATTGAGGTCAGGAGTACAAGATTAGCCTGGGAGGTTAATATAAGATCCCCTCTGTAAAAAAAGTAAAAAAGAAAAAATTAGCCAGACAAGGTGTCACTTTTCTGTAGTTGTACCTACTTAAGAGGCTAAGGTGGCCAGTATTCCAGAGCCCAGCAATATAAGGCTGAACTGAGCTATGATTGTGTCATTGCACTCCAATTTGAGCAATAGAGACTGTGTCTCTAAAAAAAAGAGGGTGGTGCCTGTGGCTCAGTAGGGTGCCTGTCCCATGTAGGAGGCTGAGGCAAGAGAATTGCTTAAGCCCAAGATTTGGAGATTGCTATGAGCTGTATGACACCACGGCACTCTACCCGGGGCAATGAAGTGAGACACTGTCCCTACAAAAAAAAAAAAGAAAGAAAACCAAATTAAAACCTGTTCAGATGCTGAGATTTTTATGTAAATTTAATAGATCTACAGATCAATTCGGTGTAAACTGCCATATTTAAAGTTCTGAGGCCGGTGTTGTGGCTCAAATTTATAATCTTAGCAATCTGGGGGGAGGAGGTAGGAGGATCTCTTGATCTCAGGAGTTCTAGACTAGCCTAAGTAAGAGGGAAACCCATCTCTAAGAAAAATAGAAAAAATCAGCTGGGTGTTGTGGCGAGTGCCTGGAGTCTCAGCTACTTGGGAAGATGAGGCAAGAGGACTGCTTGAAACTAGGAGTTTGAGGTTGCTGTGAGCTAGTCTGAAGTCATGGAACTGTAGCCTCCACAACATTGAGGTTCTGTCTCAAAAAAAAAAAAATTCTAGATACTTCAATACAGGGCAAATTACAGTTTCTATCAAGTCTCACAGTCCAATCCACACACCTTTCTTGTTAATAACTATTTTAAATGTTTGCATGTGCTAAAGCAAGTTTTTCCAACTTTATTAATGTTGTTATGAGTCATTTTATATTTATTTTTATTTATTTTTATTTTTTTAGCCTTATATAGTAAGATTTTATTTTTATTTTTTTATTTTATTTTATTTTTTTATTGTTGGGGATTCATTGAGGCTACAATAAGCCAGGTTACACTGATTGCAATTGTTAGGTGAAGTCCCTCTTGCAATCATGTCTTGCCCCCATAAAGTGTGACACACACCAAGGCCCCACCCCCCTCCCTCCGTCCCTCTTTCTGTTTCCCCCCCATAACCATAATTGTCATTAATTGTCCTCATATCAAAATTGAGTACATAGGATTCATGCTTCTCCATTCTTGTGATGCTTTACTAAGAATAATGTCTTCCACGTCCATCCAGGTTAATACGAAGGATGTAAAGTCTCCATTTTTTTAATGGCTGCATAGTATTCCATGGTATACATATACCACAGCTTGTTAATCCATTCCTGGGTTGGTGGGCATTTAGGCTGTTTCCACATTTTGGCAATTGTAAATTGAGCTGCAATAAACAGTCTAGTACAAGTGTCCTTATGATAAAAGGATTTCTTTCCTTCTGGGTACATGCCCAGTAATGGGATCGCAGGATCAAATGGGAGGTCTAGCTTGAGTGCTTTGAGGTTTCTCCATACTTCCTTCCAGAAAGGTTGTACTAGTTTGCAGTCCCACCAGCAGTGTAAAAGTGTTCCCTTCTCTCCACATCCTCGCCAGCATCTGCAGTTTTGAGATTTTGTGATGTGGGCCATTCTCACTGGGATTAGATGATATCTCAGGGTTGTTTTGATTTGCATTTCTCTAATATATAGAGATGAGGAACATTTTTTCATGTGTTTGTTAGCCATTCGTCTGTCGTCTTTAGAGAAAGTTCTATTCATGTCTCTTGCCCATTGATATATGGGATTGTTGGCTTTTTTCATGTGGATTAATTTGAGTTCTCTATAGATCCTGGTTATCAAGCTTTTGTCTGATTGAAAATATGCAAATATCCTTTCCCATTGTGTAGGTTGTCTCTTTGCTTTGGTTATTGTCTCCTTAGCTGTACAGAAGCTTTTCAGTTGAATGAAGTCCCATTTGTTTATTTTTGTTGTTGTTGCAATTGCCATGGCAGTCTTCTTCATGAAGTCTTTCCCCAGGCCAATATCTTCCAGTGTTTTTCCTATGCTTTCTTGGAGGATTTTTATTGTTTCATGCCTTAAATTTAAGTCTTTTATCCATCTTGAATCAATTTTTGTGAGTGGGGAAAGGTGTGGGTCCAGTTTCAGTCTTTTACATGTAGACATCCAGTTCTCCCAACACCATTTATTGAATAGGGAGTCTTTCCCCCAAGGTATGTTCTTGTTTGGTTTATCAAAGATTAGGTGGTTGTAAAATGTTAGTTTCATTTCTTGGTTTTCAATTCGATTCCAAGTGTCTATGTCTCTGTTTTTGTGCCAGTACCATGCTGTCTTGAGCACTATGGCTTTGTAGTACAGACTAAAATCTGGTATGCTGATGCCCCCAGCTTTATTTTTGTTACAGAGAACTGCCTTAGCTATACGGGCTTTTTTCCGGTTCCATAGAAAATGCAGAATCATTTTTTCCAAATCTTGAAAGTACGATGTTGGTATTTTGATAGGAATGGCATTGAATAGGTAGATTGCTTTGGGAAGTATAGACATTTTAACAATGAGTTTAGGCTTAGATTGTTCTTCTTTTTCCAATTCCATAAGATCTCTTGTGAGATTGTTGATGTGCTCTCTTTCTGTTTTTCAAATGTAGGCATCTAAAGTGATTAATTTTCCTCTCAAAACTGCTTTTGCAGTATCCCACAGGTTTTGGTAGCTTGTGTCTTCATTGTTGTTATGCTCAAGGAAGTTAATGATTTCCTGTTTTATTTCTTCCTGCACCCATCTGTTATTCAACAGAAGATTGTTTAGTTTCTATGCCTTTGTGTGGGGTCGAGCATTTTTGTTAGAGTCGAGTTCCACCTTTAGTGCCTTATGGTCTGAGAAGATCCAAGGTAAAATTTCAATTCTTTTGATTCTGTTGATATTTGTTTTGTGTCCCAGGATATGATCAATTTTGGAGAATGTTCCATGGGGTGATGAGAAGAATGTATATTCTTTATCTTTGGGATGGAGTGTTCTATATGCATCTATCAAGCACAGTTGTTCTAGGGTCTCATTTAAATCTCTTATATCTTTGTTTAATTTCTGTTTAGAGGATCTGTCCAGCTCTGTAAGAGGAGTGTTAAAGTCCCCTGTTACTATGGTATTATCAGATATTGTATTGCTCAGACTGACTAAGGTCTGTTTCAAGAATCTGGGAGCATTTAAATTGGGTGCATAGATATTTAGAATTGAAATGCCTTCTTGTTGTAGTTTTCCCTTGACCAATATAAAGTGACCATCTTTGTCTTTTTTGACTTTAGTTGCTTTAAATCCACATGTATCTGAAAATAAGATTGCAACTCCTCTTTTCTTCTGAATTCCATTTGCCTGAAAAATTGTCTTCCAACCCTTGACTCGGAGCTTTAATTTGTCTTTTGAAGCCAGGTGTGTTTTTTGCAGACAGCAAATGGATGGCTTGTGTTTTTTAATCCAGTCAACCAATCTATGTCTCTTCAGTGGGGAATTCAAGCCATTAATATTGATTGAGATAATTGATAAGTGTGGTAGTATTCTATTCGTCTTATTTTGTGAGAGTCCATTGCTTAGTTTTATCTTTTGCAACAGTGTGGAGGTTAGGTTCTGTCCTTTAATTTCTGAGTTCTTACTTTGCTGCTGATCCATTGTGGTGTTCAGTGTGCAGAACAGGTTGAAGTATTTCCTGTAGAGCTGGTCTTGTTGTGGCGAATTTCCTCAAGGTTTGTATATCCGTAAATGATTTGATTTCTCCGTCAATTTTGAAGCTTAGCTTAGCAGGGTACAGAATTCTGGGCTGGAAATTGTTCTGTTTAAGTAGATTAAAGGTAGATGACCATTGTCTTCTTGCTTGGAAAGTTTCATTAGAGAAGTCTGCGGTCACTCTGATGGATTTGCCCCTGTAGGTCAACTGGCGCTTACTCCTGGCAGCTTGCAGAATCTTTTCTTTTGTCTTGACTTTGGACAGGTTCATCACAATGTGTCTTGGAGAAGCTCGGTTAGAGTTGAGGCGACCTGGGGTCCGATAGCCCTCTGAAAGCAGTGTGTCAGAATCTTTGGTGATATTTGGGAAATTTTCTTTTATAATATTCTCTAGTATGGCTTCCATTCCTCTGGGGCATTCTTCTTCCCCTTCTGGAATTCCTATAACTCATATGTTGGAACGCTTCATAAAGTCCCATAATTCTGACAGTGAACGTTCTGCTTTCTCTCTCTTCTTTTCTGCCTCTTTTACTATCTGAGTTATCTCAAAAACTTTGTGTTCTACCTCTGAAATTCTTTCTTCTGCATGGTCTAACCTGTTGCTGATACTTTCCATTGCATCTTTAAGTTCCCTGATTGACTGTTTCATTTCCTTCAGCTCTGCTATATCCTTTTTATATTCTTTATATCGTTCATCTCTTATTTGATTCTGTTTTTGAATTTCCTTTTGGTTAATTTCCACTTTATTAGCAGTTTCCTTCATTGTTTCCATCATTTCTTTCATTGTTTTCAACATGTGTATTCTAAATTCCCTTTCTGTCATTCCTAACATTTCTGTATAGGTGGAATCCTCTGCAGTAGCTACCTCATGGTATCTTGGCGGTGTTGTTCTGGACTGGTTCTTCATGTTGCCTGAAGTTTTCTGCTGATTCTTCCTCATGAGTGATTTCTTTTATCTGTTTCCTTGCCCTAATTTTCCTTTCACTTCCTCTTGCTCTTTAAGTTCTCGTGCCTGTGGAAGTTGCGGGCGGGTTTAGACGGATTGAACACATGCGACCACTTGCCGGTTTTCCACTGTTTTAGTCCTCCTCTTGGGGTCCAGAAGTCTCTCGCTGACTCCCTGTATCCTCTCAGGGGTGATGATAGGCAGATCCCACCAGCCAGAGATGCCTGGAGTCCTATCTCCCCAGACTCACGGTGCCCAGATGCAAGGAAGCTGTTACTTGGCTGCCATCTTGCTCCGCCTCTCATTTATTTTTATTTTTAAATATAAAATTATACTCTAATAGTTAACATGACTTTCTACTAAGGATGGTGTTCCTGTTGTCCGAAACAGTTATTCATGTTTACACTCCAGAGCTTTGTGGATTTTTTCCATTAAAGTTAATGATGATAGATATAATACACTTCAAGTTTTAGGGAGACAGATTGTGCAATCAGCAGATGACTCCATTAAAGTTTACAGTGTGCCTGCCTGTTACATTCGGATACCATACTATATATCGCTAGCTATTTTTAGTCCAATATTACTGTCTTTCTTGTCTCTTGGAATCTACATTATTCCAGTGTTGTTTACTTTATTTCACTAAAGTAATTGTCTGTGAGGCTATGTACATTCCAACATCATATACTTACTTCTTTCTTACTTTTTGTACTTTACTTTCTTTCCTTCCTTCTGGACTTGCTTTGCTCACATTACCAGCTGAGTCATACCAACTAATGCTTTAGGGAATAGAGAAAGAGAATTAAAGAAAAAAAGGAGCAATAATTTTGACTTGCCTCAAATTATTTTCAGTAAATCTATTTTAGTTATCAGTTAATGGTTTTATCTGGTTTAGCTGTTCATTACTTGGTTAAAAATCTTTTATATATATTTAGCAGATAAAAGTTGAGATACTTTTTTTCAAATTTCAGCTTTAAACAAGGAGTATGTTCAGAGAAGACTACTTTTTTCCGCAGGTTAGGATGTCTGATCTCAAATATTATTTGTCACTTTTGAAATGTTTTCTCCAGCCAAACTGTCATTTCATTTCTTGGAGATCATACAGCCTTATTTTCTGAGACATCACAGAAATTTTGTTGAAAATAAAGTGAACTTTGATCTTTCCAACCCTGTCTTTGTTGAAAATTTTAATAAAGTATTTGATCAAAGCGTCTTGACAGTTTGAAATAGACTGTGTATTATTGTCAGGACCTGCACAATCCGGTGAACATTTCCTAAGGAAGAAATAATTTATATGAAGGCGCTTAGTTCTTACTCATTAAAAAGTATCTTAATCCCCAAATTTCCTTTACAATAATTAAGGTGGCAGAGAGAAATAAACTGTAGAATAGGGCTTCTCATCCTTGGCTTTAGACATTTTGAGGGGGATGTTTGTTTGTGGTGTGCTCTCCTATACAATGTGGGACTTTCAGTAGTATCATAGGCCTTTACACATCAAATTGTGGTCAAATTCCAAGTGGAGATTTTTGTAAACTGTTGGTGACTTTTGGGAAAACAACTTCAGGATGCATTATGTAAGCCAAGAAAGTGACAGCTTTTTGTGTACTTTCTTTCTTTCTTTTTTTTTTTAGAGACAGAGTCTCACTTTATCGCCCTCAGTAGAGTGCAGTGGCATCACAGCTCACAGCAACCTCCAACTCCTGGGCTTAGGTGATTCTCTTGCCTCAGCCTCCCAAGTAGTTGGGACTACAGGTGCCCGCCACAACGCCTGGCTATTTTTTGTTGCAGTTTGGCCGGGGCTGGGTTCGAACCCACCACCCTCAGTATATGGGGCTGGCACCCTACCCACTGAGCCTGAAAGTGATAGCTTTTACTGAAAGTGAAATTACACTCCCAGGGGAGAGAGTGGGCAGGTTTGAAAAAGAAAAGCTGCCCGGAAAGGAAGTGGTTTTAGATAATTGATAGTTTTACTAAGTGGGTGGAGGAATATTCAATACCAAGGAAGGGGCTGGATTTTACCAAGAATTTGGATAGTAATTCCTAGAATTGGATTTTCTCACATTTTCCTACTTTATACCAGGGGTGTCCAACCTTTTGGCTTCTCCGGGTCACGTTGGAAGAAGAGTTGTCTTGGGCTGCACATTAAATACACAAACACTAACAAAATCTGATGAGCCGAAAATAAATGGTCCTTGCATAATTTTCATGATGTATGCCACAACAGGTAAGCAAAAAAGTCCTCACATAATAGTCCTAATTACACAGAAGTCCATTCAGAGAGTCTTCTGTATTTATTTATTTATTTATTTTTGAGACAGAGTCTCACTATGTTGCCCTCGGTAGAGTGCTGTGGCCTCACAGCTCAGAGCAACCTCAAACTCTTGGGCTTAAGCGATTCTCTTGCCTCAGCCTCCTAAGAAGCTGGACTATAGGTGCCGCCACAATGCCCGGCTATTTTTTGTTGTTGTTATTGTTGTCGCAGTTGTCATTGTAGTTTTAGCAGGCCCAACCTGGGTCCGAGCCTACCAGCCTTGGTGTATGTGGCAGGCACCATAACCACTGTGCTATGGGCACCGAGCCCAGAGAGTCTTTTAAAATCGCCCAGCAAGTCCCAAGTTTGTGATCATTAATATAGACAATATACATATCAAAATATTTTTTGATATTTTTTATTATAAAAGTAAAAGAACAGTGGGCAACAGAAAGCTAGTGGGATATTTTACATTGTAGTTGAGAAACTAATACATCAATACTTGGTTCAGTGGAAGTAGTTGCAACTTCCAGTTGTGTTCTTAACATTCTCATTAGATATTTTTGTTCTAAATTTACTCTTAATGTGCTTCATTCTTGAAAATAGTTGTTTGCAAATGTAGGTGCTGCTAAAAGCATTAATATGAATAAGGCATGATTGTGAAATGAGGAAGATATCTCTGGGACCTATAAAAGTCCAGTAAAGAGGCTTGGCGCCTGTGGCTCAAGTGGCTAAAGTGCCAGCCACATACACCTGAGCCGGCGGGTTCGAATCCAGCCCGGGCCTGCCAAACAACAAAGACGGCTACAACCAAAAAATAGCCGGGCATTGTGGCAGGTGCTTGTGGTCCTAGCTACTTGGGAGGCAGAGGCAGGAGAATCGCTTGAGCCCAGGAATTGGAGGTTGCTGTGAGCTATGATGCCACAGCACTCTACCCAGGGTGACATCTTGAGGCTCTGCCTCAAAAAAAAGAATAGAAGATAACCGGTGGCTCCTGTAGCTCAGTGAGTAGGGCGCCAGCCCCATATAATGAGAGTGGTGGGCTTGAACCTGGCCCTGGCCAAATTGCAACAAGAACAAAAAAAAAATATATATATATATATAGCCAGGCCTTGTGGCGGGCACCTGTAGTCCCAGGTACTAGGGAAGCCAAGGCAAGAGAATCGCCTAAGCCCAAGAGGTGGAGGTTGCTGTGAGCTGTGATGCCACAGCACTCTACTGAGGGTGGTGACAAAGTGAGACTCCATCTCTAAAAAAAAAAAAAAGTCCAGTAAAGAGAAATGATTAAAATTTTCCTTAAATTGAGTGGCGCCTGTGGCTCAGTGGGTAGGGTGCTGGCCCCATATAACGAGGGTGGCGGGTTTGAACCCGGCCCTAGCCAAACTGCAACAAAAAATTAACCAGGCACTATGGTGGGCATATGTACTCCCAGCTACTCAGGAGGCTGAGGCAAGAGTATCACCTAAGCCCGGGAGTTGGAGGTTACTGTGAGCTGTGACACACTCTATGGAGGACAATAAAGTGAGACTATTTAAAAAAAAAAAATTCCTGGGTGGCACCTGTGGCTCAAAGGAGTAGGGCACCAGCCCCATATGCCGGAGTTGACGGGTTCAAACCCAGCCCCGGCCAAAAACTGCAAGAAAAAAAAATTTCTTAAGTTGAACATCAGATTGCAGCTTTATTCATTCCATTTGAAAATTGGCTGGTAACATATTCATGTCAACTGAAAATGGAGTCACAAATGTCCCAGAATATTGATTATTTTCCAGATATCTTGAAATTTGTTTTCAAATTCTTGTATCAAATTGTAAAGTAAAGCTGTATATTTTTTGCTTTTCACAAGACTATGTTTGGCCATATTGAAATGTATAAAATAGTTTGCTGTAATTTGAGATTGCCATATTTCATTTTCATTTGGAACACTATTATGATTTGATACATTATGTTGATATGTTGGTTTTCACCTTGAAGACACATGTTTAACTCATTTAAATGAGCAGTTAAATCCACTAAAAATGCTTAATCTGTATGCCAGTTTTCATCATCAAGTTCTGGCACAAATTTTGTTGTTGATAGCATAAGTAACTTGATAACATGTTACAAATCATAAAATCTTTTGAACATTTGGCCTCAACTTAGTCTTCTTACTTCTGAAAAGTTGATGATGTCACCATAATGTCAATGCTTTTAAGGAATTCCTAGAACTAGTGATGATTCAATCCCTTGGCCCTTATGAAATTCATTGTTTTGATGATAATTTGCAGATATTATCCATTTTTAAAGCTTTTGTGCATGAGTCTTTTTGACATACTATGCAATGATACTTCATCAAACCTGAGTTTTAGGTGGTAGTTGCATTATCTTCTATCAATTTTACAAGTGCCTGTTTTTTACCTACCATTGCCAGGGTACCATCAGTAACTATACAAGATATGTTCACAATGGACAAAGAAAATCACGTTAGCATACTTTATACCGCTTGTGTACCTATTGCGCCTTTTGATGGCACTGAAGAAGCCATGATATTATATTTGTTATCAATACCACTAATAAAAATGGCAAGTTGAGCCATATTTGTAGCATCAATGCTGTCATCCATCGCCAAAGCATAAAATTTAGAATGAATAACTTAACTTTCCAAACTTATTTTGATAGATTTTCAAATTTCTTCAATTTACTGCCATAGTATGGTGAGACAAACTGGTTTTGGAAGTATCTCCCTTATTTTTCAGGGCAAATTGTATCTGCTATGCTTTCCATGTGTTGCTTAATAAACTCACCATCAGTAATGTCTTTGATTTTTTTGCTATTAAATATGCTTTCACATAACTGGCTTTTACAATGGAATCCATATGAGTTGTAACCTAAACATTTTTTTTATTGTTGCTGAGAATACAAGACTGTTTTTCTTTTTTTATTTTGAGACAGAACCTCAAGCTGTCGCCCTGGGTAGAGTGCTGTGGCATCACAGCTCACAGCAACCTCCAACTTCTGGGCTCTAGCAATTTTCCTGCTTCCGCCTCCCAAGTAGCTGGGACTAAAGGTGCCTACCACGATGCCCAGCTATTTTTTGGTTGCAGCCATAATCGTTTGGCGGCCTGGGCTGGATTCAAACCCACGAGCTCAGGTGTATGTGGCTGGCGCCTTAGCCACTTGAGCCACAGGTGCTGAGCCAACAAGACTGTTTTTCAATTCCCCTATTTTTTCCTTACGCCGCAATCTTTCATACACATTGAATTTGGCAGCATGTTTTTGCATAGCCTTTTCAAATTATAGTCTTTGAAAACATGCACAAATTCTCTACAAATTAAGCAGAGTACTTTACTATTTGCCTCAACAAAAAGGTAGTTATCAACCCACTTTTCGTTGAACAGCCTTCCATCATCCGTAATTTTTCTTTTACTGGGTTCTGATTTCTTTTGAGATGTTGTACAAGTCATGCTGGCATTAAAAAGCTAATAATACATAAGGATCTGTATTTACTTGTATTTTTATTTTTTTGAGACAGAGTCCCACTATGTCCCCCTCAGTAGAGTGCCATGGCTCACAGCTCACAGCAACCTCAAACTCTTAGCTTACCTCAGCCTCCCAAATAAGTGGGATTACAGGTGCCCACCACAACACTGGCTATTTTTAAATTAAGTTTTTTTTTTTTTATTGTTGCAGTTTGGCAGGGGTTGGGTTTGAACTCACCACCCTTGGTATATGGGGCCAGCACCCTACTCACTGAGCCACAGGCACCACCCAATGCTGGCTATTTTTTGTTGCAGTTGTCATTGTTGTTTAGCTGGCCCTGGGCTGGGTTCGAACCCACTAGTTCACACTTCATGTATGTGACTGGCACTGAAACCACTGTGCTACAGGACAGGGAGGACACTTTTCCACCCTCCTGGAGTGAGAGGAGACACCGCACAAAGGCAGTATAACAATATAAGCACTTTCATCCAAATTCCTCCTACATTTATCTCTGAGAATTCCCATTGGTTCCCTTTAGGCCTTTAAGGGCACTGCCCTGGTTTCATTGGGTGTGGATTACCTCAGTTGTCATATAAATCTAATTTGCTTCCTTCTGTAGCAATAATTATTAACTGTTATTTTACTAATGATGGTATGACAGTGTCAGTCTTGTGCTGTTTCTGATAATTATGGTGTGTGTTGTTCTGCGACAAAGATCCTTAGCTTTGTTTGATGGAGGAATCATTATCTTTGTTTTATGTTACAAGGTAGATGTTGTGTGTAACAGGATAAAAGTCATATTTCACAGGAGCAGCACAAGCTTAGTTAAGTAGGTGACACTCATCCAAAATTTCTCTTTTCACTTCAGGGCCCTTTCCAACTTTCTTGTTCAGAGGGCCATGATTTTCTCTCACCTCCCTGTAGCCCCTTTAATCTCCTTCCATACTTAATCAGAAAAAATCCTGAAAGCTCAGAAGTAGAACATTATAGGGGAGGCAAAAATTTCTCTCTCTCCATCATAAATTTCAGTTGGGACTCTTCAACAATAAGAAAAATCAATAAGAGAAAAACAAAGCGTTTTATTAGCTGACATCAGGAGGGAGAAACCTCAACTAACAGTTATTCAAAGTGGTGGCTTAGAACTCTGGCTTATATAATGTATTCAACAAAGAACAATAAATGTTTATAGAAATGGTTGTACAAAGGAAAACAGTTTGAGGCTTCCAAGGGTAGGAAACTAGGGAAAGTAAATATATGGGAGGAAACTTACGGAGTGAGGTTTGTTGGCAGATTGCTCTGGTGCTGTCTCCCAGGCTGATAAGAGTCTAAAGTCCTCTCTGGTAAAGGAGAATTTATATTCTGTCTGTAGGCAAAAAAAAAAAAAAAAAAGGTAGATAGAGAGTGCTTTTCCTACATTTGCTGCTTTTTGATTGCCTTTAGCTCAAAATAAGCTTCACGTCAAAGACGTATTTTGAGGTCACATACTCTGGTTTCCTTTAACTTACATCTGGAAATAATAGCCTACATTAATTGAACCAACATTTTGGAAATGTTTAAAAAAGAATGCAAGAAGGCAAATTTTATGGTTTAAAGTGTTAAAAAAAAAACAAAACCAAGATTTACCAGGCTCAAATGAAAAGACAAGAAGATTAATTCAAAGAAAGGTGAATAAAATGAGGTGAAATGATGAAATTAGAAATAAGAAAATATCGTAGGCTCCATAAAATAGAATAGCAATTTTCGGTGCTTGTTTTCATTGAAATTCTGTATTGATTGTACCTGAGTTTCTTGAGAAGTTCTAAAAGGTTAAGAAAAAGCAAAGAGTTGACTATATACAAAGATGGTTGTGTGGACAAGAGAAGATAATTTTAATACCAGTATGGAAATAAGTGAAGAGACAAAGACAAATAATAATCATTTGATCAGTTATATTGATGAAATTTAATTTTAGAACAACCAAAAAAATAAAATAAAATCCAGCCCTGAGTGTGAGGATCAAAAGGGTCACCGAACAATAGCAAAAACAATATGAGACTACTGCTAGGTACCTTGTCAAATGGGACACATTACAAAATTTAATGTAAAATTCTATTAACATCCAGGAAGAAAAAAAGAATGAAGACTACATTTACCCTTTTTTTTTTTTTTGAGACCAAGTCTCACTTTGTTGCCCTTTGTAGAGTGCTATAGTGTCATAGCTCACAGCAACCTCAAACTCTTGGGCTCAAGCGATTCTCTTGCCTCAGCCTCCCACGTAGCTGGGACTTCAGGCACCTGCCACAATGCCTGGCTAGCTTTTAGAGACAGGGTCTCCTTCTTGCTCAGGCTAGTCTTGAACTACTGAGCTCAGGTGATCCACCTCCCTCAGGCTCCCAGAGTTCTAGGATTATAGGTGTGAGCCACCATGCCTGGCCTTTTACATTTAGACTTTTTGTTTACAATATGAAGTAGCAGAAGAAAATAAATTCAGACATTTTCAACTTTTTTTTTTTTTTTTTGTCTCATGGCACACTTGAACCTATAGTGAAACTTCTGTGGTACACTTAAATTATGTTGATCAAAAAAAAAAAGTAAAAAAAAAGAATGGGGTCGGCGTCTGTGGCTCAGTGAGTAGGGCCCCGGCCCCATATACCAAGGGTGTTGGGTTCAAACCCGGCCCCGGCCAAACTGCAACAAAAAAAAGGCAGGTGTTGTGGCGGGTGCCTGTGATCCCAGCTACTTGGGAGGCTGAGGCAAGAGAATTGCCTAAACTTAAGAGCTGGAGGTTGCTGTGATCTGTGACATCACAGCACTCTACCAAGGGTGACAAAGTGAGACTCTGTCTCAAAAAAAAAAAAAAAAAAAAGAAGAAGAAGAGAGAATGTACTTTCTATGCTTTAAACATCTTTCAAAAATAATTTGATGACCTTTAAAAATTTTCATGGCACACCAGTTGAAAACTACTGTTTTAGACTTTCTGCGTTTTTTTTTTTTTTGCAGTTTTTGGCTGGGGCTGGGTTTGAACCCACCGCCTCTGGCACATGGAGCCAGCGCCCTACTCCTTTGAGCCACAGGCACCTCCCCTGTTTTAGACTTTCTAGGGAGAAATGTGGTGACTTGAGAAATCAAGTTAAATTGTTTTTCATTAATGGAGACAAATATAATAATTCATGCTTTTTTTTTTTTTTTTTGAGACAGAGTTTCTCTATGTTGCCCTGGGTAGAGTGGGCTTAAGCGATTCTCTTGCCTCAAGCCTCCCAAGCAGCTGCAACCTCAGGTGCCCGCCACAATGCCTGGCTATTTTTTTGTTGGCGGTTGTGATTGTTGTTTAGCTATCCCAGGCCGAGTTTCAAGCCATCAGCCTCGGTGCATGTGGCTGGTGCTGTAACCATTGTGCTACAGGCGCTGAGCCAGTAATTCATTCTTAAAGAGTTAAGAGCTTAGAAAATATATTACCGAGGGATCTTTCCTCAAAATACTACTTGAAGACCTTTTCCAAAATTAACTAATACTAAAATCTAGAATAGTTAAATCATTATTTATTTATTTATATATTTTTTGTTTGTTTTTGTTTTTGGCCGGGGCTAGGTTTGAACCTGCCACCTCTGGTGTATGGGACCAGCACCTACTCCTTGAGCCACAGATGCCACCAATGTTGGCTTTTTTTTTTTTTTTTTGTAGAGACAGAGTCTCACTGTACCGCCCTCGGGTAGAGTGCCGTGGCATCACACGGCTCACAGCAACCTCTAACTCTTGGGCTTACGTGATTCTCTCGCCTCAGCCTCCCGAGCAGCTGGGACTACAGGCGCCCGCCACAACGCCCGGCTAGTTTTTTGTTGCAGTTTGGCCGGGGCTGGGTTTGAACCCGCCACCCTCGGCATATGGGGCCGGTGCCCTACTCACTGAGCCAGAGGCGCCGCCCGGTTAAATCTCTTCGGCGGCTCAGAGTTAATGTTTCTCTGTGCCTGCCAAAGTTGCTTTCTTAACAATAATTATAAGATCAGTCCAGTACTAGAAGGTAATAAAATTTGTTTTATTCATTTAATTTTTCATGTATGTCTCATATCACAATTTAGTAGGTAAATCTTGCCTTTTTTGAGGATGACATAAGCTAATTACACTTGATGTCCTACTCTAGTAATTGGTAATAATGACTAAACTATTTCGGTGACTTACCTGGGTGAAATTGAGCCCAAAATGAGTTCTTCTGTATTCATAAAAGAATAATTGAATAATTATAATAGTTCCAGTTTTATTAAGAAAATATAACGGCTTTTTGTAACTTTAAGTATTATATTGGATGAATATATATTTTGAAGTTACTGTATTGTAGTCCCTACCTTTTAAAAATCTTCAGCATAGGATTTATGAATATCCTGAGTTAACCATTTCTAATATATTTTGGATGATGTAAACCATATAAAATACTCAGTGATAAAGATAGTAAAGAAATGAACAAAAATAATAAGTCATTATACTATGTATCTGAGTGGGATTTTGGGTGATGATTTTTTATCATCATCATAGTTTCCTATTTTTTAAAAATAAGAGTTACCATGCACAGTTATCACAGCATTTATTAAAAATACTGGGAAAAAATGTTTAAAGGCATAAGTATTTTGTCAGGAAGGTAAAATTAGTGATAATTTTATTATCATACGATTTTCTGCCTTTTCCATCATACTTCAAGAATCAGCTTCAATCCTTCCCATACCAAACGCAGCAAATGACTGCCTTTCTCCATCAGACATTAAAAAAAGTCATCTTGAATCATCCCCTCTGCAGTGTGCTTTTATCTTCTCTGCACTGTTTTTGTTTTCTCCCTTATTCCAGTAAATTCTTCCTGTACGGTACTGTCTCTTCCCCATAAAAGCCATTGAAAGACTAAATATGAGGAACATCATGCATTATACTGGTCTTTCTGCATCTCTGAGACACAAAGCAGTCCTACCTTCTCCTGATGGCTACCAGCAATTATCTTTGCCATTGTGATGATAATGTGATATTCTTCCTTGCCTGCTGAAAGGGCCCATGCATTAGCCATAGCTTAATGAAAAATAGTTTTCCTAGGAAAGGGATGAGGGACAGGGTAGAAGAAGGAAGGAGAGGGGAGGAGAGAAGAATTAAGGGGGAAGGAGATTTATTTTTTCATTTTTATTTATTTTTTTGAGACTGAGTCTCACTATGTCATCACAGTTCACAGCAACCTCAAACTCTTGGGCTTAAGTGATTCTCTTGCCTCAGCGTCCCAAGTAGCTGGGACTGCAGGTGCCCACCACAACAATGCCCAGCTATTTTTTTGTTGCAGTTGTCATTGTTGTTTAGCAGGCCAAGGCTGAGCTTGAGCCCCACCAGCCTCGGTGTATGTGGCTGGCGCCCTATTCACTGAGCTACAGGCGTCGAGCCAGGGGAGTTTTTGTTTTGAGACAGTCTCTTTTTCTTGTGCCTAGTAGAGTGCCCTGGTTCACAGCAACCTCAAACTCTTAGGCTCAAGAGATCCTCTTGCCTCAGCCTCCCAAGTAGCTGGGACTACAGGCGCCTTCCATAACACCTGTTTTTTTTTTTTTTTTTTTTTTTTGGAGTCGTCATTGTTGTTTGGAAAGGCCTGGACCAGGCTCAAACCTGCCAGCCCTGATGTATATGGCTGGCACCCTAACCACTGAGCAAGGGCGCATTGTCCCCCTTAAATTCTATCTTAAAATCATTGTTAATGTTAATGGTCTGAGTATGTATTTTTGTTTCATTGGCATGGTATGTCTTTATTGTTTTCATTTGCAGTCAGTTGTTTTTTCAAGACAGTTACTGAGAAAACATAGATTTGCCTTTTTATTTTTTTGCTTTGTTTCCCTTGACCTTGAGAGTTGCATTAACTTTCATATACAAATTGTATCTCCATTGTATTTATTGTTTAAACTGATATGATATGACTGGTCTTGCTTTTGAAAGGCTCATTTATTTTATTTTGTGATTATAAGTTTCCTTTGTTTTGTTTTTATTGTTGTGCTCTAAATTATATGAATTTGGATTTTTGGATTTTTATATCACAGTTTTTAGAATACATGCATCCTGTTTTGTGTCCATAGTTTCCAGATATTAGCAATGAGTTATCTTTATTGTCAAGACTTTTCTTCTAATCTACACAATCAGTATTGATATTAGTTAATTCTGAGTCTTTCTTTAAAAATTATCTCTTTGTGGTACAAAGAGAGATAAATTGCTCAAATCTTTCCAATTTAAGATTATTTTTTATTTCCTTCATTTGTGAAAGACTACTCAGAATGGAATTTCCTGTTAAAAGCTATCTTGTTATGATGCTGTGCTGTAGAACTTGCACCACTGGGGCAGCACCTGTGGCTCAGTGGGTAGGGCGCTGGCCCCATATACCAAAGGTGGTGGGTTTGAGTCCGGCCCCGGCCAAACTGCAACAAAAAAATAGCTAGGCGTTCTGGCGGGTGCCTGTAGTTCCAGCTACTTGGGAGGTTGAGGCAAGGGAATCGCCTAAGCCCTGGAGTTGGAGGTTGCTGTGAGCTGTGATGCCACAGCAGTCTACTGAGGACAATAAAGTGAGACTCTGTCAAAAAAAAAATAAAGAAAGAAAGAAAAGAAAGAAATTGCACCACTGACCTTTAGGAGTTAGAGTTGTAGAAGACAGAATTGCAGTGAATGCAACCATTCTTCTATTCCTCCTTTGGTTAACATGTTTCTTCTGTGTGATTGTAGTGTTTGATTTTTAATATTGGAGTTGTGTGACTTCGTAATATACATTTTGGGTGTAGTTTAGTTAGTGTTTACTAAATAATCTTCGTAAGTGTTGAGATTTTCAATTTTTTGTATTTATGTTTCCTATCATTTTAAGAAAAATTTCCCATTATATCTGTATAATTAAAATACAACTTTTAATTTCCTCTGGTCTATTCTTTTTTTTTTTATTTTTTGCAGTTTTTGGCCAGGGCTGGGTTTGAACCCGCCACTTCCAACATATGGGACCAGCACCCTACTCCTTTGAGCTACAGGCACCACCTATCCTCTGGTCTATTCTTTAAGCATATGATTTTTCTGTCACCTTCTCTGTAGAATAAGTCACATTTTTGTCTTTTTCTATTGAATTTCCTGTGGTTTTCTAGAGCATAACTTAACTATCACTGATTTTTCAATTTTTAAAAGAGATTAGGTAATACTTGTTTGTGCTTTCAACTTACTTTTAAGTTTTACAGTATTATTATCTTTCTTCTTAAATTGCTTTTCATAATTTACCAGTTATCTTTCTGTCGTAATTACTAACTTGTCATCTCTTTTATGGAGTCCGGAAACACCAGTAGTGTTTTTTTTATTTTATTTCTCTTGACCTAATTGGTTTAAGAGGTGGGAAGGGGCCATAATTTTAGGCTTATTTCACCCTACTGCATTTAACATAAATGCAGGTGCATTCACTTGACTCCTTTCAAGGTGATGCAAACCATGCTTAAAATCAAGTCCTATAAATCTGAACTCAAAGATTGGAAGATGATTATTTCCTTTCCACGTTTAGCCATTAAGGTTTTCAATGTCAGAGAGAAGTTTGGCTACTTGGTAGCTTTCTACTGGGGTGTCTTTGTCTACTTGCATTTTCTTTCTTTCTTTCTTTTTTTTTTTTTTTTGAAGACAGAGTCTCACTTTGTCACCTTTGGTAGAGTACTGTGGTGTCACAGCTCACAGCAACCTCAAACTACGGGGCTCAATTCTCTTGCTTCAGCCTCCCAAATAGCTGGGACTACAGGCACCCTCCACAATGCTAGGCTATTTTTTAGAGATAGGGTCTCATTCTTGCTCAGGCTTGTCTTGTGACTTGTCTGTGAGCGCAGGACCATCCACCCACCTCAGCCTCCCAAGTGCTGGGATTACAGGCATGAGCAAGGGCACCCAGTCTTGCATTTTCTTTCTGAATACTTTGTACCACCACCTCTCTGTTGGATACCTTTTTTATTAAAGAATGTCATGTGCTTTTTAAAATTTTCTTTTTCTCTTCTGTTAACTAAAAAATAATTATTGAGATTTATACTTTGGAAAATGGAGATTGTATTTCTCACAAGGGTAGTAGCCTGTTGGATATCCAATCCAACAGACTGGGAAGCAGAGCCCCAGCCAGAAGCCAAGTATACCCACTTCAAAGGACAACCGAAATGAATAAGATTTTATATTGTGAGGGGTGGGCAAATATACACAAGAGTCATGAATATTATGAAAGGAAGCCATGAATTTGTAATTGTGCTTTATGTCTGTTCCATCCCGTCATGCTAGATTTTGGTGTCCCCTTGTCTGAGAGGGGTCCATTCGGTTAGCAGGGGGCTTAGGATTTTATTTTTAGTTCAATTCTCTGTTTTAAATTGGTTTAAATGCCTAGTTCCTTTAGTCAGTTGGGACCAAAGTGTATTGTACTCGGTGTGTGTGTGCTCCCAACATATTGATTGGAGCCTTTCCTATTTTACACATGAATGACATTGTAGTCCCTATTTTTCATTGTTGTCACAAATTTTGGAGGGAAGCAAGAGTTGTGTGTAGGCATTTAGTTCATTTTTCTCCCAACTTTAAAATGTTTAAAAAAAATCAGCAGGTTATATACAGTTTTTAGATTATGAAACAACATTGAAGAAAGGCTCATTAATTCCTAAATCCATTTGTATCATCATATGCTAGTACAGAAAATGGAACTATCTGCAGTCCATTTTTCATCACTATATTAATGAGTTTTGGATGACTTTGTTTTATTTTAATCTATAATTGAAATTTCACCCCAAGCAGGGTTTTCTTATAGAAAATTATAATAAGGAGATTTTCTGTGTAGTTGGTAGATTGGTTTCAAGGCTTTTTCATTTTTTTCAAATAGGAACAATCAGTTTCTAAGCTGTGACATAACAAAAGCTCCTACTATTCCAATGTACTCAGAATTTACTGAAGTAACTTGCCAGCCTGGGAAAAAAACTAAGTAAATGTGCATTATGATATTAAATTTTCATTTTTCAAAGCAGAGATTAGAATTTATGTCTAAAAGTTAATGTTCTGTTACTAAATATTCTGATATCCTGGCAGTTTTCTAATTCAAAAGGCCAACTGGTTGTCAGTGCTTGAACTGAAAATGAATTATCCAAGATCCAACAAACTTCTATGTATAGGCCCTGAAGAAACTCTAAAAGATGTTCAAAGACAACATCTTACTCTAGAAAAACATCTGGTAGTAGATAGGCTGTCTTGAGGCCTAGTGGTAGGTGAAGGTGCCCTACATACCACTTCTGTGAGTTGGCCCAGATATGTGAGTTCTTTAAAACCTTGTGGTTTAGCAGCTTTTTAAGCTATCCAAACTATGAAAATAAATAAATACTAACATAATAAGAACAATCAAAACAATCAAAGGCTATTTATTCAGAGCTTACTGTAACAAGGGAGTCAGCCACCATCACTCACATTTCAGTAGAGACACAAAAGCAGGCAAAGGAATGGGAAAGCTTTATAGTAGAAAGAATGGAAGGTTTCAGGTATTCCTTGCCTGATTGGAGCCTGTTGTCATGGGGAAGCTGTGTGTGGACACTAGAAGTTGAGTGTTATATGTGATTGGTTAGGGGTACATACTTGCTCTTCTCTGATTGGTCCTAAATTGGAAGAACAAAAGATAAGGACACCATCAATTGTTAATCCTGCTCTGGACATACTAGGCTGATTGTTCCACGGATTATTGTTTGGCTTCCTGTGTTATTACTAAACATAGTCGTCTGACTTCCTACGAGTCTGAATAATAGATAATAGACTGGCTTCCGGGGATGGTTATTATAGATAATGGGTTGGTTTCCTTGGCTCATTGCAGCAGATTGTTGGTCTCTTTTTAAATGTATGGTCTCTAGCCATTGTCCATTTGTAGTTTTATCCCTTCAAAACTAAATAATAAAAGCTTTGCATAAGAATGCAATATGAATGAAACGTTCCTGTCATTATGCAAACAAAATACATAACTTTAAATAGATAATGCAAATAGTCCTTATCTCAAAGACTCTTGTGGTGTAGTATGAGGATTTAGATGGTGGAGAACAACTGATGAACAAAGCCTTACAACCAGGCAGCGATTTATTTCAACCCATTACCTTGCATTCAAAATCACATTGGATTAGCTCCCTCCTGAAGACTCTCTCCAAGACTTTGAACACTTCATCAGTAATCTTTATGAAGAAATTTCATTATATTTATATACAGTTTATTGGCTCTCTAGAGAACATCAGAATTAACAGAGAAGAACACTTTAAATAGCCCAATGGCCACTGTGAAGCCTTTTTCTTGCCTTAGCAGTAAAACTCCTAGAATAGTTTGCTGTTTCTGCAATTTAATATTCCTTCAGATTCAATGACAACATACAAAACCTACAAATTCATACAGGGAACATCCTTATGTTCTTAAAAAGGAAGAAATCTGTACATGTTTTTGGTATCATGGGGATAACGATTGATCTTTCTCAAAGAGACTCCTAGAATTTGTCTTTGGATAGCACAAGGATAGTCAGCTTTGCCAGATAGGGCAGTGATTTTTATCTTTCATGCTATGATTGAAAAGTGAAGATACTGAAAAAATTATCTTCAAGGGGCTATTAAATATTTGATAAATGTTATATTCCTGAAATAAGTAGTATTTTGCTTTGATCCTATAAGTCTAATCCATGAAATTAGGCAAATATTTGGACTCTGACATTACCGGTGGCTGGGAAGCCTAATGCAAAGGTTGTCCACCCGAAGACCACTGTGTCTAGATCTTTGCCTTAACTATTTAGGCAAGATACAGTGTGTTGTTCATGTTGACACTGTATAATAGAAAGATTTCAAGCATCAGTAAGATGGATTAACAATTACTCTGCTACCAAACCTAGAGTAATTTTGAAACATAGTTGTGAGGATGATTTGAATTTAATAAAACCTGTGGAAACCTTTGAAGAATGGAATGAGCATATAATGAACTCTCTTGCTATTCTCCAAAATAAGAATGTTCAAATAGGTATAATTAAAATGAAATACTTGCATATCAAAAACTAAGGTTATTAAGTGTGAAATGTCCTTAAGTACTGAGTTTGACAGTCGATATATCTCTGACATTTCACTTTGACAGTTGTTTTATTTTTATTGTGAAGGTACACCTTTAGTCTTTCAAACACGCCTTTTGGTTTGTGATTATCTTTCAGATTTTTTTAGAGCAATTTTTGTGAAACCATGGATGAGTCAAATATTCATGTTCTTTTAGAATATGAGTTCCATCATGGAACCAGTGCAGCACAAACAGCTTGAAATATCAGTGAAGTGTTGGGAAGGATTTGTTAATAAATGCACAGTATATAGATAGTTTGAGAAGTTCCATTCTGGTGATTTTAATCTTGAAAATGAGTCATGTGGGTGACCTCAGATCAAGGTGGATAATGATGAGCTGAAAGCTGTAATGGAAGTGAATCCATCTCAACCTAGGCATGAATTAGCAGCAAGGTTTGACATTACTATTCTAACAGTATTGGACCATTTGAAAGAAATTGACAAGGTAAAGAAGCTGGATAGATGGATTCCATATGAATTACATGAGTGTCAGAAGAGACATCATATTAAAGCTTGCTTTTCATTGCTGTTACAACATATGCTGATTTAGGTTGCTTTCTTACTATATTATTATTTTTTTAGAGACAGAGTCTCACTTTGTTACCCTCGGTAGAGTGCTGTAGCGTCACAGCTCACAGCAACCTCCAGCTCTTGGGCTTAGGCAGTTCTCTTGCCTCAGCCTCCCGAGTAGCTGGGACTACAGGCCCCTGCCACAATGCCTGGCTATTTTTTGTTGTTGTTGCACTTTGGCCAGGGCCAGGTTCGAACCCACCACCCTTGGTATATGGGGCCGGAGCCCTACTCACTGAGCCACAGACACCGCCTGCTTTCTTATTTTCTTAAGCACCACAGAGTTCTATGAGTGTAACAATAGAATGTTAAATAAATGTTAAAATCTTTAAAATTTAAAAATAAATGTTTAAATCTTCTACTAGATTATAAACTAAATCTTCCTTGTTAATAATTGAAAATCTAGCACCTAGAAAATGAAAATTACAATGTGCTAAAAAATAGCTCAAGTTAATTAATTAAATAAAATGTCTTAGATGATTAATTGAGTATTGTGGATAGTAATCCTTGCCAAAGCTTATCTCTTCAAAAGAGATAGACATTTATTATTCCCTTAAAAATTTTCCTCAGAAAAACTAAAACTCAAAGATGAAGAGGAAACTTTTCATGTAACTGAAAACTTTTTGGCATATACGTATCTGTGTTTTTAATCATAAATCCTTAAGATATTTTTCATAAATTCATAAGGATTTTCCATTATTTGTTTTATAATTGAGGCACACATTATTTGTTTTATAATTGAGGCACATTTAGTATCAGTATGGTCTTTTTGGCAAGAGCTACTACTGAGAATTAAAGAAGAACATACTTATCTTCAATTTTGCAAACTGCAAAGTTGAATTTTAGTATGTATAAAATTGCATATGAAGAAATTGTGTTCATTCCAGGGGTGTCATGCTTAGGAATAGATAATTACTGCTTGAATTTATTGAAGTTGAAATATGACTGATTGATTGATATATCTAGAGCATGCATATGTCTGGCAGGTTACACTGATGTTATGAACTTCACCTCTGCCTATATCTTTGTGCTTTGCAATGTTCATTATAGTCGCTCCCCCCCAATTTGCTTTGGCCAATGGAATCTTTCCATATGTGCTATATTTAGAAACTTGAAATGAGCTTTTGCTATAGATTATGCACTCTTTGTACCCTGAAAAACTCTTCTGACCTAGTCTACTGGAGGATGGCAAATATTTGGCTGAAGTGAAGCCATCTCAGTCACCCAAGCCAAACCAGCCCCGATCAACTGTTGGCCAACTTGGCCCAGAACAGGAGAAAGAGCCCAGTCAAAAAGACAAGAGATGCTGAGGCAACTTCCAGCTAAACACATTAGCAGTAAATGCTTATTATTGTATGTAGCTGACATTTTTGTAGTTGTTATGCAGTGAAAGTTATCTGCTATGTTACGATTCTTTAAGAGTTCTTTCAAGATAGTTTATGAGGAAATATTGAGAAGTTACTCTTATGTAAGTGACCAACATGAAATCAGTTTCTTTAAATAATGGAATAAAGTGATAAAAGTATCCTCACGCTGTCAATAAAACTTAAAAAAAAATAGAAATTCAAGGAGTATGTGAGGGTACAGAGTTTCTCTTTGAAGGCACTGAGTACTTCTTTACTACTCTGATTCTAAAGCTGGAGTCTGGTGGCAGAGACAATGCTAGAATAAAGAAGAAATCATTTACCAGCCTCTTTTGCAGTTTGGCTAGGGTCATGGACTTGAATTTTTACAAATAAGGATAGGAGAGAAATAATATGTTTTTTATAGTCCAGATTAAGGATGGGTATGAATTCTTAGTGCTCACTAACTCTCCCTCATTTCCAGCTGAAAGAAAATAAGCTTTAGTAGAGGGATTTATTACCAAAAAGAAATGCAAATCTACAATGCGTCTTTGGGGAAAAGTCACCAGACAAAACCACTGGATCTGAATTGGACTGTGACATGAGCAAGAAATAAACCTTTGATTTATTTATTTGTGTATGTGGGATTTAGTGTTAATTATCCTAAGTAATGCAAGGTTGCATTCTCAAAACTATTTAAATATGTGCAGGTGAACATTCTAGGTTTAATATTGTAGTTATTATCTATTGTTGAATAACAAATTTACCCTATGACTTAGTAAATTCCAACTGTGCACATAAACTGCATTAAATTATTTCACATTGTCTGTGGTTCAGAAATTGAGTAGTTTAAGTGGTGGCTCTGGCTCAGGATCTCTTAGGAGGTTGCATTCCTGAAGTTGCAGTGATCTGAAGCTGGAAGATCACTTTGAAGCGCTCTCATGTGGTTGTTGGCAGACTTAAGACCCTTGGCACATGGATCTCTTCACAGGCCTCAACAAATGTCCTTGACCAAGACAACTACTTCCCCATAGCAAATTATTCAAGACAGAAGATACCACAGTCTTTTACAACCTAATTTCAGAAGTGATATACCATCAATTCTGTTCTATTCTATTAGTTACA
Organism: Nycticebus coucang; assembly: GCF_027406575.1. NCBI lineage: Eukaryota > Metazoa > Chordata > Mammalia > Primates > Lorisidae > Nycticebus > Nycticebus coucang. Next base: position 26,856,862 of record NC_069804.1, on the reverse strand, counting down.
GAGAGCAACCCTGTTAGGGGCATGAATACCAGAAGACCATCATTGGGGGGACCATTTGAAAGTCTACTTACCACAAACACAGTAGAGAATGGAGATGCCTGAGATTAACTAGAGTAATTCTATTACAACTTTTAGAACACTGTATGAGTCCAAAAAGCAAGTATGGTTAGCTGGTTACTGAAAGTGTTCTTTCAAAAAAATGCATAATCAGGGAAAAGGTGTACATAAAGATACTTCAGTGAAAGAAAAAATGATAACATTTTTGGAATTATTTTTTTTGTAGTTTTTGGCCGGGGTCAGGTTTGAACCTGCCACCTCCCGTATATGGGGCTTGTGTACTTCTCCTTGAGCCATAGGCACTGCCCCATTTTTGGAATTTTTATTATTTTCAAGTTGTATCAAGAGAAGAAAGAGAAAATGTTCTTTCTCTGTATCTTTGGTTTGAAATGCTAAGTTTTTTTTCAGTTAATGTTGAGGGGCAGGTGGTATAATTCTCTGTTTTCAAGCTGGAGTACTCAGTGGCCATCATTATGTGCACATTATGGTAATTTAAAAATGACTTGCAAAAATATCATAATAATCTTTAAGTCATTTTGCTCAGTGTAAAAAGGACCCCAAATAAATCCATCTGGCTAAAATATTAATTCCCTCTATTTGTCCAAATACCAAAAAAAAAAGAAACCTAACATAAAAATTGTGATTATACCATGATTCTTGTGAATATAGGTCTCCATTTTTTCCATCTATTACACTTTTTCTCAAAGAAAACATGGGAGTTGGAAGAACATAACTAAAAAAATATTCCATGTAGGTGGCTCACCAATTGAGAAAAATGGAGGTGGGTTGAATACTAAGACATATAAAAGAAAAACTCTGTATGTGTTATAATTTCTGGAACATAGAGAAAATAGAGGTGCATTTCTAATATACATTAAGCTAATGGCACCAAGTAATGGTATTTGTAATTGATAGAGACAGAGGAAGAATTCAGAATCTGAGAGAGAAAGACAAGAAAATTGGACAGTAAATTTTGTTTTATTTAAAATGTCATGACTTTTTTTTTTTTTTAGTTTACAAATCGATCCTACATCCTTGTTACTCCTGAATTGTGTGTATGGTCTTTAATCACACACTTAGAAATGAAACATATCTGTGCTTATCTTTCATTTGTGGCAGAGTTAATTTCCATCTTTTGTAGAGCAATTACCAAAATCCCTGTGCTGTAAAGATGAACAAAATGGATTATAGCCATGTAGTTCCCCTAAGAAAGTTCTACTAAAATGGAAATGACCATTGAAGAGGTGAAGATCACATAAAAATCGTGGATCATAAAAATGACAATCCCATGGTTTTTATTTGGTATTGAGTAACTACTTCAGATTTCACTAATGGCACATTATCTATCAATAATGGCAGAAGAGCTACTCAATATAAGAGAAATTTTTAGATATCTGAAATATTACTGATTATGCACAAATTGGACATATTGTTTTAGAAATCAATATGTATATGTATTCTATGTCCTTTAAAACATAAAACATTGACTTCATTTGAATTTTTGTAATGGTTTGTGAATCATCTTTAGGAACAGTATGGTAATTGAACAGGATACTAATCTCGGATTTTGACCTAGACCTGTGGCTCCTGTAATAGTATTCTTGGCTAATATTCTTTTCTCTGTTATGCAGATTGTGTTTTGATGCTTTATATCAAAAGAACTGTTAACACATTTTGTCTTAATAATCTCTGTTATTATAGGAGGTCATATAAAATACTTTTTGTTTAGAATATGTTTTGTTCTTATTTTTGGTTGCAAGAACTAATTTTGTTGCGCTATTTGGAGTAAGATGAGCAATACTCAAATAGCTTAATATTTGCATAGATTTTCTTTTTTCATGTCAGATGGGTAATGTGCCATTGTAGCAAGATTCATAGGAGGCACATCTCACACATGCGCATGAAAACCCAATCATCAAACTTATGAACTACAAAAGGATCTGACAAGATTTTTTGATTTGGATATTGAAGTTAAATTGAAATTTACCACCTGAATTTCAAGTAATAAGAAAGAGTAAGTCTAAACTAATAAATCACAGAAAATTATGTAAAAGGAAATTGGTAATCTGAAGGAATACAGGAGCAGTGACAGTGACCTTTTTTTTTGTTTTGTTTTGAGACAGAGTCTCACTTTGTCACCCCAGGTAGAGTGCCCTGGCATCATAGCTCATAGCAACTTCTAACTCTTGGGCTTAAGCAATTCTCTTGCCTTAACCTCCAGATTAGCTGGGACTACAGGACCACAATGCCCAGCTATTTCTTTGGAGATGGGGGTGTCACTCTAGCTCAGGCTGGTCTCAAACTCGTGAGTTCAGGTGATCTGCCCACTTGGCTTCCCAAAGTGCTGGTATTACAGGCATGAGCTACCATGCTCAGCACCATGACCTATTTTTATACCTAATTCCATATTTATAAAACATATTATTGGAAACACATTTGGCTTTAAGTTAACACAAATTCATTATTCTTGCCCTGTAATGCTAACAAAGGGAATAAAGATTCTTAAATCCTAAACATACTTTAATGCATATTTCTACTGTTGATTTTAGCAACAATAACAAAATCCCACAACTTAGTGGACAGAATCTAGGATTTTGAAAGATTACAGGAAATAATTATAATTAATGTGCTCCTAATAGCATATATCCTATATTCCTCTATTAGAAATGTGCATTCAGTGAAACTTAAGTAACAAGACGATGAATTAAATTTGGAAGAGAAACTAAGTCTTTAAGGAGGTGTTGCTTTTCCAAAGTAAGTGATAGTGGCTAAATTAGATAGAACTCTGGTGCCTTGAGCACCAGTCCAGAGCTATTTCCAATGTATCACATGCACAAAATTCATGGCTTCAATTTGACATTTATTTTCTATTGTGGATATTGATTTCCTAGGGAAAAAATGAAATGTGCTGTTGCAGTTTTGTGTGCTTTATTGAACAAATAAATTATAATTGATTAAGAAGGCTTGTGTACTACTCTTTAGTTTATATTACTACAAGTTTATTTTAATAAACTTTCTTCAGTGATGGCTGATTATAACTATATATATATTAATAAATGGTACTGCTAATGTGTTATCAGTTATTATAGATTTATCTGGTTTATGGGCTTGCCTTGGCCCAAATAAAACCTTTGGTGTATTTTATAGTACTTCGTGAGGAGCTTTATGATTAATTTCATGTTTAAATGAGAAGAGGCATGACAGCAGAATGCAGTTCCTCAAATCTTTAAGTTTTTGCTGACTGCATTGAGAATTACAGAGGCTTTGAGGCTTTGAGAATTACAAAGAAAGTTAGAAAATTTGTGACTAAGTTATAAATGATACTTTGGTTAAAAGTTCTAAAAATGTAATCTTGGTTAAGTTTAAAATCTTCTTAATCTCATCCAAGGTGTGGAAGGCTCAAAATCTATTATGTTTCTATTTAAAATTTCTTATCCTCACATTCATTTAATATTAGCTTACTTTTCTGTGCATATTGATTATTATCAAAACAATTTGTTTTGCTTTGATATGCTAAATTTACTATTCTTGGCTACCAAAAATATTAATCTAGTATAAACACATTTTTGAGAGACAGTCACTAAATGGAGATGAACACATTTATGAGATAGTCATTAAATGGAGATGAAGATAATTTTTTAAATGATTTTCTTAGTCTTCATTGTAGTATCTATAAGTATCTAAATTTCATGGAAAAATGATTTGTTGACCTATGTAATCGTAACTGTTGCCCCTTATTTTATCTCCTCCAAAGCTACATTAAATGCAAATGTAGGGATAGAATATGGAAGCAGCAAAATAAAGTATATATTGGTTTTACATTTTTCAGACAAGAGCCTGAATATGACAATCATGGTAAATTGCATTGCTGTCATAAACTTATACATGAGACTTCACATTGTAAAACAAAACAGTGTATGCAAAACGAATCTTAACCAGTCCGCACTGAGAAGACTCCTATTGAATTGCTTGCTTTAGATACATCCATTTCATTGAACAACACCATTTACCAACAGCACATGATTGACGTTTTTAGAACACTTCAGCCAACAGCAGAATACATATTTTTTTGTGAATTCCACAGGGAATATATACTAAGACATGCCATATCCTGGGCCATAAAACTAACTTAAAAAATGTAAGGGTTTAGTATGTTCTTGGATCATAATGAAATTAATCTAGAAATCAATAATAGATAATAGGAAAATCTCCAAACACAAATTAAATAACACACATCTTAATTTTGTATAGATCAAAGAATAATTTTGAGGGAAGTGAAAATACACATTAAACTGAATAAAATGAAAATGCAAGGTATCAAAATATTTAGGACACACCTAAAGTAGTGCTGAGAGTGAAATTTATAGCACTAAATGCTTGCATTACAAAAGAGAAAACGTCTTAAATCAACAATTCACACGCCCACCTCAAGAGAACACAGGAAAGCAAAATAAATCCAAGGCAAGCAGAAAGGGGAAGATAATAAAGATAAAAGTAGAAATCAATTAAATAGAAAATGCAAAACAATGAAGAAAAGCAATGAAAGCAGTCACTGGTTCTTTGAAAAGATGGAGAAAATTTATAAACCTCTAACAAGACTGGCAACCATAAAATCGACAAGAAAAAACTTACGTCAAGAATGAAACCATAGATAGTAGATATCATTACAGATGAATAAGGAGATACTATGAATAATGAACGAAATTTGTGCAAGATCTTTATTTTCTCATGATTTCTGATTTAAGTTTCATTCATACATTTATCCAACAAATGTCTTCTCTTTGCAGGCATCGTGCTATATAGTAAATGGACAAAGATTTATAGCTAAACCCGTAAGTTCCTCTCTCTGCTATGATTTATTAGTAGGAAATTCATTTATATATTTGCTCTTATTTGCTTATAAACACAGCAAATTATTTAAGGTATTGTTTTTTTGTTTCACATAATTAGGACCAATGGGTTATGAATGTAAATGGCAAATACGTGTAATTCAATTCTTTTTTTTTTGTTTGGACTGTAAGTATTTTTTTTTTTTTTTATTGTTGGGGATTCATTGAGGGTACAATAAGCCAGGTTACACTGATTGCAATTGTTAGGTAAAGTCCCTCTCGCAATCATGTCTTGCCCCCATAAAGTGTAACACACACCAAGGCCCCACCCACCTCCCTCCTTCCCTCTTTCTGTTCCACCCCCATAACCATAATTGTCATTAATTGTCCTCATATAAAAATTGAGTACATAGGATTCATGCTTCTCCATTCTTGTGATGCTTTACTAAGAATAATGTCTTCCATGTCCATCCAGGTTAATACGAAGGATGTAAAGTCTCCATTTTTTTTAATGGCTGAATAGTATTCCCTGGTATACATATACCACAGCCTGTTAATCCATTCCTGGGTTGGTGGGCATTTAGGCTGTTTCCACATTTTGGCAATTGTAAATTGAGCTGCAATAAACAGTCTAGTACAAGTGTCCTTATGGTAAAAGGATTTTTTTCCTTCTGGGTAGATGCCCAGTAATGGGATTGCAGGATCAAATGGGAGGTCTAGCTTGAGTGCTTTGAGGTTTCTCCATACTTCCTTCCAGAAAGGTTGTACTAGTTTGCAGTCCCACCAGCAGTGTAAAAGTGTTCCCTTCTCTCCACATCCACGCCAGCATCTGCAGTTTTGAGATTTTGTGATGTGGGCCATTCTCACTGGGATTAGATGATATCTCAGGGTTGTTTTGATTTGCATTTCTCTAATATATAGAGATGATGAACATTTTTTCATGTGTTTGTTAGCCATACGTCTGTCGTCTTTAGAGAAAGTTCTATTCACGTCTCTTGCCCATTGATATATGGGATTGTTGGCTTTTTTCATGTGGATTAATTCGAGTTCTCTATAGATCTTAGTTATCAAGCTTTTGTCTGATTGAAAATATGTAAATATCCTTTCCCATTGTGTAGGTTGTCTCTTTGCTTTGGTTATTGTCTCCTTAGCTGTACAGAAGCTTTTCAGTTTAATGAAGTCCCATTTGTTTATTTTTGTTGTTGTTGCAATTGCCATGGCAGTCTTCTTCATGAAGTCTTTCCCCAGGCCAATATCTTCCAGTATTTTTCCTATGCTTTCTTGGAGGATTTTTATTGTTTCATGCCTTAAATTTAAGTCCTTTATCCATCTTGAATCAATTTTTGTGAGTGGGGAAAAGTGTGGGTCCAGTTTCAGTCTTTTACATGTAGACATCCAGTTCTTCCAACACCATTTATTGAATAGGGAGTCTTTCCCCCAAGATATGTTCTTGTTTGGTTTATCAAAGATTAGGTGGTTGTAAAATGTTAGTTTCATTTCTTGGTTTTCAATTCGATTCCAAGTGTCTATGTCTCTGTTTTTGTGCCAGTACCATGCTGTCTTGAGCACTATGGCTTTGTAGTACAGACTAAAATCTGGTATGCTGATGCCCCCAGCTTTATTTTTGTTACAGAGACCTGCCTTAGCTATATGGGCTTTTTTCCGGTTCCATAGAAAATGCAGAATCATTTTTTCCAAATCTTGAAAGTACGATGTTGGTATTTTGATAGGAATGGCATTGAATAGGTAGATTGCTTTGGGAAGTATAGACATTTTAACAATGTTGATTCTTCCCATCCATGAGCATGGTATGTTCTTCCATTTGTTAATATCCTCTGCTATTTCCTTTCTGAGGATTTCATAGTTCTCTTTATAGAGGTCCTTCACCTCCTTCGTTAGGTATATTCCTAGGTATTTCATTTTCTTTGAAACTATGGTGAAGGGAGTTGTGTCCTTAATTAGCTTCTCATCTTGACTGTTACTGGTGTACACAAAGGCTACTGACTTGTGGACATTGATTTTATATCCTGAAACATTACTGTATTTTTGGATCACTTCTAGGAGTCTTGTGGTTGAGTCTTTGGGGTTCTCTAAGTATAAGATCATGTCGTCAGCAAAGAGGGAGAGTTTGACCTCCTCTGCTCCCATTTGGATTCCCTTTATTTCCTTGTCTTGCCTAATTGTATTGGCTAGAATTCCAGCACTATGTTGAATAGTAAAGGTGACAGAGGACAACCTTGTCTGGTTCCAGTTCTAAGAGGAAAAGCTTTCAGTTTTACTCCATTCAGTAAAATATTGGCTGTGGGTTTGTCATAAATAGCTTCAATCAGTTTTAGAAATGTGCCACCTATGCCTATACTCTTCAGTGTTCTAATTAGAAAAGGATGCTGGATTTTATCAAATGCTTTTTCTGCATCTATTGAGAGGATCATGTGATCTTTATTTTCGCCTCTGTTAATATGGTGGATAACATTTATAGACTTGCGTATGTTAAACCAGCCTTGCATCCCTGGGATGAAGCCTACTTGATCATGATGAATGACTTTTTTGATGATAAGCTGTAATCTATTGGCTAGGATTTTGTTCATAATTTTTGCATCTATATTCATGAGTGAGATTGGTCTGAAATTCTCCTTTTTGTTTGGGTCTTTTCCTGGTTTTGGTTCAGGGTGATGTTTGCTTCATAGAATGTGTTTGGGAAGATTCCTTCTTCCTCAATTTTTTGTAATAATTTCTGCAGTACAGGAATAAGCTCTTCCTTGAAGGTTTGATAGAATTCTGGAGTGAAGCCATGTGGACCAGGGCATTTTTTGGTTGGAAGATTTTTTATTGTTTCTTTGATCTCAGTGCTTGAAATTGGTCTGTTCAGGAGCTCTATTTCTTCCTGGCTGAGGCTAGGGAGAGGGTGTGATTCCAAATATTGATCCATTTCTTTCACATTGTCAAATTTCTGGGCATAGAGTTTCTGGTAGTATTCAGAGATGATCTCTTGTATCTCTGTGGGATCAGTTGTTATTTCCCCTTTATCATTTCTGATTGAGGTTACTAGAGATTTTACTTTTCTATTCCTCGTTAGTCTGGGCAATGGTTTATCTATTTCATTTATTTTTTCAAAAAACCAACTCCTTGTTTCATTAATTTTCTGAATGATTCTTTTGTTTTCAATTTCATTGATCTCTGATTTGATTTTGGATATTTCTTTTCTTCTACTGAGTTTAGGCTTAGATTGTTCTTCTTTTTCCAATTCCATAAGATCTCTTGTGAGATTGTTGATGTGCTCTCTTTCTGTTTTTCGAATGTAGGCATCTAAAGCGATGAATTTTCCTCTCAAAACTGCTTTTGCAGTATCCCACAGGTTTTGGTAGCTTGTGTCTTCATTGTTGTTATGCTCAAGGAAGTTAATGATTTCCTGTTTTATTTCTTCCTGCACCCATCTGTTATTCAACAGAAGATTGTTTAGTTTCCATGCCTTTGTGTGGGGTCGAGCATTTTTGTTAGAGTCGAGTTCCACCTTTAGTGCCTTATGGTCTGAGAAGATACAAGGTAAAATTTCAATTCTTTTGATTCTGTTGATATTTGTTTTGTGTCCCAGGATATGATCAATTTTGGAGAATGTTCCATGGGGTGATGCGAAGAATGTATATTCTTTATCTTTGGGATGGAGTGTTCTATATGCGTCTATCAAGCACAGTTGTTCTAGGGTCTCATTTAAATCTCCTATATCTTTGTTTAATTTCTGTTTAGAGGATCTGTCCAGCTCTGTAAGAGGAGTGTTAAAGTCCCCTGTTATTATGGTATTATCAGATATCGTATTGCTCAGACTGAGTAAGGTCTGTTTCAAGAATCTGGGAGCATTTAAATTGGGTGCATAGATATTTAGAATTGAAATGTCTTCTTGTTGTATTTTTCCCTTGACCAATATAAAGTGACCATCTTTGTCTTTTTTGACTTTAGTTGCTTTAAATCCACATGTATCTGAAAATAAGATTGCAACTCCTCTTTTCTTCTGAATTCCATTTGCCTGAAAAATTGTCTTCCAACCCTTGACTCGGAGCTTTAATTTGTCTTTTGAAGCCAGGTGTGTTTCTTGCAGACAGCAAATGGATGGCTTGTGTTTTTTAATCCAGTCAACCAATCTATGTCTCTTCAGTGGGGAATTCAAGCCATTAATATTGATTGAGATAATTGATAAGTGTGGTAGTATTCTATTCGTCTTATTTGGTGAGAGTCCATTGCTTAGTTTTATCTTTTGCAACAGTGCGGAGGTTAGGTTCTGTCCTTTAATTTCTGAGTTCTTACTTTGCTGCTGATCCATTGTGGTGTTCAGTGTGCAGAACAGGTTGAAGTATTTCCTGTAGAGCTGGTCTTGTTGTGGCGAATTTCCTCAAGGTTTGTATATCCGTAAATGATTTGATTTCTCCATCAATTTTGAAGCTTAGCTTAGCAGGGTACAGAATTCTGGGCTGGAAATTGTTCTGTTTAAGTAGATTAAAGGTAGATGACCATTGTCTTCTTGCTTGGAAAGTTTCATTAGAGAAGTCTGCGGTCACTCTGATGGATTTGCCCCTGTAGGTCAACTGGCGCTTACTCCTGGCAGCTTGCAGAATCTTTTCTTTTGTCTTGACTTTGGACAGGTTCATCACAATGTGTCTTGGAGAAGCTCGGTTAGAGTTGAGGCGACCTGGGGTCCGATAGCCCTCTGAAAGCAGTGTGTCAGAATCTTTGGTGATATTTGGGAAATTTTCTTTTATAATATTCTCTAGTATGGCTTCCATTCCTCTGGGGCATTCTTCTTCCCCTTCTGGAATTCCTATAACTCGTATGTTGGAACGCTTCAGAAAGTCCCATAATTCTGACAGTGAATGTTCTGCTTTCTCTCTCTTCTTTTCTGCCTCTTTTACTATCTGAGTTATCTCAAGAACTTTGTCTTCTACCTCTGAAATTCTTTCTTCTGCATGGTCTAACCTGTTGCTGATACTTTCCATTGCATCTTTAAGTTCCCTGATTGACTGTTTCATTTCCTTCAGCTCTGCTATATCCTTTTTATATTCTTCATATCGTTCATCTCTTATTTGATTCTGTTTTTGAATTTCCTTTTGGTTAATTTCCACTTTATTAGCAGTTTCCTTCATTGTTTCCATCATTTCTTTCATTGTTTTCAACATGTGTATTCTAAATTCCCTTTCTGTCATTCCTAACATTTCTGTATAGGTGGAATCCTCTGCAGTAGCTACCTCATGGTATCTTGGCGGGGTTGTTCTGGACTGGTTTTTCATGTTGCCTGGAGTTTTCTGCTGATTCTTCCTCATGAGTGATTTCTTTTATCTGTTTCCTTGCCCTAATTTTCCTTTCACTTCCTCTTGCTCTTTAAGTTCTCGTGCCTGTGGACTAAGGGTTACAGGACCAGAAGGGTGAGAAGGTTGAAGAGCAAAAAAGGGATGAAAGAAAGGAGGACCGAGTGATAAGAAAAATAGAGAAAGGAGAGGGGGTGGATAAAAGGAATATTGACAAAAAGAAGAGAGGCACAGAAAGAGGGAGACAGAGCAATATAGGTGTACAGTAGGGTACTTTGATGCAACCTTAAAAAAAAAAACACCTTCTGGGGGTGTGCAGTTGGGTGGTTCCCTTGAGGTCAGCAGGTCTTTGCTATTCTGATCAGACACAGTACCCCACCTCCACCAAGTAGAGAGGAAAGACAAAAATGCTATGAATCAAACCAAAACAAGCAAACAGAAAACTTTACGGGATAAAATTGGCTGGAAAAACCAAATAATAGCGGTAGAAACACTAACAAAAATAAAGTTCTAATTATTGAAATAGGCAGCAATGGGAAATTATAATTAAACTAGAAAAATTGAGAAAGAAAAAGGATCTGTATGGAAAAGGTTGAACTTAAAAAACAAAACAACAATCAACAACATCAAAATAAACAAACAAAAAAAAACAACCAAACCAAAAAAAAAAAAAAAAGAAAAACACAACCAAAAACAAAGCAGTATGTATTTGTTATTGAATATTGTCTGGGTAACACATGGTCTTCTGGGGTTTGAGATGTTAATCACAGTTCTGATACGACTGGAGGCTGCTAGTTTCTCAAACCCCAACAGGTAGACACCCTAAATCTCTCTTCAGCCCTCTTAAAAGGCACTTTGCGCTTGTTCACTTGCTGAGCAGAAGCTTTCCCAGGGAAGTGCTTGTTGCTGGAATCACTGCTGAAGTGGCTATCCACTTGCCCTGTGTGCCAAAACTGGTGTCCCTCTGCCCCCGAGGGTTAGGGCTGCAAGGCGTCTCAGACTCTGCCCTTAGGTTACTTGGTCGCTGGGTTATCAGCTCCCTCCCAATTCCAGCTCTGCGACCCTGAGGGCGGAGCTTGCCGGGGCAGATCGCTCACAATGGCTGCCTGTGACCCAGAGCCAAACACTATTAGCTCCGTCTGGCTCAGCGGCTCAGACTGGGGCCCTAGACAAAGGCCAAAGTTCTCCGCACTCCCGCTCAGGCTCTCCCAAAGGCAATTCAGTTGAGTGCCAAGTCCAAAGACACCAAAACAGATCACAGGTAAGGCCTTTCTGGTTTGCAGTCTCGTTGCTACTGAACTTACAGTTGCGGGCGGGTTTAGACGGATTGAACACACGCGACCACTTGTCGGTTTTCCACTGTTTTAGTCCTCCTCTTGGGGTCCAGAAGTCTCTCGCTGACTCCCTGTATCCTCACAGGGGTGATGATAGGCAGATCCCACCAGCCAGAGATGCCTGGAGTCCTATCTCCCCAGGCTCACAGTGCCCAGATGCAAGGAAACTGTTACTCGGCTGCCATCTTGCTCCGCCTTGGACTGTAAGTCGTAATTCAATTCTTTGTTCAGCAGATATGCATTGAATAAGCCAGTATGTTCCATAATGTTTGAAATGAATTGATAACATTTATCTGATTTGTGTTTTCATGGAGCTTAAAATATTATATGGATTAAGTTTTAAGGATTTTTTTTTCTCTCTTTATGGACACAAACAATAAACATTATGTGAGGAATGCTTTAAATATTTATACATTTGTACAAACATCGTTTTAATAGTAAAGCGGCTCCAAATAGCCCTGTTGGTAGGACACAATTATATGAGGGACTTTATCTAACAAATGCAATCAGTGGAACCTAATTCTTTGTACTCTCAATGAATCAAAAAAAAATAATAAAATAAAAAAACACCAAAAAAACCCTCAATCGGCAGTGCCTGTGGCTCAAAAGAGTAGGGCACCAGCCCCATATACTGGAGGTGGCGGGTTCAAACCTAGCCCTGGCCAAAAAATAAAGAAATAATAATAATAAAACCCGTCAAAAGCCATGTTGTGCTTCAGACTTCATTTGAGCAAGAAATCTGAATAAAAAGTATGTTTAATTTCTTTTATGTTATTTTTCATCCCTGTGAATATTGAAGAATACAGACCTGTGTTTATCATAAATGCTGAGCTTCATATCTTTTGCGGTTCTAAATATTTGAATTTCTAAAGTTTTGGTATTTTAAGATTCTTGAAAATATATATATATTTTATTAAATCATAGCTGTGTACATTAATGCGATCATGGGGCATCATACACTTGTTTTATATACCATTTGACATATTTTCATCACACTGGTTAACATAGCCTTCCTGGCATTTTCTTAGTTATTGTGTTAAGACATTTATATTCTACATTTACTAAGTTTCACATGTACCCTTGTAAGATGCACCACAGGTAAGATTCTCAAAAATATTTTAATCAAGTGATAGCAGAAAAAATTGACAAAACCATTAAATGGTTTTAGCTGAAGCTAAAATTATTCTGTAATCAGAAGACATCAAAATAGCATGCTAATATCTCAGTGTTATTTATCATTTCAACTAGACAAGGCCATTTCTTCTGAACACAGGAGAGCAGAATCATCTTCAAATCAACGTCTTAAATTTGCTGGATAGAAATATACTTAAGTGACAAAATACTGTAATATTATTCAACTAGTATTTTGTTTTTTATAAGATATTAAAAATGCATTTATTTTTCCCCTTCTGGTGTATAAATTTTTTGCTACAATTATATATGTATATTTATTCTTTTTTGTTTTTTGCATATGTATATTTATTTTACATTTTCTTTACCTATCGTTCACTTCTATTCCAGGGTGGAGTCAAAGCTATCATTCATATTTCATACCTACTGGGAGGTAGTTTTAGATTCGTCTTTAAGGATATCTTCTAGCTCTATTCATGAATGACAAATATCAATCAAATATCAATTTGGTGCATTTGGGTCTGAAGACAGATTTCCAAGTTATTGTTTTTAGATGGAGTTAGAGAAAACTGCTTAGCAATATTTTAAATGCAAGCAATGACCATAATATTGATAATATTGAGGAATAGAAATGAAATGCAATACAGTTTGGGAAATAAACTAGATTTTGATTTGTTTATTATATTGTGCACTATTTTTAATAATATCTGAAACTTCGTAATTGTGAAGTTAAAAATAAGTGAGTGTGGTTAGAGAAAACTAGTTTTTCATCCTTATTATAGCACAAATGCAGTTAAGCACTTCCTTTGAAAAGTTACCAAGGCAAATTTGACTGTGATATTCTAGACTTGAATAATGTGAGATTGCTCGTGTTGTGGCAACATGATTACATTATAAATGATAGATCCTGGGAATGATGCATTGTTTTTGTTTTATTCTCAATACCAAACAACACAAATATTTTAAAGGAATAGGAAAGCATATATATATTTTTGAGAAAAAGTCTCACTATGTTGCTTTCGGTAGAGTGCTGTGGCATCACAGCTCATAGCAACCTCAAACTCTTGGGCTTAAGCATCTCTTGCCTCAGCCTCCCAAGTAGCTGGGACTACAGGCACCCGCCACGATGCTTGGCTCTTTTTTGGTTGTAGTTGTCATTGTTATTTCGCAGGCCCAGGATGGATTCAAATCTGGCAGCTCTGGTGTATGTGGATGATGTTGATGGTGCCTTAGCCGCTGAGCTATAGGTACTGAGCCAGCATACATTTTCTAATTTTTCTAATAATAAGCTTTCATAGTAATTTTTTTTTTTTTTTGAGACAGCATCTTGCTCTGTAATTCAGGCTAGAGAGTAGTGTTGTCATCATAGCCCACTTCAGCCTCAAACTCCTGGTGCTCAAGCTAGTCTCCTGCCTCACCCTCTCAAGTGGCTGGGACTTACAGGTGTGCACCACCATCCCATCTAATTTTTCTATTTTTTGTGGAGTTGGTGTCTCACTCTTGGTCAAGCTTGGCTCAAACCCCTGCCCTCAAGAGATCCTTCTGCTATGGGCTCCCAATCTGCTAGCATTGCAGGTTTGAGCCCCCATGCCCCACCTCATAGTAAACTTTTCTAATCTCTAAAGACAACATATACATATGTATATGGATACTCACACGTACATAAGCATAAACTTAGTATATTTTGCATGCATGTAATGAAAAGCACATGGAATTATGAATTAAAAACTTTAAGCTTCTTTATCATGCATCACTGTAAGTTCCCTTAGCTTCTTTTCTCAAAGGTATGGTGATTAACGTTATCTGTATATACTGTTATTGGAGAAAATTCCATAGCACCATGTGAAGCTACCTGAAGCTTTTACTCATTCCCAAGTTGTTGGACATATGGGTTGATTTTTGCTGTCAATACAAAATCAACACAAAAATTAAATAACATTAGTTTTCAACAGTGTTATGGGGGCAGGGTGTAACTTTCCAGTAAAAAATTGCAAGGTCATAGAGTTTCTAAAGTTTTTAATGTCTTGGAAAACGAAAAACTGGCTTTCAAAAATGTCTGACTTATTCGGACATTTACTTAGTTTAAAAATGGGCTGTTTTCCCACGTCTTTATTTAACTTAGTAAACTTTACTAATCTGATAGTAGAAAAATTGTTATTTGCATTTCTTTAATTACATGTTAAACATCCTTTTATGTTTTTAGCCATTTGTATTTTTTCTTGTTTCTTTCTTTCTTTCTTTCTTTCTTTTTTTTGAGACAGTCTCAAGCTGTCCCCCTGGGTAGAGTGCTGTGGCATCACAGCTCACAGCAACCTCCAACTCCTGGCTCAAGCGATTCTCCTGCCTCTGCCTCCCTAGTAGCTGGGACTATAGGTGCCCACCACAACGCCCAGATTTTTTGGTTGCAGCTGTCATTGTTGTTTGGCAGGCCCAGGCTGGATTTGAACCTGCCAGTTCAGGTGTATGTGCCTGGCGCCTTAGCCGCTTGAGCCATAGGCGCCAAGCCGCCATTTGTATTTCTTGATTTTATTTTAATTTCCTGATTATAAACTTTGCACATTATTTTTATTTTCTAGCTTGTCTGTTTACACACACATGCACACATGTGTACCACATACACAGTATTTACATTTGAAATTGCTAAGACTTTTAAAACAAGTTTTAATGATAGTGGCATTTTTAGGGGGCCTTTTAGTTTTTATAAATTTTCATGGAATTATTCTAGTGCTTTTCGTGAAGCATGACATTACCTTGCTTTGTAGTATAAATATAGACAATTATTTTTATTTTTCTTTATTATTTTTATTTATTTATTTTTATTAGGACTGAATATTATTTTGTGTGTTTTTAATGTTAAATGGTAATCAATTAATTTTTACTGAGCTATTTAAATTAATATATATGTGTGCATATATATCTTTTTAATTTTATTTTTTTAATTAAGTCTTTTGTACGTAGATCATAAATACATTTATGCCCATTTCAGTGTGTTGATTATGTACATATTGGAGTGCTTATATCATATTAATCAGCATAGCTTTCATCTCATTTACCCATTTATAGCATTAGGACATTTGTGTTCTAGACATGATAGAACCAACTTGTACTTGCAATGTGCTCCATAGTTGTGGTCCCTCTACTATCCCCTACTATCCCTCCCACCCCCTCCGCATCCCTCCCCTTCCCCATCCCTCCTTCATCATAGCCTAAAGTTTCATATGCAAGTGTGAATTATTATAAATTGGTTTCACAGTAGTGCTGAGTACATTGGGTACTTTTTTTTCCATTCCTGAGATACTTTGCTAAGAAGAATATTTTCCAGCTCCATCCATGTAAACATAAAGGAGGTAAAGTCTCCATTTTTTTACTGCTGCATAATATTCCATGGTATATATATACCACAATTTATTAATCCATTCATGGGTCGATGGGCACTTGGGCTTTTTCCATGACTTGGCAATTGTGAATTGAGCTGCAATGAGCAATCTGGTGCAAATATCTTTATTGCCAAATGATTTTTGGTCCTTTGGGTATACACCTAGTAGAGGAATTGCAGGACCAAACGGCAGGTCTACATTCAGATCCCTGAGTGTTCTCCAAACTTCCTTCCAGAAGGAACGTACTAGTTTGCATTCCCACCAGCAGTGTAGAAGTGTTCCCTTTTCTCCACATCCACACCAACATCTGTTGTTTTGGGATTTTGTGATGTGGGCTACTCTTACTGGAGTTAGATGGTATCTCAGAGTAGTTTTGGTTTGCATTTCTCTGATGATTAAAGATGATGAGCATTTTTTCATGTGTCTGTAGGTCATGTGCCTGTCTTCTTCAGAGAAGCTTCTGTTCATGTCTTTTGCCCACAATGAAATGGGATCACTTGTTTTTTGCTTAGTAATACATTTGAGTTCTCTGTGGATTCTGGTTAGTAGCATAACTTGCAAAAATCCTCTCCCATTCTGAGGGATGTCTATTTGCTTTACTTAGTGTGTTCTTGGCAGTGCAGAAGCTTTTTAATTTGATCAGATCCCAGTAATGTATTTTTGATGTTGCTTCAATTGCCCGGGGTGTCTTTCTCATAAAGTATTCTCCCAGGCCAATTTTCTCAAGTGTTTCCCCTGCACTCTCTCTAAGAATATTTATAGTTTCATGTCTTAAGTTTAAGTTCTTTAACTAGTGAGAGTCAATTTTTGTTAGAGGAAAAAGATGTGGGTCCAGTTTCAGTCTTCTACAAGTTGCCGGCCAATTCATCCAGCACCATTTATTGAATAGGGAATCTTTCTCCCAATTTATATTTTTAATAGGCTTATTGAAAATCAAATGACGATAAGTGTCTGAGTTCACCTCTTGGTCTTCAGTTCTGTTCCATACATCTACCTCTCTGTTTTTGTGCCAGTACCATGCTGTTTTGATCACTATCGATTTATAATAAAGTCTAAAGTCTGGAAGTGTGATTCCTCCCAATTTGTTTTTATTTCTGAGTAATGTCTTGGATATTTGAGTTTTTTTCTGTTTCCATATAAAACGAAGTACTATTTTTTCTAGGTTTTTAAAATATGAGAGAGGTGCTTTAATAGGGATTGCATTAAATCTATAAATTGCTTTAGGTAGTATAGACATTTTAACAATGTTGATTCTTCCCAGCCATGAGCATGGTATATTTTTCCATTTGTTAACATCTTCAGCTATTTCTTTTCTCAGAGTTTGATAGTTCTCTTTATAGAGATCTTTCACATCCTTAGTTAGATACACTCCCAGATATTTCATCTTCTTTGGCACTATTGTAAAGGGAATAGAATCTTTGATTGTTTTTTCCCCTTGACTGTTGTTGGTATATATAAAGGGTACAGATTTATGAGTGTTAATTTTGTATCCTGAGATGTTACTATGTTCCTTGATCACTTCAGGAGTTTTGTAGTTGATTCCCTGGGGTTTTTCAGATATAATCATATCGTCTGCGAAGAGTGACAATTTGATCTCCTCTGGCCCTATTTGGATCCCCTCGATTGCCTTTTCTTGCCTGATTGCAGTGACTAAGACTTCCATTACAATGTTAAAAAGCAGTGGAGACAGTGGGCATCCTTTCCTGGTTCTGATCTGAGTGGAAATGTTTTCAATTTTGCTCCATTCACTATGATGTTGGCTGTGGGTTTGCTGTAGATGGCCTCTATCAGTTTAAGAAGTGTTCCTTCTATACCTATTTTCTTAAGTGTTTTGATCAAGAAAGGATGCTGGATATTGTCAAAAGCTTTTTCTGCATCAATTGAGAGAATCATATGGTCTTTGTTTTTTTAATTTGTTTATGTGATGTATTATATTTATGGATTTACATATATTGAACCATCCTTGGGACCCTGGGATGAAATCCACCTGATCGTGGCGTATAATTTGTTTGATGTGTTGTTGGATTCTGTTTGCTAGGATCTTACTGAATATTTTTCCATCAATATTCATTAGAGATATTGGTCTATAATTTTCTTTTCTTGTTGGGTCTTTTCCTGGTTTGGGTATCAGGGTGATATTTGCTTCATAGAATGAGTTGGAAAGTATTCCTTCTTTTTCTATGTTTTGGAAAAGATTAAGCATTGTATGTACTAGTTCCTCTTTAAAGGTTTTGTAGAATTCTGATATGAAGCCATCTGGTCCTGGGCTTTTCTTTTTGGGGAGATTTTTTTATAGTTGATGCTATTTCAGAGCTTGTTACAGGCTTGTTCAACATTTCCACTTCTTTCTGGCTAAGTCTGGGAGGGTGACATGTTTCCAAGTATTGATCTGTTTCCTTCAGATTTTCATACTTCTGAGAGTAGAGTTTTAGGTAGTATTCATTAAGGATTTGCTGAATTTCTGAGGAGTCCATTGTTATTTGGCCTTTATCATTTCTGATTGATGAAATTAGGGATTTTACTCTTCTACTTCTGGTTAGGTTAGCTAACGGTTTATCTATTTTATTGACCTTTTCAAAAAACCAACTCTTTGATTAGTTGATCTGTTGTATGATTCTTTTGTTTTTAATTTCATTAAGTTCTGCTCTAATTTTAGTTATTTCTTTTCTTCTGCTGGGTTTAGGGTTGGAAAGTTCTTCCTTTTCCAGTTTCTTGAGATGACCCATTAAGTTATTAACTTCCTCTCTTTTTGTTCTCTTGAGGAAGGCTTACAATGCTATAAATTTTCCTCTTAGGGCTGCCTTTGCTGTATCCCAGAGGTTCTGATAGTTCGTTTCTTCATTATTGTTTTGTTCCAAAAATTTGGCAATTTCCTTCTTAATCTCGTCTATGACCCAGCTATCATTTAGCATGCAGTTATTTAGTTTCCATGTTTTTGTATGTGTGTGGAGATTCCTGTTGTTACTGAGTTCAACTTTTATTCCATGGTGGTCCAAGAAAATACAAGGAATGATTTCTATTATTTTAAATTTGCTGAGGTTAGACTTGTGACTTAAGATGTGATCAATTTTGGAGGATGATCCATGGGCTGATGAGAAGAATGTGTATTCGGTTTCGTTAGGATGAAATGTTCTATAGATGTCTATTAGATGCAAATCTTGAATGGTTAAGTTTAATTCTAAAATTTCTTTGCTTAGCTTCTTTTTTGAGGATCTATCCAACACTGCCAGAGGAGTGTTAAAGTCTACAATAATTATGGTGCTGGGGGAGATCAAATTGCTCATGTCAGTTTGAGTTTCTCTTATAAATTGATGTGCATACTGGTTGGGTGCATAGATGTTGATAGTTGAAATCTCAGCATGTTGAGTGTTGCCCTTAACAAATAAGAAGTGACCATCATTGTCTTTCCTTACTTTGATTGGTTTAAAGCCTATTGTATCTGCGAATAAAATTGCAACACCTGCTTTTTTCTCATTTCCATTTGCCTGAATTATAGATGACCATCTCTTCACCCTGAGTCTATATTTATCTTTTAAGGTAAGGTGCAATTCTTGAATGCAACAGATGTCTGGCCTGAGTTTTTGTATCCAGTCTGCCACCCTGTGTCTGTTTAGAATTTAAGCCATTCACATTAATTGAGAGTAATGATAAACCTGACAGTTTCGAGTATCAAGTTTTTCAAAAGTCCAGTGGACATTTTTAATCCTTTTGCCACTATGGAAGTTAGATTTTGATCAAAAGTTTCTGAGTGATTTTACTTTGGTGGTGGAGGATTGTGTTGTTCATTATGGAGGATAGGTCTGAGAATTTCCTGAAAAGCTGATTTAGTTATGGCAAATTTCTTCAACATGTGAATGTCATTAAAGTATTTAATTTCTCCATCATAGATGAAACTCAGTTTAGCTGGATACAGGATCCTGAGTTGAAAGTTATTTTGTTTAAGGAGATTAAAGGTAGATGACCACCCTCTTCTAGCTTGAAAGGTTTCAGTGGAGAGATCTGCAGTCATTCTAATGCTCTTCCCCTCGTATGTAATGGTTTTCTTACTTCTTACAGCTTTCAGAATTTTCTCCTTCATATTAACTTCAGAGAAATTAATTATAATATGTCTATGAGAATTTTTATTTGGGTTGTGCCGTGCCGGTGTTCTAAAACCATATGCTATCTGAATTTCCAAATTTCTGGACATGTCTGGAAAATTCTCTTTAATTATTTCATGAAGCGAAGCATCTGTATTCTTTGCAGCAAGCTCATCACTTTGAGGTATTCCTATAAGGTGAATATTAAACCTCTTTGAATTATCCCAGAGCTCTCTGAGATAATGATCCATTTTTGTTCTCCACTTTCTTTCCTCTGAGTGTTTGGGAGTGTTCAAAAGCTTTGTCTTCAATATCGGAGATTCTTCCTTCTGCCTCCTCCATTCTGTTACTGAGGGATTCTATTGTATTTTTTAGATTTTTGAGGACTACAAATTCTTGCTTTAATGTGTCAAAATCTTTGGTCATTTTGTCTTTAAATTCATTAAATTCTTAAGACATCTTTTGAATTCCTGCTTTAAATTCTAATTTCATCATTTCCTCCATTTTGTTGATCCTATTTGCTGTCCAAATTCTGAACTCGATTTCTGTCACCTCTGCCATTTGTTTGGGAATAGGATCTTGTACTGTATCTGCTTTATCGTTTCTTGGGGAAGTTGATCTATTCTGATTTTTCATGTTGCCAGAGTTTTTCTGCTGATTCCACCTCAAGATTGTTTTTCACTGTTGGTTAGGTGGTCTGGTAAGGTGAGATTGGATTGGGGTTTCCTGGGGTTATGGTGAACCATCCCTTTGTTAAGGATCTGAGACTGATGACTGCAGCTTTTTCCCCTTTAGCTTTGAAAAGGACCTGTACAGTGTTACAGTTTGAGGCTGGGGAAACCTGCTTGGTGTGGTGGGGTTAGGTGGCTCAGTCTTTTATTCAACTGGTTCTTGTCCTATCCTGGTGGATCAGTGACTCTGGAGAAGTTTTAGCTGTGAAGAAATATAAGCAATTAAGAAACCCTACCTCCCCAGACAACAACTGGAATGGGAAAAATCGACCCTTCCTGTTACTACACAACCAGGGTATCTCCCTAGGGGGTCCTTGGGTAATTGTCCCAAGTTAGGGGTTCAGAACCAATTGACTCTGTCAGTACGAACTCTCAGGTCGGAGAGTTTGAAAGGTCTCCAGCAGCTAGATAGCAGAGGTCTACTGGCTGCTCAGATTTGGCTCTCTCCAGTGATCTACAGAGTCAGAAAGGCCCACCCGGTTGCAAAGTAAGACAGGGGGCTGAGTCTCTTTCTCCACTTTATTCCTTTTTCACACCTCATCACTGGTGACCCCACAGGGCTGCAGTCCTGTTTCCTACAATAATGCAAAGTGCCAGGGCTTAGTGCCTGTCAGAGTCAAAGAAGGTCAATGTCCTCAAGGCCCAGAGTCAAAGGAAGGTCAATGCCTCCAAGGCCTGGCCACTGCCCTCAGCTACCAGCCAGCTGTGGGAGCTGAGGCCTGCCTACCTCGGGTGTTCAATTTCCACTGGCGAGTGTTTCACTTGGGCTCAGTCTAATCCTGGGGGTACCAGGCCTGCAAATGCTTATCTCCCTCAGCCACCACACCTTTGTCCCTATTGCTCTGCAGCACCAGTATCCCTATAGAGTGACTTCTAGTTTCGTCTGGCAGTACACAGAGTTGCGGTGGGGGAGGTGGGGTTTCTCCAAGATTGGACCCTGGCGTGATCACTCTTTTGTTGCTGGATCTTTGTGGGAAGTGCCCCTGCACAGTTCCACTACCGCTGCCAAAGCCAGAGAATTCTGGCTGTAGGAACAGCTCTAGGAGCATGCTGCACACGGATCTGGCAGCAGGGTGGGGTACACCTCACGGATTCTGGCAGTATTTAGCTCCCAGTGACTTCAGCAAGATAACTACTCCACTGGTGATTCTGGTCGCAGGGGCCTGGACGGACTCCCAGTGGGTGGGGTGTGGCGTGCAGCCTCAGAATTCCGGGCGGGTGGGGCACAGCGTGGCCTGGTTGGTCTCCAGGTGGGCGGGGCCTCTCACAGAGGCAGGGAGGGAGTAGGGAACCAACTAGGCAGGAGGCGGGGTGCTCATTCAGGCAGGCTGGTGGGGGCGCTGCTCATGAGCCTCCTCCCTCAGTCTCTGCAGTTAGGAATCTGGTTTATCTGGTTAGGGGGGAAGGGTAGACTGAAAGTTCAGAATGGCAGGGAAAATGAAAGTTCAGCTTTTCTGCCTGGTAAGAGAATGATCAGAGTCACTGCAGCGTCCCTCTGGAGGAAGAAGTCCCCACTTCTTACTGCTCTTACCCGTGGGTTGAGACAGGAGGTCCTCAGTTCACTACTTGCCTGAAGAAATCCCACAGGAGCAAACAAAGAGCAAAAGGAAAAGGAAAAAAAGAAAAGAACCCGCAGTTTTCTTGGGGGAGGGGTCAGACATTTTTCCTTTTGTTTGAGTTTTGTACCTGGAGATTGTTGTCTTGGAATCGTAGCTTGCCTCCGCAAGGGTGACCTGTAGTTATCTCTCTCCTCTCTCGGTTGGACTTCCTGTCTTCAGTTGAATTGGATACCCTCTGGACATTATCCTTTTCTCTGGACAGGAGCCTATGTCGGAGGCTGCATCCAGTCGGCCATCTTGCCCCTCCTCATATATTTCACTGAATATATATTAATACATACATATTAATACATATTTAATTAAAATTGCCAATTTTGAATCACCCTTGTATGCTTGTCATGCATTCATACCATAAATACAATATTTATTTTGTGTTTAAAATATGATAGGCATTTTCCCAGTGCTTAAATATAGTGTTAGAGACTCAGCAATAAACAGAACATTATAATCCTTGCCGTAAAGTTATATAGTTATTTTAATATTAATAGTTCCTCTTTCCTAATACTTGATTTCTATTCAGATATCATAATATTTAAACATCATCTTAATTACTGCCCTGGAAAATTTTAAATTGTGTGGAATTAACTTCTGAGTTTGAAATGACCTATCAGGAAACTATCTGGACCTTTTAATTTTTAGTGAGGTCTTCTATAAATATTTTAAAATCAATTTATATGGAATTACTGGCTTGCTCAGACTTTCTATTTCTCTGAGATTAATTTTGGTAGTTTATGTTATTTCTAGAGTACAATACGTTTAATCCCGATTATCAAATATGTCTTTTAATTTTCATTATGTTTTTTCCTTTCCTCATTTCTAATTTTGCTAAAATGACAAAATGTCATTTTAGAATATTAATCGAGTATAATTTTAATATTTTAAGAAAGTAACTAGGTTTGGATTTTTTAATATTGATTTAAGTCTTAAAAATTTTTCTTCTTTGTCATTTATGTTGCTATATTTTGTTATTTTTCTCTAAAACATCTAGTGTTGAAAATGTAACATTTTAGAATGTTACATTTAGAATGTTAGTAAATATTGAAAATATTAGAATGTTAGAAAATATTGTTTCTTATTTAAGATAATATGAGTTAAGCAGTATGGATTTTTACACTGAAAATAGCTTTAGCATTATCCATTTAAAAAGACACATATCCTTATTATCCTTATTATTATTATTTTTTGAAACAGTCTCACTATGTCACCCTTGGTAGAGTACCATGGTGTCACAGCTCATAGCAACCTCAAACTGTTGGACTTAAGTGATTCTCTTCCCTCAGCCTCCCAAGTAGCTGGGACTATAAGCACCTGCCATAAGGCATGACTATTGTTTTTTGTTGTTGTTGTAAGAGTTTCAATTGTCATTGTTGTTTGTCAGCAGGCCCAGGCCAGGCTCAAACCCACCAGCCCTGGTGTATGTAGCTGGTGCCGTAACCACTGAGCTATGGGTGCTAAGCCATATATCCTTATTCATCATTGTCTCTGTATTCTACAGTATTGATTTTTATTTCTCCTCTAATCGAAGGCTTACCTAACAGTATTCGGGTTTTTTTTGAAACAGAGTCTTACTATGTCCCCCTTGGTAGAGTGCCATGGCGTCATAGCTCACAGCAACCTCAAACTCCAGGGCTTACACAATTCTCTTGCCTCAGCCTCCCAAGTAGCTGGGACTACAGGTGCCCATCACAATGCCTGGCTATTTTTTGTTGTTGTTGTTGTCGTCATTGCTGTTTTAGCTGACCTGGGCCAAGTTCAAACACACTAGCTTCCGTGTATGTGGCTGTCACCATAACCACTGTGCTACAGGCACTGAGCCTCAGTTTGTATTTTTAAAAATATTTTTAGATATATTTAGATTTCCTTTCTACTTTCATTTTAAGTATTACACCATTGTGGTCAACAAATTTGGCTTTTTCTTTTTTAAGTTCTGAAATTTATTATGTTTTTCTTTGTGGACTGATGTGTTCAATTTAGTAATTGCCTTATCGCTTACATAGAATATTACATGGCCATAGCAGATGCCAGTAGTGCCTTACCCATGTTCCTCAGACTGCACAATTTTCACTGATCTCCTTTGAATTTCCAACTGACAGTTCTATATCTCTCTGCTGCAAAGCTATTTCTGCAATCTTAGAAGGCTGTTCTTCCCTCATGCCATAGGCCAGAAGTTCTAGTGAATTAGGACATGCCCAGCAACTCCTAACCAGTGGCTGCTAGGATGTGGTAAAATATATATAAATACACCAACTATCTCCTCCTTTTGTTGGAAAAATTTGTTCATATTTTATACCAAGTAGCATGATTATGCACCAGTTATTGAATGTTTTCCCTCTGTATGTAACTTTTCTCGTTCTCCACTTATATTCCTGTCTTCCCTAACAAACAAATTTCACTGGAATTCTTGTCTGAGGCCCTCATTCTGGGGGATTCAAAATAAGACAGTACCAATCTTATTAATACATTTTTCTGATAAATTATATAGTTAACTCTAAAAAGTCATGGAGCTTATTATCTATTCATGATCGGTTAAAGTCTGTTTCTCATTCTTGTTACCTTTAATTTTATTTTTGCAGTATATGTTTCAAATATTGGGGGTTTTGTGTGTATATGCATGTTTTTAGATATAAGATTTATTTTATTATGTGCTAATTTTTACTGATATCTAATATTTGTACATAATTATGGAGTAATATGTGATATTTTGTTACATGCATAGAAAATGTAATGATCAAATAAGGGCATTTAGGGTATCCATCATCTGGATGAGAACATTTATCATTTGTATGTTTTGAGAACATTTTAAGACCTGTCTTCTAGCTATTTTGAAATATACCATACATTCTTCTTAACTATAGTGACCCTACTCTGCTATTAAACATTGGAACTTATTACTTCCATCTAAATGTATGTTTGTACCCATTAACCAACCTTTCTTCATCCCTTACCCCTCCACACACCCTTCCCAGACTCTTGTATCCTTCATTCTGCTCTCTCCCTCCATGAGATCAACCTTTTTAGCTTCCACACGTGAATGAGAACACATAATATTTGTCTTTCTCTACCTGACTTATTTTGCTTAACATAACAACCTCCATCCACCTATGTTGCTGCAAATGACGTGATTTCATTCTTTTTGTGGCTAAATAGTATTCCAATGTGTATATACAACATTTTCTTTATCCATTTGCCCATGGATGGACATTTAGGTTGATTCCATATCTTTGTTCCATAAGACCTGGAACTACTAGAAGAAAAGGTAGTGGAAACATTTCAGGACATTAGATTAGGTAAAGGTTTTTTTGTGTAAGACTTTAAAAACACAGACAACAAAAAAAGTAGATAAATGGGACCATATTAATCCAAAAAAATTCTGCATAGCAAAGGAAACAGTCAACATAGAGAAGAGACAGCCTGTTAAATAGGAGAAAACACTTGCAAACTATTCATCTGACAAGGTACTAATATTCAGACTATAGAAGGAACTTAAACAGCTCGGCAATAAAAAATAATAGTCCCATTAAAAAGTGGGCAAAAGACATGAATAGACATTTATTGAAAGAAGACACACAAAGCCAGGTGTGGTGGCTTATGCCTGTAATACTAACCCTCTGGGAGGCAAAGGTGGTAGATTGCCTGAACTCACAGGTTCAAGACCAGCCTGAGCCAGAGCAGGACCTTGTCTTTAAAAAAATAGCTGAGGATTGTGGAAGGTGTCTGTAGTCCCAGCTACTTGGGAAGCTGAGGCAGGAGAATCGCTTGAGCCCAAGAGTTTGAGGTTGCCCTGAGCTATGGTGTCACAGCACTCTACCGAGGGTGACAAAGACTCTTGTCTCAAAAAAAAAAAAAAAAAGACACTCAAATGTCCAACAGTTACATGAAAATGCTTAACATCACTAATCATCAGGGAAATGCAAATCAGACCCTAGTGAGATTTCATCTTATCTCAGTTAGAATGGCTATTATTATATCAAAAAGTCAAAAAATAACATGTTGGTGAGGATGCAGAGAAAAGGAAATTCTCTCAGACACTGTTTTTGGCAATGTAAACTAATAGAAACACTATGGAAAATAGTATGAAAATTTCTGTAAAACCAAAAATAGAATTAACATTTGATCCAGCGTTATCACTACTGAGCATATATACCCAAAGGAATATAAATTAGTATATCAAAAAGATATTTGCTCTAGCATGTTTATTGCAGCATATTTTTGACATTTTGTTATTTAGGACTGAAGTACTGAGCACAAAAATTATCAATGTTGACAATGATCTTTATCATTTTTTTTAAGAATTTTACATTGCCTAGGATTAATGTCATGGTACAACTCACTTCATACTTTTCATTTTTAACTTATTTCAGATGTACCAAAGAAGATATATTTGCTAGTGTTATTTGCTCAGCCTTTTATTTCTTACATCTCAATTTACCCCACTTCTATTTATTGCTATACAAATATTTGTTCTTAGTTCTTTCATCTTATTTTTTGTTATATTTTCTGGCCAATACTTCTTCTGTTTTCTCTCTCCTTCTGTAGTATTGTGTGAGTACAGGTTTCTTTGTCCTAGCATTTAGCTTCATAATCTTAGATGACAGATGATGAATTTTGAAGGATGGAAAGAAATTCTCTCTAGGTTGACAAGGAGTGAAAGTCCTTCCATGAAGAGAGATTAATGTGTGCCCCTGCACAGGAAGCCAATGTTGTTCTGGAAAGAGTGAGAGTAGGTATAGACTTAACGAAACACTTGTCTGTTCTCTGTTACTGTCCCACGGGGGATGGGGAGAAGAAAGAATTACTTAGAAGAAAAACACTGTAATGAGGTCCATGTACTTCGGGCATTTAAATTCGTTGTGGTTTAAAAATACCTTAAAATGGCTTGGTGCCTGTGGCTCAAGCGGCTAAGGCGCCAGCCACATACACCTGAGCTGGTGGGTTTGAATGCAGCCCGGGCCTGCCAAACAGCAGTGATGGCTGCAACCAAAAAAATAGCCGGGCATTGTGGCGGGCGCCTGTAGTCCCAGCTACTTGGGAGGTGGAGGCAGGAGAATCGCTTGAGCCCAGGAATTGGAGGTTGTTGTGAGCTGTGAAGCCACGGCACTCTACCCAGGGCAACAGCTTGAGGCTCTGTCTCAAAAAAAAAAAAAAAAAACCTTAAGACATAACACGTCTCACTTTTCCAACCATTCAAAATATTGCATAAAGTTACATCAAATTCAAGTACATCTCCAATTTTGAAAACTCTGCTAAAATGGAACTTTTGGATGATTATTGCTTGGCTTTAGGATGAGGGAGGGGGTATGAAGCACTAATAATCATTGGTGTGATAAAGTTACTTGTCAGTGGTTTTCCAATACTTATAATAAAAATGATTCTAATGATACCTAATACATAGTGTTTACTATGTAACAAAAACTGTTCCATGTTTTTAATGTGCAGTAACTCATTTAGCCTTCGTGAGTTAAATGGGGATCATATTATATGCAGCTATAAGTTGTATATTAATATCACTACAAATTTGTGTCTGAAAAAATGCTATCCTGAGTAGCAGGAGCTATATATCCTGCTCATTGTTTCAAATCATTTGCATAGTAGAGCTAGGAGTTGAATTACACAGGATACTGCACATCTTACGATGGAACAAAGATACTTATCACAGGTGGTGGCTCATCCCTGTAATCTTAGCACTCTGGGAGGCTGAGGTGGGTGGGTTATCTGAGCACAGGAGTTTGAGACCAGCCTGAAGAAGAGCAACACCCCATCAAACAGTCTGTGAGCCAAGTGTATGGTGCCCCATGATTATACTAATGTACACAGCTATGATTTAATAAAAAAATAAAAAAATAAAAAAATAAATAAAAATAGAAAAACTAGCCAGGTGTTGTGGAGGGTGCCTGTAGTCCTGGCTACTTGGGAGACTGAGGTAAAAGGATCACTTGAGCCTAAGAGTTTGAGGTTGCTGTGAGCTATGACACCAGAGCACTCTACCCCTAGGCAATGGAGTGAGACTGTCTCCAAAACAAATAAACAAAACAAGATACTTATCTTGGAGACTAAGATAAACTGAGCACATTTCACCCTAGTTCTCCTCAGTTGTTATACCTAAAATCTGGATCAGACAAATGAAACACACAGCAGAAGACTTCACAAAATAGAGAAAAAAAGCAGACCCTGGGCAGCACCCGTGGCTCAGCGGGTAGGGTGCCAGCCCCATATACCGAGCGTGGCGGGTTCAAACTCAGCCCTGGCCAAATCGCAACAAAAAAATAGCCGGGCGTTGTGGCGGGCGCCTGTAGTCCCAGCTACTTGGGAGGCTGAGGCAAGAGAATCGCTTAAGCCCAGGAGTTGGAGGTTGCTGTGAGCTGTGTGAGGACATGGCACTCTATCGAGGGTGGTAGGGTGAGACTCTCCTAAAAAAAAAAAAAGAAAGAAAAGCAGACCCATTTGAGGACTTGATATTTAAGGAAGGACACGAGATTGACTGCCCAGGGAAATTTTTCCACCTTCTGTATTTCCCAGCCTAAGTGTAGAAGGAGTTCTGAACAAAGAAATACCAATAGGTACAGAAGCCCCCCAAGCCCCCCCCAAAAAAAAATCAATAGAGGAAACCCAGATAAGCCTGTATTCTCTGGCTAGGGTATTAGAACTCTCAGCTGAGTGTAATTTGATCTACCAGACACCTGTGGTTGTCACTTCTGGTGTGGAGGAGTTCTAGTGGCACCTAGTTAATAGAAGTGAGAAATGCTGCTCAGCATCCTAAACTGAGCAGGGCATCCCCCCTACAACAAAGAATTATCAGACCTCAAAAGCAATAGTGTCAAAGTTGAGAAATCCTGTTCACACTGTTCTAATCGGGGATGAGAAAATCCTGATCCTGTGGGCCAAATCCAGACTACTACCTGCTGCTTCATCACAACTTTGCTTATGTATAACATATATGAAGTGTATGTTGTGTGTGTCTTATTATGGACAAGTCTTTTGTTTTTTTGTTTAGTTTTGCTTTGAGACATGGTCTCACTCTGATCATCCGCTATCATGCATTGTACCTGTGAGGTATGAATTTAGCCATCTCTTCCTTCCCCCATCCTCCTGCTTGATTTTCGTTGAGTTTTACTTCTGTGTGTGCACATGAGTGTTGATAATGCCAATTGAATAGTGAGTACATGTGGTGTTTGTTTTTCCAGTCTAGCGATACTTAGAAGAATGGTCTACAGTTCCATCCAGATTGTTACAAAAGAT
This sequence comes from Nycticebus coucang, assembly GCF_027406575.1. Taxonomy (NCBI): domain Eukaryota; kingdom Metazoa; phylum Chordata; class Mammalia; order Primates; family Lorisidae; genus Nycticebus; species Nycticebus coucang. The sequence continues at coordinate 26,827,175 of NC_069804.1, read as the reverse complement.
ACTAGATCAACTTTGACACCCTGGGTAGAGCGCCGTAGTGTCACAGCTCACAGCAATCTCCAGCTCTTGGGCTTAGGCAATTCTCTTGTCTCTGCTCCCAAGTAGCTGGGACTACAGGTGCCCACCAAAACACCCGGCTATTTTTTGTTGCAGTTTGGCCAGGGCCAGGTTTGAATCCGCCACCCTCAGTATGTGGGGCTGGCGTCCTACTCACTGAGCCACAGGCACCACCTAGATCAACATTTTGTATGGCTAAGTAAGTACTCCATGGTATACATATGCCACATTTTATTAATCCACTCATGTATTGATGAGTACTTGAGTTGATTCCACATCTTTGCAATTGGGAATTGCACTTCCATGAACATTTGAATGCTAGTGTTCTTTTGATAAAATAATGACTTTTTTCCTTTGGGTAAATACCCAATAGTGAGATTGCTGGATAAAATGGCAGGTCTACTTTTATTTCTTTGAGCTATCTTAATATTACTTTCTGTAGAGGTTGTATACTAGTTTGCAGGCCCACCAACAGTATATAAGTGCTCTTTTCTCTCTGTACCCATGCCAATGTCTGATGTTTGGGAACCTTTAATAAAAGCCATTCTCACTGGGTTAGATGATATCTCATTATTGTTTTTATTTGCATTTTCCAGATGATTAGAGATGCTGAACATTTAATATGTTTATTGGCCATTAGTCTGTCTTCATTTGAAAAGCTTTTGTTGGGGCGGTGCCTGTGGCTCAGTAAGTAGGGCACTGGCCGCATATACGGAGGGTGGTGGGTTTGAACCCGGCCCTGGCCAAACTGCAACAAAAAAATAGCCGGGCGTTGTCGCTGGCCCCTGTAGTCCCAGCTACATGGGAGGCTGAGGCATGAGAATTGCCTAAGCCCAAGAGCTGGAGGTTGCTGTGAGCTGTGATGCCACAGCACTCTACCAAGGGCAACAAAGTGAGACTCTGTCTCAAAAAAAAAAAAAAAAAGATTTTGTTGATGTATTTTGCCCACTTTTTTATGGGTTTTTAATTTTTTTTTTGCTTATTTGCTTGAATTCTTCATAGATTCTTGTTATTAGCCCTTTCTCTGGTATCTAGAGAGAAAATACAGTAGTTTGCCCCATTTTGTGTATTGTCTATTCACTCTATCGATGGTTTCCTTCTCTGTATAGAAGCTTTCTAATTTAATCCAGTCTCACTTACTAATTTTATTGCATCTGTGATTTCCTTTGGAGTCTTCATAAATTCTTTGCCTAGGCCAGTATATTTAAGAGTTTTTCCAACAATTTCTTCTAGAATTCTTATAGTTTTATTCCATAGGTTTAAGTGTGTTACCCATTGTGATATTATTTTTATTTTTATTTTTTTTTTGTAGAGACAGAGTTTCACTTTATAGCCCTAGGTAGAGTGCCATGGCATCACACAGCTCACAGCAACTTCCAACTCCTGGGCTTAAGTGATTCTCTTGCCTCAGCCTCCCAAGTAGCTGGGACTACAGGCGCCCGCCACAACACCCAGCTATTTTTTTGTTGCAGTTTGGTCAGGGCCAGGTTTGAACCCGCCACCCTCGGTATATGGGGCCAGCACCTTACCAACTGAGCCACAGGTGCCGCCCCCCATTGTGATATTATTTTTGTGGTGGTGGTGAGAAGTACAGATCCTGTTTCTATCTTCTGCATGTGACTATCCAATTTTCCCAGCACCAGTTATTGAATAGGAATTTTTGTCTCTAGTGTATGTTATTGTCTGCTTTGTCAAAGATCAGATGGCAATATGAAGAAAGTTTTATATCTGGTTCTGTGTTCTAATCCATTGATCTATGTCTCTGTTCTTGTGCTAGTACCATGCTCTTTCGCTTACTATAGCCTTATAGTATTGCTTGAAGTCTGGTGAAGTGAAGCCTCCAAATTTGTTCTTTTATTTTTATTTATTTATTTTTTTGAGACAGAGTCTCACTATGTTGCCCACTGTAGTGTGCTGTAGCATCACAGCTCACAGCAACCTCAAATTCTTGGGCTCAAGCAATTCTCTTGCCTCAACCTCCCAAGTAGCTGGGACTACAGGTGCCCACCACAAAGCCCTGTGCTATGGGCACCAAGCCCCAATTTGTTCTTTTGGTTAAGGTTGTTTTGGCTATTAGGGCTCTTTTCTGGCTCCATACAAAGCATAGAATTATTTTTTCTACATCAACAAAAAATGACATTGGTAGTTTAATGGGGATTACATTCAATCTATAAGTCACTTTGAGTAATATAGACATTTTAACAATGTTGATTCTCCCAACAATTTTAACAAGAATTATTTTTTAAAGTAACAAATAAAGGAATTGGCATTTAAGCAGAATCTTCCTGTAATATACAGAAAACTAAAAGGGAGCAAAGTGTCTCTTCTGTTTTTTTTTTGCTGGACTGATTTCACTCAGAACTAAAGATACTCTCCTATTTTCTACAATAAACTTTGCTTACTCTGAGAGTCTTGTCTACTCAGCTGTTCTCTTTGCTTTTGCAGATACACTAATGAAGTCTATAAGAGATAGTAACAGGCTCAGCGGCCGTAGCACTGTGGTTACCATGCCAGCCACATACACTGGAGCTGGCAGGTTAGAATGCAGCCTGGGCCTGCCAAACAACAATGACAACTAGAACCAAAAAATAGCTGCGTGTTGTGGCTGGCACCTGCAGTCCCAGTTACTTGAGAGGCTGAGTCAAGAGAATCGCTTAAGCCCAAGAGTTTGAGCTTGCTGTGAGCTGTGATGCCATGGCATTCTACTGAGGGCAACATAGTGGGACTCTGTCTCAAAAAAAAAAAAATAATAATAATAATTTTATTTTGAAGTTAACTATTTTCATTAGAATTATTACTTCATTCATGCTTTCACTGTGATTTCTACATAGTACTTTAATAATACTTAATATATATGTGAACTGGTAACACATTGTGAATTCCCTGATAGAGGATATTTGCATAGTTTATAATTATTCTCTTTTCAAAATACATATTAATTACAAAGGAGAAAATTGTAACTTTATGGTTGAGAAATTTGGCCAAGTGAGTTAACCAAGTGATCAAGGTTAATATCACCACTAATGAGACATATTGACATCATGAACCCCTTGGAGTAATGAAATGAGAAGAACTCATCTTCATTTCTATAATATTCTTGGCAGAGAATTGTACAACCAGAATTCATCATGAAGAAACATCACACAAATTTGAGTTGAGAGACTATTAAACAAAATAACTTTGCACTACTCTTCAAAAGTCATAATCATGACACTTCTCCAGGTTGTAAGACATGACAAGTAAATGCAATGTGGGCCCTTGAATTGGATCCTGAAAGTTAAGGACATTAATGTGACAATTGAAGATATTTAAATGAGTTTCATCGATCAGTCAGTAGTATTCTATCAATAATAATTTCTTGGTTTTAGAAATAATAGTACTATGGTGATATAACTAATGATATTTGGACAAGTTGAATAAAGGTAAAGGAACTCTGTACTATATTTACTACCTTTTTTGGTTGTATTTATTGTTTTTTACATTACTAAGTCTAGTATAAATTACGTGCTCCATAAAAGCTTGAGTTAATAAATATGCATTCATTAGTTAAATCTTAAATATTATTTGTTGTATACACTGTCCTTTAACTATCCATTTCCTATTACTATATCACACTTTTATCACCAAAGAATCCAATTTTCTTCCTTTTTCTATGTAAACCTGTAAAACCTTAATAGCCACCTGTGTCTACATTTATTTTCAAAGACTCAGTCACATCTCAAATCTTCTGTTAGAAGACATGGCACTGACGGGTCTCTAGGACAATAAAGAAATCATTGATTGTATGGATAACACCAGCAAAATTTTAAGGACCTGAGTTGAAATGCTAACAGATAATCCATGTTTAACCTTGGACCCTTAAACCTGTCAGTAACTGGAATATATAAGTATGTTAACTTTTTAATCTTGTTTAATTTTTGTTAGTTTATTTGTATGTTTGATCTATGTCCCTCCTCACCTAAAAGGTAAATAATTCCATAAGCCTGACAAGAAAATCTCCATTTTTATGCATCCTATGTGTTTAATTAAAAATAATAATTTTACAAATAATGTTAATAATTATCGTGACTTCTGAATAGATTTGGTGATACCATTCTTTGAGGCCTCTGGTTGAAACAAGTTAGTTGTTACTTGTTTATCCTTTGGATTGAACAAAAAAAGTAAAACTAAAAATATTGTTATTTGGAAGCACTCAAGTCTGTCAATGAGACAGTAATTTCCATATTTAATTACAAGTTAACTTTAAATTAAAGTTTATTATTATCAAGATTAGAGCAGAATTTGGCATTAACACCCTGGAATTAATGACTCTTTATATAACTAAATTTACTATATTAAAAATGTTAATAAAGCTACAATATTATAAGTAAATGAACTCCCTTTCCACAATTGCTGTATCAAGGTCACTACAAAGGTTTAAAGACAGACTGTGTTATGGTCCATTATTTCGTTTCCAGGAAATCCAGTTGGCAGTGATGTCCTTTCTGATCCACCTCTCCAAGTTTCCACTTGCTCAGCTTATTGTTGTTGCTGGGAGGGCTTCATTCATTTCCATCTATGTGGCACTCAGTCTGCATCAATTCTGGAACTAAGAAGAGAGCACTTGTGTGTGATGGTTTTCTATAATTTCAAAAGTGGGGGCAGCACTTGTAGCTCAGTGAGTAGGGCGCCAGCCCCATATACCGAGGGTGGTGGGTTCGAAACTGGCCCCGGCCGAACTGCAACAAAAAAATAGCTGGGCATTGTAGTGGGTGCCTGTGGCCCCAGTGTACTCATATTGAGTACATTGGATGTTTGCTTTTCTATTCTCGTGATACTTTAAAAGAAAAATGTGTGTTGAAGAGGCAATACAGATTGGATTACTGGCAGTGTCCAAAATCCTACACAATTTTCTTTGAATCAGGAAAATTTCATCCCAGTTACTTCCTCACACATTGACAGATGAGCAAAAGTGTATCCATGTTGAATGGTGTGAAGAAATTCTGGTCAGGTTCAACGGAGGCAAGTCTAGTCATGTTTCTGACATTGGTACTGGTGATAAAATCTGGATTTATCAGTATGATGCACAGAATAAGCATCAGTCGATAGTGTGGATTTTTTTTTCCTGATGAAGCTCCAACCACTCCACCAACAAAAGTAAGCGGCCCCAGAGTGTTGGAAAGAAAGTGGTGGCAACTTTCTTCTCCAAAAGTGGTTATGTTGCAGCTGTTCTTCTGGAGGAAAAAAAAGATTGTTACAGCTCAGTGGTGCACAACAGCATGCCTACCAAAAATTTTTAAGAAGCTTCAAGAAAAGCAGCCAAGGACAGGACTGCAGAGGACCAACTTAAAGCATGATAATGCATTTGCCCACACAGCCAACATCACTATTCAGTTCTTGGAGTCCACCACTGTTCAATTTATGACTCATCCACCTCAATTTTTTAAAAAATCAAGAAGCGTTAGGATTAAAATAGATATAGTCTAAACTCGCTTATCTCTGAAACTAATAAAAAACACAATGGAATAAACAGTAAGAAAGCAGATTTTTTTTATTCTGACAGAGAGTCTCACTATGTCACCCTCAGTAGAGTACTGTGGCATCATAGCTCACAGCAATCTCCAATTCTTGGGCTAAAGCGATTCTCTTGCCTCAGTCTCCCAAGTAACTGGGACTACAGGTGCCCACCACAATGTCTGGCTATTTTTGTTGTTGTTGTTGTAGTTGTTATTGTTGTTTAGCAGGCCCAGGCTGGGTTTGAACCCTCTAGCCCCATTGTATGTGGCTGACACCCTAACCACTGAGCTACAGGTATACTGAGCCTGAAAGTAGAATATTTAAACAATATTTTCTTAACTAACATATATAGAAGAACCGGCCCGATGACTGAAGAATATGTATTCTTTTCAAATATACATGAAAAAATCCACAGAAATTGATAATTAGGCAAAATTTGACAATACGCGGTGTGTCCTCTGACCAGAATGGAATTAAACTATAAATCATCTAGAAATTTAGTTATCCTCCAAATGTTTTCAAATTGTGCATAGTTAGTTTTTTTATTTTTATTTAATTTTTCAAGCTTGGTTGGTTTTGATTTCATGCTGATTTTCTGTATAAAATAGTATACAGACAATTTGAAATTCAAGGTGATTGTATCTTCCTTTAGGGAGCATTTGATTTTGCTAATGATGAGATAGTTAAGGTGAACAAAGTTATAGTAATCAGGAATTGAGAGCTTTTGAAGGTGGGTCTCACGTTTTGTGAGGAGGTTTTTATTTTTGGTTCACATGGACTCTTAGGTCATAGTCGCTTGGGGATGCTAAATGAATTCTTAGGACATTTTCTGGGGCCTCTTTTCTTTTCTTTTTTTCTTTTTTTCTTTTTTATTAAATCATAGCTGTGTACATTAATGTGATCATGGGGCACCATACACTAGTTTCATAGACCGTTTGACACATTTTCATCACACTGGTTAACATAGCCTTCCTGGCATTTTCTTAGTTATTATGCTAAGACATTTACATTCCACATTTACTAAGTTTCACATATACCCTTGTAAGATGCACCACAGGTGTAATCCCACCAATCACCCTCCCTCTGCCCGCTTCCCCCCTCCCTCCCCTCCCTTTCCTCCTTCCCCCTATTCTTAAGTTGTAACTGGGTTATAGCTTTCATGTGAAAGCCATAAATTAGTTTCATAGTAGGGCTGAGTACATTGGATACTTTTTCTTCCATTCTTGGGATACTTTACTAAGAAGCATATGTTCCAGCTCCATCCATGTAAACATGAAAGAGGTAAAGTCTCCATCTTTCTTTAAGGCTACATAATATTCCATGGTGTACATATACCACAATTTATTAATCCATTCGTGGATTGATGGGCATTTGGGCTTTTTCCATGACTTAGCAATTGTGAACTGGGCTGCAATAAACATTCTGGTACAAATATCTTTGTTATGATGTGATTTTTTGTCTTCTGGGTATCTGCCTAGTAGAGGAATTATAGGATTGAATGGCAGGTCTATTTTTAGATCTCTTAAGTGTTCTCCAAACATCTTTCCAAAAGGAATGTATTAATTTGCATTTCTACCAGCAGTGTAGAAGTGTTCCCTTTTCTCCACATCCACGCCAACATCCCTGGTCTTGGGATTTTGTGATATAGGCTAGTCTCACTGGAATTAGATGATGTCTCAAAGTAGTTTTGATTTGCATTTCTTTGATGAATAAAGATGATGAGCATTTTTTCATGTGTCTGTAGGCCGCGTGCCTGTCTTCTTCAGAGAAGTTTCTCTTCAAATCCCTTGCCCAGCCTGCAATGGTATCACTTGTTCCTTTCTTGCTTATACGTGGGGCCTCTTTTCTTTGGAGGGCTCTGAATCCAGTGTCCGCTGGATTGAGTGAGACTACTAAACTCCTGCTCTGTTGTTTATTCTCAGCTACAAATTTCTGCTTAGTTCCTTTGTGTTCTCAATCACCTACTTGTAATCAACAAAGGATTTTAAGGATAAAAGCAGTACCAGGTTTCTTTCTCAGCAGGTGGACAACTCTTATAATGTCTTAATCCTACATATCTTTGCAACCTTGGATTTCTGTCTTTCAACAGTAATCTTTAATATTTTTCCCAGTTTTTCTAGATTTTCCTCTGGAGGATAGTGTGCTGAACTGGAATATCCATCCATACCTTCACAAACTCCATAAAATTTTCTTCATGATATGCTTTATTTTGTAAATTTTTATTTTTAAAATTAATTAATATAAAATTAGGAGAAATACCTATTTTAAGGTGCTTGATTCTCATGATCCTAGCAGTGGATCTTGTTACTATTTGGTTAAACTCTTTCAATTAATTTTATTTAGTTGATTTAATAAATGTTTCTTCAGTGCACTTGTACCAGGTGTGGCCCTTTTATCATGGTACCACATTACAGATGTATTGCCTAGTGTGAGAACAGTCAAGTGAATAAGATGTATATTATGGATACAGGTTAATATATGTTCTTCCTTTAGCACATATTAATGTATGTGTGGCCTTAATGAAAATGTCAAAGATCTGAAAATAAATTTTATCTATCAAATCACAATCTCTGATGAAGTTGTCAGTTGTGTACTAAGCCCTGCAATTTTTGATCGTTTGTACATTAGAAATGCTGTTACGAGTAAGGCAGACTAGAAAGACCACTTCTAAGGGTAGAACCCAAAAAGGAGGAAGAGAGAGAGTGAATAAAATACAAGAATTCAGCAGAAAAGTAAAGATTAAAAAAAAAAGTTTGGGTGGCGCCTGTGGCTCAGTCGGTAAGGCGCCGGCCCCATATGCCGAGGGTGGCGGGTTCAAACCCGGCCCCGGCCAAACTGCAGCCAAAAAATAGCTGGGCGCTGTGGCGCGTGCCTGTAGTCCTAGCTGCTCGGGAGGCTGAGGCAAGAGAATCGCTTAAGCCCAGGAGTTGGAGGTTGCTGTGAGCTGTGTGAGGCCACGGCACTCTACCGAGGGCCATAAAGTGAGACTCTGTCTCTACAAAAAAAAAAAAAAAAAGTTTTATTTTATGCATTTTGCAATTCTGTCATTATGTTCCCAAATATTTAGAGTTTTGGTATTCATGGTAAATGGATCCTTTAATAATGAAACATTTCTTCTTATCTCTAGTTCTACTCTTTTTCTTAAAGTCGTTTTATTTCCTTGCGTTACTATACTCATACCGTATTTCTCATGCCTACTAGCATTTGCTATGTATTTTTCTGTACTATTATTTTCAACCTTATTGTATTTTTTAATGGAAGTTGTTTTGTTTCATATACATTGAGACTTCCTTTCTTTTTTTTTTTAATCTGACAACCTACCTTTTAATTAAAATGTTTAGGCCTTTTTTAATTTTAAGTCATTATTAACATAATTGTTTTTCTTTCTCTTTCTTTCTTTTTTTTTTTTTTTTTTTTTTTTTTTTTAGGCAGAGTCTCACTTTGTCACCCTGGGTAGAGTGCTGTGGCATCACAGCTCAGAGCAACCTCCAACTCTTGGGCTTAAGCGATTCTCTTGCCTCAGCCTCCCAATTAGCTGGGACTGCAGGTGTCCACCACAATGCCCCGCTATTTTGGTTGTAGTTGTCATTGTTGTTTGGCAGGCCTGGGCTGGATTCAAACCTGCCAGCTCTGGTGTATGTGGTTGGCGCCCTAGCTGCTGTGCTACAAACGCCAAGCCCATAATTGTTTGCCTAATAAACCTTCAAAGAAGGGGCAGAGACAAGATGGCTGACTGAAGCCAGCTTTCCACAGAGGCTCCCATCCAGAAGGAGAGTTAAAGGACAGAAATTTAGCAAGTAACCTGGTGGATTAGAGCTGCACCATGAGAGAAAGTTGAAGAACGCACATCAACCCTGCTGAGGCGAGCTGTGACCCCAGGGATACAAACAAAAGGTACAAAATCCATCACCAAGTGGACGGGAGTCCCCTCCCCCATGAGAATGGCTCGGAGTGCAGAGTTCAAAGGTCCTCCCACTCCACTCCATGGGAGAGACCCTCTAAAAACTGGACCTACCTCCCCTACTAGGGTGCCACAGCGTTCTCCTGCCAGGCATAAACCTGTATAAAACTGTATATATTCTCTACCCGCAATTCTGAGCTCCCAGCACTCCCCTCCACTCTCACTCTGAGGTTAGGAGGCCTGTCCCCCAGGAGTCCACATTCTTGGGGGATTTCTCGAGGGGTGTGGACAGGGCCTAGACTGCAGCTGGTCAGTGCTGATTCTGAGACACGGAAGTGAGGAGAGGACAGTTGGCTGAAAGGGAACCACACCAGAGTGGTGGTGCCCCAAGGCGCAGAGCAGCAGCCGTTTTGGCAACAATAGGGCTCACTTCCAGATATTCTGAAGCCACACCCCCTGTCCCCCTAGACAACCAGAGGCTGGGCATCTTCTCATATGGCAACCACCGTGGAACAGATCTGGGACGGAAATGCAGGCCCCATGAGTAAGGGGTTTTCCTGAGGCGGGTACCGGCCTGGGTGGAGCGGGGGACTAGAAACGCACGCACAGAGCCAGGAAATTCCCAGGGTGGGGCTGACCCAGAGGAATGCTTTACTGAGCCTAAGATGCACCCGGCCCTCAGGGGATTGTCAGCCTATAGACAAAGGAAGACAGGAGGCTAGAACTGACAGTTTACCAAATACAAACCTGCAGGAGCAAAGACAGGGGCTGAGACGCAGGCTCTAGGAACTCAAAACAGCTTCTCTTCTACAGGGGAATTTAGCAGGGACAAAAAAAAATTCCCGCAAAGTTGTTCTGTTCTGTTCTGTCAGTAACATCAATCAGGGGTGGGGCTAGAATTGAGTGAACACCCCCCGGCCTCCATCAAGAGTGCGAGGTTGTCAGGCCTCACCTCCACCTGCTGGATAGAGGCAGAGCGCAGCGGCCTGACTGAGCAGATATAGATTTCAAGCCAGAAGAGGGTGGTCATTGACCTTTAATCTCCTAAAATAAAATAACTTTCAAACCCAGATCGTGTATCCAGCTAAACTGAGTTTCATTTATGATGGAGAAATTAAATACTTTAATAACATTCATGTGTTGAAGAAATTTGCCATAACCAAACCAGCTCTTCAGGATATTCTCAGACCTATCCTCCATAATGACCAGCCCAATCCTCTACGACAAAAGTCAACTCACTCAGAAACTTTTGATCAAACTCCCAACTTCCACAGTGGTGAAAGGATTAAAAATGTCCACTGGACTTTCGAAAAATGCAGTACCCAAAATTTTACCAGACTTATCAATATTCTCTATTAATGTGAATGGCTTAAACTGTCCTCTAAAGAGGCACAGGTTAGCTGACTGGATACAAAAACTCAGGCCAGATATTTGCTGCATACAAGAGTCACATCTTACCTTAAAAGATAAATATAGACTCAGGGTGAAAGGATGATCATCCATATTTCAGGCAAATGGTAACCAGAAAAAAGTAGGTGCTGCAATTCTATTTGCAGACACAATAGGCTTTAAACCAACAAAAGTAAGGAAGGATAAGAAAGGTCATTTTATATTTGTAAAGGGTAATACTCAATATGATGAGATTTCAATTATTAATATCTATGCACCCAACCAGAATGCACCTCAATATATAAGAGAAACTCTAACAGACATGAGCAACTTGATTTCCTCCAGCTCCATAATAGTTGGAGATTTCAACACTCCTTGGGCAGTGTTGGATAGATCCTCCAATAAGAAGCTGATATATATGTATACCATGGAATACTATTCAGCCATTAAAAAAAATGGAGACTTTACATCCTTCGTATTAACCTGGATGGACGTGGAAGATATTATTCTTAGTAAAGCATCACAAGAATGGAGAAGCATGAATCCTATGTACTCAATTTTGATATGAGGACAATTAATGACAATTATGGTTATGGGGGGGGAAACAGATAGAGGGACAGAGGGAGGGGGGTGGGGCCTTGGTGTGTGTCACACTTTATGGGGGCAAGACATGATTGCAAGAGGGACTTTACCTAACAATTGCAATCAGTGTAACCTGGCTTATTGTAACCTCAATGAATCCCCAACAATAAAAAAAAAAAAAAAAAAAAAAACGAATGCATAAATATGGTTTATAGATTTATTTTATGTAACTCCAAGAGGGGAAAAAAGAATATTAAAAACTTTTAAGAAAGCAAAAAAAAAAAAAAAAAAGAAGCTGAGCAAAGAAATTTTAGATTTAAACCTAACCATCCAACATTTGGATTTAGCAGACATCTACAGAACATTTCATCCCAACAAAACTGAATACACATACTTCTCATCAGCCCACAGAACTTACTTCAAAATCAATCACATCTTAGGTCACAAGTCTAACCTCAGTAAATTTAAAGGAATAGAAATTATTCCTTGCATCTTCTCGGACCACCAAGGAATAAAAGTTGAACTCAGTAACAACAGGAATCTGCAAACTCATACAAAAACTTGGAAGTTAAATAATCTTATGCTGAATGATAGCTGGGTCAGAGATGAGATGAAGAAGGAAATTGCCAAATTTTTGGAAAAAAACGACAATGAAGACACGAATTATCAGAATCTCTGGGATACTGCAAAGGCAGTCCTAAGAGGGAAATTATTGCACTGCAAGCTTTCCTCAAGAGAATGGAAAGAGAGGAAGTTAACAACTGATTAGGACATCTCAAGCAACTGGAAAAGGACGAACATTCCAACCCCAAACCCAGTAGAAGAAAAGAAATACCAAAATTAGAGCAGAATTAAATGAAATTGAAAACAAAATTATACAACAGATCAATAAATCAAAAAGTTAGTTTTTTGAAAAGGTCAATAAAACAGATAAACCTTTGGCTATCATAACTAGGAAAAAAGAGTAATATCTCTAATCTCATCAATCAGAAACGAGAAAGACAAAATAACAACAGACTCCTCAGAAATTCAAAAAATCCTTAATGAATATTATAAGAAACTTTATTCTCAGAAATAAGAAAATCTGAAGGAAATTGACCAATACTTGGAAGCACGTCACCTTCCAAGACTTAGCCAGAATGAAGTGGAAATTTTGAACAGGCCCATATCAAGTTCTGAAATACCATCAAACATACAAAATCTTTCTAAAAAGAAAAGCCCGGGACCAGATGGCGTCACTTCAGAATTCTGCCAAACCTTTAAAGAGGAACTAGTACCTATATTACTCAACCTGTTCCAAAATGTAGAAAAAGAAGGAAGACAACCCAACACATTCTGTGAAGCAAACATCACCCTGATCCCCAAACCAGGAGAAGACCCAACAAGAAAAGAAAATTATAGACCAATATCACTAATGAATATAGATGCAAAAATGTTCAACAAGATCCTAACAAACAGAATCCAGCAACACATCAAACAAATTATACATCATGACCAAGGCGGTTTTATCCCAGCGTCTCAAGGCTGGTTCAATATATGTAAATCTATGAGTATAATTCAGCACATAAACAAATTAAAAACCAAAGAAAATATGATTCTCTCAATTGATGCAGAAAAAGCTTTTGATAATATACAGCATCCCTTCATGATCAGAACAATTAAGAAAATTGGTATTGAAGGGACATTTCTTAAACTGTTAAGAGGCCATCTACAGCAAACCCACAGCCAATATCGTATTGAATGGAGTTAAATTGAAATCATTTTCACTCAGATCAGGAACCAAACAAATCTGTCCATTGTCTCCACTGCTCTTTAACATTGTAATGGAAGTTTTAGCCATCACAATTAGGGAAGAAAAGACAATCAAGGGTATCCATATAAGGTCAGAAGAGATCAAACTTTCGCTCTTCGCAGATGATATGATTGTATATCTGAAAAACACCAGGGATTCTACTACAAAACTTTTAGAAGTGATCAAGGAATACAGCAGTGTCTCAGGTTACAAAATCAACATTCATAAATCAGTAGCCTTTATATGTACCAACAATAGTCAAGCTGAAAAAGCAGTTATGGACTCTATTCCATTCACAGTAGTGCCAAAGAAGATGAAATATTTGGGAGTTTATTTAACAAAGGATGTGAAAGATCTCTATAAAGAGAACTATGGAACTCTAAGAAAAGAAATAGCTGAAAATGTTAACAAATGGAAATACATACCATGCTCATGGCTGGGAAGAATCAACATTGTTAAAATGTCCATACTACCCAAAGCAATATACAATTTTAATGCAATCCCTATTAAAGCTCCACTGTCATACTTTAAAGATCTTGAAAAAATAATACTTCGTTTTATATGGAATCAGAAAAAACCTCAGATAACCAAGACATTACTCAGAAATAAAAACAAAGCAGGAGGAATCATGCTACCAGACCTCAGACTATACTATAAATCAATAGTGATCAAAACAGCATGGTACTGGCACAAAAACAGAGATGTAGATGTGTGGGTCAGAATAGAGAACCAAGAGATGAAGCCAGCTACTCACCGTTATTTGATCTTTGACAAGCCAATTAAAAACATTCAGTGGGGAAAAGATTCCCTATTTAACAAATGGTGCTGGGTGACCTGGCTGGCAACCTGTAGAAGACTGAAACTGGATGCACACCTTTCACTATTAACTAAGATAGACTCTCACTGTATCAAAGATTTAAACTTAAGACATGAAACTATAAAAATGCTAGAAGAGAGTGCAGGGAAAACCCTTGAAGAAATCAGTCTGGGTGAGTATTTTATGAGGAGGATCTCCCCGGGCAATTGAAGCAGCTTCAAAAATACACTACTGATCTGATCAAACTAAAAAGCTTCTGCACAGCCAAGAACACAATAAGTAAAGCAAGCAAACATCCCTCAGAATCGGAGAAGATATTTGCAGGTTATGTCTCTGACAAAGGTTTAATAACTAGAATCCACAGAGAACTTAAACGTATAAGCAAGAAAAGAACAAGTGATCCCATTGCAGGCTGGACAAGGGACTCGAAGGGAAACTTCTCTGAAGAAGACAGGCACACGGCCTACAGACATATGAAAAAATGTTCATCATCTTTAATCATCAGAGAAATTTAAATCAAACTATTTTGAGATATCATCTAACTCCAGTAAGATTAGCCCATATCACAAAATCTCAAGACCAGAGATGTTGGCATGGATGTGGAGAAAAGGGAACACTTCTACACTGCTGGTGGGAATGCAAATTAATACATTCCTTTTGGAAAGATGTTTGGAGAACACTTAGAGATCTAAAAATAGATCTGCCATTTAATCCTATAATTCCTCTACTAGGTATATACCCGGAAGACAAAAAATCACATCATAACAAAGATATTTGTACCAGAATGTTTATTGCAGCCCAATTCATAATTGCTAAGTCATGGAAAAAGCCCAAGTGCCCATCGATCCACGAATGGATTAATAAATTGTGGTATATGTACACCATGGGATATTATGCAGCCTTAAAGAAGGATGGAGATTTTACCTCTTTCATGTTTACATGGATGGAGCTGTAACATATTCTTCTTAGTAAAGTACCTCAAGAATGGAAGAAAAAGTATCCAATGTACTCAGCCCTACTATGAAACTAATTTATGGCTTTCATATGAAAGCTATAACCCGGTTATAACCTAAGAATAGGGGGAGGGAGGGGGGAGGTTGGGTGGAGGGGGGGTGATTGGTGGGATTACACCTGTGGTGCATCTTACAAGGGTACATGTGAAACTTAGTAAATGTAGAATATAAATATCTTAACACAATAACTAAGAAAATGCCAGGAAGGCTATGTTAACCAGTGTGATAAAAATGTGTCAAACCCTGATTGCATTAATGTACACAGGTATGATTTACTAAAAAAAAATAAATAAAAAAACCTTTAAAGAATGTACCATCTCCATTTTATTGAAACACTTGACAATTACAGGAAGAGGTAATAATACCAATATACTCCCGAAAGACAGTGTAGCCATTATAGCAGAAGCAAAGAAAGACAGTGTGAGAATGAAGAAGTACAGGTCAATATTTTCATGAATGAAGAGTCCAACGTCCTAAGTGAACAGTGTAAATCCACTGGGGTGGGGAGGCACATATATTTATCTCAGTATATGTAGAAAAAGTACTTGATAGTATTCTGTCATGATTATGCTAATTTTTGGTGAATTAGAAACAAAATGTAGCTGTAATAAGGAGTGTGTTTAAAAGCTACTTCAAGCACCGTTATTCAAAATAGGGAAAAAGTGAAAGTGTTCCCTTAAAGAATGCGGGGAGGGAGGAAATCCACTCTCCACACTTTCATTCACTTTGTATTGGAAGTGCTGTGCAGTGCAATAGAGTAAGAACAACAGGAGCATAAATACTAGAAAGAAGAAATAAAAAGGTTATTTGCAGATAATAGAACTGCTTATAGTGTATCAAGGGATGAATCTAACTAAATAAATGCACTGTCTCTGTTGGGAAAATATAAATGTTTATTAAGAAGCATCAGAAAGAATACCGTTTGCATGGAGAGGAACTAGTGGCAGGTTGTCTCATCCAATGATGGCTACAAAATAATATCCCCTGTCCCACCTACTTTTCTTAAAAAGTGTAAGCGTCTGGGCGGCATCTGTGGCTCATAAGAGTAGGGCACCGGCCCCATATGCCAGAGGTGGTGGGCTCAAGCCCAGCCTTGGCAAAAAAAAAAAAATGTGTAAGCGTCTTTGATAGGTAGTACTCCCCCTTGCAGAGGTAGTGTCCGTGATTATGACCCTGACAGAAAGGACACAATGTAACTTTCCAGGTTAGACAATAAAAATTGATAGAGCTTCCTCTGGGTTTCCCATGTAATGTAATTTTTTAAGTTGACCATCTTTCCCTTCATTTTATATTTTACTCTAATATTTTAATTTCCATTTCTGCCCACTGTTGTGTTCATTGAACTTTTTTTATAATTTAATTCAGCTTGAAATCATTTTCACTCATTAGTTGACATCCTTTCCTTCAAAAGATGGGGTTTGGGGCCCTTCTCTGTATTCCGGGCCACCTTCAGTGAGGCTCTTGCAAGCAACACAGTGCAACAGTTGTGACGCTGCACAAATTCCCAGGCTCCCGTTCCATCCAACCGCCATTACCAAGTCTTTATTTCTCTGAGGTTATTAGTGGCTATTAAATGCTAACATTTGTTCACGTCATTAATACCTCAGTCCTTCATGTATATGTTGTATGTGTAGAATGTAAAATATTTCAAAATTTTATGGCTATTTTTTTAATTTTTTTTTATTTTTAATTTCAACTTGCTTGTTCATTCTTCTTCGTTTGAAGTACTCTTTTTTTTATTCATTTTCTTCTTCCTCTGGCAATGCTCTTTCACATTGCCTCCCCAGTAGCTGGGATTACAGACGCCCACCACAGTGTCCAGCTCTTTGATGTTAGTAGAGACGGGGTCTTACTCTGGCTCACTGCTGTTCATACTGGTCTCGAACCTCTGAGCTCAGGTAATCCACCCGCCTCGGCCTCCCACAGCGCTGGGACTACAGGCGTGAGCCACCACGCCCGGCCACTTATACCTATTTTTTAACCAAAATTGTTAATTTATATAAATAAGCCAATTAATTTATATTAGTTAAATGATTTTAATGACAATAAATCCAAGATTATTTGTTGTTAATATACATATTTGAGCAAATTATGTACAAATTAGAATAAACAATTTTGATCAAACTATGAAAATATTAAACTTGTATCCTTATAATTGGTGATCTCATGATAATGTTGACCTGGATGAAAAATTGTATAAGAATCCTCAAAACTTCTTATGAACCAAATCAAGTTATACTTGTATTGCCTATGGCAAAAAAAAATTAATATCTACAATAATTATGTACATTCAGGTTTAGGAAAACATTTTATATGCTTTAATCTATGTAAAATAGTTCAAATCTGAGTTCATGCGGAAACAATTTATAGAAATAAATGAGAGTAAAAAGAAAATATGCTTATATACGCATAATATGCATTCATAATTATGTTTTTTCAAATAATGATCAAATTATAGCCTACGTAACAAATGATATTAGTAAGAAGCATCAAAGGATAGCTACTAAATACACTTAATATTTAATTCAATTGAAAATCTGTGGGTGGCGTCTGTGGCTGAAAGAAGTAGGGTGCCAGCCCCATATGCCAGAGGTGGCAGGTTCCAACCCAGCCCCAGCCAAAACTGCCAAAAAAATAACAATAATAAAATAAATAAAAATCAGAGTATTATGGATGTTTAAATGTTATTGCCTTTTTAGAAAGAAATTTGACACCCTCCAACGTTTTTAATTTGTATGCCTTTTGCATATTAATTTCACTTGTAGAACTGTATTTGACACAGATACCTGTGCAAAAATGTATTAATGTTAAAAGGCCAAATAATTATGAGGTAAATTATAGTGTGTCTATACTGTACATACTGTACAACTTTTATAGTCTGAACAAGTGAATTTATATATACTTCTGAACAAATCTTCAATGAAAAGTCAAATAATGAACTTACAGATATGTGCCCGGACAGATTTATATATTATTATGTAAATCCTATATATATTACATATTTATGTTTGCATTTGGCAATATACACATTTGATGGCTAATTATGGTTATTTCTGCAAAGGGATCTTGATTTGCATTTTTGGGAGTTTTACACATGACATAGTGATATTAATAAAAATCAAAGAAATTATCAGATGATGGCATAATACTAAAGGTTGTTTCGAAATAGTCACAGTACTGCGTTTTGTATCTATAGACAAAAATACACATGGTAATTCATATAAAGGAATTTATGGTAATGGTTTATACATATGTAATCCAGTTTGTCTGGCTTCGTTCACTTGGTGTAATGTTTGTGAGGTCTGCCCATGCTTTTGTGTTTATAGGAAAATAAGTTCCTTTTCATTGTTGAAACAGAACTCTGGCTATACAACATATTGTTTAACCATTTACGAGATGATGGACATTTTAATTCTTTATGTATTTTGATTGCTATGAATATAGCTCCCATGAACAAGTCTCTGTATGGACAAAACCTTTCGTTTCTCTTGAGTAAATACCTAGGAATAGAAGGGCTAGATGATAATGTTGGGATATGTTTAACTTTTTTAGAAACTGCAAAAATGTTCTCCAAAGTCCCTGTAGTATTTTGCAGCCTTAGTATCAGTATATGAAGTACCAGTTGCTCCACATCCTCACCAGCTTTTGGTTTCGTGACATTTTGATTTTTTGTGACACTTTTAAATTGTAGCAGTTATAGAAGGTGTAAATTGGTGTCTGATTGTGGATTTTATTTGCATTTCTCTGAAGACTAACGATGTTGTGACTTATTTGTGAGCTTATTGATTATCTTTTTATTTATTTATTTATTTTGAGACGGCCTCAAGCTGTAACCCTGGGTAGAGTGCAGTGGCATCACAGCTCACAGCAACCTCCAACTCCTGGGCTCAAGTGATTCTCCTGCCTCTGCCTCCCAAGTAGCTGGGACTACAGGAACCTGCCACAGCACCCAGCTATTTTTGGGTTGCAGCCCTCATTGTTGTTTGGCGGACCCGGGCTGGATTCGAACCCCACAGCTCAGGTGTATGTGGCTGGCGCCTTAGCTGCTTGAGCCACAGGCGCTGAGCCGCTTATCGATTATCTTTTAGTGAAGTATTTACTCCTGACAACTGTCCATATAGTTGTCTTTTTAGTATTAAGTAGGATAATTATATATTTTGGACACAAGTGCATTTTTCGGGTTTATAAATGGTGAATGTTTTCTTAATTCTATGACTTGTCTTCCATTATAACTTTAGGAAGAGGAGAAGTTTCTATATTTGATGACATGCAATTTTTATTTTATGTATTCGAGGAAATCATCCCCTAGTCAAGGATTGAAATATTGTTTTTGATATATTTTATACATTTCTTTCTTTCTTGTGCCTAATGGTTCTGGCTAGGACTTCCAATACTATGTTGAATGGAAGTGATGAGAGTGGGAATTTCTGTGTTGTTCCTTATCTTAGAGAAAACACTTTCAGCTTTTTGCTGTCGAGGTGTTAGCAGTATGTATGATGTTAGCAGTGACTTAGGTTATCCAACATTTTGGCATATATTTGTTCATAGTTTTATCTTATGGTTCTTTGAATTTCTGAAGTATCAATTATGTCTTCTCCTTCATTTCTTATTTTATTTGTATCTTGTCTCTGTTTCTTAGTCTAGCTAAAGGTAAAGGTTTGTTGCTTTTGATTCTGAATCCCAACTCTTTGTTTTATTGATCTTTTCTGTTGTTTTTCTAGTCTGTGTTTTGTTTGTTTGTGCTCCAATTTTTATTATTTCTTTCTTTCTGCTATCTTCGGGCTTAATTTGTTCTTGTTTTTAAAGTTTCTTGAAGTATTATGTCAGGTTATTTATTTAGGATCATTCTTCTTCAATGTTGGTTACCATTGCTGTAAACTTCTCTCTTAGAACATCTTTTGCTGTATGCCATGTGTTTTGATATGTTCTGTTTCTATTTCCATTTATTTCATGATATTTTTAAATTTCTCTTTTAATTTGTTCCTTGACCCTTTATCAGATACATTTTAATTTGTACATATTTGTGGGTTTTTCAAGATTTCTCCTTTTACTGATTTTTAGTATCATACCTTTGTGGTCAGAAAAGATATTTAATGTAATTTTAGTTTTCATAAATTTATTAAGACTAGTTTTATGTCCAACTATGTGATTTGTTCTGGACTAAGTTCTGTGTGCACTTGAGAAGCATGTGTATTCTGCTGGCATTAGATGGTTGTCTGTATCTGTTAGGTTTATTTAATTTAATGTGTAGTTTTTGTCTTTTGTTTCATTACTTTTGCTTCTCTGTCGGCATAATCTGTCCATTGCTGAGATGGACTATTAATGTCACATAGCATATTATATTATAGTCTGTGTCTTCCTTCATATCCATTAATATTTGCATTATATATTTAAGTGATCTGATGTTAAATGCATACTATTTACAATTATCACATATTCTTGATATTGAACCCTTTATTATTATATAATCTAATGATCATCCTTTGTCTCATTTTACATTTTTGAACTTAACATTCTTTTTTATTTAAAATAAATATAGTTACTCCTGCTCATTTTTTGGTTTCCATACACATGCACTATCTTTTTTTTTTTTTTTCTTTACTTTCATTCTATGATTTTCCTTACAGGTAAAGCAACACTCTTTTAGATAGTACATATTTGGATCTTTTTAAAAATTCATTTATCTACCTTATGTATTTTTATTATAGACTTATTCAATTTACATTTGCTGTAATTGTTGATAGGTAAGAACTTACTACTTCCAGGCTCGGTGCCGGTAGCACAGTGTTTATGGCGCCAACCACATTCACCAAGGCTGGTGGCTTTGAACCTGGCCCAGGCCCAGCTGTATAACAATGACAATTGCAACAAAAAATAGCTGGGTATTGTGGCAGACGCCTGTAGTCCCAGCTACTTAGGAGGCTGAAGCAAGAGAATTGCTTAAGCCCAAGAGTTGGAGTTTGCTGTGAGCTGTGATGCCAGGACACTCTACCAAGGGTGGCATAGTGAGACTATGTCTAAAAAATAAAACACAACAGAACAAAAAAATAATAAAGAACTTACTACTTTCATTTTGTTAATTATTTTCTGGTTATTTTATTAATTCTCTGTTATTTCTTTATTGTGTTAATATTAATTTAATAGTTTTTTTTAACCTTTTTACTGAACATATCAGTGGTTTATATGCCACCATTGCAGTATTAAAGTATTCTGAATTTGACTGTGTACTTACATTTACCAGTGAGATATGTACTGTCATACACTGTTCTTTATTAAACAGAACGCTTTTCTTACTTTCTTTCTCTCTTTCTCTCTCTCTCTCTTTCTTTTTTTTGAGACAGAGTCTCACTATGTCACCCTTGATAGAGCACTATGGTGTCACAGCTCACAGCAACCTCAAACTCTTGGGCCACAACTCAGAGCAACCTCAAACTCTTGGGCTTAAGCGATTCTCTTGCCTCAGCCTCCCAAGTAGCTGGGATTACAGGCACCTGCCAAAATGCTGGCTAACTTTTTGTTGCAGTTGTCATTGTTGTTTAGCAGGACAGGTTCGGGCTCGAACCTGCCAGCTTCAATGTATGTGGCCGGTGCCCTACTCACTGAGCTTTGGGCACTGAGCCCAGAACCCTTTTATTACGCTTTAAAAATTTCCTTTAACATTTCTGTTTTTTTTTGTTGTTGTTGTTGTTTGTTTGTTTTTTGTCTTCAAGCTATTGCTCTGGGTAGAGTGCCATGGCATCATCATAAGTCACAACTTCCAACTCTTGGGCTTATGTGATCCTCTTGCCTCAGTTTTTCTATTTTTAGTAGAGACAGGGTCTTGCTATTGCTCAGGCTTGTCTCAAACTGTCAATATCAGGCAGTGCACCTGCTTTGGCTTCCCAGAGTGCTAGGATTATAGATGTGAGCCACGGCACCCGGTCCCCTTTAACATTTCATGTAGGAGATATTTGATGGTGATAAACTCCCTCAGCTTTTGTTTATCTGGGAAAGTCGTACTTTTCTTTCATGTCTAAAGAATGGCCTTGTTGGGTGTATTATTCTTCATTGGTAGTTTTTTCCCCCAGCACTTTAAATATGTGTTATCACCCCACTTTCTCCTGGGCTGCTGGGTTTCTGCTGAGTAACCACCGCTAGCCCTGCTGGAACTTTCCCATACATTATTTGGCTCTTTTCTCTTGCTGCTTCAGGATCCACTTTTTCCCCTTGATATTTGGTAGTTTGATTGTAATGTCTGAGTAGATTCTCTGTTGGATTGAATTGGATTAGAGTGCTTTAACCTAGCCACGCCTGCATATTTACGAGGTTGGATAATTAGGTCTGTGAACTCATCCTAGGAAAAGTGCT